>NW_026991718.1:69972973-71351306 GCF_029215605.1 Mirounga angustirostris
ATAAGTAGAAGTTTAATGTTTTGCGCTTGAAATCAGAAAAGAGGAAAAAATGTTTAGGATTCATATTTTTATCAACATTTTGACAGTTTTTCAGTTTAAAGATTTTCTTTTTTTCATTATATGATGCTAATACATCCTTGCTATGTCAGGATGTAGATTCTTCATCCAATATGGAGGAAGCTATTCCATGATTTCCAAGGGGTAGGAATTTCTTTTTTTAAAAAATATTTATCTTCTACTTACATGTATATTCCTAGTATCTGTATATAGAACTAAGATTTTCAAGACCTCTTATGTGATTTTATAATTCCACTGTGCAACCATGCATATTTCATGCTGCACAAGTATCTTAGAATAATAAATGAAATGCTATGTGTAGTGAAATCTGTGTTATGAAATGTTATGAATAAAATAATTAGATCTAGATAAGACCTACATGAAAAGTTGTTCATATTCATTCCACTTCTGTGTCTGTCCTCAATGATTTTTCACAAGACCTAAAGCACAGAGAAGCAAAATGAGGGGAGTGGAATGGGTCTGAGGCCATGACCTTGGTTATTCCATTACTTAAAATTGATCCACAGAGGAAAAACTAGCAGGTGACACTTTTGTAAGGAAGAGAACCAAGGAATTGTGGTATCATGGAAGATAAGGAGAGTTTTAAACTTCCTTTGGTGCTGTGAGAATTGATATGAACATAAATTTGGCAAGATGAAGATTGCTGGTGGCCTTAGTGAGAACAATGTCAGAACTAGTGGGGGGATACACACTACTGGAAAGGGTTTAAGAGGGGAAAGACATGTAAGGAAGCAGAAAATATCGAAGGTGTTTTGTCGGGAAGGAGAACAACAACGTGGAACATAGATTAAGGGAAAAAAAGGATTAAGAAATTTTCTTTTAAAATGAGAATCACAAAACCACTTTTGTATACTAAAATGAATAAACCATTAGAGAGAAATAAATTGATACAACAAACTGAAGGCGATAATTGAATAAGAATTCTTGTGAAGAAGGCAGGTGGGGGTGAAATCCAAGACAAAGGTAAAAAAGTTGGCCTTTAATGAAGGACAAGAAAACTGTTGTAATTGGAAGGAAGTCAGAAAGAATGGTGATCAATACAAGGAAGTTGACAGATTTGATGGTGATCTGATGACTTCCATTTTTTGCAACTACTTAGGAAGCAAGAGAAAGAGGTGTTGGGGGTTTGATACACATGTGAAGTAATGATTTCAGAGAGTAAGCACTCCAGGATTGTTGCGTCTATTTGAAATTAGTGATTGTGAATATCAAGTTAAGACCAATTAGCAATTTTAGTACCTTGAATGTGAGCTGTAGACACCAACTAGGTTGATAATAGGCTTGATCAGATTTAGGAATTTATTTTTAAGTACATCTTCTTTAATTACTCTTTTTATATAGAGTTGTTTATTGCCTGAAAATCCAGTTTCATGAAAATTCGGAACCATAATGCCCACAGGGAGGGTGGAAAATAAGAATAAACCCAGATACGAATGGGTGTGATTATGTTCACAGAGGACCTTGCTTTTGAACATTGAGATGGCTCTTTTGCTTAGGAAGAGTTGAGTTCTAATCACAGACTTCTGTGTGTTCCATTATCATGTGTGTCCACTCTAGTCCCACAGGGAAGGGTCTCTTAGCAGGAACAGGTATGGTGGTTTCCCAGCCTTACTTTTAGACTTGCATTAGTCGGCTCAGGCTGCCAAAACAAAATACCATAGACGGGAAGAGAAGTTTATTTTCTGATAGTACTGGAGGCTAGGACAGCCAAGACCAGGGTCTGTCAAGGTTATGTTTCTGGTGAAAACTGTCTCTCTGGCTTGCACAAGGTTGCTTTCTCATGGGGTCCTCATTGCCTTTCCTCTCAGTGTACACTAATCCCCCTGGATCAGGGCCCCACCCTTGTGACCTCATTTACATTTAACCATCTATCTCCAAATAGGCTTTGTAGGTGAGGGATTCAACACACGGATTTTGGTGGGACACAACTCAACCCAGAGCAAGGCTTTTACAGTGTTTTAGAGTAGCAGAGTAGATGAATGCTTTGGTGCTCAGGCTCCATTCATTTCCTCATCCTTCATAGAACTGGGCCTGCAGTGTAAGCTCATCACACTCACATCATCAAGTAAGAAGGGATAGTTTAGTGTACACAGAGTCTAAGTGCCCTATAGGGTAGTTTGCCTGCTTTTCTTCCTCATACAGTGTATATCATTGTGTGTGTGTGTGTGTGTGTGTGTGTATAGTTAGATCTGACTTGCTATGGTTTTGCATTTTGCATCTATGTTCATGAGGGATATTGATCTTTATTTTGTTTGATTTTGGTAGTAAGGTAGTCTGTCTCATAGAATGAAATGGGAAGTATTCCCTGCTCTTCAGTTTTCTGGAAGAGTTTTCTGAATAAAGCCAAATTATCTTGTAATTATCTTGAGGGAAATTTGAAACTATAAATTCAGTTTCTTTGGCAGATCAAGGGCTATTCAATTTATCCCCTTTTTCTCGAATGAGCTTTGGGAGTGTATATCTGGCAAGGAATTTGTTCATCTAAATTTTTGAATTAATTGGCATAAAACTCTTTATATAATTTCCTTAGTATTTTATAATATATATTTTCTATATTTCATGTTTATGTTAAATTTTATTATATGTAATTTATATTGTATTTTTATTTTTAGTATTTAATACTATTTAATATGCTAATATTCTATTAGGATCTATAGTGATTTCCCTCTCTTAGTCTTGATATTGGTAATGGTGTTTTTTCTCTTTTTTTCCTGGTCATAATGGGTTTACCAATTAAATGCTCTTCTTAAAGAATGAAGGTTTGGTTCCATTCATTGTCTCTTATTTTTCTGTTTTCTGTTTCATTTATTTCTGCTCTAATTTTAATAATCTCCCAATAGCCCCATGTGGGTAGATGGTCTAACTTTGGGTATACTTTGCTCTTGTTCTTTTTCATCAGGAAGAAACTAAAGGCATCATACTTGCCACTATATCATACCCTTCTGATTTCCCAGGCCAAAAATTTAAATCCTCCTTGGCCCTCCTTTTTGTTGTCACACCTTTTATCCAACACACCCTTGAATTCTGTTGTCTACACTTGTAACATGCCCCAGGACTTCTCACCCCTTTCCAGTGCTGTAGTCCTGGTCCACTGCACTGGTAGGACTTGCCTGAATTATTGCAAGAGTGTCTAATTATCTCCCTGCTTTTATCCTTGCTCCTCTATAATCTATTCTCAACGCACAGCCAGAATATCCTTTCAAAATGTAATTCAGATCAGGTCACACGTCTGCTCAGAATCTTCCAATGGCTTCTCATCTTCCTCAAGCCAAAGTTCTTTTTATGACCTACAAAGCTCTAGATGATGTGGCTCTTTATTAACTCTCTGACCTGATCACTTACAGGACCCCTATCTCTTAATCTGACAGGCTAACCTTCTCACTATTCTTCAAACACAGCAGCATCTTCTCTCTGCATATGTCGTTTGCACTATTTCCTCTGACTAGAAAAATCTTTCCTCAGATAAGCATGTGGCAATACTTATTCATCTCTTCTAAATCTTTGCTCGGTTGATCCTTTTCAATTACATTTTAAATTTAAAATATATATTCCCCCCCTTAACATGCCCCTCTAATCCTTGCAACTTTTGCTTAACCATGCCTGATTCTATTTTGTTCCATGCAATTTACTGTCTTCTGCATAATACATTTCCCTTAATTGTTGTTTTTTCATGTTATTTCCCCTCTAGAATGTTAGCCCCATGTGGGTAGATGGTCTTTTCTTTTTTGTCTGCTGTATCTCTAAGGGCCTAAAATAACTTAAACTCAGAAGAATACTTGTTGAGTAAATTAATGAAAATTTTGAAATGTCTGTATAATAATATACCATGTTGTGAATAAAGCCTTTCATTCTTTATTTGGATTCTTAGGTCTTTGTAATAATCAAACTCAGAAGGAAAGATGTACATTTCTATTATGACCTTGATCTATATAGTGAACACTCTATATAGTGGGCACTCTCACTCAGATTGGCCTCTAACCTCTTTGCCATGTGCTGTGTGCCTCTCTTCTAGCTTCAGTGGGCTTTGCTTACCCTGCTCCTACCTGTGACTCTTCCGTGAATGGCCCTTGGGCTCCTGAAGCTTCTCTGCCCACATGGAGCCAACAACTGGAAGTGCCTTTTGCTAATATAGGTCTGGGGCTATGACAGTCTAGCTTCCCAGCCTCTGGTCAGGACAAACTTTGAGGTATAATTTATACTACAAAGATTCCCTGTGTCATCTGGCTGATAAGACCATGGTGGGACTTTGCCTGTTTTTGCACTCTTGATTGGATTCTTTCTCTTCCCTAGTCTCCTTCCTCTATTCTTTTCCTAGTTTCTGCTGGGATACTTTCATAAGAAGTCACTTACATGTGAATTCTTATTTCAGAGACTGCTTCTGAAGCCTGACCTAAGATAGTTTATCTAGGAGTCTGACCCCAAATGGTCTATCTAGATTATATTTCTAGAAGAATAATTGGTCGAAAAGGTATCATTTTCATTTCAAAAGTTCTTGACCCAACACTTCTAATGAAGCCTCAGCCTCAAGGAAAGGAAATAAAAGGGATTATATGATGTCTTTTTATTTGGTTGACAAAAGCCTAATGAATGTGATACCTGGTAACTGAATATTAGATTCCCCAGTAGTGTCATGTCTCTCAGAAATGTAAGATTTCCTAACTTCTTAATCCAAAGGGTTTTTCTGTAAATGTTGCTCTGATTTCTCATTCAACAAATAATATATTTTGGGTTTCTTTGTTTGTTTGTTTTTGTTTTTGAGAGAGAGACAGAGTGTGGCACATGAGCAAGGGAAGGGGCAGAGGGAGAGAGAATCTTTAGCAAGCTTTACGCCCAACGTGGAGCCCAGCACGGGGCTCGATCTCATGACCCTGAGATCATGACTTGAGCGAAAATCCGGTCGGATGCTTAACTGATTGAGCCACTCACGTGCCCCTCAACAAGTAATGTTTTAACAATTACTCATGCACACACAAACAAATATTTTTTTTTGTTTCTGTTTATGGGGATCTTTACAGTTTAATTATGGAAATGAAATGTACACATGTGAGTACACTTAGGCAAATGATAATAGATGTATCCTTACAATAGGTCTAGCCCTAATAGAGGAGGAAAATCCGTATTATTGGGAGCATGGTTCTTGTCCCTTCAGGTATCCGAAGGGGAGCCTAGACAATGAAGGAATAGAATAGAGATATTTATTCTTAGGCAAAATGGCTGACCAGGAAGAGATATATAAAATATATTAGAAAAATCATGACTTGCCCTTTCTGGGGACTTGGGGGTGTGGAGAAAAAGGTTATTGTTGCTTTTCTCTGAATAACTATTCCCTGAATGATGTTCCATTTTTAATTCTTTGAGCAACTGTGTAGTTGCAATTATCCCTATGCAGGTAAATGAGATGATGAGGTGGAGGAAATGGTATTGTGCTACCCTTTTCTTAATAAAGGTGCTTACAACATTTTTTATAACTGACTTCTTCACACACACCATGTGAGAATACAGCTGAATAGCTGTTAAATGGAGCAAACAAGAACACCTTAGCTGCATTAATGAGAATGTTTCCTTTTAAAAAAAAGTTTGCAGAATTACTCTTCTACTTACTTTCCAAAACCAAATCTACTTATGTTCACTAAATATCAAAGGTAATTACTTGCCTACAATTAAAGTAAGAAGGCTTTCTCTTTGTTTATACTTCAGATATCTCTGTTTGTTCTTCAGTAAGAACCACAACCTTGAAAGCTCAGAATCTATGAGATATTTCTGTGTAATCTTTTTTTATTAGAACTGTTCAATCACTAGAATAAGGCAACTGAGAAATATTTAAAACTACCAAAGTGTTCAGCCATATATTTAAAAATTCTGACTATTAATTCAACTTATTAATCCCCATTAAAATTCTAGTGCTTTGAATTTACTCAAGGTTATAATATGTTAAGCAACTGTCTAATGGTGTGCTTCTATAATGATTTAACAATGCATGCTTCGTTCTTTTTCTCTCTCTCTCTTCCCCTCCCGCCCCCTCCATTTATTAACTGTATTCTTGGGAGGGTTAATTAATCTCTGTGCCTCAGTTTGCTCACCTCTACCATGGGGAAAAATAATAGAATTGCTGTGAGGATATTTTCTAATCCAGAATTTACATTGATCAAACTCTAAACTGCAATCTCTAAATTACTTTTGGGTCAGATTATCTCTACAAAAACCTTGAAAGCCCATGACCAAGAGAGACTAAAAAAGAAAAAGAGGAAGAGAGAGAGTAGCACTTTCACATTTCCCCTGGAAACTCTTAAAAGGATCTTACCATTTTGTGAGCTCTTATGACATCTCCCTCACATTCCAAAGTCTTCACTGCCTCCCTGTTACCCACAAATGAGAAATTTATGGCCTGATATTCAAGGATTTTATTGTCTCCACTTCTCTTTCAGCCCTATTTACCATCACGTCCCTGTCCTTCATTCCAGTGGATTACTTACTGTATTCTGAATTTTTCCAACTTTTCATCCACGTCCTGTCATATTTTTCCTGAACCTAACCATTAAAATCACACTCGTATTTCAAAACTCATCCCAGATTCTCTTCACAGAGGCACAGACTTTTTCTAGCATTTACATACATCCACACTTATTTCCTATCTTCCCCCCCCGGCAAACACAGATGAATCAGTTATGCCCTCTTCATCAATTGTACTTCAAAGCAATCTTGTGCCTATATCATTGAGACTCTTTGTGCCTATATCTTTGTGTCAGTTGTGACTGTATCTTTGCATCAAAGTCATTTATATTCTTCTCTCCTTAAGTGTAAAATTGTTTGAAACAGGGATGATGCTGACTCATCTCTGTTTCCTGGGAAATGCCTGGCACAGTCCTCTTAATAAGTAAGATCATAACACATATTGGGCATTTAGAATTAAATCAAGCCATTCTTCTCCTCACTGGACAATTCAGAGTCCAATGTGGCTCACACCCAGCCTTCATCAATAGTCTACCAACTTTGTAAAGTGAAAAGTTGGTCTATATTCTTCCCCTCCTTCCTATTAGCTCATATACTCAGCAGCACGAACCTATCTGCAGTATAAATTGCCAGAAGGCGAAAAAGACTTTGATTACATTTGTCACTTTTTCTCTTTGTTGGCTTTCACGGGGTTTGTCTTGTTACAGAAGCATTCTCCCTGGAGTCTCATAGCCAGCTCATGTTTACACTTATAATTATTCATGTCATTAGCAAATTTATTTCACCTCTCATTAGAATACACTAAAATGTTCATACTAAAATAGAACAACAAAACCAATAATACATCAGATAAAATCTACTCAGATAATCTGATAAGAGCAGAAGGGATTTAACTTCAAAGGGGGAAAGACAAGTGAAGTTAAGACAATTCTGCCAGGTTATCATGTTGCCTTTAGTAATTTGTTTGAAGAGAATGAGTGCTGGCTCTGAAGTTGATGCTATGGAAAATGAAGTGAGAATTAATTATGGGAGGGTGTCATGGTGCTGGAGGAAGCAGAAACCAAGAGGTAATTGACATTTTTCTCAAAAGGGCCTCAGATTAACTGAGCCCACAGGGAGTTTGGGGAATTGTAACCAGGACCTAATAGTAATAGTGACATTTCTTTGAAAAGAAGATTTCATCATCCTTACTATTTGGAACTCAATAGTTGTATGCTTCCAGACCCTGTAGAAAATATGGCCCTTCAAGGGAGAAATAACTCAATTATTTTTTGAAATGCTGATGAAGTCTTTCAGCAATATAGAGGCCACTTTATTTATTCATCCGTTCTAAAAATATCTAATGAGAATCTACGATATGACCTGGCTCTCTTCTAGGGCTGAGGGACACAACAATAAACAAAACAGATAAAACTTCTTGCTGGTAAGGACTTCTTTCTAATGGTAGGAGACAGATAGGGAAACAATATAAATAAAATATACAGTATGTTAGATAAGGATGGGCACTCTGCAGGGACAAAACCCGACACAGATAGATTTCACAGAGAATATGGCAGTTAAGCAGATACCTGAAGAAGGTAAGAGGAAACAGCATTTGCGTAACTAGGAGAAGAGAATTTCATGCAGAAGAAATATAAAGGATCTGAGCAGTGAATGTGATTGGTTTGAACAAGGAAAAATCAGGAAACCATTCTGACTGGAACAGAATGAACAAGAAAAGAGTAGTAGGAAATGAGGCCACGAGTTAAGGTAGACCCAGATCTGAGAATGTCACTGTTGGGACACTGGCCTTGATCTGACTGACATGAAAAGTAAAGTTTTGAGCAGAGGAGTGACAGGATATTTATATCTTAACAGAATCACTGTGTGCTTTGTTGAAAGTAGCAGGAGGGCAAGGTTAGAAGGTTATTAAAATCTAGGCAAGAGAGCTGGTTGCTTGCACCAGCTTTGTAGTAATGGAAGGGGTGAGAAGTTTTTGGAATCTGGCTTTGTTGATGAATCCAACAGGTAGGTAGGGAAAAGAATTCAACAGTGGTTAGAAATTGTTAGTTTGAGCAATTAGCAGGGTTGGTAAATGGAGTTTTCATGGACTGAGATGAGGCACGCACGTAAGGAGAAGAGTAAAACAGGTTTGAGGGGAAAGAATTGCCTAAGGTAGGAGTGCTTTGGCTTTGTGCAGAGAACTACAAATGATTTAGCTGACGTAAAGCATGATGAGCATGAGAGGAAACACTAGGAAATACCGTTGGACAGGTAGCATGGGACCACATTCCATTGGCAGTGGGGCCACATTGGTGCTGGGCATGGTTCTTGGGAGTCCTTTACAGTTTCTTAAAAGTGGGGCTGATTTTCTTCAGTATGAGAGTTCCACATGTAGCTCGTCTGTTCAAACCTCCAAGGTCACACTTCAAATGTGAGTGGGCTTTTCATGTCCACTTTAATGGACGCTTTCTGTTAAAAGACCCCAGGGAGTCAGTCTGCTCTGCATTAGTGCCCTTTGGATGACTCTTCCCTTTGGACAACTCTTGGCTGTGGAAAGAAAGGTGGCTTCCCAGCTCTCCTGCTCTCTAATCACTTTTGTTGCTGTCCGGGAAAAGAAGAGGTACCCTACATCTCCGTGTTAATCACTATAGTGAAACAGCTAAGAGACAAAAACAAAATAAAGTAAAACCCATAAAGTCAAAGCAAAAGAAATTGTACAGAAGTCTAGGTATGGTCTCTGCTTTTTAGTTTTGACTTCCTCCTGAGATAACTGGAAGTAACTTGCTGAGGTAGTGTACTTTATTTGGTGTTCCTCCATTCCCACATGGACCTGAGATGCTCAGCTACAACTGTTTGAGGTAGTGTCATTTTTATTATTAGTGAAAATAATAATTCAGTGTAATGAACTGCTTTCCCAAATAACAGGGATGTGGGGCAAGACCTAGAAGGCAGTGCCACATACCACCTGGCTAATTGGAGAAGTCGGGTTTCAGTGTCAGAAGCCCTTCGTGTGGAGGGAGATTGGCTGCTTAGGTAATGTGGAGAGAGTCCAGATTCAACCGCCTCATTATTTTAGGCCCGAGCACGCTGGCTAGACTAACAGCGTTCCTGTAATAAATAAGCTGACAGCTATTTGAAATTTAACCACAAGTGAGGAGAAATTTGTGATTTTGAAAAACTCATTCAAGTAGGTAGAAAAGTATAAAGCATGTTGCTTTCAAAAGCAATTCAGTGTACCAAAACTTCAAGTCAAGGCAATGAAAGGTAATAGTCTTTGAACTGAAGTACCACTATTGTTGGGGGGGGGGGAATTGTTTACTTTTACTTTTCATTCTGTGTCTGTCTCTGCTATTGATTTAATGTATGACCTTAGTCCAGGCAATTCACCTCCCTCTGTCTCCTTATCTTTCGAACTAGAATAATAGCATCAATTTTCCTTTTAAGGCATGGTAGGAGGAATAGGTGCTTATTATAAAGAACACTCAGTTACTGGAGCACTGCTTACATGAATATTTTCATGAATATTTTTGAAGAAACATTCTGAATTATAAGCATTTGGATTTGGCCTTGAAGGAACCTCTTAAGTTGTCTGTAGTTTAATAGGTAAATCTGGCTAAACCACCATTATGCAGGCTTTTTTGTGTATTCACTTCTGCTGTTGTCGCTGTGACAAATAATCATGTGGTGAATAATCACTAAATAGTCCTATGGTGAATAATCATGGTCACTGAAAGAAAAGCGTACAGGACCAAATCTCAGGAAGGCATCTAGGTTTCACTCAGGCAAATCATTCCTTTTTAAAAACCTTAGTAATGGAAAGATACAATATGATCTACCCATTTTTCTCAGAGCACTGTCTATATTTGTACCCATTACCATGCTATGCCTTTCAGGAAATAACAGCTACGTGAAATGGCAAAAACAAAAGTTTAATGAGTATTTACTATGCACCAACGTTTTACATGTATTAAATCCTCATAGCGATGGTGCTATTTTTTTCCCCCATTGTACACCTGAGGAAATAGCCACAAATAGACTAAATAGTCTACCCCCCAGATCACAGAGCAGGTAAATGGCAGAGAGAAGGAGATAGAAAGAATGAGAGAGATTGGAGGGGGTGAGGTGGGGAGAAAGAGAGAGACAGGGGGAAAGGAAGACAGAGTATAAAACTGCTGAGCACGTAGATGTTTAATGGATGCTTGTCCCCTTCTCTCGCTCCCACCCTCATTCCTTTCTACACACTTACTAATTTATTTGGTAATAATTACTTAATTCATCCATCTGTTTATTTTCAGTCAACATCTTCTGAGCTTGACCATATGACCAGAACTGTGCTCAGCACTTTACAGACTTTATTTCATTGACTCTTCACCGTAGTTGTCTAAAGAGGGTCCTACATTTGCCTCCACTTTATGGATGGAGAAATAGGCTTAGCAATGCTAAGTAAATTGTTCAAGGTTGTAAAGCAGGAAAGTTGTGGCATCTCAGTGTTAGCATTTTATATTTGCTGAGTACCACTAGGATGTGTATTTCTTTCACGGAGAACTGTTAAATGTGTTATATTGGACTAAGAACACGAAGGTTGCAAATTCCTCATGGGACAGAATTCTGTCATGTATACCCACAGCATTTCCTGTGCGCCTTGGGTAGATGCATAATAAATTCTTGCTGGCTGAGCTCAGAGTGAATATTTTCCCTATTACATAACTGAGGACACCAATTTTATAAAATGTTTAAATAATTTTCGTTAACATATAGAAGGTTAATATCATGTATCATTCAAACCGTGATCCTTCTGGAAGTGAAAAGTTGTTCTCTTCCCACGGGGGCATTTCCCTAAGCTGGGGCTGTTGTGGGCTAACCCAGATGTGGAGCTGCCCTGTTGGTACCACACAAGTAACACATAGGAGGGTTTTCAGAACCTAAACATTTTATACCGGAAGGAATTGTGGGAAAATGTTACTTCAACACCTTATCATTCCTTTCTCAATAGCACAAAATCTTTCACTTTTTCTCTTGGCAGAAACAGAAATTTAGACTATGAAGCTCTTCATCAGAACTTCTCACATCTTCATAACTTAACATTTAGTAACAACTGATATACCAGCCAAATAATTTCTTTTTTTTTTTAAGATTTTATTTATTTTTTTGACAGAGAGAGAGACAGCGAGAGAGGGAACACAAGCAAGGGGAGCGGGAGAGGGAGAAGCAGGCTTCCTGCAGAGCAAGGAGCCCGATGCGGGGCTCGATCCCAGGACCCTGGGATCATGACCTGAGCCGAAGGCAGACGCCTAACCGGCTGAGCCACCCAGGTGCCCCCCAGCCAAATAATTTCTATAGGTTTAAAGAGGGGATGCATATCTGCAGCCTGTCTGAGGTTTCTAGAATGTCAGGCATTTGGTAAAGCGATATTGCCTTTATGTACACCATTTCAATTAATTAGCCTTCATTTTTGTATTTTGTACATACACTACCAATAAACTATCTAGATATCTATATCTATAGAGAAATATATATATATATACATATATATGTATATATATAGTGCAAATGGAGTGACTACAAATTAAAGCTGGAATCACTTGTAAACCCTAACACTGAGATCTTCTTTTATATATATATATATATATATAAAATAATAGGCAAAACAAAGGTCACCAGCACACACAGGATCAGTTTTCACTTTGAAAAAATAAAAAAGCAAGAGATTGTGCAAAATTTCTCTGAGCATCAGTTATGCCAAAATGATTTTATAGCATGTAGGAAACTGATGTAATTGTGGCTTAACAGCAACTAATGGCTGGTAAGGGTTCCATTTGATATAACAGATGTTCCTGGCATTCTTGCTTTAGAAACTACTGCAGGCATAGCTTATTAAGGAATTAGTCCCTGACTAGGTGAGGACTAGAAGCTCAATCATTGTGGAATGAAACGGTTATTTTCATGTAGCTGCAGGAAAATCCAGTAAATCTAAAAAATTTGGGAGGTGATGTGTGGGGGCAGGCAAACGGAACATCTAGTACGTTTAAGCTACATAATTAGAGATGACTGGTATCCACCAGGAACCTGGAAAGACTACAAAACTCAGAACGCGGTGTAGAGTTGGCATGAGCAAGAGTAATACCCCTGTTTGCACTTTGTGTGTGACAGCTGAGTTGCATTTAGGGAAAGATAAAGTCCTTCTGTGACTGCTCAGCTAGAATCTGCGCACAGAAGACCTCGTGTAGGTGTCCTACCACTGCCCGCGGAAGCACATATACACACCTCGTGAGCCTTAGTAATGCTTCTCCATCACTAAGAGATCTTACAATAATTTCAGAGGTAGAAGGGAAAATATTTTAACGTGAGTACTTTATGTATGGCCAATTTTAATGTTATCCATGTCTTTCCGTCTTGATAGAGTACATAGGTTAACATCGGGAGGCTTAGGGGGCTTAGTGGCCATGTAATAGATACATAGTTGCCACCTTTTAAATTCTGCTTCTACAAAATAGTGGCATTTTCTCCATGGAAAGTTGTAAGGAAATGAGCTAAAAATAAGATAGCCCATCTGAAGAACTGGCCAGGGAATGGGACTCTTCAAGAGAGTTCTCTGAGGGGCGCCTGGGTGGCTCAGTCGGTTGAGCGACTGCCTTCGGCTCAGGTCATGATCCTGGAGTCCCGGGATCAAGTCCCGCATCGGGCTCCCTGCTCGGCGGGGAGTCTGCTTCTCCCTCTGACCCTCCTCCCTCTCAAGCTCTCTGTCTCTCATTCTCTCCGTCTCAAATAAATAAATAAAATCTTAAAAAAAAAAAAAAAAAAAAAGAGAGTTCTCTGAAAGCATCTGATAGCACACTACTCCATAGGACATGTCCTGATTCAAATGTTTTAACACCTGAGGTGAAATGCGCCTTCTGCTTTCACAGTCCAGTCCAGGTGCTTTCATTCTAAGTGTACAGAAAAATTCTTTCCAGAAATAACATTTGAAAAGAATATTGATTGCTACCTACACCATGAAAACACAAATGTTTCTTTATTAAAGAAACTGCATCAGAGACTTACCTTCTCCATGATTCTTTCCTTTCCTTTCCTTTCCTTTCCTTTCCTTTCCTTTCCTTTCCTTTCCTTTCCTTTCCTTTCCTTTCCTTTCCTTTCCTTTCCTTTTCTTTTCTTTCTTATTAGAGAGCGAGCAAGAGAGAAACAGCATGAGAGAGGAGAGGGTCAGAGGGAGAAGCAGGCTCCCTGCTGAGCCGGGAGCCCGATGTGGGACTCGATCCCAGGACTCCGGGACCATGACCTGAGCCGAAGGCAGTCGCTTAACCAACTGAGCCACCCAGGCGCCCAGATTCTTTCTTTCTTGAGCTCTCACTGATTTAGAGACAGCCACTGAGCTGTAGGATGAGAAAATGAGCTGAGGTGGTTCATGGTTGGTGTTTTGAAAAGCTCCATCCCTTGGTCTCCAACCCCACACCTTCCTCGACAAAAATAGCAACAGCAACTGGAACTTGACATGTTATGTAAACAACTTCCTTTGTTTCACCAGCAAATGGTCAAATCCATCTTGGTTTTCTTATTCATTGAATGTGCAGCATATGCAGTACTAGATCAGGGATAGGCCGACTGAGACAGTGATGAAGAATGAACAGTTCGGAGGTACCAAAAATAACAGAAAATATATATTTTTAAAAATACTGATATTTCAGATTTCAAAAGAAATTATCATGGGAAAATTCAAATTTGTGTTTGATTTTTTATATTTATTTTACAACTCCATCTTTTTTAATTTTAAAATTTTAAAAAAAATTTAGAAGATTTTATTTATTTGAGAGAGACAGAGCAGGAGCAGGGGGAGGGAAAGCCAGAAGCAGATGCCTCACTGAGCAGGGAGCCCAATGCAGGACTCGATCCCAGGACCCTGACATCATGACCTGAGCTGAAGGCAGACGCTTAACTGACTGAGTCACCCAGGCGCCCCAACAATTTCATGTTTTTTCAAGCATCAGACGTTGTCCCATAATCTTCTCAGGGCCTAGGGGCCCTTAATATGATCCTATTACACGCCACAGTAAACGTCATAGGTCCTTCTTTGCAATTATACATGAATATCAAATCTAAGCTCAATATCCCATGCTTCAATCTATTGCCTCATGAGTCCCTGTCTCCCTATTCTGTTATCTCCCCCATCCTTGATTGACCCCAAAGATCATATCGTGCTTCCTTTCTAGGCTTTATCACACTACATCTGCTTAAGTGAATGTGATTTTTCTCTGCAAGATGTCCCTTTAACATCATATTTAAAAATTCCAAAAGTCATTCTCTATGAAAAAAATTTAACTCCATTGATCAGGTAAAGCACAACTTCTCTGTATCCAGTTTGTCCATGAGACGGTCAGAGTTATTTCAAACCCATCATAATGATGAACAACAAAATAAAGTATAAAAGTACAAGTAACAAGTATAATATGTACATAAACAGGGTGCTATGGGAGCCCAGAGGAAGGTGCATTTATCAGCAAGGACTTGGATTGTAGGAAGAGAAGTGGACTCTGGCTTGCTCTAGGGGGAAACATATTGGAAAGATATTAAGACAAGATAGAGGGTTGGAGAACGAAGCTTGAAAATGGGGCAGGAATCAAGCATGCAAAGACGATGCTGCAGAAGCATATCTAGTCTGTTGATTCTTGTACCCCTTAGAGTCAATCTGATCTGTGAACTTCTTTGCTTCACTCACTCAAAATTCAACAGGCTGGGAACCAGGGTACTAGGCGCTTGATCAGTCTTGATCACATACCGGTCCTTGGGCTGTAGGGGATGGGGCAAGGAGAATTTGGCCCGCTAACTTCAGGTTTTAAGAGTGGGAGGGGACAGTGAGAAGCGAGCATCGGAGATCCCTTTCCCCAATATACTACGCACAATGGTGAATTTCCTAAAAGGAGAGGAAGGTGCTAATGGAAAGGTTAGGATGTTGGATATTGACCAGCCAAAAAGTTAACAGATGTCCATCTTCTTAGAGAAAAGGCCTAAAAGGGACGTGTTCCTCAAGGAGTATTATTTCAACTAAAAGACAAGTCAGGGTTTGCAAACGGAAGGAAATGAAGAATGTTTTAAGTGGAAAAGTAATATATGCAGGGACGTAGAAAGCCCAGAACTTCCAATAACAGGAATGTATTTGCTATGGTGAGATTGTAGTCTGAATGTGAAACAGTTAAAGGAGATGAAACTGGAGAAACAAGAAAAAAAAAATCACAGAAATAAAACTTTAAATGTATTGTTTTGGCGATGCGGAGTCCACAAAGGATTTTAAGCAAGGGCTTGTCAAGGTCAAACTGATGTTCTAAAAAGACTACTTGGGCCTCAGCGAAGACAGTGAACTTCTGTGATTCTCTCAGATTTAATCTTGTTTCTTTAGACTGTGGTACGGATGTTAAAGAAGGCAATTTCGTTTCTATTTTACGGTTTATATCAACTCTCTGAATTCTTTGTCTCACTTAGACACTCACCTTTCTGATGTGCAAACTCTTGATATTAACATTCAAAAGACCTTACTTTGCATCATATATCCTGAGTATTTGTTTTCTACTGCTGCTCTATACATTACCACACACTTCCTAGTGTAGAACAGTTCAGCTTTATCACCTCATAGCTCTCTAGGTTACAGGTCTGACATGGACCCGTCTTACTGGGCTAAGATCAGAGTGTGGGCTGAGTTGTATTCTTTCTACAGGCTCTGGCGTTGGTGGGGGGGGGGGGCGGGGGGATTGTTTTCTCGCCTTTCTAGTGCATAGGGGCTGCCCACATTCCGCAGCTCCTGTTCCCCCCTTCCCCATCTTCAAAGCCAGCAACGACTGATTGAGTTTTCTCATTGAGTCCCTCCTGGTCTGCTTCTGTCATTGCATTTCTTCCTCTCTTCCCCACTTTTAAGGACCCTTTTGATTACATCGGGTCTATTTGATAATCTAGGATAATCATCCTATTTTAGATCTACTGATGTTCTTTCTTACTAAAAGAAGGGTCCTTTCATAAGCATTCACATTTAATTCTTATACCAAAGCTTTGAAGTAGCTTTTACTTTTGCTGTTGTGCCATTTTTCAGATGAGAAAGCTAATGTTCAGAGGTGCTAAGGGTAAAGCTGATAAAGTTGGGACCGAAACTCAAACCCAGGCCTCCTGGTGTTGGGTCCACCTTGTTTCGCACAGTAACAGCTCCTCTTGGGCATGTGATGCTGGGCCCACATGTTAACATACTTCCTGCACAGAATCCATGCCATTCATAAAGGATTCTCGTTATTTCTGATCCACATGTCCCAAACCCCATCTGAACTTCTCCTGCCATTAGGAATTCTCTCTCCACTGCCAGAGCCCCCCAGAGCCTGTCTCCCCAGCATTGCCAGTGCCTGCCTTTGCAGGTGAGCAGATTTGTTCTGGCTCTAGCCAGGGTCTTGTCCTCTCCAGAAGAGAGGAAGGGAAGAAAAGAAGGGAGGGGAAGCAGGTCCTCTTAGGGATGTGGAAAGCTTTAGTGCTCTCCTCTCAGTGATACCTGCTGTTTTGCTTTTGTTAGAAATCACCACCAGCCTGGCAATATCAACCTGCAGTCGACAGTCACAATCAGATCACACTCTTATTTCCAGGGATTCTGAGAGGGACTGAGGCTTCAGAAAGTTATAAATAGAATACTTGACAAACTGAACTCGATGCCCAGGGAGAAACCCCCTGCAATTAGCAACAGGACCCTGTGCTGATTAGATACAAGGCTTTCAAAGAGTTCCGAACATGTGTTGCCAGGGGTTTATCACACATCCCCTACGCTTCCGAAAACGACTCCAGCAGTACAAAAGACATCAGGTACGAGTTGGGTCCTTCTTAATGACCCTGCTTTAGAATTATATTTGTAGAGTATTTTCAAAGTTTCAGACTCTTTTTACCGACATGATTTTGTGCGATTCTCACCGCATTCTGAGCAGTTGGCAAGGCCGTCACGGGTGTCTTTTACGTAAAGGAAGATATGGTGCCCAGCTTTACGTTGCTGGTGAGTGGCAGAGCCCATAATAGAATCCAAGCTCCAGGTTCTAATTCAGTTCTTATTTCTCTACACCATGTTGTTCTCCTCACTTCACTACTCACCTTCTCTCACCTCACTGGAAGGAGCTTAAAGGAACTGACTTTAAGAACTGGCAGTCAACTCCACGTCAGAGAGCTGTCTTTCAAAATAAAGCTTTCAGGGGCATCTGGGTGGCTCAGTCGGTTAAGCGTCTGCCTTCGGCTCAGGCCATGATCCCAGGGTCTTGGGATTGAGCCCCACATCGGGCTCCTTGCTCGGCAGGGAGCCTCCTTCTCCCTCTGCCTGCCGCTCCCCCTGCTTGTGCTCACTCTCTCTCTCTGACAAATAAATAAATAAAAATCTTTTAAAAAATAAATAAAAGCTTTCAGTGACAACATAGTTACTCCAAGTATATTTCCATTAGCCTGGTCCATTGTTCTTGATGAAAGTTCTTCCTTTTCCATTTACTGGCATAATCAGTAAATATGTACTGTCTGCCACCTTTGTAACAGCACTGTGCTAAGTGCTAATACGAGATTGCAAGAGGGAAAAGGTAAGGTCGCTCTCGTTACAAGGCTTATATTAAGTGGGGAGCAAAAGTGGAATGTTAAGGAACCATTAAGTGTTTAAAGGAACACATGCTAATTGTAAGTGCAATGGGGGTTCAAAGAATGGATGAAGAGAGATGGGGCTTGAACTGAGTTTGAAGAATTTAAAGAGAAAAGAGGAAAACAGGCTTTGCTTTAGTTTGTTTTGTTTTTGTTTTAAGACGGGGGACACTTTGAACTAAGATCTGAGAGAGATCAAGTCAGCTTTGTGATTTTGAGAAACCTTAACCTTAGGCCCATCTTCTCACCTTCAGATGGATGACAGAGCTTCAACTTAGACCCTTGCAAAACTTACCACTGGACTCTTGCCAGTAATCAGTCAGCCAAGCCCTCAGTTCTGAATGTGAGTCCAAATGATCAAGCTGCGCTTCTCCCAATGCTTCTGGATCCTCAGACAAACACATTCTTGTAGGGAATAAGACAGTTTTTACATAAGGCAATGGCCTACACATTCCAAAATAATATAAACATGTATATCAAGTAAAAGCTTTGTGATACACATCCTCTGTAAAAATTCCTGGTGCACTTAAACTATGGTAGGCTCTTGTGATGTTTGTAATCACTTTTCTTTTTCCAGACCCATGGGAAGAGTGTCACTCGTTGCTCCCTTCTGGAAATTGGATAGGGTTCTTCTGGCCAACGGGTTATAGGCAGAAGCAACATGAGTGGCACATGTCACTTTTAGATCAGGGCATTTCGTTACGACACAGGAGCCTCACATACTCTTCTTCACCATGCTCCCACAACTTCCAAAATCCATCTTAACTCCCAGAAAAAGGAGTACATGGAGCTGAGCTTCCTCTCTAGGTGTGATTGACAGATAGCATGAATAAGATACTAAACTTTGTTGCTTACACCACTTACACCACTCAAATGTTGGAGTGGATTTATTTTGCAGCATAACCTAACCAATTCTGAGTCCCTTATTTTAAAATTTTTTGAAAGAATAGGTGGAATAAGTTCAGACCACTTCAAACCAGGGGTTGAGTCTCCCTGGCCCCTCTTTATTTTCCTCAAGAGTCTTTGACTTACATGTTCATTCTTGGTGTTAACCTTAAAAGTAAAATAGCCAGTTATTTTATTAGCAAAACTGAGTTTATTGAAGAATAGCAATTCAGGACAAACAAATGCTGGGGGAACTATAGGCAAGTTCAACAAGACAAAGAAGGGAAGCTTTCATTAGGTTTTAGGGGTAAATTGCGGAAGGTGGTTTTGAACAGAAGTTCACCGGAGAAGAACAAGATTTTGAGGTCACGGCTGTTTCTTCCTGGCTGCAAGCAGTAGTTAGTGCATTGTTGCTGGGGCTGCCAGGAGTTGTACACCTATGAAAGCATGTGTTCCCCCCCCCCCCAACCCCTGCTGACTCCATTTTAAATGAAGTTTCTTTTACTCATTTTCACACCTGGCAGGATGGGTACATATTGTTTCCCAGCCCTTATCCAGGTGGCAGTGGTGAAGAGAATTATAGTGTCAAAGAAGCTGGACCAAGCTCTGGGAAGCTGGAAGCTGGAAGCTGGGCCGTGAAGCAGAGGGTCTAGATACACAGACCTCTGTGGATCTCCTGAACAATTGTACATTGTTCCATGTTTCTAGAACAGATGGGCTCATCTCTTCTCCTGCCTGCTTTTAGGAAGTTACTAGGTACCACATATCCCTCGGAGGGAGTTGGCCAAAAACAGAACTCGAACTTCTCTAAGTGAGCCTCTGTAAGTAGGCTAAAGAATGGAAGACTTTAAAGTTCTCATGTGTTTTTCCTTCTCCCTTCCTCACAGTGCACTTCCTTTCCCTCTCCCTTAAAGTGCTCGCTGCTCCTGCTTGTTAGATACCATCTTCATTATTAGAGTACACTTTGTTGCCATAGCAATTCGTTCCCACTCTCACATTTTTATTGCACTTAGAGTTGCTATGGGCAAAAGATAGTGGGGAGGGGAGAGCATGATTTTATTTTCTCTCAAGTAGCCAGGCTTTCTCCTGATCTGAGAAACTGTTAACTCCCCCTAAGAGGGAGCAGTCTCATAGCCAGGAATAGCATGGGTGGGGCATTGCACAGAAAGACAGATGGTTGCTCTCTAGGCTGCAGCTTGCACCAGGCACAATGCTGTAACTCAGGTAGGATTACATCATTCTTGAATTAACTCCTTCCTTTTAGGCTTAGGCATTTATCCTGAAAGGAAAAAAATAATAATAGTAATAAGTAGTAGGACCTCTGTAGTAATGAAGATCAAAGAAGAAGCAGAAGTTGGCAGGTCATACCAAAGTGTCTTTCTAAGGTCACCAAGGATAGGGCTTCAGGGTGACCATGAACCCCAAAGTTGTAATAATGATAACAATAGTATCTTCCATGTGCATCGTGACTTTGACTTTTCAAAATATTTTTATGTGCATTGCCTAAGTTTTCTTTGTTGTTGTTGTTGTTAAATGGTACCCCCTTGATGAAGACTTCTCCAATTTCATGCTGATGTATGGATTCCTCTCTTTTGTCTGTTTTCAACAAACGCTGTTATATCTCTTACTGAGTTATGATTTGTATCGAACAGATGTCATCTTAAACTAATTGTCTTATATTATCTTAAACTATCTAATCCTGCTACTATTTTACTTTATGTACATCTGTCTTAGCCCACCAGACAGGTCTGGCTATTAGAGAATGCATTCTGAGACAGCTTGTGTGTCCCACATGGGGACCACTCTAATGTGAGGCATTCTATAAACTTTGCACACCGATCAAGATTCAGATTTTCATCCAGTATTGTGACTATGGATTAGACACTTAGAATTTTGAAATTATCTATGTGCCACAAGCCGACAACTTTTGCTATTGGTGTATTAAAAAGTACAATTAAATTTTCCTCTCTTAGCATGATATTAAACATAATCAAACTTTATAAATACTTCTTAAATATTTTTGCAGGAGAAAAATCTGCCACTTTCAACTGTAATTTTTAAATGCTCAATATGTATAGACAAGCTGCTGTATTTTATATAAATGAATGTATTCATAGAACAAACTTTAAATTTCAGAAAACAACACAGATTGCAGGAGTTTAAATTCCTGTTCATATTCCAGTAGAAATGAGTAATGTGTCCATTTTGGGAATAGTGGCAAATGATTGAGGAGGAGTGCATTTATACACTTGCTTGAAATTGCTATTTTGTGGAGAAGCATTTGTGGTCTGGTGACTCAAGACTGCGAGATAGGTAGCTACCCATTCTCTATTCTGAATACTGCTTCCATTGCTCCATCTGTCCTGCGCTCAAGCTGAGGTCTTGTCTGGGTAACACTGCCCTCTACTGGGTGGAACCAGAACTCCTCCTCAATCCTTCAATCCAGCAGCAATGTGCTGTGGAATTTTGATACGGAGATTTGAGGGATTATTTTACTGATGAGGAAGCTGAGATCCAGAAAGCATAATGGTCAGGGCTGTGACTTTTGACAGTTTATATTGGAGACCAGTAAAACAAACAAACAAACAAACAAACAAACAAACAAACAACTCTGCTTTCCATACTCTTACATGGTCAATATTCCCCAGAAGTAGAGTAGAACTAAGGCTCTGAATACAACACATAACGGAAACTATGAATTTACTAATTGCCCCTATAAGAACATTTGTTAAGTAACCAAATGTCTATTGCTGCATGAATTACCTGTGCTATTTAAACTAGGTCAGGTGAATTATTCAAGATTTATCGTAGACCTGTGCAGCATTCTTAAAACCATTAGAGTGCACTGCTTTTCTCCCCCTTTCTTTCTTTTTTAAATGTTTCACCCTTTGCTGTTTCAACAGGAGTGTATCTTCTGATGGAACTTTGTCCTAACGGGCTATGGAGGTTTTGTTAATGGGCACATTTTAAGAGCAGAATTTTCCCGAACAGAGGATCTTAATTGGTGTCCTTCCACTTTCTCACGCATTCTCATGAGGCATTCTGTGTTCACCAGTACTTGCGTAGAGTTGGCTGATGCACAGGTGGAGGAGGCAGCCATCCACATGAGAAGGGGGAATTTGAGGGGCCAAAGTACTGCATGACCCAAATTACAGTAACACCTCACCTCTTCGTAATTCAGATCTATCAACCTCTCCTTTCTAGGGTACAGTTAAGAATCTAGAAGTAGATAATCAAGGCAGCAAAACCTAATGTTACCTAGAGCTTAATTTCATGAGTGGCACTCGTGCCTTTATGTATTGTCTGTCTTATTTCACACAAATCCCTTAAAATTGGTCCCTATATGAAGACAGCAAATGATGGCGTAGGGTCAGGCATGTGGCAGGATGAGCTGTTACAGACATGGACACACAACAGTGGTCCAGAGTAATAGCTCATGGCATGATAGAAAAGAAGAGACAAAGGAATAGATACAACTAAAAGTATTGTGACATCAAGCCACCCTTTGCAAGGGAACAAAATTCACATGAACAGCCTTCAGGAGAATCTGAATAGCTAATTTTATTATATTGACTTAGGCTTGTTAAACAGTGTTTCATTTAATCCAATTTACAGTGAAGAACAGCTGCTATTCTCTGTTTATTTAGATTTCTATTCAAAAATAGTTAAAGTTAATAGGAACTTCATGAATTCATCCTCAGCTATTCAGGAAATTCAACTATCCTGAAGAAGCCATGAAATTACAAGAACTTGATGAATTTTCTTTTCCTGGCTCTTTGGAATTCCCTCATTAAAATATAAAATTGCTTTTTCCAAGTCATTCAACAAAAACATATTGTGCCCAAGCTTTGTACCAAGTAGTGTTCTAGTCACTCAAGATGCTATAGGTATCAGACAGACACAGATTTTCCTGGTTCACAGACAGCTGTCCTCTAGCTTGGTCCTCACAGGGCCCAAGGGGAAGGGATCACGCTGAGGTCTCTTTTATGAGGGCAATAATGCCATTCATGAGGGGCTCCACCCTCATGACCCAATCACCTCACAAAATCTTCACCTCCAAATACCGTTATATTGGGGATTAAGTTCCAACATACCAATTTGGGAGAATCACAAATAAGCAGTCCATAGCAGTGCCCATTATTTTTTAACCTGAGTCTCTAATATTGAAAGGATCTGAAACTCTCTGGGGTTCTTGAGAGAGAATGACCTGAGAAGGTTGCCACCACCAGTATTTCCGTAGTCTAAGCAATTCCTAAGAGACTGAAAAAAGTTGCTTGTTAACCACCCCCTAGCCCTCTCTCCCTCTCCTGCCCCCTTGTCTCAGTCTCTCTCTCTCTCTCTCTCTCACCCAAGTAACCCTTGGCTCTTGTATGGAAACAGTTATAGTTCACGCTGGTAAAGCATTCCACTGAGCATCCTCCACACAGATTAAACCTTTGTCTTTGATCTGAAGCTGATAGAGGAGAACACTTAGATGAACTAAATAATAAAGAGATCCCATTACTGTCATTTACTTCCACACATAGAAGGATAAAAAGGCCATCCTCGCATGAAATTGTAATGCTGATTACCTTTCTCTGCTCACTTTAAATCCAATCACTTAGCACAATCCATCAGCATTCAAATACACGGAAGATTGCAGTTTCCTAAATTGAGACAACACAATTCAGTGCCTTGACACTGCATGTGCTATCAATTATGGTAGTCATAATCTCAAGTATTAGAGGAGGAATGGTATATTAAGCTAAATACTGCTCAAGGGCCTGGGCTGCTTTTATAAAGGGTTTTTTTTTTCTAATATAAATTATTTTATTTTATGCATTGAGTAAGCCTAAAAGAGAGTCAGTGATGTGGGTGCTGTACCCACTCTGGCCTCTGCCTCTTACCCACCATTTAAAATTTTACTTTATCAACTCCTTACAAGATCTTTGATTTTGATATACCCTCATTGTTTTAAGTAATTTACTTCTTTGAGCCTAAGTCTCATCACATATAAAAGGATGATAATAACACCCACCTCGGTGGATTACTATGAGAACTACAAAAGTAATGAGTCACTGTAACTTGCCTTTTCTTTCCCTCACTCCCTGGGTTTACCCCAGCAGTGTCCACGTAAGAATCAAGGATATGTTTTAGTTACAAACACATCTTTCCTTATGTTTTCCCCACATATACATGCTCTTTCCCCCCACAGAGATCATTATAATAGAAAAGGAAATAGTAAAAGAAGACAAATCATCTATAGCCCTACCACTCATAATATATATTTATTCATTCAACAAACACTTATTAAAGATTTCTTATTTGCCAGGCATTGTTCTAGGGTTTGGGACTATGCTCTCAAAAAAAAAAAAAAAAACAGATAAAAACCCTTTCCTTCAAAGAACTTACATTCACTTTGCAATTTTTTTTTTTGCTCCTTTCCATTTCTCCTCTACATATAGACATATAATATGTAGTTGCATAAACAATAATCAAATTTCTTATTCTGCTTTTATTTAATATTAAATTTTAAAAGTTTCATGTTGCTAAACTTTATAATTTTAATGTCAACATAATAATCTTTGGATTTGATACATAATATTTTCCCAGTCCCCTAATGTTGGAAATTAACCCCAGCATCCACCCCTAGCTTCGATGAATATCCATGTACATTTACCTTCTTCTACTGATTCCTTTGTATAAATACATCAGGGTTGAATCACTGGATTAACGTATAAGAACATTATTAGATCACTCAGGTAAAAGTAAGAAAAAGTCCAACTCACCATTCTCTGGTGGATTCTCTACATAGTTCAAAGACAGTACGTAATTTAGTACTCAAGTGTGTGAAACATGCATAGCATGCTATAGGAATTCAAACTACATGGAGTTAGGAGAGGAAGGAATGTAGAAACAAATTTTGCTTCTACTTAAAAAAACAAAAAATAATGAAGGTGGAATTTCCAAAGTAGAAGGTATGTGGCCCAGTGTGGCAAAAGATAATCAGAATGGGTAGAGTGGGTTGAGGTTATATAAAGGCCACAGATGTAGAATGGATAAATTTGAACATGAGCTAATAAATGATGGACAGTCACTGTCATTCCTTCAACAGAAGAATGGCACAAAGAAAGCAGTGTTACATTATCTGTAAAAGCAATGTTATCTTGCTCTAGGGAAGCTGAGAAACCTGGATACCACACTGCATTTTACTGAGCTTTTTTATTTGTTATTAAACCCAATAGCTTACTCTCACTGTTCCTCAGGGCATGAAGAGTAAAAAAAAAAAAAAAGAAAGAAAAAAAAAGAAAAAAACCCCCCAAAATGTAAAGCAGGATCAAGCCCAATGTGCTGATGGAAAATATCCTAAATGGGACATGCTCAGTCAGCACAGCATGCTTGTAATGATGAAGAAGCAGAATCAATAATCCCCAGTAAGGGGTGACGGCTCTTTATGATGGAAAAGTTCTTCCAGCTCCTGGACTATCCAAATGCAGTCCCTCCATTCCAGGTAATTAGGCTAATACTCTTTAAATGAGGCAGCGTTAATAATCTGCTGACATTTCAGCCCAAAGGCCAGAGAGTATAGATAAGAGGATTTTGCTTTTTGTGTATTTTTTCCTTCTCTTTAAATCAAGGATTATTAAAATTGACAAACTGGGCAGCTGGCTGAAGAGTACACCCAGTTTCCTTTGGAGGACTTGGGTATGGTAGTGATTAGACAGCATTCAGCATATTTGTCTCCAGTTGGTAGAGTGGAAAGACAGACTTGCTGAACGTGTTTTGAGGACAGGACTTCTTGACTTTATACTTGTTTATCCCCAGCCAACTGTGGTACAGTGCTTGGATTGGTGCCTGACACATAGTACGTGCTCAACCAACCTTTGACTAGTAAATGAATGAGCCATACATACTAGTTGTTCATTGAATGTTTGATAATTGCCTGTTTGCTTGGTTTGCACGTTTTTGGTCTCTGAATCTTTGTTACTAGAAGCTATTAGGGCAGAAAAAAAAAAAAGATTTTTCTCTACATTATAGTGAGGGAAGCTTTGGAGAAAAGGAGAAGAAGAAAGAAGTGTGAACTTCTATGAAATGTGGCCCAAGAGCTGTCATTACCTTCAGCTATTGGAAAGTCTCCTGTCAGTCTTAAGGATAGTTTTCAAAGCTCTAATCTAAAATAAAGAGATAAATTAAGATGTCATTGTTATGTCCAATGTCCCATTTTCAAGCCTAGCATAGTAACTAGTAGATAGGACATGTTCATGCATGTGTAATGAGTGAGTGAATGAATGGAATATGGGCCTTTCCTTTAGGGATTTCACAGTGAGGATATGAGACAGAATCCCATGAGAGAATTGTGTTAGAAATATTTTATAGCCTATTACTCCATTAGTGGTCAACTCTTAGGAACATGGCATCAGTGATGAATCTGCCTACTGAGCCATTTTCAAGTAGATACTTCATTGTCCATAAGGATAACCTGAAAAACTCTGTGATTAATTTCTAATTCTGTATCTAACTCTAGGAGGTATCGGCAGAGTGGGAGAGAGCTGAAAAAATGAGAAAACAAACCCAGAGGATCAAATATTACTTTCTAGTTGGAGAAATAATACATATAACTATGAAATAATACATATAACTATGAAATAATGAGAGAATAAGAACACAAATGCAAAAATTCCCCAATTGAAACCTTTCATTTTTAGATGATTGCCCTGAAATATATGACCAGAACTTAAGAATTCGCATCAAATTTGTGGAATATAAAGCTAGTTATAGCCTTAGAAGCTCTCATTTTACAAAATTATCTTGCAAGTATAACTCACTACTAAGATAGCCTGGTACCCAAACCAGATGGCATAAGATTTGCTCCCTCAGATATGCAGCATACATATCCACTGACTCGTGTAAAGGAATAACCGGGAATGTTAGGTAACAACCCAAGTAATATAAACACCCTTGACGTCATAGAAAACTGTATGAAAATATATGGCTTTCTAAAGATTCAAAATGTTTAAAGTCTCTTAAGAAATGGAACACATACAAAAAGAAATAGAAGAAATGTTAAATTGGCCTTGGATTAGCATGCTATAATGTAGCAGTAGCTGTAGTAAATGAATCCCTTGTTATCTGAATAATTAAGAGCCGGAGTAGGATTTATAATCTAGGACGACTAATACACAGATCCGTAAATGCTGGTCTAGCCCTAGGAATTCAGCACAACTGTACTGATGTGTTCCTGTGGAGGCTTATTTTTTTCTTGTTCTGCTTTATTTTAGGACAGGAAAGTACATAGATAGGTGAATCGGAGATCTATCTGTATTTATAGTTCTGTTTCGATTGGATACCACAGCTTGCATGAGAACAGTATCAAACATAGAAAAAGTTAATTTGCATTTTGCATTCTTAGTGTTCAGTGCTCAAAAAACACTTCTGTAAGGTATCACTCTGTGTTCGTTGCATCTTCACCAATCAGCTCCTGAATTCATTCATTCAAAAAAACATCTACTGAGTTCCCACTAAGTGCAAAATGCCATCGAAGGCTTTGAATGTGTAAAATGACTGAGCTATAACCCATGCCTTTTTGGAGTTGACAGTCTTTTGGAAAATCCTTTAATTATTTGTAATGATGCAGGAAATAGTAGTACATTTAGGTCAGGGCAAATCCTTTGGTGTGGTTGGTGTGGACACAAAGTATGAAGGAAATGTAGGATATTAAGCTGGAAAAGTTATTAGACATTTTCCTGTTAATGGAGGCTCAATGGAGAGAAAAATTTGAGTTTTGAATAAGAGCGCACAAAATAAGAAATGATCAGGTTATATTTTAAAATGATGATCTTGAAAGCCATGGAGAGGATGGACTGGAAGAGGGAAAGACTGAAGACAGACAGTTGAGGAAAACGTTGGCGTCTCCCAAGGATACTGAGAGTTTTGAACTAAGGCTGCAGAAATGGGAATAGAGAAAATACTTGAGAAACATTTTGGGACAGAACTGACAACAGTCTTACCAAATCAGTATGGAATTAGATGCATATGGATGATGCCCAAGGATATAAGGGTTGATGAGATTCTAAACAGAAAAAGTGAGATGAAAAAAAGAGGCTAAGGCTGAACTTACATAAAGCCCAATATTTAAGAGGCCAAGAAGAGAAAAAGAAGCCACCAAAGAATCTAGAAAGGAGCCATGAGGGATGCCAGGGTGGCTCAATTGGTTAAGCATCTGCCTTTTCCTCAGGTCATGATCCCAGAGTCCTAGGGCCGAGTCCCGCATCGGGCTCCCTGCTCAATGGGGAGTCTGCTTCTCCCTCTGCCTCTCGTGCTCTCTCTCACTCTCTCTCTCTCAAATAAACAAAATCTTTTTTTTTTTTAAAGGAGCCATGAGTGACACTGTGTGTTATTATAGGTAAACACAAAGTACAATAAATTGAGTTTAAGAATTATTATTTAAAACTGGAAGAGATCTTCCGAAGCATCTAGGCTAATCTCATTATTCTCATGGTGAGAAAAACAACTCGCCCAATGTACTTGCCTATTGCACAGTTGAGACTTGAATCCAGTGTTTGGAGTCCACAGCCAAATTTCTTTCCGTTATATTATACATCTTTCTTAATATTTAAATATTAGTGTTGACTTGCAATCTGTTTTTTTTTTTTCTCTTGAGCCTTATTTATATCTTCTGGAAATCAAATTCTAATTTAATGGTGGGTTTTCTTGATAGACTCAATCCAGCCTTGATCTGGGATTTAGGAAATCAGTTCAAGTTAAGTGACCCCAGACATGTTCTTGAATATCTCTGCAGCTTAGTTCTCCACCTGTAAAATCAATGATCAGTCTAAATGGTTTTCACTATTTTTATCTTTGGGATCTTAGCTACCCAGTAGTATATTGATTAACAACCATCACTGGGTGTGCCCTAATCTGTGTGGTGACAGATTAATGGGCAATAGTTCTCTGGCAAATGAAAAGCAACTCCAAGACTCTTAAAGCTCTGGAGGACCATGACATGGACCTTAGAATTATGGATTCTTAGACCATAGCTGGGGAGTGGTCTGTGGCTTTTACAGGTGTCAGTCATTCGTTCTCATATGGTCCTGACAGTAGACATAGGTTATTTTGCTATGTCTGCTATTTTCCTATTTTTATGTCTTTTGGGGAAAATAGCTGACCAAATTAAGCTTTCAGCATATTTTTAAAAATTGGTGATAAAGCACAGAGCTGCAACACTGCCCCAATTTCTTATTCATGACTTGTTATTTAAAAAGAGCTTGCATCTTGCAGTGATATTATACAATGCTGATCCTCCTTGAAAGAGGGAGAATTTGGCCCACCTGTTTGACAGACTGATTTGTCAAAGAGGACAGCAAATTTCCTCTGCCCACCTTCCCAATCCGTTTAGGCCATCTCTAAAAGTCCCTTCCTGTCCATGACACGCTAGAGAAGAGCAGATTAAAAAAATTTCCTAGAAGGGTGTTATAGTAAAAAGGGCTTTTAATGATGTTTTGACATTTTCTGGGATGAATGCTTTGGTAGAACAAACTGAGAAAATGCTCAGGAAAGGATATATGGGAAGCCTTAGTGATTTGTATATGAACTGCCAGTAACTATTTTCTTTTAATAAAATTACATATAATAGAGAGAAAATAATACATTAAAAATATAACACATTTTTGATAGGATTGTAATCTCCAATTTTTAAAGTCCTAAATTTAACATATACACCTAGGGAGTATCTGTTCCATTAAGAATGGTTGAAATAGGCGAAATAAATTGACACTGACATTTAAAAAATATATATTAGAATTGGATTATCGAGTGAAAAGGCAGTGTTTCTTTCCCTGAGGAATTTTAAAAATAGAATGAGGACTCATCTTTGCAGAATTATTCAGAAACCCTCTTATGTGAAAGATAGCAGAGGGGCGCCTGGGTGGCTCAGTTGGTTGAGCGACTGCCTTCGGCTCAGGTCATGATCCTGGAGTCCGGGGATCGAGTCACGCATCGGGCTCCCTGCTCAGCGGGGAGTCTGCTTCTCCCTCTCCCGCTCCCCCGTCTTGTGCTCTTTCTCTCTCTCACTCTCTCTCTCTCAAATAAATAAAATCTTAAAAAAAAAAAAAAGCATAACTATTTGACCTCCAGCAATTCATTCCAACATTCGAAGTTTATGATTACACATCACTCTATTGTTATCTCATTTAAAAGGTGGCTTAAAATGGTCCTTAAAAACACATGCCTTGTATATAGAGGTTTTTGTTTGAGGCCTTGGAGCAGAGACTGAAATAGAGAGTCTTCAGAAATATGAAAGAGGGTGGTGTTGCTGAAGCGTGAGGACACAGTGGTTATCATTAGGGAGAGCTAATGCCCTAGCACTTTGCTCTCCTTATGCCTAATTTCATAAATGGTAATGAGCATCTGCTAATCTCCAGTGTAATGGGAACGTATTTGTAGTGATTGCAAACTGGAAAAACTTAGGGTATGTGTGTTGGGATGTGGGGAGGGGGAGTTTCCACTTGCGTCATGGGCAGGCACACAGACAGGCACACACACATACATGTACCTAAATCCTAAATTCATCATTTGCAGGGTCAAACTGATGATAGCTAAATTTAGTAGAGAACTGTAATGATGCAGTGACTTAGTCTCTGAGAATGCCTTATCGTTTTTCCCTCCCACACAGCACTTCTCCAGATTTAGCCCTTGGCAGGTGGTGCCCTTTGCAAGCTCAAGTTGTGCGGCTCAGGACCCGGCTGTCCAGGTGCTGCGGTTCCATGGTTGGCTGCCACAGCCCTAGTGTGTGTGGCCTCACCTACCTGCATTATCGACCGAAGTGGTTCCCTGGCGTCCCAGCCTTCCCTTCTCTCGCTGTATCATCTGAGAGAAAGCCATGACTTAATATCTCCAAATGGTTTCAGTAATGGTGGACAGCGTTTTCCATGGGCCAGCTGCCTTGAGAGAGAGAGAGGCGATTATCTTTGCTGGAATTAAGTAGCTACAGGTGTCAACACCTGCTGCAAAGTTAAAAGCTGTCTACATGACTACTGGTCACTCTCCTCTTGAAACAGGTCATTTGGTGCTGAGTCGGTGGAAACGAGGCCTTTGTCCTTAGTTGGCCTTCCATAACAGGCAAGCAAAATACAAGCCCAGCGGAATGACCACCCAACCGCTTTGGCTTGCCCATTCAGGGAAGGAGTGTGCCCGAAAGTTTGAGGTTAAAATTTCCAAAAATTCCTGTTTCGAAAAACAAAACGCAGCTTAAAATTTCAAAGGTGAAGCAATACTAGCATTTCAAGTTCGGTAATCTGAGATAGAGCCATGGCCTTTCATGGTCCATTGCTGCCGTGGCTGTTTCATTTTTACTCGTGATCAAGTTGATATGAGGACTTCAAATAACCATTCTGCTATGGGGTGCCTTGCACCTCAGTGAGTGTGTGCTGAATGGATGAAATCTAGTTTTCGCTCCCCAGTTTACTGAACCTTACTGCAAAGCCCAAGTCTTCCTGTTCCTCATTTTCCAGAGCCCAGTTCAAGGATCCATCTTCTGAGACTTCTTCCCCAGTAACATTGCTTGCTGTATATTTCCACAGAACCTTCCTGTTTCCTCAATTTCCTCTACTGCTCCTCAACCTGTGGTTCACAGGCTATCAGAATCAGTATCAGCGGAGATGATTCCTAACGTATTGGATCAGAATCTCTATTTTTTTTTTAAATCCTCAGAAACTTATATTTGCATTAAATTTTGAGAAATTGATACAACACATTTCAGGTTCCACAATACAATTGTGTATGAATGAATATGTATATACACAAGTACATATCTATATACATACACACACACACAGACACACACACGTGTGTATGTATATATATGGTTTTCCCAGAGAATGAAAACATCTTGAGATCAGGTCTTTTATTTGGAGCTATTATCTGGGGTTGCCTTCTCTTCACCTCTCCACTCTTGCAACATCTTCCTGCACAGTGTTTCCTGCCCTGCTCTGTGGACCAGATCTTGCCCATATTCATCAAATTACCCTGTTACCTCTGTCCCTCCCAGCTTAAGAGCACGCGTTTTTGTTTTATTTCTGAAATCAAGTCTCTGCTTCCTTCCACAGTTTGGTCACTGGATATTTACAATTTACCCTGGGCCTAATTCTCTCCTGAAAACATTCCTAGTGCTCTAGTTCTTCTGAAAAGTAGGCACTGCTTTATGCTTTGATTACAAACTGCCAGAGGGCAGGAGCCGGTCTCATTCTATTCTCCCTTCACAATGTGAATATAGCACATAATGATGTACCAAAAGACCCTTGATCAATGATTTTCTGCAAGCTATGCCTTCAATTAGATGCAGCTGTTTTAGAAGCTGTGTTATCTCTTTTAGGCCTCTAGCATGTGGTAAATAATTGTTCCAATGCATGAAATTGGTCCTACCAACTTGAAAGAATGAATACCTCTCCCATGCAAATCTAATTTATCCAGGTAATGTGTAACCCACCCAGCAGATTTAGCTCCTTGTGTTACTGTTGAATTTAGACTCATTTGGGCAGAACTTGAAATTCCCAACTCTGTATGAACTGCTATTTGAAGCTCTTTGGTGGCATGCTTTCTCATTATTTTGGAAAGGACTTTATTTTGTGACCCTCCCTGGCCGTCTCTTTACCTCATTTACAAATGGAAATTGTAAAAAGGCTAAGGATAGAAGCAATATCAATTTTGAGTGTAAGCAGTAACATATTACACTTTTATTGATTTCTGTCTGCTCATTTCGGAGAACCTGAGGGCAATCCACACTGGAGTGAAGGGCCTTGTATAAATACTAGGACCATGGTCCTCGCTGTTTCAGTAAAAGAGACCTGATTGTGCCTCTAGCATTCACTGTTGGTGGAACAGGGGTCGAGGAGAGAGTCGATGTATATGTATACCTACAGAAAGAAAGCAAGAGGAAGGGAGAGATCAAGCACAATAATGAGAGATGCAAGCAGTTCCAAGAGAAAAGCATAGGCCTTTGTGGTTACCTAGGTGTGAATCCTAGTTCTGTTACCAGCTGTGGGAACTAGGCATTTAAAAAAAAAAAAAAAATCCCCTGCATTAAAAAAAAAAAAAAATGTTGTATATGGGAACTTCAAATCTCTCACCCATGAAATGGAAATCATATTCCTAACTCTATTCATAGCAGGCTGCGTCCTGAACGAGGTACTTGGTGAGGGGTGAGTGTGGACTAAAAATCTAGCCCTACATTCACCAAGATGTGCAACCAGGCAGAGAACTTTCTATGCCTGGAGGAACAGACAGTTTTTTTCTAATGGTCACAAAGGTACCATATAGACTAGCTCATAAAATGGTCTTGCTCTTACAATTTCCTATGAAAGTTAAAAAAAGATGGTATGTAGTACTATGATAGAGTGCTAGGCATTCATGAAATGTTTCGCCACTTTTCCAGTCCTTATTTTGTCTCTCTCAGAATATAGATTTCATTTTCCTTCTCTGCCTTTCTCCTCTAGGCTAGAACCCAGGCTGCACTACTGTTTCTGGGACCCCATCTGCCCAGCCCTGTAGCTTGAGAGATGATCTCTCCCCTCACTTGCAATGTAAAAAATCTTTGCAAAAACATCTGGTAGGAACTGTCCAGAGTACAGGTCCAGAATGGTGAAGCACTCTTCTTATCAGTCCTCGCCATAACCAGGTGAGGAGCAGGGAGAGATACAGAGCTCAAAGAAGAAAGATTGTCTTTCTTCCCCCAGAAAATTAGTAGTATGTGGGGAAATAAAACAAATATTTCCACCACAATTCTTACAAATATTGAGCACTTGCTGTATGCTTAGACTCCTGATAATCCCCTTGAAATACAGACAGAAGAGGTAAAATTTACTTGAAAAGATAAAACACACAATCATTTGAGAACCATTACGACCAGATGACTCAGCAAATGCAAAATAAAAATTACAGTACTAATTAGTGTTGCCCTTGCTGGAGATCATTTCTTCTTTCTGGGTCTCATTTTCCTTATTTGAAAAATGAGAGGTCTGGATCAAGGCACTGTTAGGTTCCCTTTGTCTCTAATGTGTATGACCCATCCATCATTCCATCTATCCATCCAGCAATCCATCCCTCCATCACTGTGTTAGATGCTTGAGACACTCAGATCCTAAGTCAGCAAGTGTTTTTTGAGAGCCTACAAAACACAAGGCATTATTTTAGCCGCAGTAATATATGCAAAAAATAAATAAATAATAGTCCTTTTCCTCAAACTGTTTCCAGTCTAGTTGGAGTATACAGTGTATATGAAGAAAGAGTTGTGCAACAGACATAATTACATAAGAGAAGACACTGCACTAGAGGCAAGAACAGTTCATGAACACTGCTAGGATTTCTGGTGGGGAGAATTTGGACTTCAGAGTCAGCATGACAATGCAGCAGGAATGGCTTAGAGATGGCTTCATGGAGGAGCAGAGGTTTTTCCTCCTCTGGAGACAGAGAGGGAACATTACTGATTGGGCAAAGAGGAAAAGTGTGCATCGTCCAAGCTGGAGAAAAGGCCTGACTTCTCCACCTCTCTAATGCTAAAATTGGTTTGTTTTGGTTTATAATGTTTTTTTCTCTGTTTTACTGTTTTGTTGAATGTATATCATGTAAAATGAAAAATGCTGACATATACTGTAAGTATATGTCAGAAACAGAAGTTACCTGAAAACATTGGCGGTAACTACTAATTACGTTCATCCGCTAATTAGCACTTTCTTTGTCACTGATTATAACACCAGATTGGATTTCCCAGAGGGAAATGGAAATAAAACAAAAAATCAAGAAAGTGGAACACTAGCTGTTGGGGGATATTAGAAACAAAGATACATGGAAAGTGTGGGTATCATGCTAAGATTGGAAGGGGCTGGCCGATGAGGAATTCAATACACCTACGTCCAAAATAGCAGTAGGAACTGCTTTTTAAACAGTGCTGATTCTAATTGATTACAGATCCACATGGAAGTAATAGCTCATTAGAAATCAATAGGTATCTGAATGAGGTGGTACAGTGAGCAGAGGAATGGGCTGTGTAAGGAATGTGATTACTTTGGAGGCTCTAATTATGAGGAAGGAGGATTGCCACATTTTTAAACCAGTGTTCTAAACATGGTTATGTGAAAATGGAAAGCACATGTTTAAAAATGGGATGCAGTAAGTTATTATTCAAAGACCCATATGATTTGCTTTGGAATTTAATGTCACCAACTGACATAGTTCCATAAAATGCACTAAAATGATCACACCAAGGAGAGGTTGGTAAATTCAGATGAGGCTGAATTTGTTCTTTATCCTTACAATGTCACATAATCAATAAGGAGGGATAAAACATGCAAACAATATGTCTGGCTTTTTGCTTTTACAGGAAGGGTGATCACATACAACAGATGTTTAGAGATCTTGCTTTGTTATTTATCAGTGTGTTGTTTAGTGTTTCAGTCTTGTGATTTCTTTCATTCCATTTATTCTCTTCTGTAGTTATCATGACAGGAAAAAAGGCACATAGTTTGCTTTTTTTTTTTTTTAATTTCTTGTCATGATTGTCAAGTAGACCATGAAACAGTTGTGTGCATTTATGTTATGGAGATAGATAAAGGTTGTTCCATACCCTCATGGTCTCACATTTCAGTGGGCCAGAGGATCATTGTAAGATGCACAGTCTTTACTGTAAGAAGATATTACAGAGTATTTATTGGAAAAGGAAGAGAAAGAAAGGGAGAGAGGAAGGAAGAAAGGAACCAGTCAGCCAAACTGGATAAATCTTAGCATCGGAATTGAAGAATAAGAACTCTGATCATGGGACTAAGGACATGAGGGTGGAACTCCCGTGGAATGTATGATGAGCACACCTGTCCAAGGGAGACACAGATGCAACGACAGGGCCTTATGCACAACATAGATACCACAGATCTTGGGTGCCACTCTGAGGACCTAAATAAGCTTTAGCACCAAACACTATTCTTTCATAACTAAAATGTCTCTGCTTCTAGGTGTAGCTGGTGTGATACATCAAAGGGCATAACTTATTTCAATAACTTGTCAGAGCAGCTTCCACACCATAGGATTGCTTGAGATTCCTTTCTCAGACCCTAGAATTAGTCTGCTTTTATTCAGGAACTAGCTTAGAACCTGAGACTTATTTTTGGCAAGGCTGTTCTTGACACCGTCAGATTGACCTCCTGTAGCCTTAGCTCTGTCACCAGAAGCAGACAATATCATGTACGGTCCCTGTGCTGGCCTTGTCATACATCGCCCCTTGCCCCTGGGGTGCCTTGAACAATAATCCCCATCACCTCACCAGGGGAAGAATTCTTGTAATTCTGAGCTGTTGAAAATATTTATATTCGTTGAACCAATTACATAGTGTTAAAAGGTAAATAAAAGCAAGAAATAAATGTAAACTGGAAATTACATTTTTAAGTTTTATACCCATAGTTGACTTATTTTTCTCTTTCCAGCCCTATTCACCTACTTTCTTGTACAAACCTTTGACTTCAGCCACATTGTCATAGTGGTTTTCATATTTCCCTGTGTCATACTTTGTTCACGCCGCGCTTCACCTGGAGTTACTTTCCCACTTCCTCTACCACCAATGTACATTCTGATAGTCCTTCTAGACCGAGCAAAAATGTCACCTTCCTTAAAAACATGTACTTTACTCTTCTTTGTGGCCTTCAGAACATCTTGTCTGTATAGTTTGTCAGTTTAGATATGCATTGCTGCCTTCTTTTATTCCCATTGTTATCTAAAACTATTGATTTACTCTTTTGCTGTAACACACATTTTTATGAGTTTGTATTGCTTCCCTGATAGGTTTAAAAAGTGTTTTGAAGGCATATATCTTATTTTAGATTTCTATATACTCCAGTAATGTCAAATTTGGGTCATAGGTCAGAAAATCAATAAATGCTGTTTATCTTTTTATTATTTAAAATTTTATCTGGTGTTATATACTTTGCTAAAGAAGTTCTGGTCAGGCAAAACTTTGAAAACTATAAGCTGATGATCATCAGTAATTGCCGTGGTTTCTACAATGTGTGAATGTGATACATTTTTTTCAGAATTCCAGAAAGACCATTTTTTTCCTAAGTAATTCCTGCATAGCACATGTATGAGCATATTTTCCAAGTCATATTTACGTATTAAATGCACTACAGAGTTTCAATTCCAGGCAAGATGGAGTTAACGCTTTTTCTCCTATTGAACTCAACTATAAAACTTGAACAGAATTCATAGCTCAGCTATTTGAGAACTCTGAAAAGTAAAGAGCAGGAGGTGAATCAGAGAAGGATACCAGAATTTAATGCACGCTTGAACCAGCAGTGAGCTTACCATTTTTTCCTTGTAGATTGCCGCCAATCTGAAATCAGTGCATTCTGAAATGCGGAAGTGAGCATTGTAGTGCAGATAGTGAGGAGAAGCTTGGATAGAGGAATGTGAAAGGGAATCCTAACACTCAGAGACAGTAGAGGAAATCCCTTGACTTTCTTTCTCCCCTTTCTGTTAATTCACACTCCAGTCATCAGAAAATTCCATGGTGCAGGTAGCAGTGAGAGTAGCTAGCAATGGAAGCCTGGAAGAACCAAAACCCTAAGGGTGAGAAACATTATCTACTTTTAGTGGAGCTGTGAGGTTGGGGCAAACCCAGTTGCCTTTTTTTCTCTCTCTTGGATTGCCTACTAATTTGCCCCAGATGTTGTACAATCCTAAAAGTAGCTGGTTTCATTTATGCTATTTTGGAAATTGAACAGCAAGCTACAGGGATAAATCATTTGCTGGGAGATAATGCAAAGGAGTAAAATCACAGTATTATTTAATTGTCCATAAAAAACAGTATAAGGGTAGTGGCTCTTGTGCACATGAAATCTCTAATATCATGTAAATTATCTAAAATAGAGTTTTTGTATGGTGACTAACACAATAAAATAAAATTAAAAATAGAGTTCTTAAAACTCCACAGTGTTTTGAATATTATCAAACATTTTCCCAAGTGCAATATAATTTTTAAAACACTTGTGGCATCTAAGTCCACAAAATAGAATTAGTTATACTTTTTTGCCAGAAAAAAACAACAAGAACATTTATTTTCTTGATTGAAAGATGCAACCATATTTGAATTGTTCTCTCTTTACAAATGAATACCCTAGTTAATGGAACTTCTACATTTCAGTGTGTGTATAGGAGTATGTGAGTGGATTTGAATGTGTAAATAAATATAGATACACATATGGCCATAGATCAAATAAATAATATTATTTTCAGCAGAGGAAAAACAATTAGGTGACTCATGAATGTTGGTCCTGTTTACACGTCTGTTTTGAAGGATTAGGATTTGTTAGCTCATAAAAACCTCTGAGTTTATTACAAGTATCAATTAAATGCTGCCTAGGGCTGAATCCATGATGTGAAATATAATACAATGTGAAATTGAATCATACCTATGAAATGTGAAAAATAAAAATTTGTTTGATTACTAATACACTTATAAAAGTAGGCATGCTGAATTATAATAAACTCTGAGCTTGGTAAAAAATAGAAACAGACCATATTTAATAGCCTTTAATTGTATATAAGTGTGTAGATATATATAAATATGCATATGAACATGTTCATTTATAATAGCATGTCAAAGTAAATGTATTCTATTGTAAGAAATGTACAATAAAATTGCCTGAAAATCACCTCTAGTTTTGAGGAATTCAAATACTTCCCAAGAGTAGAATTGAGAAGATAGACTTTGAGACAAACATATCTGTAATACATGCTCATAATTTGCTTGAAATTATTTGCCAAGTTTTTTTCCCCATAGAATATTACAAAGCTCTGATGCACCTTCAAAAATGTATAAAATTCATCATAGAAATTTTTCTGTTAATAGTACTATAATGTGGAGAGAAAAATGGTTGCCAAAGCTTAGGTTCACTCTTGATCTATATGAATCCCCCAGACAAATACTGAAATGTTGTAGTTGAAAATCTAAAAGTGGTGACATCCTTAAATAACGAATGTATTTACTGAATCTTGAATAGTCCCCGGTAAAAATAATTTGGTAACTGGGCACTCATCACGTCTTTAATATACGTACCTTTTCTTTTCCCTTGTCAATAACAACCCCTAAGAATTAATCATAGACACTAAGAATTGAAATGTGCATTTGTAAGCAGAGGTTGAGAATCAAGTTGAACCAAGAAGAGATTTTACAGGCATAAGTCTCTAGAAGTTTCCTTTGGTTATATCCTTGAAAAACAGATTTCTCTGGCATTCTGAAATGATCGACAATTTTAAACAGTATCCTGAAATGATCCAGGTGTACATCTCCTGGGAAACAGTTTGATCAAGTGATTATTTTATTATGTTATGTTAATCACCATACATTACATCATTAGTTTTAGATGAAGTGTTCCATGATTCATTGTTTGCATATAACACCCAGTGCTCCATTCAGTACGTGCCCTCTTTAATACCCATCACCAGCTAACCCATCCCCCCACCCCCCTCCCCTCTAGAACCCTCAGTTTGATCATGTGATTCTATACATGAGACCACTTCTCAGGAAGATCATCTCCCACACTTGCAATCAAACCTTTTCAAATCTGTGTCAGGAAAAAGCAGACAAACCACTTGGTAGATGTGAAGAACAAAAAGAAGGCTTCCCTGCAAACAAAAACGTTTTTTCTAGACCTATTGAAGTTTTTAGAATTATACATCAGAAGTAGAATATTTCGAGTACCCCAGAATCCCACAGTAATATACATAAAAATATCCCCAGAAATGTTAATGCTATAGACAACCATCAGTGAAAATTTTAGAGGAATTTCTGTGTTTGTCAACAAGGGGGCTGTTGCCATTTTTTTTGACAGCTTTATTGTGGTATACCTTGCATACAATAAACTTCACATTTTAAAGTGTGAAATTTGATGTTTTGAAAAGCCATAGCTACAATCAAGATAGTGAACAGATCCATTGCTCCCCAAAGTTTCTCATGCCTCTATAATTCCTCTGTCCTATATCTCTCCTTATCATTTCTTTCCCAGGCAACCAATTCTTCCTTATGTTAATGTAGATCAGTTTGCATTGCAAAGTATTATATAATTAGAATAATGAATTAGGTGATTCTTTTGTATCTGGCATCTTTTCCTCAATATAATTATTTTGAGAGATTCATCTGTGCTATCAATATTTCATGCCTTTTTATTGCTTAACAGTATTCCATTGTGTAGATCCATCACTGTTTGGCTACTATACATGTTGTTGACCAATTTCTTTGTTTCCAAGTTTGACTGTTCCACATAATCAGATGTGAACATTGTATTCAAGTCTTTATATGGACATATGCCTTCTTTCAGGTAAATAGCAAGGAGTAGAATGGCTCTTTCATATATTAAGTGCACACTTCACTTTTTAAGAAACTGCCAAGCTGTTTTCCAAAATGGTTGTACCATTTTACTAAATACCAATATTTATGAGGGTTTCATTTCTTCCATACTCTCACCAACACTTGGTATGATCAGTCTATTTACTTTTAACCATTCAGGCATGTAGTGATACAGTGTTGTGGCTTTAATTTCTATTTCCCTATGACATATGATGTTGAGAATCTTTTTCTGTGCTTACTGGCCATCTGTGCATCTTCTCTGGTGAACAATCTGTTCAAATAGCTTGCCCATTTTTTAATTGGGTTGTTTGTTTTCTTATTATTGGTTTTGATATTTTTTGTATTCTGCATTAAAGTCCTTTATCAGCTATGTTTTTCAAATGTTATTAAATCTGTGTGTGTGAAATGTATTTGGCTGAGGGTCCCTAATACAAACTTAACAGCTGAAAAATTTTACCAAAGGCTGATCTCTCTCTTGCAAGTAATAAAGGATAAAAAGAATTTTAAACCTATTAGTACTGAGTAAGTTAGTCTGAGTCTTACATTAAAGCATTTTTCTGTAGTGTAGTGATGAAGGGCAGTTTCTGCAGGTACTCTGCCTGAGCTCAGATTCACTCAGCTACATGCTATCTGTGTGACCTTGGGGAAGTTTAACACCTTTACGCATGCTTTGTAAAATGTGATATTACTGGTAGTTGACTCATAGTGTTGTAGGGATTCACTGTATTTAGGCACATAACGCATACAGTGACTGCTGCTCAATCATATTCACGGTTGTTTAATAAATCCATTATTATTATCCAGCCACTCATTCTCCCTAAGTCCTATCTAAGACCTCATTTAGCTTGGCCACCCTCTCAGGCTGACGTCTTTCCCTAAGAGTACACTTCAGAGGCCACAGGCTGTCAGAAGGAAATTTATGCTCTTGAGATCGGAGTTTCAAAGAAACTGTACGAATTAAGAGGAAATCTCTGGCCAGATAGTGCCAAGAGAAGCTGCTGATCAGAGTCAAGGTATTTGGGCATGGGACAAGGAAGACTAGCACATTTTTGTTGTTTGCCTTCTATCAAGGCAGTTTATTTAAATCCATCAATTTGCTTCCCCAGCTGGATCCTGACACTAAATTTAGTTTAACTTGAGGATCTCTAAAATGATAGTATGTCATTCAGAGCTGGGGAAAAGTACATAAGTACAAGTCCTAATTTTTGTTGTAATAAGATTAAAACAGAAACTCTTCCATAACATCGGCTGGTTGATCCTTTTCCTCAAAAGAAGATTCCAAATTGGTCAGTGGATGGTTTGTGGAAGCAAGACTTTACGGAACTTCATTTCCAAATAAAGTGGTGATTCACTTTGATTTGAGCCCAAATAAAAATGATTAAGAAATACTTTCCCCCAATGGAAAAAAGAAAAAGAAAGAAAGAAAAAAAAAAGAAAGAAAGTGTGAGAAGGGCATAGCAGGTTTGAAGTGAGCTAGGCTGAGAGCCATATGGAAGGATATGAGAAGACATGAGTCTGACATTTGGGAAACAGCAGGAAACATTTTTAATAGTCAAGTGAGCTTTGTATTAGCATCAGGAAACATTTAAAAATACGTCATCTTTATAGACTTTAGGTTGTGTGAGGACTGAAGACCGTGGCCATTTTATTCACCATTTCATTTCCAGTACCTAGCACAGTGTTTATTCTGTAACAGACGCTCAGTAAAGATACAAAATAGGTATTTTCAAATGCTCAACCTCATCCCTCTCTCTCCATAATGCCAAATTCATCTAAGTTTCCTCCTCTTCCCAAGTCTTGATAGATTAGATAAGGTGTGATTTGGGCATAGTTTCACTTTCCTGAAACAACTACAACATCATTTCCTCTCAGACTAAATATTGCCATGGCTAAAGACTCTACAGTGACTTTAAGGACCCACCCGCATGTGTGTGTGTATGTGCATGTGTGTGCACGTGTGTGTGTGGGTATCACAAGGACTCTTAACTGTTTATTTAGAGGATACATAATGAGCTTACTTTAGACCAGGATGAGAAGATTTAAACTCTGAAAATCTTTTTGACTTTCCTTTACCCTTTTGATTTCACTTCTTTTACTCCTATAACACCAGTTACCTAGAACATCACAAGCTCACATTTAGACATGATGGTTATTTGGGAAGGGCTAATGTTGGTAGTGAGCTCATCCTATCCAGGCTAAAACATCTGTGATTGGAAGAATATAAAAGACACTCACACCTTCTGGATAACTGTACCTATTTTTATGGCCACAGACCCAAGTGGTCTCAGCTTGTGTATGTGAGTACTTTTGATGATCAAAAAGCTTTGAGGGGCAACTGGGTGGCTCAGTCGGTTAAGTGGCTGCCTTCAGCTCAGATCCCAGAGTCCTGGGATCGAGCCCCGCATCGGGCTCCCTGCTCAGTGGGGAGCCTCCTTCTCCCTCTGCATGCCACTCCTCCTGCTTGTGTTCCCCCTCTCACTGTCTCTCTCTCTGTCAAATAAATAAATAAAAATCTTAAAAAAAAAAAAAAAGCTTTGAACTTCATGGCTTATCATTAAAGTCAGTGCTATAGTAACAGAGAGAGGGAAAGAATGGAACTAACATATGACTCATACTTGCTATTGCAAGGTACAATGTTAGGAACTGTAAACAGATTTTAAAAAGATTGAGCCACGGGGCGCCTGGGTGACTCAGTCATTGAGCGTCTGCCTTCGGCCCAGGTCATGATCCCAGTGTCCTGGGATCGAGCCCCGCATCGGGCTCCCCGCTCCGCGGGAAGCCTGCTTTTCCCTCTCCCACTCCCCCTGCTTGTGTTCCCTCTCTCGCTGTGTCTCTCTCTGTCAAATAAATAAAGTCTTTAAAAAAAAAAAAAAAGATTGAGCCACCCAGGTACTCCTGGGTTGAGTGTCCAGCTCTTGGTTTTGGCTCAGGTTGTGATCTCATGGGTTGCGGTGTTGAGCCCTGCCTCTGGCTGTGCGGTTAGTGGGGAGTCTGTTTGAATTTTCTTTTCATCTGTCTCTCCCCCCAAGAGCGTGCGTGTGCTCTCTCTCTAAAATAAATATAATAAATAAATCTTTAAAAAAAAAAGATTGACCTACCCAGGAGTTCCATGACTTTTTTTTTTTAATTAACTATTTCATGTATAAAGAAATTGAGGCTTAAAGAAGCCTAGGATCACAAGGCAAATCAACCAGTAGATCCAGAATTAATATCTAGGTCTATGTAATTCTTTTGATGCCATGAAACTGTCACTATTTTTTAGATGATGTCTAATAAATGCCAGGAAAGAGTGCAAGACACCCACAACTGTCAATTATAGATATGTCTCTTAACTGTTTTTGTAAACTGATTAGCTTTGTTTTATTTCTAATTCAAGTGTCATTTTTAAGGCACTGTAGAGAACACAGCTTGAAAAATTGTACCATGTTTTTTCAACATAAGTGTAAATTCTATAAAGCTTTTTTTTAAAATTTGGAATTTATAAAAATAATTTTGCCTAAATTTTTATGTATTTATACTAAATTCTGCACCACGGTATAAATGAAGAGCTTCAAGGCACATTTTAACATGTTATCTGCATACATGTGCTCTGAATATAGATAGGTGGGTAGATAACTGTGCAAATTAAATTATCCCTTCCTGTATACATTTAATATAATTTTATATGTAATATGCGTCTTCAGAGTCTCCCTGAAATCCATTTGTGCATTTAAAATTTATAAAATTTATATCATAAACATAAAAGTGAGTTGTTTTATCCTCATCTCAGTTGTGAGAAGAAAATGTAATTTTCTTCACAATGCTGTGTGTGGATAATTTTTCTCATACTTATGAATGAACACGTTAAAGTATAAAAACTATACAGTACTGTTATGGACTGATTTGTGTCCCCCCCCCCTTCCCGCCCACAGCCCACTCCATCCATACATTGAAATCCTAATCCCAAATGTGATTAAATTTGGAGACAGGGCCTGCAAGGAACTAATGAAGGTCAAATGAGATAAGGGTGGGACACTGAGCCAGTAGAATTACTATTCTAATAAGAAGAAACAACAAAAGAGGTCCCCAGGAAGGTAAAGAATTCTCACCAGAGTCTGACCACATTGGTACCCTGGTCTCAAGACTTCCACATTTCAGAGCTATGAAGAAATAAATTTCTGTTTTTTAAGCCACCAGTCTATGGTATTTTGTTATGGCAGCCTGAGCAGAATAAGACAAGGACTTTAAAAACATACTCTCTATTTCCAATAATTCTTAACACAAACTGCAATCCAGTTTGGTTTCAGCTGAAGAAGAAATCAGACAATAGATAGATGAGTAAATTGACAGATTAATAGATCGATGGATCAGTCAGTAGATGTATATTTCATTAAGGACTCAGAGGAGAACTTTAGTGACTTTGAAAATTTTTGAATGTCATGATACCAAATGTGGATCTATCCCAAGTTATCGACCAAGACACAAGCTCAGAAGTGACTCTTACGTATTTGATGGAAGGTGTACCAATAGCTCACATTTTCCATAGAGGCCATAATGACCAATGGTATTTCCACTATTTTCAGGAATTTAATGACCTGCCTGATTGGCAGAGGCCCTGAAGTACAACCTCAGACCTCTTAAAAGGGGTTATTAACTGCCAGCGGTGCCTAACCTGAAAGTCATTATTGTTTTTAGTATTTGTAGACATGAAAAAGTAAAGTAAAAAAGTAATTACCTGTTTTTGTGCTACAGAGTGAAAGGGTAAAAAGCCACACAAAATAATGGATGTGGCTGTGCAGGAATGACAGTATTGCAGAAAATAGGTCAAGTAAGTAGCAGATAAGAGGTTCTTTGTAATCAACTTCCCAGCTAGCTATAAAAAAAATGATAATGTTATATCAATATTATGCTGGGTTCTAATGATGAAATTATATATATGGGACAAGGGGAAAATTAATAAAGACTGGTCTTGTGTCCCTCAAGTTATTTACCATCAGTCTAGAGTAAATGATTTCAGTGGAAAGTGGCTTAAATGTTATATCAGAGCCCAGCATCCCCAAGGAGGGGAGATGTTTTTACAACTTTAAGTGTGTTGATATATTCATGTAATTATCAAATACTGGTAACTGTGCATTTGGTATATAATATATGACAATATGAGAGTATTCTTTTCTATTTAGGTAGCCAGTTCTGAGAACAGCCCATAAACAGCTTCCCCCAGAGTCTCCCCTTTATTATCATCCATCATGCTTAGCTATTTTAATCTGACACTGGCTGCATCTGCTGCATCTTGCAATTCCACACTGACATTGCTAATTTCTAGAATGTAACTGCAATGTTTGACATGATGCAGCCAGGCAGTAATCAAAAGCATATTTTCTAAGCTTTCTCATAAAACCTCAGTGGATATGAGGGTTTTTTTTTTTTTTAATTTATATGTGGTTATTTTTTAAATATATTTTTTATTTCTATTATTGAGGTGTAGTTGACATAGTTTCAGGTGTACAGCATAGTGATTCAGCAATTCTATAGTGACAATGTAGTCACCATCTGTTACCATACAATGTTATTAAAATATTAATGTCTATATTCCCTATGCTGTACTTTTCATCTCTGTGATTTATTTATTTTATAAGTGGGAGTTTGTACCTCTTAATCCCCTTCACCTACTTCAGCCCACCCCCAGCACCTACCTGTTTGTTCCCTATATTTGAGTCTGTTTTTCTTTGTTTGTTCATTTGCTTTGTATATTCAGATTCCAAATATGAGTGAAATCAAATGGTATTTGTCTTTCTCAGTCTGACTTATTTCACTGTGCATAATACCCTCTATGTCCATCCATGTTGTCACAAACAGAAAGATCTAATTATTTTTTATGGCTGAGTAATATTCCGTGTGTGTGTGTGTGTGTGTGTGTGTGTGTTATATTAACACATTTTCTTATCCATTCATCTATCAGTGGATACTTGGGTTGCTTTCATATCTTGGCTATTGTAAATAATGCTACAATAAACATAGGGGTGCATATACCTTTTTGAATTAATGTTTTCATATTCTTTGCGGAAATATTCAGTAGTGTGATTGCTAGCTCATATGATATTTCTATTTTTAGTTTTTTGAGTAACCTCCATAGAGCTTTCTACAGTGAATGTACCAGTTTACATTCCCACCAAAAGTGCATGAGGGTTCCCTTTTCTCCATATTCTTGGCAATGCTATTTTTTCTTGTCTTTTTGATATTAACCCTTCTGACTGGTGTGATGTGATATCTCTGTGGTTTTGATTTGCATTTCCTTGATCAGTGATGTTGGATATCTTTTCACGTATCTTTTGGCTATCTTTGGAAAAATGTCTATTCAGGTCCCCTGCCCATTGTTGAGTTACATTATTTCTTTGGTATTAGGTTGCATAAGTTCTTTATATAATTTGGATATTAACTCCTTATTCGGTATATCATTTGCAAATCATTCCTTCCGCTCTGTAGGTTATCTTTTCATTTTGTTGATGGTTTCCTTCACTGCACGAAAGCTTTTTACTTTGGTATAGTCCCATTAGTTTATTTTTGCTTTTGTTTCCCTTGTCTGAGGAGACCTATCCATAATATGTTGCTAAGGTTGATGTCCCAAGAGATTACTGTCTGTTTTCTTTAAACCATTTCATGGTTTCAGGTCTCACTTTAGGTCTTTAATTCATTTTGAGTTTATTTTCATGTATGATATAAGAAAGTGGTCTAGTTTCATTTTTTAGCATGTTTTCCCAGCACCACGTATTGAAGGGACTGTCTTTTCCCCACTATATGTTCTTGCCTTCTTTTTCATGGATTAATTGTCCATATAATCATGGGTTTATTTCTGGGCTCCCTATCCTGTTCTATTAATCTATGTATTTATTTTTGGGCCTATACCATACTGTTTTGATTACTGTAGCTTTGTAGTGTATCTTGAAATTTGGGATTGTAATACCTCTAGCTTTATTCTTCTTTCTCAAGATTGCTTTGGCTCTTCTGGGTCTTTTGTGGTTCCACACAAATTTTAAGATTATTTATTCTAGTGTTGTAAAAAAACAAATGGTATTGGTATTTTCTTAGGGATTGCACTGAACTTGTAGATTGCTTTGGGCACTATGGACCTTATAACAGTATTAATTTTTCCAATTCAAGAGCATGTTATATCTTTCCATTTGTGTCATTTTCAGTTTTTTTCATCAATGTCTTAAAATCTTCCTACTACAGGTCTTTAACCTCCTTGGTTAAATTCATTCCTAGGTATTTTATTCTTTCTGCTGCATTTGGAAATGGGATTGTTTTCTTAATTTATCTTTCCGGTACTTCATTATTAATGTATAGAAATGTGATAGATTTCTGTGTATTAGTTTTATATCCTGTAACTTGACTGAATTCACTTGTTAATTCTAATAGCTTTGTGAAACCTTTAGTTCTTAGTCTATCAAGAGTAAAAAAAAGATAGGCGAAATCTCAGTCATTAAAATGAGTGCCCTAAAAAAGCACTCAAGTTAGAAAAATAAGACAATGCTTTCAAGCATCAGCAAATATTTGTTGAGAACCTATGTGTGCCAGCAACTGGGCTTTCCATATTCAGTTCAATCTATAAGAATTGTATACCTGACCCACCACAGACACTATTTGTAAATATTATCTAAAATAAACCTCAAATTTTAACTATTCCTCCTTCTCTCCCCTTCTCTTTCTCTCTCAGTAGAAGAGGCAGAATGATAAAGTAATCAGAAGAAACATATATCATTAGATAATTTCTGATTTATAGTGGAAAGAGCGATGGCTTAGGGACCATGTGTTCCATCACTTAGCAGGTACATGATTTCTAACAAGTCACTTATCTGATGATGACAAAACAATATCCTGCTTAATAACTCACTGGCTGCTTTGAGACTCTTTTTTTTTTTTTAAGATTTTATTTATTTATTTGAGAGAGAGAGAATGAGAGAGAGAGCACATGACAGGGGGAGGGTCAGAGGGAGAAGCAGACTCCCTGCCGAACAGGGAGCCCGATGCGGGACTCGATCCCGGGACTCCAGGATCATGACCTGAGCCGAAGGCAGTCGCTTAACCAACTGAGCCACCCAGGCGCCCTGCTTTGATACTCTTATATGATAACATATGTCAATGTTCTTTGAAAGCTATCAAATGCTTAATAAATGTTAGGTATTACCTTTTTGGAAAATATTAAAATAAATATCAAACTTATATAAATGTGTTTGTGTATATTCATCATATATGATTATAAATAAGTATGTGTAGCATATTGTTGGTTTCTAACAGGCATAATCTGAAATTGGCCCCAGTACTTCTAGGGCAGGGAGAGACCCAAAAAAAGAAACAGGTCACTATGTTTGTAGGTGGCAATTTTATAATAGCAGAGGGAACTTACATACCTTGTCTTGAGCAGCAGTAAGATTAATGGATCCCTAAACCTGTCCACCAGACCTTAAAAGTTTGTAAAGAGGTCCTCACTGGGCTCAGTCAAGTATACTGTGCAGGTGTTTTCAATATCACATCACCAACTTAAGGCTATGTTCATGGAGCTGCTTCTGGGAGCAGGAAAGGCAAGTAAAACCACATTCCAAGGACTGGGGAGGAGGTGAGGAGCCTCCAAATGCCCAAGTCCAGTTCACTGGTCATTTGGTGGTCACATCTTTTTGATGATGCTTCCCAACACATGTATACATATAATGGAAACATAATTCTTCTAAATTTCTTTTTTTCAAACAGATTTTAACATTCTTTTTTTATTTTATTTTTTAAGATTTTATTTATTTGACAGAGAGCACGCACAAGCTGGGGGAGTGGAAGAGGGAGAAGTAGGCTCCCCGCTGAGCAAGGAGCCCAATGCAGGGCTCAATCCCAGGACCCTGAGACCGTGACCCAAGCCAAAGGCAGATGCCCAACCAACTGAGCCACCCAGGCACCCCTAAAGATTTATTTATTTCAGAGAGAAAGCCTGTGAGTGAGGGGAGGGGCAGAGGAAGAGGGAGAGAGAATCTCAAGCAGACTCCTGGCTGAGCACAGAGCACAACTTGGGGCTCGGTCTCACAACCCTGAGATCATAATCTGAGCTCAAACTAAGAGTCAGATGCTCAACTGACTGAGCCACCCAGGCACCCCTTAACATTCTTAAATTCCTACCAATTTGAAGTTTTTAATGTAGTGTAATGTAAATGTAATAGATCATATTTCTTTTTAACAGAAGGTTAATGGAAGGGGACACACCTGGGTGGTTCAGTCGGTTAAGCAACCAACTTTTGATTTTGGCTCAGGTCATGATCTCACGGTGGTAAGATCCAGCCCCATGTCTGTCTGCATGCTCAGCAGGGAGTCTGCTTGAGATTCTCGCCTCACCCTCTCCCTCTCCCTCTGCCCCTCCCCCTGCTCAAGCGTGTTTCTCTCTCTCCCTCCATCCTATTTCACTCCCTCCCTCCCCCTCTCTCTAAAATAAATAAAATCTTTTTTTAAAAAAAAAGGTTAACCAGGAATTCCTACATTATTATAGTAATATTATAAAGTACCCAGCAGTATGCTAGGTGTTACCAATAATAATAATGTTCTCTGAATCTTCTTTTCTTTCTCTAAATTAGTAGAGGGGTGCCTGGGTGGCTTAGTCGGTTTAGTGTCCAACTCTTGGTTTTGGCTCAGGTCATGATTGCGAAGTTGTGGAATTGAGCCCCACATTGGGCTCTGTGCACAGTATGGAGTCTGCTTCAGATTCTCTCTCCCTCTCCCTCCTGCTCACTGTCTCTCTCTCTCAAATAAATAAAATCGTTAAATTAATTAATTAATTAATTAATTAAAATAAATGTATTTTTGTATTAAGGAAGTCACAGTGTGAGAGAAAATGGGTGTATGTGAAAAATGTTCATTGTATTAAAGTATGTGTGCTGAAGGCCAATATATCTGTAGAAATCCAGAAAAGGAATCACTCAACATGGATGACAATAACTGGAGAAATCTTCATGAAGAATGTGTTGGAGTTAGAATTGGATGCATAAAAGTACAGGGACAGAGTAGTTTAAGGAAAACACTAAGACTTTGGAAGTATATCTCACCTCAGGGCCCCTGGGCATTTTGTTTCCTTGGAAAATTTTTCTCCTAGATACTTCCATGCCTTTCTCCCTCATTATACTTATATCTTAATCATTTATCTAAGAGGCTTTCTCTGACAACCTTATCTAAATTAGTATCACCCATGGCATTAATAACCATATGATGTTATAACATATGCCTATTTGTTTAGCTATGTAATAATCTGTTCCTGAACCACCACAAGAAGTGTATGAGAGCTGACAATTGGTCTGCTTCATTCACTGTAATGAAAGGGATGCTTGGAGATGTAGTAGCCTGTAGAAATGTGGATTTGGGAATGAAACCAGGTCCAGGATGTAAGTAAAGTAGTCATTTACACAGGGGAAAGGGGGCAAAACCATGAAAGGTCAATTTTCTGAAACAAGTATATGTTGTTGAAGCCATTCCAATTCTCTGAAACTTCATTTGCTCCAAGATAAATATAATGAGGATTTGAATAGTTCTTTGATGATAAATTGTATAAAAGTTCTTGGAGTTACCATTCTCAATATCACCTTCGATCATCAATGCTCTAGATAAAGCAGGAACAACAAAATGAGTTTAGTTTGTATTTAGCCCAAGATACAGCATGTTGCTGTGATAAAACAAATAGCATATGTTCATTTTTATATGATTTACCTTTTTTTCCCCTCAAAAGTATAGTAAAAAAAATATAGGTGTTGGAGTTTGTGGTTACTGAGTTAAGGTTGTACTATAATTAAGATGAAGAGAGATGTTTTCAGGATTAAATTTTGAATATTCCCTGGATTTTATAAAAGCAAAATAGGCTGGACCCTGGGCACATGCATAATAGCCTAGAACTTTGGAATAGTCAGATAAAATTTAAAAGAAGTAAGTTGTTGGCAGATCACACATAATAACCTCCTATTTAATGTTCAAAACAAGCTGGACTCAGCCTTCCCCACTGCCACTGTCCCCTGCCACTCTTCTGTGAGTTTCTGCTACTTTGTCCAGATGTGATTCTTAAACAATCAAATACGTATACTCCTAAAACCAAGATACTTGGACCATCTGGTTGAGGGTTTATCCAGAACTAATGATTTATTTACCTGATATTTTAAAGTGTGTATACTAGAGGCGGCTGTTACATCACTTGACTAAAATGGATAGACAGATGGTAAAAGCCAGATGAAATGCAAAGGTTAAAATATTCATAACCATGATTCCTCATGAGACTGAACAGAAATCCAGGCAAGCCCTCCTGCTCGATAGTCTGAAGTGGGAGACATTTCACCATCTCTTCTAAAATTACATTGTTATGGTTATCTCCATTTTCTCCTAGTCATGATCCTTCCAGTCCAATCAGACAGGTCTTCTTATCACTCACGGTTGATCATTCCTTGTATATGCCTGCCTTTATGTTTTTATTCATGCCATTACCTTTATTTGTAATGCCATCCTTTGGCATCTTTGCTTATCCAAATCTGACCATCTTCCAAGACAAATTCAGGTTGTAGATCACTTGATCCTATCCTCACCCATTATCAATCTTTCCTTCTTGCAGATACTGTAGTGTTCATTGTCTGTACACATCATTCAGTAATGGTATCATTTATTTTATGCAGTTAACTTTTCTTATCTCTAGGTTTTCTCTTTGCAAAAGGTTTCATTCATTTGTGTTCTTTTATACCTTCTGGTATCCACTATATGCTTAGTTCTTCATCTTCTGCATAGTTGGTATTCAATAAATATTTGTTGATTGCTGGAAAATACAGTATTATTTATTTCTAATGAAAACAAACTCATGTTTAAGGGAATGTAATGATTTCTTCCTAAAGCACCATAATGTGAATAAATTTAATGGTGGCCCGAGGGGCTGCAGTTTTGTACTGTATTATTTTTCTGTTTAAAAATTAATAATCTTGTACCATGGCTGTTGCCTTTTAAAATTTATTGGCATTGATTGGGGTCCACTCTGGACTATGACGGATAGCTTTGATTTGGGGCTTGATGCTACAGTAGCAGTTGAGGGTAGAAACAAAGCTCAGGTTTTGTCAATAGGTCAAAAGACTGATAATATAAATAATACATTAATATTATAATTTTCATTTTCAGAGAAAAAGACATTAACAAAGGCCATAGGGATCTCAGAAATTGGTATGCATTTATTTAAACAAAGAAGGCATGTTTTGAGCCATAGACTTGTACTCTAAGAATTAAGAATCATTGCTTCTGGGGACGCCTGGGTGGCTCAGTCATTAAGCGTCTGCCTTCGGCTCAGGTCATGATCCCAGGGTCCTGGGATCGAGTCCCGCATCGGGCTCCCTGCTCCGTGGGGAGCCTGCTTCTCCCTCTGCCTCTGCCTCTCTCTCTCTCTCTCTCTTTCATGAATAAATAAATAAAATCTTTAAAAAAAATCATTGCTTCTGAATATATGTTCCTACATATGTTTAGTTGACTTAAGTGTATTTATTATACTTTACTGAATACAAAATGCAGAGAATTTGTCAGATATCCATTTACCTGCTTTCCTTTGCAGCTCCTTTTACCCTATCCCTATTTTTTGGATCTTTTACTCCAAGTTCTCAGTGCCCTCTGAGGCCCCCCTCCCCCTACTAATGATGGAGTTTCTTTTCTCAATTACTAACTTCATACCCAGAGCGGCTGCTCTTTCCAATAGTTGCCAGTTTGATCTCTTCCAACATGCAACTGCCTCAGGCAACAGCGATATTCACAGACTATATGTGCCACGTCTCCCGGGAACATTTTTATTTATTTCCTATAATCCAGAGGCTACTTGATGAGCTGTTTTTGAATTGTAGAGTAGGATGATGAGAGAATTTTTGGAGATTCCCAGATCTTTCCTTTAGACCATCATCTAGTATTTTTTAGTAATAAAGATATACCTGATCATAAATTAAGGATAAAAGCATTTTTGAGATATTTACACTTGACTAATGATAAGCAAACACAGGATTCATCATTACATTTATCATAACATTCAACATTTTCAAAGGACTCTGGCTCTAATGCTCTAATAATGTCATTTTTAAACAAGAGTGCCTGAGCTAGTGACCCAACTGACACTAGGTTTTCTGTTACATTAACTCACTGCATGCAAATGCATTAAAATTCTCTCAAAATTAAAATTAAATCTCAAAAATTAAAATTCACCCTGTACCAGTGCCTTTTTAAAAAAATCAGTATTTTTCTGTTGATTGGGAGGCTATGAGATTTCCCCATCTCTAGGACCTAGTCTATCTCTTTACTATATGTCTGAAAATCTGCTGGTAATATTTTTAATATATATTTTAAAATATATTTTTTCTGTGACATTGGCAGCTCTATGCTGAGCTGCTTCGAACAACTGGTTGACTGATTGTATTTCTTCTTCTCTACCCCTATTACTTTTTTACTAACTTGTTGAAGAAGAAATAGAAGATGAGAAATTGTCAGAATAGGCCACATGCTAGAAATATCAGACAAAGGGTATGCCATTTGGGAGGAGGACTTGGTGAGATGCAAATGCTATAGAACCTGGGCCTTGGGATATTTATTTCCATGCTTTACCATCTTTAGAGAAGGGCCATAACTTCCCAGTGGGTTTGGCAGAAAATTTCCACCAGGGGATGGAAAACTGTTGGAAACCATTTCTTGAAATAGGCTTCTTTGCTTCTGTCATGGTCACTACCCCAGCAAAACTTAAAAGATCCTTTCTCAGTGGCTCTCTAGCCTCACTCTGTGTAGAGTGAAATAGTCATTCAGTTGGTAAGCTAAAGAACCAGAAACATTTTTGTTAAGATTAGTAATACATACCACTTATCTTTTTTCTATATTGAGATATTTCCCTCTTCACCATTCTATAGCAATCATTGAAAACATGATCTTTTGTTTCTTTTTTTGATTTCAAGTTTTTATTTAAATTCTACTTAGTTAACATATATGGTAATATGGTTTCAGGTGTAGAATTTAGTGAGTCATCACTTACATGTAACACCCAGTGCTCATCACAAGTGTCTTCCTTAAAACCCATCACCCATTTAGTTCACCCTCCCACCTCCCTCCCTCCATCAACCCTCAGTTTGTTCTCTATAATCAAGAGTCTCTTATGGTTTGCTTCCCTCTCTCTCTCTTTTATCCCCTCCCCTGTATACAATAGAATATTAAACAGCCATCAAAAAGAATGGAATTTTGCCATTTGTAACAATGTGGATGGAGCTAGAGTGCATTATGCTGAGCGAAGTAAGTCAGTCAGAGAAAGAAAAATACCATATGATCTTCTGTTTCTTAATTTCACAACTGAATATTTTAGCTTTTTGTCCCTGGAAAATAATTTACTTTATTGAAGAACAAAGAATTAAAACTTGTGCCTACCTAATTTTTTGTTTGTTAGAAAAATTAATGGCATAATATCAACATGTAAAAATGGGTGACAAGATGAAAGATAACTACTGAACCATTTCTTTAAAAACATAGAAATAAGCCTCCATTGAGCAAACATTCATCCATAGTTTTCACTGCATATATTTCATGTTCTTTTCAAGATTACCAAAAATAAACCTTTACCTTTAGAAAAAATTTTCAAATACAAAATTGAATATTTATCTTCAATTGTATAAACCTGATACAAAGAATATCGTAGACGTTGGACTATTTTGAAAACAAAATAGAAAAAAATCCATATGAACAATAGTAAACTCTGCATAGATTTAAAAAAATTATTTTTGGTACATGATTAAGTTCTATGTAGATTGATAAAAACCTATATAATGGTCATAAGTCAGAACCTTCTCAATTTTCTAGAGTGGTTTTGACTGAAAGCCAGTGGAGCAAATTCATTCTAGATTGAGAGAGAAACAGTAGAAATGGTAGAGGGAACAGTCTGGACTTGATGTAAAATGTTATCATTGATTCATGATAGTCCATCTTTTTTTTCTCTTTAAATTTATAATCACTGTATTTTCTCCAGGGCATGAGTATTAAATGGTTAGCTAAAATACCTGAAACTCAATGGCAATAGCAAATCTCAAGAGTTAAATACCGGGGCGCCTCGGTGGCTCAGTCGTTAAGCGTCTGCCTTCGGCTCAGGTCATGATCCCAGGGTCCTGGGATCAAGCCCTGCGTCGGGCTCCCTGCTTAGTGGGAAGCCTGCTTCTCCCTCTCCAACTACCCCTGCTTGTGTTCCCTCTCTCGCTGTGTCTCTCTCTGTCAAATAAATAAATAAAATCTTTAAAAAAAAAAAAGTTAAATACCACAAGGAGTGATGGGCAACATTTCTTTGCGAAGAGGAATGAGTACAGTGATCAAGATGTCTTCTGTGAAATCACTGATTCTTGCACACCATTGTAACATGTCTTTTAAAATATTTTATTGGAATTGTAATACATGTGTTCACAGAAAAACAATAAAACATAAGCTCACAGAAATGTATCAAAAGAAAAGTCAAATTTCCCATTTTGACTCACATTCCTCCCTCTTTCTGCACTTTTTTTTTAAAGATTTTATTTATTTGAGAGAGAGAGACAAAGATAGCGACAGAGAGCATGAGTGAGATGAGCGAGCACCATGTGGGGAAGAAAAGGAGAAGCAGGCTCCCCGCTAAGCAGGGAGCCAAATGTGGGACTTGATCCCAGGACCCTGGGATCATGACCTGAGCTGATGGCAGACGCTTAAGGGACTGAACCACCCAGGCACCCCGTCTGCACTTTTAAGTGTATTTGCTTTTAATTCTTTTATTAGTGCTTCTTGTTTTATTACTTTTGCTGATTCTCATCTCTAAAATGTGATGAATTGAGTATGTTTACCATGCCACTCCTTCTCTACACTTATTTCTCCAAGTTATCTTTTAATTCTTCTTGTATTTATATTTATAATGTTCAATAATATTCTTAACCCTCTATTTGCAGGCCCACTCCCTTTACTCTCTATCAGTTGGATTCCCACATTGTAAGATGAAAAAATTGAGCACATCCACATTTCTTTCTTTTTTTTAATTAATTAATTTTTTTGATGTAGTGTTCCATGATTCATTGTTTGCATATAACACCCAGTGCTCCATTCAATATGTGCCCTCTTTAATACCCATCAGCAGGCTAACCCATCCCCTCACCCTCCTCCCCTCTAGAACCCTCAGTTTGTTTCTCAGAATCCATAGTCTCTCATGGTTCATCTCCCTCTCCAATTTGCCCCCCCTTCATTTATCCCTTCCTACTGTGTTCTTCTTTTTTAACATATAATGTATTATTTGTTTCAGAGGTACAGGTCTGTGATTCAACAGTCTTATATAATTCACAGCGCTCACCATAGCACATACCCTCCCCAACGTCTATCACCCAGCCACCCCATCCCTCCCACACCCCATCACTCCAGCAAACCTCAGTTGGTTTCCTGATTTTAAGAATTCCTCATATCAGTGAGATCATATGATACATGTCTTTCTCTGATGGACTTATTTCGCTCAGCATAATAACCTCCAGTTCCATCCATGTCGTTGCAAATGGCAAGATTTCATTCTTTTGATGGCTGCATACTATTCCATTGTATATATATACCACATCTTCTTTATCCATTCATCTGTCGATGGACATCTAGCTCTTTCCACAGTTTGGCTATTGTAGACTTTGCTACTATAAACACTGGGGTGCACGTACTCCTTCGGATCCCTACATTTGTATCCTTGGGGTAAATACCCAGTAGTGCAATTGCTGGGTCGTTTCTTTGTGTCTTCCTCAATTTCTTTCATGAGTATTTTATAGTTTTCTGAGTACAGATTCTTTGCCTCTTTGGTTAGATATATTCCTAGGTATCTTATGGTTTTGGGTGCAATTATAAATGGGATCGACTCCTTAATTTCTCTTTCTTCTCTCTTGTTGTTGATATATAGGAATGCCACTGATTTTTGTGCATTGATTTTATCCTACCAGTTTACTGAATTCCTGTATGAGTTCTAGCAGTTTTGGGGTGGAGTCTTTTGGGTTTTCCACATAAAGTATCATATCATCTGCAAAGAGTGAGAGTTTGACTTCTTCTTTGCCGATTCTGATGCCTTTTATTTCTTTTTGTTGTCTGATTGCCGTGGCTAGGACTTCTAGTACTATGTTGAATAGCAGTGGTGATAGTGGACATCCCTGCTGCATTCCTGACCTTAGGGGGAAAGCTCTCAGTTTTTCCCCATTGAGAATGAGATTCGCTGTGGGTTTTTCATAGATGGCTTTTATGATACTGAGGTATGTACCCTCTATGCCTATACTCTGAAGAGTTTTGATCAAGAAAGGATGCTGTACTTTGTCAAATGCTTTTTCTGCATCTATTGAGAGGATCATATGGTTCTCGTTCTTTCTCTGATTAATGTATTGTATCACATTGATTGATTTGCGGATGTTGAACCAACCTTGCAGCCCAGGGATAAATCCCACTGGGTCGTGGTGAATAATCCTTTTAATGGACTGTTGGATCCTATTGGCTAGAATTTTGGTGAGAATTTTTGCATCCATGTTCATCAGGGATATTGGTCTGTAGTTCTCCTTTTTGGTGGGGTCTTTGACTGGTTTGGGATCAAGGTAATGGTGGCCTCATAAAACGAGTTTGGAAGTTTTCCTTCCATTTCTATTTTTTGGAACAGTTTCAGAAGAATAGGTATTAATTCTTCTTGAAATGTTTGGTAGAATTCCCCTGGGGAGCCATCTGGCCCTGGGCTTTTGTTTTTTGGGAGATTTTTGATGACTGCTTCAATTTCCTTAGTGGTTATGGGTCTGTTCAGGTTTTCTATTTCTTCCTGGTTCAGTTTTGGTAGTCTGTACATCTCTAGAAATGCATCCATTTCTTCCAGGTTATCTAATTTGCTGGCATAGAGTTGCTCATAATATGTTCTTCTAATTGTTTGTATTTCTTTGGTGTTGGTTGTGATCTCTCCTCTTTCATTCATGATTTTGTTGATTTGGGTCATTTCTGTTTTCTTTTTGATGAGTCTGGCCAGGTGTTTATCAATCTTGTTAATTCTTTCAAACAACCAACTCCTAGTTTCGTTGATCTGTTCTTCTGTTCTTTTGGTTTCTGTTTCATTGATTTCTGCTCTGATCTTTATTATTTCTCTTCTCCTGCTGGATTTAGGCTTTATTTGCTGTTCTTTTTCCACTCCTTTAGGTGTAGGGTTAGGTTGTGTATTTGAGACCTTTCTTGTTTCTTGAGAAAGGCTTGTATTGCTATATACTTTCCTCTTAGGACCGCCTTTGCTGCATCCCAAAGATTTTGAAAAGTTGTGTTTTCATTTTCATTTGTTTCCATGCATTTTTAAAATTCTTCTTTAATTTCCTGGTTGACCCATTCATTCTTTAGTAGGATGCTCATTAGTTTCCATGTATTTGAGTTCTTTCTGACTTCCCTCTTGTGATTGAGTTCTAGTTTCAAAGCATTGTGGTCTGAAAATAGGCAGGGAATGATCCCAATCTTTTGGTACCGGTTGAGACCTGATTTGTGACCTAGGATGTGATCTATTCTGGAGAATGTTCCATGGGCACTAGAGAAGAATGTGTATTGTTGCTTTGGGGTGGAATGTTCTGAATTTGTCTGTGAAGTCCATTTGTTCCAGTGTGTCATTTAAAGTCTTTATCTCCTTGCTGATCTTTTGCTTAGATGATCTGTCCATTTCATTGAGGGGGGTGTTAAAGTCCCCTACTATTATCGTGTTGTTGTTGATGTGTTTCTTTGCTTTTGTTATTAATTGGCTTATATAATTGGCTGCTCCCATGTTAGGGGCATAGATATTTACAATTGTTAGATCTTATTGTTGGATAGACCCTTTAAGTAGGATATAGTGTCCTTCCTCATCTCTTATTATAGTCTTTCATTTAAAATCTAATTTGTCTGATATAAGGATTGCCACCCTTTCTTTTGGTGTCCATTAGCATGGTAAATGGTTTTCCACCACCTCACTTTCAATTTGGGGGTGTCTTTGGGTCGAAAATGAGTCTCTTGCAGACAGCATATCAATTGGTCCTGTTTTTTTATCCAGTCTGATATGCTGTGTCTTTTGATTGGGGCATTTAGCCCATTTACATTCAGGGTAACTATTGAAAGATACAAATTTAGTGCCATTGTATTGCCTGTAATGTGATTGTTACTGTATATTGTCTGTGTTCCTTTCTGATCTATGTTACTTTTAGGCTCTCTCTTTGCTTAGAGGACCCCTTTCAATATTTCTTGTAGGGCTGGTTTCATGTTTGCAAATTCCTTTAGTTTTTGTTTGTCCTGGAAGCCTTCTATCTCCCCTTCTATTTTCAATGATAGCTTAGCTGGATACAGTATTCTTGGCTGCATATTTTTCTCATTTAGTGCTCTGAATATATCCTGCCAGTCCTTTCTGGCCTGCCAGGTCTCTCTGGATAGGTCTGTTGCCAATCTAATGTTTCTACCATTGTAGGTTACAGATCTCTTGTCCTGAGCTGCTTTCAGGATTTTCTCTTTGTCTCTGAGATTCATAAGTTTTACTGTTAGATGTCAGGGTGTTGACCTATTTTTATTGATTTTGACAGGGGGTTCTCTGTGCCTCCTGGATTTTGATGCCTGTTTCCTTCCCCAAATTAGGGAAGTTCTCTGCTATAATTTGCTCCAGTATACTTTCTGCCCCTCTCTCTCTTTCTTCTTCTGGGATCCCAATTATTCTAATATTGTTTTGTCTTATGGTATCGCTTATCTCTCGAATTCTGTCCTCATGATCCAGTAGTTGTTTATCTCTCTCTTTCTCAGCTTCTTTATTTTCCATCATTTGGTCTTCTCTATCACTAATTCTGTCTTCTGCCTCATTTATCCTAGCAGTTAGAGCCTCCATTTTTGATTGCACCTCATTAATAGCCTTTTTGATTTTGACTTGATTAGATTTTAGTTCTTTTATTTCTCCAGAAAGGGTTTCTCTAATATCTTCCATGTTTTTTTCAAGCCCAGATAGTATCTTTATAATCATCATTCTGAACTTTAGTTCCAAAATCTTACTAATGTCCGTATTGATTAGGTCCCTGGCAGTTGGTTCTGCCTCTCGTTCTTTTTTCTGAAGTGATCTTTTCCATCTTGTCATTTTGTCCAGAGGAGAATAGATGAATGAGAGAACAAAATGCTAACAGGGTAACAATGACCCCAGAAAAATATACGTTAAACAAATCAGAAGAGACCTGAAACCAGGGGAAAAGAAAGGGAAAGGAGGAAAAAAGAAAAAAAAAAAAAAAGGAATATGGTCAAATATGATCAGGCCGGTTAATAGATCAGTGCCACATGCTAGATTTGGGGCATATTTTAGTCTGTTAGAAGAAACTGCCTCCCAAAATTTTAAGGAAAGAAAAGTTTATATATGTACAAAAATAAGGGTTAATACGATGAAGGGATGGAATATGAGTGTAAAGGTGAAAATTATAAGAGATTTTATACAAGGAATTGATAAGAAGTTGGTTGAAAGAAGAAAGATGAGGATTTAAAAAAAAAAAGGGAGAGAATATGATCAGGCAGGAGACTAGAACAAAGCCATACACTAGAGATTTAGAGTATGTTTTGGTCTGTCAGAAGAAACTGTATTCCAAAATTTTAAAGAGAGAACATCATATATATATATATATATATATATATATATACCAAAAATAAGGTTAGCTACTATGAAGAGATAGAATATGACTCTAAAAATGAAAAATAAAAAACACTTTTTAAAAAAGGGATTGATACAATGTTGGTTGAAAAAGGAAAAAAGAAAAATAAAAAAAAAACCAGTTAAAAAAATTAACTTTGAAAGACTGAAGAATCAGGGGAAAAAGCCATGAATTCTATGTGCGGTATTCCCCTGGCGCTGGAGTTCTGCTGTTCTCATTGATTGGTAAACTTGGTCTTGGCTGGCTATTGGTGCTGATATTCTGGGGGAGGGGCCTATTGCCATGGTTCCCAAATGTCTTTGCCAGAGGTGGAATTGCCCTGCCCTTGCCCGGTCTGGGCTAGGTAATCTGCTCGGGTTTGCTCTCGGGAGCTTTTGCTCCCTGCAAGCTTTCTGTACAGCTTTGGAGGATGAGAGTGAAAATGGCGGCCTCCCAATCTTCACCCAGGAGGAGCTGAGAACTCGGGGCCCCACTCCTCAGTGAGCCCCCAGAGAAAAGCAGTCAATCACTCCCATCTCCCTGATCTCCGGCCGTACTCCGTGCTCACCCGGCCTGTGACCGAGCGTTTCTATCTCTGGCACTCGACCCCATGTGGAGTCTCCAATCCCAGCAGATCCCTGTGGTGTGCTCCCATGCCGCTCCTCCCGGGTGAGGAAGGGGGGGGTCTCCCCGGATCTGTCACTTGTTTGGTCCCTGCTGGAGGAGCAGTGGCCCGACTGTGCCCTGGATCATGGTTTATGACAACCCCGAGCTGAGAGCCCACTCCTTGACTCCATCTCTGTAGCCGGCTTCCCCCCTCCGATACCTGGGAGCTCTCCCGCACTCAGGCACCCCAGTCTTTCTGTGACCCCGAGGGTCCTGAGACCACACTGTCCCACAAGGGTTCCACCCCCCCACTTAGCCACTGGAGCGATGTCCCTCAGCGGAGCTGACTTCTAAAAGTTCCAATTTTGTGCTCCGCTGCTCTGTCACTTGCCAGTAGTGGCTGATGGAGGCCCCCTCCTCCCGCTGTCTATCTTCCCGAATATCGCCTTGGATTCACTTCTCCGCACATTCTACCTTCCAGAAAGTGGTCACTTTTCTGTTCAGAGTTGTTGCTATTCTTTTCTTCAATCTCCTGTTGAGTTCGTAGGTGTTCAGAATGGTTTGATCCCTATCTAGCTGAATTCCTGGGACTAGACGAAATTTAGGTCTCCTACTCCTCCACCATCTTGCTCCAAATCCACATCCACATTTCTTTACCTTTCCTTCTTTATCTCCTGACTCTGTTAGCTATGTCATTATTTTATATTGCCAACTTTTATAACATTTATATTTCCTCCCATAAATATATCAAAGTCTTCTGTTTTAGTTTTATTCTAAACCTTAAATACCACTTATTAGAATATATGACATGGTTACTAATTACTAAGGATTACTAATTGTACAATCAAGTGGTATGATTGGGTCTGTAAGAAAGGAAATATCTTAGGTCACTAAATCTGTGCCACATGAAGAATATTCAGAGCACCAAGATCCAATGGATTCTCTTACTCCATTTCCCAAACTGCTCAGAAGAGTTAAGCATTATAGTTGCTTCATGCAGAGACACTGATTTCACCACATTGCCACTTTTTCCAAGTTTTTAATTGCCTATTTTCCCCATTTTTGGTAGAAGAGATATTAACATCTTCCACTTCACAGTAATTAGAATCCACTTTAATCTTGAAGGTACTCCTTATTCTAATATAAATCAGGATTTCTCGTTTTTCTGAACAAATATAATCCTGTGGGCCATTGAAATTCTAGGTTACTTCTATTGTTTGTTAAATCCCCTACCTTTGCTCAATTTTTATTTCATTTTGCTGCAGTAGTTTATTTTTCTTGTTGTTTTTAAGAAATGGGTATGTAGGAAATCAATGTTTCTAGATTTTAGAGATTTGAAAATATCCTTTTTTCTTAACTTTATTGATAGTTGGGTTGGGTACAAAGTAATTTTTGGGTTCAGAATCACTCTCATTCATAATTTCTTAGTAGCATCAAGTATGTAAATAAGAAAATGGATTTAACTCAGGTTCTTATCCTTTTGTTGGCAACGTACATGCTCATGGCAAGCCTTTTAAAGTGTTATCTCTTTCTCTGTGACATATTAATGCTCTGTCTAGGTGTGGGTGTTTTTTCTGTCTGCATATTCAATTTGTGATTGAGAGGAAAGTCTCTCAGGCAAGACTATACTCTAAAGTTGGATGTGCCACTAATTGTGGGAACTTGTATAAGTTAAAGATTGAATCATACTTTACTCAATCATAAAATAAGAATGTTTAACCCTTAGTGTTAAGTGAAGACTACACAATTAAATACATCATACAATTGTTGTGAAGATTAAAACATCGCACTTGAAGAACAATAGTAAATATGTCATTTTGTTCAGCACTCAGCAGATCCTTTCAATCTAAACATGTTCTGTGCCTTTCCTAAGCTCTTTTTATGTCTTTGATAATTTCTTCCCATTCATTTCCATTGTTTTTCATTCTTGGGCCTCCAAATAGATACTGTTCTTTCAGGATTAATTGTCCCATACCTTTTACTTATTTTTTTTCAGGTTCTGTGTTTTTTAATTTACCTTAGAATATTTCCTTCATCATTACTAGAACACTTACTATGCTTGGTTTTTTTTTTTTTTTTTTTTTTTTTTGGTCTGTAGGCAAGTATATTTTGCATTTTAAAGAACTTTTTCTTGTTATTTCATAAGATATAAGATGGCAGCTTGTTCTTGTTTAGTTAGATACAACTTAAAATTTCTCTGTGGATACTAGTCACATTCAGTTTTCTCTCCTTTCCCCTGTGGTCCTCTGCGATATTCCTTATGTTCCATATATGAGGGAAACCATAAGATAATTACCTTTCTCTGCTTGACTTATTACACTTAGCATAATCCCCTCCAGTTCCATCCATGTGGAAGCAAATGGTGGGTATTCATCCTTTCTGATGGCTTAACAATAGTCCATCGTATATATGTACCACATCTTCTTTACCCATTCATCTGTTGAAGGACATCTCAGCTCCTTCCACAGTTTGGCTGTTGTGGACATTGCTGCTATGAACATAGGGGTGCAAGTGTCCCTTCTTTTCACTATATCTGTAACTTTGGGGTAAATACCTAGTAGTGCAGTTGCTGGGTCGTAGGGTAGCTCCATTTTTAACATCTTGAGGAACCTCCATACTGCTTTCCAGAGTGGCTGTACCAGCTTATATTCTTACCAGCTGTGTAAGAGGGTTCCCCTTTCTCCACATCCTCGCCAACACTTGTTTCCTATCTTGTTAATTTTTGCCATTCTAACAGGTATAAGGTGGTATCTCATTGTGGTTTTGATTTGTATTTCCCTGATGGCTAGTGATATTGAACATTTTTTTCATGTGTCTGTTAGCCATTTGTATGTCTTCTTTGGAGGAGTGTCTGTTCATGTCTTCTGCCCATTTCTTGACAGGGTTATTTGTTTTTTGGGTGTTGAGTTTGAGAAGTTCTTTATAGATCTTGGATATCAGCCCTTTATCTGTAATGTCATATGCAAATAACTTCTCTCATTCCGTGGGTTGCCTCTTAGTTTTGTTGACTATTTCCTTTGCTGTGCAAAAGTATTTTATCTTGATGAACTCCCAAAAATTCATTTTTGCTTTTGTTTCCCTTGCCTTTAGAGATGTATCTTGAAAGAGGTTGCTGTGGCCAATGTCAAAGAGATTACTGCCTATATTCTCCTCCAGGATTTTGATGGATTCCTGTCTCACATTTAGGTCTTTCATCCATTTTGAGTTTATCTTTGTGTATGGTGTAAAAGAATGGTCGAGTTTCATTCTTCTGTAGGTGGCTGTCCAATTTTCCTAGCACCATTTATTGGAGAGACTGTCTTTTTTCCATTGGATATTTTTTTCCTGATTTGTCAAAGATTAGTTGACCATAGAGTTGAGGGTCCATTTCTGGTGTTTATATTCTGTTCTATTGATCTATGTATCTGTTTTTATGCCAGTGCCATACTGTCTTGATGATCACAGCTTTGTAATATAGCTTGAAGTCAGGCATTGTGATGCCCCAGCTTTGGTTTTTTGGGTTTTTGTTTTTGTTTTTTTTTTCAATACTTCCCTGTTGATTCGGGGTCTTTTCTGGTTCTATACAAATTTTAGGATTGTTTGTTCCAGCTCTGTGACAAATGTAAATGGTATTTTGATAGGGATTGCATTGAAAGTGTAGATTGGGTATTTACCCCAAAGATACAAATGTAGTGAAAAGAAGGGCCACATGCACCCCAATGTTCATGGCAGCAATGTCCACAACAGCCAAAGTGTGGAAAGAGCTGAGATGCCCTTCAACAGATGAATGGATAAAGAAGATGTGGTCCATATATACAATGGAATATTACTCAGCCATCAGAAAGGATGAATACCCAACTTTTGCATCAATATGGATGGAACTGGAGGAGATTATGCTAAGTGAAATAAGTCAAGCAGAGAAAGTCAATTATCATATGGTTTCACTTATTTGTGGAACATAAGGAATAGCATGGAGGACATTAGGAGAAGGAAGGGAAAAATGAAGGGGGGGGAATCGGAGGGGGAGAGGAACCATGAGAGACTATGGACTCTGAGAAACAAACTGAGGGTTTTAGAGGGAAGGGGGGTAGGGCGATGGGTGAGCGCAGTGATGGGTATTAAGGAGGGCATGTATTGCATGGAGCACTGAGTGTTATACGCAAACAATGAATCCTGGAACACTACATCAAAAACTAATGATGTACTGTATGGTGACAACATAACATAATAAAAAAGAAGAAGAAGAAAAGAAAGTGTAGATCACTCTGGGCAGCACAGACATTTTCACAGTGTTTATTCCTCTAATCCATGAGCATGGAACGTTTTTCAATCTCTTTGTGTATTCCTCAATTTCTTTCATAAGTGTTCTGTAGTTTCTAGAGTATAGATCCTTTACCTCTTTGGTTTGGTTTATTCCTAGGTATCTTATCACAATTTTTAAAATGAACATTTTTTTCTCCTCCATGAATTAAAATATTTTTACCCCTATGGTTAGCTGTCCCACTTGTTCATCTTAGTTCTTTGTCCCATTTGTTTTGTTGGTTTTATTTTTATCAAAGCTGTTCACTGGTTGCCTGTTAATATATATGGATAACAAATTCTGTTGATTGATATAAGTAAATGGCTCTGGTTTGGTTTCTATTTAGTGAGTCCTTTCCTCCTACATTCCTTTCCTCTAAATAGGGGATTGATTATGCGCTCCATGGAAGAAGCTGCCTCTACTGAGGGACAGGTTTCTCTTTGGAGGTTATAAGTGGAGGTGTAGGGAGAGGCATACTACTGCAGTAAAAAGTCCATTTTGGAGATGGAGCATTAGCATATTTCCCACTCGATCCCTCTGCCTTGCCTTTTTCTCTTGCATTCTACCACATTCCTGCCTAGAGTTGATTCCAACTCTGCTTTGTTTTTCTCTCATCAGCCACACCTGGAGCTTTTGCCTTCCCCAGAATTTGACTGCTTTTAACCTGGATACCAAACATCCTACTGATACCTCCCTATGCAGGTAATGGTGACAGGGCCACCATGACTGCTTTAAGTCTAGTGCTATGTGAAATCTTGATTCAGAATAGAAAGAGCCTGTTGGAGAGGTTACTTGGTCTTCTTCCTGCTGGCCTCAGAGCAAAACAACAAGCTTGTGGCACAGGTTAGATATAGATCAGTGTTTTCAGTGCTTTATGGTATCATCCTATGACCAATCCAGAGCAAGATTGCATACAATCTTCCTGTCCATTTATTATCCCCAAACCCCATGTTTAAATGGCTCTAAACAACTATCCGGTATATGGAGCTTTTCCTGAGGACTCTTATTGACCTCCTGAAATAAGGGGTGACTTCACATTGTTTTCTCCTCCTCCAGTTACACATTCAGTTCCCACAGTGATGATCAGTGGAGTTCAGGAATTTGCCCTTGTAACTTATCCTTCCTGCACATGTTGCCTCTGTTTCCAGGACTGGGATTTTGTTTTGTGTTACCTTGACTCTGAAACACATTTTTGTCTGCTTGTCAGCTCCCTGAAGCCAAACCTCTTGAATGAAAGCCACTGCCCATCTAGTTTCCAGCCAAACCTTTCCTCTAACCCATTCCCGTTGACATCACTTGACAGTATTCTTTAGGGATCCTGGACCTTTCTATTGTCACAACTTGAATTTGGTGCCTGGAGAGAATGGAAGGAATGCTATCATTGGATTACCATCCAGATCTGCTCTAATTCAGCCCTCCCTCTCTTTCAGCCACCGTTATGCTGCTCCCTAAGCCCTGGTATCTGATACATAAATACTTACATCAGATCCCACTGTTTATCCAGGACTTATTTTTATTGTACAAATATTTTTCCAAAAATATTCAATGGTAAGAAAATGAAAATTTTCTCCTAGGTTTGGGCTCAGGAATTCCCAAGAAAGTGAAACTCAAGTGCTGACCATCAAACTGATTCCTAGAAGAAAAGCTTAATTCTGATCTGCACGTTTCTAAAAAGAGAACTATGTTGTAGAGAGCAGATCTCTAGTCAGCCAGTCTTATTGCAGAAAACAGTTGCTATGGAGAAGTCAAATACAGAATAATATTAGAGCCCAAAGTGACCTTAATAACCACCTAATCCAAGTTTTTCATTTTATAAGCTGAGACCAGAGGTGCTAAGTATCTCACTTAAGGACTCTCAGCTTCTGAGCGACAGAGCCAGTACTAGAACCCAAGTGTTCTGATTCATAACAGAATATAATTGTATTTACAAATTTATATTTTGGGTAATTAATATTCCTAACAAAAGTTATAAGCATGAAGATAGCTAATATTATTTGTCCTCTTACTATAGACCACAGCCTGTACTATTATCTCTCCAGTGTCTCATTCGGTCCTTAGGATAATTCCATGAGGTAGGTACCTATTATTATTCCCATTTCACGGATAAGGACCCTGGCAGTTCATGCATGACAATAATTTGAGTAGCAACCCAGAATAAAATCTAAGGAAGAGATGGTCATAACTCAGAATGAAAACCTAGTTTCTGTTATCATAAAGGAGGAAAGGAGAACTAAAAGGCGACAGTTAATACAAGTTTGAAATTTATATTCTCATATATGTTTGTCATTACAACTCACTGGGCTGTCATGCCATGAGCCAAAGATGAGGCTGAAAAATGCCTTCGGCGATCATGTCTTTTACTGGTTTTATTTGAGTTAAATGAAGAGACAGGAGACCTAGCTTATTGCTTAGCATTGCTAAGCCAAGGCATCCAGTTGTTCACATTCTTATTCACATTGCTGTTTATTTTCCTAGCTTTGAGTTCCCAAGACCTCCTTCCGAGGCTCTTCTCCCAACACTCTTAGGTCAGAAGGCTGGCGATGATCAAGATGAGAGACTGGGGATGAACATTGTTACAAACTGAATCTGGGGGCTAGGGAACACCAACCTTCATTCTCAGGGGGCTGTGGAAGAAATGGCTAAATGCAGTCATTGCAAAGAAATCAACAGATTGTCCCAACTACCTCCATCGCCTTCTGCGATTAACCTTCTCTTCATTTGGATGCTTTTATCTGGCTTGACTATGTTTTTCCTTTAAATTGGCAGTCTGTGAGCATTTTGTGGGGAGAAGAGACAGGAGAGGGAAAGTGACTTGAAATATGGTTGTGGGTGTTTTTTAACAAGTTCTCTAAAAACCTTAAAAAAGACCTTTTAAAAAAAATCTCTGTGAATTACCTTCTTTTGCTTTAAAAATATAGAATGTTCAGTGTTCCACACTAGTTCATGATATACACCCTTTAGGGTAGAAAAGAATGATCTCATTTTAGGCACCCAACCAAAACAGAATAATTTCTTTCTTTAAAAAGAAACTTCTACTACTAAAGTTAAATGTATGAGAATACATTGAACATATACATTAGACACATTAACACGAGGATAACAATTACTAGCTTTATCTTAAATAAAGCTTTACCCATGTAAATAATTTTAGAGGAAAACCCATCATAATTTCAAAAATGACATCTTTAATTTTTTTGAGTGTAACTTTTTAGCTCTCCTTTACTTTTCTTCTAAGAATACTGGGAAATTGTCATTTTGAAAGTCAACTCCACAACATCTTCAAGTTGTAAACCATGAGGACAACAGCAAAACCTTTAGCCAGAGATCAAAGTACGGTGAAGAACCCAAAACAAAGCAAGACCTCTGCTTTGGATTTGGATTCTAAAATGTCTTTACGGGATTCTAAACATGGTAGACATGATCTGTCAGAGATCTCCATTCATTTATTCAAATCAAGTGATCGTACTTCTAGCTATACCATTTACAGACATGTTTAATGCCATCTTGGCATTTAAATGAAAGGTATTGAGGTTCCCATGGCCTGTGTCCACAATATGGTGGGCTCAATTCTGAAAAATAGAAAATATACTATTGCAAAGTCAACATATGGCTCCCCCATGATAGAGATCTGCCTAAACATTGCAGAGAGCATATGGAAAAAGAATTTTGTAGACAAAGTTATATAGTCAAGAATGAGAAGATCATTTTGGGCTTGCTGCCTTTCCATTTTTCTATCATAAAACTAAGTCAAGAAATTATTTGGTCTTAAACATGCACACACTAACTGAAAAATAAAAGTTTATCTGTTGAGTTGCAGAGTGACGTCCTTATTTTGCCTGGAAATGTCAGAGAGAAATATGAAGTATATATGGCTCCTGATTTGAAACTTTGTTCTAGTATATTATACAAATGAGTAGAGTAAACACTTTGGGGGTACCTTTTCAATTCAAAAGCTATCTGATTTTCTCCAGTAACTGAACTGTGAGCCACGGTTTGGTTCTCCACCATGATTAAATTTAAACTGTGATTCTGAATCCCCTGGTCATATCTGATTACCCACGCTGAGACAGTCTAATTCTCTCTCCCAGAAATGGAGAATTGGGATTGATCAAGAACAGATCATTCATTTCTAAGTGTCACTGGCACTGAGTATTGAAACTCGGAATACATGGGGTAGTCTGGATCTCTGTAAGAACAAAGGAGACACAGACAGACTTCTAGTTGTCCTGGTTCTTCATAAGACCCAACCCTAGTTGACCTTTATACTCAGTCATATACTACTTTACTATTAGAGTCCCTTTCTCTTTTTGCTTAAACTAGTCTTTTTTCTGAGAGGAGGGCTTTTGACGAATATACATATCGTCATGAGATCCTATAAAGGCATGAATTACAAATACTAAGATGGAGGGGAGAGGAGGGTAAAGTTGGAAGCCTTCATGGCCTGTCTTTTCCTTTTATTTTTTTTTCCTTCCTAGCTTATTGTATACTGCTTTCTAATTTCATCTAAAATCCATTTCTTCAAGTAGTTTCATGGTAGAAAAATAACTTAAGTTTATTTTTGTGCCTCTTTTGAGCCACACCCAGCACAGTCCTGAAATTCCTAGGACAACCTGTGTTTATTATTGATTTTATTTTATTTTTTATTTAAGTTTTTATTTTAATTTCAGTTAGTTAACATACAGTGTTACATTAGTTTCAGTTGTGCCATATAGTAATTTAGCAGTTCTATACTATTATTGATCTTAAAAATACTTTTAAAAAATTTCCCATAATTCCAAGTGAGGCAATTTCCATTTTTCTTTCCTCCATTTCCTCCACTGCCTTTTCTCCCTCAGATAGGGAGTTAGGGAACTGCAAAAAACCACTACATAGAAGGCCCATTTTCTATGAAGAAGGAATGTCTGCCCTCATAAGGAATAGGTCATTGGAATTTATTGCTGAATGGTTGGCCATTCTGGAGAAAGTCCCTTGCAATTATATGATCTAATAATCACTGCTGATAAATCATTTTTTAAAAACAAGGGAAACTGTTGAAGGTTTGCCGAACAAATCTCTGAAATGTGACAATTGAATGATCTGCAGTTTATTTCTCTAATTAAAAGACAGTCTTTTAATGCCCAACTTCTTTGTAAAAATGAATGTTTCAACACTTTCTTTTTCTGAAAGAGGGAATTATCCCACAGTTTAAACAGAGAAATTGTAACACAGGTTCATCTCTTAGTGGAAGAGAGACCCCACATAAAATTCCGAAAATTTAGTGAGAGCAGCAGAACAAATGGGTTATTATCTGAGTGACAATGATCTCAGCTTTCTTTCTAATATGAAAAGACAGCTGGGTTGAGGCACTTGGGCCACCCGCTGCTGGAAGAAAAATGTTTGAATCCTCAATACCTTTCATTTGCTAGTTTGTGGAGGTGAGAATGTGGGGCTCACAGCATGAGCTGGAGAAGTAAGTTAAATTTCATCTGCTCATCTCTTCCCACCTTTCGCCTACAGAAGATTTCTAATTGAAGTCTCTGCCAAGGAAATGTCAGCCTAATATCTACTTGAAACTTGATTTGGGAGTTTTTGTGGGGTTATTGGGACTTGATTCATTCCTTTGAAAATGAAATATATTTTACAGTTTTTGTTAGGTTTATTACCTGTTTGGTTTTTGTTGTTGTTGTTGTTTTGTTTTGTATCTACGACAGTAGTAGATTACAGTGGTGCTCCTTCCTAAGATGTATACCTTCAGAAAACGTGAAAATGCTCTGATGTGGCTACAGGGTAACTTAAAACTATAATTCCTTAGCCATTTGTTCATTCTGTCCTCACTCCAGTGGATGGTGCAAAATGCCTCATCTTTATACTTTTATTTTATTTTTTAAATATGGAATGCTTCGTGGATTTGCATATCATACCTGCACAAGGGCCATGCTAATCTTCTCTGTACTGTTCTAATTTTAGCACATTTGCTGCCAAAGCGAGCACAAGCATTATACTTTTAAATAAATAATTACATGTGTGTGTTCTACAAGTGTATCCTTTACCTCAGAAAAACATTTTGCCACAAAATATATTGGCTACTGAAGGATCAGGTAACTATATATGTAATTAGTGCATGAAATTCAAGACCACACTTTTGGTTTTTGCCTTCAGCCCTAAGTGTTCCTAACCACCAGTTACTCCTGGGCATTTCATAAGAGCACCATGTGGACGGTTAACACAATTTTTGTCTGCCCCTTCAATTACTGCAGCTTCTTTATCTTGGCAGCAACATACTCTACACAGAACCAGCACCTGATATTTCTTTTAAGGGGGAAACAGACTGTTCACACAGGAAGAGGGTGGTAGGAGGAGGACGACTTCACACAGGTGGAAGATTCGTTTTTACATAGAAGTAATAAAGTCAGTAGGAGGATAGTAGCTGATATCCCCCGGAGAGCAGGGCTTCGAACCATCATTCATGGTTGGACATGGCCTAGTCCATTTCCTTCACATAAATGATACACTGAATCTGAGCCAAGCTGTGGTACTTCTATTGCAGTGAATGTTTCCTGAGAAATCATGGCCTGAAAATGAAAGATACATTAGCGGTTTTTGGATATACACACATCCTCCTCCATGAGGAAGTCTTGGTGTCTCTCTTCTTTCCACCAGTGCTGCCCTTGAGTGTCGCAGTCTGGGCATGAATATTCGCTGCAGCTTCCTCGCTGGTCAGGCAGCTCCAGGATCCCTGCCAGTCGTCTGCGGCACCATTGCCAGTGCTCAGTGCTACAAAGCGTATTTGATCATGTCTGTCTCCCTTGACTATAACCACAGACTGTTTCTTTCTCTAGCACTTTCAAGAAACCAGGGTGAGGTCCTACAGATCAAAGGAGTTCAGAAACCTATCCTAGTCTGTCTGTCCCAAAAGTGCAAAACCCTTGACTGCTCTCCCCAGACAGGTAATAACAAGATATTCAAAGAAGGTAAAATGTTACCTTCTTCCAAGGATATCCTTTTCCTTTTCCCTTAAGGTCTGGGGGTTCTTATACATATGTAAAGTGATGGAGAACAGCACCATGGGATCAGTCCAATGTTATTACACAGAATGTGGTGAATGAATGACAGAGGCTTGATACGCACACGTAGAGGAGGAAAAGCAATTTTCTCTCTACACTTCTGAGTTCTTAGAGGAGACTCCTGTAATAAAAGACACACAAACAAGAGAAAAGCAAGAGGTTATTAATATGTATACTTCATGTATGTATATCTGGGAGATACTCAGGGAAAACTGAGTAACTTCCTGAGGTGGCTTAGAATTCAGGCTTAAATACCATTTTAATAGGGGAAGAGTAGGGGGATGTAGTATTCTTAGAGGAGAGTAAATGATTCCTAGGGAAAAATGAATAGGCTCTTAGATTAGATGGGAGGTATGAGAGTTTGTGACACAGTTTGTCTGGGTGTATACTTCTCTCCTGTGATAAGAGTCAGTCCTCCCTGGTTGATGAAATCCCTCTGGGAAGAGATTTAGGAATGGTGAATTTTTTTGGTAGAAAGGGGAGGAAAACAAGTTATTTCTGCAAAAGATTTGGACTATGTGAAAGCAAGACACTCTCCCAGTAAGTAAGGCTGACCTTATAATTTTAGTCCAAAATTCGGTCGTGGAGGCAGGTTCATTGTCTCCTGAGGTATCTGTCACCAGTGATGGAGTCAAGCTCCTTTGTAACAGTAACGGAGGGAACAATTACTTTCCAACAATGGGGTCAATTAGAGGCCCTCAAGAAAGTACTGTAGGTCTATAATTATACTTATATATCATGTACATTAACTCCTGGCATGCAAATCAACCTTACGAATGCTGGGAGGACTGAGTCCATTGTCCACAACAGCACAGAAGAGCAACCACCAAGCCCAGTGATAAACCCTTCTCAGAGTGAGACCATCCTTTTCTCCCAGAAAGACTAGGACTATTTCCCATTCATTTACCCTTTGAAGACTGGCAAACATCAGTGATTCTAAGATATCTAGTCTCTATTTATTCTCTAGCAAAAGATGGCAGTATCTGTTGCTAAAGAAGAGAACCAAACCAAAGCATTGAAAACATCACAACAACACAAATGAGACGCAAAATAACTTTTGAGAGCTTGCCTCAACCTACATCTTGACCTTTAACTTTTATCAGCCATATGTTGAATTCTACTCTTCAATAATGGCATTATCTGTCATTCCACAGAAGGTCCTCTTATTGTCAGAATTGCTCCTATGGCTGCCTAGAACTTCCTCTTTAATTCCACAGCCTTGTGACATCTCACTTATTATTCAGGACACTTATTCAAATTCCAGCCTTCAGTAAGGTCTAGGCAGATCTGCATATGCTCCCTTTTTATTTTCTTCCGCACTATCAATGCATTGTTGTTGTGTTGCACCTAATTAGGTACATGTCTGTAAATTCTATATGATAAGGACTCTTCAGGTCAGCGAATGTGTCTAATTCATTTCTCTATGTCTGTTATCCAGACACGCCTTGAAAGCAGTGGATCTTTACAAAGAAAAATTCAGTTAGTCAAATACCTCTCATTGATTCAAAATGTTTGAAATAGGATGGGGATACATTCAGGATAATTGATACTCTAATTAACCTAGTAATCTATATACCATAAAAGTGATTATAATATTTGTCCAGCTGCATGTGATTATCTACATACAGGATTAAAAATATATGAAACGTAACTTTAAATTTTATTAATCTCAAGCATGCACTCCAGGATGCTGTGGGCCTTGGGCGAACACTGTATCTTCCAGGGCCATGTCTGAGGATTAAAACAAATACTACCAGAGTTGGCTGAGGCCTGCGCCATGGTTATTTATATTAAATGCAGTGAGGATACAGTCTGCTAAGAGCATTGTCTCCATCATGTCCCTCATTTCTAGCCCCTGGGCTGATGACTCCTTATATTCTCTATATTACTGGAAAAACCACATATTCCCAACTCATCACTTTTCCTTAGAAAGGCAAGCATAGTGCTCCCAGCTCCACTCTCCCTGCTCCCAACACATTTCCTGTCCTTTGGGTAAGAGAAGTAAATGATCTGATGAGTGAATTTGGAAGAGGGAGGTGGGATTGTGTGGCTCAGCCACTGACATTATCTCTGAAGCTGAATTCTGGTTTCTGAGATGCAAGAAGTGGACTGACCCTGAAAAGATATATGCTGTGGTCCCATGGATCCAGGAGCTGATTGAGTCAGTCTGCCCAGTTCATGGATAAAGCCTTAGTAAGGCCCTTTGGCTACTTTCCAGGTCTAGTTCATAATAAAGGTTTATTTTTTTTTTTAATTTTTTAAAATCTCTGTCTGACTCTTGTAGCAATCTTTCAACTGGCTTTGCACTCTGGAGAGGGGAAAAAGATGTAATTCATTTTCCTTTCTTTCTGAAACCTAAAGAATTATTTCCTAAAGCTCATAGTAAAGTAGTTTTCTTTGGTTTCTACTCACTATTTTTTTTTCAGCTCACTCTCTCTAAATCCATATCATAAGAGAATGCACTCTGTGCTCTCTCAATTTAACCTTGCACATTGGCCTTAAGACAAACGTTGTCATCTGGATTCTCTCAAGAGATACTTGGTCATTTGCAAATGTAACATTGAAAATTTTACTTGTAAATTTTCTACAAGACCAAGTCTGCCTGAATCCTCTGGTTAGCTGCCCAACATTAATCTGGTGCTCCTACAAATAATAATAATAAAATAATAATAATCAGAATCAGAATCTATCAAAATTCTTAGAAATATTCTGAATATTTGAAGACATTTAATTGAAGGGAGTAAGTGGTTCTCTGTGTGACAAAGAGGCCATTATTATTAATGAATGATTATGAAACAACAATTAACAGGGCATAAATATTATGAGTACCTTATAGAGAGGGCAGTTATTATTTATCTTCCTCTCCACATTTGGGCCCTCTTGACCAAATAAAAAGAGTCATTGCTGAGTCTCATAAGTGTATGCCAGCCATGCAAAACCACTTTCTAAGGTTAGAGTCAGACTTCTGAATACATTTTCATAGAATGAATAGCCTAACCTAAATAATGTTAGGCTCCCACCCATGGCCATTGGGTGCCTTAAATAGTCCTTAAAGGATAGCCTGCTTTTCTTTTATGGAAAAGACCTTAGTGTTTCACCAAATCGGCTAATATGTTCATCTCAAGCTCATAAAACTGATCTCCCTGTATCTACATGATGATTTCTGGATTGCTAGCTTCTTAAGTTCATTTTTAAGTGCAGTTCCTCCAGTCTTATTTGCTCATGGAGAGATTATGATCATAAAGGTGGTTTTACTAGAGTGGAGTTACTGTCATTTCCCAAACAGTGAAAACTCCACTGAACATTTGGTGGTAGATAGAAACTGTCTGTATACTTCCTTGGGGAAAAGTAAAGTCCTTGCATTCTTGGCTTCTTTTAGGACTTCCAAATGTGTCTTCCCTCAGTTGCCTTGGTGATTTCTTTGCTCATCTGTCATCACAGGTGGTCCTTACTCTTCACCTGTTTTTTTCCCTCCACTCTTTACCAAGTGACTTTACTTGTGATGATATACACACAAGACAGGCTTCAGAGGTCATGGATGACCATTGGATGAGGGAGATGAAAAACTCCTCTAAGAAATTTCACTTCAGTGAGAACATTTATGGGAGGACAGTGAGGCAGCAGAGTGACTTTTGACCACACCCCACTACTTCCTAAGCCTTTTGGTGGTTGCTTTTTATTTGCTTTAGGATGAGGAGAAGTCTGTCTACAGTGGAAGAAAATATAAGTTTTGAGGGCAGTCATTCCAGGTCGTCTTTGGAGTGGATTCTAAGGTTTTCCATATCAATATAACAACACATTCTACGATTTTTTGTTTGTTTGTTTCTTTGTGAAGACAGCCCTCCACGTCACAGCTTATGTTCTTTCCTGAGAGCAAATTCTAAAATAGCATCTCACTCTTTATTCACAGTGACTGCCTGGTACCCTTCAGCCCCTGAGATAAAATCTGGCAATTACACCCAGCATATTTCTCTCCTACATTCTGCTGGGAAGCCTTCCTCAGTTTGGCAGTGCTCTCTCTCCCCTTTGCTTAGGTGGTGAATGTGAAGAATCATTCATTATTCATATTTGCAAACTGTAATCTAGCCCTGCATTTATCCTCTGCACTCCCTGGGTTTCACAATAATGTCACATGAACCCTGTTTAGCAGATTTGCCTGGTTTTTAAGTTTTTAAATTTGGGTAGGTTTTAGTAGCAATGGAATTGCTCTCCTACAAGTGGTTTAGGAGTTCTCTATTCAGATACCTTTTTCTTCCAGGACAAGGATTTGGAATATGTTCTTGAGGAAGGATAGAGAAATAGTTTTGTAAAGTTGCCTGTGAATGTCCTTGACTAGTCTCTTGCTGCCATAATCAATTTGAACTATCTTTATATATAATTCATTTGTTCCTCCATCATACAGGGCATTCAACACTGCTTCTATTTCAACCTGTGTGAAGGTCATTTCTTTGGTCCACAAAACACCTCTTCCTTAATAGTATTGTTTGTCAGCATATATCAATTTTTTTGAGACTGACTCATGTGTTAGAAAGTAGGCTAGATGCTTGCTTTGTTTTTACCTATGCCTGACAGCTCAATCTCAGACAGGGTCTTTTTCTTTTGAGGTGAACAAAACATGGAGTACACAGAATTAAAAATGAAACTTAACATAGGAATACTGCACCAGAATCAGTATGTCAGGATCCTAGCTGGAGGGTCTAAATAGCAGTATGACCTTAGTTAACAATTTCACCTCTCTTCTGGACTCAGCATTCTCCTGTGTAAAATAAGAATATTGGACATTGTAGTCCCAAATGCCAATTCTTGTTCTAGTTGTCTAAGTTTCTAAGCATTGTTATTGCAGCTGTGGCAAAAAAAAAAAAAAAAAATTGTTATAAATCAAAACTATCTTTGTGAAACAAAAGCAAAAATGAACTTTGGGACTTCATCAAGACAAAAAGCTTCTGCACAACAAAGGAAACAGTTAACAAAACTAAGAGGCAACCCACAGAATGGGAGAAGATATTTGCAAATGACATTACAGATAATGGGCTGGTAGCCAAGATCTATAAAGAACTTCTCAAACTCAACACCCAAAAAAACAAATAATCCTGTCAAGAAATGGGCAGAAGACATGAACAGACACTTCTCCAAAGAAGACATACAAATGGCTAACAGACACATGAAAAAATGTTCAACATCACTAGCCATCGGGGAAATACAAATCAAAACCACAATGAGATACCACCTTACACCTGTTAGGACGGCAAAAATTAACAAGACAGGAAACAAGTGTTGGCGAGGATGTGGAGAAAGGGGAACCCTCTTACATGTTGGTGGGAATGCAAGCTGGTACAGCCACTCTGGAAAGCAGTATGGAGGTTCCTCAAGATGTTAAAAATAGAGCTACCCTATGACCCAGCAACTGCACTACTAGGTATTTACCCCAAAGATACAGATGTAGTGAAAAGAAGGGACACTTGCATCCCTATGTTCATAGCAGCAATGTCCACAACAGCCAAACTGTGGAAGGAGCCGAGATGTCCTTCAACAGATGAATGGATAAAGAAGATGTGGTACATATATACAATGGACTATTATTCAGCCATCAGAAAGGATGAATACCCACCATTTGCATCGACATGGATGGAACTGGAGAGGGTTATGCTAAGTGTAGTAAGTCAAGTAGAGAAAGACAATTATCATATGGTTTCACTCATATGTGGAACATAAGCAATAGCACGGAGGACCATAGGGGAAGGGAGGGAAATCTGAAGGGGGAGAAATCAGAGAGGGAGATGAACCATGAGAGACTGTGGACCCCGGGAAACAAACTGAGGGTTTCAGAGGGGAGGGGGCTGCCGGAGGGGGTAACAGGGTGATGGGTATTAAGGAGGGCAAGTGTTGTGATGAGCACTGGGTGTTATACGTAACTAATGAATCACTGAACACTACATCAAAAACTAATGATGTATTATACAGTGGCTAACTGAACATAATAAAATAAATAAATAACCATGACATTAATCTGGAACACCTTTCCTCCCTGAAGTTGTCCTATGCAACCCCTCTAATTGCTATTTTCACTTGGACTAGTTGTCTCGCAGCCTGGAGCACAGCCTCATGCACACCCATCCTTTGCCTTGATGGTGCTGCTGCTTCTTAGATTCCCTGTTCATTTACATTGAGTCCATTCCCAAACAAAGAGAAAAACAAAACAAAACAAAGTTCTCTGGGTGGTAAACCTCCAAGTCCTTGTATTTCCAATTAATTCCTTTATTTTGGGGTCATTTTCAATAACTTGTTTAAGAAAAAAAACCTATCTTTGTAGGATAGTAAAATTATTTTATATGCTGACTGCTTTTCTATAATACAGACATTATCCTGTGGCCCAAATTATCTCTGAAGTATATAAAACAAAATGCTGTCTCTTACACTCCAACAAAACCAAGCTCTAACGTATTTCAGTCTGTCACCTCACCACTATTCTCTTGTCATGTAAAGATTTTCCACATTAATGTCTTACAATCATATATAGGAAAATATCAAATTATCTAATCTAGGCAAAAAGGGGGATTCTTAATGCAAATTATTCTTTGAAGCAGTTAAATTATTTCAGATATTAGATTTTACAAAAGTTCTATAAGTCAGAGTCCATTTTTTTTTCCAAACAGTACTTTTATGAAGGCTTACAATATGTTATCTTATTAAACTCTCCAAAAAAAATAAGTTACAGTGCTTATTTGTGAACTCATGCCAGTCCATGATGGTGAAATGAGAAAAACATGGACAATGTATGTTTTTCATAATGCTAAAATCATTCGGTATTTTTATTGTAAGATTATGTTAAATTCTCCTTCTTTTTAAATACTAATTCTTTCATAAAATGATAATATAAGCAGAAAAAAAATAATTTGCACTATGGAAATTTCTAGTATGTATGGCATTATATCTAAGGACATTTTCAGAAATCTCCAAATTTAGAAGAAGAAGAAACCATAAGGTCAGAATAGAAAAAAGAAGGACATGAGTAGGAAGTTACAACTCCTTTGCCTCCCCAAAAAACTAAAGGTGGGGGGGCACCTGGGTATTTCAGTCGGTTAAGCGACGGATTCTTGGTTTCAGCTCAGGTCATGATCTCATGGGTCCTGGGATCGAGCCTGGCATTAGGTTCCTTGCTTGGTGGGGAGTCTGCTCGAAAGATTCTCTCTCTGTTTCCCTCCTCTCTCTTCTAAAATAAAATAAATAAATTTTTATAAAAAAAAACAAGAATAAAACTGCCTCAAGGGGTTTTGAGAACAGTAAAGGAATCTGAGAAGAATACATTAGGACCTTTGACTTTTACTCTCCCTTCTCTAAAAAAGGAGATTATAGAACACAGAAAGCAAAGCCATAAAGGCGATAATTCATTAACATCTGGATAGAGAAGTAGACTTGGGAAAATGTCCCTCAGTACCTGTGACATACACAGCAGAACACAATGGGTCTCCGTGTTCACAGTTCAAACAGGAGGAGAGAGAGCACCCAAAGATTTCGGGGGAGCAGTGTTAGTAAAAGGAAAACAACCAGAGTCACCGCTATTAGGTTAACATGTGCAAAATGCCATTGAAAAGCTGTCTAGTTTTCTGTATATGAGATTTTTATTTTAATAAATAAAAGAATCTGATAGATCCTCTTTCCACTTCAGTGACTCTGACTTGACTTTTCCTCTAAGACTTTAAGTTCAAGGTGGGAATGGAGACTTTTGTTTTTAAAATGACAGTATATGTTTGTGTTTTTCTTCTGAGTTTTCTGTTTTGTTTGTTGTGGCTTTTAGGGGGAGGAGAGTATCTCATTTGATCCTTTGGGAAATCCCAAGAAATGGGATAATATTTTCCTTTTCTCAAATGAGGGACCCGACAAAGCAGAAGTTAAATAATTTCTCTGTGACTTGTCACAAAGTAAAGTGGCAGAGGTGCAACCAACGTCAAAATTTCCAGTTTCTTTTTTTTTTTTTAAAGATTTTATTTATTTATTTGAGAGAGAGAATGAGAGAGAGAGAGCACATGAGAGGGGGGAGGGTCAGAGGGAGAAGCAGACTCCTTGCTGAGCAGGGAGCCCGATGCGGGACTCGATCCCGGGACTCTAGGATCATGACCTGAGCCGAAGGCAGTCGCTTAACCAACTGAGCCACCCAGGCGCCCAAAATTTCCAGTTTCCTTTTTTTTTTTTTTAAGATTTTTATTTATTTGACAGAGAGAGACACAGCGAGAGAGGGAACACAAGCAGAGGGAGAGGGAGAAGCAGGCTTCCCGCGGAGCAGGGAGCCCGATGCGGGGCTCGATCCCAGGAACCTGGGATCATGACCTGAGCCGAAGGCAGACGCTTAACGACTGAGCCACCCAGGCGCCCCCAAAATTTCCAGTTTCTTAAACCTTCACCAGATGTCTTGTTTCTCTCATCATCATTCTAAAAATTAAAAAATAAAAATTTTCCACTTCAAGTTCAGAATAACCAAAATAGCGGTGTCCCTTAGTTTTTCTATGTAACCTCTTTACGGTGTCTTTCAAAATCTTCTGCCATCTGTGTCCTGGCAAAAATTATACTGTCCTTGATTTGAATCTAAATCCTAGCTATTTGGCCAAGTCATCTTAAATGCTCTAAGTTTTAGTTCCTTTATGTGTAAAATTTCAATCAAAATAGCATCACTTCAAGATTGATGAGGATTAAATAAAATAATGCATTTGGAAAAACTTTGTAATCCATAGGTTTTCACTAATTACTTATTTTGTGTGCTTAAGTAATTTTTCAGAAAACTTCAGTGACTTCCTGTTACTTAGGGAATAACATCCACACTCTAATGCAGGGCATTTAAAGTCCTCTTTGACATTTATTTTCAATCTTTTTCCTGCTAATAATAATAGCTAAGATATATTGAATAATTACTTTGTGCCAAGGATGTAGTGGGTGTTTATTATCTCAGGTAAACCTCATATCAAGACTGTAATAAAGGCAGTGTTATTATCCCAATTTTATAGCTACTTATTACTCGGAAAGCTGAAGAAACTTGCCCAACTTCACATAGAGTGGAAGGCAGAGTGGAACAGAGACTCAAATCATGGCTGTGTGATTCTAGAGTAAACTTAACCATCACATAGTTGTGCTTCCAAATAAAGCATCTTTCTTGAACATCACCCTAACATAAATCACGTTCAACTCTGTGACAACTACCTTATTATACTATGAAAAATTTTGGTGGAGAAATTCACATCACTGAACAATTGCATCACAAAATTATCTGACTTTCTGTCTCCTTTGCTAGTTGATTGACCTAATTAGCCCCAAATGCTGCTCCATTAATGAATTTATCTTTGGTGTGCCTGCCCTGCCCCCCTTCTTTCTGTCCCTCACTAATTCAAGCTCTCTTATTACACTCAGAGTTCATTCTTTTTTTTATTTTATTATGTTACGTTAATCACCATATATTGCATCATTAGTTTTTGATGTGGTGTTCCATGATTCATTGTTTGCTTACAGTTCATTCTAATGTCCCTTTGAGCATTTATCATAACTGTATTTAGAAATGAATTGGACTATTAGTCTTATCATTTCTGTACCTCTCACTAGAAAGTGCCATGAGGACAGAGGCCCTTGTCCATTGCTCTGTCTCACACAGTAAATTCTTGATAAAAAACTATTGAGTGATGATTAATGAGTGAATCTCATCTTCCTTTGTATTATCCCTTTAATTTATATGCTGTTTCATGGTTTAAAAATCCATTTTCTTTTCTTCCCCCCTATGAATTGTTCTGGTTGTATCATGAATTTTCAAACTTCCTGGCCAGCCCTAATTGACTAAAAATATTTATAGGAATTTCCCACAGTTATGTCTGTGCCAGTGACAACTAAATTGCCAGTTTCTTCCTCTTTAAATATTAGATTTCTGAAATACAAGTAGACTAACTCAGTGAAGAAAACAAGAAATAGAATATTTTCATGTTTTGCACACTGCTTTTAAGCTGCATTTTGAATGTGTTTTTGAAATTTGCATAATCATTCATGAATCTCCTTTCATTTGAATACTTCAGTAATGACAATTTAAGATATATTGTTTACTGTTTATTCAAAATAAATTTCAATTATCAAAGTGGATCTTTATGTATGCACCTGTTTTCATATTTGCTATGGACTCAATTCGTAGTATGATCATGTATGCTGATCATATTGTGACTTGAAATATACCATGGTAACTTCTGCAATATTAAGGAACAGTTTTTTTTTTAATCCTGTTAAATTATCTAGGATGGAATTTTAAAACTTGAGATCTCCAGCATATGCCACAGTAGATTTATCATTGTTTATGCTGTATATAGCTCAATACATCAAGGCTTCAAAACATTGTGGAAATATGCTTGGCTGAGTGCCAGTTCTATCCAAAGGCGAACTCTAATTCCTGGGGAAATCTTCTTCTTCCTATGAGCTCAATTATAGAATTTTGTCTTAAATGTGCTCTAACAGACAATTTTTTGAAAAATTCTCTTTTGTAATGAATATATTGGATTCTATTCATCATTTAATTCTACCATCTTAGTGATGCCCCAGAGAGAGTAAACTGTCCAATTTAGAGTATTATGAAGTTATAAACTCAGAAAAACCTGTCCTAGTACTATTCCTTACCAGTTGGATAAAACTAAGTATATATAAAACTTCTTGGATCCTTCTCATTCTGTAAAATGTATAGTAGTAATTCATGCCTTATTGAATTTCTGTGAAGATTAAATGATATAATGTCTGGAAGAGTTTAGCCCAGATCCTAGCATATTGTAAGTGCTCGATAAATATTAATCACTATCATTTTTATTACCATTATTATTATATTGTTCATATGCAAGTAATTTTGTCATTTACATGGACACTTGCTGTCTATACTTTCCACATGTGTAAGTTTATTTTTCTCTAGACACCGTGGATTTTGTACCTGGTTGGCAACATTGTTTTTTCTACCCTTTCTATTAAACACAGTAAAACATCATTTAATTTAAAGCTGATGTGTTGGTATACGTCTCTGCATTACAATGGATTCACTTGCCTTCCAGAAATGTCATTTGAGCACCTTTTTCTGTGTGATACTGGGATTGGCACTGAAGAAACAAAAGTGAATAATGAAATATTATAGGTGGCTTTTTAGTTCAAAATGTATCCAGAAACCTAGTAATTTTTTTAAAGATATAGATTTATTTATTTATTTATTTATTTATTTATTTATTTATTTATTTAAGCAGGGGAGGGGCAGAGGGAGAAGGAGAGAAAGTCTCAAGCAAATTCCGTGATGAGCACAGAGCCCCAATGCAGGGGCTCGACTTCACAATCCTGAGATCAAGACCTGAGCTGAAACCAAGAGTCAAACGCTACACCAACTGTGTCACCCAGGCACCCCGTAAAACCTAGTATTTTTAAAGCTACAATTAAAGCCAAACTCTAGAGAAATAGAGAAGAAAAAATAGCTCTGAATAATAATATGCTTAAAGCATTTATGCCAAATGAGGTATTTGCAAGTTAATTACCTAATCTAATGTAGTCACGGTTGAATAACTTTGGAAGTAATTGGGGAAACAAAACATTGATAAAGTGTGTGTGCATGTGTGTGGTTCCTTGAATAAAAGCATCTAACATGGGTTATTTTCTATGAATTTTAAAATGGAATTAAAAAACAGAACATCATTGAGAACAATTTTCAAGATGGAAACAATTATTTTTATGTATATTTATGGCATTTTAAATAGTTGATCTAGAAAATTCTGTCATAGTCAAGTTTATAGTCCTGGAGATGTCCTAAAATTCAGCACATTCCTCATTTTTTATTTTATTTGTTAAATGGGCATTGATAAGAGGAGAAGAGAGTCACCTTACTAGCTTTAGAATCAAAATAGTGGTCCTATTGGTTCCTCATTAGTTCAATAGACTCCCAAACAGATGTTGTTGAAGAAAAGTGCCCTACAAGTGGAGAAGGTGCACAATGCAAACCTAACAGATGAGAATGCTGGGATGAGGCTGATAAATAAGCTGCAGTCACATCATGAAGGACTTTGAATAACATGGTAAGACGGTGTTTGAGTACGGTAGTAACCGGATCAAATCTGTATTTAGAAATCACTTTTTAAAAATTAAAAAATTTGGAACACCTGCGTGGCTCAGTCAGTTGAGCATCTGCCTTTGGCTCAGGTCATGATCCCAGAGTCCTGGGATCAAGTCCCGCATTGGGCTCTTTGCTCAGCAGAGAGCCTGCTTCTCCCTCTGCCTGCTGTTCTCCCTGCTTGTGCTGGCTCTCTCTCTCAATCTCTGACAAATAAATAAAACTTTTTAAAAATTAATTTTCTTTTTAATTTTTAATTTTATTATTTTTTTAGTTTTAGTTTTTATTTTATTTTATTCTTTAAGTGTAGGTAGTGGTTTAAAGAAGAGTCTTGCTGGAAGCAGGTAGCAATAAGACCATGGCTATCAAACTAGCTTCCTTCATAGAATATGGTTATTCCTTTAAGTGTTTCTGAAAATTTTGTGGGACAGTCTTTGCATTCTAAAGAGTCTATAGTAATACACATCATTTGTTGTCACTTAAGAATTTGGGGCAGAAAAAAATCTCTACAGTGACCATTTCTGATTGACCATTAGTCAAGCCTATAGGTGACCCCCTAGTGTCTCATAAGATCTGGCAGTCTTCTGTCTTCTATGGAGCCCTCTTTGATTATTCCATTCTCCGTCAGAAATGACTTTTTTAAAAAAGATTTTATTTATTTATTTTGTTAGAGAGAGTGGGAGGAGGGGCAGAGGGAGAGAGAAAGAATCTCAAGCAGACTCCCTGCTTCATGCAGAGTCCTCTGGGAGGCTCAATCCCATGACCCTGAGATCATGACCTGAGCCTGAACCAAGAGTTGGACACTTAACTGACTCAGCTACCCAGGCACCCCAGAAATCACTGTTAATGCCTTGGATGACGGACTAGAGTAGGGGCTATATCAGAGGTGAGAAGAATAATTTGGAAGTCCCTCCCAAAAAAGGAAATCCCAACAGGAGCTGGAACTAAGGGTATACAAGTTCTAACGGGGAAGGGAGGTAAGGAATTACAGGACCTATCAGTTATCTCTGTAAGAGGAGAAAACAAAAGGGATTGAACCTTGTGTATTTCTATCATACAGGATGTTCACATATATTTACCTAGAGCTCTGCACAATTAATGAAGTGTCAGCATAAAAAAGAAGAAAAAAGGCATCAACAAACAAGGATGAAAAAGAATTTCATAAAATCAGCATCCTACCAGAATAGCGGGGGAGTGGGAGATGGGGAGATAAAAGCAAATGTATTACATGTATTATATATGTATTATGTATGTATTACATAAATGTATTACATCTATTAATGTCATACGTACAGATACATTATTATAATGTATTACCTGTATTACAATACATGTATTACAATGAATATAGAACATTTGAAAGTTTTCCAGCCTCAAGGGATATAAAGACAATGAGATAGCAATTTAAATGGAAGCAGGCTAGATTCACAAAAGGGGAAGTGATGAGTTTCATTTAGCTAATCAGTGGCAAAATATTATATAATTAATAATTATTTATAAATAGAGCAAAGGAGCATAGAAATAGATCTTGTAAACAGTGGTTGTGGGAGAGGCAAGGATAGAGAATGAATAAAGCAGAAATTTGGTTTCAGAGAGCCCTCATCATATTGATTTGTTTGGACATTTCTGTAATAATAATGATAATAGTTAGAAATATTTTAACATACCATAAAGGTGTACAGCATTGATTGATTGATCCACTGAGCAATTGGAAAGCTCTTCTCTTTCTGGTTTAATTGGTGCTTGTGAGAACATACATCCTTCCTCAAGCATTGATGGAAAAGAGCTGGAAAAAAATTGAACTCTGTTTTCTTTGAAAGTATGGAGAAGGAAGGTTTAATTTGGGCAAAGAATAAAGAAACCTTTTATCATGCTTTTTGTTAAGAGTAGCCAAATGCTGGAAAAGTATGATTGCAAGGAAATGGAAGGTATGTTGCTACATGCTCAAAAGAGAATTGATGTCTTAATATGTTCCACTGTACACCAAGATGATTGGCTATAAAGTGAGTTTTCATTTGATTTGAATAGAATTGAGTATCTTATTTTAATCACATTTAATTTATCACACACTTACCACCCAAAATAGCCCCTTGAAATTATTAGGTAACATCTACAAAGAACACACGTGTAGAGGACACATCTGGACTCACCAGCAGCAGGAATAATCTATGTCTTACGTCTTTTGCAGCACTTCACGTTGACATGCTCAGTGAGCTTCAGTGATTTGAACTCATCATGTGCATGCACCTTAAATGTGATAAACTTTGCAGTGCACACATACAAACTAAGGGTAAGAAATGGGATGCCAAAAGGTTAGATGGAGTGGGGGGAACAAAGGAAAACACAGCCAACTAAAAGCAAGATAATAAAAATAAGAAAATCAGAGAGTTATATAAAATAGTTCCGCATACAGTACCGAAAATTTTGTGGCATACACAAGGCAGTGAAAATCAAACTGGTTAGAGAAAGGGTTCAAAGATTCAGTTCAAGTTCCACTAGTGGCTCAAAATATGACCTTGTACATGTCTTGTAACTCAGTTTTTCATCTACGTAACGAGAGCAAATGTTCTTGGAAGTAGAAAATAAGCCACATAAAATCATCAGGTATTAAGAGGCATTTGGAAGTTCTTTGGAGGTCAAGGGTTTTGAAATTCTACATGTAATACAAAATCCAAAAAGAAAAAATGAATTCTCTTCTGCTGGTCTAGTATAGTAATCTAAGTATTCATTTCTCAGCTAATACCCAGATTATCTTTCTATAGCTATCTAAAGTTCATTATATGAAGACACTTTCTCACTTTCCTGATAAAATTCCTTTTTATCAACCATCATGCAGTTTGAATTTCTGTATCCTTTACAGTTTCAACATCAGAGAAATATTATTTCCAACTTCATAGACTGAGGAAAGCAAAAAGTTTAGTGGTAGATGAGGGAAGGGCTTTGCTGGGGAATTTATTATCTTAAAGGCAAGTGGTTTCATTTCCAGATAGCTTGAGTATGATGTGATTTATTATATTCAGTACCATGAAGAGCACAGAGATTTTACTAAATTCAGGGAAATACGGCAGAAAACAGTAACTACAATAACCACGGAAACATAGCTTCAGACAGTGTTGGGGAACTGTTAATGCCAGGGAAAGAAATGCAGTGGGCAGATCAGTTTCTCTAAGGAGTAGCCTTGGTTTTGGGGTTTGTTTTGTGTGGATTTGTTTTTGTTTTTGTTTTTTGATATTGCATCTGTTTCACACAAAAGGGAGCAGGGCTCATATTCAATAGCTTCAAATGCTGTTCTAAGTTTAAAGGAGATTCTGAATGTGTGCCAGGAAGAATGGAAAACTTTTTAGCCACATATACGCAGACATCATAATTACTTCCATTAGTATTATACTAGTTACGGGTAGATGTATTTCTTGTAATGAAGTCCCAAATAAAAGTTTATCTCTTACATAGTAATCCGGAAATAAATGGCCTAGGGCTTATCGCAAATTATTTCACTGTATCAAAGACCAAGACCCTTTATTCAGGGTCCTCATCACATATCCGCCAATCTTAGATAACTTCTCTTCAGCTCCGGCTAAGCCGCTTACGTTCAGCCAAGGGAAAAGGTAATGGAAAAGGGATAGGGGCAGGCATGATGCTTCTTTTAAAAGAAGTTGTGATTACCTTGATTTAAAATTCACTGGCCAGGGCACAGGCACAATTAATGCAAGGGAAACTAGAAATTGTTTTTATAGCTCTGCAGCATACGCCTCACTCAAGTTCTATAAAAGAAGGGTGGAATGGGTATGTGAAGGGCAACTCTCAGTCTTTGCCATAGTTCACCACTTGTCTCTTCTGAAAAGGTTCAAATCTCTTCCTACTCATCAAACTACAACATGAAGAGCCACATCAAGACCTGATGGAGAGGACAAACATTACTTACCCAGAAGTGGACTTTGAACTGGATGCAACTTTGGAATTGTCTCCCTTGTAGAGGGAAGGAATATCCCAAGGGAGACCATTCTTCTTGAAGTGGTTCATCATGCTTAGGATATTTAAACATAGAGGAACTGTCTCTTCTCTCCCCTACACCAATATAAAACGGTGAATAACATAAACACGTTTAAAATTCTTTTTTGGAAGAAAGCATGGGAAATTCATAGCAGTCACTGAACTATCACAACCATTAAATCCCACTGGGCAAGAGTGGTGAAAAATCTGTTTTGTCACTGAATTAAGTTCCTTGGTTAACCCAAGTGGTAGCTCATTATAAATGCCTTCTGGATATTGTGACTATAGCTTGGTTTTGTCCTTTGTGAGACTTTCCTTGTCCTTATCCTTCATAATGAAAACATTGGAAAGGATTTTTTTTTAGAAGCTTGATAGTTTAGTCCACATCATGATCACTGGTTTGAGGTAGAGTTTTGCTTTAAGGTTAGGAAAATGACAAGCTTTTGTCGGTGGCTTGTTTCTTTGAAAATACAGTTTCTTAAAAAATTTAGTAGGCTTCTAGTCAATTCTCTCTGCAAGTAACCATAAGTAAAAAATTTCATCAGAAGGTATTTTTTATACTTAAATACACTGGTCTTTAATTTACTGGCTTTTTTTTATTTGTGTTTAACTTAACCTTGAATGGACTAAAAGTTCCACATCTTAATCTGAGTTTTGCCTCTGAGCTTGCCTTCATTGTCTGGCTGGAAACTCTTTGTAGGAACTGTTTGGGGAAACTTGAGGCTACAGTCTTATCTGCTATAACCTCTGCCTCTTCAGAGCAACCTGTTCTAACTAGGCTACCTTGCACTATCAGTGCTAGAACTTAAAAAAAAAATCAACAAAAAGAAGCTAGCAGACCTATATTCTGAGGTTTTCAAATCAATTCTACTGTAGTTATAAGCTCTATAACTTGCAGGTCTATAATTTTGCAAGTCTGCTTTTCAAGGTATCTCAAGCAGCAGTGTAATGAAACATCTGTCTGTATAACAAAGGTCTGCCATTCTGCAGCTTGCATTCCCTTGCTGACTTCCAGCAATCACAAAAAGAGAGCCACATATTTTAGATTGCTTGGTAGTATTTTTTCCTTTTAGCATTGCTCTTCTGGGTACCATCTGTATTATACAAATTTGTAAATGTTAGCAATAAGGGTAATTAAAAATAGAGATATTTATACTTTCTCAATAACTGTCCAGACATCCAAAATAGATACAGAGAAAGTAGAAGAAAGGAAGTAATAAAACACAAGAAGAGACATATGTTAAATACAGAAGTCCAAAGTTGTTCCCCATAAATGACTTCTAATAATGACAAACCTCTGGTAAAATTGATTAATACAGAGAAGAAAGACATGGCCAAATATCAGAAGTTAATATTTAGATATAACAGATGTTGCACGTATGAAGAGGTAATAAGAACATGTTATGAAAAATGTCATTCCAGTAAATTTCAGACTCAAATACATTGGGCAAGTTCTTAGAAAAATTAACATCACTGATACTAATTCAAAAACTGGAAAAATTCATAGACCTATAGCCATTAGAAAAATTGAATTATCCAAACACATTTGTGCACAGAAAAGTTAGGCCAGAGGTGAATTCCAGAGTTTTGTCAAAATATTTAAGAAAAAAAAAATCTATGCGATCTCTCATAGAGAAAAAGAGGAAACTACTCAACTCACATAATAAAGCTGGCATTACCTTGGTACCAAACCTGACAAGAACATTTTGTGAATAAAAATGACATACCAATTTCACTTGTGAACATAGATAAAAATAGCTCTAAAGATACTAGCAAGATATGAGAAGTCTAATAATGTATGACCAAGTTGAGTTCATTCCAGGAATTACAATTGGTTTAACCTTAGAAAATTAGCAGATGTGATCCTGCATGATTTGTATAAACAAAAAATCGGTATCTGGTGGAAACAGAACAGTTTTGCTCTGCAAGAGAGAATCCTAGTACTCATCCAATTCTAAGACCTGAGCCAGTTCGTAGACCTGGAATGTTGTGCACAAAGAGGAGGCCTGATCTTGTCGCCATAGGTATATCCACTAATGTTCTTTCTATCCTTCTGCTAAGGAATCTGCAATTATTCATCACACTGTCTGTATCCAAGGAAGAGGGAAATACAGACTTTTCCAGGATGGATGTCAATTCTGAGCTGAGATAAACCTTGGAATACCGAAATATTTCTGTGGCCTACTCACGGAGAGGACACTTATGGAAGTGAGATAAGCAAAATTGTGGCCTAAATTCATTACACAGTAGGCCCAGTGAGTCTGCAAAAGCACCTAATAGTCATTTCTCAATTCCTGCATGCATCCAAAACACACTCATCAGTGAGGAGAATCCCTACGTTGTCTCACTCACCCAAGCAATAAAGGCTACTGTGTTACAATGGGCAAGTAAAATTCTCTGGAAGTAATACATCTCTCTCTCTCTTTTAAACTGAGACCATGTTCTTTTATTTATCTATTACAAAATAATACACGAAAAGATGCTTGTCTTTTTAAGAATTTAAGAAAACATCATTGTATAGAGAGTAAAAATAAAAATACTCCTTATTGCAGGGCACCTGGGTGGCTCAGATGGTTAAGCGTCTGCCTTTGGCTCAGGTCATGATCTCAGGGTCCTGGGATCGAGTCTCGCATCAGGCTCCCTGCTCCTTGGGAGCCTGCTTCTCCCTCTGCCTTTCTATCTCGCTCTGTCTCTCATGAATAAAAAAAAAAAAAAATCTTAAAAAAAAAAAAAATTCCTTATTGCAGTCCTTGATTTCCCCCTCCTATCACACCATGTAGCTCTCCATAGGTAACCATGGACGATAATCAGCAGAACTGGGAACTATGGGATCCACTATAAAAAATTACAGTAAAAAAAACACATAACATGAATACTGTCCTCAACAAAATTTTAAGTGCACAGTATGGCATTGCTAACTATATGCACATTGTCGTAAGGCAGATCTCCAGAACTTTTTCATTTTCATGACTAAGATTCTATATCCATTGAACAGTAACTCTGGTTCCCCCTCCTTCCAGTCCCTGGCAACCATCATTCTACTTTCTGTTCCTATGAATTTGATTCCTTAGCTACCTTACATAAGTACAATTATGCATTGTATGTCCTCCCGTGACTGACTTCACTTAGCATAATGTCCTCATAGATTCTCCATGTTGTAGCTTATGACAGGATTTCTTTTATGAGACAGAATAATAACCCATGTTATTATATTGTATATGTATTTTCTTTTATGTATGTATATATATTTTCTTTTATCTGTTTATTCTTTGATGGACATTTAGGTTGTTTCCGTCTCTTTGCTATTGTGAATAATGCTGCAGTTAATATGGAAGTGCAAATATCTCTTCAAGATCTTGATTTCTGTTAGTTTGGATGAATGACAACAAATGCAATTGCTGGATCATAGGGTAGTTCTGTCCTGAATTCTTTTGAGGAATTTCCAGACTACTTTCCTTAGTGGCTCCACCATTTTAAATTCCTACCAACAGTACTTAAGAGTTCTGATTTCTCCACATCCTTGCCAACATTTGTTATTTTCTGTTTTGTTTTTTTATAGTGTCTCATTGAGATAGTATATCTTTGTATTTTTGATCTGCACTTCCCTGATGATTTGTGATGTCATCTTTTCACATACATGTTGATTTTCATATATCTGTTTGTTTACTTTAAGGAAATGTCTATTCAAGTCCTTCACACATTTTTGTATTTTTTAATTACTTTTTTTTATTCTTATGTTAATCCCCATACATTACATCATTAGTTTTAGATGAAGTGTTCCATGATTCATTGTTTGTGCACAACACCCAGTGCTCCATGCAGGATGTGCCCTCCTCAATACCCACCACCAGGCTAACCCATCCTCCCACCCCCCTCCCCTCTAGAACCCTGTTTGTTTTTCAGAGTCCATCGTCTCTCATGGTTCGTCTACCCCTCCGATTTCCCCCGCTTCATTCTTCCCCTCCCGCTACCTTCTTCTTCTTTTTTTTTTCTTAACATATATTGCATTAGTTGTCTCAGAGGTACAGATCTGAGATTCAACAGTCTTGCACAATTCACAGCGCTTACCAGAACACATACCCTCCCCAATGTCTATCACCCAGTCACCCCATCCCTCCCACCCCACCCCCCACTCCAACAACACTCAGTTTGTTTCCTGCGATTAAGAATTCCTCATATCAGTGAGATCATATGATACATGTCTTTCTCTGTTTGACTTATTTCACTCAACATAATACCCTCCAGTTCCATCCACGTCGTTGCAAATGGCAAGATCTCATTCCTTTTGATGGCTGCATAATATTCCATTGTATATATATACCACCTCTTCTTTATCCAGTCATCTGTTGATGGACATCTTGGCTCTTTCCACAGTTTGGCTATTGTGGACATTGCTGCTATAAACATCGAGGTGCACGTACCCCTTCGGAACCCTACTTTTGTATCTTTGGGGTAAATACCCAGTAGTGCAATTGCTGGATCATATGGTAGCTCTATTTTCAACTTTTTGAGGAACCTCCATACAGTTTTCCAGAGTGGCTGCACCAGCTTGCATTCCCACCAACAGTGTAGGAGGGTTCCCCTTTCTCAGCATCCCCGCCAACATCTGTCGTTTCCTGACTTGTTAATTTTAGCTATTCTGACTGGTGTGAGGTGGTATCTCATTGAGGTTTTGATTTGGATTTCCCTGATGCTGAGCGATGTTGAGCACTTTTTCATGTGTCTGTTGGCCATTTGGATGTCTTCTTTGGAAAAATGTCTGTTCATGTCTTCTGCCCATTTCTTGATTGGATTCTTTGTTCTTTGGGTGTTGAGTTTGATGAGTTCTTTATAGATTTTGGATACTAGCCCTTTATCTGATATGTCATTTGCAAATATCTTCTCCCATTCTGTCAGTTGTCTTTTGGTTTTGTGGACTGTTTCCTTTGCTTTGCAAAAGCTTTTTATCTTGATGAAGTCCCAATAGTTCATTTTTGCCCTTGCTTCCCTTGCCTTTGGTGATGTTTCTAGGAAGAAGTTGCTTCGGCTGAGGTCAAAGAGGTTGCTGCCTGTGTTCTCCTTTAGGATGTTGATGGACTCTTGTCTCACATTGAGGTCTTTCAACCATTTGGAGTCTATTTTTGTGTGTGGTGTAAGGAAATGGTCCAGTTTCATTCCTCTGCATGTGGCTATCCAATTTTCCCAACACCATTTGTTGAAGAGACTGTCTTTGTTCCATTGGACATTCTTTCCTGCTTTGTCAAAGATGAGTTGACCATAGAGTTGAGGGTCCATTTCTGGGCTCTCTGTTCTGTTCCATTGATCTATGTGTCTGTTTTTGTGCCAGTACCATGCTGTCTTGATGATGACAGCTTTGTAATAGAGCTTGAAGTCCGGAATTGTGATGCCGCCGGCTTTGCTTTTCTTTTTCAACATTCCTCTGGCTATGCGGGGTCTTTTCTGGTTCCATACTAATTTTAGGATGATTTGTTCCATTTCTTTAAAAAAAGTGGATGGTATTTTGATGGGGATTGCATTGAATGTGTAGATTGCTCTAGGTAGCATTGACATCTTCACAATATTTGTTCTTCCAATCCATGAGCATGGAACGTTTTTCCATTTCTTTGTGTCTTCCTCCATTTCTTTCATGAGTATTTTATAGTTTTCTGAGTACAGATCCTTTGTCTCTTTGGTTAGATTTATTCCTAGGTATCTTATGGTTTTGGGTGCAATTGTAAATGGGATCGACTCCTTAATTTCTCTTTCTTCTGTCTTGTTGTTGGTGTATAGGAATGCCACTGACTTCTGTGCATTGATTTTATATCCTGCCACTTGACTGAATTCCTGTATGAGTTCTAGCAGTTTTGGGGTGGAGTCTGTGGGGTTTTCCACATAAAGTATCCTATCATCTGCAAAGAGTGAGAGTTTGACTTCTTCTTTGCCAATTTGGATGCCTTTGGTTTCTTTTTGTTGTCTGATTGCTGTGGCTAGGACTTCCAATACTATGTTGAATAGCAGTGGTGATAGTGGACATCCCTGCCGCGTTCCTGACCTTAGGGGGAAAGCTCTCAGTTTTTCCCCATTGAGAATGATATTCGCTGTAGGTTTTTCATAGATGGCTTTTATGATATTGAGGTATGTACCCTCGATCCCTATACTCTGAAGAGTTTTGATCAAGAAAGGATGCTGTATTTTGTCAAAAGCTTTTTCTGCATCTATTGAGAGGAACATATGATTCTTGTTCTTTCTTTTGTTAATGTATTGGATCACATTGATTGATTTGCGGATGTTGAACCAACCTTGCAGCCCAGGGATAAATCCCACTTGGTCATGGTGAATAATCCTTTTAATGTACTGTTGGATCCTACTGGCTAGTATTTTGGTGAGAATTTTTGCATCCATGTTCATCAGGGATATTGGTCTGTAATTCTCCTTTTTGATGGGATCTTTGTCTGGTTTTGGGATCAAGGTAATGCTGGCCTCATAAAACGAGTTTGGAAGTTTTCCTTCCATTTCTATTTTTTGGAACAGTTTCAGAAGAATAGGTATTAATTCTTCTTGAAATGTTTGGTAGAATTCCCCTGGGAAGCCATCTGGCCCTGGGCTTTTGTTTTTTGGGAGATTTTTGATGACTGCTTCAATTTCCTTAGTGGTTATAGGTCTGTTCCGGTTTTCTATTTCATCCTGGTTCAGTTTAGGTAGTTGATACATTTATAGGAATGCATCCATCTCTTCCAGGTTATCTAATTTGCTGGCATAGAGTTGCTCATAATATGTTCTTCTAATTGTTTGTATTTCTTTGGTGTTGGTTGTGATCTCTCCTCTTTCATTCATGATTTTGTTGATTTGGGTCATTTCTCTTCTCTTTTTGATAAGTCTGGCCAGGGGTTTATCAATCTTGTTAATTCTTTCAAAGAACCAGCTCCTAGTTTCATTGATCTGTTCTACTGTTCTTTTAGTTTCTATTTCATTGATTTCTGCTCTGATCTTTATTATTTCTCTTCTCCTGCTGGGTTTAGGCTTTATTTGCTGTTCTTTCTCCAGCTCCTTTAGGTGTAGGGTTAGGTTGTGTACTTGAGACCTTTCTTGTTTCTTGAGAAAGGCTTGTATTGCTATATACTTTCCTCTTAGGACTGCCTTTGCTGCATCCCAAAGATTTTGAATAGTTGTGTTTTCATTTTCATTGGTTTCCATGTATTTTTTTTAATTCTTCTTCAATTTCCTGGTTGACCCATTCATTCTTCAGTAGGATGCTCTTTAGCCTCCATATATTTGAGTTCTTTCCGACTTTCCTCTTGTGATTGAGTTCTAGTTTCAAAGCATTGTGGTCTGAAAATAGGCAGGGAATGATCCCAATCTTTTGGTACCGGTTGAGACCTGATTTATGACCTAGGATGTGATCTATTCTGGAGAATGTTCCGTGGGCACTAGAGAAGAATGTGTACTCCGTTGCTTTGGGGTGGAATGTTCTGAATATGTCTGTGAAGTCCATTTGGTCCAGTGTGTCATTTAAAGTCTTTATTTCCTTGTTGATCTTTTGCTTAGACGATCTGTCCATTTCAGTGAGGGGGATGTTAAAGTCCCCCACTATTATTGTATTGTTGTTGATGTGTTTCTTTGCTTTTGTTATTAATTGGCTTATATAATTGGCTGCTCCCATGTTAGGGGCATAGATATTTACAATTGTTAGATCTTCTTGTTGGATAGATCCTTTAAGTATGATATAGTGTCCTTCCTCATCTCTTATTACAGTCTTTGGTTTAAAATCTAATTTGTCTGATATAAGGATTGCCACCACAGCTTTCTTTTGGTGTCCATTAGCATGGTAAATGGTTTTCCACCCCCTCACTTTCAATCTGGGGATGTCTTTGGTTCTAAAATGAGGTTCTTGCAGACAGCATATCGATGGGTCTTGTTTTTTAATCCAGTCTGTTAGCCTGTGTCTTTTGATTGGGGCATTTAGTCCATTTACATTCAGGGTAACTATTGAAAGATAGGAATTTAGTGCCATTGTATTGCCTATAAGGTGACTGTTACCGTATATTGTCTGTGTTCCTTTCTGGTCTATGTTGCTTTTAGGCTCTCTCTTTGCTTAGAGGACCCCTTTCAAGATTTCCTGTAGGGCTGGTTTTGTGTTTTCAAATTCCTTTAGTTTTTGTTTATCCTGGAAGCTTTTTATCTCTCCTTCAATTTTCAATGACAGCCTAGCTGGATAGAGTATTCTTGGCTGCATATTTTTCTCATTTAGTGCTCTGAATATATCCTGCCAGTCCTTTCTGGCCTGCCAGGTCTCTCTGGATAGGTCTGTTGCCAATCTAATGTTTCTACCATTGTAGGTTACATATCTCTTCTCCCGAGCTGCTTTCAGGATTTTCTCTTTGTCTATGAGACTCATAAGTTTTACTATTAGATGTCGGGGTGTGGACCTATTTTTATTGATTTTGAGAGGGGTTCTCTGTGCTTCCTGGATTTTCATGCCTGTTTCTTTCCCCAAATTAGGGAAGTTCTCTGCTATAATTTGCTCCATTATACCTTCTGCCCCTCTCTCTCTTTCTTCTTCTTCTGGGATCCCAATTATTCTAATGTTGTTTCATCTTATGGTATCGCTTATCTCTCGAATTCTGCCCTCGTGATCCAGTAGTTGTTTATCTCTCTTTTTCTCAGCTTTTTTATTTTCCATCATTTCATCTTCTATATTACTGATTCTCTCTTCTGCCTCATTTATCCTAGCACTTAGCGCCCCCATTTTTGATTGCACCTCATTAATAGCCTTTTTGATTTCTACTTGGTTGGATTTTAGCTCTTTTACTTCTCTAGAAAGGGTTTCTCTAATAACTTCCATATTTTTTTCAAGCCCAGCTAGTATCTTTAAAGTGATGATTCTGAACTCTAGATTTGACATCGTACTAATGTCCGTATTGAGTAGGTCCCTGGCAGTCGGTACTACCTCTTGTTCTTTTTGTTGAGGTGATTTTTTCCGTCTTGTCATTTTATGCAGAGGAGAATATATTAATGAGAGAACAAAATGCTAGCAGAGTAACCAGGTCCCCAGAAAATATACTCTAAACAAATCAGAAAAGACCTGAAGCAGTGGGATAAGAAAGGGAAAGAGAGAAAAAAGAAAAAGAAAGAAAAAGAAAAAGATAAAGATAAAAACAAAAACAAAACAACAACAAGAACAACAAAAAAAAACCAGAATGTGATCAAATATGATCAGGCTGGTATATAGATCAGTGCCACACACTAGATTTGGGGTGTATTTTGGTCTTTTAGAAGAAAGTGCCTCCCAAAATTTTAAAGAAAGAAAAACTTATATATGTACAAAAATAAGTGTTGATATGATGAAGGGATGGAATATGACTGTAAAAATGGAAATTATAAAAAATTTTATAAAAGGAATTGATAAGAAGTTGTTTGAAAAAAGAAAGAAGAGGATTTAAAAAAAGAAAAAAGAAAGAAAAGAAAAAGGGAGAGGATGTGATCAGGCAGGGGAATAGAAAACACCATATATTAGAGATTTAGGGTATATTTTAATGTGTTAGAAGAAACTATCTCAAAATTTTAAAGAGAGAACAACTTATATATATAAGCCAAAAATATGGGTAACTACTATGAAGGGTTAGAATATGACTCTAAAAATGAAATATAAAAATGTTTTTTTTTTTAAAAAAAGGGATTGATAAGATGTTGGTTGAAAAATGGAAAAAGAAAAATTCAAAAAGAAATAAAAAGACAAAAAGACAGTTAAAAAAATTAACTTTGAAAGACTAAAGAATCATAGTAAAAAAGCTGTGAATTCTATGTGTAGTAGTCCCCTAGCGCTGGAGTTCTGCTGTTCTCATTGTTCGGTAAACTTGGTCTTGGCTGGCTGGTCTCGCTGATCTTCTGGGGAGGGGCCTGTTGCCGTGGTTTCCAAATGTCTCTGCCGGAGGCGGAATTGCCCCGCCCTTGCCCCCTCCCGGCTAAGTCATCTGCTCGCGTTTGCTCTCCGGGGCTTTTGTTCCCTGCGAGCTTTCCGTACAGCTTTGGAGGCGGAGCGTGAAAATGGCGGCCTCCCAATCTCCGCCCCGGAGGAGCCGAGAACTCAGGGCCCACTCCTCAGTGAGCCCCCAGAGAAAAGCTGTCAGTCACTCCCGTCTCCCCGGTCTCCGGCCGCACTCTGTGCTCACCCGGCCTGTGACCGCGCGTTTCTGTCTCTGGCACCCGACACGGGTGGAGTCTCCAAACCCAGCAGATCCCTGCGGTGCCCTCCCGCGCGGCTCCTCCTGGGGGAGGAAGGTGAGTCTCCCCGGATCTGCCGCTTGTTGGGTCCCTGCTGGAGGAGCAGGGGCCCGACTGTGCCGCGGATCACGGTTTATGGCAACCCCGAGCTGAGAGCCCGCGCCTGGGCTCCGCCTCTGCAGCCGGCTTCCCTGCTCCGTTACCTGGGAGCTCTGCCGCCCTCAGGCACCCCCGGTCTTTCTGTGACCCCGAGGGTCCTGAGACCACACTGTCCCGGAGGGTTCCACCCCCCGCTTAGCCACCAGGGTGATATCCCTCAGCGGAGCCGACTTCTAAAAGTTCCGATTTTGTGCTCCGTGGTTCTATCACTTGCCAGAAGCGCCGACGGAGGCCCCTCCCCCACCGTCTATCCTCCCGAATATCACCTCGGATTCACTTCTCCGCACGTCCTACCTTCCAGAAAGTGGTCGCTTTTCTGATGAGAGAGTTGTTGCTCTTCTTTTCTTCGATCTCCTGTTGAGTTTGTAGGTGTTCAGAATGGTTTGATCCCTATCCAGCTGAATTCCTGAGAGGAGACGAAATCTAGGTCTCCTACTCCTCCGCCATCTTGCTTCTTCCCCTAATTACTTTTTTATTATTATGTTAATCACCATACATCATTAGTTTTCGATGTAGTGTTCCATGATTCATTGTTTGCATAAAACACCCAGTGCTCCATGCAGAACATGCCCTTTTTAATACCCATCACCAGGCTAACCCATCCCCCCACCCCCATCCCCTCTAGAACCCTCAGTTTGTTCCTCCTTCACCCATTTTTAAATCAAGAAATTTGTTACTCTGTTATTAAGTTGGGAGTAGGGAGTTCCTTAAATATTTCAGATATTAACCCATTATCAGATATTTTCTCTCATTCCATGGGGTGCCCTTCACTCTGTTATTTCCTTTGCTATGCAAAAGCTGTTTAGTTTGATGTAGCCCCACTGTCTATTTTTGCTTCCATTGCCTATGCTTTTGGTGTCCTATCTAGGAAATCTTGCCAAACCAATGTTATGAAGCTTTTCTTCTATGTTTTCCTTTAGGAGTTTCACAGTTTCAGGTGTTATGCTCTCTTTACACTGAGTTGATTTTTGTGTATGTTCTAAGATTAGGCCCTAATTTTTTTCTTTTGCATATAGACACTCAATGTTTCCAGCACCATTTGTGGAAGAGACTGTTCTTTCCCCATTGTGCTGTCCTGTCAAATTCATTTGACGATATATGAGTGGGTTTGTTTCTGGGATCTCTATTTTTTTTCCATTGGTTTATGTGTCCATTTTAGACCAGTACCATAACTGTTTTGATTACTGTCACTTTATAATATGTTTTTTAGTCAAGAGTAGGAGACTTAGAGCTTTGTTGTTATTGTTGTTTTTCCCAAGATTGTTTTGGCTATTCAAGGTCATTTGTGTTTTTATTTGAATTTTAGGATCCTTTTTTCTATTTCTACAAAAATGCCAGTGGGATTTAATAGACTTTATACTGAACCTGTAAGTCAGTTTGAGTACTAGGGACGTTTTTAACAATATTACGTCTTCTAAACCGCAGACACAGGATGTGTTTCCATTTATCTGTGTCTTCTTTAATATTTTTCAGCAACATTTTGTAGTTTCAGTGTACGAGTCTCTCATCTCCTTCATTAAGTTTACTTATAAGTATTTTATTATTTTTGATGCTATTGTAAATAGGATTGCCTTGTCAATTACTTTTTTAGACCGCTCCTTGTTAGTGTTTTCAAGTTTGTCAATTTAAGAACACTTGAGCGGCACCAATCTGCCCAGCTTTCTTTTGTTCTCAGTGGCCCCCAGCATCTAAGGCCTATAGGGTCCCCTTAGTGCTCTAAAACAGTCATGACAGAAACCAGTCCCTAGGCAAGCCCTCTGAAAAGGCAGAATGTTGGACTCATGTTCCAACTCCTTCCTTCCTCAGGGAGAAGCCTGGGTTTTCTTCTTTTCATTCCACACTGAGCAAGGGGCTGGAGGGAGACTATGGTTAGTGAATGAGTGCTAGTTCAAACCATCAACCTTATTTTCAGTCACCCCCAATTTGGCACCCTTTCCTGTCAGTGCTTAGATTCAGGCACTACAGAAGCCAATCCCTTGGACAGCCCCCTCCGGTCCCCACACAGGTCAAAATATTGGGTACATATTTTAGTCTTCTCTTTCCTTTCCCAGAGAGGAACCAGGTACTGGGAAATTTTTTGCAGCTCACCATGCTTTTATGTCTCTGGTTTCATGCTCACCTGGGGTGTAGGGGCTTCTTAACACGTGTTCTGGATTACTCACAAAGGGAATTAGTCCATGTATTGTTAAGTCTGTGTTTCTGTGGGCGGAAGGATGGTCTGGGGCTTTCTTTTTCACCATTTTGTTGATGTCATCCCCTGGAAGTAACCCATCACAAGAATCTCTTTTTACATCAGAACTATTTATATCCCAGGAAGAATTTTCATAAAAAATGATGCAGATGGTGGTGATTCCTCAAACATCTTCATTAGGAATATGACCATTTGTCTAGTATAGACTTATTTTAGTCTAGTTTAGACTTACTTTAAAAATGTCACCAATCAAAGCTGCTTTTTTCATCTGGCAAATGCACTTTCCCCCTCTCTACCAATTAGATAAAAACCTACCTGAAACAGTCTGCTTTTTACTGGCGGAAACAGCAGTTTATCTGCATTGTTTTACTTCAGAACTGTGTCAATTTGCCCACTCTCTGTGATAGTCAATTTCAAAAGGATCTTTGTTACCATCCAGAAAGATATTACTCTTACCACTATATTGATGATAGGCTGATTAGATCTGGTAAGAAAGAGCTGGTAATAAACACCTTAGATGCCTTTGTAAGACATGTGTATGACAAAGAGTGACCTATAAAAGCTAGGAAATCTCAAGGACCTGCTACTTTACTAACATTTCTATGTATCCAGTGGTATAGGGGAGGGATCAGCCATTTTAGACTTGGTGGTTCTTATGGTCTGTGTCAAAACTACTCAGCTCTGCCACTGTGTTATACAGGAAGCCATAGGCAGTAAGTAAATGAATGACTGAGGCTAGGTTTTTTTTTTATTATTAACATAATAATCACCATACATTACATCATTAATTTTTGATGTAGTGTTCCATGATTCATTGTTTGCGTATAACACCCAGTGCTCTATGCAGTATGTGCCCTCTTTAATTCCCATCACCAGGCTAACCCATCCCCCCACCCCCCTCCCCTCTAGAACCCTCAGTTTGTTTCTCAGAGTCCATAGTCTCTCATGGTTCATCTCCCCCTCCGATTATCCCCCCTTCATTCTTCCCTTCCTGCTATCTTCTTCTTTGATTTAATAAAACTTTATTTATAAAAATAGGTGTCAAACCAGATTTGGCCTTATTTTTTCTGACCCCTAGTCTATAACATGTCAAGATAACTCTGCAGAGTAAAGACCTCTCATTATACCTTGCACTTATCATTTCCTTATTTATCCTTAGTGTAAATCTAGCATGCTTATCCTATACAATTTCTCTCATTTTTTTTTATAAAATCTTTTACATTTTCCAAGTTTTTGCTGCTTTTCTTTTTCTCTTGATTCCTTATTGAAGAACAAAAATATTTGTATACAGTTTGTATTTGAAACTTGAAGGTGAATGTATTCTCTGATTTTTATAAATAGTCTTACCGGAGTATATCGGTAACCTCATTTTCAGATCCTAAATTCAAGGACAAGTTCATGTGCATAGGGTCTTATAACAGTTGCATTGTCCAGAAAGCTTTTACCTAATGGAGCTTTGCTGAAAGGTAATGAGATGTTCACTTGTTTCCATTTCCTGGTTCTCCGAGTATCATGAGGGAAATTTATTCCTGGATGGTTTGAAATAGTTTGGAATTCTTACTTTTCAAAAGTAGCTTATAAACCCTGTAAGTTTTACAATACAATTCCCCTTATACTCTTTATGAATCAACCACAAAATCCCAGCAGGCAATAGTCAGATGCCACTTGTAGAGATTGATGATTCCAGAATATATATAAAAAGTAAGATATTGAAGTGACAGAGATAGGGCCTGGCAGGTGAGCTCTGGCTGTGACAGGAGACCGCTTGTGTGAAATCCTGAATTACTGCTAGATTTTCTTTTCATCCTCATAGGCTCCAAGGCTCTGATGTAGTTATTAACCATATTTATGTGTGGAAACCATCTATTATGTTCCTTCAGTCTGACAGTGTTTCTTTTTCATAAGCATGAGTCTCCTAGGGAGCCCTTTCCAATTTAGTTTATGTGCATTGCAATTAGGGGGTCATTTCTATATGAACAGTGTTGTGCATATAGTAGATACTCAAGAAATGTTAACTGCTTGCTATTGGCACATGATTTTTTACATTCTTAGTCGCCAACACCATATGAATTTTCCAATTATTTTCTCTGTGCTTTATATCTTTCCATGGGACATCCCCCAACTCAGATGTGTGATTCCCAAATTTTTACAAATGAAGCAGATTAATTTCAGTTCCTGGTCTTCACCTTTAGAACACCTGATTGAGTAGAAACCAGGTGGAACCTAGAAACCAGGACTTATAGCAAGTCTTCAAAATGATCCTGAGATGGGAGGACAGGGAAAAACTATCTTAATTTCATAGCATTTTGAAGCTTCTGGGTGTTTCATATCACATCTGCTTTATTGAATATATTTTCCAGGTTGCTTCAAGATCTTGGGTTGTCATGTAGCACAGCTTGAGTATAGACTGGTATGAGAACCTCCTACCTTGCAGCCAAAAAGTGAGTTCTGCCAGTCATTTTAGCTGCAGGCTGGGCTGTCAAAAGATCAGAAGTGGTAATTATCATTCCCCTTTTCTGAAATGGTCTTTATCCACAGCTGAGCGGCTCTTAGGAAGAGGTAGAATTGTCACCATTTTTTTTTTTTTTTTAAATAGCAAAAAGAAAATGTTCCCTATTTGATTTTTAGTGCTGAACTTCCCTGGATCCTTAGAATCAAAGAGCAGGTCTATTAGCTCTGGGTGGTACTTTCCATCACAAAGTGTGGTTTGAGATACAGAGAAAGGGGAGATAATGATAAGCAATGATCCCTGAACAAAATCTCATTCTATTGCCATATGCTAGTCCAGGATGCTGGTCTTATAAATCAGATTAAGTCCCTTTTTGTATTTATTAATATTTTCAATTCATAACCAGTCAATATACCAGGTTTTACATATTTGTTTCTTCCGTGTTAAATGTTATTTTATTCATTTTTCCCCTTAAGCTACTTTATATGGGACAAGGTTTCAGAGTTAATACTCTGGAAATTAGTATAATTTGTGGCTTAAGTAATATTCAATAAATTTTGTTTAGATTCTAAACAGAGCGTCTCTCCACCATTTTCTGGAGTCTTAGAGCATCAAAACTACTTTCTGTGAATTCTCTTTATTAAAACGGCCTTCTAAGATAAATTTGTCTCTGAGGGAGGAGAATAAGTCTCATATTTTCAAGTCTCAGCCCATAGAATCTTGTGCATTGCTTTGGAAAAAAATGCTTAACTAGTAATGGTTACCTAATTCATAATTACACTACTTCAGATAGTCACTGTAACTTTGACTGCATTTTATTAATTTAGCAAACTGTCATAGCTCTTATCACATTTATCCCATTCTACCTTGTATCACAGTTATTTATGTCTCCAGCTTTTTCTTCCCTACTAAATATTGAGGTCATGTATTCTCTTGATATTTTTACATTTTCCATGCACTTAAACAGTCTTTTTCATATGGTAGATGCTCAAGATGTATTAAATGATTTGACTGTGTTTATTTCTGTTTGATTTTATTGTTATAATGATAACTCATATTTTAAAGATTTTTATAGAAACTTCCATTATCAACATCATTACAAATTCTAAAAGGAAGATTGACTAGTATTTTGATTATTTGATGCATCTTATTGCTGGAGCTAAGCCACCACATTTAATTATAAATATCTAAAGAACTAGATTCTTGTTACCAGATTTCCAGTTAAAGCCAAAATACACCTGACATACATGAGAATATTTATGAGAAGTGAAGTCAGCTTATTTCAGTTTATTGGTAAATAAAATTCTAATTGATGAAATCAAGAACTGTAAGTTAATGATACATTTTTTAAATCTCTTTAAGTTTTCATCTCACATGGCATATCTATTCAGTATGCCATTGTTTATTTGAAAACACTGTAGATAAAGTTTATTATCCATTTATATGGGGGATTATAAAACAGATCAATATATCATCATCCATAAACATTTACTAGAGGCTTGATACAGACACAATGCACAGTACTACGAATCAAGGAGGTATCCATCCACCAGCTAGGGTCCGGTAGCATTGACCAAGAAAAGAGTGATCTCAAAATAGCGTGTGCATATCAAGGCTGGCTTTGTTTAGCCTGGTAGATCTCATTTTGGGCTTTTTCTTAATGCCTTTCAGCCCTTCTCTAGGTAAGCCAGCTTTCTATCATTGCTCTCTGTCTGCACAGTGGTTCTGCCCTGTTTGTAATTGTGCTGTGGCAGGCCCTTAATAAAGTGTCCCTCCTGCTGCCTTTGAGTCTATCAGCCAGCAGTTGTTTAGGTATTCTCTTATTATCCATCTCTCCATCTACCCTACCCAAAAGAGTTATGCTTCAAAGTGGATGGACTGGCTGTCGTCTAGGATCTCATTGTTGGTGATCCCACCTCGTCATTTAATTAAATAGAACTTCGCGACGAAGCTTCTCGGGAAACCATTTGTAGAGTCCTGAGCCACATAAGCTCTTGCCATTCTGTACACAATGACACATCTGTAGACTTTCAGTTTGATTCAGAGTTCGGGGGAACTGAGCTAGCCACTTCTCTTCCAGCTGAAAGCACCATGATATATCTGGCTCCTTTGCTTGAATAATTCCTATGCATTTACTAAACAAAAGTTGGTGTCAGACACAGGCTATATGCTAGGGATACTCACTTAAATATAATTATACTCTGTGCCCCAAAGACCACATTATCTTGTAATTAGGGTAAAATGTGTTAAATGCTATAATAGAGGTTTGTGAAATATATTTTGGAAATATAGAGGAAGAAAGAACTCTGCCTAAGGCATACAGTAGGAGGAAGAGTGAAGCAAAGATGAAACAAGCATTTAGGAGGTGGACCTTGTAAACTGCATTGGCAAAAGGCCCATTCCCACCAAAAGTGTAAAGGCAACTCTAAGAAAATATATGTGTCCCTGGTGAAAATTCAGTATAGAAGATGAATAAAGAAGCATGCACTAGCTCTCCCAGACCGTGATTTATCTCAATCTATAACATAAGACCCCAATCCCGCAAATTTACCCATGAATAAAAATGTCCAAAGAGTCTAAGTGATTTCCCTAGTGTACACAATTAGTTAGCAACATCTTTGGGTCTAGAATGCAGATTTCCTGACTGAAGTGTGATTATAAAAAAAGAGGGGGACATATCCTAGGATAGAATGATTTCAATTGTAGTAAGCACCCCCCCTCAGTCTCTGCAGAGGCCTTTTTAAATACATAATACATAGGAATTGAGATTTGGAATTAGGTGATTTCTCACATACAACACTGGGAATACTAAGCATTTGTGATGGCTAGGTCTTCCAGATTACAGTGAGCAGAAAAAAGTAATGACATTAATTTCTAGTCATAAAAACCATTCTACGTATCAAATTAAAGCTAATCTTAAAATTTGAATAATGCTTACAAACCAAGCAAATGGTTGAAAATATTATGTCATTGGAGAGTAGTTTTAGCCTTAAGTTATTGAACTTCTCTGTGGTTTCTGACACTGTTGATCACAGTCTTCCATTTTCAAAAATGTTATTTATATTTACATTTTGGATACTATCCTACTCCTCTGTCCTAGTTTTCTCTGACCTTCTGTTTGTGCCTCCTCACCAGCCTCTTCCTCTTCACTTTCCTTAAGTCGTGGTGTTCATCAGGTCTGCATTCTTAGTTCCCTCCACCTTTTTTTTTTTTCCACTGTTGGGGGAGGGTGGTCTTACCTAATGCAGAGCTTCTTAATGAGTTATTTTTAATTGGACAACTTCGATAACCTAGAAAGTATCCAACTGCTTTTTCTGCTTGAATGCCCAGATAGGTCTTAATCCAAACATGTTTTTTAAAATTCCCAGTGTAGTTAAAATACAGTGTTAAATTAGTTTCAGGTGTACAGTATAGTGATTCCATAATTCTATAAATTTCTCAGTGCCCATCAAGATAAGTATATTACTCTTAATCCAAACATATTTAAAACCTGACATTATCTTCTTTCTCAGATCTGCTCCTCCTCCTTCATTCCCTGTCTTTGGAAATAACAACACCAATTGACCCCACTGTCCATGTGTGAAACCTGGGAATCATCTTGGAAACCTCCCATTTGCTCACTCCCTAGTGTCCACGTGCTCCAACTTCTAACTTTGCTTATTTTCCCTACTTTCTACACCCATTGCCACTTCTTTTATTCATGCTTTTAATGTCTTCTTGCCTAGAAAACTATAGCTGCCATATAATTGTCTTCTCTTTGCCTATTTCATGCCTCTTCATTTCCCTACTCAGAATCTGCAGAGACCTTCTAATACATAAATGTGATTACAATTCTTCAGTACCCCCTTGTTGCTGTAAGCCTAAAATTCAAATACCTAAACTTAATCACAGGGCCTTCCAAGTTTACCTCTGCCCTTGTCCACAATAGCCAAACTGTGGAAGGAGCCAAGATGCCCTTCAACTGATGAATGGATAAAGATGTGGTTCATATATACAATGGAATATCACTCAGCCATCAGAAAGGATGAATACCCACCATTTGCATCGACATGGATGGAACTGGAGGGGATTGTGCTAAGTGAAATAAGTCAAGCAGAGAAAGACAATTATCATACGATTTCACTCAAATGTGGAACATAAGGAATAGCATGGAGAACCACAGAGGAAGGGAAGGAAAACTGAATGGGAAGAAATTAGAGAGGGAGACAAACCATGAGAGACTCTGGACTCCGGAAACCAAACTGAGGGTTACAGAAGTAAGGAGGTTGGGGGGTGGGGCAACCAGGTGATGGGTATTAAGGAGGGCACGTGTGGTGATGAACACTGGGTATTATATGCAACAAATTGTTGAACACTACATCAAAAACTAATGATGTACTTTATGCTGGCTAATTGAACATAATAATAAAAGAAGGTTACCTCTGCCCTAATCTTGCACCATCTCATGTGCAGCCTCCATGTATAGTTCATGTATATCAGCTGCTTTAAGATCTGCAAACATATTGAGCTACCTCTGGCCACCATCCCTTTCACTTGGTGCCCCTTCCTAGCTGTTTCTCTTTCTACCTGTGATGCCATTCACCTCCTTCCTCAGCTAATAACCTCCACTGATCCTTCAAATCCTGGCTCATAGCACCATCTTCTAGGGGAAACCTTCCATGATTTAGGAGCTCTGCCCCTGTTCCCTAGCAGCATCTGATGCTTAGCTCCCTCCATGTAATTTATTATCAGACTGTAAGCTCCCTGAGGCCAGGAATTGATCTTACTGATTTTGTATGCTCAGCTCACAGAATATAGCCTAGAATATAGGCAAATGAAAATCTCATTTAAGCAAGCATGGTGAAAGAAGCAGAAAAAGAATTGTAAAAAATGGATTTTTTTAAAAAGATGCCCCTCAGACATACATACAGGTAGAAATTAAACATGAGATTGATACTGAGTGGGAAAAAGTTGGCAGGTGATACAGATTGGAACTGTTGTTGATTACAGAGATGGTGTGTGTGAAGAGAGGTGATGCAGAAGTCTAGCCCTGTAGATAAATTGTGACACTCAGTAATTAGTCCCTTGAGGGATAAAGTATTTATTTTAATTTAAATGAGCAGGAATTTCTGCTTATAGCTGCTCAATAGCATTTTTAGTGTCTTCTGTATACAGGCCCTGTGCTCTTCCCTGGGGACACAAAGATGGATGAGTAAGATGGATGCTTACCAGCTAGCAGAAAGCAAGACACTTGTGTGCTGCAGAGCAAAGTGAGTAGGGTGGGTGTTAGAATAGTGGTATATCCAAGAGTGACATAGAAACAGAACAATGAGGCAATGCTTGTTTGCAGGGAAAGGAAGATAGTTAGAAAAGTATTGCTAAGGAAAACCTCATAGAGGAGAGGACACCTCCCATGACTTGAAATATAATGAGAGAATTATCTGTTTAAGAAGGGGAAAAAAGAAAAAGAACTGCAAGAGGGAAGACATGAAAGCATATAGCTGTAGGGTGTGTATAGAAAATGACTACTTCAGTAATATTAGAGCATAACTTCTTTTAATGGGAATGGTTGCTGTTTCCTTTGCACAGTCTCCAGAGGGATAGTAGGGGCCATATGTGGGAGAATTAGTTTGCTGTGATGAGAAGTTTGGACTTAACATATAATAATCAGGGAGCCATGAGAGGGTTTTACTGAGGGAAGTGGCAAAGTCATATTTGCAACTTAGGATGGACCACTCTGGGTAGAGTGAAATGGATGTACTGAGATGGGAAAGAAGCAGAATAACACAGGGAGAGAGAGAGAGACCCATTAAAAGACTTCAGACTGAGCATGAATAAAAGGAGTGGAAAAGCCACTCCCCCAAAACATTCAGGAAGTAAAACCAGCAAAAGTCAGCAACTGGAATTTCTCATTTGAATTTATTTCAACATTGCATCTTTAGCTAAGAGATTGCCTTTTTGCTTGGAGAAATATTAACTTTGTAAAATAAAACAGCAAAAGAGTACTAAACATTCACTAGTAAGCACGGGTGCTATTCTGCTCTCAGATAAAATTTAGGCTTCAAGAAAAATGCACTGTGTGAACCATTATGAAGTGTTCACAGCACATTGTAGCTATACGGTGAGTTAACTCGGAATTGATGATGCTCTGGGCCCTCAATTAGATGCACCTAACATGGTTTATTTTTGTAAAATAAGGAAATGTCCCTCCTGTGAAAGGGTAAGTAGTGCAGGGAAGGCATTCTGGTACCACATCAAGTACAATTTGCTCATACAGTCTGGAGATTTTAAGTCTAGACTGATTGAATGAGAAATGCAAGTTACTGAAGTTCAATACATAATACATTAAGTATGAATATATTAATACATTTTATATAATATATATTTCATTACTGACCAAGCTAACGAGGGAACAGTAGTGAAGTTTTTTGTGTCTCAAAACATTTTAAATACCTTTAATCAAAAGATAAGTCATTTTCATGATTATATTTTCTTTTCATTCCTATACATGCTTTCTTCGTGTATGATTTTTAATAAACTTCAGAATATTTTTAGGTTTACATAAAAGTTACAAAGATAGTATAGAGTGCTTCCACGTATCCATCACCCAGTTTCCCTAAGGTTCATATTTTATATTAACCATGATATATTTGTGAAAAGTATCAAATTAACATTGGCATATTGCTATTAGCTCGACTATAGACTTTATTCAGATTTCACTAGTTTCTGCAGAAATGTCTATTTTCTGTCCTCGGATACAATTCAAGATTCCAGTGTATTTAATCATTATGTGTCCTCTACTCATGACAGTTGTTCAGTCATTCCTATTTTGTATGAACTTGACCATTTTGAAGAGTATTGGTCAGGTATTTTCTAGAATGTCCTTCAGTTTGTGTCTGTCTGATATTTCTCTTTTGATCTGTTTGAGGGTATGGGTTTGAGAAAAGAAAGACCACAGAAGTCAAGTGTCCTTTTTGTGGTATCCTATCAGGGGATATGTAATAGCAACATGAGCCATCACTGATGATGTTAACCATGATCACTTTTGTCAAGGTGGTGTCTGCCATGATTCTCCACTATAAAGTAATTATTATTTTTTTAAAGATTTAATTTATTTATTTTAGAGTGAGGACAGGCAGGGGGAGGGGCAAAGGGAGAGACATAAAGAATCCCAAGCAGACCCCGTGCCAAGCATGGAGCCTGACATGGGACCCAAACTTAAGATCCCAAGATCATGACCTGAGCTGAAACCAAGAGTCAGATGATCAACTGACTGAGCCACCCAGGTGCCCCAAGTGATTATTTTTCCTTTCCATACTCTGTTCTTTGGAAGAAGTCATTAAGTGTAGCTCACATCCAACATAAGGTAAGTTATGCCCTACCTCCTGAAGGAGGAATACCTACATATATTATTTGCAACTCTTCTATAAAGGAGATTTGTCTCTCCACCCCTATTTATTTATTTGTTCAAACATTTATATCTGTGTGGACTCATGGATATTTATTTTATACATTGGGTTATAATTCAATACTATTTTATTTTGTTGATCAAATTGTTTTACCTTTGGCCACTGGGGACTCTTCCAGTTGGCTTCTGTTCCCTTTAGCATGCCCACATCATTTTGCTTTCTGAATACTAATTCATTACTTTCTGACCCTACAGGATGCTCAAGCTCAGCATGTATAATCTCTTCCCTTGCCCTAGTGTTAGCCATTTCTCCAAAGAGTTCTGGTGTTTTGTGTTGGAGATTATTTAAAAATCAAGATCTGGACTACCATGCCTTTTGAAAACACTGTTTTTCCATTGCTTATCTTATATTCTAGGAACAAACCACAAAGGTCATCCTCCCCTATCATTCTTGTCCAAAGAGAAGTTATGACTTAGAGAGTTTGTAAAGAATGCAAACTTTTGTTCCCCACTATTGGAAGTTGACTTGTAACAGACTCACTGGCCTGGTGGTGTTGGCATTAGCATTGCTGTGTGCTTACATAATTTTGTTATGAAAAATATTTCAGGGCTTACTGTATGTACAATTAACACCCTTCATCTTATGGAGGAGCCAAATATAGCCCCAAGTATGAAGTACATACCCAAACACACACAACAAAAGGAGTTAGTTCCTTATCTCTAGTAAATCAGGTATTTTCCATGCTTAAACTCAGTGTGTGTTCACTCATACCTTTTAAATCATTGAGACTCAACCCTGACTCCTTCTGGGGAAGATTTAAAAATCCCTATGCCCAGATCCCACTGTTAGAAATTCTGATTTAAAAATGATCCAGAGTAGTACCTACAACTAGGTTTTTCTTGAAGCCTTACAGATGATATAATGAACAACCAGGGTTGAAAATTACTGCTTTAAATGAACAAACTCAATCCTGCCAAGGTTCAGATACTGCAGATTATGTTTTCATTATTGTGATGTTTCTGAGTGATGTTTGATTTATATTGTATAACTTGACATCTCAGGTACATCAGTTTAATTTGACAAACTTCTATATCATTTACTTTGTGCTTAACACAGGGATGGACTCCCTGGGGAGGGAGAGATTAAGAACATGAATCAGTTATAGTCTCTCTTCCAACCAAGAGCTTAAATTAATAGGGAGCATTGGTATGGATACAAATAAGTAGGCTATGAAGTGGAGACAGGTGAGTGCTTAAAGAAGCATGAACACCAGGGAAGGAAATGGGGGTTCAGAGGAGTAAGAAAGAGGATCATGTTGACATAAATGGATAATTTTGTTCTTTAACTAAAGGAAGTGGTCCCTTCCTTCTGAGATTTTATTGTCCTCCATGGATGTCCTTTGCCAGAACTGTAGCTATCCAGGGGAATTCAGAAGTCCTATTATTTTGGGTGAAAAGTCCATTAGTATCATGCATCAGCTAATATGGTTATTGCCCTGGTTTTGATTAAGCTCCCTCAAGCAGGATGCTAAGCAAACCATGTTAACAATGAATCCAGCTGTAAGAAAACTTATGTTATTTTTAGGCATCTTGACTGAAAATTGCTTTGTCCCATCACTGGGCAATGCTTTTATTACTGTTTTTACTGCTGGCAAATTAGATTGCTTGTTGTAGAAATTATGCATAACTGCACTGTTTTTAATATTTGCTACTGTAATCATTTCTGTAATTATGATATGGAAGCTAGTGCTGCAAGCTGTTCCTGTGGATGGCTATTTCACTGAGTTCTAATGATGATATCTACCGAAAATTCTATCTGCAAAAGCCCTGCTAGCTAGTGCCTCCCTGGTGATGTGAGACAGATAAACTTTATCAGTTGCTGTTAATGAGCTTGATTTATGATGTTGGTGGTTTAATCTGACAAGTTATTTTGGGTTTTAGACATTTACATTCCAGCCTTTGGTATTTCCTCCCCCATCCTTTGGGGGAAAGAAAGAAACCTGTTAGAATCTAAAACCAACAGGGTAATATTATTCACATACCACATTTTCTTGTAAAAACTCTCTCCTAGGTGCAATGTCAAGTTGTCTAATACATACTAAGAACAAGACACATGAAACTGTTAATTGAATAAAGAAGAATTATTAATCATGGAATGGCATTTATATTTGCTCTGGGAGTTGCCTAAAATACCACAATCAGTGGGTCCATTACCAATTTTCACAAAGTGAGGTGATGCCTCAGCAGCTGTTGCTTCCCGGGTTGAGCTTGTTGCTCATCATTAGTTTATTCTACCTGATTCATACTGTTACCAGAAAATGCACATGTACACAGTGTAAGCACATCCCAGAAGAGAAAAAATAATCCAACCTAGCCTTACATATAAATAAGGAGAGCAGTGGTCACAGTGATGTCATTTGCGGGTTCTCCAGTTGAGATCACTCTTCCCCAAACCTATCCTCCAAACACCAACCCAAATACCATGCTGTCTGGAATTCTGCCATGTGAGCTTTGGAAATAATTTTGCTCTCTTTACCAAACTGTTAAAAAATTCTAGTTTTTTGGGAGACAACACATGAAGTTTTCACAGGTTTATATATATATTTTTTGCCCTCAATGAATTATGTCAACTTGGCCAAAATGGAATGGACTGCCTCCAGCTGCAGTGAATTCTTCTACTTTGAGCTGTCAAAGCAAGAGGCTAAAGTTGGTAAGCATTCTGGACTTGAATTGGTATGAGACTACTAATACATTTTTTCTTCCAACTCTTGAGTTTCTATCATTGTATCAGACAAGGAAACTCTTTGTTACCTTACCTATAAAACTGACTGCTAGGATTTCTTCATTCTCTTTGGGCTTCTTAATGCAACTCTTATGGTATGAGAGAATAGGGTAGGCTAATATACAGGAGAGGACATGAGAAGAAGAAAAGAGAGAAAGGATCTTTGATGAATTGCTTTACTACCTTTATAAAGGAGATGTTGGTTTGATTTTTCTTTGATAATAGTTCACCTGGAGCCATTACAGTGTGGCTGGCTATAGAATCCTCTGAACTCAAAGGACACTTTCTCTGTCACCTGTTAGGCAATTTTGGAGGGTGGTATGCTATATGTCTTTGCCAACATTTGAAAGTCCTTTAAATGAGATGGGTATAATATTGACACAGGGAAGTCATCTCTTGATAAGTCCAGCTGAAGTTGGAAAAGTTTCCAAACTCTTATCCACCCTTCTTGCTACCTCTTCTTTTTTTCCTAATTGCTCTTTTATCATAAGCTGAACAGTGAGCTGCAACCCATTTTCTGATCTTTTCTGCTGTCTTCTCCATCCTATTTCCTATTTCCCTTTCCTCCTCTATGTCCTTTTCTATATTTCTTTGTACACAGCTCTCTAGTTAAGGAGTAGATCATGGCACCAAAATGAAAGCACCTAGCATTTTTCCACTTGGGAATGATAAAGCCTAAGGTTCAACTGAAGAGTTAAGAAAACATATTTTTTAGGTGGGATGCCATTTCCACCATTCTTCCCCTAGAACACCTTGATTTCTTTTTGTTTCTCTACACACAAAATCTTTCTTCTTTTTCATTCAGTAAAATGCTGATGAGGGTATTGACCCAACTAAAAGCAGAAATAATTGGAGAAATTCATTTGACAATTCACCTTCTAATTCTCGTTTGTGAGTACCCTGTTTATTAAGAGCAGCATTCTTCTGGCCTCTTGATTATGTATCACTAGTAATTTTCTCCCTCTGTCTAACTACACTAAAACTGAAAAAATGTTTTATGAGTTAGATCACAACAATGACATCATTTGAACACTGTCACCTAGGTAATGGGATAATTACCATAGCAACGGAGGCTTTATCTTTTAGTAGCTATAAAATTTTGACAGATGGGAGAGACTGATTGAAGATTTAAAGCAGGACATAAATGTAACATTTCTTAGTGGCCAAAGTCATAGTAATATCTTAGAAATTGCTATCTTTTCATAAAGATAAATTGAATGTGAGGTGTATATATTTCTATTTATTTCTGAACTTAATTTCACTTTTGGGTAAAAGAACATTTTCTTTGTAAAATTGAGATTAGATTATTAAATACAGGGACATTAACAGAATGTTTAAAAATTATGCAATTTTAGGAGAGTAATAGAAAAATTACTAAAATGATTGTTCTTACTAAACTGAGTGAACGTCTGCAGCTTTTGTAACTATTGATGACAAATTCTGTTAAATTATATTCTTCATTTTTGACTCTACAAGTTTTGACTAACTTAAATCCTGGGTGTGTTTGTGTCTGCACATTTGTGTGTTTGTATGTGTGTGTGTGTGTTTATGTTTTCCTCTCCTTCATAGTTAAAGTGAATTTAATGTACATTTTTTAGGTGACATATCATCATGTAGACGGTTTGAATTTACCACCTAAATAAAGGGGAGACAGATCAAAAGGCCATTCAGGTATTTCTTATTCCTCCACCAAAAAAATATATATATAAAACCAAATGCGGATAATCAACTTAGTTTCTCATTCTTAATTCACTCATCTCTGAGAAAATTATTATTTAGTGGGAGAAGTGGGCCCAGTAAATAGTCTTTTATTGGACCTGTTCAAGCTTCCAAAAATACTAATTTTATTACTAAAGAAGTACAGGGCATTAAGGGAGAGATTGGAACGAAAACAGAATGCTTATTTAATAATAATGTGTTTCTTAGCCTTTCCAGGGACTGAGGAGTAAATTCACCAATAGGATCTTTTAGGCTACAGAGATAGTCATTTTTATTAATAAATAATATGTATATGTACATTTTAATGTACAATGAAGGCCTTGAGAAAATCAGCATTAACATAATGTTTATAGACAACACTAATACTTTTAGGATTTGTCTTTTTTTGGCTCCTCGAACTCACTGGCATTTTTTTCTTAAGATTTTATTTATTTGTCAGAGAGAACACAAGCAGGTGGTGGCAGGCAGAGGGAGAGAGAGAAGCAGGCTCTCCTCTGAGCAGAGAGCTGGACTTGGGGCTGGATCCCAAGATTCTGGGATCATGACCTGAGCCAAAGGCAGATGCTTAACCAACTGAGCCACCCAGGTGCCCCTGCTTTTATTTTTTATTGATTTTTTTAATATTTTAAAATATTTTATTTATTTTGGAGAGAGGGGGTGGGCAGAGGTAGAGGGGGGAGAGAGAGAGAATTTCAAGCAGACTCCAGACTGAGCACAGAGCCCAATGTGGGGTTCAATCCCATGACCCTGAGGTCACGACCTGAGCCAAAATCAAGAGTCAGATGCTTAACCAACTGAGCCAACCAAGCGCCCCTCACTTTTATTTTTATATTTGCACAATCTCATCTTCTAGTTGTGATTAATGTGAGAATTGGGGTGAGTTAAAGGAGGAAATGATCATTTGAAACCCATCTGACATACCCATCTCCAGAACAGAGGGAAACAATGGATGGCTAATGAGCTAATACATGATGGCATCCCCTCAGTAAGATGTGCAAATGGAATTCCCCTTAAGCTTATTTCATAGGTCAACAGGGTATATTAGAATTAGTTTCGGGGTGCCTGGGTGGCTCAGTTGGTTGGGCGACTGCCTTCGGCTCAGGTCATGATCCTGGAGTCCCAGGATCGAGTCCCGCATCGGGCTCCCTGCTCGGCAGGGAGTCTGCTTCTCCCTCTGCCCCTCCCCCCCCCATGTGCTCTCTCTCTCATTCTCTCTCTCTCAAATAAATAAATAAAATCTTAAAAAAAAAATTAGTTTCTTCTTTGTTTCAAGAAACCTTTCCCTAAAGAAATTATGGAAGATAAAATTTTCGCAATTGAGCTTGCTGTGGCTACACCTTTGGCAGAGATATTGCAAGTCCAGAAAGAGAAATGTACAGGTCCCAAGAGTCAGGGTTCCCAATACAGAGGATTGGGGAGAGGAATTTCCAGGATGAAGGTAAAGAGAAGTCCCAGGATACCAGTTGTGCACTGGACCTATAAAGCAACCAGACAAGATGGAACAGTGAGATAGAAGACTCTAGAAGTTATGATCCAAAAGAAAAAAAGAGAAGTAGCAGAATTTAGAGATTACTCGATTTTTGGCCATATCAACAATAGTTACAAAAGTTTTACCTCTCCAAAACTGATAAAACTTTTTTTCAGAAGACCAGAACGGTGATATAAGTAGATGGTACTGGGAGTTCGTACAGGTTATCTCTAAATGTTGAAAATTGATGACTAAAGAAATATTAACATAAGCTTATTATTTTATTTCAAAGAAATAGGTCTCAGGTTCTGGAAAAAGACATTTTGGAGTTGTAGAGAATTTACAGCTCAAAGGCGCAGGGAGAGAATTTATGATTGCACCTTTCTAAAGTAACTGCGCTAAGAAAAGGAAGGACAGAGGCCAATACTCAATAATAAACCTTTGTAAAGTGTAGTTAGATGAGACTGAGAATAGAAAGAGGGAGAATTTAATTTTATCTGAGGCTAATATAACATTGAAACCAAAACAGAAAAGAACATACTAAAAAGGAAAATTCAGGCCAATATCATTCATGAATATTGAAGTAAAACTCCCAAATAAAATACTAGCTACTATATCTAGGAATACATTTTAAAACTATGTGGGTTTTATCCTGGAAATGAAGAGTTGAATTTATTTTTATTTTTTATTTTTTAAAGATTTTATTTATTTTAGCTTGGTGATGGGTATTAAAGAGGGCACGCATTGAATGGAGCACTGGGTGTTATACGCAAACAATGAATCATAGAACACTACATCAAAAACTGATGATGTAATGTATGGTGATTAACATAACATAATAAAATTTTTTTTAAAAGATTTTATTTATTTGACAGAGCGTGAGGAGGGGGAAGCAGCAGAAGGAGAGGGAGAAGCAGGCTTCCCACCGAGCAGAGAGCCCGATATGGAGCTCGATCCCAGGACCCTGGGATCATGACCTGAGCTGAAGGCAGACACTTAACCAACTGAGCCACTCAGGTGCCCCAAAGAGTTGAATTTAGATTTAAGTATCTGTTAATGTAATTTACCATATAAACAGATTAAAAGAGAAAATCGACATGATCATTGCAATATTTGCTAAAAAAAGAAAAAGCATCCAATAGAATTCAGCACCAATTAATGAGCAAAAAAGAAAAAATAAAGTTAGAAAGCTACCAAGAGAAATTTTCTTTTCCTAGTAAAGGGTATTTACAAGCCCTATAGCAAATTCATAATAATGTAAACATTAGAAGCATATCTATCATTGTTAGCAGCATCAAATAAAAAAGAACTATAAGAATAAGTGTAAATAAAGATGCTCATGATTTTTATGGAGAAAATTATAAAACTTTATCAAAAGACATTAAAGATGACCTACATAAAAAAGAAATATGTTCATTAATAGTTTCATTATCATAGAGGTAGCTTTTCTCATTAATCTATATATTCAATAAGAATCCAAAGAAATCCTGACAGGGATTTTAATGAAATTGGACAAGCTGATTCTAAAATTAATATGGAAAAAAAAGTCAAGAATAACAAGACATTCCTGAGGAAGAACAGAGTAAGAGGACTTGTTTTATAATAAATCTTATTATAAACCTGTTTTAATGAATAGAGGGAGTATTGATAGAAGGCCCAAAAGCATGTTCTCACATATGTGGAAACTTGATCTATGAAATAAGTGGCATTGCAGTTAAATGGAGAATGGATTTTGGAAATCGTAGAACAAAATAATACATAGAGGTAAAATAAAATTTGATTCCCATTTTATATAATACCCAGAATCAGTTTAAAGTAATTGCATAGGGGCACCTGGTTGGCTCAGTAGGTTAAGCATCCGACTCTTGATTTTGGCTCAAGGCCTTGATCTCAGGGTCATGGGATCGAGCTCTGCATTGGGCTCTGTGCTCAGTGTGGATTCTGCTTGTCCCCCTCCCTCTCCACCTCCCCTCGCTCTCTCGCTCTCGCTCTCTCTTAAATAAATAAATAAATAAATAAATAAATAAATAAATAAATAAATAAATAAAAAAAATCTTTAAAAAAAATTAAAGTGCATAACCTAAATGTGAATCTTAGAATATAATTTAAGGAAATATTTTTGTGATTTGAGGGTTGAGAAGAATTTCTTAACGAAGACACACACACAAAAAAACCACAAACATAAATAAAAAGTGGTGAGTGTAAGTGTATTAATTTAGTCCATCGAAATATACCCTTTAACAAGTAAAAAGAAAAGGTCTCCAGTTAGAAGAAGAAATTTGCAAAACCTAATTACCAAATGACTGGAATACAGAACATATGATGTGTTCCTCCAGATCAATGAGAAAAGGACTAAAAAAACAATTTAGAGATGGGGAAAATAGATTCACATTTTCTTATAAAATTAAACATTTGCTTATATTATCATATGATTCCTTGGTATTTACTCATAAAAATGAAAACTTAAGATCGCATACCAAAAACCTACAAGTGAATGTTCATAGCAGCTTTTTTTGAAATAGCCCAAAAGTAGAAACAATATGAATGCCCTCCAGTGGGTGATTGGATAAACAAAATATGGCATATCCATCCAGTGGAATACTACTCAACAATTAAGAGGAAAGAATTGTTGATGTATGCAGTTATTTAGATAGAGCTTGTGGGCATTATATAAATGAAAAAAAATCAAATCTCAAAAGGTTGCATACTATGTGTTTCAATTTTTGTAACATTCTCAAAATGACAGCATTACAGTGATGGAGAAAATATCATTGGTTTCCAGGCATCAGGGTTTTTGAAGAGACGCTATAACTGCAAAGGCAGAGCCTAAGGGAGTTTCTTTGGGATGATCAAACAGTTCTCTATCCTTATTGTGGTAGTGATTAAACAAATCTTTATTTCATAGAACTCCTTGCATGCGTGCACACACACACACAAGTTAATGCATGGAAAAACAAATAAGATCTGAAGAAGGTATGTGGTATATTTAGTACGGCACTGCCGGTATCCCAATCTTGATAATTGTTCTATGGTTATGGAATATGTTATCATTGAAGGAAGCTGAGTGAAAGTCCTACAGCAGATACTCTATATTATTTTTTGAACTTCTTTGTGAATTTGAAATTCTTTCTAAACAAAAAGATAAAGAGGACATAGAAGCCAGCTTGAAACATCTCCTACTGGTCAAATCTGGGATAATTAGAACATCAGAATAAACAGTGATAGTAACAGAATATGTGTTCCAACAAACAGTAAGACAGAATTAGACGTGCAATATTTATTGGGGGAAGGGCCTATGAAGGATAAAGGAGAGAGAGCAGAAATAGGCAGGGAGAGCCTCGTATGCAATGGAAAACTGACTCCTATGAAGGAGAGATGGAAGGAAGGAGAAGGAAAGTTCTCAGATTATAGTGCAGCTCTGAGAAAGTCTTATCCAACCTGATGGCCAGCCCAAGAGAAGATTGCATATTTACAGGAAGCTTGTATTGGGCATAAATGGCCCACCTGTAGCACCTCTGCCATGCCTAGCATTGACCAGGAACAGCACTCCCCTGAGAGCATGGCTTTGTCATGAACATGCAAGGGATGTGAAGGTGCAGCAATAGGAGGCTGTCAGACATCCACATCCTCAGAACAGATTCTTGTTAAATATCTGAATGGTGCATTTCCATTATCACACAAAATAGAATTCACTGAATTAAAATGAGTCCATGAATCCGTACTGGTAGAATTTTATAAATAGATAAATGAAGAAAAACTCTTTTTTTATATAAAATGCCAATGGATAAATGGAGAAGAAAGTCACTACTTAGCCACTATCATAGTAAAAATAGTAAAAACTGATGAGTCAGGCAAGAACCATCAATGGATGCTAAAATTAATAACTAAAGGTTTGATGAGGAAAGAGCATATTTAGATAGCAATGTTGGTGGGAATGTAAATTGGTACAGCTGCTACGGAAAATGGTATGGGGGTTCCTTAAAATATTAAAAATAGAATTACCATATGATCCATCAGTCCCACTTCTAGACATATATTCAAAGCAAATAAGAACAGATTCTTGAAGAGATATCTGAGCTCCCATATATAAACAGAATCTTATCCATGAGGAAGGACCTGCTGTGGACAACATGGATGGATCTTGAGGTTATTATACTAAGTGAAATAAGTCAGAGAAAGACAAATATGTATAATATTACTTTTATGTGGAATCTAAAAAAGCCAAACTCAGAGAAATAGAGACTAGAATCGTGGTTACCTGGAGCTGGCAGATGGGGAAGAAGAGGACACATTAGTCAAAGAGTACGCATTTCCAGTTATATGAATAAGTTCCGGGGACCTAATGTACAACATAGTGATTATAGTTAATAATACTGTGTTACATACTTGAAAGTGGCTAAGAAAGTAGATTTTAGATGTTCTCACTGCAAAAAAGAAATGGTAATTATTTAACATGATGCAGGTGTTAGCTAATAGTATGGTGGTAATCATATTGCAATATATAAGCGTATCAAATCAACACATTGTAAACCTTAAACTTACACAATGTTATGTCAATTATGTCTCAATAATGCTAGAAAGAGAGAAAAAAATTAAATTTTGTGTATTGGGTGATATTTTTTATAATGTATGAAATGATGGTAGTAAGTTTTTGTTTAAAATGATCAGGATGGGTGAACCACAGATATTCTACCACTCAGCAATATATATACATTTTAAAAATTATAGTGTTTTGCTGCAGATAGAGATGGTTCTCTGTTCCAAACAGATCAGTCTATTTAAATTATAATTTGGACTCTTATTGTCAGTATCCCAATACATGTTGAACAAATTAAAATAACATACAAAAAAGGGCAGTTGGGACATCTATTAGAACTATTATAAGGTTAATTACCTTCCCTGTGTTAAAAAATTCGCAATGGAAAAATACAGGTTACTTCATAATAGAGACATAGAGTTTAATGCAACAAGAAGTAACAAAAGTAAAGAAAACAGGAGTGTCAGCAGCTAGATGATGAATTTCATAGCCTCAGAATCTTTGCATTTCCGTGTTGGAGATTCCCCGATCCCTAAGTATTTCTATTTTAGAATAACATATCTAGCAAGCTGATGCTTTCTTTTCCAGTTACTTTCACAATTATAATCACATTTCATGCTCACTAAAGTGCTGTTAGAGTCTGAAGGCAAATTTAAGATTTATGATGAAATGAGAGAATGACAATGTTGTAGTGGAAAGGAACTTTTGGCACTTTTACTCAACTATTTTTTAGGTTATTTTTATGCAGTTATCACAATGAATAAAATGGTTGTAGGCAATATGAGCAGAAATGAAACCTTGAAATTAACTTAATCAGGCAGGCTATTTTATATTGCTGATTTGTATTTGCTTGAGCTTGTTGGGATCAGGTACCGTGAACATAAATAGGACCGTTCCTAGGAAGGAAAAATAAGGTTTGATTGTGACAGATGATACTGACCAATTCTCTATAGCTCTAAGTGCCTAGATGTATAGGTTTATTGTAATGTGCTGCCTGTCTAACTGCTAGGACAGAAATAAATTATTGCATTTTTTTCAGAAAGCATGATTCACCCTTGGCCAGTAAAAAAGTAATCCTTCTGTTCTTTGAACTCCCATTGGCCCTTCTCTCTACTTTTCTTAGAATACCCATAACTCTCTGATACTATTAGGATCTGATTTTATATGTTAGACTGTAAGGTTTTGATGGCAAGAAGAACAGTATCTTTGCCCTCCTTGTACTCTCCACAGTACCTAGCACAAGGTCTTGTGAAAACAGGCATTTAGTCACAATTATTGAGTGAAACTATAGGACATGATAAACTGGTCCCCCAAATGATCTCTTAGGCCGTTCTGCCATACACTCTGTATGAATGGAGGAGGCCACTTCTAGCTTTGGGTCTCCAGTGTTTGTTCCCTAAGGCAAGCACTTGAACAGTCCATTACCAGGCCTATGGAAATATCTCATAGATATTCACATACCTGGGATGCGTAAGTGCCAGCAATTAAAAATAAATCCAGATAACAAAACTGGAGATAATGATAGGGGATGCTTGATGTGAGAAATATCATAACCCACGTAGGAAAAAAGGGGGGAAAAAGAGGCTAATTAAGGGATAATCTCAGTGTGTTAACAAATGGCAGAAAGGTAAAAAAAAAAAATCTTCCCCGTTCAATGATAATATGGGCTGTGAGCTTAGCCATGAGTCTTCAGAAAAGAGGATTGGGGTTCAGTGGTCTACTAGACAGATTTTATTTATTCATGGCCTTTTTGGGTAAAAGACAAGTTGTGAGCATAATTCCTTCGAATAGTACATAATTTATTGAGGGTAAAACAGTGAGATACCAAGGAAGAAGTGGGGTGGACAGTAGGCAAATTTCCTTCAGAAGAGTGCAGGATGGTACAATGTGTTATTTATAAAATGACGTGTTGTCATATGAACAGACATCATCACATATGAAGAAAAATGGCATTTAGTTGTGATAACTCATCCTCTAAAAATGTAAGTTGCAGAATTGCCATTGGAAGTTCTGGTTGCAAAATAAGCACTTGTGTTATTTCCCATTACTCTTTGATGTTCCACTAAAGGTCAGACATTCTTCATGTACATTGAAGGAATAACAGAAACGAGGGCCACTATTCCCTTGCATAAACACTTTTTTTTTTCTACTGGACTGATCTACTAATGCACCTCTACATGTCTGTCTTTTTCCTACTACTCTGTCTTTGGTCACACTAACCCCCTGCAAGTGGAATGTTCTCTTCTTCCTTGCCTTTACTTAAACCTATAGCCATTTTTCATGATTGCAAATATTATCTACTTGAAGATATATATGTTTTTTATCTTTAAACATTTTTTACTTGAATACATTCTTCATATCATTGCTTTGGTATTTATCAGTGAAATTTACTGTGAGTTGTAACTCACTGTATTGTATTTCATTGTATTGTAATTTCTTTGTTTTACAATGGATCTCAAGTATTTTGAGGGAAATGGATTGCCTTCTGACACACGCACATCAAGGTTACAATCCCCTTCACTGTCCTGCTAAAGAATTGAAAAAAAGGTTATTTCCAACATTTCTTTGCTAAGATTATTCTCATGAGAACTGATTGTCAGGAAGTCACCTCTTAACTGCAATTTTTCATATATGTAGTACTCAGCCAAGATTTAATGGTTGCTTATAGGGAAACTGTAGATCTTTGGATCTGGCGAGGTTAGGGGCCAGAGCTACTGCTACCAATAGCTACCGGTCGATTGGCCAGGCACCAAGGTAAGTGGGTAGTGCAAGATCCTGGGTCTGCTTCTCCCCAGCATTGACAGCGTTCATACTGTGCACACAGTTAAATTAAAACCTTGAGAAAAAGCAAAAATGATAGTATGCTTTTAAGATATACTTATCTGAATGGGAAATGCAGTTATTATACACACACACACATATATATGGGAAGGAAGACACGTAAGCTCCAAGAAGCTTGGTGAATAGGTTTTTAGGGTTAGTGCAGGTTTTACTGAATCTTGGTAATTAAGTAATTAATCCATTCTTTTTATTTTCTGTTAAGTTGAATTCCCACTGTATGCCAGCTATTGAGCTAAACGTAAATGCAATTAAATTTTGGAGTTAAGCTGCCAAAATTAAATTGTGTTTGTATAATATCTAAACAATGTGGGTATTAGCAAGTTTCTTAACTTTTTAAGTCTCAGTTTTCCTGTAAAATGGAAATATCCCAGTAATCAGCTCATATGATTAATTTGAGCATGACACAAATTAATGTTTTTACTAATGTGTGTTGTGTTTATAAGTACTTAATAAAATAGGTATTTTTGTTATTACTAATGTTCTTATCATTGACTTACACTCTGTTATTACTCTTACGATTATCATTAACTTGGATTTTCTGTAGATCTGTCCATAAAATTATCTAACTACCAAGTTATTAGTAGGGCCATCTTACCAAAATTAAGTACTGAAGAGTTGATTATTGACCTTTCAGCAGTTTTAACTACAGTCTTTGTATCTATGTTAGACATGCACATATTCAGTTACATTATATATAATGGATATTGTTCTGGTTATATAGAAATAAATAAAGACTAAACAAATGAGAAAAGCCAAAGCTGTTAATTCAGAGTTTGCTATAGCAAGGGAGTCAGCCACCACCGCTTGTGCTTTGGCAGAAACTCAGAGGCAGGCAGAGAAATGGGAAAGCTTTACAGTGACAAAACAGGAAGGCTTCACATGTGCCCTGTTGGGAGGCTGTTGGAGTGGGGAAGCTTGTAAGTGCACGAACTAAAAGCAGGGCATCCTCTGTGAGTGGTGAGTGTACATACTTGGCTTCCTCTGGATGGTTCTCAATTTGAAGTTGGAACGAAGATTTGGAAAGTTGTCAAGTCATAGCCATTTGGGGCTGATTGTTGCAGGGGTTACTGTTTGACTTCCTGGATTGCTTCTAAAGATAGTAGTGTGACTTCCTATAAATCTCATTTATAGCCAGCTGGCTTCTTAGTCTGGTTATTGGGTTTGTGGACAGCTTGCCGTAAGTTGTGGGTCAGAGCTGTATTTTTATATATGGTCTCATCATCCATTTACATAATCAGTCTCCCAGAAGTGTAGAGTCTGGAGCTAGAGTACATACCTTACTAATATGTGACCTTACGCAAACTGGTAAATCTCTTTATGCTTCAGTTACTTAACCTGCCAAATGGAATCAGAGTAGTTATTAATATATGCAGTTATTTTTTTTTTAAAGATTTTCTTTATTCATTGGAGAGCGAGCAAGAGAGAAACAGCATGAGAGAGGAGAGGGTCAGAGGGAGAAGCAGGTTCCCTGCCGAGCCGGGAGCCCGATGTGGGACTCGATCCCAGGACCCTAGGATCATGACCTGAGCTGAAGGCAGTCGCTTAACCAACTGAGCCACCCAGGCGCCCAATATATGCAGTTATTTTAATAATTAAATGAGTTAATATATGTAGAGCCCTTAAAACAGTACCTAGCACAAAGTATTAGATTTTATTCTATTATATAATCAATAGAATAGAAGAACATCTCTTGGATGTCATTCATAGGATATTACATTTCTTCACCTGCCTCTTAAATTTTAATAATACCATTTTGTGCCAATACAAGTTCTACTTTCACTTAAGGTGTAGAGTATTATCTCAGGTAAATTCCCACCGAATAAAAAAAGATATATTTCCTTAGAAGCCATGTAAATTGTCAACTCTTCACTATATTTTACCCTGTGACCTAGCAGTGCACCCTAGTGGGTGGAACATATTTCACTACCCATCCATACTGGTCATACAACTTGCTTTTGCTAAAGAAATACTTGTGGACCTGATGTGAGCAGAGGCCTTAAGTGTATTTGCACAATTTGGCTTCCTCTCTTGTGTTCCTCTCATTGTCATGAGAAGTGCATGTCCCTGAAAGCTAGCATCCCTTTAGTCTGAGCCCCACAGCAAGTTAGGCGAGGCAGATCTGAACCCTCCGACAACCCAGAGCCAAGCCCAGTCTACCCTGAAGCAGAACGCCTCAGCAGACCCTCAGATCTGTGAGAAAGATGAATGCTCACTGTTGTAAGCCAGGGGGTTCAGGGAGTAGTTTGTTATGCAGCATTACTACAATAACAGCCCAACGGAGAGGAATGATAGGTTAAATCTTTCACTCACAGTTTTGTCATTACTGGATGAAATGAGCCGTTTGTCTCTTTAATGAGCGGGAGTCTTGAGGAATTGAGACAGAAAATTGTAATGTCTTGATAAGGTACAAGTGATTGGTAAAGTTGGGGTTCATGAGGCGCTGTCGTGTGATATGTTGCTCACTGAGGCTAGTAGAGGATCCAGCGGTCTGAGGGCATTAGGGGCACAGAGGGAGGAGTCACATTGAGAGAGAGTTTGAGCAAAAGAAAACAAGGGACGGAAGTGAATGTATATTTCACTTTGTTGTTTCAAATAGGTAAAATGAAAGAGTTAATTTATCTGCCCAAAGTGAGTATTCCAAAACAGCAGGGAGAAACCTGTACTTAGAAATAAAAATTACTCATGGGTAATAATAATAAATCAGAAAAACATACACTTTTGAAAAAAATCTCCAATCATTTTATGGAAGAAAGTCAACCAATTGTTTCATGCTGGTCATCGGCATTTCCTATTCATGAGAACACAAAAGCATTGTCTTCAGAAATCCTGTATGTATCTGAACTGCTTTTGCAGTTCTGGCATCAGAATACATTTTAATTCCGTGCAACTCTACATGATTTTGTTTACAATAACAACCTTTGAAGTGGATTGTCAGCATGGTGCAGCTAATTCCTTCTTATGTCTCTATGTCACATGTAGGTGAAGTTTCTGAGTGAAGCATCAGAATATATACAGAGAGAAACATTATTTTCTTGGCAATGCAGAACCACTGCCTTATGTTCCAAACCAGACAAGGTGTGCAGTATTATTCATAATTATCTTTATTCATTAGAATTCTCTGAATTTCAGGTAGTGGTCACATTTACCCAGTGAGTGGGCTTGGCTGTACTCCCACCAATCCCAATGCAGTATATTTCTCTTAACCATTGTTTTTATTTGGCAAAGCAATAGGCTCAATGAACTCATTGTCAGTACAGGGTAGGGCTTAAAATAAAATTTGCAGACAAAGGAACGTTAATAAAAGTGAGAAAATGAAAAGGTGTACTCCAATAAGGATTAGTCATAATTACAATAAAGTGAATTCATTTGTCACAAAGAAATCAAATGCTTTCTGTAATAATGGCTAGAAGTAGAAATACAATCACCAAAAGTGTACCAAAAATCTTCCATGTCTATATTAACCTCTCTTTAGCTTACCCTTTCTTTCCATCTATCTTCAATGCTGCTTTGGAAAAGAATTTATAAACAAATCTACCTTGTGGTCTCAATGACAGATAACAGCTTGATATGTTGCTATTTGAGCTTTAGCAAAAATAATTATTTCTAATCACAGGGAACGAAGCTAAACTAGTGGTACTCCAGATAACTATGTAGAATTATTGAGTTGAATGTTCTTAGGTGAAAGGTTGGGGCAGAACAGAGCTTCCTCTCATATTTTCAGTTAGTTCAAAGCTGGTTGCCCACACTGACTGTCATACCTGAGTACCATCGATAAGTATAATCTCTTTCATGACTTTCTCATAAAACATTGACAAAAGCACATAAAATCTGTATCTCAGATTTAGGTATTTTAAGCAAAGCCCCCTGATACTATCAAGCATACTTTCTCCCATCACCCCATATTCCATGTGTGTGTGTATGCATGTGAATGTGTGTGTGTGTGTGTGTGTGTGTGTAAAGGATCAGGTAAACCAGAAGTATAGGTACATGTATTCTATATTCAGGGATACCATGTTTGCTAGCTCCTGGTCACTACTTACCTTACATGATTGACCTGTAATTGATACTGTTCTTCTGTATGTTCTATATTTTCAAAAGACTGTAGTCCTAGCAGTGGGATTCTATGCTAGTTTTATTTTCCTTTTCATAATATTTTTCCCTATTGTCTGGCTTATTTTCACAAGTAAGAATATATTTTCAAACAGACAAAACAATGAACCTATTTCTATATTTATAACACTAACTTTTTAAAGACTGACAAAAGTAAAAAAAAAAAAAAAAAGATGTAATACTGGCCCTTAAATCCCACACACAATCTCTGATGATGTATTTTTAATTTTTTTCCAAGTTTTTATTTAAATTCCACTTAATTAATATACAGTGTGATATTAGTTTCAGGTGTAGAATTTCATGATTCAGCACTTACGTACAACACCCTGTGCTCATCACAAGTACACTCCTTAATCCCCATCACCTATTTAACCTATCACCCCACCACCTCCCCTCTGTCTGATGATATATTTTTAAATCAAACTAGTGCTTTAAAAATTTGAATAACAGGGGTGCCTGGGTGGCTCAGTCACTTAAGTGTCTGCTTTAGGCTCAGGTCGTGAACCGGCGGGGGGGTCCTGGAATGCCCTGTATCAGGCTCCCTGCTGGGTGGGGGTGTCTGCTTCCCTCTCCCTCTGCCTGCCACTCCCCTTGCCTGTGCTCTCTCTCTCTCTCTCTCTCTCTCTCTCATGCTCTCTCTCTCTCTCCAATAAATAAATAAAATCTTTAAAAAATAATAAATATTTGAACAACGGAAATATACAAATAAAATGTAAAAATGTTCTACCATCACCTACCTCCAAAGATAACCACTGGTGTCACTACTTCTCATGTATATAAATCTAGAAAATAATTTTATGTTTATTCCATTATATATGTGTATGTTCGTGTATGGATTGTTTTTTCACTTCAAATACCCTAGAATCTTTACATAAATGCACATAGGTATGTAATGTGTATTTTTTTCAAATGCACAGTTTGTCATTGTACAGTATATCCCTATTGATGGTCATTTAGGTTGTTTCAGGTTTTTACCCATTACGGACATTTAGTTCTTGTTTTTTATATCTACAAACTGTGCTAAAGTGAATATCCCTGTCTATTTATTTTGGGATCTTTTGTCAACCATATTGCACAGTCATCTTACTAGCTATGGGGCCCTGAGTTAAATGTATTATATTAAAATGTTTTATAGACATTGCCTAGATGCTTTTAAAATGGTTACAGCAATTTCTACTGCCTCCAACAGTGCGTACTTACCTATGTCCTGCCTAATGCTGGCCTTACAAAATTTTTAAATTTTTTGACAATTTTAAAGGTAGAAACTATCCCCATTTGCTTTGAAGTTAACATGGTAGTTGAGCATATTCTTATGTTTTTTGGCCTTTTGTATTTATTTTCAGTGAAATCAGTGGTCATTTGTCTTCATTTATAAATTGTGTCTTGTTTTTATTGATTTCTAAAAGTTATTTTCATTTTGGGGAAAAATAAGAAGGAAGAAGGGACGGAAGGAAGGAAGGAGGAAAGGAAAAAATTAACCCACCAAGAATATACTTTTCGAACACAGTATCTTACCACAAGCTAATATGCATAGTCACTCCAGTTTAGACACGTTTTGAATGTGTGCTATGTGGAAAACACAGTGCTAGGTGTTACAGGGTAAGGGTAGGAAGATAAGTCAGAGAACTATAGAAATCACAAGAGTGAGAATTTGTTTATTGCTTTAAAAAGCTGGGCCTCAGCAGCAATATGCCTGAGAATTTATATATCCTTTGAGTATTGCATTCCTTTAGAAAAGAAATGATGACTTTCTCTTTGTGCTAGACTGTATTCTTGTTCAAACTATTCACTGTCTCTCCCTGGGATGGTTGATAATTCCATCTCTCATTGTCAGCTCGCTTGACCCTGTGACCTGCACTGCCTCACCCTGAAATATTTAGGTTGATTTAGGGTGGTGCCAATAGAAAAGAAGCAAAATCAGGTGGAAAAACAAAAACAGAATACTATTCATTCTTACTTGGTTTTATGCACCGGAGAGAAGTTTTAGCTTAATAAAAATTCTGAAAATTTTCCAAACTGGATCTTTCAGACACAGTGTCTACCATCTGGGACATTTCTTTGAAAACATCTGGATAGTGATTAAATATTGTAGCTTCCAAGTAAACATCTAGCATCATATATATGCAACCTTAAAGTAGAATTACAATCAATTTCAAAAGACAATAAAATTAACAATTCCCAGACAACAGTTGCTTAGGGTTATGAAAATAAATAAGTATAAATCTCATATTTTTTTTACTTTAACCCAGATGTGGTATTATGAATGTATCCATAATAACCAATTATGATGTGCTTTGACAAAATTTTTTCCTCAAATCATTGTTTCTTTTCTTAAGACTACAGTCAGTTTTTTGTTGTTGGTTTTGGTTTCTTTGTGTGTGTGGTGTGTGTGTGTGTGTGTGTGTTATTTTGTTAGGCATTTCATTCACTGCTTTGAGCTGTGTACAGAGGTCAGGCTTTAAAAGTTGTATCCTGCTTGTGATCCCCAACTTCTATACTCTTTCCTTGCTTGCTTGCTTCCCTCCTTCCATAGTGTTTGTTGACAACCCACCATGTGCCATGTACTACACCAAGCATCAGAGATACAGCAGTGAACAGAACAGACAATGTCTCTGCTCTCTGGAAGCTTCCACTGTTGTGAGAAAGAAAAAAATGTACATACAAACATGTAACATCATGACAGATTATAAGTCCAAAAAAAAAAAATAAAGCTAAAGCATAGGGGTGATGTGGCATATTTCAGTTGGGATATTGGAATTCCTCTCTGTGTGTCATGAATGAGGTGAGGAAGTGAGCCAAACAAATTCATGAGGGCAAATTGGCTCAGACAGAAGTAACAGCAATACAGAGGCCTTGAGGTCAAAGTATGCTTTACATGTTGGAGGAATCAAGGAAGCCATTGTTGCTTAAAGGAGAGTGAGTGAGTGTGAGATTGGAGGAGGTACAATCAAAAACAAGATTTGAGATCATAACACATAAAGCTTGTTTTGTTGAAATCATGAAGCTTGTAGGACATGACAAGGGCCTGGATTTTCTAAGTGTGATGAGAAACCAATAAAAGGTTCTGAGCAGGAGTAATAACACCTGACTTATTTTAAAATGCTAGATGTATGAATTCCTAGCCTTAGGACATGTGTCAGGTTACTTAATTGCTCTGGGTCTCAGTTTCTTTGTGTGTAGAAAGGGGTTAATTATAATAATTCTATAGGGATGTAAAGATTTTACAAAAGTGGGACTCCTGGGTGGCTCAGTTGTTTAAGTGTCTGCCTTGGGCTCAGGTCATGAACCCAGGGTCCTGGAAGCCAGCCCTGTGCCAGGCTCCCTGTTCAGCGGGGTCTCTTTCTCCCGTTGCCTCTGCCCCTCTCCCTACTCCTGTGCTCTCTCCCTTTCCCTCTCAAATAAATAAATAAAATCTTAAAAAAAAAATCTTAAAAAAAAAATTACCTTTTGGAAATTGGAGGGGGAGATGAACCATGAGAGACTATGGATTCTGAGAAACAAACTGAGGGTTCTAGAGGGGAGGGGCGTGGGGGGATGGGTTAGCCTGGTGATGGGTATTAAAGAGGGCACGTTCTGCATGGGGCACTGGGTGTTATACGCAAACAGTGAATCATGGAACACTACATCAAAAACTAATGATGTAATGTATGGTGTTTAACATAACATAATAAAAAAAACAAAAAAGGTAATTTGTGAAAAGCTCTCAGCACAGTGCCTGATACCTAGCAAATACTCAATAAATATTCTTTAGTTTCTGTTATTAGTATTGTTGCATAATCATCATTATTAGTAAGTAAGCCTATTAAAAGCCTCAAGAGGGAAAAAGACAATTGTTAGAGGATGCAGTAATTTAAAGTATGTGAAGACTGAGAAACTGTTGGACTATATGATAGAAAGTAATTTCTAGTTGTTGAAATAAAAATTGCAAAAAAGGGTGAAGGCATTGGTCAAATTAAAAATTTGCTTTTTTGCATCTGATTTCATTTTTATTACAATTGCTTATCTTAAAAAAAAAAACACTTTGGTAGTGCAAAAACCAAGTGGAGTAGTATGTGATCTTTGACCTAACTTTCATAACACATTTAGTAGTATTGTCTAATTGACTGCAGAAGTGTTAAAAATGGGAATATGTGTGAAGCAATTAACTAAAAATATGTGATTACTTGCTCTCACATGGCCCTGAAGTTAGTGTACTGAATGCTGTTTTAGTTAGATATGCTTCTCTCACTTTATTTGTTAAATTTTTTATCAAAATAAATTTGATGATATAGTGTCAGTGAATTTTGAAAATGGAATTTTCTTTATAGCCCTGTTGATAAACACAGTTTTATTTATTGCTTTTTAAATTCAGATTCTAACATTTATTTTATGTTTGAAACTATAGATCAGCCAAGAGTAATAAATTTAGAGAATGCATACTACCACTGAATAATTTAGTGGGTTGAAAGCCTTTCCTCATTTTCCTATGAATGCCAATTAGAAAAAATTGGAATTCCTTTTTAGCTATCTTGTACGTTATTATAATACTGTCTGGAGCCAAGCTGGGCTGTTAGTTGTCCATAGAAGTCTTACACAAAATTAAAATGTAAGTAGTTTCAAGTAGGATCATAATGCTTTTAAATATTTGGGTTTGATGACTTGGATTCAGGATGGGAGGTGTGTGGGAGGTGGGGGGAGGAGAAAGCTTAGAAGTGCAGACTGATATGAAAGCCCATTAGCTAAAATTATCTTATAATAGGCTGAAAGAGGTTGCATACCCAAAGTCATTTGGCCAGCCCCTCATGCAGACAGTTTAAATGACCATTTGAAATGTTCAGAGGAACATGATCTCAGACAGAGAAGACTCTTACGGACTTCCAGAGGCACCAGTTCCCAATGGAAAGCACGTGGAAAAATGAACAGTGTCTAACACCTAGCCAGAGTACGTCAGCATGTTGATCAATGAAGATGTTTTTCAATACAGTGTTACTATAGTTATTTTTTAGTATTACTAAGCATACCAAGGGAGAGTCGTGTTTACTATTTCCTTTATTTTTGAGATTTCCATATTAGGGAAATAGAAAGTTCAAGTCTAACAGACTTGTACACACACACACACACACACACACACATCTACTGTCAGTATATGTATGAACATGCATGCTTTTCCAGGTCTGCTCTTTAAGTGGGAAGTAGCATTCAAATCCCACTCCTTCGAATATCTGAAATACATCTTCTGTTGAAATCAGCCTACATTTTGTTGAAGGGAAAGTACAAAATGCAGTGAATTGAAAGCTAATATTTGCTACACTAATAGGATATATAGAGGAATCTATCTCTGTCTCTCTCTCTACATATATGTTTATTTGATGTTTTTGTAGGAAAAAGCTGGAAAACTTTATATATTTTTGAAAATAAAATATCATTTTTAACTCTTTCAGATTTATTGAGGTATTTTTTTTTAATATTCTAGTAGGGTTAACATACGGTGTTACATTAGTTTCAAATGCACAATATAATGATTCAACACTTACACACATAAGTCACTGCTCATCATGGTAGGTGTACACTTAATCCCCTTCACGTTGTTCACCCATCCCCACCCACCTCCCCTCTAGTAACCATCAGTTTGTTCCCTATAGTTAAGAGTCTGTTTTTTGGTTTGTCTCTTTTTCCCTTGTTCATTTCTTTTGTTTCTTAAATTCCACAAATGAGTGAAATCATATGGTATTTGTCTTTCTCTGACTTATTTCACTTAGCATTATTCTCTCTGGATCCCTCCATGTTGTTGCAAATGGCAAGAGTTCATTCTTTTTTAGGGCTAATATTCCATTGTATATCTTTACCACTTTATCCATTCAAATATCAGTGGTCACTTGGGTTGCTTCCATAATGTGGCTAATTGTGAATAATGCTTCAATACACATAGGGTGCATATATCTTTTCAAATTAGTTTTTTTGTATTCTTCAGGTAAATACCCAGTAGTGGAATTACTGGATCATATGGTAATTATATTTTTAGTTTTTTGAGGAAGATGCACACTTGTTCTCCACAGTGGCTGCAACAGTTTGCATTCCCACCAACAGTGCAAGAGTTTCTTTCTTCTCTACATCCTCTCCAACATTTGCTGTTTCTTGCATTTTTCACTTTAGCCATTCTGACGTGTGAGGGGATATCTCCTTATAGTTTTGATTTGCATTTTCCTGATGATGAGTGTTGTTGAGCATCTTTTCATGTGTCTGTTGGCCACCTGGATGACTTTTTTGGAGAAATGTCTCTTCATGTCTTCTGTCCATTTTTAATTGGATTATTTGGGTTTTGTTTTGTTTTGTTTGGTGGTAAGTTGTATAAATTCTTTATATATTTTGGATACTAACCCTTTATTGGATATGTCATTTGCAAATATCTTCTCCCATTCAGTAGGCTGTCCTTTAGTTTTGTTGATTATTTCCTGTACTTTTTATTTTGATGTAGCCCCAGTAGTTTATTTTTGCTTTTGTTTCCCTTTCTTTAGGAGACATATCTAGAACAATGTGCTATAGCCCATGTCAAAGAAATTACTGCCTGTGCTGTGTTCTAGAATTTTTATGGCTTCAGGTCTCATATCTAAATCCTTAATCCATTTTGAGTTTATTTTTGTATATGGTATAAGAAAGTGCTCCAGTTTCTTTCTTTCCTTTTTTTTTTTTTTTGCATGTAGCTGTTCAGTTTTTCCCAACACCATTTGTTGAAGAGACTGTTTTTTCCATTGCATATTCTTATCTCCTTTGTCAAAGATTAATTGACCATGTAATTGTGGATATTTCTGGGCTCTCTATCCTGTTCCATTAATCTATTTGTCTATTTTTATGTCATACTGTTTTGATTATTAAAACTTTGTAGCATATCTTGAAATATGGGATGTGGTATCTCCCACTTTGCTCTTCTTCTTCAAGATTGCTTTGGCTGTTTGGGGTCTCCTATGCTTCTATACAGATTTTAGAATTATTCTAGTTCTGTGAAAAATTCTGTTGGTATTTTGATAGGCATTGCATTAAATCCATACACTGCTTTGGGTAGGATGGACATTTTAACAAAATTTGTTCTTCCAATCCATGTTCATGATATATCTTTCCATTTGTTTGCATCATCTTCAATTAGTTTCATTAATGTTTCATAGTTTTCAGAGTATAGGTCTTTCAGCTCTTTGGTTAAATTTATTCCTAGTTATTTTATTATTTTGGGTACAATTGCAAATGGGATTGTTTTCTTAATTTCTCTTTCTGCTACTTCATTATTAGTGTATAGAAATGCAATGATTTCTGTGTATTGATTTCTTTATCCTGTGACCTGAATTCATTTATCAGTTCTAGTATTTTCTTGGAGTCGAGGGCTTTCTATATGTAGTCTCATGTCATCTGCAAATAGTGACTTTTATTCCTTTTTCTTGTCTGATTGCTGTGGCTAGGACTTTCAGTAGTATGTTGAATAAAGGTGGTGAGAGTGGACATCCTTGTTTTGTTCCTGACCTTAGGGGGAAAACTTAGTTTTTCCCCATTGAGTATGATATTTGCTGTGGGTTATTAATCTATGGTGTTTTTCATTATGTTGAGGTATGTTCCCTCTAAACCTACTTTATTGAAGGTTTTTTTCATGAATGGATGTTGTACTGTGTCACATGCTTTTCCTGCATCTATTGAAATAACTGTATGGTTTTTATCCTTTCTCTGTTTGATGTGATGTATCACATTGATTGATAGGCAAACATTGAAGCACCATTGCATTCCAGCAATAAATTCCATTTGATCATGGTGAATGATTTTTTTAATGTATTGTTGGGTTCAGTCTGCTAATATTTTGTTAAGGATTTTTGCAACTATGTTCATCAGAGATATTGACCTGTAGTTCTTTTTTTTGGTAGTGTCTTTATCTGATTTTGGTATCAGGGTAATGCTGGTCTCATACAATGAATTTGGAAGTATTCCTTCCTCTTTTATTTTTTGGAATAGTTTGAGAAGAATAGGTATTAACTTTTCTTTAAATGTTTGTTAGCATTTACCTGTGAAGCCTTCTGGTCCTGTACTTTCTGTTGGGAGTTTTTTATTTATTGATTTAATTTCTTTGCTGGTAATCGGTCTGTTCAAATATTCTATTTCTTCCTGATTTGGTTTTGGGGATGTTTCTAAGAATATATCCATTTCTTCTAGGTTGTCTGATTTGTTGGCATATAATTTTTCATAATATTCTCTTACAATCCTTTATGTTTCTGTGATGTCTGTTATTTCTCCTTTTATCATTGATTTTGTTTGAGTCTTTTTTTTTTTTATGTCTTTTTAAAGAACCAGCTCCTGGTTTCACTGATCATTTCTATTGTTTTGTTGTTGTTGTTGTTTGGTTGGTTGTTTGTTTTTAGTTTCTGTTTTGTTTGTTTCCTGCTCTAATCTTTGCTCCTTCCACTGGTTTGGGGTTTTGTTTGTTCTTCTTTTTCTGCTCCTTTAGGTGTAAGGTTAGCTTGTTTATTTGAGATTTTTCTTAGTCTTTGAGATAGGCTTTAAATAGCTTTAACTTCCCTCTTAGAACTGCTTTTGCTGCATCCCAAAGATTTTGGACTGTTGTGTTTTAACTTTCATTTGTTTCCGTGTATTTTTTTTTAATTTCCTCTTTGATTTCTTGGTTGACCCATTCATTGTTTAATACCATGTTATTTAACCTCCATGTATTTCTATTCTTTCCAGAATTTTCTTGTGATTGATTTCTAGTTTCATAGTGTGTTAGAAATGATGCACACTATGACTTCAGTCTTTTTGAATTTGTTGAGACTTGTTTTGTGACCTAATATGTGATCTATTCTGGAGAATGTTCTATGTGCACTTGAAAACAATGTGTAATCTGCTGTTTTAGGATTGAATGTTTTGGATATATGTGCTAGATCCATCTGGTCCAATATGTCATTCAAAACTACTGTTTCCTTGCTGATTTATTAGGTAATTGTCCCCTACTATTTTTATTATTGCTATCAATTACTTCCTTTGTGTTTGTTAGTAGCTGCTCCCATGTTAATAGGGTGCTCCCATGTTGAGTGCATATCTATAATTATTAGTTCTTCTTGATGGATTGTTACTTTTATGATTATATAGCATCCTTCTTTGTCTGTTGTTATAAACTTTGTTTTAAAATCCATTTTGTCTGATATAAGTATTGCCACCTCAGCTTTGTTTTCACTTCCACTTGCATGATAAATGCTTTGCCATCCCTTCACTTTCAATCTGCATGTGTCTTTAGTTCTGAAATGAGTCCCTTGTAGGCAACATATAAATGGATCTTGCTTTTTTATTCATCCAGTCACACTATGTCTTTTAATTGGAGTATTTATTCCATTTATATTCAAAGTAATTATTGATAGGTATGTGCTTATTGCCATTTTGTTACTTGTTTATGGTTGCTTTTGTAGTTCTTCTCTGCTCCTTTCTTGTCTTGCTCTTCTCCCCCATGATTTGCTGACTTTCTTTAGTGATATACTTGGATTCCTTCCTCTTTATTTTTTGCATATCTATGAACGGTTTTTGATTTGTGGTTACCATTAGGTTTGTATATAACATCTTACACATAAAGCATTCTATATTAAGCTGATGGTCACTTATGTTTGAACCCATTCTTTGCTCCCCCAACCCTGTATTAGGTATATGGTATCATAATTAACATCCTTTAATTTTGTGAAAATTTGACTGATTTTTATAGATATACTTAATATTATTGCTTTTGTCCTTCCTACTTTTTAAAAAAAGATTTTATTTATTTATTTGTCAGAGAGAGAGTGTGTGCACAAGCATGGGGAGCAGCAGGCAGAGGGGAAGGGAGAAGCCAGGCCCCTGGGATCATGACCTGAGCCAAAGGTAGATGCCTAACCAACTGAGGCACCCAGGCATCCCTGTGCTTCCTACTTTTTATACTCCATCTTATGGTCTTTCCTTTCCACTCAAAGAGTCCCCTTTAACATTTCCTGTAGGGCTGGTTTAGTAGTCATGAATTCCTTTAACTTTTGTTTGTCTGAGAAATTATATTTTCTTCTGTTCTGAATGATAGCCTTGCTGGATAGAATATTCTTCACTGTGGGTTTTTTTTTGTTTTTTTTTTCCTTTCAGCACTTTGAATATATCATGCCACTCTCTTCTGGCCTGCAAAATTTCTGCTGAAAAATCAGCTGATAGCCTTTTGGGGTTTCCCTTGTTTGCAACTATTTTCTTGTCTCCTGCTGTTTTTAAATTTTTTTTCTTTATCACTACTTTTTGGCATTTTAATTACTATGTGTCTTGGTGTGGACCTCCTTGGGTTGATTTTCTTGGGGGCTTTCTGTGCCACCTGGATATGAATTTCTGTTTCTAGGAAGTTTTCAGCTATTACTACTATAAATAAATTTTCTGTCCCCTTTTCTCTTTCTTCTCCTTCTGGGATCTGTATAATGTGAATGTTGTTATGCTTGTTGGTGTTGCTGAGTTCCCGAAGTCTATTTTCATTTATTATTTTTTTTCTTGTTCAGCTTAAATGCTTTCCATTACTTTGTCCTCCAGATTACTGATAGGTTCTTCTGTTTCCTCTAGTCTACTATTTTTTCCATCTAGTGTATTTTTAATTTTAGTTATTGTGTTCTTCATCTCTGATTGTTTTTTAATATATATTTTCATTCTCTTTATTTGTCTCACTGATATACTCCACTCTTTTATCAGGTCCAGTGTGTATCTTTATGGTCAATACTTTAAATTCTCTCTCAGGTATATTACTTATCTCTGTTTTTGCCTAGGTCTCTTGGTTTGATTTTGTGCTGTTCTTTCATTTGGGACATATTCCTCTGTGTCCTCATTTTGTCTGTGTCTGTTTATGTGTGTTAGGAAAGTCAGCTATGTCTCCTGCTCTTGAAAATAGTGGCCTTATAAAGAAGAAGTCCTGTAGTGCCCTGCAGTGCAATGTCCTGTGTTCACTGGAACCTGGTGCTTCAAGTTTGTATCCCATGTGCATTGCATGTGCCCTACTGTGTGGCTGAACCACATTTGCCTTCAGTCCGGTTGTCCACAATGGTTCTCTTTTCTTGTTGTGGGCAGGGTTTGGTCCCTGTGTTGTTAGTAGGCCAGTCTGGGGCCAACTTGTGCTTGAGCTGAGTCAGACCAGGCATTTGCCAGAGATGTGGTAGCAACTAACTGCTGGGTACTTTCCCTGTGTTGTCCTAAGAAGCTTTTGTTGGTGGTTGATCCCTGCAGTCAAACCCAATGTCTGCCACCAGCACACTGCTGGGGCTGCAGGAGGACTGGTACATGTAGTTATCTTACCCTGTGTCATAGGCAAGAGTAACTTGGGAGTGGTGCTGTTTCCTGTTGGAGCTGCTTGTACCCTGCCAGACTGTGGTACTGCTTGGAATGGGCTCTGGCCAAAAGCATATTAAAAGAGGCAGGTCCCCAGGAGAACTTGGGGGCAGGGCTGGCATTGTTAACAAGGTTTGTGCAGGTCTGTTGTGGGACGGGCCCTAGAGCCAAGGCCTGGCTGGAGGGGCTGTGTCTATAAGAGAATGCAGGGGCAGGGTGTGCTATTAGCAAGTTAGGTAGTGAGTGTTGGAGCTGTGCTGGTTCCCACAGATGTCCATGTGTCTAGGCTCAGGGGCAGGGGAGGGAAATGTCCCTGCCAGCTCTCTTCTTCTTGGAGAAGTCTTCCAAGCATCCCTGCCCTTCCAGAATAAGCTCTGGTATTATTAAACAAACCTCCCTCCTGTATAACCCAGGTGTTTTTCAAACTCCTACTTTTATGCTATATCTCAGTGATACTGTTTGTCGTGCTGTCTCTTTAAGGACAGGAACTCAGTTTCCTATCTTTCTTTGGCACTCCAAGCCAAGCCTGCTGATTTTTAAAGTTATAGTTGTTAAACCCCACTGATTGTTGGGCCCCTCTGGTTTTCAAAGGCAAATGTTATGGCAATTTGTCTTCCTTGTGTGGGTCCTCCATGCCTGGTGTCCCTAGTATGGGGGTCTGTTTCTTTCCTCTCTCACCACCACAAAGTCCCTTGTTCCTGTGCATAGTCCTATAGGGTCATCTAGCTCCTGACCATGTCTCTGCCCTTCCTATCTCCTTGATGTGGCCTCTTCTCTACATTTAGATTTGGAGAGTCTGCTGATTCTCACATTGATATGGGTGTTACCTAGTTGTATCTGTGGGAATAGATGAGCCTAGGGTCCTTCTATTCCCCCAATTTTCCCAGAAGTCTGGATTTACTGAGGTATTAATTAACAATATTATAAGATATTTCAAGGGTACTTCAAGATATTTGATATTTGTATACATTTTGAAAAGATTCCTTTCATCTAGTTAATTGAAAAACCTCAATAAATTGCTGTTTACATAAACTTATGTACAACAGAAGTGACTCACTTCAGTAATGTTGCTGAAGAATAATGATGATGCCATTGAGACATTTGAGAAGCAGGCAAAAGGAATGGGCATTAAAACCTGGGGTGGAGGGGTAGGAAGGGAACCTTCCCATTTTCAGGGGAGACTGCTTTCCTCTTTTCTGAGAAAGCTTATAGGTTAAATTCCCCAGAAATCAAGAACTATACATATATCATTTCAAGGTACCATGAATACCCTTACAATCTCTATTCACCATTAAAAGATTTGTTACTAAGGGAGACCTATAGATGAAAACTAGAAATAGAACTCATTTCCTTATTTTCATAGGAGTATAAAAATTGTTTCTCTCTGTCAGGATGCAGTGATGTTGCAGAAACTTATATTGAAGAGAACTAAATTGTTAGACTGAAGAAACCATATTACAATAAGCAAGACTAGGACCTAACAGGTTTTTAAAAATCTGTTTAATAACTAATCTTCATTGAGTTAGGTGTGTATGAAGGCACTGGAAGCTTAGTGTAGTAAGTATTGATTACCATATCTGGACATCCTTAAATATTCTTCGAGAATCCTTTTTGAGCAACAATAAAATAAATTTTTATGTTACTTTTGTTGAATGAAATTTGCCAGTTTTCCACTTGAGGCTTTGCCATTGAATTGCAGGTATATTTGTGAGATAATTTACAATGATTGATTTAGCAAGATTGATGTCCCAACACCAAATATATTAAACCTGTAATTGCCTTTGCATGCAGAAAAACATACTATCTCATACTTAACATGAGGTTCATTTGGAAATTAACACACTAATTTATCATCAATATATGGTTTATCTTAGACCACAGGCTTTTCATATTAAAGCACTAAAACCTTTACTGACAATTCTGTGTAAAACATTAAAAGCAAGCCTACATACTCACAGCAAAGATAAAATAAAAACCACAAAATTTATTTGATCCTTCTTGTCTTAACTTTATTATGTTCCTTCTCTATCTTCTCCCTCAACTAAATTCCTGTAAGCCATCAACCTCATCTTTTACTTTCTACTGATGTTCTCAGTTGTTGATGCTAACCCAATGAGTTTTTTAAAATGTATAGTTATGCTTCTTTCTATGGTAAGGCTGCTAAATGGACCTGCTAAATTCTTTAATTCAAAATAATGCATACTCAACCACTCCACTCTCTTTGTGAATTGAATGTTAAGAATATTTGAGTTAAGTAGAAAACATTAGTTATCAGTCTGATTTTATAGTTAGCTTATAGAGACTTAGGCCAAGAAATCCATTGCTTGAATGACTTCTGTGAAGAGGCCCAGAATTTGAGATATTTATACTCAAGGTGAATTTGTTATCTTTAAAATGTTAAAAACAATAATCTGAAATGTATACAAAATTAAAAACACAGTAGAAAAATCTTGTGAGAGCCTTACTTAAAAATATTTTTCATAGTGTAAAAAAATACTTAATTTCTTGCTTCCTGATTTTCTACCTTTTTCCTAAATATCCTTCCTTGTTAAAAATCCCACACTGGTATCTTGAAGAAATTGATAGTGTTGTCATATTAGTTAGTATTTTTGGATGTCAGCTTTAATTGGTTAGAAAACTAACTTCTGGAACATTGCCTTCTGAGATTTAATAACTATTTTCAGTGCTGTGACAACTGTTATGTCCTAAGCCTTTTATGTGAGTATAGAAATATACAGTCTTAAGTTGCTCACAGTTGCAAAATTGAGCAAATGTTCAATTAATTATTAGTGGAGGTGGGACTAACCTAAGGAAATCTATTTTATGCAAAGATAAACTTATATAAAATGTGTGAAAAAATGTTAGGCATTTATAGTATGATAGGATTTTAACTTTGTAAAATGATACACCCTATAATTTCATCAAAATATGACAGTTTCTTAAATGTGCTTGAAGGTTATGCAACATGGAAAAATTTCAAAAGCAATAACTAAGGAAAGTATAATACCTACTCTTTCATTTTTATAAAGATTGGGAGCTTAATTACTAATTAGGTGGATGGTCAGGAAGTACTAAAATACAAAACACCTTCCCCCCGCCCTGGCCATCGTGTGATTGTTTAGGCAGTAGCACAATTTTCTGGGTATCTAACTTCCATATTTTATTACATAGAATATGTATTTTGAATACCCAAACCAATACACGTATGTAATGTTTGGAATATAATAGAAAAAATTGTAAAAACCATTTGATTTTAACATGGTTTTATTTTCTTCTATCACCATGTCCCTAACTTGTATGTATGTTTTGCCTTTTTCTTCTTTTTGATCAGTGGATTTAGGTAGTTCAGTATCTGTGATAATATGATTTCATATTCTTTCAGAAATTCACGATTCTTTTCTCATCACTGGCACTGCCTTTTCTTTCAAAGTAAAATCCATCTGATACTCGGTGCCTTACCTTGTAGCTCTGGCAACACTGACCTACTCCTCTGACTTCATAAATTTCCATGTGGATCTTCACTGCAAGCATTTCTTTATTCAAACATTTTTTTCCTCCTAGGAATACACTCACCAAATACCTTTAAGTTGGCCATCAATTCCTCATTACTTCAGACTCAACCTGTATGTCTTAAATGCTCAGATTTCTGTGCTTCCAATTGAATTACTAGCTACAAACACCAAAAAATACTTATCTATGTATTTCCTAGGCTAATAACAGTACCAGAGACCATATAGACACCCAGTAAGTGGTTTTTTTTCTTTTTTAAACCTGTCATGGCTTTAAATTCATGATTCTTTTCTTGAAGGTAATATTGGGTTGACATTCAGCTTTTCTGTATTAGTAAAATACATTAGTTACTAACCCAAAAAGGCAGTTTTTCAAAAATGAAGATTTTTTGAAAAAATATTTTTTCTATCATGTGATTCCTTGAGTAGTCCATTTTTTTGTTTATTTGATTTTCCATATTAGTATTTAATATATTAGATGAGACAATCTGCTTGAAGTTCTGAGAGTTTCTGTCTTGTTAAAAATTCAGAGCACAGACTCCCATTTATATGTCCATTAAATAAGATCTACATTTTTGCTTTCACTTCACCTGAAACTAAGAAGAGTACATTAACTGAACTCTAAATATGAGCATCACTCTTTTCCAGATCTTTCATTAATCTGTTTATCTAACCATACCCAACCAATGGCAACATTTAAAAAATAAGTTAGTTACATTAATTTTTATTTTTTTTCAACTTAAATTACTGTGGAATTTTAAAAATATAGACAAAAATAGAATAGTACAACTAAGCCCTATATATCCATCAATCAGATTCAACAATTATTAAGATTTTCCTTTATTTTCTGCATTTGTCCTTTTTCTTTTGTAAATTCCAGATTCATGACATTTCTCCATACATTCTTCAGCATGCATCTATGAAGATATTTCTTATATAATAACAATGCCATTGTCAAACATAAAAAATTTCTTAACTTCTTAATATCAATACGTAATTCATGCTCATATTTCTAAAATATTTTTTTAAAACAGTGTATATTATTGTTGGTTTGTTCCAATCACAATGAAAACAGTGTTCACACTTTACAGTATCATGTCTTTTAAGATTTCTTAATCAAAATCTTGTGCCTCCCTCTTTCTTTCTCCCCATGTTATTGACTTTTCACAGAGCTGAGTCAGTTCCCCTATTTGAGTGCCTGCTACTTAGATTTGTCCGTTAAATTCCTTGCAGTGTGGTTTAATTTGTTTCTCTGTTCTTTAAATATCCTGTAAATAGAAGTTAATGATACAATCTTGATTACGTTCAAGTTTCCTTTTTTTTTTGGTGAAGAATGATGATATGTACTTCATGTTGTCTCCTATAAAGAGAAAAGCAATGTCCATTGTCCCATTTTCAGTGATGCTAAGAATAATCAGTGGATTCAGGTGGTGGTAGACTGATCCTACCATTATGAGGTTCACTATTAAATTTCTCATATCTTTTCATCCATTGATAATGATGGTCTGAATCAATTATTTCATTAGAAGTTGAAAACTGGTGTTTTCTAGGGTTTGTTTTTTGGTTTTTTTTTTTTTAGATTTTATTTATTTGAGAGGGAGGGAAAGGGCAAGCATGAGTGGGGGGGGGAGGAGGGCAGAGGGAGAAGCAGACTCCCCACTGAGCAGGGAGCCTGATGCAGGGCTCAATCCCATCCAAGGATCCTGAGATCATGACCTGAGCTGAAGAGAGCCCTTCAACCCACTGATCCACCCAGGCGCCCCTCTAGTTTTTTGTTCAATTCTTTACACAGTACCCTCCTCCCCACGCACACATAGAGAGTCCCTCATTGGCTTGGGCATTTTGGTTACTAAGAAATATAGTTTATAGTGAAAAGACAGCATAAATATTTAAACCTTTCCTTTTGTCAATTTTCTGATTAAAGGACCCATCTCCTAGTTGCTTCCAAGGTATCTTTGGTGGCTTTGTTTTCTATTTTGTCTTCCCTGTCCCCTTATATAACATTATAAACACATGAATTTTCATATATTCAATCTGTTACAATTAATTAAATTCATTATTTTTCATATGCAAATTGTCTCAAACTTGGCCAAGAGATTCCCTCTATATTTGTTCTTGTATCCCTTTGACAGAATCCATTTATCTTTGATAGTTTTCTTGTTTTGTGTAGCAGCTAGATATTTCAATCTCACTTTGTGTATTTTTCACCTCAGATATGGAATCTTTTCAGGAATTATTCCAAGGAGCTCTGGCTTCTAATGGTAATTAAAGACCACAATCCGGGCGTTAAGATGTGCTCATTGCTATTGGGATAGCTGTCATAAGTATTTTTGAGAAAGAAAAAATATCAAGAGTTCATACTTTCCAATTCAAATTTAATATTGCAGTACATTTTTTAAAAGATTTATTTACTTGAGGGAGAAAGAGGAAGAGAGCAAGTGGGGGGAAGGGCAGAGGGAGAGAGAGAATCCGAGTAGACTCCCCCCCTGCACTGGGGCGGGGGGAAGCATGACTCAGGGCTTGATCCCAGGACCCTGATCCCATGACCTGAGCCAAAATCAAGAGTTGGATGCTTAACCAACTGAGCCACCCAGGTGCCTGAATATTGCAGTACTTTTTATTCAACACTGTGATTTTACAATTGTTATCACTTTTCTTCTAAGCTGAATTGTGTTTCTCAACAACAAAATTTTTTACATTAATCTATACATATATAAAGTAGTTTCAGAATTATAATATCAAAATTATCACTCTCCATTAGACTACTGACTGAAGTCCAAGATTTCTTTGTAGTTCTATTTGTCCTTAGAATATTTCCTACTAAGTTTGTACAGTCAAAATAATGTATTCTAAAGTTATTATCTTTTTAATTCTTACCTTGAGCTGCTTGGCCATCTCAGTAGAGCACGTGACTCTTAATCTCAGGGCTGTGAGTTCAAGCCCCATGTGAAGCATGGAATCTACTTTTAAAAAAAAAGAAGTCTTACCTCTGTGTGGTTTATAAGAATTAAAATCTTTGGTTTGGTTTTGAATTTTTAGATTTTATTTCCAAATTTTTAGTAGATTTTAGGTGTTATAAAACACGAACACAAAACTATATAACAAGTTTTATTTTTTGAAACTCTTATTTTTTTTTTACTTGTCCCTTTGTACCATCTTTCCTCCTACTCTATAGTTTAACATTCATACTAATTTTTCATTTATGATTTTAGTATTAGTTTCTGTAAAACCATGCTTATATATTTATATATAACTTCTTTCTTTCACCAGAGGTAGCATATTTCATACACTATTTTATGCTTTGCTCTTTTCAATTAATGGTATATAATAAAGATCATTCTGTGCATAGAGATCTTCATTTCTGTATATTTCATTCCTGTTGCATAGTGTTTCACTGTGTTAATGTACATCCATTTATTTGTTCAGTCATTGTCCATTTCATGTATATTTGGGATGTTTCCAATCTTCCACTCTTACAAGTAATGGCAAAATAAAATACTTGAACATGAGTCTTTTCATAGATTCCCTAGTATATCTTGGTAAAATACTGAGATTTGGGATGGCTAAATCAAAATGTAAAGGCAGAAATTATTCTTCTAAATATCACCAAATGCTCTCAGTAGAAGCTGAGGGTCCGTACTCTGAAGAGTAGTGTTTTGATAGTATAATGCACTCTGCATGATAAATAATGACTTGAAGGTCTTGAAGGGACTTACTTAAGGTTCCTTTTGTGGAACTTCTAGTTATTATCATTGTAGTAGTATTACAATTGTACTTTTTTTCACATAGTCTGGGTTTTCTGGTTTCTTGCCTGGTTGATTTCACAGATTTTAATTCTGAAGCATTTTTGCAGAGACATGATTTAAATGGCATTTGGTTATTTAAAAAGTTGATGTCTAAGACTTAGCCTTACTTACTTATTTAGTGGTCATTTTAAGTTTCTCTTTATTTTTCAGCTCTCATTCAGATGACTAGCTGAGCAGAAGTTCTTACTATTATTTTAAAAGGTTGGGTTGTATTTTAAAATTATGGGTTGTATGTGATGGTTGGTTTTGCCCTCCCTGTTGTTTCTAAGGCATTAAACAGAAGTTGAAACTGAATTCCTAGTCCATGAAACAAAACTTTATTTTTTCATAACTCTGCTAAGAAGCAAAGATTTTATGAATGATCCTAAAGGGAAAATATTAATTTCCCTCGTGGCTTCCTTTTAATTCTATCTTTCAATGTTTCCCACATCTCTCACTGCAAAAAATACATTGAGTCTGACATAAGTAGTAGATAGATCATTTTGGGAATGCATTCCTTGATAAGCTTGGAAGGGAAAATACTTTTATAGAAAACAAGAAGAAGCCACCCTAATTCAGTTGAACTTGATCTTACTCTGCATCAGAGGACCTTATTTTTGCTTTGTTTTCAAATACCTCTTTCTGTTGTACCTGTTACAAAGAAGGGAAGGTGGGAAGCAATTAATGATTTTTCTTCTCTTGCTGTAAAACTCCTATCTTGTGGCAAGCATGTTTCTTGCGGAGAAAAAAGAAAATCACCATTTATTTTCAGCTATAACAAACCAAAAGTCTTAAGTCTGCTTAATGCACAACGATTTTATTAGTGACAGGCAATAGACCTGAACAGTGAGGAACATACTGTTGTTGACAAATACAACTGCCAGAGTACAGGATGTGTTTTGACCCCATCTCTATTCAAAGACAAAATAAATGAGTTCACTATGTATTTCAAATTTATCTCTTTCATGAGTTTTTCATTAAGGATTAATCCTAGGAAGAAGAGACTGATAATTAAAGCATGAAAAATAATAATATATATCTCTCTTCACTAATTAAATAAACATAGCATTTGAGAAGACTAAAGCTCATTTATTTCTTATCCACATGTCGTTTGGTTTAGTATAATATTTCTTTAAAGCAAATTGACCACGTGCCCCTTCTGAAAAACCACTGAGGGCAGAGTATGTTTCATTAATTGAGGTATAAATATTGAGACTATCAAGAAAAAGGGCAATCACTGATTAATGTCAAATAGGAAATTATTTAACAATATGATATAGTGTATGAAAAAGCAATTTTATATAGCATGAAAACTACTTAAATATTAAAAGAAATTACCTTTTAAAAAATGTATTGGTAATTTATAGGAATGTATCTTTTTTGAGCCCAGTTTGGTTATTTTAAAATTTGCCTATAACATCTATTTATGTATTCCTAGTACATACTAATGCTTTTGTAAATTTATTAATAATGAATGTATTTTATTTCACCACTTAAACTGATAAGACCATTAAACATGCCTCCATAAACAGTGAAAGCTATAAGCAGTTATGCAACATCTGCCATTTCTCTTTTTAATCATTGAAAAATTGCACATCTATCAAAACTGACTTCACCAAAAGCAACTTCCTAAGGTGTTGGGTGTTCCCCATCCCCCCCACCCCAACTATATTAGTCAGTTGAACTTGGCACTAGCACAGTTGGCAGGTAGGGGACTATCAGCGGTTCGTGTATTAGGCTAAAGACCCTTGCAATGCAGAGACCTGACACAGAATTGTTTAGTAGTTTCGCTACTTCCTGGAATAATTAGTACCCCTCTGGCTGAAAACTTGATCTTTAGGATGAGTTTTGAGAAAAGTCTAAGTCATAAATATGTCCTGCGCTTTATTAATTCACAAGAGGTGGTCCTTTTGGCACTGTTTCTATAAATAATAGTTTCCAAAACAGCCATTCCTAAACTGAGTTTTACAAACCAGAGTGCCAAGATATGTCTCCAATATGTGGGGATTATCAGATGCCTGCAAAATTATGTAAATATTCTCCTCCATTCCTCCTAGGGCTTCCAAAACTCCATTTTTTAATATAATCTTTAAGCCAGTAAGAATTTGTTGTAAAGTATGAGGCGAGATGAGATTTTATATAATTCTGTGTTACCCAGTTATTCTCATAATAGTTTTGAATAAAAATTCTTTTCTGTTAAAAATATGTCACTTTTACCTTTATTTTCTACAAGTACATTTAGGTCTTTTTAAGATCCACAAGTTTGATTCACCGATGAGTTTGTGTATTCTGACATCATTTATATGCAGTATTTTTTATTATAAAATTATAATACACTTTAAGAGTTTTAGTCTGTACCCTGTTGTTGTTTTATAAAGTTTCCCAAATAAACCTTTACATTTATTCTGTTTGATGAATTTTAGATGTCTTAGTCATTTTGCCTTATTGATCAACCATGATTGGATATCTGGCATCAGATAAATACTAGCTTCGCACAAATAAGTTTTGGAGTTTTCATTTTTTCCCTATTCATTTGGACTATTAAATTGATTAAAATTTGTAGTTCTTCAGTAGATATGAATGAACTTGTCTACAAAATTATCAGAGGTCATCATGTTAAGGAGGCGGAAGGGATAAGAAACTAGGCTTTTCTGGTTTTTTTATTTTTAATTTTTAGAACGTTTGCAATATCTTCTAAGGTTGTTATTTTTGTATTTCTCCCCTTGTGTTAATTTTAGAAATTTGTATTTTTGTAGAAACTAATTTTATCCACATTTTAAATAAATACAGAATTGTAAAAATATATAATTAAAATATTTTTGGTGGGCACCTGGGTGGCTCAGTCAGTGAAGCATCTAACTCTTGGTTTTGGCTCAGGTCATGATCTCGTGGTTGTGGGATCGAGCCCCAGGTCTGGCTCTGTGCTCAGTGTGGAGTCAGCTTCAGATTGTTTTTCCCCCTCTTTCTCATTCACTTTCTCTCTTTCAAATATATAAATAAAATCTTAAAAAAATTTTTTTTCATATGTTGGTTATTATATCTTGCCTCTATTTTTTTCACAGTCTTTTCTGCTTCTTTATGAGACTAGGTGGTATATTATCTATTTTTATTTATTTTTGCAATGTATTTTGAGCTGAATTTTTATTTTATTTTTTGATCATGATAAGTACTCTAATCCCCATCCCCTGTTCCCTCCATCTCTCCACCCACCTCCTTTCTGGTAACCATCCAGTTTGTTTTATATACTTAAGAGTCTGTTTCTTGGTTTGTTTCCCTTTTTTTCCTTTGTTTTGTTTTTTTTTTAATTTTAAAATTCATTTTTTAAGATTTAAGATTCCCCAGCACTTAGTCCTGCTGTCCAATGTCTTAAAAAAATGTTTCATTTTCTTTTCCAGTTTTACAGTTGTTCATGATGGAAAGACCTCTTTGGTATCTTAAAATTCATTTTTTAAGATTATCCTTATTTTAGAGAGTGAGAGAGAGTGGGGGGAGGGGCAGAGGGAGAGAATTTTCAAGCTGACTCATCGTTAAGCACAGAGTCCAATGGGGGGCTCACTCCCACAACCCATGAGATCATGACCTGACCTGAAACAAAGAGCTAGATGCTTAACCCACTGAGCCACTTAGATGCCCCTCTTTTGATTTTAAATTCCACATATTAGTGCAATCATACAGTATTTGTCTTTCTCTAACTTAATTTGCTTCACTCTAGCTCTATCCATGTTGTCGCAAATGGCAAGATTTCATTCTTTTTTTTTTTACTGCTTTATTTTATTTATTTATTTATTTTTTATTCTTATGTTAATCCCCATACATTACATCATTAGTTTTAGATGTAGTGTTCCATGATTCATTGTTTGTGCATAACACCCAGTGCTCCATGCAGAATGTACCCTCCTCAATACCCATTACCAGGCTAACCCATCCTCCCACCCCCCTCCCCTCTAGAACCCTCAGTTTGTTTTTCAGAGTCCATCATCTCTCATGGTTCGTCTGCCCCTCCGATTTCCCCTGCTTCATTCTTCCCCTCCTGCTACCTTCTTCTTCTTCTTTTTTTTTCTTAACATATATTGCATTATTTGTTTCAGAGGTACAGATCTGAGATTCAACAGTCTTGCACAATTCACAGCGCTTACCAGAGCACATACCCTCCCCAGGGTCTATCACCCAGTCACCCCATCCCTCCCACCCCAATCCCCACTCCAGCAACCCTCAGTTTGTTTCCTGCGATTAAGAATTCCTCATATCAGTGAGGTCATATGATACATGTCTTTCTCTTTTGACTTATTTCGCTCAACATAATACCCTCCAGTTCCATCCACGTCGTTGCAAATGGCAAGATCTCATTCCTTTTGATGGCTGCATAATATTCCATTGTGTATATATACCACCTCTTCTTTATCCATTCATCTGTCGATGGACCTCTTGGCTCTTTCCACAGTTTGGCTATTGTGGACATTGCTGCTATAAACATCGGGGTGCACGTACCCTTTCGGATCCTTACTTTTGTATCTTTGGGGTAAATACCCAGTAGTGCAATTGCTGGATCATATGGTAGCTCTATTTTCAACTTTTTGAGGAACCTCCATACAGTTTTCCAGAGTGGCTGCACCAGCTTGCATTCCCACCAACAGTGTAGGAGGGTTCCCCTTTCTCTGCATCCCCGCCAACATCTGTCGTTTCCTGACTTGTTAATTTTAGCCATTCTGACTGGCGTGAGGTGGTATCTCATTGAGGTTTTGTTTTGGATTTCCCTGATGCCGAGCGATATTGAGCACTTTTTCATGTGTCTGTTGGCCATTTGGATGTCTTCTTTGGAAAAATGTCTGTTCATGTCTTCTGCCCATTTCTTGATTGGATTATTTGTTCTTTGGGTGTTGAGTTTGATGAATTCTTTATAGATTTTGGATACTAACCCTTTATCTGATATGTCATTTGCAAATATCTTCTCCCATTCTGTCGGTTGTCTTTTGGCTTTGTTGACTGTTTCCTTTGCTTTGCAAAAGCTTTTTATCTTGATGAAGTCCCAATAGTTCATTTTTGCCCTTGCTTCCCTTGCCTTTGGTGATGTTTCTAGGAAGAAGTTGCTTCGGCTCCTTAAGGATTTGGATGGACTCCTGTCTCACATTGAGGTCTTTCAACCATTTGGAGTCTATTTTTGTGTGTGGTGTAAGGAAATGGTCCAGTTTCATTCTTCTGCATGTGGCTGTCCAATTTTCCCAACACCATTTGTTGAAGAGACTGTCTTTTTTCCATTGGACATTCTTTCCTGCTTTGTTGAAGATGAGTTGACCATAGAGTTGAGGGTCCATTTCTGGGCTCTCTGTTCTGTTCCATTGATCTATGTGTCTGTTTTTGTGCCAGTACCATACTGTCTTGATGATGACAGCTTTGTAATAGAGCTGGAAGTCCGGAATTGTGATGCCGCCGGCTTTGCTTTTCTTTTTCAACATTCCTCTGGCTATTCGCGGTCTTTTCTGGTTCCATACAAGTTTTAGGATGATTTGTTCCATTTCTTTGAAAAAAGTGGATGGTATTTTGATGGGGATTGCATTGAATGTGTAGATTGCTCTAGGTAGCATTGACATCTTCACAATATTTGTTCTTCCAATCCATGAGCTTGGAACATTTTTCCATTTCTTTGTGTCTTCCTCCATTTCTTTCATGAGTATTTTATAGTTTTCTGAGTACAGATCCTTTGTCTCTTTGGTTAGATTTATTCCTAGGTATCTTATGGTTTTGGGTGCAATTGTAAATGGGATCGACTCCTTAATTTCTCTTTCTTCTGTCTTGTTGTTGGTGTATAGGAATGCCACTGACTTCTGTGCATTGATTTTATATCCTGCCACTTGACTGAATTCCTGTATGAGTTCTAGCAGTTTTGGGGTGGAGTCTTTGGGGTTTTCCACATAAAGTATCATATCATCTGCAAAGAGTGAGAGTTTGACTTCTTCTTTGCCGATTTGGATGCCTTTTATTTCTTTTTGTTGTCTGATGGCTGTGGCTAGGACTTCCAATACTATGTTGAATAGTAGTGGTGATAGTGGACATCCCTGCCGCGTTTCTGACCTTAGGGGGAAAGCTCTCAGTTTTTCCCCATTGAGAATGATATTCGCTGTGGGCTTTTCATAGATGGCTTTTATGGTATTGAGGTATGTACCCTCTATGCCTATACTCTGAAGAGTTTTGATCAAGAAAGGATGCTGTACTTTGTCAAATGCTTTTTCTGCATCTATTGAGAGGATCATATGATTCTTGTTTTTTCTTTTGTTAATGTATTGTATCACATTGATTGATTTGCGGATGTTGAACCAACCTTGCAGCCCAGGGATAAATCCCCCTTGGTCGTGGTGAATAATCCTTTTAATGTACTGTTGGATCCTATTGGCTAATATTTTGGTGAGAATTTTTGCATCCATGTTCATCAGGGATATTGGTCTGTAATTCTCCTTTTTGATGGGGTCTTTGTCTGGTTTTGGGATCAAGGTAATGCTGGCCTCATAAAACGAGTTTGGAAGTTTCCCTTCCATTTCTATTTTTTGGAACAGTTTCAGAAGAATAGGTATTAATTCTTCTTTAAATGTTTGGTAGAATTCTCCTGGGAAGCCATCCGGCCCTGGGCTTTTGTTTGTGGGGAGATTTTTGATGACTGCTTCAATTTCCTTAGTGGTTATAGGTCTGTTCAGGTTTTCTATTTCTTCCTGGTTCAGTTTTGGTAGTTGATACAGCTCTAGGAATGCCTCCATTTCTTCCAGGTTATCTAATTTGCTGGCATATGGTTGCTCATAATATGTTCTCATAATTATTTGTATTTCTTTGGTGTTGGTTGTGATCTCTCCTCTTTCATTCATGATTTTATTTATTTGGGTCATTTCTCTTTTCTTTTTGATAAGTCTGGCCAGGGGTTTATCAATCTTGTTAATTCTTTCAAAGAACAAGCTCCAAGTTTCGTTGATCTGTTCTACTGTTCTTTTGATTTCTATTTCATTGATTTCTGCTCTGATCTTTATGATTTCTCTTCTCCTGCTGGGTTTAGGCTTTATTTGCTGTTCTTTCTCCAGCTCCTTTAGGTATAGGGTTAGGTTGTGTACTTGAGACCTTTCTTGTTTCTTGAGAAAGGCTTGTATTGCTATATACTTTCCTCTTAGGACTGCCTTTGCTGCATCCCAAAGATTTTGAACAGTTGTGTTTTCATTTTCATTGGTTTCCATGTATTTTTTTAATTCTTCTTTAATTTCCTGATTGACCCATTCATTCTTCAGTAGAATGCTCTTTAGCCTCCATGGATTTGAGTTCTTTCTGACTTTCCTCTTGTGATTGAGTTCTAGTTTCAAAGCATTGTGGTCTGAAAATAGGCAGGGAATGATCCCAATCTTTTGGTACCGGTTGAGACCTGATTTATGACCTAGGATGTGATCTATTCTGGAGAATGTTCCATGGGCACTAGAGAAGAATGTGTATTCCGTCGCTTTGGGATGGAATGTTCTGAATATATCTGTGAAGTCCATCTGGTCCAGTGTGTCATTTAAAGTCTTTATTTCCTTGTTGATCTTTTGCTTAGACGATCTGTCCATTTCAGTGAGGGGGGTGTTAAAGTCTCCCACTATTATTGTATTGTTGTCGATGTGTTTCTTTGCTTTTGTTATTAATTGGCTTATATAATTGGCTGCTCCCATGTTAGGGGCATAGATATTTACAATTGTTAGATCTTCTTGTTGGATAGACCCTTTAAGTAGGATATAATGTCCTTCCTCATCTCTTATTACAGTCTTTGGTTTAAAATCTAATTTGTCTGATATAAGGATTGCCACCCCAGCTTTCTTTTGGTGTCCATTAGCATGGTAAATGGTTTTCCACCCCCTCACTTTCAATCTGGGGATGTCTTTGGGTCTAAAATGAGTCTCTTGCAGACAGCATATCGATGGGTCTTGTTTTTTAATCCAGTCTGATAGCCTGTGTCTTTTGATTGGGGCATTTAGCCCATTTACATTCAGGGTAACTATTGAAAGATAGGAATTTAGTGCCATTGTATTGCCTGTAAGGTGACTGTTACTGTATATTGTCTGTGTTCCTTTTTTGGTCTATGTTACTTTTAGGCTCTCTTTGCTTAGAGGACCCCTTTCAAGATTTCTTGTAGGGCTGGTTTTGTGTTTGCAAGTGCCTTTAGTTTTTGTTTGTCCTGGAAGCTTTTTATCTCTCCTTCAATTTTCAATGACAGCCTAGCTGGATAGAGTATTCTTGGCTGCATATTTTTCTCATTTAGTGCTCTGAATATATCATGCCAGTCCTTTCTGGCCTGCCAGGTCTCTGTGGATAGGTCTGTTGCCAATCTAATGTTTCTACCATTGTAGGTTACATATCTCTTCTCCTGAGCTGCTCTCAGGATTTTCTCTTTGTCTATGAGACTCGTAAGTTTTACTATTAGATGTCGGGGTGTTGACCTATTTTTATTGATTTTGAGGGGGTTTCTCTGTGCTTCCTGGATTTTGATGCCTGTTTCCTTCCCCAAGTTAGGGAAGTTCTCTGCTATAATTTGCTCCATTATATCTTCTGCCCCTCTCTCTCTTTCTTCTTCTTCTGGGATCCCAATTATTCTAATGTTGTTTCATCTTATGGTATCACTTATCTCTCAAATTCTGCCCTCGTGATCCAGGAGTTGTTTATCTCTCTTTTTCTCGGCTTCTTTATTTTCCATCATTTGGTCTTCTATATTACTGATTCTCTCTTCTGCCTCATTTATCCTAGCAGTTAGCGCCCCCATTTTTTATTGCACCTCATTAATAGCCTTTTTGATTTCTACTTGGTTAGATTTTAGCTCATTTACTTCTCCAGAAAGGGCTTCTCTAATAACTTCCATATTTTTTCAAGCCCAGCTAGTTATCTTTAAAGTGATGATTCTGAACTCTAGATCTGACATCGTACTAATGTCCGTATTGAGTAGGTCCCTGGCAGTCGGTACTACCTCTTCTTTTTGTTGAGGTGATTTTTTCCGTCTTGTCATTTTGTGCAGAGGAGAATAGATTAATGAGAGAACAAAATGCTAGCAGAGTAACCACGTCCCCAGAAAATATACTCTAAACAAATCAGAAAAGACCTGAAGCAGTGGAAAAAGAAACAGAAAGAGAGAAAAAAGAAAAAGATAAAGATAAAAACAAACAAAACAAAACAACAACAACAAAAAAAACCAGAATGTGATCAAATATGATCAGGCTGGTATATAGATCAGTGCCCCACACTAGATTTGGGGTGTATTTTGGTCTTTTAGAAGAAAGTGCCTCCCAAAATTTTAAAGAAAGAAAAACTTATATGTGTACAAAAATAAGGGTTGATATGATGAAGGGATGGAATATGACTGTAAAGATGGAAATTATAAAAAAATTTTATAAAAGGAACTGATAAGTTGTTTGAAAAAAGAAAGAAGAGGATTTAAAAAAAGAAAAAAGAAAACAAAAGGGAGAGAATGTGATCAGGCAGGGGAGTAGAAAAAACCATATACTAGTGATTTAGGGTACATTTTAATCTGTTAGAAGAAACTATCTCAAAATTTTAAAGAGAGAACAACTTATATATATATGCCAAAAATACGGGTAACTACTATGAAGGGATAGAATATGACTCTAAAAATGGAAAATAAAAATGTTTTTTAAAAAAAGGGATTGATAAGATGTTGATTGAAAAGGGGAAAAAGAAAAATTCAAAAAAAGTTAAAAAAAATTAACTTTGAAAGACTAAAGAATCATGGTAAAAAAGCCATGAATTCTATGTGCAGTATTCCCCTAGCGCTGGAGTTCTGCCGTTCTCATTGATTGGTAAACTTGGTCTTGGCTGGCTGTTCTCGCTGATCTTCTGGGGAGGGGCCTGTTGCCGTGGTTTCCAAATGTCTTTGCCGGAGGCGGAATTGCCCCGCCTTTGCCCCCTCCTGGCTAAGTAATCTGCTCGGGTTTGCTCTCCGGGGCTTTTGTTCCCTGCGAGCTTTCCGTTCAGCTTTGGAGGCGGAGCGTGAAAATGGCGGCCTCCCAATCTCCGCCCCGGAGGAGCCGAGAACTCGGGCCCCACTCCTCAGTGAGCCCCCAGAGAAAAGCCGTCAGTCACTCCCGTCTCCCCGGTCTCTGGCCGCACTCCGTGCTCACCCGGCCTGTGACCGCGCGTTTCTCTCTGGCCCCCGACCCCGGGTGGAGTCTCCAAACCCAGCAGATCCCTGCGGTGCCCTCCCGCGCGGCTCCTCCCGGGGGAGGAAGGTGAGTCTCCCCGGATCTGCCGCTTGTTGGGTCCCTGCTGGAGGAGCAGGGGCCCGACTGTGCCGCGGATCACGGTCTATGGCGACCCCGAGCTGAGAGCCCGCGCCTGGGCTCCGTCTCTGCAGCCGGCTTCCCTGCTCCGTTACCTGGGAGCTCTGCCACACTCAGGCACCCCCGGTCTTTCTGTGACCCCAAGGGTCCTGAGACCACACTGTTCCGGAGGGTTCCACCCCCCGCTTAGCCACCAGAGTGATGTCCCTCAGCGGAGCAGACTTTTAAAAGTTCAGATTTTGTGCTCCGCGACTCTATCACTTGCCAGAAGCGGCCGACGGAGGCCCCTCCCCCGCCATCTGTCCTCCCGAATATCACCTCGGATTCACTTCTCCACACGTCCTACCTTCCAGAAAGTGGTCGCTTTTCTGATGAGAGAGTTGTTGCTATTCTTTTCTTCGATCTCCTGTTGAGTTCGTAGGTGTTCAGAATGGTTTGATCCCTATCCAGCTGAATTCCTGAGAGGAGACGAAATCCAGGTCTCCTATTCCTCCGCCATCTTGCTCCGCCCCCCCTTCATTCTTTTTTATGGCTGAATAATATCCCATTGTGCATGCATATCTATCTATCTATCTATCTATCTATCTATCTATCTATCTATCTCACATCTTATTTGTCCATTCATCTATTGATAGTCACTTGAGCTCCTTCCATAGTTTGGCTATAGTAAACAATGCTGCTATAAACCTAGGAGTGCATGTATCCCTTGACTTGAATTTTTAAATCCGTTCTGGTTTTGTTTTTGTTTTTGTTTTTGAGGGCATTTATTACTCCATTACTTGCATAACAATATAAGATTTTATCCTTTAACTCATTACTAGATTTGAGGGGTTTTCTTGCCTTTTTTCCTTTTTTCCAAAAGAATGCTTTTCTCCTGCTCCCTTCTTTATGTTTTTCTTGCTTTTAGTATACTTTCTCATGCCATGAGTAAATAAATGGTACCAAAGAGGTCTTTCCATCATGAACAACTATAAAACTGGAAAAGAAAATGATCACTTTTTAAGACATTGGACAGCAGGACTAAGTTCTGGGGAAAAAAAGGAAGCACAGGAGCCCAGCCCCAAGATAGCCCAGTTTACTGTATGGGGGGCGCTTTCCAGATCCCAGTGCAGAGACAGAGAAGCCAAGCAGAGTATGACAGACTAGCTGAATTGTGGAGAGAGAAATCACAGCTTGGGTAAACTGAGGCATCTGAAATCCAAGTGCCAGAGATAAGAGAACAACACAGAAAAAGAGCTCCACAGTCATCCCTTTGAGTCTGTAAATGGATCATTCATTAATTTGGTTATTTTCCTCAGAGATTAGCTCTTGGATTTATCCGTGCAGCTAATTTTTGTTTTCTTATTCACAAATTTTAGGAATTTTCATCTTTACTGGGGTGGCGGGGTGGCTCAGTCAGTTAAGGGTCTGCCTTCGGCTCAGGTCATGATCCTGCGGTCCTGGGATGGAGCCCTGCATCAGGATCTCTACTCAGTGGGGAGTCTGCTTCTCTCTCTCTCTCTTTCAAATAAGTAAATAAAATCTTTTTTTAAAAAAGAAATTTTCATCATTACTCTTCTTACTTTCCATAAATTTATTACATTACTCTATTTCTAATATCTAGGAGATAATATTATTTCATTTATTTTCTCTTCATTTATTTTCTGAGCTAATACAAATAATTGGATTGCCACATCTGATGTACCCAAATCAAAGGTCTTGCTCACTACCAAGCTTTACTAGCAATTTCAGGGATATGGGAATCCAGAGGACTGGGACAAAGTAGATAGGTCTGAGACATTAAGGGCAATTTCTACACTTTCATCTCACATCAAACATATACTTCTGGTCCAAAAAGTAGATGATGTCTCTAAACAGAGTTCACAAGTTACTTCACATAGCAGGAGGAGCATTTATATTAGGCAAGATATTTTATACCCAAAGAATCTTATTAGCTTATAAGTCATTTCCCAGTGAGCCATCCATCATATTTCCATAGATGTTTGTCTTTATTTACTCTAAGTAACCCTTCCTCTGGTCATATTCTCCTAAGGGGAATTCTATAGATAAGGTTCTTCCTCCTGGCAAATATTGTTAGTCTGTTTACTCAGAGGTCTAGTTGACAAGATTAACCAAATCACTTGCCTTTTTTGCCCCTCTGGATGCGTCTCTACACTAAATGGAGTGAATGAAGCCAAATGTTTTAATTCTTTCCTCTCCATTCTCTCATTTAGTAATGAATAACTCTAATAATTTTTCTGAGAAAAATGTTAACCATATATTTTATATATGCTCATAACAATTATAATGAATCAAAATTATATGATTAATTATAATTTATCTCTATTTTCTAAATATTATGTTAAATAATAGTTTAAATTTTTGCTTTGAGTCAAGTTGTTAAAGTATGTTTTTAATTTTATTCCCAATGTCATTTTAACATATTAAAGAATGTACACTATACCATTTTTACATTATGGATTTTACTGAAGATTCTTTTGACTTTATGAGCAATTTTTATAAATAATTTGTGAGTATTCTTTTAAAGAGGTATCCTCTACAGGATGCAGAATTTTATAGTGATGATATTAACATTATTCAAATAATACTCAGATTCTCTACCTCTACATTATCAGCTTTCAGTCCTGGCTATATATTGCAATCTCCTGGGAGGTTTTTATAAAACAAAGATATCTGGGACCTACCTCAGCCAGTTGTAATAATCTATGGAGGTGCAGCGAGCATCTACACATTCAGAGCTCCCCAAGAGACGCAGATACTCTCTGAGGTTTTAGAACCACTGATGTACATTCTTTTTTGTGTTAGTCTATTTTTTTCTTTTTTGCTAAAAACAGGAAAGCATCTCCCACTTATTTTATGTTACAACTTTTTCTTGTCAGTCATACAGTTTTCCTTAAATATTTCAGCACAGTTATGTGATTTGACAGTTATATATTTATTATAGAGAAATCGTTCATGTGGATTGATTTAATGCTTTATTTTTAATCATATATTTTACGTTAAGAAAAAAATATTTCAAATTCTCCTGTCTTTTAATTGTACGTGTATGCTTTATATTTCTTCATTTTTTTCTTGTAAACTTCCTGAATTATACTTCATGTGTACTTTCCATAAACAATATTTAGATGGATTTATTTTTTTAATCAGTCTGCTTATCTTTACTCTTGCAAGTTTTTCCGTTTATATTGGTCCTTTTATCAGATAGGCTTTTTATTTTGCTACCTCAACCGCTTTGCTTTATGTTTTATTCTTATGTTACGTTGTTTCTCTAGTTTTGTATCTCTCGATGATTGTATTCTGTATTTACTTTACACTCTAGTGATTTGGAAAAGAGAAATTCTAATAATAGGATAATTACTGAGTTTTCAAATGTACATAGCATTTGTGGGAATCTCAGACTATGTGATTTGAACCAAACTGCCTGTGGAAAACACCTAGAAAAACTGGACCAAATTTCGGAAAATAAAATGAAGAATTGGGATAGCTACCAAGGGAGTGAAGGTTTGCAGCATTTGAGACCACTTGTACCCTCTGGGAACCTACTGATCTAGAAGATGTGGCCAAGAGGCTGAGAAGAAAAGAGTTTCAACAGAATTAGGGCTCCTAGGAGGGAAAAACTGGAGTGCAGTCCTCACCAGGAAAGGGGAGGTGCTGATGAGTGGCATAAGTGTAAAGAAAAAATTGGTTGACTCTCTCAGGAACTAAGGACCAGCTTCATTTCAGTAATGGTAATGGCTTGTGGAATTTTAATTCTCTCTACATTTTAAATTTCCAAAAACAGGACTATTATTTTATATATTTAATGTTCCTTTATAATAATCTAAACTTACCCTTATTGCCTTGTATTCATTCTTACACCTCCACGTTTCTACCAGGGACCATTTTTTTTCTGCCTGAAGTCTTTTTCTTTCTTAGAGATGTGCTGGTCATTTATTCTCAAAAGTTTAGTGTCTGAAAATGGGTCTTTTCACCATCATTTTTATAGGGTGTATTTGCTGGGCACAGACTTCTGTGTTGGCAGCTATTTTTTATCAGTTACTTTGAGGATACAGTCTGCCTTCCACTGTTCCTTTTGAGACATCACCTGATAGGCTTATTATTTCTTCTCTTTACGTATCTTGTCATTTTTCTGGCCTCATGATTTTCCCTTCTACTTTGGCTTTTGGCAGTTTTAGTATGATCAGCCTAAGAGTTCTTTGTATTTATCTTGTTTGGTATTTGTAATGCTTCTTGACTCTGTGACTTGATGTCTTTTGCAGGTTAAACAAAATATACAGCTGTTATTTATTCAAATACTGGTCTTCCCATTCTTTCTGTGTTCTCTTTCTGGAATTCTAGTTACGTGTGTGACTTCTTCATTATGACCTATGTCTCTTACAGTTTCTTCTGAAATTTTAATTTGTGTGGGTATATGTGTTTCCATGCTCATTCTGGCTATTCCTCATTATGTGTTTAATATTTCATATAAAGTAGAGATAAATTATGGCTCAGTATTATGTGATTATTTTGCAGGGAGGAATTCTATTTGCTTCTGGCAGATAACTAGAACTTCTAGAAATGCAAGACCAGTCTCATGTAACCAGGAACTGAAATGAATCAACATTTGAACCAGGAGATAATGGTTTCAAACCCTTCCTTTTAATGTCCACACTACACTATCTTCCCTTTAAGGGTTTTTTCAAAATGTAGATTTCATTGGTGGGATACTTTTTGAATACTTGAATATCTGAGAATTTTTGTTGTTGTTGTTTTCTTCATAGGAGAAAACAACTGGTTTCCACCTCAAATTCTTGAATCACTACTTTTTTTATTCAACCCTAGGAAGGTGTTCATGCATATTCACCAAATGTCAGGAAAGGGAAGTCTTAGGACAGCCCAATTTCTTTGTCTCTGCGAGTCAACCTAAGAAGGAAGCCTGACTGGATGCTTGTTGTAATCTCTTTCTCTTTTTTAAAATTTCACATCTTTGTTCAGATCTATAGATATGTCTAAGTATTGCTTTTTATAAAATTTGTTTTTCATAATGAGGAAGCCAATTTTTTTTCTTTGCACTCACAGTTCTATCAGGTATGGACATTTTTCTTCTTTTAATACAGATCCTATTTCATTTATATTATTTATTTCTCTTTACTTGGTTACACTAATTACTGACAGGTAATGTTTCTATTTTCCAGCCTCCATATTGAACATTATTGTTTGTTTTACTACTTTTCATAATTTAAACTTAAATTGGCATCCTGGGAGATAATCCCCAGCTTCATATGGTGAGATATATTACTTGAAGTGAAAATTCTGCCATCTATTACTACTACTATAAATATTAATATCATTTTATCAATGTATTCCATCGCATAATTAAATAAACCCATTACTACAGAATGGTTTACGGGAAAAAAAAAAAGTAACCCTTATCTGTGCCAGTCCTATACTTCTCAGTCTTCATCCTGCTTTCCCAAAGGGCACACATTTTAATAGCTTTTGCTTCAGTTTTTTATGATTCTGTCCTTTGTGTATTTAAATAATACACTAAAATCTTTATTTCAGAGGTAGTATCTCTTGATTTCATTCTTTTTACAATAAGGATATGAATGCACCTGCTTTTCCTTTGCCAGTCTTCCCCTTTTTCACCTTCTAAATTCTACTACATGCACTTTTATATAGTCAATGCTGCTAACATTTATAGTCTTCATAACCATAATTAAATCTCATGTGTTTAATCCATGTGTAGATGCTAAAACTTAAAAATCATTAAGCAACATTAAATCAGTATGAGTTGGGGAGGCTCACTGCAGAACCACTGTTAAGTTCTATAATCATATTTTCTTTCTCACAGAGCTTTTAGTTTCCCTAAGTTCCTTTCTCAATTTCTTCTGTATGGTGTCTTTATTATATCTTTAAATTATTTCAGTATCTCAAGCATTCTATTGGAACTGTTCATGGACTAGATACTTTTGTTTCACTGTCTCCCTGTCTAAGGCCTTGCTGATCCTTTCCCTCTCTGTACTGGTTGCTAGGATTCCAGCTGTCTGCCATTTGGTGAAGTCTCCACTCTGTGCTCTTAAAGTTAATGCATCATTTTCTGGTTCCTAAGTCATTTTTGGCTTAATTTATTTTAATTGATTTTATTTTACTGGGGGGATATCTTCAAGAATTTCCTTAATATATATTGTATAGGAAGTAAATTTCCTGAGTCATTTTCTATCAAGAATGCCTCTATTCTTCCTTCCTACCTGATTGAGAATTTGGAGTTCAATCAAGTTGCAATATAAACACACACAGATGAGAATTATTTCAATTGACATTAGGACACAGTATTTATGCTATATATTCGTACTTAATTTTTACATTAATAGTATTTAGATGCTAACTTTCATTATGCAATATAATTGTTCTATTGCTATTGTAATTTTAAAATCTATTTTATGTAGAGTGTAGAAAAATGCAAGTTAGAAATCACATTACTGCTATTAGGAGTCAGAAGCTTAAGTGTACAAAATAGATATAAGGGTAAAATCAAAGAAATCAAGTAAAAATACTGTGATGTTACATATGAATTGGAAATACCAGTATGGAGTCTCAATTATTTTGTCTTGTTTTGAAAACTGTATATTTTCAAGCTTTGTCCACTGAAAAAGCCTGGAATCAATGACAACCCATTAACAATGAGTAACTCTGTACCCAGGGCTCCTTGGAGGAATAGCTGATTCCAGGTCTAGAGCAGGATTATGCTGATATATCCTGAGCCAGAAAGCGAGGAAGTTGTCAAGAAAAATGGGCTAATGCAAACAAACAAAAAACAGGAGACACGCTCAAAGCCTTTGGTCAAAGGAAGAGCAATTTGAGCACCAATAATCTGAAGAATACAACTGGTTAAAACACATTGAAAATACAAAAATCTAGAGTTCAGAATGATACAAAACAGAAAGGGAAAAAAAAAAGTCTCATTGGACATCACTGGAAGTAACTAAGGCAACTGTGAACATGGACCATTAAAAAGAAGGACCTTAATTATCCTGCTTTTCCTGTGTTTAGCATATTTCTTTTTTTAAAAAGATTTTATTTATTTGATAGAGAGAAAGCACTACAGGAAGAAGGGGGGGGGGGTGAGAAGCAGGCTCTCCACTGAGCAAGAACACAAGGCTTGATCCCAGGACCCTGGGATCATGACCTGAGCCAAAGGCAGCTTAACTGACTGAGCCACCCAGGAGCCCTTGTGTTCAGCATATTTCAAGATAACCAACTATCTCTAACTGTTGGGGGAAGTTGTTGTGGAATTCTAGCTAGAAGATGTAGAAGGAATGACAAAATAGGAAATCTTGGTTTTGCAAGTCCTAATGAAATAAATAATGGATTCAGTTAATGACAATAAATTAATGAAAACAGTAGATGAAAGGTTATGAGATATTTCATAGTGAGGATTAAATTGCCAGGACCTGTATCTACTGATTGGTCTTAACATCACGAATGACATAACAAGCAGTCATTGTGGTCCTGAAATGTGATGCATCATGACACACAACAGTACCTATAAAGTGCTTTTGCAAAACAAAGAAACAAAATAAAAACCTTAAGCCTAAATCTAACCAAGATCCACAGCTAACTTCATTTATAGGAGATAAATAGAAATTAGTTAAGTAACACCAGAAAGAAGTGAATAAACACGTCTTTAGGACCACTAATCCAGTTTTTGCAAAAATCCAGTAGCATGAGGGGGAAAAAAAAGAAGGTGGACTGCAAAGAGAATAAAAGATTCAAGAGACGTACAGACATACAGAACGTACAGAACAAATGCAATGAAGATAACTTGCTTTAACCTTGATTTATCAAACCATTATAATAAGGCATTACAAAAATTTGCTTATAGACTGGACACTAGGTGACATTGAAAAAGAATTGTTTATTTTGTCACGTATGATAATGACAATATAATTTTGTAAGAACATGGATATATTTTTAAAAACACATACTGATATACATAAAAGTAAAATGACCCACCATCACTGATTTGCTTTAAGATTATTCAGCAAAGGAAATAATGTAAAAAAGAGATAGATGAAGTAAATGTTACAAGATGTTGATAATTGTGTCTGGGTGATGGTTATGTGAAAGTACAATGTGCTCCCTTTAGAAAGCTCTACTAAAGGGATGCCTGACTGGCTCAGTTGGTAGAGCATGTGACTCTTGATCTTGGGGTTTTAAGTTCAAGCTCCATGTTGGGTGTAGAGATTACTTTAAAAAATCTTTAAGAAAAAAAAAATTTACTACAATACTTTCATAATAAGTATTCTAAAAAGTAGACATTCTAAATACTGAAGTTTAATAGTCAGTTTTATCTTGTACTATGTCTAAGCTTTAATGTTTAATTTTTAACTCCAACCCATTTGGTTTTGTGTGTATGTGTGGAAGGGGGTGAGTAATGTTAGAGGATGATCGAAATTCATCAACTTGATTCAATTCAACTAATATTTATTAAGCACCTAATCTTTCCCAGGTATTTGGGATATGAAGATGGATATGATACCAGAGAAATAATATCAGTTTGTACCCAGTAAATAGAAGTAAATGATTAATTTCTGTCAGATGGAATGAGAAATAGCTTCATATAGAATTTATAATTTAAGCTGGGGCTTTAGGAATGAGTAAGAGCTTGTCAGAAGGTGAATGGAAAATTCTTCACAAAGAAATGCAAGGGTAAATCCACAGGTTTGTGTAACCAAACTTTAAGGTTTGGGCAACTGCTAAGGACTCTTTTGGAAGGTAAATGCAAGAGGGGAAAGAGGTAAAATAGTGATTTGGCCAGTGGCCCTGCTTCTCATCTTGGGAAGTTGGGCCACACCTGTAGGAAAGGAGGTAACTGGAAGGAGTGAAAGAGAGGAATGATTATCCTGGTAACAGTGGAGAAGGCAGGGAGAAAAAGTGCAAAGGATTGAGATAACCTAGGTAAGAACTCAACTGGGATTGAACTGTGTCAATGAGAATGAAGATTAGTACAAATTTGAGATCCTTAGCAACTGATTGGAGGGAAAAGTGAGAGTGACTCTACAACCATGCCTTAGTGTTATCTTTAGACCATATTCCGTGGGAGTGTGCTGGATTTGATCTTTGCCTGGAAGTTCATTCTCTACCATCCATTGCCATCACAGAGGCTGGTTGTTTCCTGTATCAGCAAGCATATACAAACTGACCAGTGAACAGAATAGAGAGATTAAAAAGAGACCCACAGAAAATCCAGTCACTTGATTTGTGAAAAAAATCCACTAGTACATAGGTAAGATTATCATTTTATCAATAGCTTATGCTTGGTCAAGTGGATATCCACGTTTTAAGTAGGACATACATACAAAAGCATCAACCATAAAAGATTGATAAACTAGACCTCAACAAAACTGAAACCTTTATTAATCAGAAAGCACAGTTAAGAGAGGGAGAAGGTGAGTAGAAAGTAGAAAATATTCCCAATATAAGTAACAGAAAACTCATCCAGAATGTAGAAAGCACTATAACAACAGACAAGCAAATAATAAAATGGCCAAAAGACTTTAACAGCCAATCTCACAAAAAAAAAAAGTAAAGAAAATGTGCAATACACATATGGAAAGTTGGTTTAACTCATTAATTATCCTGATAAAACCAGGTTAATGCCATAGTGAGGAACTACACAAACACTAGAATGGTAAATATTAAAACAGAAAAAAAAAAAAAAAAACCCACCCACAAAAAACCCACAACCAAAACAAACAAAAAACAACAATGGCTATATCAAGCCCTGGAGAGGATTTGGAAAACCAGAATCCTCACAAACAATGAAGGAAGTGTAAATTCAAGTAAACTCTTTTTTGGGGGGGGGGAGGGGGTTGGGGCAGAGGGAGAGGGAGAGAGAGAATCTTAAGCAGGCTCCACCTCCACACCCAGCACAGAGCTTGACACAGGGCTTGGTCTCATAACCCTGAGATCATGACCTAAGCAGAAATCAAGAGTCACACACTTAATCAACTGAGCCACCCAGGTGCCCCAAGCAGACATTTTTTTTTTTTTTAAAGATTTTTATTTATTTATTTGAGAGAGAGAGAATGAGAGAGAGCACATGAGAGGGGGGAGGGCCAGAGGGAGAAGCAGACTCCCTGCCGAGCAGGGAGCCCGATGCGGGACTCGATCCAGGGACTCCAGGATCATGACCTGAGCCGAAGGCAGTCGCTTAACCAACTGAGCCAGCCAGGCGCCCCCAAGCAGACATTTTTAAAAACCATTTGTTAATATCTGTTAAAACTTAAAACATGCATACCCTATGACCTAGGAATTTCACTCCTAAATGTTTACTTAAAAGATAAGCATGCAGGGACGCCTAGGTGGCTCAGATGGTTAAGCATCTGCCTTCGGCTCAGGTCATGATCCCAGGGTCCTGGGATTGAGCCCCACATTGGGCTCTGTGCTCAGCAGGGAGCCTGCTTCTCCCTCTCCCTCTGCCTGCCTGTCTGCCTACTTGTGATCTCTCTCTCTCTCTGTCAAATAAATAAATAAAATCTTTAAAAAAAAAAAAAAGATAAGCATGCATATGTTCACAAAAAGAATGTTCACAACACCAGTAATGATAGAGCCAAAGTTTGGAAACATTTGAACATGAACTCAACAGAATGGATAAATAATTGGTGATGTATTCCTATAATGGAATGCTACAGAGTGATGAGGGAAAATAAGCACTGTTTAATGTAGCATAGATAAATCTCATGAATATAATTCTGACTGTAAGAAACTACAACAAAGTTAAATATTCCATATGGTTCCATTTATGTGAGGTTCAAAAACAAAAAACTGGCAAGAGATGTCAAGATACTGGTTATCTGTGCAAACGCAGTGATTAGGAGGGGCACAACTGGGGCTTCTAGGATGTGGAAATGTTCCTAATCTTTGTGCTTGTGAAGATTTATCAGGTTGTAGACATTTATAATTTATACCCTGTTAAAAGTTTTATTTATAAAATAATTGGAATTAAGTTAGCTCAGGATCTTACCATAATAATCAGTGGACTATTTGAGAAAAATTGAATCCATCCATGACCTGAGCTACATACAGTGTAGTAACCAACTCACTAAGTGTACTCTATGTAGGATGAAGATATAATAACTCGTGTAAATATACTTGTCCATGTGCCCAGTTGAATTAGTATTTTTGTATTCTTTAGGTAAATACCCATTAGTGGAATTACTGGATCACATGGCAATTCTGTTTTCAATTTTTTGAGGAACCTCCACACTGTTTTCCACAGTGGCTGTACCAGTTTGAATTCCCACCAACAGTGTTAGAGGTTCGTTCTTCTCCACATCCTCGTCAACACTTGCTGTTTCTTGTGTTTTTCATTTAAGCCATTCTGACAGGTATGAGGTGCTATCTCGTTGTAGTTTTGGTTGGTATTTTCTTGATGATGAGTGATGTTGAGCATCTTTCCATGTGTCTGTTTGCCATCTGGATGTCTCCTTTGAGAAATGTCTGTTCCTGTTTTCTACCCATTTTAAAAAAAATCAGATTATTGTTTTGAGGATGTTGAGTTGTATCAGTTCTTTATATATTTTGGATACTAACCCATTATTGGATATGTCTTTTGCAACTATCTTCTATTCAATAGGCTGTCTTTTAGTTTTGTCGATTATTTCCTTCACTATGCAGAAGCTTTTTATGTAATCCCAACAGTTTATTTTTTATTTTATTTCCCTTGCCTCAGGAGACATATCTAGAAAAATGTTGCTATGGCCAACGTCAGAGACATTATAGCCTGTGCTCTCCTCAGGGATTTTTATGGCTTCAGGTTTCACATTTAGGTTTTTAATCCACTTTGAGTTTATTTTTGTAGAAGGTTAATAAGGTGTTCTAGTTTCAATCTTCTGCATGTGGCTGTACAGTTTTTGCAGCACCACTTGTTGAAGAGACTGTCTTTCCCATTGTGTATTCCTGACTCCTTTGTCATAGATTAACTGACCACATAAGCATAAGTTTATTTCTGGGCTTTCTATCCTGTTCCATTGATCTATGTGTCTACTTTTCTGCCAGTACCATATTGTTTTGATTACTGTAGCTTTGTAGTATATCTTGAAATCTGAGATTGTGATACTCCAGCTTTGTTATTTTTCAAGATTGCTTTGGCTATTCAGGGTCTTTTGTGGTTTCATATAAATTTTAGGATTATTTTTTCTAGTTTTGTGAAAAATGATGCTGTTTTAATAGGGATTGCTTAGACTCTGTAGATTGCTTTGAGCAATATGGACATTTTAACAATATTTACTCTTCCAATTCATAAGCAGGGTATATGTTGCCATTTGTGCCCTCTAATTTCTTTCATCAATGAATTATAGTTTTCAGCATGCAGGTCTTTCACCTTCTTGGTTAAAATTTTTCTTAGGTATTTTATTCTTTTTGGTGCAATCATAAATGGGATTGTTTTCACAATTTCTCTTACTTTGTGATTAGTGTATAGAAATATGACAGATTCTGTATATTCATTATATATCCTGCACCTTTACTGAATTCTTTTATTATAATAATTTTTGGTGGAGTCTTTAAGGTTCTCTCTATATGTCATCTGCAAATAGTGATAGGTTTTTTTTTTTAACTGGATGCTTTTTATTTTTGTATGATTTTTATGGCTAGAACTCTAATACTATGTTGAATAAAAGTGATGACAGTGGACATCCTTTTTTTTATTATTTTAAAGATTTTTATTTATTTATTTGACAGAGAAAGAGACAGCGAGAGAGGAAACACAAACGGGGGAGTGGGAGAGGGAAAAGCAGACTTCCTGCTGAGCAGGGAACCCGATGCGGGGCTCAATCCCAGGATCCCAGGATCATGACCTGAGCCGAAGGCAGATGCTTAACTGACTGAGCCAGTCAGGCACCCCGACAATGGACATCCTTGTCTTGTTTCTTTTTTTTTTTTTTTTTAAGATGTTATTTATTTATTTGACAGAGAGATAGAGCGAGAGCACAAGTAGGCAGAGAGGCAGGCAGAGGGAGAGGGAGAAGCAGACTCTCCACTGAGCAGGGAGCCCAACGTGGGGCTCGATCCCAGGATCCTGGGATCACGACCTGAGCCGAAGGCAGCCGCTTAACCGACTGAGCCACCCAGGCACCCCCCCCCCCTTGTCTTGTTTCTGACCTTGGGGAAAAACTTTCAGTTTTTCACCACTGAGGATTATGTCAGGTGTGGGTTCTTCATATATGTCCTTTATTATGTTGAGGTATGTTCCCTCTGAATGATTTTTTAAAAATCATATTCATTTTTCTACATGGTGTATGTGTGAGAAAAAGTATCTAACTATATTTTTTTCGTTGATCAGCCAGTTGCTTGACTACTTATTGAGTAATTGTTCTATTTCTAATTAATTTGAACTGCCATCTTTATCATGTATTAGATTTATATGGTGTATAGACTTCCTAATGGCTCTTTTCCCCAGTTTCGTTAGTCTATATGTTTATTCCTGTGCTAACTTATCTCCATTTAATTATTGCAACTTTTTCATTTTATTTATTTGCTAGTTGAACAGATGGTATCTTATTTTCATTGAAATAAGCTCTTTTGTATCCACTTCCTCATTCTAGCATTTTTTTTTTCAAATTTCTCTTTTTTTCAGTTATCTAAGATGTTTATCTACAGTATTGTTCTCAAAGAACTAGTTCCTAAATTTATTCATCAATTTTATGGTTTATTTGAACTATTTTTATTTAAATAATATCTGTTTCAACCAATCCTATTTATTCTCAGTTCTTTGGGGATGGTTCTAATTCATTAAACTGTAAATAGGATCTTTTCTCTTTTTCTTGATTTATGCTAATTCCATCTCAAAAATTCTCCCCCTAAAATTCACCTAGGCAAATTCCCATACTCCTTCATGGCCCATTTTACATGACCCAGTGAAACCATTCTTCTCAGGCTGAATCCATTTAGTATAATCATTTACTTTTTCATATATAATACTGTTTCTTAATCTGACCTTTGTATATATCTAGCTTCTTCTGGTAAATTGAATTTATTAGAAACAGGAACCAACTTCTGTAACAACTTGGCACAGTAGTCAACAGGCTTTTAAATGAGCCATTGACAAGCATATATTAATCTTATACTTTAGTCATCTATCTTTTGATTAAAAAAGAGATAACATGTTTTTAATAGGTTAAAATGTCACATCAGGAAAAATACAAATCAAACAAATCCAGGGGAAAAATTGATTGGAATTTTAGAGGCAAGGTAATCCATATATATTTATAAAATATAAGAGAGATATTTAGTTTGGGGCCTCTCAATAACTAAAGCAAAAATTTAAGAATAATTGAAATACTTCATTAAAAGAGTATGTAGAGTATGCTGCTTTGAGGAAAAGAACATGTAAGTTGAAATGCTTGATGTCAAGAGTATGTAGAGTATGCTGCTTTGAGGAAAAGAACATGTAAGTTGAAATGAACATATGGTAGGCTAGAAATCAAGGGGGTCTCTAGAAATCAAGGGCAAATATAAGTGGCCTAAGGAAATAGAGCAAGTCATTGCTGGCCCTGCTAGTAGAAAATGTATCATGAGTCACTTACGTACACATGGATCTCTAGGGAAGGTTATATTTTTAGGTAAGTTTACTATCATGGTAAGAATATTCCAGATAGGTGCAATAACAAGAGTTCTATTAAGATGTACTAGAAGGGAGGGGGGTGGGGGTAACAGGGTGATGGTATTAAGGAGGGCACATGTTGTGATGTGTACTGGGTGTTATATGTAACTAATGGATCATTGAACACTACATCAAAAACTAATGATGTACTATAAAGTGGCTAACTGAACATAAATATAAGAAAAAAAAAAAGATGTGCTACACATTTTATGTGACAAACGAGAGTGGGTAAATCCGTAACTGAGGTTATGAGATAGGTAAAATAACCAGAGCTCTAACATCATCTTTCTCCTTCCATAAATTCTATTTAAATATGGAGAGAGAACAGGGTTGAAACAGGCTTAACCTACATAGGGGCTATTATGATGATGCATTTATTGAGAAATTTCCAGTTCAATATAAAGACAGGATTGAAGCATTTTGAGGTTTCAAGAGAAGCTTTCCATACATAGCATGCTTATTACTGACTGGGAGAGAGATATAAAACTTAGTTTTCTCACTATCCTGTTTTATGTCAGCCTCATAGTTAATAACCATCTAACTGGACTTTGTGGGTTGTCCAATGAGATGGAAATGTTTGATGGACTCAAGCAGTTAAGTTACCACTACATGTAAGACTAGTTTATTCTCAAAATGTGTACAATTTATCCATAATCAACCAAAAGTCATAAAGCATTAAAAGAAATAATCTAGTATACTAAAGTCAGACAGACTGCCAGGTGTTTAAAACTAAAAGTAGCACATACCCTCCCTAATGTCTATCACCCAGTCACCCCATCCCTCCCACCACCCACCACTCCAACTACCCTCAGTTTGTGTCCTGAGATTAAGAATTCCTCATATCAGTGAGATCATATGATACATGTCTTTCTCTGACTTATTTTGCTTAGCATAATACCCTCTAGTTCCATCCACGTCATTGCAAATGGCAAGATTTCGGGTTTTTTGATGGCTGCATAATATTGCATTGTATATATACACCACATCTTCTTTATCCATTCATCTGTCGATGGACATCTTGACTCTTTCCATACTTTGGCTATTGTGGACATTGCTGCTATGAACATTGGAGTGCATGTACCCCTTCGGATCCCTACATTTGTATCTTTGGGGTAAATACCCAGTAGTGCAACCGCTGGGTCATAGGGCAGCTCTATTTTCAACTTTTTGAGGAACCTCCATACTGTTTTCCAGAGTGGCTGCACCAGCTTGCATTCCCACCAACAGTGTAGGAGGGTTCCCCTTTCTCCGCATCCTCGCCAACATCTGTCCTTTCCTGACTTGTTATTTTTAGCCATTCTGACTGGTGTGAGGTGGTATCTCATTGAGGTTTTGATTTGGATTTCCCTGATGGCGAGTGACATTGAGCACTTTTTCATGTGTCTGTTGGCCATTTGGATGTCTTCTTTGGAAAAATGTCTGTTCATGTCTTCTGCCCATTTCTTGATTGGATTATTTGTTCTTTGGGTGTTGAGTTTGATAAGTTCTTTAAAGATTTTGGATACTAGCCCTTTATCTGATATGTCATTTGCAAATATCTTCTCCTATCCTGTCAGTTGTGTAAGACTGTTGAATCACAGACCTGTACCTCTGAAACAAATAATATATGTTAAAAAGAAAAAAAAAAAGGATAGTAGGAAGGGGGGGAAATCGGAATGGGAGATGAACCATGAGAGACTATGGACTCTGAGAAACAAACTGAGGGTTCTAGAGGGGAGGGAGGTGGGGGGATGGGTTAGCCTGGTGATGGGTATTAAAGAGGGCACGTACTGAATGGGGCACTGGGTGTTATACACAAACAATGAATCATGGAACACTACATCAAAAACTAATAATGTAATATATGGTGATTAACATAACATAATAAAATAAAATTTTAAAAAAAGAAATATATATATACTTAAACAAAATAAATAAAACCCAAAGTAAAATTGTTGGTAACGCGTTCATGGAAACACTTTGAGCATAGTCAAAGGAGGCCCTTCAGCAATGCAAACACAGATAAGATGCTAAATCTGAATTACAAGTCTTTGCCTGAGTATACTGGTTTTGCATTCTTGAATGAAGTATCTTCATTGTTTGCTTCTTTTTCATGGGATGTTAAACATTCAGAACAATTTATGAAGCCATAAACCTGAAAGATTTTTTTTTCAGTGTAAGATAAGTCAAGGCAATCTTTATTTTTATTTGTCTAGTCCATACCACTAGAATCAGTTTATCATTGACTGAAGTGACCATAGTTATTCCCTCTGGGGTACCATTATAATGATCCTCTTTATTTTCATTTCCTACTTTACTGTTCTGCTAAAATCAATATTTGAGGCTTCATTAAATTGACAGCTAAATCTGAAATGTGTTTGCTATTGTTCAAAATGCAAATGACTATTTGGTGCTTCCAAAAAAAGTAAACATGTCAGGAATATTATGAATGTATATGTATATTTTGAAATTTTCTACTCAGCAGTTTCCTTTATACTTCTGTAGATAAATCTTTTAAATAAACAAATTAGAAAATATTTCTTGATTTAATTTGCTACCATTTTTTTTAAAGTTAGAAGATAGTCAATCCTGAAGATATATGAATTATCTTTTTTTTTTAACAGAGTCATGCACATTTCCTGAATTTGTTCTCAGCTTCCCTGCTATATATTTGAATTTGATCAAGGAATTTTAAGAATACAAGGTGAGAATTTGCCTTATCTGTCATCACATAGCTTGGTTCTGTCATTTTCCACATTAATAGGATTTTGTGACTGAGTGACCTTGTTAATACAGCAATATGTTTTCTGCCATCTCATCAGTAACAATCTTCATAGGAACAACTGGCATTAAAAAAAACAGGGTTCATTTCACTCCATTTTTTTTTCTCTTACTTTAACAAAAGCAAACAAGTTCCATTATGTCCTAATGCAACAACCATCATAAAAAGAAAAAAAAAAAAAAGCTACTTTGAGTGTTGAAAATAGAACATGTTGAAATAGAAGGCTAAAAACCTGCTGTCTGACAACACAATCAGATGCAGACATCTGGATCTCTGGCAAAATGTTTAAAAAAAAAAAAAAGTGACATATTTCCTACCAGACATAGAAAAATGGAATTAGGAGACCTCTGAAAGACCTCTAAAGATTACTACAAAAAATGAGTTGTATTAAGATGACTAAAAGTCATTTGCTTTCTTCTTTAAATCTTTGAACCCATGTGATATTATGTCAGTTTCTGTTAATCCTACACTATCACATCAGTCAATTCTGCCTCCATGATTTATTATTAAAGAAGTTGTCGCTTAACCAAAAAGTGTGCAAAAGCAGACACTTTGCTAAAGGGAGATTAAGAATCCCAGTAATTTAGCCTCATGGGCAGCTAGGAATTTTGGCTCTTCAAAGAGATAAATAATCTTTATTGGGGATGTTCAACAGGTGTTTCACTTGCTCATCTCTGATTTTCCCATTTCTCACCACCAGATCCCTATGCTCTCTGGAAACTTTCTACAAATAAAATATTTTCCTCTTACTTCCACCCTTTTAGGTAATTCACTACTTGTCAGGACTCATTCATTTCTCCATCCAAAGGTTCTTTATCTTAAGTCAACCTTATCTTCAATTCCCACTCTGTTCATGTAGCCTCATTATTTGTACCATCCTTTCTTCTCCAACTTGTTGGGTTTTTTTTTATTAAAGTATAATTGACACACAATGTTATTTTCAGGTGTACAACATAGTGATTCAACAACTGTATACATTATGTTATGCTTACCACAGTGTAGCTTCCATCTCTCGCCATGTAACACTATTACAATACCAGTTGGCTATACTCCCTATGCTGTACGTTTCATCTCCATAATGTATTCATCCCATGGCTGCAAGCCTGTATCTCCCTCTGCCTCCCAGCAACCACCAGTTTGTTCAGGGTATTTATGGGTCTGTTTCTGATTTGTTTATTTAGGTTCCACATGTAAGTGAAGTCATATGGTCTTTGTCTTTCTCTGAATTAGTTTAGCATAATAGCCTCTAGATCCTTCCTGTTGTCACAAATGGTAAGATCTTCATTCTTTATTATGGCTGATTAATATTCTGTTGTATATGTATACCACATCTTCTTTCTCCATTCTTCAATCAGTGGATACTTAGGTTGCTTCTGTAACTTGGCTATTGTAAATTATGCTGTAAAAAACATAGAGGTGCATATATTTATTCAAATTAGTGATTTTCTTTTGGTAAATACCATCCTTTCATCCTGAGAATAAATCCCACTTGAGTATAGTGAATGATCCTTTTAATACATTGTTGATTGTGCTTTGCTAATACTTTGTTGAGGATTTTTATTTTTTGTTCATTGAGGATATTCGCCTGTAGGCTTTTTTATAGTGGTTTTGGTTTGGTTTTGGTATCCAGGTAAGGCTGGTCTCATAGAATGTGTTAGGAAGCTTTTCTTCATCTTCTATTTTCTGGAATAAAGGAATAGCTATTAAGGAGAATAGCAACTTAAGAAGAATAACTATTAACTCTTCTCTCTGTTTTGTGGCAGTCATAGGTGAAGGCATGTGGTCCTGTACTTTGTAGGAAGCTTTTTAATTACTGATTCAATTTTGTTACTAAGAATCCTTCTGATTGGATTATTTCTTTCTTTCTGATTCAGTTTTGGAAAATTATGTTACTAGGAATTTGTTGATTTCTTCTAGGTTGTCCAATTTGTTAGCATATAATTTTTCATAGTAGACCCTTATAATCCTTTGTATTTCTGTGGTGTCCATTGTTAGATTTTATTGATTTGGGTCCTTTTATTTTTTTCCTTGATGAGTCTTGCTAAAGGTTTATCAATTTTGTTTATTTTTTTAAAAAGCTCTTGGTTTCATGATCTTGTCTCTATTTTATTTATTTCCACTTTATTTTCTTCCTCCAATAACTTTAGGCTTTGTTTATTCTTATTTTTCTAGTTCTTTAGGTGTAAGTTTAGATTGTTTGTTATTTTGTTTCCTGAGATAGGAATGTATTGCTATAAACATCCCTCTTAGGAATGCTTTTGCTGCATCCCAAAGATTATGTTTCCATCTTCGTTGTTCTCCATGTATTTTTAAATTTCACCTTTAATTTCTTCATTGACCCATTGGTTGTTTGGCCTCCACGTGTTTGTGTTTTTTCCAGTTTTTTTCTTGTAATTGATTTTTAATTTCATACTACTGGCCAGAAAAGATGCTTGATGTTTCAATCATCTTAAATTTATTGAGATTTATATTGTGGCTTCCTGTGGTCTATCCTGGAGAGTGTTTCATGTGCACTTGAAAAGAATATGTATTCTGTTTTAGGATGGAATGTTCTATATAGATCTGTTAAGTCTATTTGGTCTAATGCATCATTCATAGCACACTGTTTCCTCATTGATTTTGTCTGGCCAATCTATCCAGTCATGTAAGTGGGACATGAAAGTACCCTACTATTATTGTATTACTGTCAATTCTGCCTTTATGTTTGTTAATATTTGCTTTATGTACTTAGGTGCTCCAATGTTGAGTACATAGATATTTAGATTACATCCTCTTGTTGGATTGATCCCTCTGTCATTACATAAGTCCTTTGTCTCATTATAGTCTTTGTTTTAAAGTCTATTATGTCAGATGCAGCATTGATACCCTGGGCTACTGGTATATATGTGTCTTCAGGTCTGAAGTGAATCTCTTGTAGGCAGCATATAGATAGGGTGACAGGATTAAAAAAAAAGACCTATGTCTTTTGATTGGAGTGTTTAGTCCATTTATATCTTAGGTAGTTATCAATAAGTTTGTATTTATTACCATTTTGTTCAGTTTTCTGGTTGTCTTTGTAGTTCTTCTGTGCTCCTTTCTTATTATCCTGCTCTCTTTCATCATGATTATGCTTAGCTTTCTATTTTTTGTGTGTCTATTATTGGTTCTCCATTACCATGAGGTTCACATATAACATCCTAAGTATTTAGCAGTTTATATTAAGTTCAAACAAATTCTAAAAGAACTTCACTTTTACTCCCCCTCTTCATGTTCTATGTATATGTTGTCATGTTTTACATCTTTTTATTATTTGAATCCCCTTACCTAGATATAATTGATTTTACTCCTTTTGTTTTTTAACCTTCATACTGGCTTTATAGGGGATTGCTCTACTATCTTCACAGTTGCTTTTACTCAGGAAATGTCTTCCTTTCCTAACTTTCTTCTCTAATTAAGGCCTTTTCTTTTCAGTTTAATGTCCCTTTAATATTTCTTGTAATGCTGGTTTAATGGTGATGAATTCCTTTAACTTCTGCTTGTCTAGAAAACTCTTCATCTCTCCCTCAATTCCGAATGAGGTTGTAGGGTTTTTCCTTTTAGCATTTTGAATATATCATGCCACTCTCCTTAGGCCTGCATAGTTTCTGCTGAAAAATAAGCTGATACTCTTATGGGAGTTCCCTTTGTATGTAACTAGTTTTCTCTTACTGCTTTCAAAATTCTTAATCTTTGATTTCTGACAGACATTTTAATTATTATGTGTCATAGTATGGCCTTCCTTTGGGCTCATTCTCTTTGTTTCCCGAACTTAGATGTGTATTTCCTTATGCATGTTAGGCAAGTTTTCAGCTATTATTTCTTCTGCCCCTTTATCTCTGTTTTCTCTTTCTGGGACCCCTATAATGCAAATGTTTGCATGCTTGATGTCTAATTGATAGATCCCTTAACCTGCTTTCATTTTTTAAAATTTCTTTTTCCTTTTTTTGCTTTCCATCACTCCATCTTCCAGATGCTGATCCATTCTTCTGCAACCTCAAATCTACTGTTGATTCCCTCTCATGCATTTTTCCATCTCTGTTGCAAAGTTCTGAGAGTTCATCTGCTTTTCTCTCCAGTCTGGTGATTATCTTTATGACCCTTTTAATCAACTAGATTGCTTATTTCCATTTCATTTATGTTCTTTTTTTCCTTCTCCTGAGGTTTTATCTTCTTTCATGGTCTTATGTGTGCCTTGTTACTTTGGATGACTGGAGCGGAAGTGGGCACACACTAGGGGAGTTCCAGGGTATTCTCTACTGGAATGCCCTGGCAAGTCATCTGGAACCAAAGTGAGATGGACTTGGAGTGTTGCAGAGTGCTTTGTACCTGTGTCACCTTGGTGAGATGACTGGAGCAGTAATAAGTACTGACCAAGGGTCTCCCAGTGTGCATCACAGTAGAGTGGCTAGGACTGGTGTGTGCTAGGAGTCTGGGGCTCACTGAAGCAGTAGGCCTACCTCCTCTACACTATTAAGGTGGCAGTAAAATGTAAACTATGGCATTTACCAACCTGGAAGGAGTTCCCAGCTCTCACCTGCCATTTGGTGGAGTTCTATTCTAGTTGCTCGTACAAATCATGGCTTTTTTTCTGTGCCCCTTGGCAGAGGAACTTGCTCATCATCTCTTTGTACCATCCCTGCCCCCTGCAGTTCTCACTGTCAGAGGCTGGGTTCCTTCTGGTACCATGTCTCTCTTGCGGTCTATTTTTGTTGTGCAGAAGCTGTTGAGTCATACCTCAGTTCTTCTTTAAGAGGAAGTGCTCTTTAAACAGGTATATATTTGTCTCCATGGAGGGCTTGAGTTCAGGATCTTCCTACATCACCATCTTAGACCCTCAGAAATATCCACCCTGGCTTTGTTGATGCTCACTTAGGTTTCCACAATTTCTTTTTGCCCTCAGAGCAGGTGCTTCAAAATGCCTGCAAGGTGGCTAATTATTCACATAACAGCAAAGCCTAAATGTATTTGCCTGAAAGAGAATGATGTACCAGATATAAAAGCTTCCAAAATTTGTTTTAGAAGACAGGCTTAATTTACTTTTCTTTTGCTCCTTTGAGCAGGCCTCAAATATCTCAGTGTAATGATCATGAGGCTAACACAGATCATTTCTATTTTATAAGATCATGAAGGGCATGCAAGATTATTCTGTTAGGGCTGCCTTAAACACCAGAAGTTTATTGCCTCATAGTCCTGGAGGCTAGAAATCTGAAATTGAGGTGTCGAGAGGGTAGGTTCCTTCCTGTGTTCCTTTCTCCCTCTTAATATCTTCTTTTATGTGTGTCTCTTGTGGATTGAATTGTGCCCCCTACTAATTCTTATGTTTAAAACTTTAACCCACGGGGGTAACTATCTATCTTTGGAGATAAGCCCTAAAGGGTGGTAATTAAGGTTAAATGAGGTCATAAGGGTGGAGCCCTAATCTGATAGGATGGTGTCCTTACAAGAAGAGTGAGAGAGAGAGATCTCTATCATTCTCTGCATGTGTACAAAAGAAAACCTGTGTGAGGAACAATGAGAAGAAAGGTCTCACCAGACACTAACCCTGATGGCACCTTTTCTTCAACTTTGTAAGAAGATAAATTTCAGTTGTTTAAGCTCCTCAGTTTCTGACATTTTATTATGGTAGCCCCAGCAGACTGATAGAGTGTCCAAATTTCCCTATGTAATAAGGACACCAGTGTCGTAGTGGACTAGCGCTTATCCTAATTCCCTCATTTTAACTGTAAAGACTCTATAGCCAAATAATGTTCCCTTCTGAAGTATTTTGGGGGTTAGGACTCTAACATATCATTGGAGGGGGGAGCCCAATTTAACCCATAATACACACCAGGTCTGAAGCAAGCCTCTAACTCTTTAAGGAACCGTCCATTTGGAAAAAGTTTAACTTTTGAAATTGGAATAAGAGTACTGAAAAGATCTCTGCCGTAATTGACCTGGATCATATGAAGAGACACCAACAAAAGCCTAATTTGAAAAACGATATTAACAATACCAATACCCAACATGTTTCTTCTCATTTTACAGAAAGTGTCAACTTTTCCATAGCCAGGTGATAAACACTACCTTAACCCCCAACATGGAAAAGCTCATGAGTAATGGAAATCCCATTCTCTGTGGATAGGAGATGAACTCAATCCCACCCTCACACTGCTGAAAGAACACTGGAGTTTCCTCCTCTGTATGGTCTAAAACAAAGAACTCTTGTAGCAATTGGCACTCCTGCCAATTCTTTATACACAATTCCTCTTATGCCACAGTAACGTCACACAGAACGTGGATTATCAATGGAAGCAATACATCATCCCCAAGGGAGTAAACGAGAAAGGGAGGTTAAAAAAAATTGTAATCTTTTTATATTTATAGCGCAAAACAGATATACAGCATATCTACGGTGTTGAAAAACCCACACAGCATTTCCAGCCCCTAACAATGGCTCCTTTTCAACATCAAGTTTAAACCCCCAAACCAACACCTGCCCCCTCCCTCACTCACCTTACATAACCTGGGTCCTGGTTCCTTTCCCTCACTTTCTTTATTAAAGCTAAACATTATAAAGGAAGTCAATACTGAATGCCTTAAATGGAAGTTCTTTTACTGTATTAAATGTTTGTTTACATATAATTAATGATAGATGGTAGGATAAACTGGAAAATAGGAAAACAAATCTAAAGTTTTAGGACACACCTTCAATGGAACATGAGTTTGAGAAGAAAATGATGAAGTTCTGTTTTTATGAAGTATTATATATCACTTTTGTATTAATTTCCTAAACTAATAATAGTTTTAATGTGTAAATAAAATATTGTAAATATTTTAATTATGTCAATGACAGTTGTGATATGCCCATGGGAAAGCAAATCGATACAGCGAGGATAAGGCCTTCCAACATCTCCATCGAAAATTTTACACAACTCAAAACCTCTTCACAACTGCCCTTCATTCCTAGGAAGGACGCAAAATAATATCCAATTCCAAGCAGGTTGTAACAATGCAGCAAAGTTGCCAAAATTTGAGTAAGGTCATGTCCTTTCTTTGTTACTTTTCAGAAAAAAAAAAATGAAAGAAAACACATCCCAATAACTTTTTAAGCACTCAATTTGCTAGTTTCTTTCTTTCTTTCTTTCAAGGAAGCGGGTTTCTCACAAACAGGACTTAGGAATCAAGCCATTTAGTCTCAATCTTAATTAAGCCTAAGAAGCAGAGCCTGTGGCTTTTAAAAAATCTAAACCGTTCATCATGAGCCACTCTGTCAGCTGTCACTTGGTCCAGGAATGAGCAGTGAGTAAGGTTGTTTAAAGCTCAGATGCTGTAGCAAATGCATCTGTCTTCCCCGGCAGCTCTAATCCTGCCTGGTCCACTGGCTCTACCTTTATGAGTTCTTTTGATTGATAATTGAGAGAATCTTTGAAGGACTTACAGGAATGCAAATATATATATATATATATATATATATATCTTAAGATTTCCATCATAAAATACCTACCAAAGTATTTTTATGTGGTCTCCCTTCAGCTCTTGGCCATTTAATGCATTGTGCTAGAAAAAGGTTTGGAATTAGGATTCAATTATACAGTTTCTGTTTTTCAAATTTTTCTTTCTTTCCTTTTTTAAAGTTTTTTTTTTCAGATTTTTATTTTCTGTCCCAAATTAGGAGTTATTTATGTGGGGATGGGGCAGGGGTCACATCACAGCCTTAAAAAGAACTTCTATATAAATGGAAAGCGACAGGGAGAATTTAAAGGATTAGTCTGAGAAACATTAGGTCTGGTAGGGAGAGGTTATTTAACCTGGAGAAAAAAAAAGGACTTAATGACAACACTATTTTGCGGAAATCAGTAATTAAATGCTCTTGCTCCAGAATCCTAAACAACTCCTGGAAAAGGAGGACCTCTAGAGGTTTAGGGTCAATTTGAACAGATCTTCCAATTTCCTAAGTCAGGTAACAAACATATCTGAACTTATTTCTCATGTTTTCCTTACAGGATTCCCCTACCTTACAAGAGACAGTTTTATTCAGGAGTCCCCATTATCTCCAGAAGAGCCATATAATATCAAGCTTAATACTGATCACAATATCGACAACCAGAATTTACTGAGCATCCACTATGTGGCAACAACTGTTCTAAGCACTTCATACTTACTAGTTCTCAAAATAGTACTACAAAGTCATCATAGTGATGCACATTTTATATTTTAAGAAACCAAGGCTCAAGAGGAGTCAGACACACTGCCTAGGATCAAAAGCTGTAAGGGGCAGAACTTGAAATCTTATCACATCCACAGTCTGTGTTTTGTCTCCTCCCCCTCTAAGTGCCAATATGATGGAAAAGTAGTGTTAAGTACAAAGATGTTAATAGCAAAATGATTTATAATAATGAATGTGAGCTTATTCAAAGGTTTAATTATATATGAATTATTAAATGAAACTATGGTAGATGTACTTGATGAATTAAAATAAATGCATAATTAATGTGGAAAATGCTTATTATTGTAATGTTAAATTTAAAAAATCCACATGATACAGACTTGATTGAAACCATGCTTTTAAAATACCCAGATTAAATATCCATAGTGGCTGGGAGGGGATGGTGTAATGAGAAGTAATTTTGGTTGGTCTTTCTATCTTAAATGTATTATTCTTACCTTCATTACTTAAGAAATATCTTTACTTATTCCTACTTAATATCTTTTTTTTAATCCTAACAGGGATCTTTTGCAGCCTACAGTTAAATCCTGCCATACAAAATCATCCTTATAGGAAACCGTCTCTGCCCACTTCCTGACTTCCCCTTTCTGTCTAGTTTTCCTCTGTGCGTCAGTGCCTAACAACAGTCTCATTTTCTCTAAGATCCTTGTTCTGGCTCCCTCTTCTCATGACACTGTTTTACCTAACAACAGTCTCATTTTCTCTAAGATCCTTGTTCTGGCTCCCTCTTCTCATGACACTGTTTTGCCTTGACACACTTTTGGCTTTTATATAGCCTGAAGTTGTTCCTTTTCTGTTTCAAGCATGTTTTATTTCCTAAGGTATACTCAGTGTCTTATGAGCCTCAATAATGTGCCAATGGTTCCATTAGCAGAAGCCTTAAGACTGTTCTTCCTAGGAGAGCAGTCACACTGTCTCCCTCTTTTTGGAGTCAGAAACGAGAGAATCAGGCCTACCATTCACATGAAAAAGGAGTTTAGTGCTATTAAAAGCTGTTTACACTGGAGTAAGTGACCAAGTGGCATTTAGGATTTACCACACAGGAGAGTGTTGCTAATAATTTGGCTCGATGGATATAGTCTTTGATGAAGGCCATAATTATGCCAAAATGATATCTGAAGAGTTATTTTCCACTTCAAGAATTACTTGACGTTCTACTCCTTGAAACAGTTTTTCCCCCCCTCTGAACGTAAGTGCAATTTACATTAATTTCTAAGCTACAATATTTATGAATAATATAAATCTGTGTGAAAAGTAAAGAGAACCCTCCCAGGAAAGATGATTTTGCCTTCGGTAGGTACCTCTGAAGGTCAACAGGAGATGATCTGAAAACTTAGGAACATAAGCCCTTTTAAAATTGTATAGCTCTCAAATATTATTTCCTTTCATTTACTTCTCTGTGAGAAAATAAAACTTTAGCTTTTCAGCCCTATCCGTATATCAAAAGATACTTGAAAACTGATACTATGTTTTATCCATCTCAGTGTCTGCTGGAAACTGGAATTGTGCTTATTACACAGCAAATACCCAATAGATACTCACTGCATGTATGAATGAATAAATGTTTATCTTCTGTTGGCCCATGCAGGCAAATCTTGAGGCTCAGCACAAACTCAAATTTCAGAAGAAGCTATTCCTCTAAAACAGAAAACATTGATGTCTTGCAAGATCAGGTAATTTCATATTTCTTCTATGTGAGACCCTACAGAAATCACACATATATGTCCACAATACTGATTGACCATCTCATTGAGCTTTAAGAATGTCAGGACATTCTTAAAGGGCCAGTTCCATTCCCTTCACCGGATAATAAAGGAAGATCATCTTTTTAAACATCTGCAGGGAAGATTGGCAAGTGTGGGGGGGGGAGTGTGTTTTCAAGATTAAATATTCTAGTATTTCATGGGTATGACATACTGAGTTCCTGAATTGCAGGGCAAATACCCACTGGATTAAGTTCAGAGAACTTTGACCAATATGAGTTAGTTCTCTATACTTTCTTATTCACAGGGAAAAAGTCAGCCGCAAGACTGCTTTTTAAACTCCAGGAAAGATATTTTCCAAACAAAAAAGAAAACAACCAATTAATAAGTTTCAAACTTAGAGAAAAGATCGGGGTCAGACTGTGGGTGATCTTATAATTTACCATCCAAATTTGGATACTTTTGTTCCAGAAAATGTTAAGTAGAACTGATTGGAAAAATGGGTATAAAGAGGGGCTTCCCTGGGAAAATCAATGTGTAGTCACCATATCAGGGACCACCAGTGACTCTTTGTATGACCCAAGGCAAATTATTATTCTGTTCTGTATTTCACTTCACCAGGGGAAACTAATTTAGGTCTTCAGTAAACACTTGAACACCTACTCTGTTCGGCATCATGCCTTCTGTCAAGGTGAAAATAAAACCATTTTAAGTTCAGGATTCTAATTTCAGAAAAATTATCAAGTAATTGAGTAAATGAGAGCAAGTCCTATGCATTAAAAATATGTCATTCCCAGATTTAATATTTAGGCTTCAATAGTTACTGTGTGTTCAAAAATTTATAACATAATTTGTTATTTTGCTGACGCATGGGGTTTGGGGATGTATATGGAGAGTGGGGTGGAAGACTAATTTTGTAGCTAGTAATTTAGTCAAGCTGACTGCTCATCAACTCCCCACATCTGCAATCCAGTGGGAATTTGCTTTGACAGGTATTTGTTACCTTGAGGGAACAGTAAGGCCTGCTTATATTTGTGAATTCAGAGATTTAGGGTCTCGTGATAAGCCCTTTCAGAATATCAAGGATCAACCATGTATAAGTTATCCACCTCCCTTTCCCTACCCTCTGTAAAGCTCGTTGTTGGCTCATTCAAAAAAGCTTATTGATTGATTCATTCATTCCAAACATAAAAACACCTATTAAAGGTAATACCGTAGTGTAGATGAGCCTATTGGAACAATTTTCAATCCTCGCTGTAGGTGAAAAGTTTAGGTTCTTAGCAGCACAGGGATGGACAGATGAATAAAGTAGAAAATGTAATCCTAAGAACAACAAGGACTCATTTTGCTTGCTACAGTCTGGCCTAGGGAAAAGTGAAAATCAGGAATACTGAGTAATCATGTCTATAATTATTTCAGCTTGAGCAATAGGAAATGCCAAATACCTTTAGCACTTGGGTTTCTTGTTGCTAATATGGCATCAACATTTCCTTATTACATGAGAACCATGAAATACTTCTGCCAGGTCACACAGAATCCCTTTAGTATAAATGAGCAAATACATCTATCTTTACTTTTTTTTATTATTATTATGTTAGTGAGAGTCCTAAGCACACTCTGTGCTGAGCGCAGAGTACCACACGGGGCTCAGTCTCATGACCCTGAGATCATGAGCTGAGCCGAAACCAAGAGTCAGGCACTTAACTGACTGGGCCACCCAGGCACCCCTAAATTTAAGGTTCTTGATGAGAAAACAGTTGTCTGGTAAATGGGTTATATGCCCAAGTAAGAAGGATGTTGTCCAATAACTGTTTTCCCTGATGAGCACATTGGTTTCCTAAATAAAATGGTTTGCCAAAATTTCCTGAAACAATTTTTTATCAGTTTACATTTTGAGTTTTATAGTTAAGTCATACAGACAGGTGGTCTCACTTCTCAGTTATACATATATAAATTTGAATAAATTTATATATGCATATAAATAAGACATATTCCTGATCTCAAGGAAATTATGGTCTAATGTGGTTGATGATACATGTAAACAAATAATTTTAGTTGGAGGGGCACCTGGCTGGCTCAGTCAGAGCATACTCGATCTTGAGGTCATGTGTTCAAGCCCCATGTTGGGCATAGAGTTTGGTTAGAGAGGAAGGGGCAGATATATTTCAGAGAGAAGGTTAAAAGGTCTTAATTGCTGATTGGATATGGGTAGTAAAAAAGGAGGAATCTAGAATGTTTTCCTTCTTCCTTGGGTGTTTTGACAAATATTGGCAATGCTGGATAGGATAGAAAATATGGGGAAAAACAGGTGGAGGAGAAAGATACAGAACAATGTCCATCCTAGAGAGACTGATGCTGAGATTCCTTGGGATAATGAAGATGATAAGTAGGTGGTTGGCTAAATGGATCCGTGTTTGGGGGAGAGACTTGTGGCAAGGCATTAAGTGTAAATATCGTTCAGCCTGAGCTGGTAGCGGAATCCACGGACACAGACAAGATCAACTACTGAATGCGCAGAGTAAAAAGAAAAACAAGGATGAAAACCTAGGTAACTTTAGGATTTAAGAGAGAGGCAGAAGAAGAGAACCCAAAGAGATAAACAAGAGTAATGCAGAAATCAAAAGACTAAAGAATTTTAAATAACAGGGAGAGTCAAAAGCTACATTGATGTTGCTAAGACATTGGAGTGTTGAGAATGGCTTGTGTATTAATCATTACAGTGGATTGAAAGAACAAGAGAAGTTTCTCTTTCTCTTCTAGTTGTACTCCTTAAACTTTCTACTGTTGTAAAACACCATAGGAAGATAACTGTTTTCAGGATGATGAATCTCTAACCCTTCTCAGAATCAGACTTCAATACTGCAATGTAATGGGTATTTCTTATTTTTGTCTGACTGAATTCCTTCCTCTGTTTGGGGCATCTCCATCTTAGGAAGCTTGGTGGGCAGCACGTCCCACCTCCCATGACAGAAGAGGAAAATCTCGGATACTCTCTTTTCCATCCTCCCTTGCAGCTCAGACATGATCCATATTTCATCAATCAATCATTTACACCAACCCACGCTGACCCAGGAGTGAATGATGCCAAGAATCAGAAACCTCGTAGGAGTCTGTCTCTGGAAGCAGGAGTAGTTACAGCCAGACTGAGTTCCTGGCTCGACAGCTGGGACCACTGGAAAGTCAGCTGTTTCATGGCAGCAGGAAACTACTCAGTTTCCTTGCCAGCGCAGTTTTGCGCTGTGTTGGCTCTGTAGGAATAAAAGCAACAGCTGTTCCTTACTGAGAGCTCACTCTGTGCCAGGTACCGTCCTAGGGTGCAGGGTTTCTCGATCTCAGCACTGTTCACATTTGGGGCTGGATACGTGTGTGTGTCATGGGGGTGGCCGTCCTGTGTATTGTAAGGTGTTTAATTGGTCTCTATCCACTAGATACCAGCAGCACTCTACTGGCAGTAAAAATGTGACAATAAACAATGTCTAGAGACATTGTTAAACACCCCCTGAAGGGCAAAAGAGCCCTTTGTTTAGAATCCCTGCATTAAGTCACGCAATATTCACAACCAACCCCAGGTGCAAGCCCCAAGCTAGGTTCTTCAGGCATCCAGAAGATTCATTTCAATCTCCTTTCAGTAAATCTGGTAATGGGGTCTTAATCAGTTTTTGTCAAAAAATCTGTTAATTCCAGCTTCTGCTGTTTGCAGACTTAGGCCCACCTGCAGGAATTTTTCATTCCTCTTTACTGTCACTGGAATCTCAAAATAGTTCCTCCCTTCCCTTGGACAGCAAATCCCTGGGTCTTATATAATCAGAACCCTGATGTTAATGAGATATTCCTTCATAAGAGTTAGGAGCTCAGGAAAGAGAAGAGATTTTTCTCTGTTTCTTCAATCCATTAAGGCCGTTTCTAAGCTGAATTAGCTCTCTGGACTGACAATGGGGCCAGTGCCTCTGCAGCCCTCATAAATGCATTATCAGTAAAAAAGAAGGCTCTACTGTCCCCTTTTAATGAGGCAATTTCATACCCTATTTTCCAAACAGTAGGTCAGAGGAAGTCTTCCTCTTAAATTTGTTGATGGCAGGTAATTGGGTAGTTAGTTCATCCCTTGACTGAAATCTCCCCTGGAGTGCCTACTTTTTTCTTTGAATACTCACATTCTCCTAGGGTATCACCCTTGGTAAGTACCTACCCACGTCTCAGAAATCTCTTGATATGGAATAAAATCAGACCTATTGTGGTAGGCTGGCTATCACATTACAACATAGTGTGCCCAAACATCTTCCAGGAACATTTATTTTTATTAGGGAGGTAGGACAGTGTAATTACCTAACCTCTCAGAGTCTCCATCACCCCATTCTTAAAATAGAGGGAATCAGGTCACTGTAAGAATGAGATAAGAATATAGTATATGCGCAGCAAATGGTAATTGTTATTATTGATATTTAGTTGTGTCCCATTTCCCCTAGCTTACAGATATTTGCCAGACATTTCTTTTTCCTTATGTGTGCCTACATATAATCTTCCACAAATTTTCCAAATTCTGGTTCCTGGGACCACTCAGTCTGTGATTTTAATGCATCTTTGAGCCTCAGACTTTATTTTTTTGCTGTCCTCCCAATTTGCAACAGCTTTCACAAACATCATCTCATTTGATATTGAAACTATGCAACTGCACAAGGAGACAGGGTGTCATAGAGGATAAATTCATAATGCAGAAAGGACTTGAGTAGGAATCGCCTCAAGGTCTGTCGGCATCTGTTTGGGTGCTCTTCCCTGATACCTCATGGACCGACACAACGTCTCATATTTTTAAAAAATTCATGTTCATCTTTTTCATTATGTGTTAAATGAGGGGGTTGAAGATCACGCAGTGTTTATGCCACCTCTAGCTGTCTATGAACTTACACAGCAGGTTCAACTGAGCTGAGGCCATGTAAGGAAGTAGACAATTAACAAAGGAGGTCATCTTCAAGAAAGACCCGGTGAAAGAAAAGTCAGAACCACATGTAGCTAAACCTCAAAAACCTTCAAGGACCCTGTGCCATGCTGCTGGCATGGCTCTCTGATGCTACTCTTTACAATTAGTGACACCAAATGACTTCTGCCTTCACTGCTATTCAACTCAGTCTACCATTGAGACTGGCTTTTATCTAATTCCAGTCAACATTTCCTTTCTAATTCCAGCCATCACTGTCTACTATGTAGGACATTTTGTTTCTGGTTGTCTTAACCCTGGAATGGCTCCCACTCCTCACCTGCTCTCCATCACTCAACTCCCAGAGACCCTAAAACTATCCACAAATTTCTGAGAACTCTAAGAGTTGGTCTGTTTTCCTAACCTCGGGAAACTCACTAATGAAACTGTGATTCTGAATTTTATTTCCAAGGATTTCCTGGTATGGATTCACCTGTGCAACCCCAGAGTCCTTGTGGTGAGATACCCTAATCAGGTGATAGACTATAGCTATCACCAAGTTTGAGTATCTACAGAGATATAAACTTCCCACTTGAGGGAATACAGTGCCTTTATGGAATCTTCAGTTTTATTGCATTCTCTGATTAGAAAGATTGCTTAAAGTGGATAAGGAGCTCCACCTACAAACAATAAAAATAGTAAACAAACAGCTGATTGTTATCCCTTTATGGGGAACCAAGAACCATGGACCAGAGAATACAACTGTAAGAATTTTGTAAAATTTCTAGAACCTTTTTAACTTTCCTGGTAATGCTATTTTTGCTATTACCATCTGTCTCCCCATAGTGATTAGCACTAACCTTCTTAAAATAAAAAGGGTCTCTGTGCTTATCTTCAGGACGTTAAGAAAGAAGAAAGCAGAAATATAGCTTCTCACTCTGCAGGCAGGCTTGCAAGGATAAAGACTCAAAGAGGTAGAGGGGCATTAGCAATTTCCAGAGAGGAAAGAGGGTTGAGTCCTTGAAGCCAACAGAAAAGGAAGAAAAAAAAGTACTATCAAGTAGGGCCCAAGAGGGGACTTAGGACTAGATAGAAGAAAGTTCTTTGTGTGATTTCCTCAAAACTTACACAGAAATGCAAAGAATCTATTTTAATCAAATTATCATCGAAAGTTTTGAGGTATTATACCACCTGAGGTAGTATAAAGGTCCAGTAATCAAAAGAGGTGAGAAAAAATATATTAGCAAATCATGTATGTTATAAAAGATTTGTATCCAGAATTTACAAAGAACAATTCTCAAATCTCAATAATGGGGAAAATAATTCAACCAATGCTTCACAAAAAAAAAAAGATACATAGTAAAAAAGCACATTTTAAAAAGTGTTCAAGTCATTAGGGAAAAGTAAAACAATGAAATACACCTGTCAGAATGTCTAGTATTAAAAGACTGACCATACCAATGTTGATGAGGGTATGGAGAAAGTGAAATGCTCATACACTACTGATGGTAATGAAAAATGACATCATTACTTTGGAAAACAACTTGGTAGTTTAAGTGTGTATCTATCCTATGTTTCATCTCTTCTGTTCCTGGGAGTTTATCCAAGTGAAATAAAAAGATGTTCATAAAAATACTTATATACAAATGTTCAAAGCAGCTTTATTTGTAATAGGTAAAAACTAGAAACTAACCAAATATCCAGTGACAGGTGAATGGATAAACAAATGTATATCCATACAATGGAACACTGCTGAGCGACAAAAGGAATAAACTATTGATATATGAGAAAAATAAAAGGGGACATACTTTATGATTCCATGATTCTATTTTTATAAAATCTCAAAAATGCACACTAATCACTAGTGACAGAAAGCAGATCAGTTTCCTGGGGAAGGTGTCAGAGCAGAGATTGCAAAAGAGAGCAGAGAACTATTGGTATTTTTGATGATGGTTTCACCATTATCTGTCAAAAGTTATCACATCCTACTCTTTAAATATATAGTTTATTTACTTATGTAACCTTAAGTACAACTATAACTCAATAAAGTTATTAAAAAGTATCAGATGGCTTGCTTAGAGAATATCAAAATCCCCAGAAACTAAACATGCATTGAGAAGGCTGCATGCTATTTTTGCCAAGTTATGATGTTCTAATACTATTGTCCCTCTAACCAGTTGTGAGGACTTTAAGGAAAGTAATTATGTCCACTCTAAAACTTTAACCATAGGAGGAACTCAAAAAACCTTGCTATCTCCTCTTGGAATTTACCCCAAAACAACAAAATTGGAAACAGATTCTACCTTCAGTAAAACTCAGCTGTTCATAACCCCAGGCCACAGGTGACCCAACATCAGAGCCAACAGTCATATAGTGGCTCAGAACAAAACCCTTGGGGCCAAATTGCCTAAATTCAAAATCTAGCACTGCCATTTAGTAGCTATATAACTTGGGCAAATGACTTTGTGCTCAGTTTCCTTGTTCATAAAATGGGAATAGTAATATTACCTCATAGGATTGTTGTGTTATTGAAATGAGTTTTATTTGCAGAGGACTTAGGCCTGCACTAGCATACAGTAAGGAGCACCTAAGTTTTTGGCAAGCAAATAAAATATTGTAGAAAGATCTATTCTAAACAAAATGTGTAATGATGGGTATAATAAAAAATAAGTCTTTCCTTGCTGGTTTTTGGGGCCAGCACCCAGGCTGCTATCTATAATTAGCCTCTGTGACAACTGCTGGCTTATGGAAGGGCAGGGTTTGCTCACTGTGCAGCTACCTAAAAGGCCTCATTACAGGACCTGTGGGTGCACTGGTATGTGGTGTTATCTCCCTCTCTCCCTATGGCAGGAGTCACTTTGGAAGGATACCCATCCTGACCAGGGCTGCCTACCAGGTATGGTAGGGCAGAAGCTGCTTTGAAGGGGTGACTGCTAAGGCAGGTGGGTTGAGTGGGGCAGGCACGTGGTGGTAGCAGGGTAAGTGTTAGAACCTGCTCCATCAAGCGTCTGGCTATCATTGCTGTGGGAAGGCAAGAAAAATGGTATTCACCAGCATTCTTGTTCCTGGAGAGATCTGCAGATCCCTGCCCCTCTGGCACATGTCCTAAAATTAGTCAAGAAATGTCCAAGTATATTATAGGTGTTTTTTCAACTGCTGCTTCCATGCTGTGTCTCAGGTTGAGTTATTTAACCTGTTGGCTCTTTAAAGGTAGGCTCTGATTCTTCTTAAAGATTTTATTTGTTTATTTGACAGAGAGAGAGCACAAGCAGGGAAACAGCAGGGAGAGGGAGAACCACCAGCAAGCCCATGGTGGCTACAGCCAGGCCTCTCAACAGCACCAGGAGCAAACCCTACCCCGTATACCTGCAGCAGATGAAGCAGGTCATTCAGCTAGCTCAGTCACCATAGGAGGGTGCACACAGCCTACACAAGGGATGTCCCTGGAGTACCTCATTCTGGTGACCAGGGAGGGTTGCCCTAAAGGGCACCACAGGATATCTTCCACAAAAAGCCACTACTTTCAAGACCAGGAGACACAGATGACATAGAAACAGAGTTAGACAAAATGAGGAGACAGAGGAATATGTCCAAAATGAAAGAACAAGACAAAATCTCAAAGAGTTCAAAGTAATGATCATAAAGATACTCACTGCTCTTGAGAAAAGAGTGGATGATTCAGTGAGAACTTCAACAAGGAGATAGAAAATATAAAAAATTCAGAGTTGAAGAATTCAATAACTGAAATATAAAATACACTATAGGAAATCAGCAGCAGATTAGAGGATGCATAAGATCGATCTGTAAGATGGGGTAATAGAAAAGCAATCAAGCTGAAGAGCAAAAAGAATAGTAAAAAAATGATAATAGGGTAAGGGACCTCTGTGACATCATCAAGCCTAATAACATTTGCATTTTAGGGATCCTAGTAGGAGGGGCAGAAAACTTCTCTAATCTGGGGAAGGAAATGTACATACAGGTCCAGGAAGTACAGAGAACCCCAAACAAGATGAATACTTAGACACATAGTATTTTAACTGGCAAAAATTAATGATAAGGACCTTAAAAGCAACAAGAGAAAAGCGGACAGTTACATACAAGGGAAACCCCACAAGGCTATCAGCTGATTTTTTTTTTTTTTTTTGTAGAAAATTTGTAGGCCAGAGGGAGTGGCATGATGTACTTAAAAAATACTCTACCAAGCAAGGTTATTATTTAGAATTGGAGGAAAGTCAAAGAGTTTCTCAGACAAACAAAAGTTAAAAGAGTTTATTGTTACTAAACCAGCTTAACAAGAAATGTTAAAAGAACTTCTTTCACTGGAAAGGTAAGGCCACCACAAGAAGAAAATAATAAAGGGAAAAATTTCACTGGTAAAAGCAAACATATATTAAGTGTAGATTAATCACTTACAAAGCCAGTATGGAGATTAAAACTTAGAAGTAGTAAAATCCATTGTATCTACAAAAGTTGTCAAGGGATACACAAAAGATGAAAAATATGGTGTATACATAAAATGTGGAGGGGCAAGTAAAATTTAGTGCTTTTATAATGTGTTCAGACTCAAGTGACTACCAACTACGTGTAGATTGCTATACACATAAGATTATGAATAGCATGGTAATCACAAATGAAAAACCTATAATACACAAAAAAATAAAGAGAAAGGAAACCAAGCGTAACATAAAGAAAACCATCAAACTACAAGGGGACCTACAAGAGAAGAAGGAACAGAAAAGAACCACAAAAACAACTAGAAAATAATAAATGGTCTAAATGCTCTAATCAAAAGATACTGGGACTCAATGGATAAAAAAACAAGACCCATCTATATGCTGCCTATGGAGAGTCACTTAAGACCTAAAGACACAGACTAAAAGCGAAGGGATGACAAAAGATATTCCATGCAAATGGAACAAAAACAACAAAAAACCCAAGCTAGTAATACTTATATCAGACAAAATAATAGACTTAAAAAACAAAAGACTGTAGCATGAAGCATCAGAAATAGAAATCAGGAAAACAATGCCATTTGCAATTGCACCAAAAATAGTAAGATACCAGGAATAAATCTAACCAAAGGAGTGAAAGAACTGTACTCTGAAAACTATAAAACATTAAGGAAAGAAATTGAAGACGACACAAAGAAATTGAAAGACAGTCCATGCTTATGGATTAGAAGAACAAATATTATTCAAATGTTTATATTACCCAAAGAAATCTACACATTTAATGCAATCCCTGTGAAAATACTAACAACATTTTTTTCACAGAGCTAGAACAAACAATCCTAAAATTTGTGTGGAATGACAAAAGAAAGACCCTGAATAATCAAAGCCATCTTGAGATAGAAGAAAAAAGGTGGAGGTATTGCCATCCCAGATTTCAAGAAATATTACAAAGCTACAATAATCAATCAGTATGGTACTGGCACAAAAATAGACACATAGATCAATGGAACAGGTTAGGAAGCCCAGAAATGAACCCATACATACATGGTCAATTAATTTATGAAAAAGGAGGCAAGAATATACAATGAGGGAAAGACAGTCTCTTCAATATGTGGTGTTGGGAAAATTAGACAACTACATGCAAAAGAATGAAACCATAAACAAAAATAATCTCAAAATGAATTAAAGACCTAAATATATAATCTGAAACCATAAAACCCCTAGAAAAAAACATGGGCGATCATCTCTTGGACCTTGGCCTTAGCAACATATGTGTGGATAGGACTCCTCAGGCAAGGGAAACCAAAGCAAAAATAGCTGTTGGGACTACATTTAAAAAAAATAAATAAAAATAAAAAAGGTTTGCACTGCAAATGAAGCCATCAACAAAACAAAAAGGCAACCTACTGACTGGGAGAAGATATTTGCAAATGACATATCCAATAAGGGGTTAGTATCCAAAATATATGAAAAACACAATTCACTACCGAAAAACCACCCAAAAAGCAAATGATTTGATTAAAAAATGGGCAGAGGACCTGAATAGACATTTATTCCAAAGAAGATATACAGATAGCCAGAGACAAATGAAAAGATACTCAACCTCAATCTTCAGGGAAATGCAAATCAAAACCAAAATGAGGTATGACCTCACACCTGTCAGAATGGCTAAAATCAACAACCCAAGAAACAACAGGTGTGGGCAAAGATGTGGCAAAAAAGAAGCCTTCTTGCACTGTTGGTCGGAATGTAAACTGTTGCAACTACTGTGGAAAACTGGATAGAGTTTCCTCAAAAAATTAAAAATAGAAATAACATATGATCTAGCAATTTTACTACTAGGTATTTACCCAAAGAAAATAAAAACACTAATTTGAAAAGATATATGGACCCCTATGTTTATTGCAGCATTATTTACAATAACTAAGATGTAGAAGCAACCCAAGTATCTACCAATAGATGAATGGATAAAGAAGATGTGGTGTTTATACATACAATAGAATATTACTCAAGTATTTAAAAATTGAGATCTTGCCATCTGCAACATGGTTGGATCTAGAGGATATTACAACACTAAGTGAAATAAGTCCGATGAAGAAAGACAAATACCGTATGATTTCCCTTATATGTGGAATCTAAAACCAAAAGACCAGAACAGCTTCAAATCAGAGAACAAACTGGTGATTGCCACAGGGAAAGGGAGCAGGGGGATGGGTGAAATGAATGAAAGGGATTCAGAGGTACAAACTTCCAGTTATAAAATAAGTAAATCATGCAGATGAAAAGTACCGCATAGGGAATATAGTCAATATTGTAATAACATTATATGGTGACAGATGGTGACTACACTTACAGTAGTGAGCACTGAGTAAGGTGTAAAATGGTTGAATCACTATGTTATACACCTGAAACTAATATAACTATACTTCAATAATAAAAGTGAAGGCAATGGAAGAATTTTGGGAGCAAACATGTTAACCCATTCAATGAGGGTTTGGGGTTATTTTTTTAAGATTTATTTATTTATTTTAGAGAAAGAGAGTGTGTGTGCATGAGTGGGAAAGGGGCAGAAGGAAAGAATCTTCAAGCAGACTCCACGCTGAGCATAGAGCCTGATTTTTTTTGGGGGGGGGGTCTCAATGTCACGATTCATGAGACATGACTGAGCCAAAACCAAGTCAGATGCTTAACCAACTAAGCTATCCGGGTACTCCTCTATAAGGTGCTGAAGCTTTAGGTACTCTGTTATTGCCACTCACCCCCCCCCCCCACTTTTTTAGCCTTGGCTTCAATTTGGCTATTTTCTATTAGGTAACATATTGAATTAAAAATTTAAAAAAAAAATGGACAAGAATGAGCCACTGGATTTTAACACAGAGATAGAGTGAAAGATTCTCACTAAAAAATGACTCTGTAGGCTTTTGCCTACTGTTCAAGAATACCTACCATGCAATCAAATGTACATTACCTAGGCCAGAGAGAAGGAAACCATTCTCCAGAGAAAATGAACCATGCAAAAGATAAAATATTTGGGCATATCTAATGATAAGCCAGTGGCGATTAAGCTTTCTACCAAATGATGTCCACCAGAGACAAGTCCACCATGCACACAGAACTTGCAAACCAATTTTTGGTGTCCCTACTTAAAAGAATAATGGATAGACAAAAATTACCCAGATATTTGAAGAAAGCCTTTATTATAAAGGAGAGACCAATGCAAACAGATAAAATACAGAGGATGCAGAAAACAGAACAAGCCTTTGAAAAATGTCACATTCGTGTATCAAGAACAGGATACTCAGAGGGGGAAAAAAGAGCCCTTTTAATTTAAAGGCATAATTGCTATTTTAGGTTGAGTACCCCAAAACCAGAGCCTGAGATGGGAAATCCTGTTCAAATGATAGATTGAGGGGAAGCTTTCAGGAGAGAGTAGAAAAGCAGGATAGCACAGGGCACAAAACATACCCAAGACCCTGGTCTCAATTGCATACTTCCTTCAGTCTGGTCCCATTATGAAAAACCTAGAGTACACGTTGCACCACCAAATCAATCTGACTTTGGAGCACAAGTCCAGCCTTTTTACCCCCATGTCAGTCAGTTATTGTCTGAGGTCTGAGCCTGGAGATGTAGGTGCATAGCCATCAGAAGAGGCAGCTCCTAGTGGGCCAGGACAAGTCTCTAGAGAAGGGGATGCCGTGACTCACTAGCCTGCACCCCCAGCAACTAGAGAATAGCCACATTGGCTGGTTAGGAGAATACTACCCTAATGCACCGTTCTTATTCATGTTCATTAGGCAGTGTAATTTGATCATTTCCTAGTAACTCTTAGTACTCTTTCTTTCTTCTTGCTCAAACACATTGCAAATAACAAGCTTTTGAAATGATCTAAGGTTTTTGGGTTTTTTTTTTTTTTTTTTTGCTATTCTGACTTTTAGCTTTTGAAAAATTTAAACAAATAACATCAAGACTTACTTGCAATGAACTTTCAACAATACATGCCAACTCTTAGGCTAACACCTGGCATCAGCCTCCTTTCACTTCTATTTTTATAGTTTGTATTATATAACTGCGGAAGTTTCATTTAAATCTTCTGCTTTCATTATATTAATAGAAGTTCTAGAAAAAATGGTGAGTGAAGAATTATCAAAGAAATTATACTAGAAAATTTTCCAAAGTGAAAGGCATATAGCTCCAGATTAAAAGTACCCACTGAGTGCCCCATGAAATGAATGAAAAAAGGACCCACAGAAAGGCACATTCTGAAATCTTGGAACACCAGGGATGAAGAAAAGGTTCTAAAGGTTTTGAGACAGAAATTCAGGGCTATTTTTATAGGTTTTTTGATACTATTTGACTTCTTACAACTGTAAGTCATAAAGCTGTAACACAGTATCTATAATCTCAAGAAGCCTTACATTCCACAAAACTGATCATTAAAAGTAATAGTGTTCATGGAGAAAAATGAGAATGACTACTCAAAACTGAGGGAAATTGGTTAATCAAAGCACAAAAAACACCAGTATAAATCCTAATAAAAGTTAGTGATGGGGTATAGGACAGCAGGGTGTGAAATGAGCAAAATGTCCAATGAAAAGCCAGAATCCAAGGTGTCTGAGAAGTAGTGGGCCACGCCAAGCCATGGCAGAGGTGATGTGATGTTTCATCTTTAAATCTTTTCATTATGTAATACTTAAGTTCACAAAATTTTAGTGAAAAGAGATTCTTATAGATTTAGTCCAATTCACTACTCTGGGGAGCGCTTCATGTCATGAAAATGTAGAAATAGGCCCACTGAGTGATACCACATGGTACCACACACACCCACTTAGAAAATCCAATCCCTGTCCTCTTCATATATTTAAAGTAATCTCTTTTAAATGATTATGCTGAGTACAGAAATAAAAATAAGAATAGAAGCCCAGGTGTGCTATAAACTAGCTATGTTCGCATTCTCTAGACAGTTGACCTCAACCAGAGGTAACTTCCTCCCCCACCCAAAGGAACATTTTTTATTGTTACAAATAATGAGGGGAGTGAGCAGGTAAGGGGAGATGTATTACTGGCATCTAGTGGGAAAAGGCCAGGGTTCCTACGGTGCAATGCACATCCCTGCAAACAAAGAATTATCCCACCCAAAGCATCAGTACTGCAAGGATTGAGAAACCCTACCCCAGGATAACAAAACCTTGGCCCTATTTCCATAACCAGACCCCTAACCAGGATGAGGGCTAGAAATTGCAGGGAAGCTCTTCCTTAAAATTGAAGACGTCTCTAAGTGGAATGTGATGCCTGCTGAACAGCAAGCATTTTTTCCCTGGAAATTTTCAAACAGAAGTCAAATGATGACGTTTCAGGGCTGTTGGGAGACAATCTCCACCTTGGAAGAAATATAAAGTAAAATACTTAGGGTTCCTTGCAACATGCAACTCTCGTCAAAGAAAGATGAGATAGGAAGCCCTGAAAGGTGAGTTGAACTGAGTCATATGCAATAAAGTTCTAATACAACTCTTGGATCCATTAGCAACAAATTATTAGAAAACACTGTCCCATAGATGCCCACAGCATGATGAGATAAGTTTGATTTTTTTCCTTGGGACAGCATGATTGCTACCCCATTTTACATCAGCTGTGCACAGTCTTCACTCTCCAGGGGCTTTAATTAAAGAAGTATAGAAAGTAAAGAAATTGGATAAAAGGAGTAAAACAAAAACGAGGGGGGATTATAATTTTTAAAGTTCCTTTGATTAAGACTGTACATGGTAACTACAGCCCCCTTCTGTAAAATATTTAAACTGAAAGGGTCAGAGAGAAGTTTTATGGTTCAGGCAAGGGGTTCAAACTTACCAACAGCTTTGATTTTTTTTTTTTTTTAACTTTTCCTTATCTGTGAAAGACTTCTTTGGAAGGAAGCAAGGCCAAGAATAGGGACAGCAAGCATATACAATTTTTTTTCAGCTTTTTTTTTTTTTTTTGACAGAGAGAGAGAGACAGCAAGAGAGGGAACACAAGCAGGGGGAGTGGGAGAGGGAGAAGCAGGCTTCCTGCTGAGCAGGGAGCCTGATGGGGGGCTCGATCCCAGGACCCTGGGATCATGACCTGAGCTGAAGGCAGACGCTTAATGGCTGAGCCACCCAGGTGCCCCTTCCGCTTTTTTTTTTTTTTTTACCTGAGTTGAAATTCATATAACATACATTTAATCATTTTGAAGAGTACAACTTAGTGGCTTTAGTGTATTCACAATATTATGCAACCACCTCTCTAGTTTCAAAAATTCTTTATCACCCCAGAAATTGCATTGTACCGTAAGCAGTCACTCACTTATTTTCCCTTCCTCCCATTCCCTAGCAATCTCTGTTCTGCATCTATAGGCTTGTCTATTTGGGGTACTTCATATAAAAGGAATCCTACAATACAGGACCATATAGGGCCTTTTGTGCCTGGCTTCTTTCACTTAGCATGATTTTTTGAAGTTCATCCATTCATTTGGGCCAGAACTTCATTGCTTTTTAAGGCTGAATAATATTCCATGGTAGATATATACCAGTTTGTTTATCCATTCATCCACTGATGGACATTTGGGTTGTTTACACCTTTGGGCTGAACGGTTTTCCACAGAAGTTGCTGCATTTTACATTCCTACCACAATGTGCAAGAGTTACTCTTTCTCCATGTCCTTGCCAATGCTGGTTATTTTCCATTAAAAAAAAATTATCACTATAGCCATCCTAGTGAGTGTGAAGCGAGTGTGTGGTTTTGAGTTTCCTTAATGCCCAAAGATGATGAATATCTTCATGTGCTTGTTGGCCACTTTGTATATCTTCTTGGCAAAAATGTCTATTCTGATTTTTTTTGCCCATTTTTTTATATGGTTGTCTTTTGTAGTTCAGTCCTAAGAGTTCTTTATGTGTTTTGGATATTATCCCCTTATAAAATATGTGATTAGTAAATATTTTCTCCCATTCCTTAAATTGTATTTTCACATTTTTTTATAATCCCCTTTGACACACAAAAGTGTTTAATTTTGAGTAGTCTAATTTATTTTTTCTTTTTTTATTAACATACAATGTATTATTTGTTTCAGGAGTACAGGTCTGTGATTCATCAGTCTTACACAATTCACAGTGCTCACCTTTGCACACACCCTCTCCAATGTCCATCACCCAGTTTGTTTCCTGAGGTTAAGGGTCTCTTACTGTTTGTCTCCCTCTCTGGTTTCATCTTGTTTCATTTTTCCTTCCCTTCCCCTATGATCCTCTGTCTTGTTTCTCAAATTTCTCGTATCAGTGAGATCATATGATAATTGTCTTTCTCTGATTCACTTATTTTGCTTAGCATAATACCCTCTAGTTCCATCCATGTCATTGCAAATGGCAAGATTTCATTTTTTTGATAGCTGCATAATACTCCATTGTATATATATATACACCACATCTTCTTTATCGATTCATCTGTTGATGGACATCTAGGCTCTTTCCACAGTTTGGCTATTGTGGACATTGCTGCTATAAACATGGGGGGGCAGATGCCCCTTCAGATCACTACATTTATATCTTTGGGGTAAATACCCAGTAGTGCAGTTGCTGGGTTGTAGGGTAGCTCTATTTTCAACTTTTTGAGGAACCTCCATACTCTTTTCCAGACACATTTTAAGCTGAGTAATCCTGTGTCTTGGGGGCATTTTTATCTTAGTTTAAGAGTACAAATTTTCTTGTCTTGTGTTAACTCATGTTTATTTCATTATGGACTTTTTTAAATATTCTGTTACCTTCCAATGTTCTCTCTTGGATATCTGTGTAAGATTTTAATATTGAATATTGCAGGTGTGTGTGTGTGTGTTGCCTGACAGTGTTTGTTAAGAAATAATTCCATTGGAACCATTTCCCTAAGTGAACTTAGCTTTGCTAACAGATACCACCTGCTAGGTTCAGTGACAGCTTTCCTGATACTTAGTAACAATTTCTTTTAATTTAACATTTTTAATGAAAAATACTATAGGAGTTAAAATTGGGGTAAACATACATTGGTACCATAATTGGCATCAAACCTACCAATTAAACATTATATGAATTAAAGTTTATGTGTTTTTAATTGTACTTTCAGTAAGTGAAGAGTACAGCTTGTCTATTAACTATACAATAAATTATTTAACTATTGGAGTTAGTTCCGAATTTCATAGATTTTAATTACCTGGAGAAAAAAGCAGAGAGGTGACAAAGGAGGAGCACAGAGAAGGTATGATCATGAAGATCCCATGTGCTTCTCAGTGTGAGAAAACATTTAACCACATGGTAGTTCTTGTGTAATTATAAAGTAATTAAAGATGTGATTAACACCAGCCACAGCATAGACATTAACAGGCCTGATGGAAAAATAACTCAAGGTTCCAGTTCATAGGCTGGTTTACAGAAATAATATCCAGCTGTCTACCAATTCAAAATACTTCCTCAAAAATGGTTCACAGTTGACTGAAAACAAGAAAGTAGGTTGCCTAGTTTTCATATTGCTCAATAAAAAATCCCTCTTTGGAATGCATCCCAAGCCTGATGGTAATTTGCAAAGTAAAGACAAAATAAGAGCAGAGAATGTTAACCAGCTAGCTCCCTCCCAAGACCTGAGGAGCACAAAGTACATTTGTAATTACTCATCTGTCCAACCTGCCTCCCAGTTACAGAGCATCTCCTATGCTGAGGCATCGCACCAGGTACTGGCTCCACATGGATGTGAGGAAGAGGCCAGATGGCTTTGGTGAAGATGGAGGCCACAGGTACAATTAGATCTACCCTAAGCAGATCCTCTCCTCACATTCTACTTCACTCAAAGGGCATCTCAGGGCTCAGGAATTTCTACGGAAGAAAAACTAAAAGAGAATTTGGTTCTTGTAAGCTGTATCTAAGTAACCTTTATTTTTAAATCCTAGGTGTTATTTTTGACGTGATATCCTTTTCACTGTGCTTGGAAAAGAAACCTTGTAATTCTTTAGAGAAACCTGGCAGCTGCAGCTTTATTATGAAACCACAGTGAATCCCATATCCACTGTCATCAAAGCACACTGTGAAATGATTCAGTGGCAGGTCTTGAACGAGATGGGGAAAACACTGGCAGAAAGGGAATGATGGTGATGTGGGATTTGGTGATCCCCAAACTGTTAAACTAGATAACAAGAGTACTATAATCCCCTTGATAAACTCAATTCTCTGGGTCTGCTGCTGGCTGCGTTCACTTTATCAGCTGGGAATGTTGCCTTAATGACATTTGTACGGCATGACATTCTATAGACACCACACTGTGCCTATGGGATTGTCCACACCTCGTGGGAATAGACAGAGCTTTCAGAAATTAGGAAACACGTCCACTGGGCCTGGTGCTGAGGAGGGGTGTGCAAATATCAGTAGAGGCCCATTCTCCCTCAGCATTTCTCATTTTCTCATCTGCCTCTCAGGGTTGGGGGAAGAGATTAGAGATAAAGCAAGAAATCTGGAATGGTTCCTCAAAGAAAAATCAGACCTTACTGAGGCTGAGGGGCTCCTGGTTCAAAGAAGTAGCCTCAGTAGAATTAAGAGCCCAAATCCCCTTTGCCAGCCCTTTTATTGCAGTGAATTTCTACCATCACCTATTGTTACACCACTAGATCCTTTCTACCCTGATGTTTGATACTTCTCTCAATGATTTGACCTCATGCTCTGGCTTTTCTTCTTTGGTTAGCCTTCTCAAAGAGGCGTGGTCTCACATTTCATTTAGAACTCATTTTCCTATATAGTGCCACATATTTCTATCTGCATTAAAAATATTACCAATCCATCATTTCCTTCCCACACAGTTTCCTTCCTTTCTTCCTTATACTTCCATAGGGTTTTAACAAGGTATTAATCATTTGGAGGGTGTCCAGTATTGTGTTTTGCACTATTTAGGGTGCCTCTCTGGAAGTTTCCTCCTTCCTCTCCTACCCCTAGCATACAGTACTGTGGCTTTTCTCTCTAGGTCAGGACTCAGCCAACTAAATGTGGCCCGCCACCTCTTTTTATACATAAAGTTTTATTAGGACACAGCCAAACTCATTTGTTTATGATTTGTATTTGGCTGCTTTCACGCAGTGACCTAGTACTTGCCTAGAGATGGTATGACCCTTAGAAAAAGACTGTGGACCTCTTTTTTAGAAAAAAAGCCTTTTTTTTTTTTTTTGGTGTTTATTTCCTTTCTTCTCTTGCCTGCTCTTTTTAGTTACACAAAGATCCTAAGGTTAGGAAACTCAACCAGAAATAATACCAAACTAGAGATGCCAAATGATTTCATTTAACTTTACAGAAGGATGGCCTCCATTCTAAGATTATTAAGAATCCCTACTCTGTCTCAAATATAACAACATATTGTTCCTACTTTTACCACATCCTAAAATTAAAAGTTGTTTATTTGTTTATTAAACCCAGCTCAAATACCCCTACTTCCATGAGGCCTTTCTGATTGCTTCTAATTGTTTAGACCATTTCCCCACTTCTGAAACACAATCCTCCCTCCATCTCACTAGCTCACTTGTCTCTGCTTACTTTCTCCTGCCCTCCTCCTCCCTTAACTTTCCTTCCTCTTGTGATTTATGGGTTAGCAATATTTTTTTTTTATTGCTTGAGAATGCCTTGTAGGTTTCCTTTTACTCTAAGCAGGATTTTTCAATGAGGCACACATAGTACATCACCTAAGATGGATTCTGGAAAATAAAAATGTCTCCATCTCCTTCCGTGAGTGAATACCCTATTCTAGTCTTTCCTGGTCTCCATGAAAATTTCTATTTTTATCATCGGCTCTGAAATAGCATCTCTAATAGATGCAAGATACAATCTTGAAGAGGTCATATAGAATAGGGAAATACATAGTATTTTATTTGAAACAGTTCACAACATTTAAAAATTGTAAGCATTCAATTAATATCTGTATTCTCAGCCTTTTGAAGAAAATCAGAAAACGTGGTACTGCAGGGATTTTCACATGGCTTCAATCAGCTCGAGCTCTCCAGCAACATTCCCCTTTAAAAGAGTCATGTGCTTTCTGATTTCCAGTTCACCAAAGTTTCTGACGCTCCTGTTACCCTGTGCTGGGCCAGCTTCATCATTTGTGTTGCCTACTCATTCCTCTTAGGCATTTAATTTGTGATTCCTGCTCTAAACCAAGTAGCAAAGGGACATGCAAATTTGACTGGAAAGCTATACTCCAGAGATGGTTATCATTAATTGCTTCATATAACTGGAAGTAGAGGTAGTACAATGGGAGGAAATGGCAGATTCATGGAATAATATCCCAGAAATCTTAGAAGCAATAGTAGAAAAATGCTGAAAGAGAGAAATACAAAAATGAACCATGGAGCTTTGACAGTCTGTGTAGATAGCCAAGACCAAGCTAGGCTTTAGGTTTGATAATAGCACTTTGGAATATATAGTAACGTGGGTGTTATGGGCTGAACTGTGTCCTCCCAGAATTCATGGGCTGAAGTCCTAACCTTCAGTACCTCAGAATGTGACCATATTCAGAGATAGGCCCTTTAAAAGGGTGATACATTTAAAATGAGGCAATTAGAATGGCCCTAATCAATCTGACTGATGTCTTACATAAAGAGGAAATTTGGAAAAAGAAACACCAGGGGCATGCGTGTACAAAGGGATGACCATGGGAATAGGCAGCAAGAGGGAAGCCATGGAGAGAGGCCTCCGAAGAAACCAAAAATGCCAACATCTTGATATTGAACTTCCAGCATCCAGAACTGTGAGAAAATAAATCTCTGTTGTTTAAGCCATCCAGTCTGTGACATTTTGTTAGGGAAACCCTAGCAAACCAATATAGTGGAGCCCCTACAATAGTCTCCTCCTAAGCTTTTTATGAGATTTTTCTCTCACTTTCTTCTAACTGAAAAGTGCCATGTTCACTTGTCATCTCTCACTCTCATGCAAGCCAGTCTCACAGCCAGGGATACATTCCCCACTCCTCAGTCTTCACCAAACCAACCTATTTGCATCTTTTTGCAAGGTGGTGACTGCCAAGATGCCACAGTTTACCTAATACGATCCATCTTTAAGAGACAAAGAATAGAGACTGAGGGACTATACCAAGCATATATTTATTTTTCCTCATTCAACCTAGAAATACAGAGTAAAACAGTCTATCACTTCTCATTGCTACTTCTGAGTTATCTTTTCTGTTGATGTTCCTCAAGTAACACATATCCCTATCTTTGTAACACTCTGCTGTCCAAAAGACCTTGATTGCAGATTATCCCTTTCTTGGCAATCATAAATAGCTCTCTTTATTTATTCCTGGCTCAAGAAACTGGCCTGGAAATTTTCTCTCAAGATTCACCCTTTCTTCTGCCCATATGTGAAGGTGACTATGGCTTGTTGAAAAAGGGTCCCGTACAGCAGGCATAAGAGAGTTTGCTGGATGAATTTCATGGTATAAACCCTGCACAGTGGGGACAACTAGTCAACTTGGCCTTTCAACTTAATGAAATCAGAACACAATCTTTACAACCACATGCTTTTTTTGCACTGTTGTAGAAAACATCACATACTTCTTTGCATTGTTGGGAGAGAACGCAACAAGAGTACAAGCTCCCTAGAAACAGTGCTTAGTTTTTTCCTTTATGTGTATCCCTATATTGCTGGAACTTGACATTTCACTGGACAATCATCTGTGCAGTCATGCCCTGTGCCCTACTTAAAAGGAAATTCCTCTTAAAATACTTCATCTAACCTTTGCAGTGATTAACACTATCCAACATGATAGTTAACTATAGATGGTTCCTTGAAAGGAGATGTCTAATGGGGTTTGGAGTTTATAGAAAGAAGCTCCTTTCAGAAGGTGGCATGTCCAAGTGGATGCCAGAAGGGAGGGATCTGACTAGTTATCCAGGGGATAGCAGAAGAGAGGCAATCAGGTTGAAGATGGAGAATGCCACTGATAAGGAAAATGGGAGGGAAATGAGAAATATTACCATCCTGCTGAAGGAGGTGGCCTGTGTGGAAAAATTTAACCAGATATCTCAGATAGCTAGAGACACACACACTGGTTTTCTAGGCACTGGTATATTTGAGAGTATCCTCAGATCTAATTGCTCTTTTCCCTGTCCAGAGTCAGTACTATCATCTGCAGTTTTCTTGTTTAAAATAAATATAATCTATAAACATCTAAGCTTTACAAAACTTACAAAAAGGTATATTATTCACTTTTTTTAATAAATATTTGTTTTTGAAAGGGTTTGCAATAAGTGTCCTTTCAAAAATACACTCATCTATTACAATTTCAGAAGTGTCTCCATGTGATTACAAGTTTTTTCTAAAACCACAAATATGACTTTAAGCAAACCCAAAGTGCATAAAATATAATGACACTTGTATATACCTTACATATGTTAACATATATGCACACACACAAAATCTAAACAAGTGCACACATACACACTTACACACACGCATAAATTTATGCCAACCACTTCCCTTTGATTTTAATTAAAGTGCCAATTCCAAAGATTAATGATTTCTGTGGATGGAGCTTGAGAGTATTATGCTAAGTGAAATAAGTCAGTCAAAGAAAGACAAATATCATATGGTTTCATTCATATGTGGAATTTAAGAAATAAACAAATGAGAAAAAGGGAAAAAGAGAGAGAGAGAGGCACACCAAGAAACAGGTTTCTAACCATAGAGAACTGATGATTACCAGAGGGGAGGTGGATAGGGGGATGGGTGAAATGGGTGATGGGGATTAAGGAGGGCACTTGCTGTGATGAGCTTGGGTATTGTATGGAAGTGTCAAATCACTAAATTGTACATCTGAAACCAATATTACACTGTATGTAAACTAACTGGAATTGAAGGGGTACGTGCACCCCGATGTTTATAGCAGCAATGTCCACAATAGCCAAACTGTGGAAAGAGCCAAGATGTCCATCAACAGATGAATGGATAAAGAAGATGTGGTATACATATACAATGGAATATTATGCAGCCATCAATAAAAATGAAATCTTGCCATTTGCAACTACATGGATGGAACTGGAGGGTATTATGCTGAGCGAAATAAGTCAATCAGAGAAAGACATGTATCATGTGACCTCACTGATATGAGGAATTCTTAATCTCAGGAAACAAACTGAAGGTTGCTGGAGTGCGGGGTGGGTGGGAGGGATGGGGTGGCTGGGTGATAGACACGGGAGGGTATGTGCTATCGTGAGCGCTGTGAATTGTGCAAGACTGTTGAATCACAGATCTGTACCTCTGAAACAAATAATGCAATTATGTTAAGAAAAAAAAAAGAAGAAGAAGAAGATAGCAGGAGGGGGAAGAATGAAGGGGGGAAATCGGAGGGGGAGACGAACCATGAGAGACAATGGACTCTGAGAAACGAACTGAGGGTTCTAGAGGAGAGAGGGGTGGGAGGATGGGTTAGTCTGGTGATGGGTATTAAAGAGGGCACGTTCTGCATGGAGCACTGGGTGTTATAAGTAAACAATGATTCATGGAACACTACATCAAAAACTAATGATGTAATGTATGGTGATTAACATAACAATAAAAAATTAAAAAAAAAACCTAAGAAAAAAGACGGATGATTTCCATGAGTAGGTACTGAAACAAGCAGATTAAAGGGGCAGTGGCATTTTGACAGCTGACAGTGTGACTGGAATGCATAGCCCAGGTTTTACTAGAATAAATCACTTTCATGCTAGTTTTCACCTTTGACTCCATTTCTCCACTTGCTCCCAAATAGGTTTGGAGAGGAATGCTTGCTTAGTCAGTGAGTTCAGATACAAGGAACAGAGACCCATTGTCTCCAAAATCTTCCTTGAAGTCCTATATAAAGCACTAAGAACTGGGGCACCTGGGTGGTTCAGTTGGTTGGGCATCCAACTTTTGCTGCCGGCTCAAGTCATGATCTCGTGGGTCATGGGATCCATGTCAGGCTTGACACTCAGTGGGGAGTCTGCTTGAGATTCTCTCCCTCTGCCTCTCCCTCCCTAAAATAAGTAAATAAATAAATCTATAAAAAGAAAAAAGCACTAAGACCCAAAGAGCCTCATTAATAATTAGACATTTAATGAACTAGCTCAAAATTTCAGTTTTCCTTTCTAGAGGGAAGCCAACCCAAGGGAGTATGTTAAGCTGTGGGAAGCCAAGCCAAGGGAGTATGTTAAACCAATGTGAACAGACTGCATCTGGGAAAAAGACAAAGGGGATGCATCCTGTGAAAAGCACATTTCATTTTTAGATTTCAATTCTCCTTCCACTGCTAGCATTGTGACACAGAGTTGACTATTGCTGCTGGCCAGAACCTTTTCTCACATCTCCAATCCCCTCTCTCAGGGAAGATTTACCCTCTGATAAAGCTGGCCACAATTTGGAAACCTTCATTTCCTGAACAGAGCCTCCTGGCCACACTAAATTCATCTAGGTGAAAGAAAGTTAAGTGATTTGCAGCATTTTGTAGATTCTGTCCCCCAAAATGTATAACCCAGACTAAGGGGATTTATTTGGATGAAATGAGAAATGACCTTAAACTGTCTTTCACTTCCACCAAACCCCAAACAAACTTGCCAAGTTTACAAACGTTTATCCATTTTTTTGTCAATCTTTCCTCTCATTTGGTAGATGACTTTACCTCTACTTTCTCATCTGTGGTGAAGCAAATGTATCAGCAGTTCCAAAAGAAACTGATTAGAGTTTTTTCTCACCATTTTGCTGATTAGGAAGCACAGATTGTGCACATGAATTTTAGATAAGCATCCAAACTTTAATGGCACCGAGTATCGATATCTGAATTTAACTCACACTAATTATAATGAATCTCACATTTTGTACATTCAGGATCATGCAACATAATAGTGTGCACATTTATTACATGGAAATATCCTCATTCACCTTCCCCATATGTATGTATCTTAATGTTATCCTTTCTTACCAACTGTTCACAGTTAAATCTTCTTGCTCCCTTGCATGTATAGTACACATAATAAGATTTTGACATCTTCTGAGACAAGTAAACTTTTCTGACCCTTACCATTAAAAAACACTAAACAGATAATAGACTTGTAAGCAAGCCTCATAGTCCTCCAATGAATATACACCAACCCTAAGCAAACATCTGGCACCAGCCTCCTCTCATTTATACTTTTTATAATCATGAGTTAGTAACAGAGGAATTTTTGTGTAAATACTCTTAAACTCAGTAGAAACTACAACTATTCTGGACTGTTGTTTTAATACTTCCATTTAAGATTTACTTTCATCAAATGTGAAGTGGTTATTATCAGCATCACCCTTATCTATTGGTGTAAATGACCCAAGATGTCCTGCATTGCATCCAGTTCTAAAAATAAAGAAATAAATCATATTACAATTATTATGTTGACTTCTTAAAATAGTCTTGATGCTCCTCCTAAATTCTTTTAAATTAACTTGAAAACAATACTTTAAGATAATGGATATTGATAATATTATATAAAGTATCATGATTCTCATGGCATAGGTACATTTTAATAGATATATATGACCCATGAACACAGGATGATATGAAATCAAGCTGTGTACAAAGCAACAAATGTGCAAATAGAAAGCATGAAGAGCTGATCCTTGACTTGAGATCTACTTGCTTTCTGAGATTTTCTCAGTATTGGTTCCTATTTCAAGTTCCATTTTTCTGTTTTACAAGTGCAAGAGTCACTGTGACATGCCAAAATATCAGGCAGAATATCAACTCATCATCAGAAAAAAATCACTAATACATGTGATTTTGATATGAAGAACTTAATGATGAGGTGACATCTATTCACTTTAATGTGACATTGTGATGATGCTTACAGTTGGCTTCCAACAGTCTGTCCAAAGGCTAATTCATTGTATTCGTTGTATTCATTCAGGTTATCTACCGCAAGACATTCCTTCCTCCAAGGGACCAAGTTGGACCCCACTGAGCCTTAGAAGAGGTAAGGCAGTGTTAAGAATTCTACTTGACAGGGTTACAACATTAGAAAAATGTTTCTAATGTTTTCATTTTCCCTTACTTTTCTCTCACTTTTCTGACACTAAGAATCAGTCTGGCATTGAACAGGTTTCCAACTACTTCTTAATAAGAGATTAGCTTGAGGCAATGATTTCTGAACTTATCTGTTCATTGGGGATCACCTGAGGATCTTTAAAAAAAATGCAGATTCCCAACCTCAGAGAGTCTGATATAGTATGACTCAAGTTTGGCAAGTTTTTATCCCTCTCTTCTTACTTTGACACCTTGGTGATCTGAAAAGCTTTCAAGATCCAAAGAAAGGAATCCCTGATTGTAGACATTTAGAGTTTGACAGTCGTGTGGTGGAAAATCGTTTTGTATCATTTATCACTATGTATTCAATCTTATGCCTCATCCATTATCTGGCCAATGATATCTGAGTATTTAGGATTTTTCTGGTCCCCTTCTCTCTCGTGTGTGTGTGTGTGTATATCTTCTCTGTTGAGCTTCTTATATGAGGAAGGTGTATGCACAGATGTTAAGTGCATCAGCTCTCATTTAAGACTTCCTGTGTTCAAATACTGATTTGCCACTTGCCATGTCTTTAAGCCTCAGCTAAAATGGGTAACAGCAGTACCTACCAAGGATCGTTGAGAAGAGTCATTGATGTAATGGATTGCCACAGTATCTGATATATAAGAAGCACTCCATAAATGTAATTATAATGATTTATAGCACTCCATAAATGTAATTATAGTGATTGTATTTTAAAGACTTATTGGAATCTTAAACTTCTGATTTTCCTTTTTGCAAGTCTTCACCACCTCTGATTATTGAAATGTAGAAAAGGTTTCCCAAGCACCCTAACTTCTTTGAGTATAGTGTCCAATTTCTAATTCATACTTGGAAATCTTTCTTAAGAAGACAAAATAACACTCTCCCTAGATGTCATTAGAATGTTCCCATGTCTTCTCTACCTTCTAGTAACTTTTGTGTGTACTAAGTGAGAATCCTATCCCTAATGACTTCTGGTATTAAGCTTGGCCAAACTGCTCTAGTGAATTGTCCTTTTCTCCCAGGCTCTGGTTTCTCCTGGTTTTAATGCCTGTTAGTGGAGCCACATCAACTTTTCTGATGACATCACTCTAATTCCCACTTCTTTCATACAAACAAATTATCACTGATTATGATACCTGCAAGACAATCATGAATGATCTGCCACAACTATCAAATATTTTAGTAAATGATTCACATTTTGTCATCTTCTAGCTTCTGCTGGAAAAAAACCTTCCAAGCTCTACCAGTGCTACTCAAAGTATGGTGTACAGACTGTCACAGTCCACAAACTGTTAGTGATCCATGAGCAGACAGGAAGCTTGTACCAGTATATAAATCAACTGTCACTAGGCATATAGTTTAGTTGACTTCATTGTTGTTGTTGTTGTTGTTAGAAAACCTCTCTTGATGAAGGAAGCACTATGTTGGTTCACATTTTGGCAAAATTCACAGACCAGCTCCTCTGTGTAGCACCAAGTTAGAACGTGTGCTAGATCTTAGAGAGATGTAACACAGAAAAAGACAGAAGAGGTATGTTCTCTAATATGGCTCATGTCCTACCTGAGCTTGGAGTTGAGAAGGAAACACTGACCAAGTTAACACATCAGTACATTTCAAGAGTAACAACTGCTAAGAAGAAAGTAAAATTAATGGGATGGAGAAAATCTAGAAGAAGGTTCCCACAGGGTGTAATATTTGGGCTGAGGATTGAGTGATATCAAGGAGCCAGCCATGCAAAGATAGGGAGAAGGAAGAGAACTCCAGCTGGAAGAAAAAGCTAATACAGAGGCTTAAAGTGGAAAGAACTTGGTGTGGCCCAGAACATAAAAGAACATTAGAGGATGAATTTGAATAAACAAGAAAGAAAGCAATACAAAGTAATATCTGAACAGTAGATAGCAACTAAGTCACATGAGGCTTTGAAAGTTGTGAGGTAATTTACATTTTCATCATCTTATGATGAGAAGCCAGTGAAAGTCTTAAGCAGAGGAGGCCATGATCTGACTTATAGTTTCCGAAGGTAAGTTTTATCTTCTGCCTAAGAATACCTCACACCCCAGTTACTATGCCTTTGGTCTTTTTCTTTCTGCTGATTTGATTCACGCTTCCATCCCTCTTCTTCTTGTATGTGCCTTTCTTACTCTTCAAAACAAAGCGCAAAGCTCGAGCCCATCTTTTCTCACTAGTGTTTCCTAATCACTCTAGACACCCTCCCTTTTTTTCTGACTTCTATAATACTTAACAATTTAAAACTTGCATGCTTACACTTAAAAAGAACATTTATGCTTGTCTTCAGGTCAGGCTAATAGCATTTGCTTGCTTACCTAAAACACCTACCTGAGTGTTTCATTCAATGAGTGAGAAATGAATTCCTGGTCATTGTCCCTCTCTTTGCATTTGACACCATTGCCTGAGAAAACCAGTAGTATTCAGATCCAAGATAGGAAGTGTAGAATAGTAGAATATAAATAAGTGTTGCAGAGAGGGGTATGAGTATTCCTGATGGGAGAGTAAATAAGCAAAGGTAAAACCATTTAAAATGTACAGAAAAAAAATGAAGAGTGCAATTCTTAGCACTTTACCACTCACTCCACTCATGGACAGTTAGATTCATTGAGGTTTTGACACTTAAATTTCCCATAGTATGAGCCATGTTATTTCCAAAGCTGCTGTTTTTACACTTTTCTCCAAACCACTGCAATCTTCCCATTGTTCTTTCTTATAGAAAAGGAACAAGAGTGCAATTATGAAATACTTCAGCCCCTTCTCTGATCCAAGTATCTTAATTTTTTATTCTGGATTATAATGTTCTAATTTTCTCCTCATCTGATCACTTGAATTTATAGCACAAAATACATTTGGGGCCACTGTATTTTGAATGCCTTCTCACATTTATTATCTAAGATTCTCTTTGCATTTCTAATGCCTTCCTTTATCTGTTCTACCATGTTCTTGTAATCTACCTACTGCTCAGTTCTTAATTAAAAATTAGTTACTCTTGTGAGGTTGAATGGCTGCTTTTGAAATCCAATCAGTAAGATTCTTTTCAGATTTCAGTACTTATCATGATGAGTGCTTACTTAGTAGATGATTCAAGAATTGATGAGGTTAAAGAGCCGCTTTAGTTTCAGGGAAAATTGCTTGGGAGGGGAAAAAAGAGAAGATATTGATGTTGATATGGTCTTGTAAGTTTTTCTCCTTCATTTATTTTCATTTAAAAAGATAATTGCATGAAAACAAGATTGTTTTTTTCCTTGAGGGCATACCTGCTCTTTCTGTGACACATGACTTAAAGAGTTTCTCCTTGTCTGTGACATCTGTTATTTCCAGAAGAGTCTGGATAAGGTTTTTTTTACAATTAAAAAAAAAGCAAGATAGATAACACTCTTCTAAGCTAAAAGGAACAATAATCCTAAAACCTGAGTTTTAAGTTGTTGTTCTGATGGTCAAAAATATTGCATTCATTTGCAAAAAGCTTACTTTTTAGGAAAATGGCTACTGAATGGAGTGAAATCAGTTATTGCTACCACTAATGTAAATATAAAAATGGTATGATTAGGATTCAGGTAGTTCAGAGAGCAGATTGGCTAAGATGACCAGCATTTTTGTCTTTATAAATACTTGAAGTTACCTGGTTTTTCTTATGTCATTTTTCTTCTACATAATGGGTGGGATATTAAAATACTCCAGTTGATGGGGCTCCTGGGTGGCTCAGTCAGTTAAGCATCTGCCTTCAGCTCAGATCATGATCCTAGGGTCCTGGGATCAAGCTCCACATCAGGCTCCCTGCTCAGTGAAGAGCCTGCTTCTCCCTCTTCCTCTCTCCCCCTACTCATGTTCTCGCTTGCTCTGCTCTCTCTCTCAAATAAAAAATCTATAAAAAAAATATTCCAGTTGATATTTGTTATACATTCAGAACTAAAAATCTCTTCCTCCAGTTTTCAATTCCATTTTTAAATGAAGACAACTATGTTGCTTAAATGAAAGGAAAAAGTAATCTGGTTTGCAAAACAGCAATATCCACATTGTCACTAAGCAATTGTTCTAGTTGTGTGGGGATCAAAATTCTTTTTAGATTTCTTCTGTCCTGCATAGAGGACTCTTATTTCTATCTTTTTCTTGATCAACTTTTTCTCCTATTTCCTTAAGCAAAATAGAAAGAAAAAAAAAATGGAGCTCATTTTCTATAGTCTGAATCACTTATTTCTATGATTTGAGGGTGTTATTCACCATTTCTATTTAATAACTAACTTTTACACATAACTGTAGGTTCAGAAGTAGGCTGTAAAGACAATAAGGAGAAAAAGGAAACCCAAATTCCTTATTCTTCTACATGGTGGGGTAACAGAGAAAACTATTGGATAACCTAGGGTCTATAATTACCTACCTATGATTTATCTGACCCACTGTGTCTCGGTTGGGGACATCAAATTTAATTACAAATTTTTGAATCATGGCCTCAGTCTCCTTTAGAGGCATCTGAAATTTTGGCAGTTTGCTCATCTCAGGGATCATCATCATCAATATTATTTACTCTAAAATATCTGATGTTGTACCAGACACTATATCCATATCCAGGCATGGCTGTCATTTAATTATGTACACTTCACACAAATCATCTCAATCAACTCTCTGTTTGGTAGTGAATGTGAGGAAGGAGAGTATTTGGACTAGGTCATTAGTTCAAAGTAACATTTCATACAACAGTCTACTATATCAAAAGATCCATGGTATATATATATTTCAAAATACATAAATGAGGAGGAGGAGCAAGATGGCGCAGAAGTAGAAGACCTAAATTTCATCTTGTCCCAGGAATTCAGCTAGATAGGGATCAAACCACTCTGAACACGTACGAACTCAACAGGACATCAAAGAAAAGAATAGCAGCAACTCTCTGAACAGAAAAGCGACCACTTTCTGGAAGGTAGGATGTTCGGAGAAGTGAATCCGAGGTGATATTCAGGAAGATAGATCATGGGGGAGGGGGCCTCCGTTTCTGGCAAGTGATAGAGCAGAGGAGCACAAAATCAGAACTTTTAAAAGTCTGCTCCGCTGAGGGACGTTGCTCCAGGGGCTAAGTGGGGGGTGGAACCCTCACGGGACAGTGTGGTCTCAATACCCTCGGGGTCACAGAAAGACCGGAGGTGCCTGAGTGTGGCAGAGCTCCCAGGTATCAGTGCGGGGAAGCCAACTACAGAGACGGAGCCAAGGCGCGGGCTCTCAGCTCGGGGTTGCCATAAACCGTGATCCGCAGCACAGTCGGGCCACTGCTCCTCTAGCAGGGACCCAACAAGCGGCAGATGTGGGGATACCCCCCTTCTTCCCCCAGGAGAAGCGGCACGAGAGCTCACCACAGGGATCTGCTGGGTCTGGAGACTCCACCTGGGGTCGGGTGCCAGAGATAGAAACGCTCGGTCACAGGCGACGGGGTGAGCACGGAGTGCGGCCGGACATCGGGGAGACAGGAGTGAGTGACTGCCTTTCTCTGGGGGTTCACTGAGGAGTGGGGCCCCAAGTTCTCAGCTCCTCCGGGGTGGAGATTGGGAGGCCGCCATTTTCACTCTCATCCTCCAAAGCTGTACGGAAAGCTTGCAGGGAACAAAAGCTCCCGAGAGCAAACCCGAGCAGATTACTTAGCCCGGACCCGGCAAGGGTGGGGCAATTCCACCTCCAGCAAAGACATCTGGGAAACATGGCAACAGGCCCCTCCCCCAAAAGATCAGCAAGAACAGCCAGCCAAGACCGAGTTTACCGATCAACAAGAACGACAGAACTCCAGCGCTAGGGGAATACTGCATATAGAATTCATGGCTTTTTTCCCCGATTCTTTAGTCTTTCAAAGTTATTTTTTTTTTAATTTTCATTTTATTCTTTTTCTATTTTTTTTTAATTTTTCACTTTTTCAATCAACATCTAATCAATCACTTTTTTAAAAAATCTTTTTCATTTTTCATTTTTAGAGTCATATTCTATCCCTTCATAACAGTTAACCTTATTTGGTATATATACAAGTTGTTCTCTCTAAAATTTTGGGATACAGTTTCTTCTAACACACCAAAATATACCCTAAATCTCTAGTGTATGGCTTTGTCCTAGTCTCTTGCCTGATCACATGTTCTCCCTTTTTTTTTTAATCCTCTGTCTTTTTTCAACCAACTTCTTATCAATTCCTTTTATAAAATCTCTTATAATTTTCACCTTTACAGTCATATTCCATCCCTTCTTATTTACCCTTATTTTTAAACATACATAAACTTTTCTTTCTTTAAAATTTTGAGAGGCAGTTTCTTCTAACAGACCAAAATACACCCAAAATCTAGTGTGTGGCACTGATCTATTCACCAGCCTGATCATATTTGATCTTATTCTTTTTTTTTTAATCTTTTTTTTTTCTTTTTTCTTTCTTTCCCTTTCTATTCCTCCGGTTTCAGGTCTCTTCTGATTTGTTTAGTGTATATTTTTCTGGGGTCGTTGTTATCTGTTAGCATTTTGTTCTCTCATTCCTCTATTCACCTCTGGACAAAATGGCAAAGCAGAAAAAATCACCTCAAAAAAAAGAACAAGAGGCAGTACCAACTTCCAGGGACCTAATCAATATGGACATTAGTAAGATGTTGGAATTAGAGTTCAGAATGATGATTATAAAGATATTAGCTGGGCTTGAAAAAAGCATGGAAGATATTAGAGAAACCCTTTCTGGAGAAATAAAAGAACTAAAATCTAACCAAGTCGAAATCAAAAAGGCTATTAATGAGGTGCAATCAAAAATGGAGGTTCTAACTGCTAGGATAAATGAGGCAGAATTAGTGATAGAGAAGACCAAATGATGGAAAATAAAGAAGCTGAGAAAAAGAGAGAGAAACAACTACTGGATCATGAGGGCAGAATTCAAGAGATAAGTGATACTATAAGATGAAACAATATTAGAATAATTGGGATACCAGAAGAAGAAGAGAGAGAAGGGCAGAAGGTATACTAGAGCAAATTATTGCAGAGAACTTCCCTAATTTGTGGAAGGAAACAGGCATCAAAATCCAAGAGGCACAGAGAACTCCCCTCAAAATCAATAAAAATAGGTCAACACCCTGACATCTAATAGTAAAATTTACAAGTCTCAGAGACAAAGAGAAAATCCTGAAAACAGCTTGGGACAAGAGATCTGTAACCTACAACAGTAGAAACATTAGATTGGCAACAGACCTATCCACAGAGACCTGGCAGGCCAGAAAGGACTGGCGTGATATATCCAGAGCATTAAACGAGAAAAATATGCAGCCAAGAATACTATACCCACCTAGGCTGTCATTGAAAATAGAAGGAGAGAATAAAAAGCTTCCAGGACAAACAAAAACTAAAGGAATTTGCAAACATGAAACCAGCCCTACAAGAAATATGGAAAGGGTCCTCTAAGCAAAGAGAGAGCCTAAAAGTAACATAGACCAGAAAGGAACACAGATAATATACAGTAACAGTCACCTTACAGGCAATACAATGACACTAAATTCCTATCTTTCAATAGTTACCCTGAATGTAAATGAGCTAAATGCCCCAATCAAAAGACACAGGCTATCAGATTGGATTAAAAAACAAGACCCATCGATATGCTGTCTGCAAGAGACTCATTTTAGACCCAAAGACACCTCCAGATTGAAAGTGAGGGGATGGAAAACCATTTACCATGCTAATGGACACCGAAAGAAAGCTGGGGTGGCAATCCATATATCAGAAAAATTAGATTTTAAACCAAAGACTATAATAAGAGATAAGGAAGGACACTATATCCTACTTAAAGGGTCTATCCAACAAGAAGATCTAACAATTTCAAATATCTATGCCCCTAACATGGGAGCAGCCAATTATATAAGGCAATTAATAACAAAAGCAAAGAAACACATCAACAACAATACAATAATAGTACGGGTCATTAACACCCCCTCATTGAAATGGACAGATCATCTAAGCAAAAGATCAACAAGGAAATAAAGACTCTAAATGACACACTGGACCAAATGGACTCCACAGATATATTCAAAACATTCCATCCCAAAGCAACGGAATACACATTCTTCTCTAGTGCCCATGGAACATTCTCCAGAATAGATCACATCCTAGGTCACAAATCAGGTCTCAACCAGTACCAAAAGATTGGGATCATTCCTTGCATATTTTAGACCACAATGCTTTGAAACTAGAACTCAATCACAAGAGGGAAGTCAGAAAGAACTCAAATACATGGAGGATAAAGAGCATCCTACTAAAGAATGAATGGGTCAACCAGGAAATTAAAGAAGAATTTTAAAAATTCATGGAAACCAATGAAAATGAAAACACAACTGTTCAAAATCTTTGGGATGCAGCAAAGGTGATCCTAAGAGGAAAGTATATAGCAATATAAGCCTTTCTCAAGAAACAAGAAAGGTCTCAAATACACAACCTAACCCTACCCCTAAAGGAGCTGGAGAAAGAAGAGCAAATAGAGCCTAAACCCAGCAGGAGAAGAGAAATAATAAAGATCGAGCAGAAATCAATGAAACAGAAACCAAAAGAACAGTAGAGCAGATCAACGAAACTAGGAGCTGGTTCTTTGAAAGAATTAACAAGATTGATAAACCCCTGGCCAGACTTATCAAAAAGAAAAGAGAAAGGACCCAAATCAACAAAATCATGAATGAAAGAGGAGAGATCACAACCAACACCAAAGAAATACAAACAATTAGAAGAACATATTATGAGCAACTCTATGCCAGCAAATTACATAATCTGGAAGAAATGGATGCATTCCTAGAGATATATCAACTACCAAAACTGAACCAGGAAGAAAGAGAAATCCTGAACAGACCCATAACCACTAAGGAAATTGAAGCAGTCATCAAAAATCTCCCAACAAACAAGCACCCAGGGCCACATGGCTTCCCAGGGGAGTTCCACCAAACATTTAGAGAAGAATTAATACCTATTCTTCTGAAACTGTTCCAAAAAATAGAAATGGAAGGAAAACTTCCAAACTCGTTTTATGAGGCCAGCATTACCTTGATCCCAAACCAGACAAAGACCCCATCAAAAAGGATAATTACAGACCAATATCCCTGATGAACATGGATGCAAAAATTCTCACCAAAATACTAGCCAATAGGATCCAACATTACATTAAAAGGATTATTCACCACGACCAAGTGGGATTTATTCTTGGGCTGCAAGTTTGGTTCAACATCCGCAAATCAATCAATGTGATACAATACATCAATAAAAGAAAGAACAAGAACCATATAATCCTCTCAATAGATGCAGAAAAAGCATTTGACAAAGTATAAAATCTTTTCCTGATCAAAACTCTTCAGATTATAGGGATCGAGGGTACACACCTCAATATCATAAAAGCCATCTATGAAAAACCCACAGTGAATATCATTCTCAATGGGGAAAAACTGAGAGCTTTCCCCTTAAGGTCAGGAACACAGCAGGGATGTCCACTATCACCACTGCTATTCGATATACTACTAGCAGTCCTAGCCACAGCAATCAGACAACAAAAAAATAAAAGGCATCTGAATCGTCAAAGAAGAAGTCAAACTCTCAGTCTCTGCAGATGGTCCGATACTTTATGTGGAAAACCCAAAAGACTCCACCCCAAAACTGCTAGAACTCATACAGGAATTCAGTCAAGTGGCAGGATATAAAATCAATGCACAGAAGTCAGTGGCATTCCTATACACCAACAACAAGACAGAAGAAAGAGAAATTAGGGAGTCAGTCCCATTTACAATTACACCCAAAACCATAAGATATCTAGGAATAAATCTAACCAAAGAGACAAAGGATCTGTACTCAGAAAACTATAAAATACTCATGAAAGAAATTGAGGAAGACACAAAGAAATGGAAAAACATTCCATGCTCATAGATTGGAAGAACAAATATTGTGAAGTTGTCAATGCTACCTAGAGCAATTTACACATTCAATGCAATCCCCATCAAAATACCATCCACTTTTTTCAAAGAAATGGAACAAATAATCCTAAAATTTGTATGGAACCAGAAAAGACCTCGAATAGCCAGAGGAATGTTGAAAAAGAAAAGCAAAGCTGGTGGCATCACAATTCTGGACTTCAAGCTCTATTACAAAGCTGTCATCATCAAGATAGTATGGTACTGGCACAAAAACAGACACATAGATCAATGGAACAGAATAGAGAGCCCAGAAAAGGACCCTCAACTCTATGGCTAACTAATCTTCGACAAAGCAGGAAAGAATGTCCAATGGAAAAAAGACAGTCTCTTCAACAAATGGTGTTGGGAAAATTGGACAGCCTCATGCCAAAGAATGAAACTGGACCATTTCCTCACACCACACACAAAAATAGAGCCAAAATGGTTGAAAGACCTAAATGTGAGACAGGAGTCCATCAAAACCCTAAAGGAGAACACAGGCAGCAACCTCTTCGACCTCAGCCACAGCAACTTCTTCCTAGAAACATCACCAAAGGCAAGGGAAGCAAGGGCAAAAATGAACTATTGGAACTTCATCAAGATAGAAAGCCTTTGCACAGCCAAAGAAACAGTCCATAAAACCAAAAGACAACCGACACAATGGGAGAAGATATTTGCAAATGACATACCAGATAAAGGGCTAGTATCCAAAATCTATAAAGAACTTACCAAACTCAACACCCAAAGAACAAAGAATCCAATCAAGAAATGGGCAGAAGACATGAACATGCCCACACACACACACACAAAGAAGACATCCAAATGGCCAACAGACACATGAAAAAGTGCTCAACATCGCTCGGCATCAGGGAAATCCAAATCAAAACCGCAATGAGATACCACCTCATACCAGTCAGAATGGCTAAAATGAACAAGTCAGGAAACGAGAGTTGTCAGCGGGGATGCGGAGAAAGGGGAACCCTCCTACACTGTTGGTGGGAATGCAAGCTGGTGCAGCCACTCTGGAAAACAATATGGAGGTTCCTCAAAAAGGTGAAAATAGAGCTACCATACGATCCAGCAATTGCACTACTGGGTGTTTACCCCAAAGATACAAATATAGGGATCTGAAGGGGTACATGCACCCCGATGTTTATAGCAGCAATGTCCACAATAGCCAAACTGTGGAAAGAGCCAAGATGTTCATCGACAGATGAATGGATAAAGAAGATGTGGTATAAATATATAATGGAATATTATGCAGCCATCAAAAGGAATGAAATCTTGCCATTTGCAACGACATGGATAGAACTGGAGGGTATTATGCTGAGCGAAATAAGTCAATCAGAGAAAGACATGTATCATATGATCTCACTGATATGAGGAATTCTTAATCTCAGGAAACAAACTGAGAGTTGCTTGAGGGGTGGGAGGTGGGAGGGATGGGGTGGCCGGGTGATAGACATTGGGGAGGGTATGTGCCATGGTGAGCACTGTGAATTGTGTAAGACTGTTGAATCACAGACTTGTACCTCTGAAACAAATAATACATTATATGTTAAAAAAAAAAGAAGAAGATAGTAGGAAGGATAAAATGAAGGGGGGATATCAGAGGGCGAGACGAATCATGAGAGACTATGGACTCTGAGAAACAAACTGAGGGTTCTAGAGGGGAGGTGGGTGGGGGGATGGGTTAGCCTGGTGATGGGTATTAAAGAGGGCATGTATTGAATGGAGCACTAGTTGTTATACGCAAACAATGAATCATGGAACACTACATCAAAAACTAATGATGTAATGTAGGGTGATTGACATAATAAAATTTTTTAAAAATACATAAATGATTCAATGCACTTTTGACAGTCCTTTTTTTGTACTATTTAAAATGAATTTTACTTCCAATGGGAAATATGGAGTTATATGAATTCCTGCTTTTCCCTACTAAAGCTTGTCTCATGATGTAATTTGAAGGTGGGAGAAAGGACTCTTCTTTGCCCCAAGAGCTCTCTTGATATCTCAAATTTCACTTTTAGAGATTAATTTCTTTTGGTCTTGAAGGCTTTTGTGTGACAAGAGTTCTCTATTAAAATGCAAATGCCCCTGGGAGTGGAAACATCTTAAACCAGTAATGAACATGAGGCTCCATGTAGCTCTAAGCTATGGCCAAGATCTAATTCTGCATTAAAAAGATTAAAAATGCCTTCTTGTTGGTATTTTCAAATACACCCAGATATTAACATTTTAGTGGATAGAAAGAGGTATCATTTTTTCATTTACATTTTTCTAGTCAATAAAGTAAATAAAAGAAATTGCCAGGATGTGCATTTTAAGAATAGATCAAGATGAAGACTCGGTTTAAAAAAAAAGAAGTTACCTACATAGTTACATCTGATTTTAAAAGTGTGAATTTGAGTTAACTTCTGATATGGAATCTTTACGCCTTTATCAAGATTTTATTTCACCAAAAATAGGCTATATATACAAAAAAATGTTATTGGCATTTAGTTCAATTTAACAATTAGTTCATTATGAAAGATTGATATTCAAAATAACTGTATGCTTTTAAATATGCCTGATTTGATAGGCATCTTACTCAAATTTGAATTTGAGTTTTTATATATGCTAAACAATTAGAACTATATTCAGTAACTTCAGTTCAACTTAAAAAAAAAAAAAGGAATGGGTTCATAACAGATGGAAAAAAATAAATCTAAGCTATTGTAAAAGTGTCCTGAAACATGAGAAGCAGATGGATTGGGCCTGATAGAATTCGGTAAACCACAGCATAAAGTGTGAGCAGGTGAAAGTCATCCTGTAGATAAACACAGAGAGAAATACCAAGCTCAAAAGAAATACATACAACAAAACAAAACAAAATGGGTTCCTGGAGCAACCCATCAGAGCTCTTTATGAAAGACCTGTAAAGTAATTCAGAAATTCAGAAACTAGGAGCATGTATTCAAGATTTATATAATGTGTCTAGGAGTTCCAGATAGAAAGAACAGAGGCAATGTGGTCTCTACACACAAACACACAACACACACACACAACAGACCACACACACACACACACAAAGACACATACTGAGCAGTGGGGCTGCAGAAGTTTTTTACTCTGGGCTAAAATCCAAAAAGTGAAGAAATTATGCTGACCACCTGGGGAGGGCTGACTTGATCTGAGGGCTTGTTCCAAGTTCCTATGAGAGAGAGAAGACAAAGAAGAGAGAAGAAAAAAGAGGTAGCAGAAGACAGCTCTAGTGAGGATAGAAACATAATAAAGTTCTCTGCTACCAGAATAAATCTCTTCTTACTTGGCAATGAGAAGATCAAAGCTGAGGAAACTCCATGACTATGCTCCTAAAAAGTAGCTTCTAACTACTATTTTTCTCAGTAGTTGAAACAAGAGGACTATACACCTAGAACCTAACTTGGTCTTTCCATTCAGGATAGAAGGCTGTGAAAGAAAAGAATGGAAGAACTGCAGGGAAATCCCATGGCACCTGATTCCATTAAGCCAGTTAATGAACAGACCACTCATTTGAGTAAAACACCATGAAAAAATAAGAACAGAGTGAACACACAGAAAGAATGGTCCTGGAGGAAATAGACATAACTGAGATGTCAGAGGAAGACCTAGAGACAATTCTATGAATCCTCGATGAGATTAGAGAAGGTAATATATACATAATATAAACTCGGCATTCTTTGATAAAATAACAGAAAACACAAAAGAAGTCTTTGGAGGGAAAATATAAATACATCTTTACAATGGAACCAACTCATTAGAATGATCACTGTTGAAGACAAAATGTATAATCTAGAAGCAAATGTGGAGTCAAACACAGAAGATATGAAACATAAGAAAGAGAAATTCAGAAACTAGGAGCATGTATTCTAGATTTATATAATGTGTCTAGGAGTTCCAGATAGAACAGAGGCAATGATGATAGAGAAACTATGAAAGCAACAATAGACCAAAATATTTTCAAAATGAATTCAGGGATGCAATTTCAGTTTTAAAAGGGCCATTAGACCTTGAGCAAGATAAAGAAGAGTGTACATGTGCATTTGAACACGAATACACACACACACTCCCACAGCAAATCCTTAAAAGAAATCAAGCCAAGACTTTGTGGAAGGAGTGAGTGTTTCAAGCAGACTTGAAGAATGGCTATGATATAGAAAGGTAGAACAGAACGAAGAGAGAAATAGCTGAAGATGCAGGTGGGGGTGGTGCAGAGAAAATCTGAAGAACTTAGATGCTAATATTCTTCTATTACCAAATTTTACATTTAAAAAATTAAGGAAATGAGAACTTATACAAGTCAGTTAAATGCCCCAAATGTTTATAATGACTAGTCCTTGCTCACTTGAATTGGGAAAGAAATGAGTTCTTTTTTTTTTTTTTCCCCTGACCTTATCAGATACTTAGCACACTTCTATTTTTGGATGGACACAGCCAGTTTTGAAAAATACATGAAAGGCCGCTTTGGGGATTGGAGTCCTAATGTTGGCCCAGTATATTCATCTTGTTTTGAATCATAGTATAATGAATAATTCTGGTGGTAATGACTGAACCTCCGTATTTATAGAAAACTGACATTTCTTAAACATTAAATTGTTCCTGTTTCTATGTAAATGAAGCTCTGCATTTAGGTGCAGTGGCTTCTGTTCATTTTACTTGCTCTGTCTTATTTAAATCAAAAGATTGTATCACCAATTTTCACCCTGTGCCACCCCCACCCTCCAAACTGCCATGCATTCTCTGTAGGGTCTTTGCTCCTGCTCCAAGAATATTTTCCTTCCCTTATGTCTCTCACCCAACATGCTTATTTTGTACTTTCTGGATTACAAAATTATAAATATCTTATAATCAAGTAAAGTTGGTATATCAAACTAAAATAAAGTGGGGTATATGTGTGTATTTTATCTTCCTCCTCTCCTACTCATACACAACATATGCATTTGGAACATTTCCCTTCTTGACATGGGTCTTGCCAGTGTTTTCTTTTTCTGGCAAGATACAAAATCTGACAGGGAAGAGGCCACCTCTCCTTTTAGGATAATTTCTGTCTGAATCAGTTTAGGCTAAACATAACGAAGTACCATACTCTGGGTGGCTTAAACAACAGAAATTTCTCACAGTTCCAGAGGCTGGAAAGTCCAAGGATCATGGTGTGGGCAGATTCAGTTTCTGGTGAGAGCTCTCCTGGCTTGTAGGCCAAGGAAGAGAGCTCTTACCATATTCCCATGACTGGATTCACATGGCTTTCCCTTGATGCATGCATGTGGGGAAAGAGAGCTTTCTCTCTCTTATTCTTCTTCTCGTAAGGCTATCAATCCTACCAGTTTAGGACCCCCACCCTTATTATCTCATTTAACCTTAATTACCTTCTGAAAGCTCTGTCTCTAAATATAGTCACAGTGGGGGTGAGGGCTTCAACAGATACATTTGGGGGGAGGGGGTAACAATTCAGTCCAGAGCAATTTCTACCTGTGGAACATGGCATGATGCCTCACAAATACGGAGATTTTTTTCAAATAATTATTTTGAGCATTTTTATCTTATACAGGTGTATTGAAAAAGCAGATGTATGTGGAAAGGAGGGAACAATTCGATCCAAATCCCTTCCTTTCTCTGAAGATTCTATAAACTTCCCTCTGAACATTTTTTATTTTTTAATATTTCGTTAGTGTTTTGACTATGTCCTCCCTTTTGTGACTCTAGCTTCTGAAGCACATATTACCTGTATTCCTTCATTGAAAAATTAATCATGCACTGTCTTATGACTATTGTACTATAAAGTAAACTGCTTTTTAATCTTTTATTCTGATTATTTTGTGTGTGTGTTTCTTGCTTTTCAATAGGGTTCTAAGTCACATATCATCAACATGGAATCCTGTATTGCCACAAGTTCCTTTATAGTTTTCAGGTATAGTAATGCTCGGCATGAAGGTGTTTACTGTTTTCTTTCTTCCTTCCTTTCTTTCTGCTTGTTTTAATCTACATATACTTAATTAATGATTACATACCTAATGAAGAGAACTTTAAATGAAAAGGTTTAAGATAGAAAGATGGTGGTAATTATTTTTAAGATACTTATTAATTCATTCTTATAATCTTTTCATATAACTTTTCCCAAATTAGTATTTTATGGAATATTTTTTTGTCATTGCTAGGGTTTCCTGAAGCTGATGCTTAGGATGTAGTTTGGAGTTCAGGGTCTATATTAAAGATCATTATCTGTAAAAGGAAGTAGAAGCATTTGAATGGGCAGAGGAAGAAGGTGAAGTGTGAGTCACATTCAGCAAAGCCTCATTCTACGCCTGGAGGAGATCTAAGTTAATGCACCTCATCAGAGTTGTCCTGCATGTATCTGAATCAGCCAAAACTTTATGTTTCTATCACTCACTGCATATAAGCTGCCCTGGGAAGGATAAGCCTTTGGGAGAAGTAGCATTTTGTGATTGAGGCAAACTCCTTTGAAGGAGTTAACAGCTCAGGAAAGAAGTCCTTTCTTGAAAGGGGATTGGAACAGCACATTCCTGTGTCTCAGTCTACTCCTTTGTGCTGCTCAGATCCACTCCATATTTGTTCTGGAAGTAGAAATTCTACTATTCCAGTGGGCCTCTCATTCTGGGTGAAACTTCAGAGAAGGAAGTTAGTGAAGCCAACTACAGTCCCTGCCACTGAAAATATTCTCAATTCTTCAACTGATACTTTTCCTTTCTCTACTATCCACTCTAAATCCTCCTCACTCTCAGCTACCATGGCTGCTGAGCTTCAGAGGTCATTCCAATTCTCTATTAGGACAGCAACTTCTGGTTGGTATAACATGTGATTCTACCAGTGAATCCCATGCTTATGGGCCCATTCCCACATTTACTTTGCGGAAAGAGGACTCCTATGGTCGACAGCGTTATATGGGACCCCATGTAGATGATCAAACACTCGAAGCCACGGGCAAGGTAGTGCTGGGTTGTGCCACAGTCAGAAAAGCAAACTGATAACTGGAATATGTATCTATTACTATTAGAACAAACATCTAGTCCTTACAACTGGAAGTGTTTCAAGTATGGTTAACTTAGCCTCAAGGGGCTGTATCGTCTCCTTGAGGAATACTGCCACATCAGGCGCTCAAGTGTTCATCTCTATCTCTGGAAGGTGGATAATCAGAAGCAGTAGTGGCCAAATCAGCCTTTGTAAACAGAAGACCATCTTGTTAGGCCCACATTTAACTTCCATCCCTCCAACTATGACCATTCCATTCATATGGTTATTGTGCCAACCCTGAGGTGGCCAATGACTGAGGCTGATGGATAACAGTGTTTAAGTCATTCTGTCTACTTAGGTGTTTAGTGTCTTGTCCCTGCTGTATAGCCTCTTGTAGGTATTAATATGTGACACAAAGATTCTACTTCATGCTCATTCCCAAATGTTCCTCCACATTTCTCTAGCTCAGACCTCCTTCCCAAATTCCAAGCTCCTGGCCAGCTAAGCCAGGCTTTTTACCACTGCCCAAGAGTTTGTATATAATCTCAAGCCACTTCTTCTTCCATACAATTTGAGAACCTGGTGCCCTACTCCACCCTTCAAGATGATTTTTCCGTAGCACTGTTTTTCCATCCACTCCTACCTGAGGCTGCTGGGCAGCTGTCATCCTTTTTTGGCTTGTCTTTATATACTAAGCTGACACATCTAAAACCAAACTGGCTTTTTGATCCAGATCTTAAGGAACTGCTCATATGACCATAGGTGTGAGCTGAGGAAGGAGCTCTGGAGCACCACTAGGGATGACATGGGAGTCTGGGTTACCAGTTTGATTGTGCCCCACTCATGAAAAAAGTGCATCATCCCAGACATACCGAATGCCACTTGCATCTTACGATGGAATGCTAGGCCTGCCTCATGTTGTGACTTGGTGAAGCTGACAGAACCTCACTCACGGTGGGAAGTTCCAGATGCATGGTCTCATGTAGTGTCTCATAGCTTGTCTTTTACTTGTATTAGATGTCCCCAAACACCTCTGAACGCTAAACAACTAAAAATGTTACTGACATGACAGGACTCTGAACCTTCATAAGGTTTATCTTCTATCTTCTGAAGCTCATGTGTCTTATCAAAGCCTCCAGTGTGCTAGCCACTTCTTGCTCACCTAGTTCATGAGTGATATCAATCACTCATGTATTTCCCAACCTGCATCCTAACCTTGGAGTAACAGAGTTGCATTGGCTGGCCATTTAACCTCCTCTGGAGCTAAGCCACGGTGACTATTAAGTCCTAGGTATTATCTTCAACTTTCTCTCCTCTCCCAGGTCAGAAGATGAGGACATCTTTATAAGCTACCAGAAAATCACTCTGACTTTTAAAATTGACTTTCAGTTTGCATGGTAACCAATCAAAACTTTTTGTTATCCTTTTTAGGAATACCAGTGGTATTTAGCAATAGTCACCCTATCCCATCACCCATATAGATACTATTTATAATTGTATTGAGTATTGAGAATTGAGAAATCTGGATTTCTCAAACACTGAAAAATCACACCAGCTATTGCATTCTTTTACATTAGTACAACATTCCAATTTACACTGGTGATAATTTAATCAATTCGACTGCCCACAAAAAAAGACCTCTGTGCTTCCCATACAACCAGTAACGGAGTCTCCATTGCCCGTTGGGTAGTGAACTATCTTGTTTAAAAGTCTCACCTCATGACCTGTTTTCTTGGACCACTCCCATTAACAAACTAACAAATGAGTTTCTCTAGAAATAGTTATGAGATGGAGCTTGGTGTTCTAGTTACTTACTGAAATTAATCATGTGAAAGAAAGGGAGAGAAAGCATGGGTAAGCAGAGGAAAAATGAAACTGCTATTCAGGCTCAACAATACCTCATCCCACCCCAGGGGGGAGCTCTGGAGCTAGTCAAAGCTATCTTACATTGGCCAAAATGGTTAGGCCTTTATACTCCCACCTCAATAAGCCACTGGATGTGGGCTCATCTCCCTCTTGACCACTGGGTAGTATAAACCCTTGGGTGAAGCTCTCTGTGACTGAGGAAAACCCTAAAGGAGCTGATGGTTAGGACAAGAAGTCCTTCCTTGAAGAAGTACCTAGATAGCATATCGCTGAGTCTACTATAATTGTTCTGAAGTATGCTAATAGAAGTGCTGGAAAATACTGCTGCACTCTCAAATTATAACTGCTCAATTAAAGAAATTTAAACAGGTTTCTTTATTGCAGAACTTCTCAGAACCTTTAAAAAGCTAATGTATAATTGTGATTCCCTAGAGAGGAACCAAAAAAAGTTCCAAGATGGCTTTATTCAGTTTATGCCAGTTGGAAAAAACACTGATCCATTCCGATAAGTAATTTCTTACAACGATGGAGTTCCAGATAAAGTCCTAGTCCTGGGGAAGATATATTTACAGTTCAATATAACAGAATGCACCACTTTCCAACAACACTAAGAATGGTTTCAGTCACAGCAAGAAGTAAGGTGTGGAGGGAGCTATTACTCTTAGGATGGTTTTTGAGATGTGATTGTCTACTAATAAGCAATTTCAATTGAGTGTTTTAAGGCTGTCTACTTTTAAAGGGCTTAAAGTACTAGTGTACCAAACCCACCAGTCGTGTCTACCCAATGAACTGATACTGTCTGAAGAAACGGATTGAGAGGTGAACTGTGCTATGTTTTTGGGAAGTCATCAAAAATATCTGAAAGGGAAGCAACCATTGTCTGGACTATCTTACAGTCAGCATTATTTTACAAAAATGAGGTTTCCCCTGTGGTGTTGTATTTTAAGTGCTCAGAAGATCTTTTGGTTATACCTTGGTCTCTGACTGTGGAAGATGAGGAAAAGGTCTTTTGCTCTTATGAAAAATATTTAGGAAGGAATATATTTTTGTTTTCTTCCACTAAGATAGTCAAGACTTTGATTTGTGATGAGAGTTGGAAACAACCGAGTTGATCTGATTTCACTTCACTGTTTATAGGTTTGGTTGCACATACCAGCATATAGTTTAGACTTCGTAAGCTCTTCGTAACAGAAAATGTGAAGGCAGGTCAAAGTGGATTTTCACCTATTGTTTACACTAAAACATTATACCTTAGTAAAAACAATGTCCTGTACTGGAAATAATATGAGCGTTCTGATGCAACTTGATTTCTTGATGCCTGTAACTTGACCCTGCACAATTTACATAAGGAACTGGCTGAGTTTCAGCTTCTTCTTAAGTAAAATGGAGATCATTTGTGAGAATTAGAGTTATTTGTGAGAATTGGAGGCATTGTGTGCTCAAGCTAGTTCTCTACCCTGCAACCAGTAGGCATTCAATAAATGGTAATAGTTATTACTGTTGTCAATACTAACACTGAGGTTACTATTTTCCCTTCTTTTTTCTGAAATTTCTATTTGATTTTAAAATCAGACAATTTAAGTAGATAGGGATTACCTAACTCTATTAGCTTCATTATGTATATTTAAATAATGTGAAGTGCTACAATGACAAACACAATTTCCTTTGGCAATCTATCTACTGCTTTTTGCTGAAATGACAAATAGCTATCGCATACATGACGTCAGTGAAACTTTTAAACAAATTGCCCTCCTGTAATCACAAAGAGAACAGCATCCCTAATGCTATGAGTATTTTTTTTTTTTTGTAATTATTTGTAATGGAAACAGTGTAATAGAAGTTCTTATGGTGCCTTCCATAAGTGCTAATTAAATTATATGGTGAATACATGTGCAATTGATTTAAATGCCTTAAATTCTTTTCAGCATTGTTATGAATAAATGCACATATGCTTACAGATCCTAACGCGGTACTTTATTCCATTATCTTGAGTGGTTTGCTTTCTATGTCTGTGATGAAAGACATACAAGGGAGAATGTGTGGCTGCCAAATGCCCAGTGCCATGAGAAATCAATTATTCCAGGAAGTGTCATAATAAGGTTACTAGCTTCTGGGAATATGAACATTATAGTCTCATTTGTCCCTATTTCTTCTGAAGATGGCATAGCTGCTTAGACAGAAGAGAGGAGGAGGCAAGGAGAAAGTGGGTTTGGGAGAGGTCTCAGAAGACTGATGTCCCCAGAGACATCCATATAAATAGTCTCCAATAGACATGCATATAAATAGGCTCAGGTGTGCAGATCCCACTGGTCTTGACAATGTTTTGACTTTATTAGGACATGAAAAGGATTTGAGGTATGTTTTTCTTAATGCTATTAAGAAAAGTTTGATCGTCTCTTTCAAACTTTAGAAGGCTGGGTGTTAAAATGATCTTTACGAAATGAAAATAAGAGTACATAGAAGTTTTCCATTTTGTTTCATACTACTGTCCTTACTTGGTCAAATAAAGCACTGATGGGCGCCTGGGTGGCTCAGATGGTTAAGCGTCTGCCTTCAGCTCAGGTCATGATCCCAGGGTCCTGGGATCAAGTCCCGCATCGGGCTCTCTGCTCCTTGGGAGCCTGCTTCTCCCTCTGCCTCTCTCTCTCTCTGTCTCTCATGAATAAATAAATAAAATCTTAAAAAATAAATAAATAAATAAAGCACTGATGACACTTTATCCATTACCCAGGTTGGTCAAAATGTTAAAGGTCCCCTCGAAAAGAAAGGTAAGGACTGCCAATTTATAGAACACGTGGTCTTGGCCCTGGCTCCTTTCCTTCACCAGCCATCAATTCTTCTAAATCCCGTGGAGGTAAAGCCTAAAACACACCGAAACCTGATTCACCATTATTATTACTAAATCATTTAAGAAATATTTATTTTATTTAACTTGCTACGTGTATGCTACGGAGGCTCCTTATGTCAAAGTAATATGTAAATGCGAGTGAGATGAACTTCTTCCCCAGTCCATCCACCAGGAGTCAGTAGTCATAGAGTTTGGAGTCTCTGGATGTGACAGCATTATAAGGTGAAGCAAGCTCCATTTTGTCAGATTATTTCATGAGAAATTAATGAGAGTGCTACTGGAGATAATTAACACTTATGTAGAACTCTGAAGTTTAGAGTCCTCTATGCCTCTTTTCAAAAGAACAAACCTCCAGCTAGTAAGTGCCCTGAATGCAGATTTTCTACCCAAATTCCAGCACTGTTCCCTAGACCATACCGACAGGTATGGTCGATCCTGCAGTGAAGTGACTCCTCTACCGAGAATGTGACCTTAAAGAGAGTGGTTCTCTTCCCTATTCCCCTTAAGGGTGCTATGCTTTAGAAACTTGCGTCTAGTCCCAGCTTGAATCGTCCTTCGTGTCTGGCATCCCCTGCACCTGTGCCACCCTGTCCTTTCCTCCCAGCCACAGTGCCCTGGGCTCACCAGCTCCCAGAGAGTTCTCCTGTGTGCCTGGGGTTTCATCGGTGACCCTGAAATGCCACCACCCTGGGGCTCCTTCCACCTCAACGGTCCCATTGTCACTCGAGGACAGCACAGCAATTACCTACTGAGCACTTCAGTGAAGACAACTGGATCATAAAGCTATTCAGGGAATGCCTCTGTCAAGCTCTTGGAGTTAGGGTAGGGCAGCAGCACTGACTAACTCCCCACAGGCTCATGGTCCTGGCTGCCCCATCCATTTCCTCCCCTGGCTCATGTCGGCTTGGTTCCCTCAAAACTAGGTATGGTAATGTGGGGGACACAGCGGCAACTAGATGACAAGACCCATGACCCCAAATTGCCTTTTCTGGTTCCCATATATGTGGACACATACACAAATCACTTCAAAGAGCAGTCCCGGGCATTCTGAAGCTTCCCAAGATAAACATACAAAATAAAATACTGTCCTTGGATTTTATTCTTAAGAGACGATCAACATCAGGCCAACTCTAATGTGCAGGACTTCAAGAGAGACGGGGAAGCTGAATGATTTAAAGTGTCATTTTCACTGTTTTGTTTTGTGTTGTGTTTTTAAGTGCCAGAGCTCAGATGTTTCTGCAAGCATGTTTTTTGCCTTTTTGCACAGTCCTAAGCAGCTCAAAACTGAATTAGGGCAGATTTTTGTAAACTATCATGAAGAATATGTATTTACCAGTTTTAAAAGCTTCCTGAAAGATTTAAGAGGGCAGGAATATTTCAGTCACAATCCATTAACCCTATTTATCATCCACTGAAAATGTCTAAGTGTGAAACCGTTTTCAGTCTCCACTAATGTGCCTAGAACTAATATAATGCATCGTATTTAATTTCCACACTGCATTATGTAGTTGCGTGTTGTATTTGGGCATCCAAAGGTGACAGATCTCACAAATTCAGGATTTCATCCCTGCACAGCCAGCCAGCATGACTGAGGCTTGAGCTTTCCATCCTTTAACAGAGCAGGAATCAGAGGTATGTGAGTTGGTTCCTCTTCGTTCCCTGCTCAGTATGCCATATAGCCTCCCTAACCCAGAAAGTGTGAAGTGGAGCATAAAATATGTAGTGAGTTTGAGTTAGAAATAGAACTTCAGCTCCCAAGGATATTTTGGTGTGAGGTCTCATTTTTACTCCTCTGGCTATTTTCCCTGTTGACTTTGCACAATGTTTATTGAACATCTATTATATGTGACTGGATGGCAACTGGTACAAAAAATAACATTTATTGAAAATTTACTATGTTTTAGTCACTGTGCTAAATGGCTGGCGGGCACTGATTCATTAACTACTCACACCAGCTCGGTGACTTAAGCAGTGCAGGTTTTATCTTTGTAACAATCTCACATATAAGGGAACGAAGATGCCAAAAGTTTAAGTAACTTGCCCAAGGACATACAGTTATTAAATGTGATACAAGCCCAGTCCTGTCTGACTGTAAAATCCAGCTCTTATTCTATAAAGCATGAGAAGTGCCAGAGCAAAGACCTGGGGAATAAACACCCATAAGCAACTATCATGTAGATTAGCAAAATGTCGGCCATTTCCTACCAGAGTATATGAAAGCAGAAAAGTCAGGTCAAACCTTAAGGCCAATTCAGGAGGGAACAAGAAGGAGGTGAGTCCAGTATGTGGATTGCAAATAAGAAAAGTAGGTTGGAGGCCAGGAAGTCTGCAGGGGAAAGCAGAGCAAAAAATATGTGGGAAAGAGTATAGGGGAAGCAAAAATGAAGCAAAGAACAGGGCAAACAGAGGGGCCAGAATTTGGATGCCTCATGGAGCAACAGAGTGTCGGACCTTCCATCAAGATGGGACAACTGCAAGTCATGCATCAGATGTTTGGCAACTTTCCTAGGAAGGCACATGCCAATTATCAAGGGTGAGTATGGACCAAGTGAAAGCATTTCTCAGGAGTGGAAGTTAGAGTGCTAACAACTGCAGGTATTTGAAAATTCCTACCACTGAAACTGTTCCAATTTGGGCAGGAGATTTTTAGAGAGGGTTGCACTGAACAACTGCGTGGTGCATAGGACTGGAGAATGTTGCTCTATTGCCGGGTGCACGCTATGTGGCCGGAACCACCCACCAAAAATGAATGAGCCATTTCTTACTCCCATTCCCAACTGGCTTCGGGCAAAATCAGTCATGCCCTCCTCTGTGATCCGAAAGCACTGGGTAAATATCTCTGTGTGGCAATGACTATGTTAGAGTAGTGTGTGTCTCATTCACCAGCTGTGAATACTCTGGGAGCATGTGCATTTAATTACTCTTATTTAAAACAATACTTATAAATAAGTCTACCTTTAATAAATACACTCAATAGTCTTCCCCTTAGTGACATTTTTCAAACTTTTCATGGCTATTTTGGCTTTGCCTTTGTTTCTGTTATTTCCCATGTAGTATTTGTTGGGGAATGAAGAAGGAGGTGACCAGGGCAAATGACAGGAGAGAAAGGAAGTGAAACTAAGGAAGGGAAGGTGCCAACAGTGCATCTTAGGAACACAAAAGCCCACACCACCTGGAGATGGCTTAGCATCCATATGTGTGGATGGATTGTCTCCTGTATGTTGTGGTAAGTACCAACTCAACTCAGTTTACCTGCTTAGAGCCCTCTGGAAGCAGGACTACCCTCTTGGCTCTCTGAGGGCAAGGACAAATCCTTAGCCAGAACACTATTCTGTATTCTTGGGCTTTCATCCCCTGAACCACAGAAGGATCCTGTTGCGCTGGTCGAGCTTCCCAGAAAGTAATGGTAGTGGAAGCCCCTCTTGCTGATGGCTTAGGGGAGAGCTTGCCTTAGCAGCCCTGTTAGGCAAGCAGGTTAGGAAGCAACCCAGCGTTTCTCCATGTGCCCCTGTGCTTTGTTTTTGGTTTCGTTTTTGTTTTCTTGTGTCTCTGTGCTTTACCATACATCCTGAGCCTGCCTTCTCATTCTGATTTCAATCACATATGAGAACGGATAACACACTTCACTTCACTGGACTCACAGACACTCAAGTAGATTATTAGTTACAATCTTGAAACTACTATATTCACCCAGGTCAGCTGAGATTATGAACTTCGCTTGCAGAGAAAGTGATAAGCCCTGAACAGTTACATTCCCAGAGGATGTTCTCTATGTAAGAAGTTAATGCGAATGTGCTGATTGTCTAGGTCCGGACATAATAAAGAAAAGTTCTGCTATTCCTCTGGGTGACAAGTGGAAGGAGAGGACACAAATTAGAGGAGGACATTTTGTGTCCCTTACTGGTGTGGCTTCTTTAGCTTGGACTTCTTCCTCTCCACATCTGCTCTCCATTGAGGAGAAACTTAGTTTTGTGCTTGAGAGTTTGAGCTCTGGAATCATGCAAACATGAGCTTGAATGCCAGCACTCCTCCATGTTGTTTGTATATGCTACTTAACTTTTTAAAGACACAAAAGTTTCCTTATCAAGAATGCCAGTAATGGGGCACCTGGGTGGCTCAGTTGGTTAAGCGACTGCCTTCAGCTCAGGTCATGATCCTGGAGTCCCACATCGGGCTCCCTGCTCAGCAGTAAGTCTGCTTCTCCCTCTGACCCTTCCCCCCTCTCATGTGCTCTCTCTCTCTCTCATTCTCGCTCTCTCAGATAAATAAATAAATAAATAAAATCTTTAAAAAAAAAAAGAATGCAAATAGTTCTTGAAGGTAATGCCTAACACAGAAGGTAACGAATGGATTTCCATAATTATGAGCTTAGGCGTTCAAAACCATACGCAATTCTATCCCCCATTGGCTATTTTCTTTGTAGAACTACCATGTCTTAAAGTCTATACCAGAGCATGTAAAGATGAAATATGACCCTTGGATCCTCAGACATGTTATTTTTCCCATTTTCATGCTTAGAAAATGGATTTAATTATTTCAAAAATTAACAGAAGCTTTCACATAAATATCCTAATTTCTAGCTTCTTTTGAAAATTCAGAAGCTCCAGCAATGCTGGCCATCACCATTCCCATATAGCAATAATTACCACTAGCTCAGTAGCTAGTGCCCTCCTGAGACAAGTGGACTTTCCAGTTTGACACAGACTCCATCATCACTATGTTGTCTCCCAGAAAACAAGACCTACTGCCATTGGTTATTTTTCACTGGACTCTTACTGTGTCTGTGCGTCTGTCTTTCTTAAAGAACAGAAGACTTCGGGCGCCTGGGTGGCTCCGTTGGTTAAGCGACTGCCCTCAGCTCAGGTCATGATCCTGGAGTCCCAGGATCGAGTCCCACATTGGGCTCCCCGCTCAGTGGGGAGTCTGTTTCTCCCTCTCACCCTCTCCCCTCTCATGCTCTCTTTCAGTCTCTCTCTCTAATAAATAAGTAAAATCTTTTAATAAAAAAAACAACAGAAGACTTCTATTTATTTCTTTATGCAGACTAACTCATTTTTTAAAAATCAGCTCCCATTTTTAAAAAAAAGCCTACTTGGATATTGACTGGAACTGCACTGAATAGATAGATGCATTTGAGAATACTTGATATCTTAACAATATTGAGTTTTCTAATCCACAATTATGGCATATTTCTCTACTTTTCAGATTGTCTTTACATTGAGCAGTATTTTATGGTTTTCAGTGTAGAGGTTTTACACGTACCTTTAAAAATATTTGTTAAATATCTGATATTTTGGATGCTATTATAAATAGAATTTTATTTTTAACTTAATTTTCCAATTGTTTGATCATTTATGTACATTCTCTTTATCCTGTGACATTATCAAATTCACTTATTAATTTTAGTAGTTTTGGTAGATTCTTTAGTATTTTCTATATGAAAAAAATCATGCTCCCCCCCAATTTTTACAACTCTTCTTGTCTATTATAATTGATGGAACTTCAAAACCAATACTGAAAAAAATAAGAGTGGCCATCATTACCTTTTTCCCATTCCAACAAGAAAGCATTCACTCTATCCTTAGGTGCCTTTTATTAAATGGACAAAGTTATCTTTTATTCTTTTTTTTATTTTTGTTTTTTTATTTTTTTTAAAGATTTTATTTATTTATTTGACAGAGAGAGAGAGAGCACAAGCAGGGGGAGTGGCAGGCAGAAGCAGAGGGAGAAGCAGGCTCCCCGCAGAGCAGGGGGAGCCCAATGTTGAACTCGATCCCAGGACCCTGGGATCATGACCCAAGCTGAAGGCAGTCACTTAACCAACTGAGCCACCCAGGCACCCACAAAGTTATCTTTTATTCTTAATTTGTTGAGAATTTTTATCATGAGTGAGTTTTCTCAAATGTTTTTTTCTGCTCCTATTAAGACAATTCTATAACTGTTTCTCCCCTATTCTATTAATGTAGTTCAATCCTTTGAATGGCTTACAAATATTGCAATTCTTGACAAAAAACCCCACTTGATTCATCATGACATATTATCTGTTTATATATTGTTGGATTCATTTTTTAATTTTTTAAAATGTGTTTTATTATGTTTATGAGAAATACTAGTTACTTCTATTGTAATGTTTTTGCCAGTTTTTTGGTATAATAAAAAGTATGGGCAAGTATTCCTCCTTTTTCTGAAAGAATTTGTGTAAGATTTCTATGATTTCTTCTTTATATTACTGGTGAAATTTACTAACAAAATCATGGGTCTAAAGGTTATATTTATGAGAAAATGTTTAATTATGGATTTAATTTTATTCCTAAATATAATATTCAGATCTTTTATTTCATCTTTATATGTTTTGGCAAGAAATGTTTTCAAGTAATTTTTCCATTCCATCTCATGTTATTGAATTTATTGACATAAAGTTATTCATAATATTTTTATTAGCCATTTTATTACACATTAGGGCTTATGGCCCTAAAATCTGCAATGACATTCTTTCCTTCATCTAAGTAATTTGTATTTTTACTCTTTTCTTCCTGCTCTGGCTTGCTTGAGATTTATCAGTGTCATTAATTTTTTCAAAGCACAAAATTTTATCTTTGTTCATTTTGACTGTTTATTTTTCTACTTGATAAAGTTTATTTTGACTACATTTATTTTTATTTTATTTTGATTACATTGATTTGAATTTCCTTTTTTTTATTATGTTATGTTAATCACCATACATTACATCATTAGTTTTTGATGTAGTGTTCCATGATTCATTGTTTGTGTATAACACCCAGTGCTCCATTCAATACATGCCCTCTTTAATACCCATCACCAGGCTAACCCATCCCCCACCCCCCTCCCCTCTAGAATCCTCAGTTTGTTTCTCAGAGTCCATAGTCTCTCATGGTTCTCCTTTTCTTTTTAAGCTTCCTGATGTAAAAATTTTAAATTTTAAATTTTAAACTTTATTTTCTTCAAAATATGCATTTCTAATTATAAATATAGCTCTAAGAACTGCTTCAGCAGCATCCTTCAAATTGTGATAGGTTATGTTTGCATTATTTTTTCAGTTTGAAATTTTTTCTAAGTTCCCAAGTGTTTTTTTGTTTGACCCATGAATTATTAGAAGTGAATTATGAATAAACATGTTATCCTTTCTAATTATTTGAGAATTTTACAAGTCTCTTACTGCCATTAATTTTTAATTTAGTTACATTAGGTTTAAAGAACAGATTTTATAAGATTTAAGTATCTTCAGCTGAATTGAGACTGACTTAAAAAAAATTTTTTTATTAATTGTTGGGTTTAGTATTCTATATATATAAATTAGACCCACTGGGTGGACTGTGTTATTCAGATCCTTTGTGTCCTTGTGTATGCTTTTGTCAACTTTGTCTAACAATGTCTGAGAACAAAATACTAAAATCTCCAACTTTGATTATGGATTTCTTTCTTTAGTTCTGTCAATTTTTGCTTCATAAATTTTGAAGCTCTATTTTTAGTTATATTTAAATAACCTGTATTTAGTTACATTTATATTTAGTTATATTATTTAGTTTGTTTACAAACTTAGAATTGTCTTTCCATTGAGTAGACCCCTTTATCATTATCAAATGACCATCTTTTTGTGAAACACTCCTTTTCTTTCTTATGCTATTAACATGGCATATCATTCCCCAAACTCTTTTTTTCAAGCCCTCTGTGTCTTTGTATTTAAGGCGCTTCACTTTTATATGTTTGGGCCCTGCTCTTTTATCTAGTCTGACAATATCTAACTTAATTGAAGTGTTTAGTTTATTAAATTTATGTACCAATTTGCTGTTGTTTTTCTATGCATTCCATATTTATTTTTTTTACAGTTTTCCCCCTCTTTTCCTGCTATCTTTAGGTTAATTAAACACATTTTTTATTCCATTTTATTCTCTGTATTGGCTTTTTACCTATACCACTTTTTATTATTTTTTAGTGACTGCACCTTCAATTTATCACAGTCTAGGTAGAATCAATATTGAACCAGATCATATTTCATTCCTTTCAACTCATCTCCACATCCAACAAATGGAAGCATCTCACAATACTGTAATTCCATTTACACCTACTCCCAGCTTTTGTGCTATTGTTGGATATATTTTTATTTTACTTGAAGTACAAATCTCAACTTACAAGGACGCTACTACTGCTTTACACAGTCACTTCCCTTTTAAGATACATTTTCATGCTTCTTCACATATCTGGAATTTTTTATTTTCTACTGGGTATTGTGCACAATACATTGTCAGGAGGCTAGATTATGTTGTCTTCCTTTAAAGAGTATTGAGTTTGTTTGTTTTGGCAGAAAGTTAATATTTTGATAATTCTCCATGACCCTGTGGAGGTTTGATTTTAGGCTTCATTACAATTGCCCTTACGGTAGGGTGTTGTCCTTAAGGCAAAGGGTTGGTCTTAGATAAAAGCCTGGGTGTTCACAGGATCTCTCTGTTTCTGGCTGGGCTGGAGCACCTCTTTCTCCCATCACCGTGGGACTCCTAGTGTCCTTTTTTTCTACCTCCACTCCATTGCAGCTGTTCTCTTTTAGGACGCAAGGGGTCTCACCCTGTATAGCCCAGGCCTCCATAAGATCCCCAGAAAACTCCACACCGATTTCTACACCCTCCCCCCGCAAGCGATATATAGAATTCCCTACTTTCCTGTAACCTGCCCTACAAGTTCTTTGGGCTTCAGAAGCCCCAAATCCAGTCTTTGCCTTCTAACCTCAGCGATATCACAATGCCTTTGCTTAGATTCCACCTCTATGTCAGAGTCAGAAGACTGTCATAGATCCAAGATGAATGCGAGGCACACCCTCAGAGACTGCAGGCCTGCTCATGGACAACGCCTGAAAACCACCCCCTAAAGCCTTGTCTGGCTTTAGAGTTCACAGCAAGATGTCAACTCTAGAACCACTTGCATGATGGCCGGAAACACCATACATTTTTTTTTTCTTTTTTGATGCATATCAGGGCACAAACTTGTAGCAATGTTGGAAACAGTAATTATAACTGTGAACACACACGTTTTATGTATCACAAATAACTAATGCTACTACTAACAGTATAACGAAGAAAAAAACAGAATTGTCTCTTTATTCTCCTAATTCAGAGTAATATAAATTCATTATCAAATGAAAAGACAAAAAGTAGGTAGCCAAAATATGTAGACTTTGTAGAGGTATTTTAGGCAGTTAATTAAAACATATTTTGTTATTTTTCTGGAATTTGTGAGTTTTGTGCTATCAATGTTAAAAAGTTATATTCTTTTCTTTAACAAGAGTTCACAAGATTGTATAGGTTTCATGCCCCCCAAAATGTGTATTTTAGAAGTCTGAAATAACCTATAATGGTATTTAAGTAAATCAATGTAGATAAAAAAAAACAGAGTATGGAAGTTTCACTTGCTCAAAGAAGCATGAAATGATTTTTCAGAGGAGGGATAGAGGGGCATGGGTAGGTGATAAGAAGAGAGCAAACCGATCTATTGTATCATCCGCATCTCCTTTCCTTTGGAGAAGGTAAGTGCTAGGAAAAAGATTTTCTTTGAAAGCTCAACCCGAATCACTGGATATACCATGTGCTATCAATGGGGTGGTGGGGGGGAATCTACCAAAAGACTACAAGGAAAAGCAAATATCTGAAGTTCAAATTCCCAGAGAAATAGGATATACACATGTGAGTACAAAGATAGATATTTTCACCTCCCATTTTTAAACAATGTAAATAAATAAGTACATTTGGAGTATCAGAATAGACACACAGATTTCCAAGAGCAAAGATGATTCCTTCCCATCTTCCTCAAGTCCCAGCTTGTTTGGAGAAGGGGGTGAGGGGAGAAACAATGCTTCCATTATCTGTTAGGCTCAATTAAGAGAACAGCTGTGTTCCAAAATAAACAAGAGAAGAGGCTATTTTGCATTAGAATGCATTAGGAGAACAGCACTGGGGGGAGCACAGATGGCTCTAATTAGGGGACATTGGAAAATTACCATTCTCTTCACTTCACTTCACTTTTCCAATGTCTGTGTGACTTTCAGGTCTCAAGAACCATATCCTTACTCCCTATCATAGCCAATTAGGAATAGGAATTTTTAACACTGGCTGTGATGACTGCATTTTTTTCGAGCTAATCTTATAAGGATGGGTGCCCATTTCTTTTTTGGCAATTTATAGCATGCATGCTTGTTATGTATTGGAAAAAGGGGGGAAAAATTGGAGCCAGGTTCTAAAAAGATAGCTGGCAACATAGGTGTCTATGAATAAAGCTCTTTGGGCATTTAAAATGGAAATGAAAATGACACTATATGGTGTGTTAAGGCCCAAAGCTAACTGGCAAATTGAGAATCAGAAATCCCTGGTTCCATTCCTGTTCAACTATTAACTCATTTTATAAAGTCTGTCCTCTTATTCTATATTATTAAAATGTCCCTAATCAAAATTGTCCACTACTCAATACCTCTTATTTCTTTATCAACTTTCTGATGAGAGGATAAGATTCTCTAAGCTCCCCAAAAATAGAACTGAGCGCATGCCAAGGAATAAAAGTGAATAGAGACAAATACAGAAGTAACATAAAAAGTGTGCTTGTCTGGGTGCTAACACTTGACTTGAAATCCGCCTGCTTGGTTGAGTTGGTAAAAGCTCTTGAAGCTCTGACTATTGTGTGTGGCTGTTGGGAGCTGTTGGACACTCACTAAATTTTATCCATGTAGAAGACTCACTGCACTCAAGGTGAAGCACAGCCTTGCAAGTGGTACATTTTTATAGCACTATCATGTGCACTGAACATCCCCATTCAGATAAAATATTTTCTCTTTGTTAGAGTGGATCTTTGGTGAAGTCCCTGGATGCACAATGGGATATTCAACATACAATGTTCAGGGGAAATGTAGTCATGGTTATTTTTAATATTTAAAAAAAAAATAGTTAAATCTCTAATATCCCAGCCAGAAACTACCTGCTTCCTAATTATAATCTAAAAAGAAATACGCTTTATTAGTTTTAAAACCCCAATTTGAAAACATCAGAAGTAAATGTAGACAAGTTTTGAGATATTTCATTTTTAAAAATTTACTGTTTTGTTTTCAATATTTAAATTTTATAAGAAAATCAATTATTATTTTTGGTAATGCTTAACCTACCACTGTCTGTAGTGGATCTGCTACCCCAAATCCAACAGAAATCTCCCAAGCCCCAAGCTCACCCCAAGCACTGGCCAAGATGCCTGGTTTTAACTGAATACCCTTCACCCTTGAGGACCCTACTTTTAATACAGCTCTCTCAAAATGTGACCTTAGGGACCACAGGTGAGGTTGATGTCCTCCTTACTCTCTACCACTACTTCTCACCATCTCAAGAAAATTTCTGCTGCTTTGATTTCTAGGCCCTACAGCAATTACCATCCACCTCCTTCCTCATTGCTGTCATCTATCACATTCTTGATTATGCCCTCTTATTATCTATAGACTTTGGCACTTGGTCCATAACCCCTTTCTCCATTCCAAGTCCTACTGTAAATCTGGGCACTTCATCATCTCCATGAATTCCCTATCCAACATCCTGGCTATTATTCATTTCTTTGAACACCTCGTCCTCCAGGGACCTCCACTACCACTCCATCTTTTGTGCACATTCCCTGGTGTAACTTGCTATACCCTCTAACTATACTGCTTTCAAAATAATTTATCTCTCCCAGCACACTATTACCATCCTCATTATCCTATTTACTTTTAAACATGATCAAGTATCTCTCACAAAAAGAACAAATAAACAAAAACCTCTCTTGACCTGCCATTTTCCCTCCTGGTTCATCCAATATCCTGTCTCTCTATTCCTCTTCAAAGTCAAACTTTTTTTTTTAAAGATTTTATTTATTTATTTGACAGAGAGAAGGAGCGAGAGCAGGAGCACAAGCAGGGGGTAGTGGGAGAGAGAGAAGCAGGCTTCCCACCAAGCAGGGAGCCCAATGCGGGGCTCGATCCCAGGACCCTGGGATCATGACCTGACCCAAAGGCAGATGCCTAAAGACTGAGCCACCCAGGCGCCCCCAAAGTCAAACTTTAAGAGGACTTATATGCATCCAATATCCACACTCCATTCTAATGTGGTTTCTTCTCTTCATTGCTTATCAAATGCCTCTGTCACTGAATTCAGTGGGTATTTCTAAATTTTTATTCTACTTGATGCTGCTGACCACTTCCCCCTTCTTACAACACTATGTTCTTTTGCTTCTGAGACATATCACTGTTCTGCTTCTCCTCCTCCTCCATATCCCCTATCTTGTCTTCTCAGACATCTCACCCTCCATCCTCCAGGCATTAAATTCTGTAGTGAGTGCTTTCTAAGACTCTATACTCCCTCAGTATTCTCTCCCTAGAATTTATCCATGCCCTCACCTTTAATTGCCACTAGTGCAATCTACACACCAATCTTTATCTCCAGGCAGACTTTGCTCTGCAGTCTAGATCAGTGTATCTACCTGCTTAGTTGCATCTCCACTTTGAGGTCTCAGTGATACTTCACTCTTAAAATGGCAAAAACCAAATTAATGATTTTCCGGTACCAGCTCCCTTTACCTTGCACCCCAAATAACTACATAGGAGAACTGATTCTCTTCCAGAATTTGGTCAACCCCCAAGTTGATTCTTACAAACCCCATCTTCATCATTCTCTCTTCATTTTCAAGTTCTAGCTAGGCTACCTTCTAATTATCTCTCAAATATATCTTCTCATGTTCATAGCCACCATCCTCACCCTAATCCAACCTAGCAGTATGTCTTACCTGGACAGCTCCACTGCAATAGCCTCCTAACTGATCACCTTTATAAGCACTTGCTTCCTTTCAATCAGTTACCCAAGTGATCACTTCCCAAACTAAACTTACCATGTTACCCTAATGCTTGAGATACTTAATGGCTCCCCAGTGTACTGAATATAGAGACCTAATCCCTCTCCTCCAGTGGCCAGTTAAGTTAAACTCCTTCAGGTCTCCTCCACATGTGGCCCTTCTGGAAAACCTTCTCTGGCTTCCTTGATGTCCCTCACCTCCTGCAGCACTTTGTGAACTGGGATTCAGCAAGTTCTGAGTTGAGTTTGCATAAGGTTGGTCAGTAAGCAATAAGAGAAGTCAGAAGCCTGATTGATTCTTCGCATAAAATCTGAAAATGCTGCTGGTAGAATTCTCCAGCAGAAAAAGGCCCTGTCTCTCTCAAATGCCATCATACCTCCTCACCAAGAACAATCATTTGTAATTTCAACAGATTGTTTTTTCCATGCTGGTAAACATGGTCTTTTCACCCATTCACAATTTAGCTGAGAGCAATCAGCAAAAACAGAAAGGTCTTTTTGCCTTCAGAAAAGTGACAGCAAATATTAAATAGCATTTAGTGTTCACCATTTCAATAAGCTCATTAGAGGCTCCTAGTCTAACTTCTATAGAATTATAAGGCTATAATAGAAACATTTACCAAAAGTGCTAAACCATTTTTCAGAATGATTTGGTGTCTCCAATATTAAAGAGAATCGTTTTGGAACACATTTTCACAGATCACCTTAATTCAACTGAATTCAATTCATCAATTCATTTATGAGAGCTGCTGGGCTGTACATCTCAACTTATCTCTGCCTTGAATTTGCCAGCGATGGATATTGCTTGAGCTGTACGGATCATTGAGCAGAGAAGAACACTTCTGCCCTTCCTTGCCCTTCTCGATAATCAGAGGGAACTTGTAACTTGTTATGTGTTTCCATAATGAAGAGTTCAGAAGTGGCCATTGCATATGGCCTGGGAAGGGGTGACATAAAATGGTCTTCTGAGTCCTCTGTGGCTATTGTTGTTTCTAGTGGGAGCTGTGGAAGATGTGGACAACAGAATGCAAGCAAACTCAGAGAGGCTGTTAGTTGGGGCTGCACGCTAGGTAGAGGACACACCTGCTGAACCAGCCCCTAATCCAGGACTGGATAACATGCTGCTCTCACCTATGCCCGGCTGCCTTTAACCCACTTATGAACATTAGCTTTTTGAGGGTCCTTCAATGTCCTTTATAGAATGAAATGCCTCTCAGGTCTCTGTCCTAGGATCCCATTCTGCCCTCTGTCATTGCTGCCATCCTTTTCTAGGTGGTAATGATTCCCAAATATCATAATTCTTGATCAGCTCTCACTCATGGGCACAGATACAATGATCTTTCTACCTACTGGACCGAAGCACTTGGGTATCACGTAGGTACATCAAACATGACATATCTAAGTTTAAACTAATATATTGACCCCTCCATCTGCTCCTTTTTCTTGATAAAAGGCACAACAGTCTTCCAAGTAGCCCAAAACAGCCAGTATCTGTCAGCTATTGCCATAATAAAACAGCTTAACAAACTACCTCAAAACTGTAGCTTATAATTACAAATATTTATTCTCATGCCTGTAGCTCTAAAAGTTAACTATCATTGACTGATCTTGTGTGAGCTTGGCTGGGCAGCTCTGCTTTCTGCTGCAGATCAACTAGCTTGCCTCTAGTTACAGGTTGGGTTCAGATCTACAGCACATGTATAGATTCTGGGGCCCAGGCTGAAAAGGCGAATAGCTATCCTGAGTATTTCCTTCAGATACCACATTATTAGAGTGCAAGAGCCAGCCAAAATGGCCCAAGGATGTGTAAGGCTCTTATTCATAAATTGCTCTGCTAATAGTCTACAGCCAAAGTGAATTACATGGCCAAAGCCAACATCAATGGGGATGGAAATAAATATTTACTCTACAATTAACTCCATCTATCAGACCTAGGCATCAGTATTAACTATTCCTTCCTTTTATCAACACCCTACCACCAATTCTACTGCCATCATTCCCAATCAATTACCAAGCCCTATTCATCTTATTTTCTAAAAAGTTCTAGAATCAGTCATATAGATCACCATCATGCCCTTGTCTAGATTCCTGTAACATCTTCCATCTGGCCTTCCTGGTTGCAGCCCTGCCACCAATCCTATCTCAACACTAAGGCTAGAATGACCACTCTAAAAATCTTCCATTTTTTCATTTAGCAAGTATGTATGTTTTACCTTCTCTATGTGCCAGGCATTGTTCTAAGTGCTGACGATATAAAAATAAACTCAAATCCCTGCCTTCAAGGAGGTTACATTTTAGTAGGGGTGGGTGAGGGACAGGTAAATAGATGATATAAATAGATTACATAGTATATTGGATATTAACAAATACTATGAAAGGGGGAGGGAGCTGGAGGCAGAGGGTAGAGAATATTAGGAAGGAGGACTGATATTATAAATACGGGATGAATAAAGAAGGTCTGATTGAGAAGCTTATCTTTCAACAAAGGCTTAAAAGAAGTGAGGGGATGGGGATCTTGGGGCAAGACTGATTTAAGTAGAATGCCAGTGCATGGAGACAAGGTGGGAGTATGCCCGGCTGAAACACAGAGAGTGAGGGGGAAGTTGTAGAAGATGAGATCTGAGAGGGTCTAGAACCACAAAAATGCAAAATCTGGTCCAGCTTTCCACTTCCATACCCTGATACAAGTACCAATAAAATCTCACTCTTTAGTGTGAGTTACAAGGCCTTTGTTGACCTTCATTTACCTTTTTGATTCCAATTCTTACCTCACATTCTATGCTCAAGATCTTTAGAATACCTTTCAGTTCTCTGAATCTGCATTGCTTTATCTCTATTCAGAATCATCAAATATACCATTCCCTTGATCTGAAACACAAATCTCCTACCTGTCTTCCCACCACAGCTTCTTTCTTCTGCTTCTGTTCCTTGGTTAGATAGCCTTTTCTCTGGGAAACCAACCCTGCCCTCCAAAGGCATTGGTAAGTTTTCCTCCAATGTGATGCAGGAGCATGCTGTGCTTACCACCTTTCTCAACCCTCATCATACTGTGCAGTGATCACCTCTTTATGGTCTGAATTCCCTATTTTTCATCAGGCATTGTCTTACCATGTATGTGATCCATCTTAAACAATGTATAATAGAGACTGGGTGCTCAATATATAAAGCATAAATAAATGAACAGAAATAGGATTCTAATAATAAGGGTACTGCACTCAAACTTGTTATAAGAGAATTGTAAAGATTATCATAATTGTTGACAACATCATTAATAAAAGAGCACAGAAATTTGTCTTTCAAACAGTTCAAGGCTGAGGTTTAGCAACAATATACTATTTGTAAAGTGTTTATGCGCTATCACCCTTTTCCTGACCTGGTGCCTATTTTCTTCCCACAGGGGCAGATAGCCTAACATCTGTTGGGTGATCCCCAAAGAATTAGCAGAAAAATTTTAAGAGTTATGCTTCCCATTAGTATTTACATTTAAACAATCAGTTTTTCCCAATAAAATTTTCAAAACTTAAAAGATTCATTCATTAATGTGGGATTTCAAGCACTTATAAAAAAGAATAGGATGAAAAATATTTAGAGAAACCAAGACATTGGAAGATTTCAAATTACAATAGATAGGTGGTCACCTTCTCAATATATGAATAGAAACCAATCCCTGAACTTCTTCCTGCTTTATATTTTACATAGCATTCATATACTCTAGCTCCTTTGAACTTTGCAGTGGGAATAATGGACCAATTCTATAGATGAGGCAAGCAAAAGGCTTAGGAACTAGTATAAAAGGAGAAACAATAGGTACAATGAATCCAAAATTCACACTGGAATTCAAAGCCTCTACTTTTTCAAACACACACACACACACACAGAGGGAAATTTAATAATGCTGATGCTAAATTAACTATCTGGGAGGTGTGAATCTGTAGCCTGCAATTTTATAATTTCGTCTTAGTTCCTGTATATATCTTTTTAAGTGTGAGCATTTTGTTGTGCTAAGTGTAATTCCAGTTTTAAAAATGGCAATATTTCCTATACTGTGATTCCTAAGCCCAAGCTGACCACTTTGGAAAGTGCTGTAAGAGTGATTAAGGGCATAGACTTGTGTGTGACTGCCTGAGTTTAAATGCTGGCCCTGAAACTTACTATTTATGACCTTGGGCAAGTTATTTAACCTCTCTGGGCCTCAATATCCTTGCCTATAAAATAAAGACACTAATGCATGTGTCTCAGAGGGCTGTTGTAAAGATTAAATGAGTTAATATCTTCAAACTGCCTAAAATAATGAATAAGTGCCTAAACACTAAGTACCTATGTAAGGATTAACTGTTATTGTCTCTTGCTCAACTGAACAAATAGCTGTGTGTTCCAACATTGAAGAAGAAATTCCTCATATTGGAAATATTGAAAGAAGGTACTCTGATGCCAAATGCAGGACATAATTTATTGTATGCTGTATGTTACGGCTGTGAGGCTTCACGGCTAAAAGTCAGGAAGTGCACATGATTTTTTTCACATTATACCTAGGTAAAGAGACATGCTTTTAAAAAAATCACACCTTATGAGTTTTGTTTTGTGTTTAGAGGGTCTTAGAATTGAAGGCCAAATCAAATTTTGAGCATTGAACTTGGGGATAATGCTCATTCTAGAAATATACTGATTGGCATCTGAATGGTGAAATAATTTGTTTGTAATCATAACATAAGAATAAAGAGACTTTTATAACCAGTACCATTTAATGGATATTTTAGGGCCTCAAACAAAGTGAAAATGAGTCAGTTAAAGAGACTAGGAAGTCCCCAAATGCCAAAGACCAGTTCATAAACGGAAAGCCTTACTTCTAAGAACTCGAGAGTTAATTTAGGCTTCATTTTCTGAGGAATAGAAGGTTCTTAATAAAGTTGCCTAGACAACAGCAGCTCAGTCCCAGGGCAACCGCCCCTTTGATTTCTCATCATCCTGTACCAGCTCACACCAACCCCATAAACAACTTCAAGGCCATTCAGGGCCCCTTGAAATGGCTGTTGGCTGCTTTTAGTAGACCCATGTGGCTGCAACAGAAGGATAAACATATCTAATTCATCTGACCCAAGGTGTGGGCAGGATGTAGGTCACAATGTAGCAGCTGGTGCTTATGAGGAATCTCATATGCAGGGTCAGCTACAGATTCAGTTCCTCCCACTAAAGAAAAGGAAGGAATGCCTCCATGGATAAAGGAGATTCAAAATGGCGCAAGGTCATCTCAAGTAATTTTTTCCTTTCTTTTTTCCCCCAAACCTTTTTGACTTTTTCGTTTGTTTTACTACAATGAGCATTTTGTTCTTCTAAATGTCTACAATTATAAATGTAAATATGTTTTATAGTCAGGAATCAATTAATATTTTCCTGTATACAGAGATGCCAATGGAGACTCTAAGATATTTTGAAACAAAATTTGGAATCCTACATGTCCCTTCATGGTGTTTCATCACAACTGTATTCAATTTAATGTCTCTTTTCCCTTCTGGACTGCAAGCAAATCCATGAAGGTGAGGACTACATTTATGTCTTACACTAGCATAGCTTCGGTCCCTGGCTTCATGTCTTGCACAGAGGTGGTGCACAAAAAGTGGTTATTGAACAAATGAACTGCCATTTTTAAAATTATAAGCAGTTTAAAACTATAGGCTTTTATGATAAATGTTGTAATTTATTTTGAAGAAAGTCCTTCTCTTAGTTATGGAGGGAATCATTTTCACAGGCCCTTTAGGTAAGGCAGATAAAAGGCAATCATAAGAAAAAAGTAAACAGAAATAATACAAAGGATAATGTTTCAGATTTAGATTGTAAGTATTCTGTTTAAAACAAGACAGTGGGGCGCCTGGGTGGCTCAGTCTTTAAGCGAATGTCTTTGGCTCAGGTCATGATCCCAGGACCCTGGGATCGAGCCCCGCATCAGGCTCCCTGCTCGGTGGGAAGCCTGCTTCTCCCTCTCCCACTCCCCCTGCTTGAGTTCCCTCTCTTGCTGTCAAATAAATAAATAAAATCTCTAAAAATAATAAATAAATAAAAATAAAACAAGACAGTGGGTTTATCTTTCAGTGGATCTAAGGCCATGCAGATTATGTTCTAATAAAGATATTTATGTTTATATGTGCATTTATATATGTTATCTATCATTGTATAACAAATTACCCCAAAACTTAGCAGCTTAAAACAAGCAATTTTTATCTTATAGTGTCTGTTGGTCAAAAATCTGGGGGTACCTTAGCTGGGTGGTTCTAGCTGAAGGTGTCTCACAAGGTTGAAGTCAAGCAATGGCCAGGGCTACAGTCATCACAAGGCTTCTTGACTGGAGCTGAAATATCCACTTTCAAATTTATTTAATCATGTATCCACCACCCCAATCAAAACAGTGTATCTCCATCACCGCTCCAAATTCCTCCATGTCCTTTTGAAATCAGTTCCTTCCCCAATTCCCAGCCACTGACAACCACTGACATATTCACTGTTCTGTCTCTGTAGTTTTGGTTTTTCTAGAAGGTCATATAAATGGAATCCTATAGTATCATACAGTCTTTGCCTCAGGCTTCTTTTACTTTTTATTGTTTTTTGTTTGTTTGTTTTTATGACTGGACAGTATCCCACTACAGGGATATACCACAATTTTCTTATCCATTCACAAGTTGATAGGCACTTGGGATGTTTTCGGGTTTTGGCAGTTATGACGAAAGCTACCATAGGCGTTCATGTTCAGCTTTTTGTGTAAAACATCAATTCTCTCAGGTAAATACTTAGGAATAGGATTGCTGCTGTGTCACGCGGTAAGTGTAGATTTTACTTTATAAGAAACTGTCAAGCCATTTTCCAAAGTGTATTATTTTCATTCCCACTAGTCATGTATTAGAGACCCAGTGTTCCACAACCTGGTCTGCACTTGATATTGTCAGTTGATGCTAATGTAGGTTTTTGCATCTTATCCATTCCAGCAGATATGCAATAATATTCCTTGTGGTTTTCATTTGCTCTTTTTTTTTTTTAAAGATTTTATTTATTTATTCACGAGAGACAGAGAGAGAGAGAAGCAGAGGGAGAAACAGGCTCCCAAGGAGCAGGGAGCCCGATGTGGGACTCGATCCCAGGACCCTGGGATCATGACCTGAGCCGAAGGCAGACGCTTAACCATCTGAGCCACCCAGGCGCCCTTTCATTTGCTCTTCTTTAATGATCAAAGTTTTGTACTCATTTGCCATCCTTATCTTTGATAAAGTTGTGCTTTTGCTACTTTTTGGTGGTGGTGGTGTTGTGATTTGTCTTGATCAGAGGCAAAGAAGAAACTAGAGCAAGAAAAAAGTGAAAGGTTGATCCTCTACTTGACTCTCCAGGGTAAAGATTCAGAACGGACTCAATACACCTGGCCAATCACAATGTGGACTGCCTCACTCAGGTTCCATCCAGATTATTAGGTATATCTGAGTAGCTTAACCTGGGAAACACAAACTCCCCAAAGTCACCTGAATCTCAAAGAGATATCTGCATCTGCACTCCCATGCTCACTGCATCATTACTCACATTGACCAAGATATGAAACAACCGAAGTATCCCTTGACAGACAAATGGGTAAAGAAAATGTAGTATATACATACAATGGAATATTATTCAGCTGTAAAAAAAAAAAAAAAAGAAAATCCCACTATTTGTGATAATATGGCTGGATCTGAAAGACATTATGCTAAGAGAAATAAGCCAGTCACAGGACAAATACTACAGGATCTCACTTATGTGGAAAATCTAAAGTAGTCAAATTCATTAGAAGCAGAGAGAATGGTGGTTGCTGTGGGCTAGGAGGAGGGGGAAAGGGAAGATATTGATCAAAGGATACAACTTTTCTGTTATTCAAAATAAATAAGTTTTGGAGATCTACTCTACAACATAGAGCCTATGATTAATAATACTATATTGTATATTTAAAATTTTGCTAAGAGGGTAGATCTTACGTTAAGTGGTCTTACTACAAAAAGAAAACAAAAATAAAAGCATTGCAGTGGGAGGAAACTTTTGGAGGTAATGGGTAAGTTTATGGCATTGACTGTAGTGATAGTTTCACACGTGTATCCTTATCTCCAAGCACATGAAGTTGTATATATTAAATACCTATAGGTTTTGTGTGTCAATTATACCTCAGTAAAATAGTTTTTCTTTTTTAAGTGAGGAAAAAATGGTAAGAAAGCTAAGGTGTCCTAGAAGGACAGTATAAAGAAAATGGAGGCTAGGAAATCAACAAATAAATAAGCAAAAAAAAAAAAATTAGCAGAATCAAAGGTCATACATATCCACATTAAAAAAAGGCCACTGACAACCAGTTAGTTCACTTAGTTAGCTAAGTTCTCATCTTTACAACTGGCAACTTGGGGAGAATGGCTCTGCATGACCATGTCCTAGGGTTAACCTAGATCACCTAGTAAAAACAGGAAGGATTTAAAATAATGTGCAATTAGCCGGTAATATATACCTTGTCATTTCTGAAGGACTCTTTTCCCCTAATCTGTTGTGGATTCATATGTGGTCCTATTTGTACATGACTAGTATGCAGATCACACCACCCATGAATGTGCTGGAGCGCTTGTGTTGGCTCAAGAGAGCTAGCTGTTACATTTTCTATATTTAACATTACATTGGTAGCTTGAAATCAGGCATGGTGGGCGTCTTTACACCAGAAATCAGCAAACACTACAAAGAAAAGGGTTTTTATTGTTCTTGTCACCTTGTTTTTTCTTGACAGCCAGTTTACCTGTGCACCACCACAAACAATTCATCAAGTAAGTCTAAAACACAAAATGATCTATACCTTGTTCAATGAGATGAGGCTGCCGAATCATTAAATGCTACTGCAATATCAGATACCTATAAAAGTTCCTAAACTCTTTCTCTCACTTTTTCTTACCTACCTAGTCTCAGACAGGTAATAGTTTGCAGACTGACTGCACATTTATCCCTAGACTGCACATTGAGCAGCATTGCTGTAGAGTCTATAAATTCTATTCTCCAACCTTAACTCTGTCAGTGATCTTAAAATTTACCTTTATTTGTTCTCATGTTACCAAACTTAATAAAACTCTAACCTGTGCCCGAGGTCCATTTGCCTAACAAGTTTTACTTTAAAAATATTTCATGAAATTAAGAAAATTAAGTGAAATAACAAAGCTGAAATGCTTAGGGAAGTCCTTAACACACATAGTAAGTATTTAACAAATACCAGGTGTAAACCCCATTACTCGATTATGAGTTTTTTGATGCAGGGACCACCATGGTTTTGGTTTGGTTTGGTGTGAGTGTGTTTTTTATATGAGCATTTCCTCTGATGCAAGCAAATTGCCTATTTCCTGAATTTAGCCTTATGATTTGACTGAAGTGAGCAATGTGAGAATTTGTATTAAACTCAAATCTGAGCTGGTAAGTAATCTTATTTGGTCCTTTGGTTATTCCCAAAGGAGGATGAGGTACTCAGTGGAAAGTAACTTGGGCCTCAGTCATCTCACCTGCCAAGTGAGAGAATGGGAGATTTTCCTTGCATCTCTTAGCTCTACCATTTTGCATAGTCAATTAACTGATTGTGCAGAGGACTTTCTTGCCCAAGAATAAAAATTAACTATGCTCTGCGCAGTGAAGAAGTAGAAAACATCAGAGTTTCTATGATTTAAGGAAACAGATTAGCTTTGCTGTTTTCTAAGTGTTGTCAGGAAAGACTTCATGGAGATAGGGCTTGTTTGAGTTCAAGTCTGTGTGTACCTGAGCCTCTGGTGTTGTTCCCTCTTCTGCCTTCTGTGCCTGCCATCTACCGTCATCAGGAAACAAGGTGCCAACTACCACGAGATACAAAAAGTAGGACATAGTTGTAGGAAATGTTTAGGACCGGACATTTCAATGGCAACTGATGAACCATGTAATATCTGTATCTCCCTGTGAAGGTTTTGTTGTATCTAACTGACACACAGTATCTTAATGGAACAGCTTAGGAAGAGTGTCATTCATCAGATTCAGGAGAGCCAACAGTGGCTACAATTCATATATGTATATATTTTTTTAAGATTTTATTTATTTGTGAGAGAGAGAGAATGAGAGACAGAGAGCATGAGAGGGAGGAGAGTCAGAGGGAGAAGCAGACTCCCCGCTGAGCAGGGAGCCCGACGCGGGACTCGATCCTGGGACTCCAGGATCATGACCTGAGCTGAAGGCAGTCGCTTAACCAACTGAGCCACCCAAGCGCCCCTACAATTCATATTTTAAAGCCACAATTCTTAATCTCTTCGATGAAAGTTGTGCACTCTCTACACAGAGGGCACTTAGGCACAAACTTCTGCATAAAATTTGAGAAGGTTTATAACCCCTAGAACTAAATAAGTAATCCAGGTTAAGAACCACATATTTGGTTGAGAAAGGAGAGTCTGGGATGATATCTATGTAAGTGTCCCCTGCTTGGGTGAGGAGTTTGACAGAGTTAAGGCAGGAGGGGTCTCTGGCATGCACAAAGCGGGGGTGGGATGGAAAATAAGCATAGTCTCCTGCAGAGTTGGAAGAGTCAGCCTCAGAGACAGCGTGGTTTGTGAAAGACAACCGCTCTAGAAGAGAGTTAAGAACCCTGGAATATAGTTCTGCTCTGCCTCCAAATATCTGGGGGATATACTATTTTCTTTGTGCCTTAGTTGTCTCATCTAAGCAAGGATAGACATGAATTAGATGATTCTTTTAATCTTAAAATTCTATCATTCGGAGATACAAGATATGCACAGAGTACAGGAAAGACTTGTGTAATGGAGAGAAATTTTATGCCAAGGAGATGAACCTTTGCAAAAGTTTGCCTGAGGGCTAAAATTCATATTCAAAACCACTATGCTACTGGGTTATAATGAATCCTCAAGACTTCCTCCTTTTTTTCTCCTAGAAGAACATCACTTCTATCTCTCCCAGCAATCATTATAATCTCAATTTGGGGGAAGGAAGCAGTAGTAACCTAAAAAGGTACACCTAGAATTCAAACTGCCTTGGATGAGACTGAGGAGAAAAAAGGCATATAAAGTTACCAGTTTTCTAAGAAGCATGCATTAAGTCCATAGCCACCACACTCAGCAGCTTAGACAGAGGCAAAGTGGCTTGTTTGAAATGCAGCATGCATAAGGATGACCACTAATTTGTGCTTTTCTAAACTGACTCTTGGTTTAAAATTCCAGATTTAGAACTAGGTCTGCTTTTCTGCCTTCTGGCTTTCAGCTCCAGACTCAACCTCCAAATCAAAAGTTCTCATCGATTTTCCAGAGGTATGATGTGAAGGAAAACTGTTAGGTAGGTTTCAACCAATCAGAAAGAAAACTTTATACTAGTTCCTCTAGCAGAATAAAAAATTGTTTTTGACCTTTCCCACAGCTACATGAGAAATCAGGCAAACAACAACTTGGATTGCACAAAAGAACCAGGGTTAAAAACAGGAATGTACTTACATTAGTGACTTGAGATTCTATCCAGTTGTGGGTTTATATAGACCTCACTGCTATAAACAGGCTTGGATTGACATTGCTTTTTCTTCTGAGAAACTCAAAACCCCTCTTCCCTCATATATTAGCTTTGGGACTTTAGTGAACTCTGTGGTTCAGAAAAGAGTTTAAATAAACATGCCTCAAGTCCATGGAAATAAGTGTATCAGCTAAACTCATCTATCAGGCAACCAGACTCATGATCCATCCTGATCTTTAACCTTCCTCAGCCACTCTGGGACATGGCGACTCAAACTGGCCTCTCCCTACTTCGTTACTAAATACCCAGTGTAACCCCTTCCCAAGGGTATTTTCTCTGGCATAGATCCATCTTTGAAAACCAGAATATTGGGTGGGGAGGAAGTTACCATTCAGCTACTATTGACCAAGCACTGCCACACATTACCTCATTTCCTCTTCAGAGCCTCCCTAAAAGTAGTATTATATAGAAAACTAAGTCCCACAGAGACTAAGTTATTTGTCCAAATTCCCTTATTCATTATTTATTTTTTAGATTTTATTTATTTATTTGACAGAGAGACAGTGAGAGAGCAAGCACAGCAGGGGGAGTGGGAGAGGGAGAAGCAGGCCTCCCGCTGAGCAGGGAGCCCGATCCCAGGACCCTGGGACCATGACCTGAGCTGAAGGCAGATGCTTAACGACTGAGCCACCCAGGCGCCCCTAAATTCCCTTATTTATTAAATAAGAATGAACCAGGATCCAAACCCACATATTCTAACTCCAAGTATACACTTCTTTCTTCTGGATCCAAATGTTCTCTGTATTATTGGGCCTTTCATTTGCAAGGAAAAGAGACCCCAGACATCTTTAAAATATGAGACTTTAATTAAGGAATTCGAATTTTGAATCCCAAACAGCTTTGGATACTTGGGGCTCGCTCTCACAGAAACCATGTTTTCCCTCACTTCATATCTTCTTCTCCATGATGCTTCCTCCTAACTAAAAATCTTCTAAAATTTTCCTATCGAAATTCTATAGACACCTGACCTAATTAGGTAGCTAATAACATGAACTATCATTCTTAAAATTCTTTTAATGACTTTTGCAACAGAACACCTATTGACTTACTGATTAGCCTAGGAATGGGGCCACTTTTTGGGAAAGTTTCCACTCTTCCAATCAGTGGCAGCCCCTGAGCCAAGTTTCCTTTCTTGAACAGGGGCTGTGGGTGAAATTTTTTTAGCTAAAAACACATACTGGACACAAAGGGCAAAGACCGTCATGGCTGTATACACTTACGCTCTATCAGAGACACAAGATATTAGCTGGAGGAAAACATGGTGTCTAAGAACCCTGTGTCCCCTGACATCATATATGTACACAGCTGAACATCTCTGTGAATGCTTCCAGGCAGCCTGTTTATGTAAGTTAGTGGATGACTTCACACCTTTGCCTTTGCTACACTATGTGTTTTCCTCACCCTGGAGCCCTCTAAATCATCTACGCACTTAAAGCACACTAACCGTATCTGTAACATAAAGGTATGATTTGTATATCAGTTAATTAAGCATAATACATAAGAGTTAATCCTTAAAAATACTTTCATTGATTTCTTGGTTACCATAGGGTGTCATCATTGTTTTAAACTCATATACTTGCATAGTCTTTGCCCAAATGCAGTCTTTGATTCATTCTGCTCTAAGAAGTAAACCCCTCTTATAATCTAATGAATATCATAAATCTAAAATACTAATGATTGGATTTTTATCTTGATAAAATATTTAAATATTTTGAAAGATTTGGACAGTTGATCTTTCCAAATGCTTACAAATGACTCGTTTCTCTCTGAAATGATACTATTCTGACTTAAAAAAAAAAAGTTTCCCCCTTTAAAAGTAGCACTCCAACATATCATGTGTGTATGGTATTCTAACATATCACATGGTGTGTGGGCAAGTAGGTGTGCTCAATTAAGTGCCACATGGCCTCTGTAAATCCCCACATCTTTCTCCCTATCATATACCAGATGCAGTTGGAATCCTCCATGGATCTTTTTTGTCTTTTCTGCCTCTATTGACCTTTGAATTTGTATCTGCTATGATTCACTCCATATTCCAGCTACCCCATATAAACACAAACATATATTCTGTACCATACTTCCCTCTATACACACACCTCTCCCATAAAGAAGGAGCATTGAGTACCACTCCTATCCTTACTCACAGGAGCTCATGAGTGGCCTCCTGGAGAAAGGGCTTATTGTAATGCAATGGTTTGCAAACTGTGATATTGGACTCTAAGTTCTACAGCACTGCACCAAAGTCTTAAATGGGGAGAATCCCTAGCAGAAAGAATTCCATTTCTCACCTGTCCCCATTTCATATGAGGGTCAAAATTTTTTAATAGGAATTTATCTTACGATGGTTTCCCAGAACCAGACTCTGAAATGGAGGTTCATGTAAAGAAAGAAAGTGGTCTGCAGGTACATGCAAAGTGGCTCCAGATTAATGCAAGGACTTCAAAGAGCACAGGTACGGGTTGTCAGAAAAAGAGCCCTCTGGCAAGGGAGGGGTGCATCATGGCAAAAGGGACCCAAGGAGTTCAGGCACAGCAGCAGGGATGTCTGCTGTTGGCTTCCATTCTGCTAAAGCCCCAGATATGTCCAGTTCTCATTTCACTTTATTTCTCAGAGATATTCCCACTAGCTACTCCCTCCTTGAATCTGTCTTTTATTTTGGCTTCTGTGACATTCTTGTTTCTTGATCTTCTTAGCTGGTCTTGCTCAACCTTTTGCAAGTTCACCTAACTCTACTCTGACAATACACTTTAGAGTTTGTTCTAGGCTCTTTCTTCTCTATACTTGTTCTCTATTTGATCTCATCCCATGGATTTAGTTATCACTCATAGGCAGGTGTTTTAAATGTTGATATCTCCAAACTTGTCCTTCACTCTCATTTCCAGATATTTGGCAAATACCATTGTCTTCTTTTAGTATGACACCACAAACCAAATATGTCCCCAAACCATGGTCATCCCCTGAGAATATGTCCTTCCTATCTTCTTAGTACCACCACCATTTATTAGTCTGTGCAACTCTGAACCAATGTTATTTCTAAACATTCAACAAATCTGCTCACTTATCTCCCAAATAAATCTAAAACTGTCCTCTTCAACCTCTATAATACTACCACTCTCATCCAAACTTCTGTTATCTCTTGCAGTATTATTTTTTAAAGCTAGTATTATTCTTTTTTTTACTTTATTATGTTATGTTAATCACCATATATTACATCATTAGTTTTTGATGTAGTGTTCCATGATTCATTGTTTGCGTATATCACCCAGTGCGCCATTCAATACGTGTCCTCCTTAATACCCGTCACCAGGCTAACCATCCCCCGCCCCCAGAACCCTGTTTGTTTCTCAGAGTCCATAGTCTCTCATGGTTCATCTCCCCCTCTGATTTAACAGCCTACTAATTGGTCTAACCACTTCTACTGCTGCTCACCAATTCAGTTTATCTTTCCCACCAGTCTACAAGCTCTATGAAGCCAGTCACCATGGTTAAATTGTTTTCTTATAAAAAAAAAAACAAAACCTTTTATTTTATGACAGTCTTAGATTTACAGAAAGTTGCAAAGATAGGACAAAGAGCTCGCATAAACTGCACCCAATTTCCACTATTATTAACCTGCTACATTAAAATGGCACATTTGTTATAATTAATGAACGAATACTGATACATTATTAACTAAAGTTTATTCTTATTTCCTTTCTTTTTATTAACACTTTTTTCCATTCCAGTATGTCTTCCAGGATGTTATTATGTATTTATTTATTATTCATTATTATTATTATTATATTTACTTATCATGTCACCTTAGACTCTAGCTGTGACAATTTCCCACACTTTCCTTATTTTTAATGAGTTGTGAGGAGTACCAGTCAGGTATTTTGTAAAATATCCTTTTATTGAGATTTGTTTGATGTTTCTAACATGATTTCACTTGGTTTATGGGTTTTGGAGAGGAGAAAACCCACAAAGCTGGAGCCATTTTCATTCCATCAAATCAAGGGTACACACTATCACCATGATTTATTACAGTTGATGTTGACCTTGATTACATTGACTGAAGAGTCTCTGTCAAATTTCTGAACTGTAAAACTATTCTCTCTTCTTGTTTCCACATTGAACTCTCTGGAAAGCAGCTGCAGTTTATAGCCCACTTGAGTAAAAAGTAAACCATCTCTTTGAGGGTGGAGTATCTACATAAATGATTTGGAATCCTTCTGCTCAAGAGATAGGTCGCTTCTCTCTCTTTTATTTACTTATTTATTTATATTTGTATGGCCTCATAGATACTTATTTTATGCTTTGGGTCACAGTCCAATGCTACTTTACTGTTGTTCAAATGTTTCTGTCTTGGGCCTTTGGGAGCTCTTTCAAGTTGGCTCCTGTGTATCTTTGACTTATCCTACCACTGTGGGGTTTTTCTTTGAACACTTCTGCATTTCCTGGCACTATAAGACATAGGATTATTTTGTATCTTTTATGCCCTAGTCTTAGAAGCAGCCATTTCTCCAAGGAGCCCTGGTTTCTTTCACTGGAGAATGGTATTAGAAAGCAAGATCTGGGAGTTAGGTGTACTCATTGTGACTGGAATGTCCTTATTTCTGTTTTCACCACTGGCAGAGCAAGAAATACACATGTGTATACTAACTTATGTATATTTATAAATATTTCTCTATATAACCATCTCTACCTGTATTAAGTTAAGCATGAGTATGTACTGATGTCTTCAACTCTCCTCTATTATCACATGGATCAATACAGTGTCCCCTTCTTGCTTATCTGCAACAGTGAAAAACCTGGCTCCCACCACCTATCATGCATGTCTTAATTATTCATTTCTAGTATACTTGTACAGAATTGTCAGAATTGTTAACCCATAGACTCATGGCATACAATTTTATCAACTAGAGTACAGTGCTTATGTAGTGTCCCTTGCCTTTAGTTTTACACACTTCCACTCATTTCCAAAGTTACTTAGGTCAGCACCTTCCATGATTAAGTTTTTATCATTATTCTCTCTATAGACTAACACCATCCCTGACATAGAGTAAGCAGCCAACAGGTGACTGTTGCACCATTAAAAGAATTCAAGTATTTAATTTGAAAGCTTTCAGTTGCTTAAGAGAGAAGAATAAAGAAAAGGTGAAGTAGAGGAAGGAGAAAGAGGAAGAAGACAGAGCTTGAATTCATGTTCTACTACTAATTATGATTTGTGCCAAGTTATTTAACGTCTCTGAAACTCAGTTTGTACAACTGTAACATAGGGATATTGATAACCAAAAGGGACTATTGTGAGCAAAATATAAGAAAATATTCATAAATTGCTTGGGAAAACATCAACAACATAGTAAGTATATTCTAAACATTAGTTCCTTTCCATTCTTAGAGACTTCTAGACTCAGCAAAGTTCATTTCAGGGATTCCAAGAAGTACCTGATCACCAAAATTACTTTCCTACCCAGCTGATGAGCCCAGAACTTCGTTCTAGAGAGTCTAAGCTTTGTATTAACGGCAACAATTTAGGCCTAAATACACACATTTGGGGAGGATGACACTGATACATTTACGGAAGTAATTAACAGCAAGAATATTAACAGCTAACAAATTGCTATGCTTCAGGCACTGTACTGAGCCCTTTAAATGCAAGCCTCACAATGATCTTCCTTGGAAGACACCATTTTTAACCCTCATTCACAAATGAAGAAATTCACCCCTGTTTCAATCACTGTCATAATATTATAAACCAAAGAGGCTAGCTGGCTATATAGTGGCAGATCAGCAAGCTTAGAATTTGGGAGTATGAAACATAAATGTGGATATTTTCAGTAACTACTCTTGCCATAATTACTTTTCACTAGATTATTTTTAACATCTGAGCAACATAACAAATTCAGCTCATCTTAAGTCTGCCACTCTGTGACATGAGGCAAGTTATTTAACCATTCTCGAACTTGGCTTTTGGGTTCCCTTAAGGTTTAGAATCCAATGTTCTGAGTAGGCTTTGAGAATGTCTTCCTGAGATGGATTTGACTGTCTGCTACTTATTTTCTAATGCATAACCCAACTCTTTCTCCTGGCCCCTGCCCCTAAATTTGCAGAAACTTAGTTTGATTTTCCTACCCTGAAAACGATCTCAAATCATACCTTCCCTACTGATTCCTCTTGTTGCATATTCCTTTCATAATTAAAATGGAATTTTATTTCCCACAGTCAACTCTGGTTTAGAATGCCAACGCAACAAGTCTAAAAGCCAAGTGTGAGTTCTCATTCTGTGCCAGGCGCTGTGCTGAGAGCTTCAAAGGCACTATACTATCTTAACCTCTTAACCCTGTGATAGAGTTATGGATATTATTCTCCTTTTCAGACAAAAACAAAAAACAAAACCCACACAAACATGCATATAAACACACATATACAAACCAGCTTCAGAGGTCTTACGCAAATGCCCAGCACCTGAGCGTGCAGAATTCTGAATACCTGACTGCAAAGTCCATGCTTTCAGCCACTAAATCTTGTCCCTTGAGATAAGTGATGACTTATATCAAAAGTGTTAATAACTAAGAGGAAGAGAGAACCAAGGTTATAAACCTGGTGTATGATGAGGCAAAAGTGTACAGTAACTATGCAGTATGTATTGGACACTATGATGTTACATACAATAAGAGAAGTTACTATAGTCCTTCTATTTTTCAAAGGAGGAAGATGAGATTTATAAGTATAATAAAATTGTCAAACATAGCTCTGACTCCTACCCAGGTAGTTGCCAAGATGCCAACTTCAGAATTATCTAGAGAAATTTATTTAAAATAAAAAAACAAAAAGCCAGTTGTAAATTCAGTAGGCCTAAATCACCATGGACCAAGGGACCTGTATTTTTAAAAGGTCCGCAAGTGATTCTGATGCATTCCCAAGTATACAAGCATCATACAAATATAGATTTGCCTGATAGAACAGGTCAGCCTCATTTACCATAGTAAAATACAAGGCAGTGCTGTTTCCTCAACTTAAGAGCCTATTAAAAATACTATCTATGAGATATCTCTCTACCACCACCCCCTCTGCAAGCATGAACACATTCTGAAACCCATTTGTACCTTGGGTGACAGGAATACTCTTTCCAAATGAGATCCTAGCACCTTATTTACTCTGAAGCTGTTGGAGAGGCAGGGGATACTCTGGGTCTGGTCCTCAGACTCCTGGTATCAAGGTCATGTCTGTAGGACACTTATAGACAAACTGTTTTGGGTTTTTTTTCTTTTTAAATCTGGGGCACTTATAAAGGTGACAAGGCTTGATTTGGTCATGATTTCCTTACCCCACTTTTTAAGCTACCCGCCTGCCATGCTTTCTTCATTTCATCAGTCCTGCCCTCAGGAAAGCCACTTGAAGCAGTCATTTTTCTCTTTAGTCAAAATACTCCTTATCTTGGGCGCCTGGGTGGCTCAGTCGGTTAAGCGACTGCCTTCGGCTCAGGTCATGATCCCGGAGTCCCGGGATCGAGTCCCGCATCGGGCTCCCTGCTCAGCGGGGAGCCTGCTTCTCCCTCTGACCCTCCCCCCTCTCATGTGCTCTCTCTCATTCTCTCTCTCTCAAATAAATAAATAAAATCTTTAAAAAAAAAAAAAGAAAAATATAACAATGATCAAAATTTGAATATGCCTCTCAACTTAAACTAATCAATAAATGGAATCCAAATGCATTTTTATTTTTTTAAATGGACATATTTGTTTTTTAATTTAAAGTTTATTTTATTTTGGGGGCTCCTGGGTGGCTCAGTTGATTAAGCGACTGCCTTCGGCTCAGGTCATGATCCCGAAGTCCCGGGATCGAGTCCCGCATCGGGCTCCCGGCTCGGCGGGGAGCCTGCTTCTCCCTCTGACCCTATCCCCTCTCATGCTGTTTCTCTCTCTCTCTCTCTCTCTCTCTCTCTCTCTCTCTCTCTCTCTCTCTCAAATAAATAAATAAATAAATAAATAAAATCTTTAAAAAAAATACTCCTTATCTTAAAGGTATTTACATCCTACCTTTTCCTTACTCTCATTTTTCCACTATCCATTTAGTCAGTAAATTAATTCAAAAAATGTACTTTGAGTACCTGTTATATTTCAGGTGCCATTTTAGGCATTGAAGAGGTAAAATCCTGTAGTGTTATGGTACTTATGCATTCTGTCTCTGTCTCTTACACACACACACACACACACACACACACACACACACACACTTGCTTTGGCCATAGCTTCCCAGTAGGAAGTCCTATATAAGTAGAGTCCCTCCTTCTGGACCTTTCCCAAATTCTCCCTTTCCCCCTATATCTGAACTAATACATGATGGTCTTATCTTCCACTGGAAGATAAGCCCATCAGATGAATTAGTCCTAGCTAGGGCATCAATTACTAAGTATGAAATTTTAAGTCACTACTCCCAAATAACCTACCCTTGATCATTAATTCCTTCTATCCAAATTCCCTGCCCTATAAAAAATATGGGATGCCCTTGGCATCCAGGGGAGACTTCAACTTCCCTCAAACTACCATAACATGAAGCTAGCGCCTTCATTCCCCAAATCCATGAAAAATTAGTATCCACAAGGATGCTATTCCTCTTGACCCAGAAATCATAAAATTGATTGCTCTGACTTGTTGTATATAGTTTCACCTATTATATTTCTGCCTAAATTTGGAGATATTTTAATGTGCCTTTTCTGCAATTTTTCCCTTAGTTTTCCCTTGTCCTTCTGGTTAGGTAACTAATCTATGCACCCAAGTGTGCATATGTAAAATAAAAATTTCAAAAGGGTTTTGTTCTTCCTGACTCTGTAATAAGATTTAAAAGCAGGGCACTGACCTAACTAATTTAGGGATAAACCCAAACAGGAAAGTTTTTTAAAGCAATGCCCCCCCCCCCCCGCCAACTTTCCAGAGATAACAGCCCTCTACCTCACTGTATGTTTTTCAGATCTATTCCTGAGAACAGGACCCCATAGGAAATCAAAAGTTCAAAATGCAGGCCACCTGAGAGCAAATGGAAAAGGGAATCCACCAATAAGGGAGAAGAGAGCAGCAAGCTGCTAGCAAGCAATCCAGGCTGACTGTAGTAGGCTGTTACTGCACTCTGCAGTGGGAAACCCAGCATGGCCAATAAGTCTGCATGCAATTTGCCCACCCCTCCAGTTACTCTCTGTCCCCATCTCTACCAAGCTCCCCCCTCCACCCACTCAGCTGCTGCCAGAGCCCATCTCCCTGTTCATCTAGTGGAGCAGGAATGCACTTTGTTCATGTTGCTCTTGCTGCCTGATGCATTCTTTACCAATTCCAACTTGTTCCAGCCCAGCACTCTCTCTCCCCATCCTTGCTTTCTTAGTTCCTGTTACATGGGTCTCCTTCTAACTTACTGTGTACTTATAGCTTATTTGTGTGTTTTTTTATCTAAACCCATAGAATGTGATTCCATGAGGGAAGGGATTTTTCTATTTTGTTACCACTTTCTCACCAGCAGTTAGAAAAGAGCCCAGCATTAAGTACTTGCTCAGTGAGAACTTGTTGAATAAACAAACAGGCTTGCAATGAGCTGACCCTGCAAACATGATTATGTCAAACAAAAAGAAAAAGAAAAAAATACATAATCTAGTATTTTTCTGTTCTGGTGCCACCAGAGAGTGAACTTTTGAGTGTTACGTGAACAGGGCATTGGCCAACATTGAACCATTGTATGAAATCTATTCCCTTTCTGTTTCTTCTGATTATATCAAGACCAAAAATCTTCAGGCTAAAATATCATGAACACTTACTAATTTTCTTTTTGACAAGATGAAGAGGAGGAGGAGGAAGAGGAAGAAGAAGGAGGAAGAGGAGGAGCCAAAGGACAAGAAGAAGGAGAAGGTGGTGACAATGAAGGAGGAGGAGGGGGTGGAGGAGAAGGAGAAGAATAAGAAGGTGGTTAAGTCTCAGGCTGTCCTTGGTTGGCAGCTAACATTTTTTGTTTTCATTTTTTTAATTTTATTTTTATTGTCAAGTAATGTAGTGACATGAAATTTATTTTAAAATTCCATTTATAAAAAGAAAAGAAAAAAGAAAAAAATGGAAGAAAGGAAGGGAGAGAGAAAGAACAAGAGGGTGGAAAGGAAAGAGAGAAAGAAAGAAAGATTAAGGAAATGGTTCAGATGGTACACAGACTTTGCAAACAATGATAAAATGTTGTAGCAATGGTATGGTAATGATTAACACTTTGGAAGCATCTATCCTGTGAATACACAGATCTCTAACCTTAGAAGAACACAGGAGGCATATCCTTTGGATACTAATCTCTGCAAGTGGGAGCAGCCCAGGATCCCATTGGACAGAAAGTGTGGGGTGACCTCTCTCCAATATGTATGCTGTAGGAAAGCCCATGAGTGCCAATCAGGTGCTGGGAAGATTACATGAAAAGAGAAGAAATTTTTAAAGGAGACACAATTCTTAACCCTTACCAGTCTCTTGTTAGGTTGAGATTGGTGCTTAAAAATGGTGAAAACAGAGAGGACTTGTGTGCATCCTGGAGACTGTTTCCAAAAGAGCCCCAAAGGATGACGTGTCATTTCATCATGACAGTGACACTGTACAGTTCAACCCAGCCAAGTTGTATGCTTTATCCCCTATAAAATCTGTACAAGAACACTAACTAATGTGCCCCTGCCCCTTCTTGATCTCATCCTATCCTCGGAATGCAGCTCAGCAACTTACTGACAACTGAGCCCCCTGGGGGGCATAGACCGACTGCATCTTAGACCATGAGCACTTGTCATTCTGAAAAAAGAGCCACAGACATATTTGAACTATAAAAAACAACGAAAACAAACCACATCCTTCTTAAGTCTTTCACTGTGCACTTGAACGCAATTTATTTTCATTTTTACATTTTAAGGGGAAACTGTTGGAGACTTGATGGTTAGAATAGAAATGAAGTATAGAGCATATTGCTTTTTTTTCTTTTCCTTTCCCACAGAGCCGGTGGGATGGATGTCTTTGCCTTCAGCTCTGAAATTTGTATTCTCTACTATCTAGGAAGAAAATACAGGATAATGTCCATTCTGCTGCCTTTACACCGTTTTGTTTATTCTCACAAGGTAGAATTTTAAAGAAAAATGAAACACATTAATCTTTATCTAGTAATTTATTTCTCCCCCACTAAATCCTTTAAAAGGCATATCATTTTAAGTGACCTTGTATTTCTTTCAAAAGTCTGCATCCTCGGTCCTTTCAAAGCTGAAGAGGCTACTGAGCTTAATTCAGTCTCATGAGATTGCTTCTCATTCTTCTTTCCAGCTATGCTCCAAAGAACACTTCTGCATCCCTTGGAGAATCTCCATGCCGGGAGGGCGCAATGAGTCTGAAAGCCATAGATCAACCTAACACTTAGCTTTCCCATGGGATCTCTTGATGAGGGCTTCTCATACAACCTGCAGCAATTCCTTCCATCACTGAATTTGCAGGATGAAGCTATGTTTATTAAGGGAGTCTGTGGTTTTCCTTACAACCACCATCTCGACCTCACATTAAATCAGATATGTCCCATGTCGGTTTTGAAAATCCAAGGATATTAGCAGTGACTTAGAATTAAGTTTTAAAAGCAAAAGAAGGCTACTGATTAAAAACTAGAAGAAGGCAAGAAGCAATGTATAAGAGTGAGGGGAGGTGACTGATATGGCCTCTGACCACCCCTTCAGTGTCTTCTGACACCTTGACTCTGTGTCCAACCTTAACTCTAATCCAACAAACTTCTCTAACAGTCCCCTTAATAAATGAATACTGCTTCAGGGCTCAAGAGACATATACGTATTACATATGTATCCATATGCGTATTTTTTTTAGATTTAATGATATGTGTTTTCTAAATGCTGTTGTAAACTGTATTTTTATTGAATTTGATATTTGTTATGTAGAAAAATGCAATTAATTTTTATATACTGACTGTGTCTAGCAAACTTACAGAAAGATAATTCACCAAATTTACATAACTAGTAAATTGCAAGGTTGGGAATCAAACCAATGTTTCATTCTAGACACTGTGCCCTCAACCATCCCCCAAAAGCCTTCCTAAGCCATTCTCAAAAATACTCATTCATCTACTCATATTCTCAAAAATACTCATTCATCTACTCATATCCTCCACCAGGTGGAGTAATACCTTAATTGCTCTACTATATTTTTTCCCTTATTTGCCTTACAATAACATTCTTTTTAGAAATAATTATATGTTTCCTTCTTCTTTCTTACTATGTAGCAGTTCTACCTAAATTCTTCAGCAATCTATCCCTCCCACACAGAGCTCACATACCACCGAGCAGGAGTATTGACATTTTGAACTGGGTGACCTAGTTTCAGGAGGCCAGTGCACTGTAATGTCTTTAGCAGCATCTCTGGCCTCTACCCACTAGATGCTAGTAGCAACTGATCCCTGTTGTGATCATTAAAAAAAAAAAAAGTATCCAAAATAATGCAATATATGTTAAGAAGAAGAAGAAGGTAGCGGGAGGGGAAGAATGAAGCGGGGGAAATCGGAGGGGTGGACGAACCATGAGAGACGATGGACTCTGAAAAACAAACTGAGGATTCTAGAGGGAAGGGGGGTGGGAGGATGGGTTAGCCTGGTGGTGGGTATTGAGGAGGGCACATTCTGCATGGAGCACTGGGTGTTATGCACAAACAATGAATCATGGAACACTACATCTAAAACTAATGATGTAATGTATGGGGATTAACATAAGAATTAAAAAAAAAAAGTATCCAGATATTGACAATTGTCCCTTTGGGGGCAACACTGCCTTCAGTTATTAACCACTGTCTTATGTAAAACCAACGCAGCTTTTACTCCATTGGCAGGACTCATTTTCCAAGAATAATCCCATCACTTTGCCAGTGATTGTTTCAGGGAAGAATATTTGACCAAATTTTGGCCCATGAGACTATAATTGAGGTCCACCCAGATTTTTCTGAAAAAGTTCTTTCTTCTAAAACTAGACTGGAGCTACTCCAGCCATCTTGCTATCAGCCTGAGGATGAATATAATGTACAGATGGAATATGAGCAGCAGATCACCCCCAAGAAACTCCTGGAGAAAAGCAGACAAAACTACTGGATTAAGTCTTCTAGGTGTGGGAGACAAGAAATTTCCTAATGGTTTAAATTAGCTTGTGATGGGATTTCTTCTCTTCCTTCCTTCCTTCTTCCCTCCTTTCCTATTTCTACTTAAGAACTTAAGTTTATAAAACCAAATTGATTATGCTCTCAAAATAAAAATATTTTCTCCCAGCTCCCTCCCCACCCTGACGTTCAAATACAGCAACCTCTCATTTCCTATCATTTCTCTTGTTCTCCCTGCTTAGGTACTCATTCCAGTGTTTTGAATATATATCTGTCAAAACCATCTTTACAGATTTATGCAGATATACACATGAACTTAAAATTGGTGTTATGTGTGTGTGTTTTGGTTTCCCTGAAGGGTATTGTGCTATAAATTTCATTCTATTTCCAGCTGCCTTTCATGATGGGTGGGTGTGTGTGTGTGTGTGTGTGTGGGTGGGTGTGTGTCTATTTCTTTAACTATATGGTATTCCATCACATGCGATATTACATATTTCTTATTCTGTTTTATATTAAGGACTGCTTAAATTCTATTACCCAATTTTTACCTTAAACCATTCCAAAATGGGCATTATTATTTATGTCTCACTGTGGACCTGGGATATAAGTGGAGGGGTTGTTAGGGTATTCACATACTTGCCTTTTCTGAATATTGAACTATTTTTTTCCAGAATAGATCTCTCAACCAAAACTCCCACAGCAGTACATGAGCATCCCTATTTCCTCATATCCCTAACAACACTTGATGTTTTTAAAGTTTCTTATATTTTCTAATATGACCCTTATAAAATGGTATCTACTTGGTTTGATTTGTATTTGAGATGATTAATAAAGGTGGATACTGGGGCACCTGGGTGGCTCAGTTGGTTAAGCGTCTGCCTTTGGCTCAGGTCATGATCCCAGCGTACTGAGATCGAGCCCTGCATGGGGCTCCATGCTCAGCGGGGAGCCTGCTTCTCCCTCTCCCTCTGCCTGCCTGTCTGCCTACTTGTGATCTCTCCGTCAAATAAATAAATAAAATCTTTAAAAAAAAAAAAAGGATGGATACTTGTTACATATTTAAATATCTATTTCAGAGGATTGTCATGACTGTTTTAAAAGTTAATATATGTAACAATTCTTGGGAGCAGAGCATTGTATTAGCTATTTCTAATATTACTATTATCAATATTTTTATCATTATTATTATATATTGGCCATTTGATCTCTCTGTGAATTGCTTGTGTGTTTTCCCCCAGATTTCTCTTTCTCATTTACTTATTTCCAGTAATTCTTTTATATTATAGATAGCAACCCCTTGTCTGAATAAATGATGCAAATATTGCCTTCGAATCTTGTCACAAACCTGGTAACTTCATCTATGGAGTAATTTAGTGATATGGACTGTACAATTTGGACAGGGGCATATTCATCAATTTTTCTTCTTATAATTATTTTTCTTTTGGGGTGTTGCTTAAGAATCCCTTCACCATCCCAAATGCCAAATATTTTTCTATGTTTTTCTTATATTGGCTTTACAGTTGTACATTTGGGCCTCTAATCCATTTGGAGTTCAGGAGGGAGATAGTAAATTTTGTTTTTATGGTTTACAACATAGTGAACCTATTTTTCCAATACCACTTCTTCAAAAATCCATGCTTTGCCCTACTAAAGTGTGATGCCTCCTATTCATAGATGGCTCCGATTCTAGGCTTTCTATTTTATTCCATTGCCTATTGATTGGTTCTTGAGTTAGCAGCATGCAGTTTAACTATGCCTTTATAATAGATTTTTATACCTCATTTCTTCAAAACTGACTTTTTTCTCTCTCACTCACTCCTAAAAGTGGGACTGCTCAAATTTCTGTTGAGATTTTCTTTTAGTGGCTACTTTTTAATGCCTTGCTTCTTAGCTTCACAGCTGTACTAATAAAAAAAAAAATTGCAAATGCATCAAAGGAAAAGTCTTTTCCTGGTCCCTCAAGTGCTATCTTTTTGGTAATTCTTTCAAACATATGTTCTCCATATTTTATTTTATTTTATTATGTTATGTTAATCACCATACATTACATCATTAGTTTTTGATGTAGCGTTCCATGATTCATTGTTTGCGTATAACACCCAACGCTCCATTCAATACGTGCCCTCTTTAATACCCATCACCAGGCTAACCCATCCCCCCCAACCCCCTCCATATTTTATCCAGGCTTTTTAATTGTTAGTGGTGAGAAACTTGATCTGTAAATTGTTAGTCTAGCATAGACAAAAAATTGGTTTTTTAAAAATATGGAACTTCTAATCAACAACTTTTCTGAACTCTTATTCATTTCAGTATGTTTTCTATATCAGTGATATCTTTAAGATTTTATTTATTTATTTATTTATTTATTTATTTATTTATTTATTTGAGAAAGAAGAGCAGAGGGAGAGGGGAGGGAAAGAATCTCAAACAGACTCCGTCCTGAGCATGGAGCCCAGTGTGGGGCTTGATCTCACCTCCCAGAGACCGTGACCTGAGCCAAAACTAATAGTCATACGCTTAACTGACTGAGCCACCCAGGCACCCCTCAGTGATATCCTTGTTTCCTTGTGTCACAGATTGGGTTTACCTGTAGGTAGATGTTGAAGGTATTTACTAGGGAATTAGTACTTACAAAAGGCAAGGGGAGGAAACAGCACAGAGGAGAGAAAGAAGTCGAGCTGCTATGCAGACCAGACAAGGACTCAGCTGTCACAGCAGGGAGCTCTGGAATGAGTACCACTGATCAGACTTGTCCCATATTGGGTCATACTGAGTCATAACAGCCAAGCCTTCAAACACCACCTTGTCACCAGATAACAGATGCTCCAAGAAGGCATGACTCTCAGAAAGGGCAGAAGGTTCTCTGCAACTGAGCTGGGCCCTGAAGAAGCAGACAACTGAAGGCTCAACCGACTGTATTCCTTAAGCTGGTGTAAGTCCTTGTTTGAAGGGAAATATTAACAATATGTGTCTATGTTTACCACAACTTCTAAGTTATATATAACCCTTAACTCCTTTGGGAGAAGCTCTAGATCTGTGAGATCCCTCCCTAGTGTGTGTTGCATGCAGGAATTGAGGATTTTGACCAGACCATGTCTGCTTCTCCTACCCATCTGGATTTGATCCCATCATCTCTTGTTGTGGAGGGAGGGAGCTGTTCAGCTAATTTTCAGTTCTTTTCCAACAGGAATTGTTCCAGGTGCAGCTATAGATTTGGTGTGTCCATGAGAGGAGGTGAGTTCAGAGTCTTCCTATGCTATCATCTTGGACTACATACAGCTCTATTTTGCTTTCATTTATAAAAGATTCTTGCTGGATATAAGATTGTTGGTTCTTAATTCTTTTCTTTCAGTACTTGAATATATCATCCACTACATTCTGGTCCCTATTGCTTCTGAAGAGAAGTTAGCTCTTAAGCTAATTGAGGTATCCTTGTTTGTAAGGAATCATTTTCCTCTTGTTGCTTTTAAATTTTTCTCTTTGTCCTTTACTTTCAGTATGTTTACAGTCATATGCCTAGGTATGAATCTCTGTTTTTATCTTACTTGGAGTTCATTTTGTTTTATCCCACTCTGAAATTATCTCTGAGCCACAGCTCTGGAACTGAGGGTGGGTACAGTGGCTTGCTTTTCTTGAATGGCCTTCCTGCTTTACTAGGGGTAGGGGCACCAGTCTCTGATCTCTTCAGTTTACCTCTCTCAGTGTGGAGCCTCTGCCCTACAAGCAAGCCTGGGCAAGGTTAAATAGGATCCCAGCATTCTTGGCCTGCCACACCAGGCATACACGTAGAAACTGAGTGGAGGAAGGGAGCCCCTGACCTTTCAGCTACATGTGCCAGGAATTCACTTTCTGCAATTCAGAGCTAGGGGTAATGAGACATGTTCAAGGCCTACCCCTCCTACTGAGACACTAAACCCTTGACTAGGAGCTGAGGAGAGAGGGAGCCCTGCCTTCTAGGCCACACCTAACCTGAGTAGAGAGAGCTTCCATCATGCTAAGCAAGGGAGGCTGGGGTGTGGTTAGAGAAGGAGTGGGTTGTGACTCCAGTGCCATACTCTGGCTATCCTTACTGAGATTTAGTAGATTTCCTGAATGAATGTTTCTTCATTTGCTGTCCATAGTTAGAAAAATTTCCAGAGACGGTAAGTGGTTTCAATGGATGGATGGATGGATGGATGGATGTATAAATAGATAGATGCATAGATATATAGATAACTATCTCTGTATATATGCATATAATATATAAATACTACTATTTACATATTACATAAAATATTTGCCAGTTATGGTCATTTCTCTGAGAAACAGATTCTCAGAGATCTTAGAGGCCCTATACTGGTAGTGGTTTTCTGATCTATCTTGTCTTGATGTCCTCTGGGATAGTTTCTCAACCATATCTTCCAGTACATTAACTCAGATTATATCTGAACTTTCCTTTTTTATGTCTCTCTCACCTTGCCCATAGCCATCTCCTAACTTCAGAGACTCTCTTAATACCTCAATCCCAGATAATACTCTTTTCTGGGATCCCCTGGTTGTAGACAGAAGGGCTAGGAAGCCAAGAGAAGGATGCTCAGGGACAGATAAGCATGTCTGTGGTTCTCGATGTAGCATCTCTCCATGTCCATTTAATTTCCATGGTGATGAACTTACTGCCTATGTCTACTGCCTATGTTTGGTACTGGACTCAACTGGGCTAGTACTGCACTGCTACTTCTCTCTCCCATGGTAGCTACTGTACATGTCATGATTTATTCAGAGCAATATAACGGAAAGGAAAGAACATGTTTAGAAAACTATTTCTAGCAACCCCCAATGTTTCCTTAGCCCTCTCATGTTGCAGTCTACTTTTTGTTTCCTTGTCCTTCTTGGTCTTCAGCCACACCCCAACCTCCCCCCGCCCACCCCCGACAAACACATGTCCAGAGACCAAATGACCCTATTCACCCAAATCACCCTAAACCCAAATGTTTCACAATGCTTTTATTTTATTTGGTAAACTTGTTCTGAAACCCATTTATCTCTTATATTTTTTTCTGGAAATTCTAAGATTCTAATTAAGGATGTTAGTCTTTACTTATTCTCCAATAGGTCTAGAACCAGATGCCAACTTTCTATTACTTGTATTTTAAGGCATCTTTATTTGTTATTAACTGATCACATCTCCCTTTCCCCATAGTATGTGAGGTCAGATATCATTTCTTCTTCCTCTTTGTGTCCCCAGTGCCTGGACAGTATTGGACAGGCATACTGAGGACCTGATATGAGTTCAATGTTATGGCTCTTTTCAGCTAATAACCTGGAATCCCAGTGGTCATAAGGTGAAGAAGGAGAGATACCCGGATTGGTCTTTTTAATGTATTTTCAATGCTGCAGTTAAATGAACCCAATTTATCAAGGGCTAAACACATCAATTATACACATTGTTTCAGAATGCCAGTAAATGGAAGAATGATCTAATACTTTCCAACAATGTTGCATTGATAACTAATGCAAAGCTAGCTTTTCAGCCGTGTATCAACCCTTTTCTTCTGCCAGGTATTACTGTACTTAAGTGCCTCCCCAAGCAATTGCATTTTTGTTTCTGCTTTTAATACCAGACCATTAATCCCAATGTTCTGTTTGGAGTAATGTGATATGTGTGAACCCAGACTTAGGAATTATGATAGTTAAAAGCCACATTTAAAGAGGCTGATGCGAAATGGGATTTCATTTCTTTCTGGTATTAGGCTTTTAAGTGCCAGAAAAATAAAAATCTACAGAGAGGAATTTTTCAATAAGAGCTGCAGCTCTGATATTTTAGTCACAATTCTCTCCAAATCAGCTGCAGACATGAATCTTGTTGGAGTAATGGTAGTTCAAGAAAGTGACTGTGTAAAATTGATTTAAATCCCTTGACAGTATGTCTACATTCTATAGTCAATAAAAAAAGAGTTTCATGGGCCAAGGAAGTGATTGCTACAAAGCAGATATGCCTCTTCCTCAAAAATCATAATGCAGGACCTTATTCTTTAATGTTTTGACTGCTCCTTCCCCAGCAAGCTTTGCAGCCCACTTGAATCAGGCCCATTTACTTGATATGTATGACAGAAAAAGCAAAGGTGATTGAGAAGCATGCACTTGGGACTGATTGTCATTGAAATGGAAATATTTTTGCATTTATATGGAGAATGAGAACTTTTCTACCAGAGGGTCTCAGATTTTTTATGTTTTCTAGGATTAGGAAGGACTTCCACATGGTAACACAGCCCAAAGTCTCTTTTCTTGAGACAGGTAAGTGTGACATTAAATTTCTCTGTGGCCTAGACCCTACAGATGACATATACATTAATTCTCTTAACAAGGGAGGTAGGCATCATCTTTGTTATAGGCAAGGGCATAAGGCTCAAGGAAGCAAAGTCACAGACTATCATTGTCACAGCTGAGATCTGCCCCCAGACCATGCTTTTTCTACTCATTGCTGACTCCTAAGTAATTCGTGACTGAGGGGAACTCTCTACTTTCAGCAAACCAATATATTAAAATCCACAGCCACTAAATAACAAATCAGAAGGTGATTCTTCATAGTGTCAAAAGATTTCCTAGCAGGTCCATTTAAATAGCCAGCACTTTGAAAATACTAACATTCAATATATGAGTATTAAAAATATTATTCACGGGCGCCTGGGTGGCTCAGTTGGTTAAGCGACTGCCTTCGGCTCAGGTCATGATCCTGGAGTCCCGGGATCGAGTCCCGCATGGGGCTCCCTGCTCAGCGGGGAGTCTGCTTCTCCCTCTGACCCTCTTCCCTCTCGTGCTCTCTGTCTCTCATTCTCTCTCTTGCAAATAAATAAATAAAATCTTTAAAAATATATATATATATTATTCACATTAATTTGTATTCACCATTCAAATAATAGTTTCCATTTATAAAACATTTATGTATTATATATATTCAATGTATTTTATATATATGTACACATACACATATATCTATACATATACATACATATGTATATGTGTAGGTATGCAGATGTGTACTTTTACATGTATACATAATATATATATACACATATATATTTAATTATACATTAATTCTGTACAATTCCCCTGAAAGTTCCTATTTTAGCCCCATTTTATAATGGAGGGAATTGGAGTACAGAGAATAAATAAGGTCATATACCTAGAAGGCAGTGAAGGCAGGATTTGAATCCCAGTTGTCTGAATCCCAAGCTCATGTTCCATGGCAATACACCATGTTTGTGTTGGTGTATTTCCTCAACTTGTGGCATGTTATCATGACACTCAGGAACTTCTTTCTTTTGACAAATCATTTTAATGATGGGTCATGGTGAATTTAATTTCAGACAAGTATTGATTAGAAGTTGTTATTTCCCTTTCACTTTACTGGATGAGGATGTGGAGAAAAATGGAAAATATGTCGTCATTGTCCTCAGGGAAATTTTAATCTATTTGAGGAAATCTCTTGAATTCTATCAGTGTATCCTAAATATGAACACCTGTCTACTGAGTTTCCAGTGTTGTTGTTGTTGCTTTTTTTACTATTTTAAAAATACTTTATTTCAAATATTACCTTGCAGCAGTTATACATTCTTCTAAGCTATCTTATGCTAGAAATCTGTTTTTGCAGCCATATCTTTTAACTAGCTTGGTTTTTGTTTAGTTTTGTTTCCTTCATGTTTTAACATTTGGGAGGTCCACTTTACTCCTGTTCAATTTCTCACCTTTTCAGAACTTTTGAGGGATGATAATCTCAATTGTATGAGAATTCCAAATCAACTTTAAAATCATGTTGCATTCCCCCCAAATACTCAGAATTAACTAAGTTGAATTGGGAAGAAGTGGCACCTGTAATACTTGTTTAATCTTTCTATCTAGATATATCCTTCTGTGTCCATTCATTCAAGTTTTTTTTTTCAAAGATTTTATTTATTTATTTGACAAAGGGAGACACAGCAAGAGAGGGAACACAAGCAGGGGCAGGGGGGTGGTAGAGGAAGAAACAGGCTTCCTGCTGAGCAGGGAGCCCGATGTGGGGCTCAATCCCAGGACCCTGGGATCATGACCTGAGCCTAAGGCAGATGCTTAAGGACTGAGCCAGCCAGGCACCTCCAGTTTATTTTTAAACTTAACCAATAATACAATAATACTTGAAGTTTTCTCCCATAAAGTTTCTCATTAAATATTACTGATGAATTAATTTAAGTTTGAGAATGGGAATATTTATTAATTAGAATATTTGCTATTTTTGAGATAATTGCTAGTTTTATATTAGGCAAATTTTCTCAATTTTTATTAATCTCTCCCTTTAAGTTTCTGTTTCCTTTTTTTCTTATAAACATCTTTTTACATTTGTTTATAAACACTTCTCTAAATGCATTTACAGTGTTTCTTTTTTAAAAAAGATTTTATTGATTTATTTGATAGAGAGAGAGAGCCCACACAGGGAGAGTTCCAGAGGGAGAGGGGGAAGCAGGCTTCCCGCTGAGCAGGGAGCCCGCCTTGGGACTTTATCCCAGGACCCTGGGATCCTCACCTGAGCTGAAGGCAGACAATTAACTGACTGAGCCACTCAGGTGTCCCTACAGTGTTGCTTTTAAACCACAAAGGAAGTGGCCCTCCATGCAGCTCAGCCATGCTAACAGCTTTCCCGATATCCCAGCCTAGTTCAGTGAGCTAAGAAAGGGCCATCAGAATGGAGAGTATAATACATGTATTTCCCCCTTTCCTCTCATTATTTCACTAGGAAGAAAAAGAAGAAGAAGAAAAAAATACTTGTTAAAAAAAAATTTTTTTTTTTTTACTGTATTTGGGTATAATTTGAAATTTATAGAGAGAATGGAGCATGAGAGAGAAAGTATTGCCTCAGAGGCTTCTGGAGGCTTAGAACTTTCTGCCAGTCTTCTCTCTACAGGCCTGCAGTATGGTCCCAGCAGATTTGCACCGCATGCTTGGTCCTGGGCTGCTACACTACTTTTCCTAACCATCAGGCCGTAGAGCGTTCCCAGCCAAACTTCCCATGCTGCAGACTGCTTTAGATTACAGATTGCCTGTGGCCGCTCCTCTCTCCAGGGAAGCCCATGAGTGGGTGCAGGGAGTTCTGCTTCATTTTCCTAAAAGAACTATCTCTGAGAACTCGGTATTCAAATAAAACATGTAACGTGATGTTGAAATGCTGATCTAAAATTCAAAGTACTTTGAGGTTGCAGGGCATTAAGAATACCTGCAGGCCCTGAGTGCTCCCTAGTCTTGCTGCCACCAATTTTCATCATTTCATGCTTGGATTACTGGGATAGGATTTGGGTTGTTCTTCCTTTTCCCCACAATGCCTTCCTCCAATTCTTCTTGGGGATCTCAATCCGATAGATTACCTTCAAACCACAATTTTCAGCCTGACATTCTTTAGCACAAATGTTTCCAGCGGTTCTCTATTACAGGTAGAATAAAATCCAAACTCCTTGTCATGGCATGCAATTCGCTTGAGTTCCCTCTGTGAACTTTTACTCCAGCACGGTGGTTTTTAACTGGGGGCAATTTTACCCCCCAGGGCACATTTGGTTGGCATAACTCCAACAGAAAGGGACTTACTGGCATCTAGTTGGTAGAGACTAGAGATGCTGCTAAACATCCTACAGTACCGAAGACAGCCCTCACAACGAAGAATTACATAGTCTAAAATGTCAAGAGTGCTCAAGTTTAGAAACCTCACCCCAGACAAATGGGGCTGGGGGTTGTTCCTGCAATGTTCCATGCACATATCACCTACAATGCATTCTTCAGCTTTCCACCTCTGATTCCTAAGTGTAATTCCTATCTTGAAACCTGCCAACTCTGCAAAGCCTTGCTGCATGAAATGCTCTCTCCTTCTCGACTTTTCTTGCATGTATTGGTCTCATTCCTGTGTTATTTTCTTAAATGTTTCATTTCCCCAATTGTATTACACATTTTTAAAGTATAAGGAATCTATCTTCTCTCTCTCATATCCCCCACAGTACTTATTATAGGGCTGCACATATAATAGGTGCTAAAAAAATATTTGTTGTTCAACTGGACACAAGAAAAACAGTTCATTTTGATGGTGGCCTCCCTTTATAGCCATGTGGCCCCACTTACAGTATAATTTGATGACTGCAACTGCAGTCATTGAATTCCTAATATGTGGACTCAATCACAGTTCCTTTGTTTTAAGACACTAACAATTTTACCAGGCCCACAGCTCAAAGAAGCATAATGGAATATCAGTGATCAGGTCTGGCCTGTCTCCCGTTGTCACGCCTCTTGGCCTGCTATTATCCTAAATGAGTGGCCATGTGGAACAAATCACTAACGTGAAGGATAAGACAAAATTGCCAGGAAAGAAAGCATGAAATGGTAAATGTTTTATTTAATCTAGAATGATATGGAAATGTTTCATCTGATGCCAGCCTGCTGTTTTAAACAACCTCAGCTTCATTATTCAGAACCGCTAACGTTAATGTATCTTTGCAGTTGAAAGCTAGCTAAGTAGGCTAAAAGAACGCATTAGCGGCACCATGTCTGTCCTGGTCACTGCCTCTCATACAGATAAGTGGTTCAATCTAATTTAATTTACCAAACAGATGGAGCATCTATTACACAAAAGGTACATACATACAGTACCTGGTGTTAGGTATGGTATAAAAATGCCCTCAGAGAACTTGCACTCTGGTAGGGAAATAAGACAAAATAAGATGAATGGTAGTAAAATGGAGCTCTCTGGGTGCTCCAGGGATAGAGTAACCAGGTTTGGGGGAAGCAAGCGGGTGTCACTTATAAGACCTTTCAAAAGGGAGAAATAGGAGTGCTTTGTTTTTTATTTCCTTTTTTCTGAGGTATATTAGTTGTGTATTGTCGCCATTACAAATTACCACAAATTCAGTGGCTGCTAACAACACAAACATATCATTTTATAGTTCCGTAGGTTGGAAATCTGACTGGGCTAAATTAAGGTGTCACCCAGAATATGGTCCTTTCTTGAAGTCCTAGGGCAGAATCTGTTCCCTTGCCTTCTCCAGATTCTAAGCTGCTCAAACTCCTTTGCTCCCGGCTTCTTTCCTCTATTTTCAAAACTAGCAATAATGGGTTGAGTCCTTCTTATGCCTCATCTCCCTAACTGACCCTTCTTCCATCCTCTTCTACTTTTAAGGACTCAGGTGATTAGATCAGGCCATCTCAGATAGTCCAGGATAATCTCCTGATCTCAATATCCTTAATCTGAATTAACTCTACAAAATCTTAATTACCTTTGCCAGGTAAGGTAATATATTTGCAGGTTCCAGTGATTGGGTTGTGGACATCTTGGGGGATGGTGAGGCTATTATCCTCCTTATCACATAATATAAAGCTTGCAGTAAATTGTTCAAATGTTAAGTATACAACTTGATGAATATTTGTGTGTATACATTCATATAATCACTACTAAGAAAAGATGTAGAACACTTCCAACACTCCCATTTTCTGGAACGCTTGGTAACCTACTTTGTTCATATGTTTATCCAAAGATAAACACTCTTTGACCTCTATCACCATCGATTAGTTTTGCCTTTTTTTAAAACTTCAGATAAATGGAATCCAACAATATGCGTTACTCTCTACATTAAGCCTCTTTTTCTCAATTCTTCATCTGTGAGATTAAACCATGCTCATACAACTATAGCAATAGTTCATCATTTGCTTTGCTGTGTATTATTCCACAAAGTGCATATATCACAATTTATTTACCCATTCTATGGATAGCCATTTAGATTGTTTACAATTTGGGGCTATTGTGAATAAAGCCATCACGAACTTTCTTTTGTATGTCTACTGGTTCTTATGTATACACATGTTCAGTTTAATAGATAGTATTGAAGAGTTTTCAAGGCAGTTATACTCATTTACATTCCCACCAGCAGTAATAAGAGGTTCAGTGGCTCTGCATCATGACCAAGTCTTGATATTATCAGTTCTCTTGATTTGGGCCTTAAGTGGGGTTATAAGTGGTATTTCACTGTGGTTTTAATTAGCATTTTCCTTATGACTAATGATACTGAGCATCTTTTGTTATGCTTATTGGCTATTTGCATATCATCTTCAATTTTTTTGCCCATTTTACTTTTAGTTACCTTTTTAAAAATGATTTGTAGGTGTTCTATATATATATAAGATTTAAACATATATACACATATATATTTAATATTTATTTATTTAATTTAGAGAGAGAAAGTGAGCTTGAGTCGGGAGAGAGGCAGAGGGAGAGGGAGAGAATCTCAGACTCCCTGCCAAGCATGGAATCCGTCGCAGGGCTTAAACCCACGATCCTGGAGATTACTACCTGAGATGAAACCAAGGGTCAAACGCTCTACCGACTGAGCCACCCAGGTGCCCCTAGTGTTCTATATATTTTGAAAAGAGTTCTCTGTCAGATATATGCAATGCAACATTTTCCCACCTGTGACTACTTTTCCTTTTGTTAATGATCACTTTTGTCGGACAAAGTTAATTTTAATAAAGACCATTTTAGCGATCTCTTTATGGTTAATGTTTTTGAGCTATATTTTAAAAATTGTTCCCTACCACAAGAACATGAAGATATTCCCTTGTGTCATCTTCTAGATGATATATTGCTTTGCCTTTCACACTTAGATCTATAGTTCATCTCAAATTACTTCTGTGTGGTATAAGGTAGGGGTCAGATTACATTTCTTTCTGATATGAATATCCATGTAATTCAGCACCATTTATTGTATATACCATTCTAGTGACTCCACAGGGAAGATGGTAGAATAGGAGGATCCTGAGCTCACCTCCTCCCATGGACACAACAAGGCAACAAATACACGTACCACAGCTAACACTGAAAACAACCTGAAGATTGGCAAGACAGATCTTCCATTAGTTGTAGAGAGGAGGCCACATCAAAAAGAGTAGGAGGGGTGGAGACACAGTTGGGAACAACACGCCCCTGAGTAACTAACCCCAATGAGAAAAACATCACAAGCATGGAGGAGGGAGGGAATCAGACCCCATACTGGGCAACCCCAGCCCTGAGGACTGCACTAAGAAGATAATTTCCCATAATGTCTGGCTTTGAAACTCAGCAGGGCATAACTCCAGGAAGCTTTAAAAATTGGCCAAGGGATAACTCCAGGAAAGCCAGAGGGCTTTAGGAAAATGAGTCCCCACCCTTAAAGAACCAACACACTGAATAATATGACCTAAGACACAGCACATAAGCATCACTTTGAAAAGTACCTGGAGTATACGTGAAGGTGATTTCTTGACTAATTTTAGGATATGTGCCAGAGAGGCAGGAATCTGTAGATTTCTCCAAGAACAAAAGTATTGGTGGGTACCATTTTTTTTGCCACTCCCCCTCCCCTGCAAGCTTTGATAACCAAATGCTTGTGGGAGCCATTTCTAACAATCTTTGTCTACCTTGCTAACACCACAAGCCCTGCCCTAGTAGTTCCCCTGTGGACCTATCTGCCCCACCCAACCAGCCTGCTTTAGTAGGCATCCTTCCAAAGTGGCTCCTGCCCCACCCCACCCAGTAGGTAGCCCTGACCAGGACCAGCACCCTTCTGAAGTGACTTCTGCCCTTGGGGGGGTGCAGGGGAGGCAGGGGAGACAATTTCATATACCAGCACACTTGCAGTTCCTGCAGCTAGGCCTCTTAGCTGGCTATGAAGGAAGCAAGCCCTGCCTTTTAGTGTGCTTGCAGCTGTCATAGTAGCTAATTGCAAACAGCAAGACTGAGGACAGACCCTGCCCACCAGCAAGCTCATTGGTGGCTGCAGTTGGACCTCTCAACAGCACCAGGAGCAAATCCTGCCTAGTGTGCCTGCAGCAGAAAAAGCAGGTCTTTGTAGCCAGCTGGGCTGAAGACCGGCCCTACCCACCAGCATGCACATAGCCTTTGGGACCACAAAGGGGGGGTGTGCATGCAGCCTACACAGGAAACAACCTTAGAGTGCCTGGTTCTGGTGACCGGGGGGGATTGCACTATGGGCACCACAGAAGCTCTCTAAAACAAGGCCACCACTTTCAAGGCCAGAAGACATAGCTGACCTACCTAATACAATAAGCAAATACAAAGAATTAGACATAATAAGAAAACATTGGAATAAGTCAGCTATGCACATGCTGGTGGGTAGGGCTGGTCTTTAGCCCAGCTGGCTGCATGACCTGCTTTGTCTGCTGCAGGCACACTAGGCAGGATTTGCTCCTGGTGCTGTTGAGAACAAGAAAAAAAAATCACAGAAAAAGCTAAACAAAACAGATAAGTGATATCCTGATAAATAGTTAAAAGTAAGGGTCATAAAGATACTCACTGGACTTGAGAGAAGAGTGGATGAGCCCAGTGAGAACTTCAACAAAGAGACAGAAAATACAACCAGTCAGAGCAGAATAATACAATAACTGAAATTAAAAATAAACTAGAGGGAATCAATAGGAGATTAGACTGTACAGAAGGAGAGATCAATGAACTGTAGAACAGAAAAATGGAAAATGACCAAACTAAACAGCAAAAAAGAAAAGAAGAAGAATAAAAAATGAGGACAGGTTAAAGAGACCTCAGTGACATCATCAAGAACAGTAACATTCACATTATAGGGGTTCCAGAAGAGTAGAGAGAGAAGGGGGCAGAAAACCTCTTTGAGGAAATAATAGCTGAAAACTACCCTAATCTGGTGAAGGCAACAGACATCCATGTTCACAAATGGCAGAGCGCCCCAAAAATGATGACTCCAAGGAGGTCCACATTGTAACACATAATAATTAAAATGGCAAATTTAATGATAAAGAATCTTAAGAGCAGCAAGATAAAAGTAAACAGTTACCAAAAAAGAAAAGCCCATAAGGTTATTAGCTGATTTTCAGCAGAAACTTTGCAGGCCTGAAGAGAGTGGCATGATATATTCAAAAGACAAAAAAAAAAAAACACCACCTACAACAAAGAGTATTCTACCCAGCAAGATTATCATTCAGAATCAAAGGAGAGATAAAAACTTTTCCAGACAAACAAAAGTTAAAAAGACCTCATCACCACTAAGTGAGACTTACAAGAAATGTTAAAGCGAATCCTTTAAGTGGAAAGAAAAGGCTCTAACTAGAAGCAGGAATATTATGAAAGAAAAAAATTTATTGGTAAAAGCAAACATATAGTAAACATAGTAGATTAATCACTTACTAAGCCAGTATGGAGGTTAAAACACAAAAGTAGTAAAATCAATTACATCTACAAAAATTAGTCTATAGATACATAAAATAAAAACATGTCAAATATATCATATACTTAAAACATGGAGGAGGTTATAAAAATTTTATTGCTTTTAGAATGTGTTCACACTTAAGCAAGCAGTATAGACTGCTATACACATAGGATATTATCTATGAACCCCATGGTAACCACAGATCAGAAACCTACAATAGATACACACACAAAAAAAGAATCCAAGCATTATATTAGACAAAACGATCAAACCACAAAAGAAGAAAGGAGCAAAGAATTACAAAAATGACTGGAAAACAATTAAGAAAATGTCATAAGTACATACCTATCAATAACTACTTTAAATCGAAAATAGACTGAATTCTTCCATCAAAAGACATAGGGTGACCAAATGGACTTAAAAAACAAGACCCATCTATATGCTGCCTACAAGAGACTCACTACAAGATACCTAAAGACACAAACAGACCGAAAGTAAAGGAATGGAAAAAAAAAAATATTCCATGCAAATGAAGGGGAAAAAAAGCTGGGGTAGAAATACTTATACCAGACAAAACTGACTTTAAAATAAAGACTGTAGCATGAAAGAAGAAGATTATGTAACAATAAAGGGATCAATCCAACAAGGGGATGAAACAATTGTAAATATCTATGCATCCATTAGAGGAGCACCTAATTATATAAAGCAAATATTAACAGACATAAATTGGGGAGATTAACAGCAATACAATAATAGTAGGGGACTTCAATGTCCCACTAACAATAATGGATAGATCATTCAGACAGAAAAATCAACAAGTAAACAGTGGTTTTGAATGACACATTAGACCAAATGGACTTAACAGACATGTAGGGAACATCCTATCCAAAAACAACAGAACACACATTTTTTCAAGGGCTCAAGGAACATTCCCCAGGATAGGTCACATGTTAGGCCACAAACCAAGTCTCAACAAATTTTAAAATACTGAAATCTTATCAAGCATCTCTTCCAACCACAATGGTATGAAACTAGAAATCAATTACAAGAAAAAAACTGGAAAAAAACACTAACACATGGAGGCTAAGAACATGCTATTAAACAACAAATGGATAAACAAACAAACAAAATCAAAAGGGAAATAAAAAAATACGGGGAGACAAATGAAAATAGAAACACAGTGGTCCAAAATCTTTGGGATGCAGCAAAGCTGTTCTAAGAGGAAGGTTTCTAGGAATAAAGGCCAACTTCAAGAAACAAACAAACAAATTCAATCTAACCTTATAACTAAAAAAAATGGAAAAAAAAGAACCAACATATCTCAAAGTTAGTAGAAGTGAGGAAATAATAAAGATCAGAGCAGAAATAAATGAAATAGGGACTAAAAAAGAAAAAAAAGTAGAAAAGATCAATGAAACCAAGAGGAGGTTCTCTGAGAAGATAACCCAAATTGATGAACCTTTAGCTGGACTAATCAAGAAAAAAAAAGAGAGAGGACTCAAATAAATAAAATCAGAAATGAAAAGAGGAGAAATAGCAACTGATACCACAGAAAGACAAAGGATTATAAGAGAATATTATGAAAAGTTACATGACAAAAAACTGGACAATTTAAAAGAAATGGATACATTTCTAGAAACAATCTCCCAAGATGGAACCAGGAAGAAACAGAAATTTTGAACAGACCTATTACTAGTACCGAAGTTGAATCAGTAATCAAGAACTCCCAAAAAACAAAAGTCCAGGACCAAATGGTTTCACAGGTGATTCCTACCAAATAATTGAAGAAGAGTAAATACCTATTTTTCTCAAAGTACTACAAAAATAGGATAGGAAGGAAAACTTCCAAATTCATCCTATTTGAGGCCCGCATTACCCTGCTACTAAAACCAGACTGATACTACTAAAAAGGAAAACTACAGACCAATATCCCCGATTAACATAGATGCAAAAATTCTCAACAAAATATCAGCAAACCAAATTCAACAATACATTAAAAGGATCATTCACCATGATTAAGTGGGATTTATCCCAGAGAAGCAAGGATGGCTCAATATTTACAAATCAATCAACATGATAAGTCACATTTAAAAAAGGAGGTATAAAAACCATACAATCATCTCAAGAAATGCAGAAAAGGGATTTGACAAAATATAACATCCATTCAGGATAAAAACTCTCAACAAAGTTGGTTTAGAGAGACTATACCTCAACATAATAAGGGCCTTTTATAACAAACCCACAGCTAACATCATCCTCAATGGTGAAAAACTGAAAGTTTTCTTCTAAGATCAGCAACAATACAAAAATATTCACTCTCACTGCTTTTATAAAAGTACTGGAAATCTTAGCTGCAGCAATCACACAAGAAATAAAAGGCATTGAAATTGATAAGGAAGAAATAAAACTGTCGCTATTTGCAGATGACATGGTACTAAATATAGAAAATCCTAGATACCCTATAAAAAAAACTATTAGAAGTAATAAATGAATTTAGTAAAGTTGCAGGACACAAAATTAATACACAAAAATTGGTAGCATTTCTAAACACTAATAATGAAGTAGCAGAAAGAGAAATTAGGAAAATAATTCCATTTACAACTGCATTAAAAAGAACAAAATACCTAAAAATAAATTCAACTAGGGAGGTGAAAGATCTATACTGAAAGTATAAGACCTTGAAAAAAATGAAGATGAAAAAACAAATGTAGAGTTATACTATGCTCATAGATTGGAAGAGTTAATATTGTTTAAAATGTCCATACTTCCCAAAGGTATCAACAGATTCAATACAATACCTATCAAAATACCAATAGCATTTTTCACATAACTAGGTAAGTAATCCTAAAATTTGTATAGAACCACAAAATCTCCCAAATAGACCAAGAAACTTGAAAAGGAAGAACAAAGCTGGAGGTACAGAATCCCAGATTTCAAAACATACTACAAAGCTATAGTGATCAAAACAGTAGGGTACTGCCATAAAAATAGACACATAGATCAAAGGAACTGGATAGCGCACCCAGAAACAAACCCAAATCTGTATGGTCTAATAAACTAGGACAAAGGAGGCAAGAATATACAATGGGGAAAAGACAGTCTTTTCAATAAATGGTACTGGGAAAACTGGACAGCTACACACAAAAAATGAAGCTGGACCACTTTCTTACACCATTCAGAAAAACAAACTCAAAATGGATTAAAAACTTAAATGTGACACCTGAAACCATAAAACTCCTTAAAGAAAACATAGGCAGTAATCTCTTAGACATTGGCCTTAGCAACATATGTATGGGTATATATCCTAAAACAAGGGAAACAAAAACAAAAATTAACTGTTGGGACTCACCAAAATAAAAAGCTTTTACACAGCAAAGGAAACTATCAACAAAATGAAAACACAGCCTCCTGAAGGGGAGAAGATATTTGCAAATGATATAACCAATAAGGTTATATATAATACCTGAAATATATAAAGAACTTATACAACTCAACACCAAAACAAATAATCCAATTAAAACTGGGCAGAAGACCTGAAAAGACATTTTTCCAAAGACATACAGACGGCGAACAGACACATGAAAAGATGCTCAACATCACTACTCATCTAGTAAATGTAACTCAAGACCACAATAAGGTATTACCTCACACCTATCAGAATGGCTAGTGTCAAAAAGATAAGAAATAACAAGTGTTGCCAAGATATGGAGAAAAGGGAACCCTCATGCATTGTTGGTGGGAATATAAATTGGTATAGCCACTGTAGAAAACACTATGGAATTTCCTTTAAAAATTAAAAATAGAAATTCCGGGCGCCTGGGTGGCTCAGTTGGTTAAGCAACTGCCTTCGGCTCAGGTCATGATCCTGGAGTCCCGGGATCGAGTCCCGCATAGGGCTCCCTGATCAGCAGGGGGTCTGCTTCTCCCTCTGCCCTCTTCCCTCTCGTGCTCTCTGTCTCTCATTCTCTCTCTCTCAAATAAATAAATAAAATCTTTAAAAAAATATAGAAATTCCATGTAATCCAGTAATTCCATGACTCAGTATATACCCAAAGAATACAAAAACACTATTTCAAGAAGACATATGCACCCTTATGTTCATTACTTCATGATTTATAACAGCAAAGATATGGAAGAAACCTAAGCATCCATCGCTAGATGAATGGATAAAGAAGATGTGGCATATATAAAAATATAAATAATGGAATACTATTCAGCCCTAAAAAAGAATGAGGTCTTGCCCTTCACAACAACATGGATGGACCTACAGAATATTATATATATATATATATATATATATATATATATATATATATATATATATATATATATATATATATATATCAGACAGAGAAAAACAAATATATGATTTCACTTATATGTAGAATCTAAAAAACAAAACAAAACAAAAAAACAAACAGATTCATAAATACAGAGAACAAACTGCTGGTTGCTAGAGGGGAAAACGGTGAGCAGATGGATGAAAAAGGTAAAGGTGATTAAGTCACAGAGATGAAAAGTATAACAGGAAATATAATCAATAATATTGCATAACACTGTATGGTGACAAATGGTCATGGTGAACAGTAAGTAATGTATAAAATTGTCAAATCACTATGTTGTACACTTGAAACTAATATAACATTGTATGTCAAGTATACTTTAATGATAAAAAATAATAAAATAAGATTAAAAAAATACTATCCTTTTCTCCCTGAATTATACTGACAACTATGCTTTAAATAGTATTTCAACTTTATGGGACTACAGATGACTGTAGATATGTGGAGGTATCTTTGGATTCTCTATCTGTTCCATTGATCTATTTGTCTATCCTCTTGCCAATATATCACACTGACTCTAGGACCAGGGATGGAATAACTACATAGGGAATTCTGACCAATAACACTTCGATGGTTAGATTAAAAAGGGTTTTATAATAACTATTATAATTGGGCAGCATGGGTGGCTTAGTCGTTAAGCGTCTGCCTTTAGCTCAGGTCATGATCCCAGGGTCCTGGGATCGAGCCCCACATCGGGCTCCCTGCTCAATGGGAAGCCCGCCTCTCCCTCTCCCACTCCCCCTGCTTGTGTTCCCTCTCTTGCTGTGTTTCTGTCATATAAATAAATAAAATCTTTAAAAAAAAACTATTATAATTATTCTACCCCATGGTAAAGTGATCTTAATACATCAATATTTACATTGTAAGTTCCTTGAGGAAAGCAATTTTGCTGCCTGTTTTGTAATTGGCCATCCTATACCTGGTAGACGATCAATAATGATTGATTATATCAAACTGTGAAATTTCTCAACTAATAGATAACTAAAAATGATGTTGCTAAAATGTTTAAGAGGCTGGAAATTCGAGGAAAATCCATTAAAAGTTAGACACATTTTAAGTAAACCCAACAGATATTCTCTAATTGGGTTCAAAGACTGAGACTCAGGAAATGGGATATAGACCTGGCACTGTAGGTCAAGTTATTCCACATAATCACTTCACTTTTTGTGTTATGTTGAATTATTATTGTTATTATGTAATAGTATTTCAATTTTATGGGACTACTGTGAGATAAAATAAAAAGTTGCTATGAGTAATGTATGGGGATTAACATAAGAATAAAAAAAAACTTGCTATGAAAAGAGTTTATCTAAGATGCTATTCTTTTTAAAAATATATATACAATTCAACCTAAGTCTACATTTCTGTTGTGATATTATTATTGATATATATGAAGATTTTAAGACCCTGTAAGACACTAAGAACATCTGAAACTAGCAACAAGAAAATAAATTAATTTTAAAACAGATAAAGAGTTAAGTTCATTGCATTATAATCTTAAACTTAAAACTGATCAGATTATATTATTCATACATACACAACTCTATTAACTGGAGACCTCTATTAATTTGGCCAGAGAAAGAAATCTAATAGTCACAAAGGCCCACTTAAGTTGTCGAATCTTTCTTTGGATTTGACCAGTTAATTGCGTATGCCCAGGAATTCAGCATCAAATTAAAGGTTAGCAAAGATACCATCCAAAAAATTATTTATATGACAGAACACAAAGATAAAAGTTATCTGACTATCTGTTTCCTGGGAAAAGGAACAACTCTATAAGGAAAAAAAAAAGTCAAAATACAGGCATTTTTTTGTTTTTGATTTTTAAATTTTAGTGTCACTTTTCCTCACAGCACTGTGGTTGTCTAACCCAAAGTTGGTGCTCAATAAATATGTGAATAAATGAAAAACTGCTCCTTTGTCTGTGTTCCCTAAGTCCCATATAGCACAAGTTGCATATCTTATTGTGATCATTTATTTACATGCTGTTTCCTCCTGGACTATGAAGTCCTCTAGGATAGAAACTCCTGGCTTCTCCAATGCCTGACACACAGAAGGCACTTAGACTATGTCGCTCAGCTAATGTTGATAGGCTTCTCACAATAACTTCATGGTGATCAGGAGAAAATAAAACCTCCTTTAACACTTTGACAAAGACAATCCAGAGCCAAATGGGAAATATTAATTAGCACCTTGCATTGGACAATGCATATTTGCACACAGGTGAAAGGGAATTGACAAGGAGGAGGAACTCCCCCCCACACAAAGGTAGGAAAACTATGAAGAAATAATTACTGTACAGAAAAACTGTCAGCTTCCCATCATGAACAGTTTACCCCAACACCTCTAGATATGAGTCCTTAACTAAACAAGTATTTATGAAAATACAATAGATATTCTTCTAATATGGGCTGTCTTTGCCATGATAATGAGGTTCTATCTTTTATGTATCTTACCCATTAGGATGGATTAAGTAGCCACCTATCTAGCCAATCTGGTCTAGTCATTTGTTCTCTTCTTAACATTAGCCAAATGTTAATGTTGTGTCTGTAGATGAAACCTGCTAGCAATATGGCAATGTGGCTTAAAGGATTATGCTATACAGGTGACCCTGCTTGGTGGGAAAGATGCATCCAAGAATTCTTTCTCTTCTACCCTGTATTATTCGACTTGTAGCAAAGGTAGAAAAATATCAGTAGAAATAAAAAGAAACTGAGAGGGTTGAATCCTTTGTCATTTTCTTTAGACGTAGCTTTAATTAACAGCAGCTGGACAGGACCAAGTGGGTGAATGTGGATTCCCTGGGATGATTCAGTGTTTTGCAAACCCAATGAGTGTCCAACTGAGCCTATAGCATGATATCCAAAAGATGTAGCATGGCTAATATTTCAAGCTGGAGGCTAACACTAGAGGAACTTAATATTCATGTTCTCTGATGATGCTGGAGGTACAGAAAATGGAATTATCTCACTTAGTAAACACCAACTCTGTGCTAGGCACTATGTATGTACATTATTTCATGTAACCCTCATAACAAGTCTTCTAAAAGCAACCATTATTATTTCCCCAATAAAATATTGAAACTGAGATTCAAAGCAATTCAGTAATTATCACAAGGGCATAATGTCAGAAAGAGATACAGAAATATTCAAACTGGTTACATCTGACACCCCAGCCTCATGTTTATAGGACTGCACTATTCTGAGTCTCAGAGTGAACTGAAGAACGGTAATTATTTTAGAAATCTCGATCACTGCTGCCCATACAATAACCCCTGGTTACACGTGGTTATCGAGCACTAGAAATATGGCTAGTCCAAACTGAAATGTGCTGTAAGTGTAAAATGCACACCAGATGTCAAAGATTTAGTATAAACGTAATAATTTGGATGTATTGGATAAAATATATTATCAAAATTCATTCCACCTGTTCCTTTTTACTTTGCTAATATATCTAGTAGAGCATTTAACATTACATGTGTGACTCACGTTTGAAGCTTATATTTCTACTGGGCACTGAGATCACTGAAGACTTTGGTGGTTGCTGGCAACCATACTTGGGTACAGGCACAGTATAAACATACTAGTTCTCAACCAGCAACAATTTTCTCCACCTCTTCTAAGGAAGATCTTACATCAGGAGACATTTTTGCTTGTCATGACTGGGGGACAAGGTGCTACTGGAATCCAGTAGGAAGAGGCCAGGGGTGCTGCTAAGCATTCTACAATGCCCACCCAGGACAGCTCCCTACAACAAAGAGTTATTAGACCCAAAATATTAATAGTGCTGAGGTTGAGAAACCCTGGGTTTTGGGATAAGGAGAATTAGTATAAGCAGGCAATGCTCTCTATTCTGTGAAGAATCAGGAACTAAGCTGGGAGTAAGCAGGGACTTCAACATAGGAGATGAGAAATTCAACACTCAGACCAAGGTACCAAGACTAGATCTCAGAAACAAATAGCGTTAGTCTATTCAGGAGCATTGCAGCACATTCAGAGGCCCACGCCCTCATCCCACTCAGCTCATCCAAGTCAAGTAGGAGTTACTTAGATCCAGGGATGAGAGAAGGGTGTGTAGAGACTTGGAGCCAGCCAAGGTCTGACATACCTAACAAATGAGATCAATTACATGATTTTTCCCACAGATTTTTCCATGCAAACTCTTAAGTGTCAGCCTCAACTCCTGCTTATGTCAGGGCTCAGAGAACAGTCTCTTCAACCAAATAATACAAATTGAATTTATGAAAAAGGGAATTGGCTGTGTGGGTTAAACTAGCATTTTCCAGAAATGCTTTATTGGTTTCAATAGACCTTTATTATACATTTTAGAACACATTTCAAGACAAAGAGACAGCTAGGTTTTAGTTGAAGACTGAATTTTAGCAGCAAAATTTGAAATCTGTGATATGTGCATATTAAGCCATAGAGACCTTCACTTCAGGGGATGAAATGATTAAATTCAGCCTCCGTTCCTGAGATACCGCAGTGTGAGGGAGGGTGAGCGTACTGTAAACAGTTTATTTTTAGCCTGAGCTTGAGACAGAATATTCTTTTCCAGTGTGCTTGACAACAGATATCTCTCTGTCTCTTTAGGTATGTGTCTACATCACACTGGCCTGTCCGATTCTACATGTTAAAAAATAAGGTCATGGCATAGGACATGGACACAGATGACCTTATCACTGCACCCGTTTGAGCCCTTGCGCTGCTCAAGTATCCTTACAGACCCTGCACCCAAGAGTAAAGTGGGAAACATACTTACAGCCAGGGCAGTCTGTTACCTTCTCAGGGGAATTTGGGTTTTTTTGTTTTTGTTTTTGTTTTTGTTTTAAGATTTTATTTATTTGCTTGACAGAGAGAGACACAGTGAGAGAGGGAACACAAGCAAGGGGAGTGGGAGAGGGAGAAGCAGGCTTCCCATGGAGCAGGGAGCCCGACGCAGGGCTCGATCCCAGGATCCTGAGATCATGACCCGAGCTGAAGGCAGTCGCTTAACCGACTGAGCCAACCAGGCGCCCCGTTTTTGTTTTTTAAAGGGCAAACAAGAAGAAGGCAAAGATTAAAGAGACACAAACAAAAAATGAGAATGGGATTGAGAAGGTCTGAGTTTAGGTCCAGGCTCCCTTGTCACTCTCACAGTTGAGTCATCCTGAGCAAGTGACAGAACCTATCCTGCCTCTATTCCATAATTGTAAAGTAGGAGCTATATGATCACCAACTTCTTGGGCTTATGTGAGATTAACAAAGAACGCCATGTGCTCAGGAACTTGAGCTGTAGCATCCAGACTAAAATCCTGGCTTTGTCACTTGCTCACTGTGTAAACCTGTGCCAATTACTTATGTCTGATTCTCCATGAAGTGGGGAAAACAATAGCCCCTGCCTACTAGGACTAACTGGTTATAACAGGTCAAGCACAGATAGCTCTCCAGTCCTATGTGACAGTGTCATTTACCATTGTGCAAGACATAGAAAGCATAGATGGGCTTTGGGACAAGGCTCAGAAAGGTGTGGAGGTCACAAATCACGGTGGAAAAAGCATCTGGAATTATTTATTTCATTGCTGCTTTATTTTTGGTTTATTATTGTATGTATATTTTTATTAAATAATGCTCCTCTCCAGTGTTTCCACTCATGTCACAGTCAACGGGACTGCCACTCCAGAACCAGATGCATGCAGCAGCTGTGAGGATCTCAGAAGACCAGGCCTATGTAGTCTTTTTATCATATAAAATCTCTAATGGAGAAACTTTGTGTATTTCGGGGAAAGGAAGGATTCCAAATGAAAATTGAGTTTCAATTTCTTTCCCTCTGTCTAGTGGGATGAGGCTCTGATATGGATTTAATCTGATTGAAAGGAAATAAAGAAATACAGCAATTCTTGTGCACCCCCAAATTTGGTGGTTTCATCTCTACCTCAGAAGCATGAAGCAGTGATAGTACTCTCTGTCAAAATGTCTTCTATCTCAGTTCCTAGTGAACTTATCCAGGTTCCTAGAGGATAAGAATAATCTGTAACGAATAAGTAAAATAAAGAGTGATAGCATAAATAGCCCTGAGGAAGATGAAAGGTGGACGACCGGAGGAAGCTGGGGAAGGCCTCCCTCCAAATCCATGAGTCATGCCTTCTGAACAAGGAGGATCAGCTACAGGCAAAGCAGATGGCATCATAACAAAATGGCAGGAGTAGCACTGACACCAGGTGGACTGATGTCATGGCTACCGGATTAACCCTGGAGAAGCTGAGGAGGCTCTGCCACAGGTGAGTAGGAGGCAGGCATGCTGGTGACGGCACTGATAGTTTAAGCATCAGGAACCAATGTATCCTCCCCTGACCTTCTGATTGGTTTGACCCAGGGACAGTGGTTTACAGGTATATCGTCATCTTTTGGGGTGACTTTTATCCTGACCATAACCAGAATTAGGATGATGAGTGTCTAGAAGCTGTCTAAATTTAAAGAATGGAAACAGAAGATCCTGTGAGCTCAGAAGTTTGGATAAAACCTAGTTTTCACCTCTCTTCCTGGATGTAGTGACAAGATTTACCCTGTAATGATAAGGTGGTTTATTTACATGTAGACACTGAATTGAAATAACCTATTGTCAAGAGGGACAGACCTAGAAAAAAAAAATCCTTAAAATGGCAAATAAGTCTTTAGTGCCTCCCCACTTCTGCAATAGTAAAGTCCCCTCTCCACTGACACTTGCCCATGTTTTGCTATCTACTCTTCATCTCAGCAAAATCACTAATATTCTCACTTTGAGCATACCTGGGACACTTACAGAGTCATGGAGTTACTGAGCATCTAAGAGGGTAGGAACTTTGAGATCCCACAGAAGAAAGTCCTCATTTCCTAGGAAAATAAACTAAGGCCAAGATACATTACCCAGAGAGGTGCACCAAACGACAAAGAAAGAGGTGGAACTAGAAACCAGAACGTTTCTATAATAAAAAGAGTATACAATTAACTACCAAAGAGATCTGGGTTAGAGTCCTACTTATGCTAATTAATAGCCGTATAGACTTGGGAAGAACTTTATACTCCCCATACTTTACCTTCTCATGGGCAAAATGAAAATATTAATCCTCTCATTGTATGGTTGAAAGGATTTAGAAAGGATTTAATTAAATAAAAAGTTAGAGAAAAGCAAGTAGCAAGGCTCTGCAGTGGAAATGTGCTGCAGGTTTAAGGAACAATATAGAAGCATTGCAGGTGGAAAAGAGTGGGCAAAGGTGGTAGAGATGAAATCATCATGAAGGTCACATTATTTAGGGCCTTTGAGTCATGATAAAGCTTTTGATGAGTGAGATAAGATAAACCCATGGGGTGTTTTAAGCAGAAAAAGTGACATGTGTTGATACGTCTTTTTTTTAATAATTTTTTTATTATGTTATGTTAATCACCATACATTACATCATTAGTTTTTGATGTAGTGTTCCATGTCTTAAAAAGTATCTATCTGACTGCTATGGGAAGAACAGACTATAGGAGAGGTAGAAAAGCTGGGCAGGAGGATATTGCAATAATCCTGGCAAGGGATGATGGTGGCTTGGACCAGAGCTTGGTGGTGGGGATAGTGAGAAGTGGTTAGACTCCAGAAATATTTTGAAGTTAGAACTCAAACAGGATTTGCTGATGTAATGGATGTGATATGTAAGGGAAAGAAAAGAGTTAGGATTACTTGAATACTTTTGGTTTGTTTAACTGAAAGAAGAGTATATTTGGTAGAGGGAAAGCATAAATTCAGTTTTGGGAAGAGTAATTTTTGTGTAGAAGTAGAAATGTTGAGTAAACAGTTGGGTATGAGTCTTGCATTCATAGGAGAGGACCTGCCTGGAGATAAAAATATATATATATAGTAGTCATTAGAAGACAGGTTTTCTTTAAAGCCCTGTCTCGAAATGAGATCATCCAGAAAATGAGTATGGACAGGTTGGAGAAGATGTCAGAAGACAAAGCCATGGGACATTTGCAGTCCAGAGCAATGAGAAAGAATGTGCAAGAACATTAAGGAGTGACAAGTGAAGTAGGGATAAAGAGTGAAGGCTATCTCTGAACAGAGTATTTTAAGGACGAGGGAATATTCAACTATGTCAAATGTTACTGACCTAGTTAGATGAAGACTGAGAACTGACCATTGGTCTTAGCAACAAAGAGTTCACTGGAAATCTTGATAAAAGCAATATGGATAAAGTAGTAGAGATGGAAGCTTAATTGGAATAGGTTTATTACAGAAAGTGGGTAGGAAACTGACCAACCTGCCTACATATGAAAATATATTATAAAACTTCAAAAATTAAGACAGGTTTTATTGGCACATGAATAGAAAGACAGGCCAGTGTAACAGAACAGAATTTCCAGAAATAGATCCAATATATATGAGAATTCAATATATGATAAAGGTAACATTTCAAGAATAAATGGTGTTGAAATAAACTATGTACCATCTGGAAAAAGATAAAGTTGGATCCAACTTTATCCTTTCAAGTTTCCCAATGAAATCCTTTAATGAAGAAAAAAAAAAGTTCTGAAAGAAAACATGGGTAAATTCCCTTATAAACTGGGAATAGAGAAAATTTTGCTAATCATGACTCAAATTCCAGAAGCCACATAAAAGGTTAATAAACAAAAATTTAACTAATTGGTATTTCAAAAGATAAATGATAAATTGGAAAAGATATTTGCAATACACATCACAAAGCACTAATTCCTTAATATAATTACAAATTGGAACAAAAATGACAGTAACAGAAAAAAATAAATAGAAATAGAATTCCACAGAAGAGATATTAAAAGCCCTTAAATGTATGACAAGATACTTACTCATGAAAAGGAAAATAGAAATTACAACTACACTGAAATGTCATTTATCACCTATCAGAAGGGCAGCAACCCAGAAAGTTAACAATATCTTCTATTGGTGACTCTAAAGGAGAGCAATCAATACCATACTTTGTTGATGAGGGCACACAGTAAATGTCCGTGGAGGATAACCCAGAATAAATATGTATCAAAATTACAAATGCATTGTATTGGTTTTCTAGGACTTCCATTACAAAGAACCACAAACTGAATAGCTAAAAACAACTTTTTTTTTTTTCCAGGGGGACGAGGGCACTGCATAGTTCTGGAGACTAGAAGTCTGAAATCAAGGTGTTGGCAGGGCCATGGGGTAGGCTCCGGGGAAGAATGCTTCCTCGGCTCTCATTAGCTTCCAGTAGTTGCTGGCAATTTTTGGCGTACCTTGATTTTTAGATGCATTACTCACCAATCGCTGCCTCCATGCTCACATAGCTTTCTTCCCAGTATGTTTCTGTCTAAAATTCCCTCTCATAAGGACAACAGTCATTGGACTAATTTGGGCCCTCATTTTAATTTACCCTCAGTTTAACTGAAGTATGACTTCATCTTAACGTTGTTAACATCTGGAAAGATCCTATCTCCAGAGAAGGTCACATTTACAGGTTTGAAAGGTTAGGACCTGAACATATTTTTCTGGGTGACAATATTCAACCCACAACATACATTTTTCTCTCTACCCAGCAACTTTTCTGGGGGAAATTTATCTTACATGTTTATATCTATATGAAGTCATATGTGTATGAAGTTATTCATTACATTAATGTTTGTAACAACACATGACTAAAAATAAGTCAGGTGACTACCAATAAGGGTCAGCTAAACAAACCATGATATATTAGCACAATGGAATATGTGTAACTACACACGTTTGAGAAAACTCTATGAACTAATATGTACAGATCTGTAATATCTATTGTTAGGTGGAAAAAAAGCAAGGTGAAAAGAGATGCATTTTTTGACACTTTTTGGATAATAAAAATAAAATAAGAATACATGCTTATTTCGGCTCATATTTATAGGCAGAATCATTGGAAAGGTATCTAAGAATTAAATAAAATAGTTTACCTGTTTCAGGGGGAGAAGAAACCAGAAGAACGGGACAGAGATCGAAGTCAGACTTTCCAATGCAAACTTTTAAACTGTTTCATTTTTGAACCATGTAAATATATTACTTATTCAAAATATTTTGTTAAGATTTCTGTGAAAACAATTAGAGAATGGGAGAAGATTGCAGAGTGTGAACACAGATACCGTTTCTCCAAGTTTGATGCTGGTGATTTTCTATCAGAAAACATTAATGTAAGGTTTTCAAACCAGAAGCAGGATTTATAATTTTTCTTCAAATGATCCTTAAAGTGTTTCTTGACTGAAAATTAGAAGAGTCACTTTTCAGTTGAGTCATACCCCCAGGAAAGCAACCATGTTCTAACATCACAACTGCCATCTTGATGACAGAGATTGACATTGACTGTAAACTGCATCTTGATTTCAGAGATGTTAAAAGGTGGAAAACTGTGAGTCTTACTATAGGTTAAATATGATAACATAATTACAGAGCTGCACCAAGATCTCATTTGAAGATGAAGATGGTGGATTCAAAGTAGAACTGGCTAGCATGATTATGTGTTTCTCTCCACCCATGTTCAGTGGCTAAGAGTAGGTGGATGGTTGTATGTGCCCGGAACTGGAGCATTACCAGGGGATAATGGCTGAAAGGAGAAGGAGGTAAAGGAGCTGAAGGGTATGCAGGTAGAGAGGATCATGCTAATGGAATCTAAGCCAGTAAGGAGGGAAGTGAGGGCATGTGACTCGTCAGGGACAGATTTCCCTTTGCATGTAGCATATTTGCATTTCTGCATATATTTATTTATTCATTTTCCAAGCATTTATTGAATGCTTCCATATGTGCCATGCACCATTTTAAGCACTGAGAATAAAATATTGAGCAAGATAGAAAGTTCTTTCATTTCATTGAGTTACATTCCAGTCAGGGAAAAGCAGACCACAGACAACAAAGGAATGAAAACAAGTAACAAAAACAAGAATACTGCTCGCAGCTATGCAAAGAATTAAAAGTGCATACTGTGAGAGGTTAATCGGATAGCTAGTACAGTTAGGATAGTCAAGAAAAGCTCCTCTGATGAGGTGACATATAAGCAGAGATCTCAATGTTAAGAATGACCCAGCCGCATAAACAGCAGAGACAATAAGGGTCCCAGGCATGGGGAAGGCTACATGCAGAGTTCCTAATATGGAAGCCCACTGAGTTTGTTAGAAACACAGAAGAGAGGCCAGTGAGGCTGAAGCATGGTGGCTGGGGAGCAAAATGAGGAAAAGAGATGGAAGAGGTACATGGGGAACAGATCATACAGAACTTTGTAAACCAGGGCAAAGTGTTCGGATTTTATTCTATATATACATATCATGATAGGATCTGTTTTGTGTTCATAAATTTTCAATCTAGAAGCTGTAGAATGAATTATAGAACTGGTGACAATAGAATCAGGGAGACCAGTTAGGAAGTTACTGCAATAACACAGGCAAGAAATCATGGTGGTTTGGTTATGGAGACTGAGAAAAACAAATGGATTTAAGATGAGTATTCAATATTTTACACTTTTAGAGTGGTCAGTGCTTTATCTAAAAAGGGTCATATACTATGGGTCAGAAAAAAAGCATTTAGGGAGATGAGTGCATACTTGACTCCAGCATTGGAATATTGTCCCTTATTATATTCTCCCTCTGTAGCTCTGGGCCGCAGGAGCAACTTTAGACGTATTCATTTCTAACAAATGGTTCCATTCTACCAGAAGCTTACCAAACTGCCAACAGGAAATTCACTCACTTGTCAAGTAGGGAGAGAGAGGAAAGAAGGAAAGAAAGGAAGGAAGAGAGGGAGGAAGGGAGGGAAGAAGACAAAGAAAGAAGGCACATTGAAAAGATGTCAAGATCCCCATGAATGTAACATTTTAGGGGAAAGGATATAGCAGATATGTAGCTAAGGTTTCATTTGGTAATTAGATTCTGTATTTTTAACATTCACCATGTCCTTCATGTCCTTCTCAGAGGCATATTTGAAAAGGTAGCATTTGTATTTCTCTCAGAAATGATTAAGCATGTACTTGTCCTGATTTTCTCAGCCTGTATGTGATAGTGAGCAAACCTGTCCCTGCTGTCCTCTGTAAATCATGCAGGTATCAGTGCTCATGAAAATCACTGCACTGCCTTTGAGATTGTGGGATTTCTCCATCCACATTAACCTTTAAGATGAGGGATAACATTTTCCTTTGCATGAGGTGGGGGGAAGGGAAAGAAAAAAACCCCAAAGATATGAGGGGCACCAGCAAGCTATCAATGACATAAAGAGTGACTGTGTCTTCCTCTGGAATGACATCGAAGCAAAAGCTTTTGTCATAACGGACTAAAAAGGAAAAACAAAACAAAACAAAAAAACAGCTTAAATTGAAAACCACAAGTATGTTCAGAAGAGTAAAGACACAGATCAGCTCAGCGGATTCCAGAGGAAGTAACGGCAATAGTCCAGGTAGGGGAATATGCCTTTAAACAAGTCCCAGCAGGACAGCCAACTCAGGAACATTGGCCCCAATACCTACCTGCATCATTTCAAAGAGGGGTCTGGGAGGAAACAGAGATATTTGAACCTGGGGACTAATCTTTACATAATTTAAATGTGCTGTGGACAACCACACCTGTCAACTGGCAGTTGCTATTCACAGCTCCGTTTTTAGTCATTAGAATTAACTCTAACCTCAGCAAGATGCACTGGTATACAGCAATTTTATTTCCCAAGCCATTAGCGTGGGTTTGAAAAATTCCTGCATTTTGGCCTCAGTTACTCACAAGATACAGAAAGAGTGATACTCACACCTTTATAAAAAGTATCAAATTTGAGAAAGGATGCCCTGAAACTTAGATGTTTCTCATTTGCAAAAAGGATGTTAGGGAAGTTCCTAAGAATGGATCATGGAGGGTTATCACGGACATTTTCTAAAGAGGATATATTTTGATGACAAATTGGAAATACGAGTTAATCATTAAGCAAAATTGAAATACCAGTGAATTAATTAAATCCCTATGCATGAAATTTGTTTTAGAAACTTAACGCCTGTCAAAGTACCCCCAAAACGATGAGCAGAGTTGTGATGTTTTACTAGCACTTAATCATGTGACTCTGTATAAAATGTAGCATTCATTTTAGAGATGATGCCAAGTAGCAAAAAAACATGAGCTGAGAAATGTTACTGGAACATGCTGTGATGAGATTAAAGCAGGCAGGACTGAGGGGTATTCTAGAAACAAATTAAAAAAGCACTAGTGGAGGCAGGTCTATGCTTGGGAAAAGCAGAACATTCTTCCTTTTCAGTGCAATAAAGTACAGAGGGAAAGCAAAATCTGGCATGTTTGGGCTAGAACACAGTAAATCTATTTGCCCAAGCAAAGGACAGAGTATGGAAAGAGCAATTTTCAAATGGTTGACCATTACTTAATTTTCTTCTCAATATTCCAGAAGGTCCAGCACAATGCTGGATACATGGGTACACAGCTAGCCCTCCATGCTGGGTGCCTGATCCAAAAATTATGGTCTCAAGTTTGAGCAAGCAGACACTATACCTTTTGTAAATACACTACCACCATTCTGCACTAAGGATAGGGTTTACCTTGTTGGTTTTCTACACTTTTTTTTTTAAGAAAAGATTTATTTATTTGAGGGGTGGGGGAGAGAGGCAGGAGGAGAGAGAGAATCTTAAGCAGAGCCTGCCTGAATGCAAAGCCCATTGCTGGGCTCAGCTGCACAACCTTGAGATCATGACCTGCGCCAAAATCAAGACTTGGATGCCTAACCAACTCAGCCACCCTGATGCCCCTAGACTTTTTTAAGTGATGGAGAAAAGAGTAATAATAACAGTAATAATAAAAAATAGTAGTAATAATAATAAAAAATTAAGTTTAGGTGCATCATTCTGTAGTTGTCACATTATAAACGGACAAAAAGTTGAGGAAATATTTTTCTGGTATTCAAAAACCATTATCTGACTACAAATGTCCTTGTGTCTTTGATGAACAAATAAATTCCTGACATAGGTCTTCATTGTTTTACTATCGCCTTTCTCTCTAATGTAAAGAAAATTCCAACCAGTAATTCGTGTTAAAACTACCTTTGTTCATCAATTACAACCATAGGTTGTCTACAAATAAAATAATTTTTAAAAAAATCAACAAAATATTCTGTGAGAATCAATTGGCTTTAAGGAATTTACAATAAAGAATATTGTTTATGTTACCGTAACTTTTAAATTGTGTACGACACATCCTGTTATCAATAAAATTCATAATAACCATGTGCATGCGTGCACGCCAGGAGAACCAATTGTTAGACCCTTACCACTGAGGATAGGGCAGATAATACCAAAAGCAAAATACCCAAAGACAAAGAAAATGAGGCCTGAAATGACCAAATTTCTGTATTTAAAATGTAAAAGTACAGATGGAAATCTGGGTTGCAGGAAATCAAAAAATGAAAGGATTAACAGATGCTGGTCAAAGCAGGAAGAACTGACCAGTCTTCCACATTTTTGAGAACACCTGTAGCCTTTGCTTACACTTTTTTGTCTTCAAAGAAACTAGTAACTAAATAACTAATATTAGGTAATTACCATATATCAGATGCTATACTAAACATATTACATAGAACATCCATTTAATGACCACAATAACCCAAGGAGTCAATCTGGTCATTCTCGTTTGCTCAGATGAGAAAACAGAGGATCAATGTGATGTGAGGTACTTGCGGGTAGTACAGGTAGTTGTTCTGGGAAAATTTGTTTAGACTAGAAAGAAGTGCTTATAATTTGCACTGGAAAAATAAATAAATAAAAGCCTCCTTCATTTGAGTAAATCTTCTAGAATTTCAATCTACCTTTCCAGCCCTAAACCACCACAACTGATCCACCATACTAATAGTTCAACAAACTATTTTTCTGTCCACCTCACCTAATCTCTCACATATATATGTTACGTTTTCAACTTGTTTGCCTTTTTTCAAGTACTCTTGTTTTAAATAACTTGTCCTCACAAATCCCAATTCCAAAATCTACCTATGCTTTAAGGTTCAATGTAAATGCAGTCTCCTCTGGATTCCTTGATTTTCCCAGCTTAAAAAAAAAAAAAAATCCTTTATTCTTCTCACTCAAGCCACTTTAACTGTATCTCTCATAATACTTAACCACTTTCCACATTGAATTAGGCAGTCTTTCCCAAGATAGAATCTGGAAAAACTGTCCTCAATTGGCTCTACCATCTCCAATATCTATTAGCATATCCAAGACTTTGAGAAGTCCTTGCAGTACAAAAACATTCTTTAACTTTATTTTTCCCAATGTTACCCCATTTATTTTACCCTGGAATCCTCTTTTCTCCAAATACCCATTAATGACACATGGCTCCAGTGTTCCAAAGGGATCACAATTTAGGGAATACTAAAATATATCATCACTCCTACTAAATGAAGAACAGAGACTTGGATGGCCATGGAGGCAAGGTCATAAAACCAGATTTTATCTCTTTATCACTCAATGTGACTTATCATTGCTTTGCATATAGGAACTAAAAAAAATATTGGTTGAATGAATGAGTAAATGAATTGGAATAACTAGGATTTATACTTGAGTAAAAGGACCTAACAAGTATCTAACTTGGTGGCATCCCTATGACAAAGTTATTCCAAAAAACAGTCTAAATAGCAACTGACAGAGGAAATCACAAGGCATATGGCTGACAACTCCTCAGTTTACCGCACAAGTAGGGAAAAATAGCAGCAAAGATTTGGGGAGTATCAGTATGGCCTGTCATTATCCCAAAAGTGTCTCCCACACTGGCATGCCAGAAGACTATTTATAGAAGTTCTTTCCTTAGGTTCAGACCTCCTGCCTGTACCTCTCTTAATTGCAATCTTTCTGGTAGGAGTCTCTGATGTATAACTAGCAATTTTATCCTATGATCCTCTTTTTCCAGATTGGAGAGAGAGGGCCACAGGAGACAATAGGTACCTTCCATGGAAAGACTCCTGGGGGGTGGGGGGGAAAGGATTTATAAAAAGGCCACCAAAGGACTAACTTATCTAATGTAACAAGTTTCCCAGTTGTGTATATAGATACGCGTATTTGTGTGGAGCTGTATGTAAACAGGGTTTCCTCCTTTTGAAAGCTATTTTTCCAGCTACTAACAACCATAAAAATATTGAAAAACTAGAACAAAGTTTTTATTAATATCAAGATTATTTTCCTTTTACCTTTACCCAGAGATACCAGGAGAAAAGCTCAGTGGAAAAGTATGAAGACTATAGACAGATTGAACCCAAGTTCAGTATAGTCTAGCAAACATGATGGAAAGATGTGTCTTTATTATTACCTATTACAAGCTGCCTGCTGTGTTCTCTGAAAAATGATCAAATCTGTTACCTCCTGAAAGCCAGTCACTGATACATGCTCCTCCCCTGTCCACCTACCTGGAGCTGCATCTCTCCTGCCTAGGGTCCTCACACAATCTTCCACGCCATGATTTATGATTAGAAAGATAAGGATTGCTGGGCGAGTTGTACACTAGAGCAGAAAGGAACCTAGATAAACCAATAAAGAGAAGAAAGCAAGGGGAAGGAGTGGACAGGAGAAAAAAAATAGAATGACTATTAAATAATTCAGGACAATTGCCCAAAGGAAAACACACACTGAATGGGAATGGAGGAAATAAATAGATCAAGGTATACAGCAGAAGGAAAAACTAGAGAAGAAAGGAGGAGGATATAAAAGAGCTCAGCCAAGGGAGAAAAGCAAGAGGGCATTGTTGGGTCTTGGCAGAAATATTAATAACTGGATAAAGAATTGATAAAAAAAAAAACAGCTCATAATCTCTTGACATCCTCTGAAGAGGCCGGAGGCAGTGGCTTCTGATGATTCACACAGGTTTATAATTCCCTCAGAAAGCCTATTTCTCTGGCGCAGGTTTACAGGCCCTTTGGAGTAAAGTCATATGGGTAGGGGGCAGACAGGCACTTCGGAAGGAATGACCTGAGGATAGTGGCTGAGGATGGGAAGAAAGGAATTTTAATTTCATCCTAGAACTGAGATACCAGACATTCTGAAATTAACAGTGAGGGCTATCCCACCTGAACATTTTCATTCAGCCAAATGATTTATCCTATGCTATGGATATTATTCCATTAGGCTATTCTGTCTTCCAACGGTCAGTGACAATTTTCCTTGAGTGACAATTGCAATGAATATGGGAGTCAGGGGGAAAACTTACCTGACAAAAGTTACCTGACAAAAAGTTACCTATACAGAAAAGATGTCCTGTGGCTGTACCAAAAGTGGGAAATTAGGAGAGCAAACACTATTCAGCAGACACTTATTGAGCCCGGGAAGCCCACTGGAGGAAAAGGGAGAACTACCTACCATGTGTCAGATTAAGAGACACAAAAAGGGCATCCTGGGATATACAGTCACCCTCTTTGAAAAGGCAGTAGAATATCTGTGTTTGTTAAACTCATTCCATGCAATTTTTTGCTGTTAATGTTAAGCTAAGCTTCCTTAAGGAAACTTAAGAGTTTATGCTTAACAGACCTCCCAGATGAATGTCAAACACCCTGAATCAGACACTTTATTTGACCTCTTAGAGCCTCGCTTTAGTCATTAATAAAATGGTTCTAATAACCTGCCTTATGGACAACCCATCGTTTAAAGGAGGTGCTTTAAAATGTTTGCTATCTATGTAAGTCTGTAAATCCTTTCAGAATTACAAATGGCACACTCTAAATATTAAATTACTACATTTTTTAAAAAGTCCAATAAAGACATAAATGTGGACAGGGTTGACAAATCCCACTCCCAAGGCTAGGGTCATCCTCCACACTGCCCAATACAACACAGGTGGAATGGAGGTTGGAGAGATATCCACCATATGCACTATTTATGTGCTAATAACACCTCCAAGTATTTTAATTGATATGTATCTATATCCTTCATTAGACTGTGAGTTCCTCAAAGGCAGAGACCATATCACCCAAATTTATTTTTCTATACCCAGCTACATAGTAAGTACTCAGTTTGTCTTTGAATAAATGATCACATAGGTGAAAAAGTTACTGAATTGTCTTGACACATCAGAAAATAGAGAGAAGAGCATTGACAATGAGATAACTCCTCTTGCCATGTACCAGCCCACAGGATTTGTCACCAGCCCAGAGCAAATTGTTCCAGTTCCTTGCTTAGATTTCTGCATCTTTTTAAAACAAAGGCATAATGCATGAGGCTAAAGATGGAGTCTCAGCAGTACATCTTTTCTGGATCTTGCTATTTCAAGTTTCCTTCTGCTGGGCACATAGCTCCATTTCAATGTATATATATACCTCATCGGAAACAAACTTTGTTCTGGGTTTGGTCAGTTTGAGAATTATCATCCCTTAGTCAGGTCAGTGGAAAGATGGGAAAGTAAATGGTTTCCTAAAGATGGGAAAGTAAATGGTTTCCTATGACTCCTATGACTCACTGGGTAAATTACCCCTCAATTTACAAGGCTCTGAGAATTCATTAGTTGGTCCAAAGCAACATTGTACTTGAGAGAGAGAAAGCTTTAATCCCTCTTCTCTCTCTCTACATTACACTGAAAGTCTGAACACAGGTAGAGCTGTGGTCAACTAAAGAGATTATATGCATTCCCTCTATTTGTTCTGCCTTGTGACAAGAACTTTTATGCATCTAGTTTTGACCCACAGAGTTCCTAAGCTGCCCCACATCTTTCTTCAGTATATACATTCTTTTCTCTCCTGAAATACCTGCTCTGACCCAGCTTTCAGCTCCTCTTTATTTAATGAACAATGCTCCCATATGTTCAGGAAATATTTAGTTTCAGTGCTAGTCCCTGCTTGACTCCTATTTGGTTCTATCCATTTGTTGGGCACCTCTACATAAATGGTACTGGTTGTGGTTCTCCTGCTTTCCTTGGGCTGCTTAATTTCCTACCCACCCACCCCCAGTATTTTTATGGTATGAAGAATTCATAAATCTCTCAGAATCTGCTCCCTACTTGATTTGTCAAAAATCAGACTCCCAGTGGTGCACAAGCCAGTTCATTTTCTGTGTCCCCTCTGTTTCTAGTTAACAATACCTTCCTGAAAATATTTCCTGAGAGCCTGTGTTGTTCAGGATACAATTCCCAGGCTCTAACTTGCATTAACCAATGTTACTGATAATATTAATATCATCAAATCCAACAACCATTTGTCTCTCATTATTTTCATCGACCTCTCAACAGCATTTGACACAGTTAGCCCCACCCTATCTCCAAAAGTCATGTTTTACTTTCCTATGACCATGCCTTTCTGGTTTTCTTCCTTTCTCACTGTCCTTTACTAACTCTTTCTCCTCTATTTGATGTCTGAATGATGGGGCATTCCAGAGCTCTACTTCTCCCCTCTTCTCCTCTCTCTCAGAGATTGGATTTAGGATTTTAGAGTAGGAACAATTCTAGTCACATCAGGATCTAGACAGATCTGAGTAAGGATGTCACTATGATTGACTAAATTAAGAAACCAAGAATCCAAGGCTTGGGAACAGTTTCCCACATAGAACTTGAAATCATCCCCAAAATGACAAACAGTGGGCGAAGATAGCTATGAGCCATGTTTCAGATTGTTTGATGAATTTGAAGGCGAGACTGGAGGGATGGATGAGAGAGCCAAAAAGTAGGAATGAAAAAGGGCCTGGAGAGCTGAGAGTATCCTTGAGACCTGAAGAGTATAACAATTTCACTTCTCCATTTCTAATAATATCAGTCATAACTGATCTTTCCCCTCTGGACCACTCCCAGCAACTTACCGAACACACATTTATGACATTTGATTTTATCTACATTTTTAATAAATATGTATAACAGATATGTATTTTTCTCTTTGACCATATTTTAACTTCTAGACCCTAGGAGAGAAGGAATTGGTTAACATATTCTTAGCCACTGTTCAAACAACCTCACACAAATAATAAAATGGTACCCAGCATAGATCTAGACAAGAAGGCCTAAGTGTTAATACAACTTGTGGAAACAATGACTAAAATTAACAAGTCAGGAAACGACAGATGTTGGCGGGGATGTGGAGAAAGGGGAACCCTCCTACACTACTGGTGGGAATGCAAGCTGGTACAGCTGCTCTGGAAAACAGTATGGGGGTTCCTCAAAAAGTTGAAAATAGAGCTACCCTACAACCCAGCAATTGCACTACTGGGTGTTTACCCCAAAGATACAAATGTAGTGATCTAAAGGGGTACATGAACCCCAATGTTTATAGCAGCAATGTCCACAATAGCCAAACTATGGAAGGATGTCCATCAACAGATGAATGGATAAAGAAGATGTGGTATATATATATATATGCAATGGAACATTATGCAGCCATCAAAAGGAATGAAATCTTGCCATTTGCAACAACGTGGATGGAACTAGAGGGTATTATGCTAAGCAAAATAAGTCAATCAGAGAAAGACAAATATCATATGATCTCACTGATATGAGGAATTCTTAACCTCAGGAAACAAACTGAGGGTTGCTGGAGTGGTGGGGGGTGGGAGGGATGGGTGGCTGGGTGATGGACATTGGGGAGGGTATGTGCGATGGTGAGCGCTGTGAATTGTGTAAGACTGATGAATCACAGACCTGTACCTCTGAAACAAATAATACATTATATGTTAAAAAAAAAAAAAAGAGGATAGTAGGAAGGGAAAAATGAAGGGTGGGGGGAAATTGGAGGGGGAGATGAACCATGAGAGACTATGGACTCTGAGAAACAAACTGAGGGTTCTAGAGGGGAGGGGGATGGGGGGATGTGTCAGCCTGATGATGGGTATTAAAGAGGGCATGGGGGCACCTGGGTGGCTCAGTCGTTAAGCGTCTGCCTTCGGCTCGGGTCATGATTCCAGGGTCCTGGGATCAAGCCCCGCATCGGGCTCCCTGCTCGGCCGGGAGCCTGCTTCTCCCTCTCCCACTCCCCCTGCTTGTGTTCCCCTCTCTCGCTGTGTCTCTCTCTGTCAAATAAATAATAAAAAATCTAAATAAAAAAAAAAAGAGGGCATGTATTGAATGGAGCACTGGGTGTTATACGCAAACAATGAATCATGGAACACTACATCAAAAACTAATGATGTAATGTATGGTGACTAACATAACATAAAAAAAAAAAAAAAGAATCACAGCTAGAAAAGGCCACTAAAACAAATTTAAAAACAAAACAATTAAAAGCACTTTAGGGGCACCTGGGTGGCTCAGTTGGTTAAGCGACTGCTTTCGGCTCAGGTCATGATCCTGGAGTCCCTGGATCGAGTCCTGCATTGGGCTCCCTGCTCGGCAGGGAGCCTGCTTCTCCCTCTGATCTTCCCCCCTCTCATGTGCTCTCTCTCTCTCATTCTCTCTGTCTCAAATAAATAAATAAAATCTTTTTTAAAAAAAAGCACTTTAGATGGGCAATGGAGTTTTTCAAGATCTGAAATTCATCAGGACTCAAATAAAGCTCAGGTAGAGAAAACAAAGAGAAAATCCCCTCTTCTTCCTACTTCTAGCTACTTTAGAGAAGAAAGGAAATTAAAAGGTACTTTTCTTTTCTCTGGTGATTCATTTGGTCTATGCCTATTTAGTAAATTCACAGAGGAAAAGTCAAAGCAGCCCATACCAGGCATTTAAGACCTACTCAGTTCAATAAATACATGTTATGGGCCTCCTTTGTTCCAGGCACAGTTCTAGACACTGTAGATACAGAGGCAAACAAGACATGTTGTGATCCTCTGGGTAGGATGACTTCTCTTCAAGGTTCACAGTCACTGCCATAGCCACCATCACTGGGGAGAGCTGCCCAAGACTGTAGGCTGGGAAGACATCAGCAGCCAGGTTATCCCAGCCATAACAAAGGTAGGTATACTCCCTGGGCACTCCGAGCACTGGAGCTCACCCAATAATCGTTGTAGATCCAAGAAACTGAATGGAGTTAGTCCTAAAATTCCCTGACATTGGTGCACTTCAGTAAATACCGGTTACATTGTTTTCTCTTTTCACTGGAAAACGTGGGTGCTGCTAAGTCTAAGTGACATGAACAAATCTCCCTTCACCCCCAGCCCCCATCCAGCACCTTTGCGCATTTTGAATTCATGGCTTTATTTCTATTAGTGCCCAAGAGTATTCACTTAGATTAAAGCTGCATCAGAAATGGATTTTTTTCTACTTTTGCCTCTGAAAAGTATAATAAAAAACAACCCAATAGATCTAGCAAATTAGCAGCATGATCTCAAACTTCAGGACGTATGTGCACCTATGCTGTGGCAGAAGAAAGGTAAAACTATTGATAGCTGAACCAATCAATCAGATTACATATTGCTATTTACCAGCAGGAAGGATGAAGGACAATTCTTCCATCTAAACTGAACCACGTTCACCACAAGAAACAAGAAACTCTCAGGGATGAAGAATATAAGGTTTTATTTCGTATGCAGCTACCGTAATCTTAGATGAAATAGGAACATTTGAAAGGTTAAGTTTTTTTTTTTTGCCACTCCAAAGGGGGAAACTTGGACAGATATGGGTTTTAGGCCATTTCCACTCATAGACTCATCGGCTGTGGTATTGAGCTAGAGTTGAAGAAATCACCCTGTCCTGATTTATGGTCCCTGGATTATAATAAAAGAAATATTAATTCTAAGTTCATGAGGAAAAGGAAAAGCAAGGATGATACTCACTGAAAAGCTTAGCAGCATTTAGACTGCCAATATTTACTTTATTTGAAAGGAGAACTGGAGAGCCCTGGCCATAAGGTGGCTTCTTGTTTGGGGGCTATAATCAATAAGTTATGAATAATCAGCATCCCTCTCTTCATCACCCATCTCTTCCTAAAACAATTCTCTTTTCAGAGAGTGGCTCATAACATCTGTCTACAATGACTGGTCATAGACTTAGCAAGGCAAAGCAAAACAAATAAGACTCCTTGTCCCATAAAACTTCCTTATCAAAATATACAGCCTCAAGAAGAGGGGCTAAGTGTGGACATCCTCTGGCTTTGTTTGGAAATTCACCCTTGCACACAGCATTCATTCAGCATGTGCCACATGCTCCAAGGCTCCAGTCCCTCTGCTGGACCTTTAGTAGTAAAAGGCATAGTCTGTGCTCTAAAGAAGTCACCAACAGATCTTCCCCAATGGGAAGAAGCTTTGCAAATACTCTGCTTTATACCAGCAATACATCCCTTTACCTTATTTCCATTTATCTCAAGCCAACATTTTCATAAAAGCTCTGTTACAGTCCTACCACTTCTGTGAAACATCACCTCAGTTCACACTCTTTCCGTTCTCTGAACATCTAGTCTGTATTGCCCTTTTGACATTTAGTGGTACATACTCTAACATGTGACATAAACTGTATTATTATTATCATTATATAACAGTTAACATGCCCTGTGCATTTATTTTCCCATATTACAACATCCTGGAGAGCAAAGACATCTTCATTTATGCTTTTTGGAATTCTTCACAAAACTTTAGTGTCACAAAAGGCTACACATCTAATGCAAACTGGCATAGATGTCAGGTAGGTAAGGAAGAACGTCATAATACTCAATTTGCTCTATAAAGTAGAGGTTGGTTTAGTGGTCCAATATAATGACAGGACTTATTATTATTTATGTTTAGCTGTGTGTATGTGCATGAGAGAGAGAGAGAGAGAGGGAAACACATGAATAAAACAAATATATTGAAAATATAATCCAAAAATAAAGCCTGGCTCTTAGGTGTTCAGTCATTTCTAATTAGTGCTTTTATTTATACTTTCAGAATCACAATTTTTTCCTCACTTGTGCATCCCTATTCATCCTCTTTTCCCAAGACCTGCTACCTCTTAACCAAAGAGGCAAACCTTCTATGAATGATTGGCAGTGGGAATTATGAGCTGTGGGTACACAGATGCTAGCTGGTGTAAGTGCATATGGGAGTTTGGTCCAGGATTCCATCTCAGCTGGTAAGAAAGGATCTTAGAAGCTACAGAAACAGCTGTTCTTCACAATAAATGTTAGGGAAGACAATGTGAGCCCCTTCCAATCGGTATGCCCAGAGCAAAGAACAAGTTGACAGAAATGAATTTGGATGATCTGATCAACTTATATAGCTGAGCAAAATCACTGAAATGCTTATGGACTTCCAAGCATAGGGAAGGACTTGGGCCAGGCATGGACACCAGAAAAACCACTTCCCCATTTCATCTCAAGTTCCGGAATTGGGGAGGTGGGGGGGGAAACAGTAGAATAGGAATAATGTGACTTTGGCTATAAGAGGTCAACATGTTCTACACATTTTTGAGGGTGTGGGATAGGAAGGCTATGTGCATAGGATAAGAAGGAAAAAAAATCAAATGGAAACTTATGAGAAGTTTTCAAAAACATGAATAGTTGAAGATCAGTAGTAATTGTGTTATGGATGCACATACTCTTTCTCCATTTCCCAAATTTGAGGGGAACTGGTACTCCCAACTTCTAAACTCTTAACTTACAAGAGTCACAAACATATAAATAACTGCCTATAGTTGATATGTAAACAGTTGCGAAGATTTTGAACTTTTGCGCAACTGCAAATGGCAAGATACAGAATTCTCTGCATAATGGGGTATCCAGCAAGACTGAGACCTGATCATTATTTTCAGAACAGGAAAAACCTCTGTTTTAAAAGATGTAAGTTATTTGTGTTTCTGGGGTTTGCCTCTGGGGCAAGGAGTCTCTGTTCTAGGAGAGAATGCTTTGCAAAGCCCATTAGATTGCACAGAGGTAAAGCAAGTGTTTAACCATATTTCTTAGGGGCAGTGACAGCTCTTCTTCTGGATCAGAGGATTTCTGCTCAATCTGGATTCTCAAGTGGAGAGAACTCTGGAGATTTTCAGTAACTGGTGGAAAACAAAGATTATATAATCTTGTCCCTGTCATGTGGTGAACATCAGGGAGCCAGACAAGGAACCTGTCCACCAAGGAACTCTGAAATCTGATTTGGGTAGATGGTTAGGAATGACCTCTTTTTGTAGCAGTTGGAAGATCTGGCAATGTGTCCTAAGAAGTAACTCAGGAGAAAGCCATGTCTCCTCTGTAGGCCAGAACAGAGGTAAATGGCAATATCTACTTCCCTGGAGATGGGGTACAGAAGGAACAGGTGAAGCTAAAGGAAGTAGGACTTAAAAAGGCAAGCAGTGCCTTCATTTCTCTGGGTCACATAGAGATGAGAGTATCACCAATACTGCATTAAGAAAGAGACATACTTAGTACTGTGATACAGTATAAAATAATGTAGCTTGTTATATCATAATTATGCCTAACTTATTTAGCTAATGAGATATAATTCCCCCCCCAGCAGAGACTCAGTAGAAGAACCCTTGCTGGTTAACTTACGATGGTTTTACTAAATTGACAAGTTCCTAAGGTGTTTGGAAAATCAACACAAAAAATGTCCAACCAAAATCACTACCTCCTCTTCACGTATTATACACCCCTATAGAGCGTACTTCTCTAAGAACAACATAGTGGGCTCATATGATATCTCCTTATTTTAATCACATACCAATACTTTGGAGGCTCAACAGCCACTTGCCCAAATCAAGGGCCAAGCAGAGATACAGAAATCTGACAAGCCCAAGAAGACAAGGTGCCTATGTTAAGTATTTCTCATTGGTCATAATTGGATACTTTCCCTTACATCACTTTTATTTTTTTACAGTGACTTTGACTTTTAGAAGTAGGGCAGAATTTGAACTATCTCCTGATTTTGAGAGCTGGACCCATAAATGGATAGATGTCCTCCAGGCATCCTTAGGAAAGAAACTTAAAATAAAATCAAGAGAATTACAAAAGTCCAGAGAGCTAGTTCAGGCCTATTTTTCTCTGGCCAAGGGCAGCATGATACAGGATTTGGAGTCAAAACTCAAGTTTTGAGCCTGCTGCTTAACATATGCATATGACCTTTAACAAGACATTTAACCTCCCCGAACCTTAACTTCTCCAACTTTAAAATGAAAATAGTTATGATAACCAGCACTTAAATTTGTCCTGAATATTAAATGAAAGTGTATTTGAAAAGCATTTTGTAAACTATATTTACTATTCATAACAAATCCTAATCTTAAAGGGGCTTGATTTGGAGAGTCAACAGTAGACACCAGAATAAAAACATCATGCATTTATAGGCGTACACAAGACAGGAATGGTGAAATATTTTGTTGGAGGGATGAAGACTAAGTGGCATGTGAAAAATATTAGTCTGAAAAAATACCTCTATGTGGAACCCCCTACACTTGTGCTGAGGATGGTGCAGAAAGAGCTTACCAGTCCAACCACTGCATACCTAGGCATTTCTCAGCACTTCAGGATCTAACCTGTCCCACATCTTGTAGCCTGTCAAAGGTCAGAAACATTGGATAGATGAAGAATTAAGCTCTTGGGGGAAAAAAAAAAAAGTCTTATATAAAACTCTATCAGCAACAGAGGGCATAAGCTGTAGAGGTGAGATATTTTATTTTGCTGTACACTGTCTGTAAAGCAATTTCTTCTCTTAGAAAATGATGTTTCTATTGGACTCTGAGCTATTTGTCATTCTGGGCCCCAAACAAAATATTTTTCATAAGAATATCACAAATGCCATGCTGGATCAAACCAGTAGTCCCTCTAGTCTTGTGTTTTGCCTTTCAAAGTGGAACCAAGAGAGGGTTCACAAGAGGACACAGATACTCTATTTAGCGGCTTTAAAAACATTTTTGGGGCGCCTGGGTGGCTCAGTTGGTTAAGCGACTGCCTTCGGCTCAGGTCATGATCCTGGAGTGCCGGGATCGAGTCCCGCATCGGGCTCCCTGTTTGGCAGGGAGTCTGCTTCTCCCTCTGACCCTCCTCCCTCTCATACTCTCTGTCTCTCATTCTCTCTCTCTCAAAATAAATAAATAAAATCTTTAAAAAAAAAAAAAACATTTTTGTGGCTCACAGTTGGAAATAGAGTTTGAACGGTAATGCAAAAAACACACCTATACATATTTATGTATGTTATGTGTAACTGATACTTTGCATTCCATTCAGTTTCCTTTCATTTTTAACTACTGGCCCTAGCCCACTAAACTGATTTCATGATCACTAATAGGTCACCACTGATGGCTTGAAAAACCTTGCTCTATGTGCTGTCAGCCTCAAAGGCTAGGGACATATCTCTAACACTCCTAGTTTTCTTGAACCCAGCGAGGATCTATTACCCATGAATTTACCGAAAGCCACCTTTTGGGGAAATGTGTTCTACAAGAATAAATATAATATGAAGTAGAACTTCTCTCACTTGTGATTATGTAGTAGTACATTAGATAAGATAAATGCGATCAAAAGATCTAGATGAGGATATTAAGTTGGGTTCCCCTTTTCTTCCTTAGAGATTCCATCTCTATGGCAGAGAGACTACAAAAAAAAGCTTACAATGAATTAAACCTTATCACAGTAAGAGTCATTGAGCATTTCTAGAGGGTTATTTGATTTTTAAGATTTTATTTATTTATTTATTTGAGAGAGAGAAAGAGAGAGAGAAACAGCATGAGAAGGGAGAGGGCCAGAGGGAGAAGCAGGCTCCCCGCTGAGCAGGGAGCCCGATGTGGGACTCGATCCCAGACTCCAGGACCATGACCTGAGCCGAAGGCAGTCGCTTAACCAACTGAGCCACCCAGGCGCCCGAGGGTTATTTGATTTTTATGACCAGATCTCATGGACACTGATTTATCAAATGTATATTAATTACATCATAGGTTATATTTCCAAAAGACAGCTGCAAAAACATGCTCCACCTCACATGCTTTTCTTCTACACAATCTTGTCACATCTCATTACAAGGTGGTGTCCATTTCTCCACCCCATCGAACCTGACTGGACTCTGTGTCTGCTTTGACCACTGAATTATCAAGGAGGTGACCAGTGCCAATTCTAGGGATAGTCCTTGACTGGCCTGGGAACATCCCCTTCTTGCCTCTGGGAGGCAGCCACTAGGTAGGAAGTTCAACTATTCAGAGAGCATCAGGTGAGAAATACAAGCCAGGTGAAGAAGCCCTGGAGGATGAGAGGTCACATGGAGAGAGAGAGAGAGGCCAAAGAGCACCAAAGTGCCCATGTAGAAAGCAACTATCTTGGAGGAGATTCTCCAACTGTAGGAACAAACCATCCAGTCAAATCCTTCCTGAGTTCTTAACCCACAAAATTTTGAATTACATAATTGATTTTCATTTTAAGCCTCTAGGTTTTAGAGTAGCTTGTAATGCAGGACTAGATAATCAAAGTAAGTATCCATCTCATGTAAACTTGAAGTTCTTCTATGGACTAACAATAAAGAGTAGACTTGGTGATTTTCTTTTGAATTTAAATTTGTATTTTCCAGTGACAAAATAAATATGGATAATGCAATTGCATATATTAAATATGAATTACATGTTAAAAAATACATTGTAATTTTTAATGTAGTTGTTCTTTTTTTAAATAAATGTTTGTATTCCACTAGTATCTATCCATTATTTCCACATTTTCTTTCCTACTTCATGCTTAGTAGGTGTTAAGCATTCTGCTGGGCAGTGAGGAATAAAGGGGCTGAGAAACCATCCTCAACCTTGAGTGAGACAGTTTATTAGAAAAGAAACACATAAATGGATTATTTCACATCAGTACCAGCAGAGTCATTTAGGAAGACTTCACAGAGGTAACTTTTAAGCGGGATCTTTAAAAATGAGTAGGTCAGGAAGACTTGGAAATGGTATATGATAAAGAGAGCAACATAATGGCACTCCGAGCAAAGGCGGCAGAATATTCAAAAGCAAGAAGAAATGAAGGTGTGGTGGGCTGGAAGTGATTCTAAGGATGAGTAATCAGTGGGCAGAATGGTACAATAAGGCTTAGCATGATTAAGGTCATATCACGAAGGACTTTGGATACCATGGTAAGAAATCTAGACTCAAACAAGCAAGTGGTAAGGAACCAAGGAAATATTTTTGAGTAGAGATATATTCTAAGCACTCTCATATTGAAGAACTCCAGTAGAGGAATACACAAGAATATACAATGTGAGCATGAACTCAGGCATCCTGGTTCTCCTCCCCCAGAAACTTGGGACTAACCCACAATAGATAAAATCACATACCAATGGGAATCACTTCCTTTACTCATATATGACAATCAAGGGAGGGCAGCTATTTCTTACCATCACTGTTGACCTATGAGTGTCACATAGTAACAGGAAACAGATTTTTCAAGAATAAAAGAAAGTAAACAGTTAACCAAGATCACAGCAACTCAGAGTGGGGAAATTTTTCACTGGGGATATATATTTCTAACACTAGGATATTACACTTTATCCTTATATCTAGGACCATATTTCTATCACAGTTTACAAAGCAGAAAACATAAATCACTAGCAGAGATATAACTTTCTGAGGTGCACTTAGGGTTTTTTTTTTCCTCCCTTATACCACAGGATTTAGCTCCAGAATTTACACTTTCCTAATATTTAGAGAATAAGTTTTAGCAAAGACAGGGGTCAAGATATTTGGTTTTTTGGAGCTAATCTTATTATTACTTCAATGGAACATCCAAGCAAAGAAAAAAGTAACCAGACCAGATTGCCTGTGGCTAAATACTGTAACATAAATGGACATCATAGCCCAAGGAATTTTGCTGCTAGAAACAAAGAGGCAGGAAAGAATCTTAACTTCCTCTGGGCATGCAAACCTCAGGGGAGTAACACAGGAAAATAAAATCCTCCTTGGTGGTGTATAATGCTTTATTATGATGACCCAGTCTCATGGGCTATTTAAAATTCTGAACACAGATTCCCTGAGTTCTGATTCCCTTCTCATCAAAATCGCTATCCCAATCTTAACTGTACTTCCCTGAGGGCAGAAAACATCAACTCACCATATTTATAGCCGGTGCATAATTACTATATGCAATATTTATCCGGCTATTCATCTGTTTGCGTGTCTTCTGTCTAGCTACTGAAACTGTCAATAGACAAGTTTCTCAGCATCCTGTACAGAAGTCTATAATTCACGGGATATTTTACCTACTTGGTTTGCTTGGCTTGCTCTTCAGGTTTCTTAAAAGGGTGATGTACCCTTACTAGCCTTTTTTGCAAGTTTCTCTTGCTCTTTAGTGAGGTTTAGGCCCCCCTCCCCCTTTAGATCTTTATTTCTATCTAATTATTATCATTAATGTACACCAAATCCCCAAGTGTCTTTTCAATTATTCTGTTACCTCACTTACTCAGAGCCCCTTACCTCATACAATCACAGTGCAATTTCAAGCTATTGGAATTGATAAATGGGGTATTTTAGTATTTTTTAAAATATACCATTAAATTGTATGTATTTCAGCACTCTAAACCGTAAAAGTACCATGTCCATACTTCCTAGAGATTCTCATCTGTGTCTGTATGGTGAGGAACCAGACAAGATTTCTCTAGATGCCACCCATCTTCCACACTGAGCCAAGTAGAACATCTAGTTGGTGAGAACAACTTTAAGTGGTTCAGCATGGCCCTTAGCCTCTTCTTAGCTCCTCCGTTCTGTCACCTCTTGGTATTGATAAGATCCCAGCTAAGCATTAGAGCAGTATTTGGCTCAAAACTGGGAAACTGGTATGACTGCTGAAGCTAACATTGTGACCTCATTACCATACCAGAATATGAACCATTTTCTCCAATTTTATTTTCCAAAGCATTTGACCAGAGAACATTTTGACATCCTAGATTGATACTGGCTCAGAACTAATCTATAGCAATAAGAGAGCCTGTAGTTTCTAGGACTGTTTGGCCTTGTCCAAAGTATGACTTTCCATCTACCACTATTTCAGCTTTAACTCTTTCTTCCCCAACAGAAAAGACCTATGGGATTACAGAAACAAACTTCATTCTGACATTCAAATTTTCCTTCTTCTACTACAAATTTTCCAAGGAAGAAATTTTGACTTTCATTTTTTTCCCCACTATACCTAGCAGAATGCTGGAAAAATGGTAGATGGACAATCCCTGATTTTTTTGTTAGTCAATCTTAAAATATTTACCATTAGAATTTATTGATTTATTTTTCTCCTTCAACATAGTCTTGAATTCTATCCCTCTATCTCTATGCCTCTCTATGTATCTCCATTCCTATCTTTTCTTCTACTGTTACTCCTTTTCCTCTTTTATTTCTTTTTTTCCTTTTTTTAAGATTTTATTTATTTATTTGTCACAGTCAGGGAGAGCAGAAGGCAGAGGGAGAAGCAGGCTCCCTGCCGAGCAGGGAGCCCGATGCGGGACTCGATCCTGGGATTCCAGGATCATGACCTGAGCCGAAGGCAGTCGCTTAACCAACTGAGCCACCCAGGCGCCCTCGTCTTTTATTTCTTAAGAATCTCAGCCTTCTTTACATTCTCCCATCTAAATTAAACCTGGGCAATAGGGAATGGTGTCTAAGCATCATGGTTATTAAAGGTAGGGGGTGGAAATGGAATAGGAGGTACACGTATCTGAATGGAGGAAACCCTTTCTTTCAAGCCAGCCAGTCCTTTGGGTCCCAGCTCTCCTGCTCTGCCTCCTCTGCGGTGGATGCTATGACAGTGGTCTCCTGCCATGCAGAGATTGCCTCCAACTCTTGGCATCCGTCTGTTGAAGCTCTCAGCAACCACCTCTTCCCCGATCCATCTACCCCCTTCATTATCAGTGAAAGGACCAAACTCCAGCTCTTTCTTCCCTGCTGTTTGCAATCGTTTTAGGAGCCACAGTTGTCCTAGGTGTCCTGAGGAGATTAAGTACTAAGAGCTGGGAGTCGGCCAGATGCCAACTAATGACTCACAGGTTCTTTTGAAAATGCCCACTTCTCCTTAGACTGGACACAACTTCCATTATATTATAGAAAAAGGTAGGGATTGGCAAGCCTTCACCTTCCTCCTATCACTCACATCCAGGAAAAAAGAAGTCTAGTGTTCTTTAAATTATGATTGTAAACTTGATTTGCTAAGTGGTAAGTAGACAGGTGGAAGATGGGCAGTCCAGAGCACTCTTGCTATTTATAGCCCATGTCAGAGCTTTATTTATTACTACTGCCTCTTCTCAGAGCCACTTAAATAACCTATAAATTGCCAATGGTGTCCTTGGAAACAAATTGGCAAAATGGACAGTGCATTTGAAAAAAAAAAAAGAGAGCAAGAACACAAAGGACATAAAGGAACTTGTCAAAAAATAAAACCAGTTTCCTTTATAAAATCACACCCATGTCACTTGTCGTTATACTTACGGTTTCAAAAGACAAAAATCAGGACCAATTTTCCCTCCAGCACATACATCACACTTTCTTCAAGCAAGTTGGGCAAGACTGGCCAAGAGGAAATAGAGCAGGAACTGCAGGCAAACCCCCAAGATCTGGACCTTTTGTCCTGATTGTCTCCTCTTTCAATATTCTCTGCCCATCCCCCCATGTCCCTACCTCTTTTAGGTTCTCTCTTACTCCCACTCTGGAATCCAGTGTCCACATTCTCCCCAAAGAGAAGTTTCTTGATTACCTACTTTTAAGTAAAACTTAAATGGCTGACCATTGTTCAGGGATGTTGAGAAGGGATGCCCTAACAAAGAATGAAACTCAACTCTTTGAGCTTGAAGTTTTATTCTGGCAACCTTTGATTCTGTTAGCAATCACACTAATGTATAAAGGATTTAATGTACCTTCTCTCCTAATATTCCTGTAATTTTAGAAAGCTTTAGAGGCCAATACTTTTAAAAAATCATTCAAATAGCACTATGCCATGAGTGCTTTTCATCCAAATGTATGCTAAGCCCAAAGGAGATACCTAGAAAAGAGCCTTGCTATAAAACCAGTTGAGGAGAGAGGAGGGAAATTCATTCGTGTATCCCTTACAATATGTCTTTATTGAGCTCCTTCATGTCACGCAAGAGCAGTGGCTGGATGATAGAAGAGTGGCAGTATATAAAAAATAAATATAAATAAGAGCTATTCTTATCATCGTAGGGGGAAAACATACATAATTATAGTAATAATAGCTAAAATTTATTGAGCATTTTTCACATGCCGGATGCTGCTCTAAGTGCTTTGCAGTATAAACTCATTTCATACCCACAACAACCTGTGCCTCTTCTCAGACCCACTTAAACAAGCTGTAAATTTTCAGTGGTTTCTATGGGAACAAATTGGCAAAGTGGACAGTACACTTAAAAAAAAAAATAAAGAGATGCAGAGAACAAAAAAGATCTTGTCAAAAATAAAACCAGTTTCATTTCTAGAATCGCATACAATTCATAGTCAATGCAGTTATGTTTGCAAAGATAGAAACCAGACCAATTTTCCCTCCAACATATATAGCTATCTCTTCTCCAGGGAAAGTGGACAAAGCTGGTCAAGGGGAAGAAGGGTAGAACTGAGGCAAATCACAAACTGAAAATTTCATCTTGGGTGTCCCTTGCTCCTGCATCCTCTGCACCTCCCTCCTTTTTTTCTGAGCTCTCACTTACACTCTAGCAGATTAGTTTTATTACTCCCATTTTAGAAATGAGGAAACTGGGACACATAGATTAAAGAACTGGCCCAAGGTGACACAGCTGGGAAATGACAAAGCTGCAATTTGACTCAGGGAGCCTGGCACCAGAGTCCACACTTGCAACCACTCAGGTAACTCCCTCCCTAAAAAAAATCACGAGCACCCCATGCCACGAGAGCATAGACGCAAGAGCAACTTCTCTTGCCTGTACAATTAATAATAAAGGATAGTAGAGAATAAGTGCCTTTTAAGTTATCTTACACGGTGGGTAGAAGTTCACCAAAAAGGAGGGGACACTTCACAGAGCACCAACAGCTTGTGCATCATAAAGTAGCATGACATGTTAGACAAATGCCAGGTGTTCCAGTGTGAGTGCATCTCTACCCACGCATGTTTGGAAGCAGGGATACTGTGACAAGTGGTAAAGCTGGGAAATTTAGCAGTGGTAAGCTTGCAAAAGAACGCTTACTATAATATCCCTCTCACATTTGTTTAGATTTAAGTAAAACCTTTAAGATTCAGCTTAAGTACAGTTTCTTTGAGAAAGTCTTCACTGTTTCCAAGAGTTCCTTAGGAGCTCTGTCATGGAGTACTCCAGGCATTCCTGTATATTAACAGCATATGGTGCTGCAATTGTTAGTTTACTCATCTCTCTCCCCTACTGCTCTGTGCTGTCCTTGAAGGCAGAACATGAATTTTTATGCTGAATACCTACAGTTCCTTGAACAATGCCTGCCACATAATGGATGCTCAATAAAATCCATCACCTCTTTTCTGCTCAAGGACCTCATCCCGGCAAGTAGTCCATCTTTCTTCTGCATTATCATTTTCCTTTCATTCAATTATTCTTATCAACCTAGAAATGGGCCCTTGTTTCTTCCTTATTAAAAAAAAATATGTTTTTGAGCCCCATGTCTCTGCCTAGCTACTATACTATTTTATCATGTTTATTTTCACACAAAATGTCTTAAGAGTTTTCAGTTCTTGCCCTCTTGACTTCCTCACTTCCATTGTCCCTTTGACTCACTTCAAACAGGCTTACATCCCTACCACCCTCTCCACCAAAACTGCTCTTACCACAATTACTAATAATCTTCATCTTGCCTAATTCAAAAGTCATTTCTCTGTTGTCACCTTGCTTGACTAATTTCTCCTCCCTGAAACACTCTTTTCTCTTTCCTTCCATGACACCACATTCTCCAGAGTGCCCTGAGATTTAGTCCCGGTCTCCATTGCCTTATTTCTGTATAAACTCCAAAAATGAATTCATGGTTCCCCACTTCAAAACTGTTCCTTCCATGTTCTTCATCTTAGTGCCCCAGTAGCTGTCCAGTTAATCAGTCTAAAAACCGAGATGCTATTCTTCACGCCTTCCTTTTAGAGGGAAGAAGACTCAGTCTTAACACATACATCCCATTAATGAGTCTCATTAGCTCTACCTCCAAATTATAACTGGAATCCACCCACTTAGCTCTATTTCCCTGGCCATCATTCTGGTGCATACCCACCAACCTCTGCCACAGAGACTTTGGCAAATTCCTCCTATCTCCCTGTTTCCATTCTGAACTCTTCAAATTCACTTGCCATATAACAAGCAGAGTGGTTACTTCTTTCTCATTTTTTAGACCTTTTTGTCTTAAAATAAAACACACATACTGAAAGTACATAAAATACGAATGTTTAGCTCAATGAATTTTAAGGTAAATATCCACGGAACCACTCCAGTTCAAGGTCTAGGCTCTTACTAGCACACAAATGTTGAAAAAGCTCTTTCTAAACCCTATCTCCTTTCCTCCTACAAGCACATGTACAGTAATAAATTACTTTTATTTATACTTTTACCACTTAATTATGTATCTGTCAACTAAAACAGAATTACACAATATTCATTCTTTTTAGTTCTGGCTTCTTTCATTCAATATTATATTTGTGAAAATCATGAATATTATTGTCTATAGCTGTAGTTAATTTATTATCATTGCTGTATAGTAGTGTACTATGTGATTATGTCATAAAGTATCTATTCTATTGTTAATAGAAATTTAAGCATTCCTGATTTTGGATTATGGCAAACAATACTACTCTGAACATTCCATTCTGAACATGTCCCTTAGTAGACATACACACACACATTTTTCCTGGATACATATCTAGCAGTGGACTTGTTGTGATATAGATTATGTGTCTTTTCAAACCGAATAGACTTTTTTTTCCAAACTGATTATTCCAAATTGCAAGAATAGCACAACAAACACTTGTCTCTTCACCTAGATTCACTAATTATAACTACTTTACCATATACATTGCACTCTCCCTCACAGTAATAATATATGTTTATATATTATTTGTCATTTATTATTGGCCATTTTAAAGAAGCACTTGGAATTAATTACAAACATCACGATTCCTTAACCCTATATACTTCAGCACATATCTTAAGAGAACAACATTTTCTGAAATATCACATTGTCTTACATATTATCAAATTCAGGAAATTTAACATAAATAAGATACAATTAATACAGTGCTTCTCAAACTTTAGTGTGCATACAAATCATGTGGATATCTTGTTAAAATGTGAATCTAATCCACTAGATCTGGGATGGTACCTATGATTATGCATTTTTAATAAGCTCACAGATGAGGCTAATGCCTTAGATCATACTTTGTTAAGTATCTATTGTACACATTCAAATATTTCTGGTGGTGTCAATAATATCCTTCAGAGCATTATCTTTTCTAATGCAGAAACAATCCAAGATTAAATGTTGTATTTAGTTGTCACGATCACCTTCATTTTCAAAGGACATTTTACTGCGCTAAAACTAAGATTGCCAATTATTTTCTTTCACACACTGAATGGACTGTTTTGTTGCCCTTTACTATTTTTTTTTCTTTTAAAGTAGGCTCCATCCTGAATGCAGAGCCCAATAAGGAACTTGAACTCACAACCCTAAGATTGAAACCTGAGCTGAGATCGAGTCAGATGCTCAACCAACTGAACTACCCAGGCACCCCTGCCCTTTTTTAACTTGTAAAAGCTATGCTTTTGAGAAATCATCTTTTAATTTCAATACACTCTTTTCTCATCTTCTATTTATTTTTAAGATGATTTTTTTTTCTGTGATTTTACTGTCATTTGTTTAGGTATTAATTAGTTTTAACTTATTTTGCTCTAGTTTTATTGGATTTCTTGAATCCATGATTCATCAGTTTTAGAAAGCTGTTAGCCATTAACACTTCAAATGTGATTCCCTTTTCTCCTCCCTCCGTGGTAAGGATATATTAGATTTTGCTATGTCATCTTTCTTTTGCCCATCCCCCTACACCTATTCTTTTGTTTCTCTGTGCTTTTTTATAGATACATAATTTTCTCATCTATGTTTAATATGGTATTTAACAAATCCAATGAGTTTGTAATTTTGTTTAATGTATTTGTAGTCTGAGAATTTATATTGGTTCCTTTCCTATTGTGTCACTTTTTGGTTTTTTTTATTTATTTATTTGACAGAGAGAGAGCACAGCAGGGGAAGCAGCAGGCAGTGGGAGAGGGAGAAGCAGGCTCCCCACTGAGAAGGGAGCCTAACGTGGGGCTCGATCCCAGGACCCTGAGATCACGACCTGAGCCGAAGGCAAGACACTTAACGACTGAGCCACCTAGGCACCCCAAGAATTTTTTTTTTAAAGATTTTATTTATTTATTTGAGAGAGAGACAGCGAGAGAGGGAACACAATCAGGGGGAGTGGGAGAGGGAGAAGCAGGCTTCCCGCTGAGCAGGGAGCCCGATGTGGGGCTCGATCCCAGGACCCTGAGATCACGACCTGAGCCGAAGGCAAGACGCTTAACGACTGAGCCACCTAGGCACCCCAAGAATTTTTTTTTTAAAGATTTTATTTATTTATTTGAGAGAGAGACAGCGAGAGAGGGAACACAATCAGGGGGAGTGGGAGAGGGAGAAGCAGATTCCCCACTGAGCAGGGAGCCCGATGTGGGGCTCGATCCCAGGACCCTGGGATCATGACCTGAGCTGAAGGCAGACACTTAATGACTGAGCCACCCTACTGTGTCACTTTTAGAATGTCATGTTTTCTACCAACATTGTGTATCTCGTCTTCTGTATCTTTGAAGAAAATAAGTAAAATTTTAATGTTTAATTTATAGTATTTAGAGTCTTTGGGAGCCTGTTTTCTATTTTTGATGTTGCTACTGTTTCTCGTTTACTTTTTTTTTTAATCTGCATACATCTGGTTCTTTGTTTCTGTGCCAGACATTGTATTTTTAAAAAATATTTATGGAATTAATTGGGGCCTAGAATGATGTTCATTTTCTTCGTAGGGGACATCACTTGGTTTCACTCAGGTGCCTGTGGGAACTGCAATCAGGAATTATATTAATAAAATTATAGGACTTGAAAATTCCCAAGTCACTGAGGGGATTCAAAGCTCTGCAGTGATCGCAATAGCTGGTTTGCAAGTTTGTCCTTTCACCAAGGGTGCAACTCTTTAGGGTTTTCAGGGAAACTCCTCTACTTCAGATCTGTTCTGCGGGCCCTTCTAAGCTGCCAAAATGGCTGCTCCTCTTCCGAGATGTCTCTTCTGATCGGCAAATGCCTCTTGGGCAAAAGTGGTCCCCACATGCTAGGACCTCCAAGATGCTATTGTAATAATTCCTCACGGATTTATTCGTTCTCCAAGGTCTTCCAGCAGATTAAAGCACAAAAATTGGTTTATGTTTTGTCCTCGGTGGTATAGTTAGTCTCAACCACCTAGTCTACCAGTTCCAAAGGTTGGATTCTAAGTAATATTTTTCAAAAATATGTAATGGAATTTAAATTTGAAGCATCCAACAATAGATATTAAATACGAAAGTGAGAAAACAAAGAGGCAGATTTTTCAATGTAGGTTTCAGAGGGCCAGTTAGACAACTGGCCTACAAGAAAGACAAAAATATGTTGACAGGAATGCAATGTGGATTTTCTCAAGCCCAGAGAAAGGATTTAGGAGACTAGTCTGAGAGTTTGAGAAACATTCTCTGCAGATGGAAAACATGGAAGAATAATGCTGACTCTATGTAAAAGAATCCAAAGATGAGAGGCCAGCTAAAGCATCTTATAGTGAGAGAAAATGCTTTATGTGGGGATTAACCACTCTCAGTGATGCTCAAAGACACATGAATGCTAGGGACCAGATATGGAACCTATGGTAAAAATATGAGCTTAGGATCATGTTTAAAATGACCCTGCATCAAAAGGGTTGCTTTCAGGGCCAGTGAAATTCCAATAGAAGGTCTATGTGATGTGGACAGCCAGAAATCCAGAAGTTGACAGGGCATAAGAAACAGCAAGTCAAAGAAGAGTAATTCCCAAATGAAAGGAGCTACAGTCTGAGGGCCCAGAGAGGGAGTCTCTGAAGAACCCACAAAGGCCATAGGAGAGTCACTTCATGTACCTTTCAGGCATCAGGAAGACAAAACTCTCTTCTAATAATATTAGCCAAATAAGAACTCTCTGTTCTACTACCCATCTTCTTTCATGTGTTATAATCCTGGAAAGGTCCGTAAGAGCATCTAGCAAGTAGGAGAATAGGTGAGCAAGCCAGAAGGATGCCTCTGATTGCATTCTGCTCCCTGAAGATAGGATAAGTCTTTCCTTTCAATGAAGGTTAAAGTCTTGCTTAATATATTGGAATGGACATCCAGCTTTCTTTATTGAGTTTATATTTGTGGCTTAAGGAAACCACAGGGCTTTCTGTTACCTATAAGTCCCTGGAAAATTCACAGGGGAGAGGGAGAAAAATTTTCAGTGAATGAATTTTAAAGGGCCAATGGGACATAAAAATAAGTTGAGTTTTTAGGGAGATCCCACTTTTCTAAGAAAAAAAAATGACATCAGAGTTTTAGTAAGCTGACTGCAGAAGGGGAAAGTATAGTATAGACAAGATGGAAAAGAGATTGAAGTCAAGAAGGCCAGCAAAGCCCCTATTATAGTAACCCTACATGAGATAGTGAGAGAATGGGGAAGCTTTTCAGGCTCTGGGGCACCTGGAGGTAAGAGGTATTTCTGTATATCCCCAGAACTATGGGCATATAAAAAGAGCAAAAAAAAAAAAAAAAAAAAAAAAAAGAGCCAAACCCTCTATTTCACCTCTAGTTTATTTTAGTATTGCCTTCAACTAATTGTTAACTTTGCTAATCTTCACTTACCGCATCTGTAAAATGGGAAGCATAATACTTGAGAAATGTGATATGATCAAATGTGATAAAATATATGACATATGATTCACCATAAGTTAGTGAATGAAAATGAGTTATCTAAAAGAATGAATAAATGAATGCCCAGCTCTCGTGTTAAAAGCGTAAGAGAAGAGATAAGCTCTGCATCTCAAAAACACAAACCAGATGCTACATTAGAGCTGAACCTCCCCATGTAAATAATTGTGTGCGTGCTTTCTTTTAATAATCAAAGTCATGTTTAAATATTAAATAGATGGTTTTACTGCCTCAAGGACTAGTCTGGAGAATCTACCTAGATCAGCACAAACCAGTTGGGGTAAATGATACTACTTGTTATTCAGTTTGGTGTTTACCAGCAAGCATGCAGTCAGAGCCCTGTGCTAACTGCGGCTGGCAAATGGCTGAGCTGAAAGGAATACCAAAGCAGTGTCAGCTGCTGGCTTTCATGAGATTCTCTTTGAGTCAAATATTAAAATAAGGCCACCTGATAGAGTCATCTTGGATTTCTGCAGGAAGGGACTGAAGGTGCTGGCTGCAAAATGAGGTGCAGGTGGGATAGCATAATAAGTTCTGCAACTTACAAGTGTTAATATGAAAAATCAGAATGTGAACCTCATTGGAAAGGATCTATAGGCTATTTATCTACTCAGAGTGACCTTGTAATCTATCAGTCACTAAAGTGATAGGAAAGAACATGAATGCCACCCTGTGGCTACCAGCAGAAATTAGACTTAATATAACATAATTTTACATAATTAGACGGTAATGGGAATGTGATTAAAAGAAAGCATGCAGATGCAAGAGAAAAGAGGAAGAGCCAGGATAAACAGTTATCACTACTAATATATGACTCAAGGAGCCATCACCCAAAATATTAAGGAAAAACCTCCCCAGTCTCTCTAAATAATGTTAGTCAAAATCAGTCAATCAATCAATTCTGATTACAGACATACAAAGCATTAGACATAGACACAAATAAATTACTAGTAATAGAGAAAAGACCAGAGAAGGAAAGGTATGTCTTCTGGCATCCTTATCACTCAAGCATACTAAAATTATGTGAGATCCTCGCATATACACAAAGATGATTACTCCTTCATGTCCACGTGCACCTTCCTACACACAAATGTGCATCTTCCAATTCACAGACACATACATAGATCCATTTTTTCCTCTGTGAGTTTTTCCTGCATTTGACTACTCCAAAGACAATTGCTAATTTCATTCATTTATTTACCAGGTTTCCAGAGAGCCAGAAATCGTCTTTTAAGTTCTGCGGCTACAACAGTCCAAGTCCCTGCCCTCACTGAGCTTACATTCTACGTGGACCAACCGACAAAAAAACAAACAAGTAAACACATGTCAGGTGGTAAACAGTTCCAAGGAGAAAAATTAAACAACGTAAATGGAATGGTGAGTGTTGGAGGATAAGGGGCAGGGTGGGGGAGGGGGGAGGGGAAGAAAGCTTCTTCAAGACGTTTAAAAGACTGAAGGATGTAATGAGGGAGGAAGCCATGTGTATGAGGCAAGGAAATTTTCCAGCGAAGGACAGTGCAGTGCAAAGGCTCTGAGGTCAGGTTTGCTTAGTGTGTCTGTAGAACAATGAGGACGTCAGCGTGTCAGCGTGCATAGGGCAAGTGGAGGAGGAGTGTTTGGGGATGAGGAAGGAGAAGTTATAACAATGGGAGGACAGCTGGGCACACGGGGCTTTTTGGACAATTTTGAGCACTTTGGCTTTTACTCAAAATTAGAGTTTTCTGACATGCTATGACTTTTATTTTTCAAGAATCAGTCTGAATTCAGTGTGGAAAAGGAATTATAGGAGCAAAAGCAAGTAGCTATTTGAATAGTCCAGCAGACGATGGTTGTGACTTGGTCCAAGATAGTAACAAGGGATGTGGTAATGGTCAGATTTCGCATAGACAATAAATATAGAATCAAAATCATTTACAATTGGATTCAATATAGGTATGCAAAAAAGAGAAGAGTTGAAGGTTTTGGCCTGAATCATCATCAGAAGTAGTCATTCACTGATTTGAAAAAGACTGAGGGAAGCATGTTTAGGTGAGGAAATTGGGGAGTTCTGCTGGGGACATGGTAGCCTGGGGCATTTTTTAGCTATCTAAATGCAGGTGTTGGATTGAGGAGTAGGGTTGCCAGATTTAGCAAGTAAAACACAGACACCCAGTTAAATCTGAATTTCAGAAGAAAAAAAAAAACTTTTAATACAGTATGTCCTAAAGATTGTATTTACTTATGCTAAAATGTTATTTATTGTTTATCTGAAATTCAAATTTAACTGGGTGTCCTGCATCCTATCTGGCAATGCTGGTCAAAAAAAGGCATTTGAGATTCAAGTATGGAGTTCAGGGAAGAATTCTGGATGGGGATATAAATTTAGAAATCATCATTTATAGAGATGGTATTTAAAAACTGAGATAAAATGACATTACCTAGGAATGAGCATGCCTAGAACAGAGATGAAACAAGAATATGTTTTGGGCCACATTCATAAGTAAATAGCACAATGTGGTTATCAGGCTTTAAACCATCTAAGACTTCATTAGGCTTTGAACATAGGCCACAGAATTATCCACAGCTGAACCTCTCAAAAGCACAGAGGCCGGTGACAAAGCTGCATTTCTCTCAATGTGTCTCTAATAACACTTTTCCCCATACATTATCCCTTCTATCACATCATGAGCTTCTGTAAAAGACAGTGACAAATAGGCAGACTTCTCAGTGTCAAGATTTGAAGGGAAGAATCTCACACACTCCATCCTAGGTCACCATAGTAACAAAGGTTCTGAAATTATTTAATTGACTTTCAAATTCCATATCCAAGGTGAGCAAAACCAATGTAAGAGAAGAAATATTAGGCCAGTGAAGGCCAGGGGGAATATTTAAGTTTTAATGCCAGTGTTTTGAACTTTAAGACAAAGAGCATGAAGGTTTGGATAGATGTCCATTTTATTTAACCTAGAAATACTTCAGGTTTCTAAATGGAAGAACAGAGGGTCACCTAGAAATTAATGAGGAGTCAATTTGGAATAAATGAAGCAGACTAGCTGATAATACGGCTATAGGAATACGAAGCTTTATTCCTGTATACAGATGCCAAGGGTGCCTGGCTGTTTCACCAGTCATACACACCCTCACTCTCATTCTTCCTTCAGAAGTCACTTCAGCATCCAGCTGGATGCATCCTCTTGTCCTTGCGTAAGCTCTTCAGAATGACAGAACACAGAGTTCATAGAAGAACCTGCCTTTGCTGCCGGACAAATCACAGTTTGTGTTTTGGTTCTGCTCTTCCTAATTGCATAACCTGAGGCTTGTTAATCAACCTCTTAAACTTTAGATTTCTCCATCTGCAAAATGGGGGTACTGATAATACCTGGCATACAAGAATTTTGTATGGATTAAATGAGATCAGCATGTTGATCTTCTAGCAGAGAACCTGCCACATGGAGAATGCTCAATAAACGTTCGACATCATTTTTATAATCATTAATGCTGTACAGGCAGGAAACTCATATCTGAGTGAAAAACAGCACAACAGTACTGAAAGCATAACAAAATGGCAAGAAAAAAAAAACCAAAAAAACAAGAAAGTATCACCCGAGGCCTCTATGTCTCATTCACTGTCTCCTGAGCTGCCTACTTTGAAATATGTGGTGCATTCCACCTTAATGGAATGACTGATGGTGGTAAACCACTGCTGCCCCTCTGGGCCTCGGCCACAGCTTCAAGAATACCCCACTATTCTTCACATGGCTTCACTGAACATAGTCCCTGGGCATTGTAATGCTAACATGAATTTGGAAAACTAATTTATAGAAAGAAATACAATTAATGGGGAAAAAACATATATAAACCTTAAAGAGGGACATTTCAAGTCACCATTAAAGCCCTCACCAAATTCTGCTTTCATCATGAGAAGATAACATAACACTTGGGGGTAAAGTGGGACTTGGAGGCAAAGGCTCTTTACTCCCCAGAGTTTAGGCTTCCCTACTCTCAGTGGGTATCTTCTCAACAGTCAGAAGCTCCTCTCTAAAACAAAGGGATTGCTTAGAGAAAAGGCTTTGGGACTTTCCCGTACCCTTTCTTGCACTGCTACCTGGCCTGGGCCACAGTGTCATTCCTGCTCCCCGCAGTCCTTTCCTCTTTACTGACAGCAACTGTCTGCACAGCTTCCCATCTCCCCCAAGCACTGAAATGCTGCAAACCTGCCCACCTGCAAAATGGCGACACTGTATTTCCTCATGACTATATCACCTGTGTCAAGTTCATGGGCTGCATCATCTGATGAATAATCACCCTAGACTGCAGAAGAAGAGGAAAACTTAATTACCTCATACTGTCTATTGATAGGAACACCTGATGATATTTCTTTTTAGGGAAGCAGGATAGATATGAATTAGTCCACATGCTAAAAAGTAAACACATATGCAGAAAAATAATCATTTGAGATACTAGGTTGAACTATATGAAATTGCTGGTATTTGACTATTTTTCCCTATAAATACAGCAATCTCACACAGTTCAACCTAATAGACACATTGTTTTACAAAGTGCATATTGCCTCTGGAGGAAAGAAAGTGCTGGAACACTGAACCAGTATTTGCCATCACAAAAAGACACTAGAGGCAATCAGTGTGATTCAGAGGAACCCAAAAGCTTTCCAAACACCTTCTCAATATTCAGAATGAAGAGACCTGAGCAAACACCATATCCCCATTTTGCAGGTGTGAAGTTTAAAGGACCACTATTAATAAATTGACCAACCATAATGTAAATCAACGGCCAACATGTTCCTCATCGTTCAGTGCCAATTCTTGGCACCAAAAAAATAAAATAAAATAAAATAAAATAAATAAAATAAAATAATAAAATAAAATAAAATAAAATAAAATATATAATATGTAAATATATTTTAGAGAGTAAGAAAAAAGGAGGGATCCTGTTGCAGAGAAAGAAAAGTTGTGAAAGAAAAGGTAAGGTGCCTAAGTGCTCAGAGGACAGAAGAAGGGGTGTTGACTCACTAAACACGCACACAGAAGTCAGTAATTGCAATCACTGACTCAAAGAAATGGCTCACTCTAAGTTTAGAAATCAGCCAATTCATCTCAGTTTTCTCACCAGATTCAAAGTATGTGTTCCTAAGGCACCACTTCTGTATGGTTGTCACTTTCTCTCCCTTCAAAAACTGTTCTTGATGAGTATACCTCAGGCCTGTTACATCAGAAAAAACTCCCAAGGACTGCTTTGAGGCAGGAAGAAAAGAAAATCAATGAGTCACCATGAAACAGAAAACCGGGAGATTCAGTTCAAAGGAACAATCTAAAGAGTCCTTTTTCTTACTCATGAGGATGGCCAAGATACTTATGTACCATATGTGGGCCAGTCATTAGATTATTTACACTCATTCAGAATCTCGAGCTTAAATCCATATATTTCTATAAAGTATTTCTATATTTCTATAAAATATTTCTGTTTTTAAAACATAGTCCCAACCATTATCATATCACCCCATGAGACAGGTAAGAAAAGTAATGTTATCCCTATGAATAGGTAAGAAAGGTGGAAAGTTTTTTGCTAATAAGGAAACTGAGGCTCATGTATTTGCCCAAGACCTCACAAGCATTCCAAGAACCATGACCAGAATCTAGGCCTTCTGCCTGTTCCATTTCAGAAACAACATGCTTTGGATCAAGAGACTAGCATCCGAGTACTAGTTCTACAAACAATTTCTCTGTAATCATCTGAGTCTCAGTTTTGTTGGCTGTGAAATGTAAACAACTGGGTCTATTTCATGGGGTCATAGGCTGTGCTTAATTACTATTGGTTCTGTTTCCCCTGCCTCCTAAACAGGGAGGATGCTATGATGGGGAAGTAAAGTGAAGCAGTGAATAAAAGAGTTTTGTGGGTCAATGTTTGAAACTACAAAAATGTCTTTTGAAGCTTTGGGGCCTCCTATACAGTGTTGTGACCCAAACCGCTTAGAACGGTGGTTTCATTCTGAAGCTGACATCCTTAAGGTTGCTCATTTTCTCCATTAAACATGAATAATATGCTTTAACCTGGGGATTAAATATACTTTAAAACCTAATTAAAAATGAAGATTACAATCTACTCTCCTTATCCAAAGAAAACAAAATACAAAAGAAGTTGCCCTAGAGGTTAATATAAAAAAGAACTTGTTATCTTGATTCTTTTACCTTTCTAAAGTATTTCAGTTCAAACCTAAATTGAATACTGGATTAGCTTTAATGAAGGATGGTAATTTCTTAAAAAATACAATGTGGCCATCTCTGAATTATCCTTATTTACAGAGGGAATCGAAGAAACAAAAACCCTGAAATAGCTGATTACCTCAAAGAATTTTCTTGTCATACAGATCAGAATATGGGTGAGGTCATATGATTTTAGAAAATACAAACTATCTCTTCATGAACATACACCTCTTCAAGGATGGTAAACACAGAAAGCTATCAATTTGGTACAAATTAATTCACCAGCTTGTTGTCACCTACATTCTAAGTGGGACATTAAGAGAATGGGACATGGAAGTAATAATCCCAACAATAAATAACAATTTTTATGTGACAACACTGAATTCAAAGGAAACACTAATTTCTCAGTTCCTCTGGACAGCATGAAATTCTGAGGGAGAGGAAGAGAGATCACCAACACCAACATATCCCTGTTTCCTTTCGCATGGATTGGACACTATTAAAATGTGTAGGATGTTAACAGCTATTTTTAAAATTCTATAAAATATATTTATTCATTTTTCATTCAATAAATATTTTGAGCATCAACTATTTGCCACGCACAATGCAAAGGCCTGGGGGGAGGGGGGAATAAGCTAATTTGTAGCTAGCATTCTCAAATAGTTTAAAATATAGTGATAAATAAACTTGTTTCAAAATAAGTTTATATTCCCTGAACTACAGACAGAAGAGGCCTTAGGTAGTCACCAATTGAGCATTAAAAATTAATTGTAAGCGCCTCAAACTATTAGGCATTAGTTGAATGGGATACAGTATATGTTGTAATGGAATATGATGAAATAATTTAAAAATAGCATTCTTGAGTTTTAAGAACGTAAGAAATTGTTCACTATATATTACATGAAAAATCAGGTTTAAAATACAGTATCAGTTATAACTCAACACTTAGTGACTGAAAATAACAATATGGTATATTTTATTATCATTTGGTCGGCTAAGGAGGCCTTCTGTTGCAATCTTCCGGGATCACTGATGCAGGAATGCCAAGAAATGGAACTACAGGCTCACCTGGGACCTGGCTTATATAGGACATCTGGATGACTGGACTTCCCTAGAAATGTGGTCTTACATCCTCATGAAGGTTAGACCAGGTGGCTTATCAAACCTTCCACTTGCATCATGCTTCCTCATGTCTCACTGGCTGATACAGTCACAGGGCTAGTCTCAAAGTCAATGTGGGAGGGATATGCATACATAGAGGGATGACTCATCGGCAGCCATATACAATCCCACCACAAATTACACGCCATTATGATCACATTCTAACACACACACATTTTCATACACACAGTCTGAAGGAGATACACTAAAATATTAATTTACCTTTGGGAAGGTGGACAGTGAGTTTAAAAGTATTTTTTCTTTATTTTTTTAATGTGCACTTAAAAACATTTCTACAATTAGCACATGTAGATGCATTGTTTCTATTAAAGATTCAAAGTTAGTTCAAATAAAACTTTCTGTGGGTATTTCCCAACCAACAACATAGAATTGGTTCAACCATTAAAATATCTGAATGATGCATATTTCATAGCAAAAATACCACTTAAAGACAATGTCCTTCTCTCCCTCATTCTTTTGGAAAAAAAATTTGCAACACTCCCATGGCTATTTTTTCACAACTTTGCTAAACATCACCCATCTATTTAGTTATGAAGGTTTGAAAATTACATGAGTCATGTGTTATTCATTAAAGATTATAGTAATATCAGCATGCTTTCAGGCAGTGTTTTAAATATACACACATACTTGTAGCCAAATCAAGTTATACTTATGAGGGTCACCTCATTCTTCAGTAACACTCCTAAACACCACTAAAGCTAATGTGCTTTCTGTCTTCTGATTGTCCTCACCCTTTTTGTGGTCAATCATTTCCTCAAGGCCCCCTTTGTTCCAAAGCCTTACCTAACTAACTCAGCCCAGGCTGGTATCTTCTTTTTGCAGCTTGTTCGATCGCCCGCCTTGTATTGTTCTTCAGTGGCTGACCTGTATGTGCAGGCCCTCCATGACCACTGTGGTTGCTCGAATATTTGAAACCTCTCAGAAGCTCTGAGCTCTGGGTGTAGCACTTGAACATAAGCTTTGATTATCTAAATGCCTTGGAGTTTCAATTAGTTGAGCCTTTGGATTTTCAGAGGTAAGAAGCAATCCCAGTTTCTATCTTTTCCCTTGCAGCAGGAGACACGGGTATCTACAGACCTCCTGCTTATGAGCACTCATCATTTTTCCTGAGCAGTGACACCACTTTTTGGTAAGGGAAGTTCCTTACAAGTAGAAGTCTTAGCAGGTGCACCTTCATTTTGGAAATTTGTGAAGGGCATTTGGCGAGAAGGTATTATAGTAAATGAAGAAATATCTCTGCAGTGGTAGCTTTTACTCATTACAAATAGAACAAACTCATTTTGAAGACCCCTTCTCCTTCCTTTCTATCCTCTTCCTGAGCATGCTTTCTATCATCTAGAGATGAGAGAGGATGGCTTTGGCAGAGAGAAGACTTACACAGTAATATTTCCTGGAGCCAGAGGGGAGGCAGGCGGTTCTAGGTGCATTACGGAGATGTAAGGAAATGGAGTTGTTTCAAAAGCAGTAAAAGTTTCCTTTATATAGTCTCCTCTTTTTTACACTAGTTGTTTAAATCTGAGTATTTCCTAGCTTTTTTGCAGATGATAAAATGGGTGGAATGTTTATCTAATAAAGTGCATGTTATTAAACAAGGAGTTTTGTTTAGAAAAAAGGTGCATCATCACTTTTCTTCCACCAGCATCCAAAGTAGGACTGACAAGCCTTTTCTTTTTCATTCTTTCTTTGTCTTTTTTTTTTAATCTCTGCCACTCCTTCAGGGTTCAGTGTCCATGTTTGTGCCCCAACAATGCCAAAGGAACATGGTGGCAATCTCATCATCATGGTGGTGATCCTAAGTGGTTTCTCCTTCCTCATCGTGATCCTCTTTCTATGGGACTTGAACAGAAGACAGCTTGCATTCAAAGCCTGGTTCTACCAGTTCTTAGGTGGGCAAACTTGGGCAAGTTATTTTACTTCTATGTGCTTGGATTTGTTTTAATCTATAACCAAACCTACCTCGTAAGTTTGTGTGAGATTAAATAGTTTCCACGTGAAAGGCACTTTGAACACTGTTTATTACATTATAAGCACTCAGTGAATGTCATCATTATATTTGTATTCATTTCTTAAACTACTTGAGAGTGGCATCCATGTCTAATTCCCCTACAGCATCTGACAGAGGAGCTTATTGCCTCCATGACTAAGGATACTTGGACCAACCTAAGAAATAAAAATAGACCTAGAAAAGGAAACTAAAGATGACTTAAAGAACTTAATGCTTAAAATTTTATAGAATAGTAGAAACTAAAAGGGAATCCAAGATAGTCCGACCAAATGTTTATCAAAGTTGGAAATATCAATCAGAGTAACATGGAGAGATTAAATTTTCATTCTATCACCATGAACACATATACATACACACTCAACTCTTCCATACCCTCCCTATATGACATCTACCAAACCTCCCTAACCCGATTCTGTTAAGATTCATTGAAAGCCCCAACTATGTGTATTTTGAAAAAGGCAATGAGATGATCTGAGATATCTCCACCCAGTCCTTGCCCACCGGAGTCTATATATCCTAAGTGTCCGAGTTTATGGAAGAGAAAAACAGTGCCGGAAGAGGAGCAATAACTCTGCCAAAAACATGCTGCTAATTATTGTGGACTAGTGCTTCCCTGGCTCTTGTCCCACCCTTGCTAGTTTAGGGTATCCAGCTTCTTGCAAACTATGCTTGTCCCTAAATAAAATAATTTCTGGCAGTCCTTAGGGGATATCCCAAGTATGTTCAAACATCAAACTGTCCTAACAGCCACTGCATGGTTTCTCTGTTCCTCTTCTTCCTCTCTTGGTCAGCTCTTTGAATTACTAACTCATGTTCCAGGTTAATGATGGGTCCATGGCACCTGCAGGTCCTATGGTATCTTTCAGTTCCCACTGCTGCTTCTACTGAGCATGCATGCTACCACTCCCATCGGTGTTGCTATCTTCCATTTGGCACCACTGCTTCTCACTGGGCATGTATCCCCACCAATGCCTGGGACCTATAAGATACCAAAGTATGTGCTATGTATTATGTTGTGTCATATGGAAGACCAAGGTAGTGCAACTTGTGTTGCAGTCTGCCCCCAGATTGCAGAATAACTCTTCCTTTCAAGTTCTTGCTTATGACTCCTGTTTTCCACCCTTGTGTCTCTTGCTCGACTTGCATATGAAAGTGAGTAGATAAAAAACACAGTAGAGAATATGGACAACTAAGAATCAGAGGTCCTAACCACTCTACTTTACTGCCTATGGCTAAATAGTTTGCAAGCTGACTAAAATTATACGTAAAAATATTGCATGTATGTGAATTTATCTTTCTGGTGAAGAGTATGAGATACTCAAAGGGCCAAAGGAGGCCATAACTTTAAGTTGAGGTTTCCTTTACAAAGTCCTACAATCGCTTATGAAAACAGACACTTGCTACATCTACCTCACTGGGTCACCAAACCTGCCAAGACATGTCTGGGCCTCAGTAGTAGATGCAGCTCAGACTTCCATGCTATTAGCTATAAGTAGCAGAACCAGGACCATGTGTTAGCTGTGTTGAGCTGATTTAAGCAACAAGATCATGTGCCTGTCATTTTCCTAACTGAAGTCTTTCTGGGTAACTGAAGACCCTATGAAATTGGGGGGCTAGAGAGATGTAAACTGAAAGAATCCAATCCATGGGAATGTCAAAAAGACTATAAGCCCCGTTGGTGGAAGCCACCTTTCTGGGGGCTGATGACAAGTGCATCCCTCCCCATCTGCATCTGCTCAGGCAGCCCCATGGGGTGGTTTAGCATGCTGCAGCTGTGCAGATTTCCATCTCTGATAAAACTTTGCCTGAGAGCTATTTGCTGATGATTGTCAACAATCAAATGAATTATAGATGATGTTGGTAAACAAAATGCTGCCTTGATGAATGATGAGTTGGCTCTATTCTGACATGACTGCTAAGTCATTCAAAGCGCTGATTAAACCCATTACTGTAAAATAATCACCATCCATTACCTTTAATGTCGTGAACTGACAACCTAGTTAAGGCAGCTGATGGTGTCAGCAAAGTGATTTGTTGTACTGCATGTCCATCGACAATGAATCACTCCGATAAATCAATGAACAGTAGCAATAAAACAATATATTTTCATATTTCCTGACATTCAATTACAGAGTGTGTATGCTGACTTATTCTTAAACACAAACACTGATATGGAAGGATTCAGCATTCACCAGCAATGAACACAGGATTAATTCTTATTTTAGCCTAGACTGGAGGAGGCTTGTATAATTGTGTGTGTATGCATATGTGTGCGCCTTCTTCAGCTACTTACAAAGTTGCTGCTGCCAAGATAACACATTACAGAAACATAATGATGATACTAAAGATGTTTCTGGTCCTTAACTTAGACAAGGAAAGGCAATAACAAAGAACAATGACCAATGGACAAAGAATTAAGACACCCAAGAACCCATTTTAAACCAGCTGTTTGACTTTGCACAAGTCGCTTAACATTTCTGGGAATTAGTTTCTTCATATCTAAAGTAGGTATGATACCTGCCTACTTTAGAGAGTGATTCTATCAACCAAATGATGAGGTAACATATATGAGAATCCTTTGCAAAAATGGAACACCTTCTTCAAATTTAGTTTTCATTTTCCTTATTCTGAAGCCATTGTTAGCTTTAAAACTGTCAGCTTATATTTTGAGGGCTCTTTCCAGGTCTAGAGGTCTTGTATGCAATTAAATCTTTGCTAACTCAATTTTTAATACAGTAATACTTCAGGCACTTAATCTTTATTTATTCACTGACATTATCTAGCACTTAATTTTTGCCGAACAATGTCCTAGGTCTTAAGAGGACAGTATTGAAAAAACGTTCACCATTTAATGACCGATATAGAAAAGAAAGAGGAAAATAACAGAACTTATATAAAAAAAAATCATTATATAAAAGTCAATTCCCCAAATACCCAAAACCTATTTTATTTTAGCCATTATGGTAGAAATTTTGAAAATGATAATGCATACTTCTCAGTCTTCAACTCAGTTTCACAAATATTTTTCAGACAATTATTAGATACAAGGGGGTGCACAGGTTAGACCTATGATTAAGACCCTCACTGGGACTTCTTTCTCGTTGAGAGGAAGAATACATATACCAGTAACTACAATAAGAGACAGAATTTTGGAGAACAGTCAAAATGGTAACCACTAAGCTTCTTTATGACTAGAAGAGGAATTACATCTGATTGGGCAAATAAAGAGAAGTACTAAGGCAGGACTGGCACTTAAGACGGTTCTATAAGAAGGAGTAAAACTTAAATAAGTAGAGCAATGTGATGAGGGCAGGAAGAATGGATCATTCAAAGAAGTAAGTTTTCAGTGGACAGATACACAAAGGTTAGTGTAAGGATATGGGAAAACACAAAGCGATATACGCACCAACACATGGAAGGTTTATTCTTGCTTATAATGCATACCCATCAGAGATCAGTGGGGATTCAGATTGCACCATTTTGCAGCTGCATGATCTGAAATGTGCAGCTTTCATTGTTGCTTCAGGAAAATAAAGAAGCATGGAGACTTCACACCTGTTCCTCTGTGCTCTGGCACAGAAGAGACACATGTCTTTTCTGCTAACAGCCAATTAACCAGAACTAGCCATATGTCCTACTTAATTACAAGGAGCTAAGAAATGTAGAGAAAGTTAGGTTCTTTGGTGAGCATTACTATCTGCGTCATGGCTGGACTATAAAACATGCACAAATGAAAGTAAAAAATGAGAAATGTCAATCACTTCTAGCCATGAATGACAGTTTAAATAATTTGCACTTACCTTAATAGGAATTGGGGTGTCCATTGAAAGTGTTCCATCAGAAGAATGACCTGATTGTGTTTGGTTAAATTCAGCTATAATCCTGAAGGTGGTGTCCTAGAGAGAGAGAGAGAGAATTAAAGCCTAAATTTGGTGCCATAGCCATGAATATGGAAAGAAGAGAATATACATAAAGAAATTATGAAGGTAAAACCTATTAGATTTGGCCATTAATTGAATGTGGGACCTGAGAAGTGTGGAGGAAAAAAAAAAAAAAGGAGAGATCCAGTGGCTTGAATAATGGTGATGGCACTGAACAGGTAGTCTGGAAGAGAACACACGTTAGAGATGCCATGTCAAGGAGCTAAAGGTTATCATTATGAGAATCACAGTGTTGAACTGAAGCACAATCACTACAGCAGAAGCCAGAGAGGTGAGTCAGGTCTAGTCTACCTTCACATCCATTCAAAAATTGCCTAAGATTTCTAATAGACTACTCTTCAATTTCTTTACCAATATTGTGGTCACACAAATCATCACTGAAAGACACCATGTCTTATGTATCAGCAAACATGGTGTTTTTTACAAAATTAACATGTCTCGCTACCCATAAATAATTACTATTAACAATGGCAGATACAACTCTGAAGTTTGTATTTATAGCATAATGGAATCAGGGTGCTTCTCTTCTGCCTCTTACAGTAACTAGGTGTTGTACCTCAAGGAAATTACTTCATGATTCTGTATTTCAATTTCCTCATAGGATATGTACTGTTTGCTTAAAAAGTCATCTTCTCTATGAGGTCTTTTCTGGTCATCCCACCTAAATTTCAATTGTCACCCTCCTACCAACATTGCATATTCTATATATATATATTTTTTTACACTCTAATATGCTCTATGTTTTTCTTTTCGTTCTTGTGAATAGTCTGTCTCCCCCACTAGAATGTAAGTTCCATGAAAATGGAGATACTTTTCTACTTTGGTTGTAAATACTCAGTATGTAGAGGGCTGTCTATAAATGTAATAATAAGAGTATCATTACCATAAAAGGGCTGGTAATTGGACTTGGCAGCATTGAATGTAGCCTGTTGTACTAGGCTTTTTGAACTCAAATAAAGCGTATTTCTCTGACCCTAAATAGATTTCTACATGATCATTTTTAATATATGCTTAATATTCCAATATAGATGTCCCTTAAATTTACTTTGCCACTTCCTGTATCTTCGATAATTGATCTGTCATCTTACTATGAACCATACTATAATAAATACCATCAAACATATAATTTTGCACTCTTCTCACATCATTTATTATATTCTTAAAAGAGGAATGGTTAGGTAAAAGCATATAAACATTTTGTAATTTAAGAGTTTTTTGCCAAATTATCTTCCAGAAAGGCATTATTAATTTACATTCTCCTTAAATAGAGATAGCCTCACAATGATGAATGGCCTCTTAGGTAGATGCTGGTTGCAAATCTTAGCTTAACGACCTCTGTTTGAAGGTGATGGGCAACTTACTAACCCCCACAGGTCTTAATTGCCACATTTGAAAAATAGGTAACATAATGATATTTGTTTCATAGAGTTATTCTGAAGATTAAATGTGAAAATATACATAGAAATGTAAAATGAGGTCTGATACATATAGTATGTATTAAATAAAATTTAATCATTGTTATTTCAGTGTATAAGATTGTCTCTTCCCCTTACCCTTATCAACACTGGATATTTCTCTTTTATAATCTCAAAGCCGAAACATCTTTTTTATTGCTCATCAAATTAGCATTTATTTGACCACTAGTAATGATGAACATGCTTTCTGATGGTTATTTCATTTCTCTATTGGGGTTGTCATCTCTTACTGACCTGTGAAATTTCTTTCAGTATTAAGAAAGTTAAACCTTTATCTGTCAAATGTATTATAAATGCTTTTCCAGATTGTGATTTGCCTTTTAGTTGGGTCTATGGGTTTAATTGCCTTACCAAATCTAACATTTTTTTGTTATCAGATCTATCAATATTTTCCCTTTTGAGTTTTGTGTTGAGGGTATGCCTAGGCAGTTCTCCTTTACCAAGTGTAATTATTCACTTATTTCTTCAAGTCCTCTCAAGCTTCTGTTATTTATATTTAAAATTTCAGTCCATCTGGAATTTATTTTGGTTTAAGGAATGCGGTAAGCATCTAGATTTTTTTCACATGCTAATTCAATTTGCTCTGTCATCTGCTCATAATTTCTATTCTTTTTTTTTCTGCAATAAGCTAAGAAGAACCAAAGGTACCAACAATAAAAGGTTAACGAGATTAATTAAATCCACATCATTATTTTATGCAACAATCTAATTCATAGACTATGACTTGACTTCTCTAAACTTGTTAGTAAAATTTACTAAGGTGAATGGCCTTTGTAACAACTAGTTTCCTGATTGTTTTCCCCTTTTTGCTTCTGCCAAAATTGGTCTTCAGGCTGAAGTTGCTACAATACCATAGACACTATAACCATTACCTTTTTAACAGTGAGCACTGATACTACATGTAGGAATGTTGGTGTCTTCGGAGAAAGTTAGGAAGAGAATTCCTGAATCTGTAAGAGACTACCCTGTAGATACTTGTTTCAGGGCACTTTGCTTTGAAAAGTCAATTTTACCTACTTTTCTCCCATTATCTCAAATAGTAAAGATGAACATTCTAACTATTGGAAGTCAGAATTTGATGTTTCAAAACATAATTGATTTTAATGATTTTTTTTCCTTCCAGCCTATAGAGTCAATTTTTCCCAAAGAGTCCTCCAAATTGGCAATTTATCTGAAATAAAACAAGCAGGCCTACTTAAGGCTCTGTGGTTCTTTGGGCTCAATAAGCATATGTTTTCTTCCTATGACTAGGATCTTAGGGGAGCAGGATTGTAACACAGAATTACTGAGAGTTATTATCTGTCTAATGGCCTCCCACCATTCCCCCATCCCAGGCCTTTAGGTCAGACTCTTGAATGTTTTCCACTGGCTCATAAAAGCAAGTGTTCATGACTATATGGCCTCGGAAGCTAAGGTCAGGGTCCTCTTTTCTTAACCCTCTCTGTCTAGACATTCTGCTCTTGTTTGGCCTCATCTCCTTGATTTCAAACTCTGGATTCTCTATTTTGAGTTTGACACCCCATTCTGGCCCTTATTAAATTCGGTCCTTTTATTTTCATGTGTTCTTTTGCATTTGTTCTCACCATTTTGTTTAGCCTTGTTTATCCATAGTCCCTGCTCTCTTTCAGGGAGAATCAGACATTTCTGAGTTATATGAGTTACTGTTTGGTGTTTTAAATGCACGATGCCTTTTTGGCGAGTAACTACCATATCTGCTTACACAGGAGCTGTGACAAGGTTTATGAATCACATTTTATTTAACATAGCCACCTGTCTGTTCATCATCCTTATTCCCTCCTCTACCCTTTTATTCATTATGTTCCCCTCTCCTGAAACATCTAAACTTTTTCCTATTTTCTAACCTCTCTTTTAGGCCCCACTTAAATCCATGAAGCCTCTTCAAACCGTTATTTTCTTTTTCTTTCCTTCCTTTTGGGACTTCATATTGCCCTTAAAATATGTAGTCAACAACTTGTATGTATCTATTTTCTTGTCCAATTCCTATGATATCTTGCTTCTTCAGCTGGGTTATTGTCCCCTTAAGGACAGAGACTAGAATGTTGTATAACTCCTATAATGGTTAGCTTAGTGTCACATGCAGTGTAAGAGCTCAATAGATGTCATTTGGTGTACGAATATGTCCCTTCCCACTGCACTGTAGCCTAATGAAACATGGGGTTGCCTATTCTGATTAGAATTAGCTCAAGGAGGTGAAATGTCCAATGTGCTCTTTTTGTTCATAATGTCGTCTTCCACAAAACTCATGCTTTTTCTTCACCTTCCTCCAGGCTTCCTCCCAACTTTATAGATGGCTGAGGTTGCTAAACATCTATTTATTTTACTAGAAATACTTATTGGAAGTATTCACTAGTTACAATTTAATATAAGGCTTTAAATTCAACATTTCGCAGTTTTAGAGATATTTTATCCATCAATCCTAAAAAAATAGATAAGGGAAATATTTTCTTATCCTTAATATGTTGATAAGGAAATGGAGATACAGCAATTTCAAGTGGCTTCTTTAAGTGCATGTATTTAGTAGCTAGCACAGGTAAGACCCAAACCGTTCATCTGGCCTAAAGCCAGCAGTCTCCAGAATGAAACCAGTGCTGATTCCACTAAGCCTCACTACCCCTCAATTACTTTCAGGCCAAATTCCAATTAAAATCCATTTCACTTGAAAATGTATATAAACATTAAATAGTAGCCATGTCTCAAATCTTATTAAGACATTGTTAATGTCTCAAGTCTTAACCATTCCTCTGTGTTGCTTTCATAAAAAAATAGAATTCTAGACTTCAAGGCTATGATTTGTCCATCTATTTTACCCCCCAAACCAGCTATTCCCTTAATTGAGCCAATCTTTATAAAACACTTTCATTTTTCTGTCAGAGGTATTTCAGTTCCTTTTTACTGAATTGGATATGAGGACTGTGTTTGAAATTAGTTAGGGAGATAGAGTGGCAAGTGTACTACCACTCTTGCAAAATGCAATTAAGCCCTGGGATGGTGGCCAAGAGCCCTGGCAGGCAGAGACTTGAAACCAGGGGAAGGATTATACTGGAGCCATATTAGTACCATCTAAATGCTGTTTCAACTTCCTCCGTTCAGCCATACTGGTTGTCCTGGCAAGGACTTGATGCTTCCAACACAAGAGCAAGAGCCAAAGCGAATTTATCATCAGACTGAATTTGTTTGTGTTTGAATTAGTCTGAGATCGGGCCATGAGAAATCATTTCCTTTACACCTCCGCTGTTGTTCCAGACGTTCCAGGGCTTGTGGGGTGCTATGCTGCTGATTCAGCCCTCGCCCTCACACTGGGGAATGATAGCCAACCAACCTTTGGTAGTCCATCCCCAGGTCAACTGTTAATAGGTTTGTATGTGTTCCAGACACTGGGGCTTTAGGGGGAAAAAAAAAAAAAAAAAAAAACTTAGACATTACACTGAGAGAGAAATGAGCATTTAAATTCTTTTTCGTGGTAAGGGGGACTGGAGTACCAGAGTATAAAATGTGGTGGTTATTTGTAGAAGGAAATCCCCTTTTTCCAAGTATCATCTCCATTTTTAACCTGCAATTCTGTATTAGTTATACTAGAAAGTATCATTCACTTCAGACTCTTTTTAAAAGCAAATTCTCTTGAAATGGGGGTTACATCTGCACCAACATGTCAGTGTGGATGAGCAGGAGAGCCTGTGTTGGCTTGAATGAGGTAAATATGCAAAGGAGAGGTTATGCAGGCTGAGGCAAATCTTATGCTGAGAAAGTAGCAAATTTTTTCCAGAGTATAAAGTGTTAGCATGTAACATCTTGAGACTTAAATATTGTTAAGCCAACATTCCTCAAGAATTGGTGCCTTAACTAGTTCACTAAATGTGTATACCAAGATATTAAATGCAATTAATCAGATAACCAACTCAAAGAATACCTCTTATAGTTGAATTATTTTAAAATTCTCTCACTGAAGAGACTTATTTCCCTCAGGTTACTCTGCAAATGCATACTATTTATTTATTTATTTATTTATTTATTTATTTATTTATTTATTTATTTTTACTATTTGCATCTCTATTTGCAAGATGCTAGAGTTACATCTGTATCTTTGCTCTGAGCACTATAGTAGCAGGATATAGTAGCCTCAAAAAAATCAGCATTTACTTATATAAGATAAATAAATTCTGGATATCTACTACACAGCATAATGCCCATAGCTAACAATACTGTATTTGAGACTTAAAATTTGCGAAGAATGTAGATCTTATGTTGTGTACTACTACTACTACTACTACTACTAATAATAATAATAATAATAGGAAAGGGATGAAACTTTGGGAGGTGATAAATATGTTTACGGCTTTGGTAGTGATGATGGTTTCATGGGTGTATACTTATCCCCAAACTCATCAAATTGTACACATTAAATGTGTATAATTCAACAGGTAAATTATTTCCCATTGTAATAACACACAACACCAACCCAGAAAAAATTCCCACAGAAATTTCTCAGTAATTCCCAACTGGGGATAAAAGTATGGTAATCAAACCACTTTTTATATGTCAACCATACTTCAATAAAATGCTTTTTAAAATATTCAGCATTCTGCATTCTGCCTGTGCTGCAGAATTTGGAGGGGAAGAGTAACACCAGTTTAAAGACCAGCTCTCAAAGGTGTTATTCACATGGAAATACAGATACCATGAAACATCTAGCATAACAATCTGGAAAACTTTCTGTGACTTGTAGCAACTCTGTCTCCCCCTTTAACCATTTGACTTCTAAGCCATGTGATCAACACAAGCAGAATCTGAGGTGAGAAATAAAGCACTACCTATACTCCTCCATCTCTAGCCTTTCCTGTCCCAAGCACCCATACCATGGGCCACCACCAGAGACTCTGACATTGCCTTGAAGAGGAAAAGGGACAAAGAGGAGATCATGGAAGTGGGGCCCTATTTAAAGGCGAAGCATGGAAAGAAATCCGGTGCTCCACTGACTCCCCACTCAGAACTGCGGCCCTTTCTGCAGCCTTTTCTTTTCTTTCCTAGCTGACACCCCTTTTCCCTCCATTGTCTTCAGAAACGTTCCTCCATCTCAGTGAGTCAAATGGAAAGGGGCAATGGAATGAGATACAATCAACTACAGATTTAGTTTCAGTCCTTCAACCTATTTGCAGGGAAAACCTGGATAATCAGGTCAAGTACCTGGATGCCATCTCTGTACCACCTAGAAGAGTGCTGTGCTCATTTCACCTGGAGGGATCCTAGGCCTACCCTGTCCTGCTACCTGACCATGTCTCCGCTCATAGCACTCCAATGGGATTGAAGAGGTTCACAAAGAGGATGTTTGATTACCACACCTTTATCCTTAGTGAGGAATTGCTGAGAAATTTCTGTGGTAATTTTTCCTAGGTTGATGTTTTGTGTTAGTACAATGGGAAATTATCTATTGAATTTTGAAAAATGCTGCAGGTGCCTGAAATCTCACCATCAGACATTTTTCTTTTGTGTTAAACATTTCTTCCTGTCTTTCCTTAAAATGCAATACCCATAGTATGGATCCAAAAAAATCAGTCCTTATCTCCCTCTCCCCAGCCCTTGACAGCTGCAGGTCCTGTACACCACCACTGTGGTAAACTGAATAATGGCCCCCCAAAATGTCCATGAACTAATCCTGAGGAAAGATATATGTTACCTCATCTGTCCAAAGGGACTTTTGATTAAGTGTGATATCTTGACATGGAGAAATCATCTTGGATTAACCAGATAGGCCCAATGTAATCTACGAGGGTTCTTATAACAGAGAGTTTTAAGAGTCAGAGACAAAGATTGGAAGATGCTACAATCCTGACTGTGAAGATGGAAGAAGGGAGCATCCAAATGAATGCAGGGAGCAGGCAGAAACTGGAGAAGACAAGGAAAAAGATTCTCTCCTGGAGACCCTGCAGAAACGATGATTTTAGGACTTCTGACCTTCAGAGCTGTAGGATTATAAATCTGTGTTGTTTTAAGCCACTAAATTTGTGGTAATTAGTTGCTGCAGCCATAGGAAACTAATACAGACGCCCAGTTTATACTCTTTAATAAGTATTAAAGAGTTGTGTTGGTTGTTCCTTGTCATTATTTTTTTTTTAAAGATTTTATTTATTTATTTGAGACAGAGAGAATGAGAGAGACAGAGAGCACATGAGAGGGGGGAGGGTCAGAGGGAGAAGCAGGCTCCCCGCCGAGCAGGGAGCCCGATGCAGGACTCGATCCAGGGACTCCAGGATCATGACCTGAGCCGAAGGCAGTCGCTTAACCAACTGAGCCACCCAGGCGCCCCCTTGTCATTATTTTTAACCATGGTAACTTCATTCAAATTATTCACATTAACACTTTATCCCATAACAAGCAGGTGATACTCCTAAAGCTGGAGATTATGACAAATGGGTCAAAACTCTGGCTCTAGAGCCAGACATATCTGGGTGTGAATCCTTTCTTTGAAATATTATACATCTGTGACCTTGAACAAGATACTCTATCACTCTGACACTAGCTTCTCATCTCTAATAATGTTATGCTAACTTCATAAAGTCAATGAGAGATTAAGGTAATTTAGATATTAGATTAATTAAGATAATTTATATCTAAGAACTTAACAGAAGTTGCTATATAGTAGCATCATCACTCAACAAATGGTAGCTATTTTTGTTATTAGAAGGGATGATTCAATTAACTAAAGTGTTTAGCAAAGAGATATAGAAGAAGTACAATCCAGGTTAGGCCTTGAAGGTTTAGGTAAATTTGGGTAGAGCCTTTCAAAAGTGAAGGTATCGCATTGGGAATTACAGGCTTTGGGATAGAGACTTGAGTTTACCACTTATTAGCCAGGTCATTTTAGATGAGTGATTTCGCTTCTCTGACCCCCAATTTCTTCCACTACAATTTGTAAAACAACACACACCTCAAAGGATCATTTTAAGAATTAAATAGGATTAAGTATATGAGGCCTTGGGAAAAGCTCAGGACAGAATGCAGTCAATGAGGTTAGGAAGGCAGCAGGGACCAAGTTGCAGGGCATGTTTGTGAAACAGACAAACAGCCAACAGACTGTGGAGCCAACAGACTGAAGGAAAAGAGGAGAAATACTAGAGAGTTGATTGGAACCAGATTATAGGGAGTCCTAGGTTTCTAGCTAGGATTTCCTGGCCCAAAGCACTGAAAGTTATTTTTGTAATAAAAGCTATCAAATATAAGCCACAGAAGGTTTTATGTAACACTATAAATTTCTGTCATTTTGCCCATAATGCAAATGATAGAGGACTTTATAGAGAAGCACTCAGGTAATTCTATAGGCCAATGTTTTCAAAATTTCTTAGCATGTATTACATGTATTTTCTTAGCACGTATTACATGCATTATAATATATTCTATTGTAAAAAGTGAAATATTGCAGAATCCCAACATATAAATCACAAAATGATGTTTAAATATAAATTTATACTATATTTCAAATTTAAACATATTCATTAGGTAGATATGTGTTGGCTACCTACCATTTAAACAGAGATAAAATAATGAGCAAAGGACTCAGTCACTGTGTTTATGTGTATATGTTAAATATGGAGCCTGGTCTCATCAGAGAGATAGACATGAATAGCTATATATACTTTATATCATGTAATATATAATCACATAATATATTTGCATATTTTATACATGCTATGAAAGGGAAATATTAAAAGCTATGATAACACATTCCAGGAAGACTTCATACAGTCTGCTATGAACTTGCGTCCTCTAAAATTCCTATGTTTAGGATCTCACACTACCCAGTGTAATGGTATTTGCAAGTAGGGCCAATGAGAGATAATTAACTTTAGATGAGGGCATGCCAGGGTGACCCTCATGATGGGATTAGTATCAGTATAAGAAGAGCGAACAGAGAGCTTGCTCTCTCTCTCTGCTATGTGTGGACACTGTGCAAAGGTGGCCATCTGCAAAGCTAGCTAGAGAGGCCTCACCAGAAACTGACCATGGTGACATCCTGATCCTGGACTTCTTTGGAAATTCCACAACTGTGAGAAAATGTCTAGTTTAAGCCACCCAGTTTATGTTGTTTTGTTATGGCAGCCAAAAAATACTAATATAGTCTAGGGAGTTTGTATCCTTGACATCCATTTCTCTCTCTCTCTCCTATTGGGTAAACTCTGAAGGAAGAGCAGAATTCACTCCACCTACAAGCTCTGGAATGGGCTCCTGATTGTGGTAAGCTAATTCAAGGCAAACTCTCCTCCAGCCTGGAACAACTGACTTCATAGCGTGTCACCTCCCCATCACCCATTGACTTCACATGCCCTTGGCAATCATAATTCTCATCACTCAGCTGTCTCCTTATGTACATTGTTAAATGATGAGCATGATATAATCTCCTTGATTGTTTAAGAACCATTTCTTCTCCTACTCTCTACAAAGTATGTACTATGGTCAGTATAAACCTTTTGACTTGACTAATGTGACTGAGTAGATGAGAAGCTTCTTGTTTGAGCTAGAATGTGGGAGAGTAGGTATGGCATGAAATAACAAATATTGCCCAGAGGAATCAAGGATGGCTGGGAAAGTAATAGCAACAAGAGCAGTATCAACAATAACAAAAAGAAGGAAAAGAAGAAGAGGTCACTCAACAGCTAGAAAAAAAAAGACCCCATTTTGAGTTAAACTGGACATGGGCTTCTATAGTCTACTGAGTCAGAACAGTCCCCAGAGAAAGGTCATTTGCCACTGTAGTGTTGATTCAATGTCTCTAAACCAAAAGAAGAGTAAGTGCTTCAGACAAAAGAAAGTAAGTTAATGCTACTGACTCTAGGTTTATGATCTGCTACTTTTGCCAAGCACAAAGCCTACAGATGATGTATCCACCTGGTCTATAGCTGAAGCCTCCTCATAGTCTCTCACCCTCTCTTCTCCAAGTCATTCTCCACAAAGCAGCCAAAATGACATTTATAAAGATAAATTGAATCACATCCTGCTTAAAACCAATCCGTGCTTCCTTTGGGTTTAGAATAAAACTCAAGCTCTTCACTGTGGCTTACAAGGCACTAGACAGTCTGATTCCTGCCCACTGCTCCCAGCCCATATGCTTGCCATCCTCACTCACAATGCAACTGCCATACTGGCCTTGTTTCCTTTCTTAAACATGCCATCTCATCCTCACCATTGGTCCCTGTGAAGGCCAAATGCTGAGCCAGCAATGCTCTTCTTTAACATCTTCAATTGCCTGCCTCTTTCTCATGTGTCAGGTTTCAAGCATGAATGTCATCTCCTACGAGAGGCCTTTCAATATGGATGCTGTCATATAATGCTTTATTTTCCTCTGTAGCAACATGTAAACCAACACTGCGATATGTAAATCTTCCCATGAGGTTCAGGGTTTGCTCTTTTGTTCATCATTAGCAATACCCAAGCCATTGTCCTATATATAGCAGGCCCTAAAGTATTTGTTGGATGGATAGATGGATGGATAGATGAATGGATGGATGGATGGGTGGATGGATGGTGGGTATTAGGCTGGTATCCCTGGGGAGAAAGACGTGTGAACCAGACAGCAATTTTAAGAGGAGTCATTTTTTAAAACTGAAGTTTAAACCGTTCAGGTAATTAAAATCTGCCTTTATTTGCCCAAGTGCAGAGTTCCCAAACATTTATTTTCCACATTTTTCCTTCTCCCTGGAATCCTATAGTACTAGGAGTATGTATACTATCCTTAGCCTTGTTTAAAAAAAAAAAAATCTTGTTTTCTTAATCTACATGATTTTATTCAGTGCTTTGTCTGTAGCCTCTAGACCTCTGCCCATCATCCAGTAGGTCATTAATAAATACTTGTTGAATAAACAAGAGTATAAATCCTTGAGGACAAGAATCATGCCAAACACCTCTTAGGCATTTTTAAAAATTAAGCAACATGTCAAGGAATGAATTGACATTAATAGATTTAGACACCAAAACTGAGAAAAAAATGAACACATTAAAAATCTTTCTGAAATATAGGATGTATATTTTTGTCTTCTTATATATAGACACTGAACACAGTTTGACATTTTCTTGATGTTTCAGGGTTACTAATATGAACATCAATTATTGTTTGCTTCTGCCTCTGAGAAGGTAGTTTGGTCTGACATTTATAGGAAAGGAAGGAAGCATGTAAGCAAAAGCGGTCCCTCACAGCTCCCCTCAGCCATCTATGCCAAATGGCCTGAAGCATGCAAGACAGAAATTCTAAGATAACCAAACAAACGTCTTCCATGGGAAAGAGAAATGGATCCAAATGTGATCTCTCTCCAGACAGTAACAGGCATCTCATTTCCAGTGTAGGATGGCTCTCACATTCTCTCTTTCACCATACATACACTTAAGAAAATAAGTTTCCAATTCTATCTTTGGGGCTTCCCACTTTAAATTTTTTGAATTATTCTGAGAAAGTGTGATTAAAAGTGTACTTATTTAGAGTCAGAGCTAAGGCTGAACCCCAGTTCTGCCACTTCTAACCATGCAAGGGAGATGTGGGGATCGGATTACATAAGGTATATGTCATACTTCACACAGTATCTGACACACAAATGAATATCTGATTCATGGAGTTTTCTTATCCCCCTCCAGTGCACCATCTGCTCCCAAAGACCTAACTACCCTGTGATGTTCACTCTCCATCCACTTGCCTGGGGAAGGTATGCAGATTCCTTCCCTCTTCTTTCTGCCATCTATCAGCAACAGTCCTATGGAAAGAAGCTAATTAATTTATCCAAAGATATTGGGTTCTGAAAATTAATTACATGTTTTTCTTTCCAGGGGCATTTGCATTTGGAAAGGGGACAATGAATTCATCCATAAAAATGGCTCTTAATAGAATAGCAGGCATCAGAGTCAAACTGGATATAGAGTCTGTCTAGGGTATTTGTTTGCCCATTGCTCTTCAAATCTCACCACTTGGATAATCTATCTCTGCCTTCATGCAGGGCAAAGCCTTGCACCAAATATTTTAATGCATATATTTAAAATCTGTATGCTGTTATGCTTGATATTTTAGATTTATATAAAAACTTTCTTCTTCAAATGTAATACGGTATAGCATAGCCAATACATTTTCTACCTGGAAAATAAGGTAACTGCTGTGTCTTTATATAGCTGCATCTCATTCTGACTTATTGAAGGAGTTTGACTTTTTTCAGAGAGGGTTTTAACGAAGCCACTTTAAGCCTTTTTTAGATTTGAAATGATAAAAGCATTGGCAGGACTTGTAAGAGATAGCACAGGGTTGCTGTACGGACATCTTTAACAGTGGAAACCTGCCCCTATCCAAAGAGAACACTTTGCTATTTATCAAGATTTAGGGGAGAAACTCAAGTGCAAGCATGATGCTGTTTTGAAAGATCCCATCAAAAGTAGACATTTCCTGGGGCACCTGGGTGGCTCAGTCGTTAAGCGTCTGCCTTCGGCTCGGGTCATGATCCCAGGGTCCTGGGATCGAGCCCCACATCGGGCTCCCTGCTCAGCGGAGAGCCTGCTTCTCCCTCTCCCACTCCCCCTGCTTGTGTTCCCTCTCTCGCTGTGTCTCTCTGTCAAATAAATAAATAAAATCTTAAAAAAAAAAATTCCACCACTGGAAATGGGGATCATTTTATCTCAAAGTCTGCAGGTGAAGTATTTTCCATTTCTGTGGCCATTAGGGGATGATTCCAGAGTGGAGGCTGACTTGAAGATCCTAAGCTTCTCTTTGTAACTAAAGAAAAAAACCTCTCAGATAAACTAGTAATAGCTAAGATTTATGTGGTGATTTCATACAATATATATTTAGAAACCAATGCATTAATTGCAATCTCAAGAAATAAGTATATATTTCAGGGTGAAAAGGCAGGTGGGTTAATTTGTTTGGCTGCCTGTTACTGCTTGTAAGTCTATATGCATAGTCACAGAAACTACATAATTTGGCTGTCTCTATACTACATACAAGCCCAACTATCATAAATATTTTCCTAAGCACTGAAGCAGAAATCAAGGAATACACAGTTTCTTTAGGAAAGTGATGTGGTTGGCACCTTCTAAAATGGGTCCAAATGATCCTCACCTCCTACTATTCATGGGCTTGTGTAGTCCCTCTCCCTTTGTATGTGGGCTGGCTATAGTGACTTGTTTCTACCAAAAAGAATATGGAAAACGTGATGGGATGTCACTGCTGAAATTAGGTTATAAACACTATGACCCTCTCTCTCTTTCTCTCCCTCCCCTTCTTTTTCTCCCTCTCTCTCTCTATGCCTCTGTCAGTTTCCTCTCCCTTCCACTTTCCTCTCTTTCCTCCTGTTTTCTAAGATAAGGCCAGGTATCATACCATGTTGTGAGTTCCCCTATTGAGAAACACACATCATGAGAAAGAGTACCCAGCTTCTGAGTAATAACTAGTGAGGAACTTAGGCCTTTAGTCCAAAAGCCCATGAGGAACTGAATCCTATCAAAAGCCACATGTTGAAAGCAGGTCTTCCACTAGCTAAGCCCTCAAATGAGACCATGAACCAGCTAACACTTTGATTGCAGTCTTGATAGAGACCTTGAGGCAGATGACTCAGCTAAGCCACACCAGATTCCTGATCCACAGAAATTGAGATAAAATGTTGTCCTAGGCTATTAGGTTTTGGGGTAACATGTTATGCTATAAAAGATAACTAAATCAAAAACATTTAAATATTATATTATATAATAGAAGAGTAGATAAATAAAGTGTGATATATTCATATAAGGTTGAAGACTACTTGGTTATATGGAAATAACATCTAGAGAGTTACATACATTGCCTCCAAATAAGACTAAACCAAATTCCCCAGAAGGCTAAGAGGTAGAGAAACCAGAGCATAAGGCCAACATCAGAAATTATGGAACACTTTACCAAACAGCACAGGAAAATCCCATTTTAGTTTTAAGGAATTCTGTTCTTGATCAGCCAGTGCCCAGGGAGGTAAACAGCAACCACTCTACATAGCCCATGGAGAAAGAGATTTAATCCGAAACATTAGTTAGAAAAGTACTGGAAGTTCTTGGGGAGTAAAAGAGGGAGGGTGACATGAACCATACATCAAGAAGCTGCGAGTGCCCTTGCAAGAACCCAAGGGACTACACTTGCTGCTGGTACCACTGAAAGTACTAAACAAGGACCATGATCCTACTGACACCACTCCTGGTTCTTATGCCTAAGGTACAGCAGAAGCAAATGGCTTTTACTGCCCTCTTGCCTTCCAATACTCCATGAAGGTCTCCCATTGACAGAACCTCCCTTGAGCTCAATGGAAAAAAGGGTCTGGGAATTGCACCACCAGTAGAAAGCTGAGTATATGGCTCCGTGAAGTATATTGGCCACACATATTGGAACAGTTTAAATATTTCCCTTTGAATGACAGCATTTATTTTTCAAGACTAAAATTTTCAGGAAAGGATACATGGTACAAAATTCCTTGAGTGTTTCACATGAGTTTTATAAATTGAGCCCTAGATTACCACTGTATTCACATGATGACAAGATAACTGGATGAATACATCCATTTCATCATATATGAAACTAAGGCATTCTGGATTTAAAATGTCACTCAAACCTGTTATAGGAGTGGGTTTTAGTTACTCCAGTCAAAACAGTTTATTCAGAATTGCCTTATATACAATACTTACAAGCCTAATATGCCCAGGTTTATATCCTTACTGCACTGAGAAACAAAAGAAAAAATGTCTAATTTAGACATGAGTGCTTTAAGATTCAAATGTTTTCCTTATTCATTCACAGAATTGTCTAGGATGCTGAATTGCAGTCCTGGTATGTCCAGCCATACCAGACAATATTCAATATCTTGACTATTTTGCACAACATTTTCCCAGGCAATTATTTACTTTCCTCTTAATTTGGTCAAATTTTTCAGGCATGCATGGGAGGGGAGTCAGGTTAGCAATTACTTTTCCCCTGATCATTACTCTAGATTTCAGACCTACCTGGTTTCTTCTGTGTGCTCTCACAAAGTGCCTTTGCCTCGTTGTTTGGAGAACATGCTATTTGAAAGCAATGCCCATATTTTCACTTTAACAAATATTTATTGAGGTCATCAGTTCCAAGATGTCCCAAGCACTGTGGTAGTTGCTATCCCACATCTCTTTTGAGTTCCAACAACAAGAGCCTCATACTCTGCCTGGCCTGAAGCTAGTGCTTTGTGAGTAGTTATCAAATAATTGAGTCAGCTCAAGAAAAAGCACAATTCAAGAGAACTAAGAGTTTTCAAATTAAAGCACAGTCTGCTACCTATTATTGTAACAGATTTATTTCCTATCTGCCTTCAGAATCCCTGGTAGCTTGTCAATGGCATGGTTACTGCAGAGGAGAGAAAAACCTGGATGTGTTGCTTTATTGCTCAGATTTGTACAGGTAATTTGGTTTGTTCCTCTCTTGAAGGAACACAATTAGAAAGACATGTCTCTGGTCCTTGTCCTTAAGAGTCTAGAGGGCACTCAACCACAATTTGCACACTCCTTGTAAGAGCCTGCGCTGAGCTGAGCTAAGTGGCATCATTAGAACTGCTCCTGAAGGCTACTGTTGGGAAAGAAAGGGCAGGTGTTGATATTTGCATCTGAAAATCTGTACCCAACACCAGTGTAGTCGATGAAGCCCTGCAGTAAGTCAAGCCCTTGTGTACTGCTCTTACCCTTGATCCTTATTTGCTCATCTGAATGAACAGTTCTAACTGCTAATGTCAACTAAATAGGCCCTGAAAGGACAACATGCCCGGATCAATGACGCAATCGGCGCAGGCACCAGTGAGAGATGGCAGAGTACGCAAGAGTGTTTACCTCTGCTCCCTTTCAGGACACACTGAGATGAAAGGAAAACAATTTTTAAAAAGTATAATCTCATAAAGACAAGGAGAGGAGGCAAAAGCCACAACATTATAAGAGTTGGAAGGCAGATGCTCAAGGGCAAACCCAAATCACTGAAACCTAAATGAAGCAGAGAATGCAGCTGAGCAGCAACTTGATTCATACTGCAGAACCCTACAAAAGTCTTAAAAAGGGCATCCTGCCATCTCTGGGGGTGGATGTAAAGATGAGGCTCCAAATGAGACAATCAGATCAAAGTCTGCTTACACAGCACTTAAACCCCCAAGGTTACCTTTGTGATTCAGTGAACATTTGTACTCTATCAGAAGACTAGAGATTTATTCCCTGGAGAAGAAAACAGAGGGTCTCTGCTCTAGAGGATAGAAAACGGTGGTAAAAATAGGAATGTGATACCAAGAAAAGGGAGAAAATGTGAAGGCCTGTATACATAACCTTGAAATATCCACCACTACCACCCCTAGATGTTTTCTTTCCTTATCAAGTCCTCAGAAGGCTATTAGTCTTGGAAATCTGACAAGTCCCAGAGAAAATGCCTAAAAACTGATGATTCCCCATTATGACACCATCCAAGGAAGCCCACAATTAACCAGTCCATGCCAAAAGAGTTTCTATTATCTTAAATACGAGCAAAAAGCCAAAAATCAGCAGAAAGCTAAGAAAAAACTACCTAAAAAGCAGAAGTCAAAACAGAGGAAACAACTTGGAGGAAAAAACAAAAAAATAATAGAATATAAATTTATCATTAGTATCTTCATAGAATTGACAATATGTTGTGTAAAAGTAACATTCAGATTTTTAAAAAACTGAACATTAAAACTGATAGCATGCATTTAAAAATTCAAGTAAGAGGGGCGGAGCAAGATGGTGGAGGAGTGGGAGACCTGGATTTCGTCTGGTCCCAGGAATTCAGCTGGATAGCGATCAAACTATTCTGAACACCTACGAACTCAACAAGAGATCGAAGAAAAGAATAGCAACAACTCTGAACAGAAAAGCGACCACTATCTGAAAGGTAGGACATGCGGAGAAGTGAATCCTAGGTGATATTCGGGAAGATAGACTGGGGGGGAGGGGGCCTCCATCGGCCACTGCTGGCAAGTGATAGAGCCGCGGAGCACAAAATCGGAACTTTTAGAAGTCGGCTCCGCTGAGGGACGTCGCTCCAGTGGCTAAGCGGGTGGGGGGGGGGGTGGGAGGGTGGAGGGGGGTGGAACTCTCACGGGACAGTGTGGTCTCAGGACCCTCAGGGTCACAGAAAGACCAGGGGTGCCTGAGTGCGGCAGAGCTCCCAGGGACCGGAGTGGGGAAGCCGGCTGCAGAGACAGAGCCGAGGCGTGGGCTCTCAGCTCAGGGTTGCCATAAACCATGATCCAGGGCACAGTCGGGCCACTGCTCCTCCAGCAGGGACCCAACAAGCTGCATATCCGGGGAGACTCCCCTTCCTCCCCCAGGAGAAGCAGCACAGGAGCGCACCACAGGGATCTGCTGGGTTTGGAGACTCCACACAGGGTCGGGTGCCAGAGATAGAAATGCTTGGTCACAGGCCGGGTGAGCATGGAGTGTGGCCGGAGACCGAGGAGACGGGAGTGATTGACTGCTTTTCTCTGGGGGAGCACTGAAGAGTGGGGGTCCCGAGTTCTCGGCTCCTCCAGGGTGGAGATTGGGAGGCCACCATTTTCACTCTTGGCCTCCAAAACTGTACGGAAATTGCAGGGAACAAGAGCTCCAGAGAGGAAACCTGAGCAGATTACTTAGCCCAGACCAGGCAAGGGCGGGGCAATTCTGCCTCAGGCAAAGATATTTGGGAACCATGGCAACAGGCCCCTCCCCCAGAAGATCAGCAAGAACAGCCAGCCAAGACCAAGTTTACCCATCAATGAGAACGGCAGAACTCCAGCACCAGGGGAATACTGCACATAGAATTCATGGCTTTTTTACCATGATTCGTTAGTCTTTCAAAGTTAATTTTTTTTAGGTCTTTTTTTTTTTAATTTTTCTTTTTCCCTTTTTCAACCAACATCTTATCAATCCCTTTTTTGAAAAACATTTTTATTTTTCATTTTTAGAGTCATAGTCTATCTCTTCATAGTAGTTACCCTTATTTTTGGCATATATATATAAGTTGTTCTCTCTTTAAAATTTTGACATACAGTTTCTTCTAACAGATCAAAATATACCCTAAATCTCTAGTGTATAGTCTCCTGCCTGATCACATTCTCTCTTTTTTTTAAATCCTCTTCCTTTTTTCAAACAATTTCTTATCTTATCAATTCCTTTTATAAAATATTTTATAATTTTTATCTTCACAGTCATATTCCATCCCTTCATCATATTAACCCTTATTTTTGTACATATATAAGTTTTTCTTTCTTTAAAATTTTAGGAGGCACTTTCTTCTAACAGACTGAAATACACCCAAAATCTAGTGTGTGGCACTGATCTATGCACCAGCCCAATTATATTTGATCATATTCTGTTTTATTTGTTTTGTTCTCTTTTTGTTTTTATCTTTTTCTTTTTCTTCTTTTTCTTTGTTCTATCTTTCCCTTTCTTTTCCCCCAGCTTCAGGTCTTTTCTGATTTGTTTAGAGTATATTTTCTGGGGACGTTGGTACCCTATTGGCATTTTGTTCTCTCATTCATCTGTTCTCCTCTGGACAAAATGACAAGACAGAAAAAATTACCTCAACAAAAAGAACAAGAGGCAGTATCAACTTCCAGGGACCTACTCCATATGGACATTAGTACGATGTTGGAACTAGAGTTCAGAATCATGATTTTAAAGATACTGGATGGGCTTGAAAAAAGCATGGAAGTTATTAGAGAAACACTTTCTGGAGAAATAAAAGAACTAAAATCTAACCAAGTTGAAATCAAAAAGGCTATTAATGAGGTACAATAAAAAATGAGGGTCTCTACCCTCTCCCACTCCCCCTGCTTGTGTTCCCTCTCTCGCTGTGCCTCTCTCTGTCAAATAAATAAAATCTTTAAAAAAAAAAAATGAGGGGCCCTAACTGCTAGAATAAATGAGGCAGAAGAGAGAATTAGTGATATAGAAGACCACATGATGGAAAATAAAGAAGCTGAGAAAAAGAGGAATAAACAACTACTGGATCACGAGGGCAGAATTCGAGAGATAAGCCATACCATAAGACGAAACAACATTAGAATAATTGGGATCCCAGAAGAAGAAGAAAGAGAGAGAGGGGCAGAAGGTATATTGGAGCAAATTATAGCAGAGAACTTCCCTAATTTGGGGAAGGAAACAGGCATCAAAATCCAGGAGGCACAGAGAACCCCTCTCAAAATCAATAAAAATAGGTCCACACCCCGACATCTAATAGTAAAACCTACGAGTCTCAGAGACAAAGACAAAATCCTGAAAGCAGCTCGGGAGAAGAGATCTGTAACCTACAAAGGTAGAAACATTAGATTGGCAACAGACCTATCCAGAGAGACCTGGCAGGCCAGAAAGGACTGGCATGATATATTCAGAGCACTAAACAAGAAAAATATACAGCCAAGAATACTATATCCAGCTAGGCTGTCATTGAAAATAGGAGAAATAAAAAGCTTCCAGGACAAACAAAAACTAAAGGAATTTGCAAACCTGAAACCAGCCCTACAAGAAATATTGAATGGGGTCCTCTAAGCAAAGAGAGAGCCTAAAAGCAACATAGACCAGAAAGGAACACAGATGATATACAGTAACAGTCACCTTACAGGCTATACAATGACACTAAATTCCTATCTTTCAATAGTTACCCTGAATGTAAATGAGCTAAATGCCCCAATCAAAAGACACAGGCTATCAGATTGGATAAAAAAACAAGACCCATCGATATGCTGTCTGCAAGAACCTCATTTTAGAACCAAAGACACCCCCAGATTGAAAGTGAGGGGGTGGAAAACCATTTACCATGCTAATGGACACCAAAAGAAGGCTGGGGTGGCAATCCTCATATCAGACAAATTAGATTTTAAACCAAAGACTGTCATAAGAGATGAGGAAGGACACCATATCATACTTAAAGGGTCTATCCAACAAGAAGATCTAAGAATTGTAAATATCTATGCCCCTAACATGGGAGCAGCCAATTATATAAGCCAATTAATAACAAAAGCAAAGAAACACATTGACAACAATACAATAATAGTGGGGGACTTTAACACCCCCCTCCCTGAAATGGACAGATCGTCTAAGCAAAAGATCAACAAAGAAATAAAGACTTTAAATGACACACTGGACCAAATGGACTTCCCAGATATATTCAGAACATTCCATCCCAAAGCAAAAGAATACACATTCTTCTCTAGTGCGCATGGAACACTGTCCAAAATAGATCACATCCTAGGTCACAAATCAGGTCTTAACCAGTACCAAAAGACTGGGATCATTCCCTGCCTATTTTCAGACCATAATGCTTTGAAACTAGAACTCAATCACAAGAGGAAAGTCAGAAAGAACTCAAATACCTGGAGGCTAAAGAGCATCCTACTAAAGAATGAATGGGTCAACCAGGAAATTAAAGAAGAATTAAAAAAATTCATGGAAACCAATGAAAATGAAAACATAACTGTTCAAAATCTTTGGGATACAGCAAAGGCAGTCCTAAGAGGAAAGTATATAGCAATACAAGCCTTTCTCAAGAAACAAGAAAGGTCTCAAATACACAACCTAACCCTACACCTAAAGGATCTGGACAGAGAACAGCAAATAAAGCCTAAACCCAGCAGGAAAAGAGAAATCATAAAGATCAGAGCAGAAATCAATGAAATAGAAACTAAAAGAACAGTAGAACAGATCAACGAAACTAGGAGCTGGTTCTTTGAAAGAATTAACAAGATTGATAAACCCCTGGCCAGACTTATCAAAAAGAAAAGAGAAAGGACCCAAATCAACAAAATCATGAATGAAAGAGGAGAGATCACAACCAACACCAAAGAAATACAAACAATTAGAAGAACATATTATGAGCAACTCTATGCCAGCAAATTAGATAATCTGGAAGAAATGGATGCATTCCTAGAGCTGTATCAACTACCAAAACTGAACCAGGAAGAAATAGAAAACCTGAACAGACCTATAACCACTAAGGAAATTGAAGCAGTCATCAAAAATCTCCCCACAAACAAAAGCCCAGGGCCGGATGGCTTCCCAGGGGAATTCTACCAAACATTTAAAGAAGAATTAATACCTATTCTTCTGAAATTGTTCCAAAAAATAGAAATGGAAGGAAAACTTCCAAGCTCGTTTTATGAGGCCACCATTACCTTGATCCCAAACCAGACAAAGACCCCATCAAAAAGGAGAATTACAGACCAATATCCTTGATGAACGCGGATGCAAAAATTCTCACCAAAATACTAGCCACTAGGATCCAACAGTACATTAAAAGGATTATTCACCAGGACCAAGTGGGATTTATCCCTGGGCTGCAAGGTTGGTTCAACATCCGCAAATCAATCAACGTGATACAATACATTAATCAAAGAAAGAACAAGAACCATATGATCCTCTCAATAGATGCAGAAAAAGCATTTGACAAAGTACAGCAGCCTTTCTTGATCAAAACTCTTCAGAGTATAGGCATAGAGGGTACATACCTCAATATCATAAAAGCCATCTATGAAAAACCCACAGTGAATATCATTCTCAATGGGGAAAAACTGAGAGATTTCCCCCTAAGGTCAGGAACGCGGCAGGGATGTCCACTATCACCACTGCTATTCAACATAGTATTAGAAGTCCTAGCCACGCGGCGCCTGGGTGGCTCAGTCATTAAGCGTCTGCCTTTGGCTCAGGTCATGGTCCCAGGGTCCTGGGATCGAGCCCCGCATCAGGCTCCCTGCTCAGCGGGAAGCCTGCTTCTCCCTCTCCCACTCCCTTTGCTTGTGTTCCCTCTCTCGCTATATCTCTCTCTGTCAAATAAATAAAAATCTTAAAAAAAAAAAAAAGAGGTCCTAGCCACAGCAATCAGACAACAAAAAGAAATCAAAGGCATCCAAATTGGCAAAGAAGAAGTCAAACTCTCACTCTTTGCAGATGATATGATACTTTATGTGGAAAACCCAAAAGACTCTACCCCAAAACTGCTAGAACTCATACAGGAATTCAGTCAAGTGGCAGGATATAAAATCAATGCACAGAAATCAGTGGCATTCCTATACACCAACAACAAGACAGAAGAAAGAGAAATTAAGGAGTCAGTCCCATTTACAATTGCACCCAAAACCATAAGATACCTAGGAATAAATCTAACCAAAGAGACAAAGGATCTGTACTCAGAAAACTATAAAATACTCATGAAAGAAATTGAGGAAGACACAAAGAAATGGAAAAACATTCCATGCTCATGCATTGGAACAACAAATATTGTGAAGATGTCAATGTTACCTAGAGCAATCTACACATTCAATGCAATTCCCATCAAAATACCATCCACTTTTTTCAAAGAAATGGAACAAATCATCCTAAAATTTGTATGGAACCAGAAAAGACCCCGACTAGCCAGAGGAATGTTGAAAAAGAAAAGCAAAGCTGGCGGCATCATAATTCCAGACTTCCAGCTCTATTACAAAGCTGTCATCATCAAGACAGTATGGTACTGGCACAAAAACAGACACATAGATCAATGGAACAGAATAGAGAGCCCAGAAATGGACCCTCAACTCTATGGCCAACTAATCTTCGACAAAGCAGGAAAGAATGTCCAATGGAAAAAAGACAGTCTCTTCAACAAATGGTGTTGGGAAAATTGGACAGCCACATGCAGAAGAATGAAACTGGACCATTTCCTTACATCACACACAAAAATAGAGCCAAAATGGTTGAAAGACCTAAATGTGAGACAGGAGTCCATCAACATCCTAAAGGAGAACACAGGCAGCAACCTCTTCGACCTCAGCTGCAGCAACTTCTTCCTAGAAACATCGCCAAAGGCAAGAGAAGCAGGGCAAAAATGAACTATTGGGACCTCATCAAGATAAAAAGCTTTTGCAAAGCAAAAGAAACAGTCAACAAAACCGAAAGACAACCGACAGAATGGGAGAAGATATTTGCAAATGACATACCAGATAAAGGGCTAGTATCCAAAATATATAATGGACTTCTTAAACTCAACACCCAAAGAACAAAGGATCCAATCAAGAAATGGGCAGAAGACATGAACAGACATTTTTCCAAAGAAGACATCCAAATGGCCAACAGACACATGAAAAAGTGCTCAACATCGCTCGGCATCAGGGAAATCCAAATCAAAACCTCAATGAGATACCACCTCATACCAGTCAGAATGGCTAAAATTAACAAGTCAGGAAACGAGAGTTGTCAGCGGGGATGCGGAGAAAGGGGAACCCTCCTACACTGTTGGTGGGAATGCAAGCTGGTGCAGCCACTCTGGAAAAGAGTATGGAGGTTCTTCAAAAAGTTGAAAATAGAGCTAACATACGATCCAGCAATTGCACTACTGGGTATTTATCCCAAAATATAAATGTAGGGATCCGAAGGGGTACATGCAGCCCAATGTTTATAGCAGCAATGTCCACAATAGCCAAACTGTGGAAAGAGCCAAGATGTCCATCGACAGATGAATGGATAAAGAAGAGGTGGTATATATATACAATGGAATATTATGCAGCCATCAAAAGGAATGAAATCTTGCCATTTGCAACGATGTGGACGGAACTGGAGGGTATTATGCTGAGAGAAATAAGTCAATCAGAGAAAGACATGTATCATATGACCTCACTGATATGAGGAATTATTAATTTCAGGAAACAAACTGAGGATTGCTGGAGTGGTGGGGGGTGGGAGGGATGGGTGGCTGAGTGATAGACATTGGGAAGGGTATGTGCTATGGTGAGTGCTGTGAGTTGTGCAAGACTGTTGAATCACAGATCTGTACCTCTGAAGCAAATAATACATTATATGCTAAAAAAGAAGAAGAAGAAGAAGAAGATGATGATGATGATGATAGCAGGAGGGAAAGAATGAAGAGGGGGAAATCAGAGGGGGAGATGAACCATGAAAGACTATGGACTCTGAAAAACAAACTGAGGGTTCTAGAGAGGAGGGGGGTGGGAGGATGGGTTAGCCTGGTGATGGGTATTAAAGAGGGCATGTTCTGCATGGAGCACTGGGTGTTATACACAAACAATGAATCATCGAACACTACAAAATAAATAAATAAATAATAAAAAAATAAATAAAAATTCAAGTAAGAGGATAGAAGAAACAATTGGGAAAAAATGCCCAAAAAGATGTGCAAAATGTCAAGTTGGAAAAAATGAGATTTGTTTTAAGAAGTGAGGTGAGGCAGATGAGTTAAATCCTCATCTTCCAAAGGCATGTGTCAATAGACAATTACTAAAACTGAAAAATCAACAAATAGTAGTATATGCATGTTATATAAAGTTATGAAGGTAAACAAAACAATTGGAATCAGTTGCCTTTGGGAGATGAAAATGGGAGTGATATGGGCAAAAGGTTGCTCTTTTTGGAAACAAGCCACAATATAACTATATACAAGCCACTATGTAACTACCACAAAATTTTCATGGGTAAACTTCAATAGGCAGTTTTTTCTTATCTACACATCACAGACTTTGCATCTGGTCTTTAAAATCTTAGTTCTGCCACTTAGAAACCTTGGGCTTATCACTGAGCTTCTTTAATGTCTCTTTATCTGTATGGTGTGGGAAAGAGGATCTATCTCACAGAATTGTGAATATCAAAGACGACACTGTATGTGAAGAGTTAATTAAATAGCCTCATAAATACAAATGACATGTTAGTTATTATTATTCCCTAAGTTAGCTAGACATCAGTTTGTCATTTGCTAGAGGATTCTCTCATTCCATCCCTGTGATAGCAGAGAAGAAAGTAACTTTGAAAAAAAGCTCTATTTCTAGGCCTGCCTCTGGCCTTTGAGAAGGACAGTGACCAGCCAAAGGTTTCTGTAAACTAACTATAAACCTACTGTTATGTCTGCTAGCTACATCTTCTACATCAGAGAAAGAAGTCTGGAATAGAGAGTTTATGAAGATGATGAAGGCGGTAATGTGGAGATCCTTGTTCCATGATAAATAAAACAGTTATTCTCATGTTATTGTTTAATTACTTCTGTTAACTTAATAAATTTTCCAGCAACCAAGAAATAAAATAGTAACAATACTTGTAAACAGAATGGCATTCCAAGGATGTCTATGCCTTGATCCCTGGACTCTGAGAATATGTTGTATTACACGGAAAGGGGAACTTTGCAAATGTAATCAAGGTTACTAAACTTAAAGTAGGGAGATTTTTCTCAATTATCTAGGTGGCCAAATCTAATCATCTGAGCCCTCACAAGCAGAGAACTGCATCTGCCTGGAGGCAAGAGAGAAGTGGTAAAAGGGGCAGTCAGGGACATTAGAAGCAGGAAAAGGGCTCACCCTGCCATATTTGGGGCTATTTGGAAAGCATGAAAAGGAATGCAGGCAGCCAATAGGAGCAAATACCAGTCCTTGACTAACAACCAGCAAGGAAAAAGGAATCTCAGTTCTACAAGTGCAAGGAATTGAATTCAGCCAAAAATATGAATGAACTTGGAAACAGTTTCCTCCCCAGAGCCTTCAGTGAGGAAAATAGCCCTGCTAATACCTTGAGTTTGGCCTTGGTGGACCTCAGCAGAGGATCCAGTAACACTCACCCTGACTTCTCACCAACTAAGTACTAATTTGATGGTAAATTCTTATGGCAGCATAGATAACTAATGCTGTATTAAAACACTAGTAAAGTCTCATCTGATTCAGAATGGGTAATCTGATCCACTGAATCCAGCATATTTTCTAGAGATTTCACAACATAAAAACATTATATTGTAACAGGTTGTACTTAAAAAGGGTACCTTTATGATATAAATATTAAATACTTTTAAGACATCAATGAGACTTGACAAAATCTACATGTTTCTGCATATAAGATGGGTTCCAGTGGCTGGATGACAACCCAGAAACCCATGATATTTCACAGTATCAACAGCTTTGCAAAGGTGATTTGGTCATTCATTAACTTTACAAAGAACTAAAGACACTAATGTACACCATAAAATATAACATGGCATTTATTTTCTGTCATTGCTATTAAACTACTTTTTAACCTTTATTGAAAGGTAGTAAAATACATTATAAGAGACTACCTAATTCATTTCTAAAAGAGAAGGTTTAAGTACAAAATGAATATTAACATAAGGTGTTGAAAATTATGAATTAAGATCTTATCAACTGTGATACACTATAGCACATTATAAAGTGTCCCCATTATAAAGCAAGTTACCTTGCAAACAGCATAAAATCTCAGCCCTTCACTGTTCTTGGTAATTTGGGAGATGATACTGGATGTTTACAGGGACATAGTTTTCTGGAAAATGAAGTACAAATGCTCCATGGGCTGGTTTCAAGGATTTGGGAAGATTCCCTAAGATCCAGTATCGAATACTCTTGCCCGAGAGCTGTCAGAGTTAAAAATCACAGAAAGAGAAATATGAAAAAGTGTAACATGTATAGAAATAGGTGGATAGTCTGTTGTGCCAGAAGCAAAGGACTGGAGAGAAGATAAAGGAGTGGAGGTAATGAGGCATTGGGGAGACAAAGAAGGATCAGACTCTGTAGGCTGGGGTTTGGCCTGTGGACCAAATCTGGCCAACCATTTTTTTCATACAGCTCATAAGCTAAGAATGGCTTTCACATTTTTAGCTTGTTGGAAAAAAATCAAAAGAAGGATACTGTTTCATTTATCTTTCTTATAAAGGATACTATTACATGTAAATTATATGAAATTCAATTATCAGTGTCTACAAATAAGGGTTTATTGGTACCCAGCAATGCCCAATTGTTTACGTATCATCTATGGTTGCTTTTGCACTATAATGGCAAGGTGAGTGGTTGTGACAACGACTATATTGCCCACAAAGCCCAAAATATTTACTGACTTTCTACAGAAAAAATTTGCTAGCACCTTGTGTGGGTCTTTATAGACCATGCTTACATAACTGAACACTTTTCCTATGGACGCTTAAAGAAATAAAAGTCAAATAAAATCAGAATTGTAACTCTGACAGCAGTGTAGAGGATGAATTAGATGAAGAAGCAGGTATATGCAAATCAATCACTTAGAAATTATTGCAAGAGCCCAAGTTACAAATGAAAAGAGAATGCACTTGAGGAAGAGGGTGGGGGCCGGGAAGAAAAGGAAAGGCATATGTTGTGAGATGGTATCATATACAGTTGACAAAATCTGGCTGGGAAAGGGGAGGTAAAAGAGGTAAATACAAGATTGATATTTTAGTTCTGTTGACTAAAATGACATTATTTGAAGACAAAAAGGGGAGCAAAATTGAGAAAAGGAAAGAAAAACTAAGCAAATGAGTTTGGCACTGTACATTAAAAATGTGGTATACCTGTGAAACAGCCACATAATCCTTGCCTCTGAACATTTATAGTAATCTCATGTCATTGATGGCATATGACATTGTATTATGTTTTGTATAAAACTAATCTTAGGGTGCCTGGGTGGCTCAGTCGTTAAGCATCTGCCTTTGGCTCGGGTCCTGATCCCAGGGTGCTGGGATCGAGTCCCACATAGGGCTCCCTGCTCAGCAGGAAGCCTGCTTCTCCCTCTACCACTCCCCCTGCTTGTGTTCCTGCTCTCACGATCTCTGTCTCTGTCAAATAAATAAGTAAAATCTTTAAAAATAAAATAAAACTAATCTTATTGTATTGTGATCACCCAAGGACACATTTAATGCCCTGATACAATGTGTTGTACGTAAGAGGTAATTCATACACATTCTTGAATGGATGGCTCGATTGTAAACTCTTTAAAGGCAAGAATATGTTTTAAATTGCTCCGGTGTCCCTCAACAGCCAAGACATTGCAGAGAACACCAGGGGACATGAATAAGTGGTTTGTGAACCAACCCTCCAACCTACAATGCATTGATATTGGCCATTGGCCATCAGACTACCCTCCCCACACACACACCCCTTGCTATAATTAGTCAGGGTTCTGTCACAGCATTTTAGATGGAGATGTGGTCTGGCCAAGAACTCCTCTCTCAACAGCTGCACACCATAGAAGCAGAAAACCTATTTTTTTTTTAAACAAAAAAGACTCTTTTACTAATGTATACATGTGAGTGGATTTATAGAAAAAATACCTTGACACTAAATACATTAAAATATAACTGGTTATTACTGGTCGGTTTTTTTTTTTTTTGACTTTTGTTTATTATGTTATGTTAATCACCATACATTACATCATTAGTTTTTGATGTAGTGTTCCATGATTCATTGTTTACGTACTGAATGGAGCACTGGGTGTTATAAGAAAACCTATTTTTTTAACCTTTTATCCTCAGGGGACACAGAAAGACAATGGTGGTATTTTAAGAGACAGGTTATTGGAGAAGTTGATGGTTCGGATGAATGAGAGAACACTTTGGCAGTGAAAAGATTAAACACAGGAGCATTAGGAGAGCCATCAGGAGAAGCCATTCCCAGCAGCTGAATAAACCTATCTGCCAGTGACATTGCTCAGAACCACAGTCCAAACTGCAACTATTTGGCAGATAGACTCTCACATCATTAGATAAAAAGGATAGGTAGTAACAGGTAAAATGGGATGAAGGCTACCCTGTTAAGTACAGTGTATGCCTAAGGGTCATTTCTGAATGTGTAGATTACCATTTGAGATTAAATCACTTACAAGTAGTTGCCAGAATAAGAATAAAAGAAAATAAAGGGATGCTGGGTGGAGGCCAGGTGATACGGGGCTGCTGCTGAAATCAACGGGAGTGATTCAGAATGAAACAAAAGGCAAAGTCACAAATGTATCCACAGTCACTAAGAGTAAGGTCTGTAAGTGGGACCTTGTAGGGGAGAAAAGGCCATAACACAAAATGACTTTGGTCTTAGGCTTTGGAAATTTTCCCCTTATCTCTTCAGCTCACAGCCCTTCCACCTCTTACAAATTAGGGTGCGTTTTCAATACATGGTACTCAATGAATACTATGGTAGACCTAAAAGGAATACAAAAAATACACTCCCACCTTTTCTCCACTTAATAGGTATGACTACTCAGCCAACAACTCTTCCACCACCTTTCCATACCACCAAGAATCCTAAATTACATTCACTCTTCAGGAATGAAAGCATTATGCATCTACTAGCCCTCTTAAAGAATAGATTTACCCTAGAACAGTAGCATTAATACTTTTTCAGGGTTGCCTCAGCATAAGGTGGCATCTCATGAAGCCAGCTGAGTAGGCTGAAAGAAAAAATGGCTAGACTCAGTAAGAGGATTCTCTGAGAGAGAGAAAGAGAAAACAAACAGTTGTAATGAGAGAACTTCTTTGGTTGAGCAAAGCCCACTGTACCCAGGACTTTCATATCTATGTATTGTCCAGAAGAGTTGCTGTCTGCTTCTACTATCTGGTGATAGGGCAAAAAGCAACTCTTCACAACAGTTTGGGCTGGAACAGCCTCTGACCTCATTTTTGTTCTTGGTAATCATCATGCAGAATTCACCCACTAAAAAATAAGATGAAGTGTCCTATATATTTCAAGAGTAACTTTCAGCTGAAGAGTTCAAAGCATCAGCCAAATTCTTACATCTTTCTTTAGAAAGCCATTGCATACAAAGTTCTTTTTAACCTATGATTTATTTTAATGACTGTGGACCGGTGGAAAATAGTTTGTGGGATGGATCATCCTTGGAAAGTACCCACTGAAAAAGACAAGGTTCACAGAGACTTCCCATGGGGGATGTAGCCATCAGTGAAGCAGAACATCATGATTGATCATACACTGTGGCCAAAGATGGAATAAATGTTGAGGAAACTAAAAGAAAAAAGAACCCATCTCTGCCTCAAAGAACACAGTATAGAGGAAAGAGAAAACATGGGGTGCCTGTGTGCCTTGGTTGATTGAGCATTTGACTCTTGATTTCAGCTTGGGTCTTGATTTCACTGTTGTGAGTTGGAGCCCCTGTTGGGCTCCATGCTAGGCATGGAGCTTACTTTAAAAAAATATATAGAAGAAAGAGAAAGCACACACACAAGCTTTTGAGTTGGGCAGATCTACATTTGTTTACCACCTCTATTGCATTCCGTGTGTTCTTGGGCAAATGTTTTAACCTCTCTAGGCTTAGTGTCCTCATTTGCAAAAATAAGTGTGATATATTATCTCACAGTATTTGTAACAAACGTGCCTGGTATATTGTGGGTGCCACATGATGCTTCCATCTAAATTTTGATTTCCCACCTCACACCGGGCAGATAGCAATTTAGTAGAGGCTGCTTGATATAATGGATAAAGCAGGGAGGAGTCAGAGGATTTGGCTTCTAAATATAACTTTGCCACTACAAGAATAAGAACTGCTATTTCTGTACCAATTTTTAGTTTATAAACATGTTAACATATATTCCCAGTTATCTAATGTCAGTAAAATCATGTCACTGAATTTCAGTTGCATCATCTGAAAAATGAATGGAGCTGGTCAGATATACTCTCTAAGAGTTCCTCCACCTCTCCAACTCTAATTACTAAGCTGCATAAAGTAATTAATAATTGAAAACGGAGTACAATGAACACAGGAATATCCTAGTCAATTTGGGAACCTCAAAAAGTTTCATAGACCTTCAGACCCTGCATCGTCTCGTGAATCATGGGAAGGATGCATATAGATGAAGGATTGATGGCAGAATGTCTCTAAGTGATGGTGAAATTCTGGGTAAAGGCAGGGAGTCAGAATTAAGGAAGATGTACAAGGTCAAGGGAGGAGAATAACCTGAATGAAGCAAATAAGTGTGCTGGAATATAATATGAAGAAAAGCCAGGGAGGAGACAGCCAGCATTTAGATACATTGCAAGGCCAAACAAAAACGAGATTAACTATGGCAGGAAACAGTTAACTATTGAAGTTTTTGTGTGATTTAGCCTCTCTCCTGTTATAATATGGGTTACCCACGATAGTAAACAACCAACATAGTAAACAACTAACATCTCTATAAAATTTCCTATCTTTTATCTTCCCAAGTAGATTCCTCCAGGGCTCAAACCACAACTTATACTTGTCTTGTAGAAGGCAGAGAATAGACACCCAAAAGTATACATGGATTGGCCAACTGGTTGAACCAAGTATAGTGCTTATAATGCTGTGATTCACATGGTGTGATACCAAAATGGAACTGTAGTCAAAGAACATGGACCAAGCAACCAAAATAATATAAAAATAATTCAGCTCCAATCCTTTTTTTTTCCCTAACACTTACCACCATGAAAATAACTTGAGTGAACGTCAATACTTCTTAAAATCTCTATCCTTCTTCAGAGTGTGAGTTGCATACACTGTACCTGCTCTCAGATCTCTTCTCAAAACCCCCTGAAGGTACCCCTCAAAACCTAATTATCACTCTCTGTTCCTCCTCACTCCACTCCCCCAATTCTTTTTTTTTTTTTAATAAAGATTTTATTTATTTATTTGAGAAAGAGAGAGCATGAGAGGGGGGAGGGTCAGAGGGAAAAGCAGACTCCCCGCCGAGCAGGGAGCCTGATGCGGGACTCGATCCTGGGACTCCAGGATCATGACCTGAGCCGAAGGCAGTCGCCCAACCAACTGAGCCACCCAGGCGCCCCCCACTCCCCCAATTCTTTTATCCCCTAAATCCAGGGAGGAAACAGAGATACTGAATAAACTTAAACAGAGATACTGAATAAACTTAACTAGAATTTTTTTTTTTTTAAGATCTGTTTATTTATTTTAGAGAGTGCGAGAGTAAAGAGCAGGGGCAGAGGGAGAGAGAATCTCAAGCAGATTCCCCACTGAGCACAGAGCCAGACGCGGGGCTTGATCTCATGACCCTGAGATCATGACCTGAGCCAAAATCAAGAGTCGGATGCCTGCCATCAAAAGGAATGAGATCTTGCCATTTGCAACCACGTGGATGGAACTGGAGGGTATTATGTTGAGTGAAATAAGTCAAACAGAGAAAGACATGTATCACATGATCTCACTGATATGAGGAATTCTTAATCTCAGGAAACAAACTGAGGGTTGCTGGAGTGGGGGGTGGGGTGGGAGGGATGGGGTGACTGGGTGATAGACACTGGGGAGGGTGTGTACTCTGGTAAGTGCGGTGAATTGTGCAAGACTGTTGAATCTCAGATCTGTACCTCTGAAACAAATAATGCAATATATGTTAAGAAAAAAAAAAAGAAGAAGAAGGTAGTGGGAGGGGAAGAATGAAGGGGGGAAATCGGAGGGGTAGACGAACCATGAGAGACGATGGACTCTGAAAAACAAACAGGGTTTTAGAGGGGAGGGGGGTGGGAGGATGGGTTAGCCTGGTGGTGGGTATTGAGGAGGGCACATTCTGCATGGAGCACTGGGTGTTGTGCACAAACAATGAATCATGGAACACTTCATCTAAAACTAATGATGTAATGTATGGGGATTAACATAAGAATAAAATTTAAAAAAAAAAAAGAGTCGGATGCCTAACCGACTCAGCCACCCAGGCACCGCTAAAACTTAACTAGAATTCGTGATAGTCAGCAAGAGGAGGTGATTTGGTAGCTATTTACATAGTCTTTATTTTCACATACATTTCCATCATCTACTCTATGTTGTACCAAACGTGATCGAGTGTTTTCAATATGGTGTGTCTCATCTAGATCATACCAGAGATGGGCTTCAAAGAGCCTAAATGCACAGACAATGAGAGAGGAGAGGCGGCAACCACATTTTGTTCAGTGGTACATCTCCTGGGTTGGCAGGGTCAGCACACTTACTGCATCTAGACTGGCCCTGAGGAGCACTTGGCTGGCTCAGTCAGTTAAAGCATCTGACTCTTCAGCCCAGGTCTTGATTTCAAGGTTATGAGTTCAAGCCCCATATTGGGCTCCATGCTGGGCATGGAACCTACTAAAAAACATTAGATACTAGAATGGCCCTGAGCCAGGGAAAAAAAAAAATGGCCAAGAGTGAGATTTGAGTCAAAAGGAACAGAATAAAGGCATTTGGACAGCCTAGGTATCAATATAAACCACAAACACCAAAGTTTCTCTGTGAAATTTTAAGTTTCTGGTTTGGCTTATCTCAAGGGAACTAGTCTTCACTGAACTCATAAAGTTAACTTTCCCCAGTTCCTCGCTGCTGCTCCTGAAATCCCTTTATCAAGTGTCAAAATACCACTTCCCTCTTTTGTTCCTGCTAAAAATGAGAGTAACTATAATCCCAAGGAGCTGAAGGAGCCTCCCTGTGGTGTCTTCGGGCAAAATTCCTGCAACTCTTTGAATAGCCCCTGGGGAGGCGAAGAACAAACCTTGTCTCTCCAGGGTATGCAAGTGTATTAGTTCTAGCATCTCTTTCCCTTTCTCCCCACTTGGCTCATTTGTCCCTTCCTATTAATGGAGGGCAGGCTGAACCCAATTTCCATATTCCCACATTAACAAATCCTCATCTAGTTGTTATGAGGAACCTATGCCTGACTACAAACCTCTTCCGAAGTAAATGATGAAAAATCTACTTGGGAGCTATGTTTCTGCAAGTCAGAAAGATGCCCTACATATTTTTTTAACTGATGAGTCTAAAAACAGCTTCAGCCAATTTAAACCACTTTTTATAAAACAGCATTTGCATCAGGTTTGACAGCCTGTCTGCCATTTTTCCACCCCATTATGATATAAAACAGCTGAGCTACCAACTCTGGGGAAAACTAACTTTCTGCATGAAAGGACAACTAGATGGTGGTGGTCACAGGCCTAGAAGCCAGCCTTAGCCCATGTTATAGAGCTCAGCCTGGGAAATTTAGGGGAAATTAACTCAAGCTGAAAAAGGCAAAGAAAGAACTAATTTTACTGTGTTACGCGAGTGGGGAAAGAGATGCTGGTGTCTCTGTGGCCTGTGGGGCCTTAGGTAATTGCACCAACGTTCCTTAGCACCTTGTTACGGGCTCTACGGGGGGACCTTCACCAAGGACCACTGCAGCCAGCGGCCCAACAAGTGACTGGCCTGCGTAATGAGCTCCCCAGCCCTGGGAAGCAGTACCTGCTAGAAAACACAGTTTAAAAGTTCCCTGTAATTAAAGAATTGCCTGCCTAGGTCTATGCTTTGCTCGGCTTTGCTTTGCTTAGCTATACTAAACTGCACATCCCAGCTCTGAAAGTCACAGTGGTCTGTCGACAATTTAGACAACTACACCAAAGCACATGAAATATACTCTCTGTGTCTCCCCAAATGAGTTTATAAAACGCTTCTGTTCAAAAATGGAACTCAAATTTGGGGACAGAAACCCATAATCCTAATTGTTCTGGGATTAAGGGTGTCATGTACTTGGACATATCCCTGTCTCGCAGGAACAAGAGGACTTTATTTCCATTCAGGCAATGAGCTCTTCTTGCTACCAGTCAGTGAGCTGACTTATTCAGAGGAACTAAGACCTTGGTAAGGAGCAGTCCTAGCTAAACGCTCTGAGAGCTGCTCCACTCTTCATTCACCTCAAGTTCTGCACTTTAACTGCCCTTCCTCTCCTGGGTGCTTTTAACCTGGTTCTCCCAGGGTATCTCCCTCACCCTCTCCCTCTCCTCTTGAAAACCCTCTGTTGCTCTGACCTCAATCTCCCCCCATGACCCCTACCAAACAGGCTGGGATTCAGATTCTTCTCCCACATCCCAACCACTACTTGGGGGCTTATAATCTCTTCTCACTACTGTCAGCACATTCCAACCTGCCTCACTTGATGATCTATATGGAAAACAGCATTCATTCATTCATTCATTCATTCATTCATTCAACAATGCTTATTGAGCACTCTCTGTGCTAAGCACTGTTCTAGAGCTTGGAATATAGCTCTGAACAAAACAAACAAAACCCTCTCCCTTCTTGAAGTTGATGTTCCACTGATCACTAGACACTGATCTAGAACCTTTTAAAAATGCCACTTAAAATATTCTCCTTCATCTCCTGTGCTAGCCAGAAACCATCCCTACTCTCTATTATTTCTGTTCCCCCATATATAAAAAGAAAATTTGTATTTTACACAAGTATGGTACTCCATACTTTTTAAGGTATTTTCAAATATTATTGTAGGAGTTCTTTAAACAACTTTGCGGGGTACAGCTTTTAATTTTTTTATTTTGACATAATTATATATTTACAGAAATGTTGCAAAAATAGTTCCGAGAATTCATATAGATCCTTTACCCCACTCCTTCCAATGTTAACATTTTACCAAGGTACATTTGTCAAAACTAAGAAATTAATTTTTGTGCAATAGTCTCAACTATAATCTCTATTCAGATTTCACAAAACTTTCCACTAATATGTATTAATACTTTTTTGTTGTTGTTGTTCCAGTATCCAACCCAAGATCCCCTAAGCATGTACTCTCCTTAAACTTTTCCAATCTGTGGTAGTTTCCCGGTTTTTCTTTATTCTTCATGACTGTGACACATTTGAAGAATACTGGCCAGTATTTACAGAACACGCCCTTCCCCCACAGTTGGGTTTGTCTATTTTCTCATGCTTGGATTGGGGTTATGGGTTTGGGAGAAAAAATACCACAGAAGCAAGGTGCCCTTTTCATTGTATCATATGAGGTAAATGATATCAATATAACTTGTTACTGGTGGTTTTAACCTTGATCAGGGGGTTAAGGTGGAATCTTCCAGGTTTCTCCAATACAGAGTGGTATTTTTCCCTTTCCATATTCTTTGGTAGAAGTGAGTCTGAGTCCAGCCAACATTCAAGCAGAGGGGAATTACCCCACCTCCTGGAAGAAGGCATAGCAAATAATATGTAGCTGTGTTAGAACCAGCACAACATTTAATATATATTTGGGGGAGATACTTTGAGGCTATGCAAATATTCTGTTTCTCTTTCAAGGTTTGCCCACTGGTTTTAGCATTCACCTGTGGATCTTAATTGCAGCAATCAGCTAATGGTGATTTTATTTCCCTAATTCCTTCTACATGTATTTTCAGAATTGTTCTGTTTGCTCCTTTTTCCTGATTTACTTATCTGATCTTTTATTTATATAATGATGGACTCGTGGATATTTATTTATGTTCCTGGATCATCTGGTAATCCCCATTCTACAAATACAGAAATTGAAATGTAGAACATTTTCATGACTCGCCAAAGATCATACAGTCACTCAGTGCAAAACATTATCTACAATTCAAGTTTACTCACTCTCAACTCTACCCTGCCTCTGATTTCACCTGGTATGCAGCTTGCTACATAACATGAGTTTATGAATGAATGAAAGAAACTGTAAACTTACAAATTCACCTGATGATTTTAGGTGACTGTCAGTAATCTCATTCTAAGAGCACAGAGAGGCAAGGGATGTATAGCCAGGAGATGTGAATACCAACCCCTACAGAGGAATTTTACTCAACAGTAAAAAGGTTTCATCCTATTCACAAGGTGATTTTGTAGCTTTGGCACTTGCCCAAATGTTCAGAATATATCATGGTTTCCTCTGGCCTGATTTGATTTCAGAAAAGAATGAAAATATAATCCCTGTAAAGGGAACCCCAACAGCTGGTTTTCCTGATAATCCACCATGATCCCACTGTGTTGACTTAAAAATGCTCCCAGGAATCTATGAACTGCTCAAAGGCAGAAGTACTGTCAAATTTGCATGGTGCACACTCAATTACTGTTGATGAATGTGTATCTTGCTTTTTGTGCTTCCTCTTATGGGAAAAATCACATGACAAAAACTCCATTGATGAGCTGCCACAGGTTTAGGTTCTGAGTTATGGTTTTATATTTTTTCTGAGTCATGTTTTTAAATGACAACTTTTTTAAAAAGATTTTTATTTATTTATTTGACAGAGAGAGAGAGAGCACACAAGCAGGGGGAGCAGCAGGTGGAGGGAGAAGCAGGCTCCCCACTGAGCAAGGAGCCTGATGTGGGGCTCGATCCCAGGACCCTGGGATATGACCTGAGCCAAAGGCAGACACTTAGCGACTGAACCACTCAGGCGCCCAAATGACAACTTTAATAAATAAAGAGCATTATAAGCAAATCATGTCCTATCAACAGTAGGGTCAATAGAAACGTCTGGCACCTTGACCAATTCCTGGCATTCAGTAAGTGCTAAATAAATATTTGCAGAATTAATACCTGAAGAAATGAGTCAGTGGGCTAGAATAGTTGGGAAAGACTTTGGGCAGGAGGTAGGGCTTGAAGAGGACCAAGAAGTATTCTGATGGCAAGTAGCAAGGCTTACTGGAACATAATGAACACTGTTCCTTTAACCGTTTCAGTCATATCAGCTGGTAATAAGACTTTTCACTTTATGAGAACCCCTTAATAACCATAAGAGTAAGCCAATACTAGGATCCTAGTGTTAGGGGTATGAGGATATCCTAGTATCCCCATATTTGTCTTCCAAGTCCTTAAAGGCCCTGCCCTGGTATGTACAATTGGTCTATGACCCTAAGAGATGGTAGGAGATCATTTAACTGTCTGCTGTGAGATTACACAACAGTAATTCCAGTTTCCCAGCCCACATAATAGCCATCTTATAAAAATACTCTCCCTGAAATCAACCAGTTCAGAAATCTGGGGCCAGATATTTGTAATGCTTCACCTCTAATGACTAATCTGTTTTTTTTTTTTTTTTTTCAGGAATCTGTACATACATAACAGAAACTGAACACAGTTAACTTAAAAAGGAGCTTATTGCCCCATTTAACTTAATAGGCTCACAGAAACAAGAGTACAGCTAAAGGAATAAGAGCAGCTCTGGGACCATGGAGAACTAAAACAAGGAGCTAACTGGCATGATCCTTTCCATGCACATCAATCTCTGAGTTCATTCTCCTCTGCTATAGACAATGGTTGCCCCTAAGCTGGGAGAACCGGGCCTCAGTTCATAGTTTTTCTAGTCCAGGAACACAGAGGCAGGGTTCCACTTTCTCCAGTTCCACCAGGCACTGTGGACACTATCAGGAAAGATATTGCTATTCTTGGTCACATGACCATCCTAATTGTCAGTAAGCCTAGGTGCTATGACAGGAAGTTCTACCGGGACACCAGACTATGGTGATAGGGACAGTTTCCTCAGAAAAGCAAGCATCAGTATAGTGCAACCCCCACCAAAGACCCACAGGTCTATGCTGAGCTGGACAGAGCAGGCAGGGGCGGACTTACATAGCTCATGTCCACAACCTTACCACCTGACGTGTTTAGCTTTATGGAACCCCCAGTGTCCTATCTGACCCTGCAGCTGTCACCCCAAATTCCTTACTGATGAGATAGAGAAGAAAGAGTAATGAAAGTGCACTTTAAAATTACCATTTAGGGGTTAGCAAATAAAGAAAAGAAGCAGTGAGGAATAATGGTCTTGTCTTACTAAGACCAACTTCCTGCCCATACTCTCCTTGGATGAACAAAATAGGAGCAAACTAAAGGCAGGCACATAATCTGTGTCTTTGAATTGGAAGATAAGAACTAGAGACTGGCACTTCTGGATAATCTTCCTGGATGAACTGGCCCCCACCGTGTGTAAGGCAAGCGGTAGAGTTAACCCTAGTTAAAAAGTGGCCATGATATATAGAATGGAATATTACTCAGCCATCGGGAAGGATGAATACCCAACTTTTGCGTCAGCATGGATGGGACTGGAGGAGATTATGCTAACTGAAATAAGTCAAGCAGAGAAAGTTAATTATTACATGGTTTCACTTATTTGTGGAATGGAAGGAATAGCATGGAGGACATTAGGAGAAGGAAGGGAAAAATGAAGGCGGAGGGGAATCGGAGGGGGAGACGAACCATGAGAGACTATGGACTTCAAGAAACAAACTGAGGGTTAAGCATTCAAATAAAGAAGTTTAAAATAGAAAAAGTAACAAATAAAAAGTAGAAGTAAATAATAAAGATAAGAGAAGGTATTAATAAAATATAAAAATAAAACCATAAATTTTTCCCTGGTATAAAAAAAAAAAAAACCTGAAGGTTCCAGAGGGGAGCGGGATGGGAGGATGGGTTAGCCTGGTGACGGGTATTAAGGAGGGCACATTCTGCATGGAGCACTGGATGTTATGCACAAACAGTGGATCGTGGATCACCACATCAAAAACTAATGATGTAATGTATGGTGATTAACATAACATAATAAAATAAAATTAAAAAAACCTAATGATGTACTTCTGTACGGTGACTAACATAAAATAATAAAAAATAAATTTAAAAAGTTTAAAAATTAAAAAAAAAAAAAAAAGCAGCCATGACCCACTTCTCTAACCTCTGAGGCAGTATTTCAGAAAGTCAGCTCGAGGCTGTGTTGGGCATAATGTGTGGTAGATGTGTTTGGTTAGGTCTACAGTGGAACTGGAGAAATAAGACTCCACAGCTTTAAAAGCCTCTGAACACATGTGGCGAGCACCTGCACATGGGGAATTTAGGAAGCAGGGGCAAATGAGATACAAGAGTGAGGAGAGCACTGTGGTGACTATGCCAAGTTTATCTTGAAAGAAAAACAGAAGAACCTATAAAGGAAATAGGTTCTCTGTGTGTACACAGTGAGATACATTAGAGAAGTCCTTTGAAGGCAAAGTGTCAAAATTGGGGAGGAAGGCAGGGACTATGCTGGAGTTGCAGGAGCTGATCTGGTACAGAGGCAGCCCAGCCAGCAGGGTGGCTCCTTTAAGTGAATAATGTCAAAGGTCATGCTGCCCACAGGGCTTAACACAGGGCCAGGAGCCGCAGGCAAAACTCCAAGTCACATAGTTACAAATCATCGGTCTATCACTATAGGATCTTCGTTGGGAAAAAAAAAAAAAAATTCAAGGAGAACTGTAAGCCTCCCTGCAGAGTCCAGAGTAAACAGCATGATGCTGAGACAAAGGCTCAGTGTCCAGCAACGAAGTAGAACCATAAGCTGGGAAACTAAGGCAGAAGCTCAGTCATTCACAATGAGCCGACATGTCAGGCATTTGGGGATCCACAGGAGATACTGACAGCACCTCATTACATTAAGTCTTCCTAAACCCTGCAAAGCAGCTTTGGAAGTCACAAAGTCCAGGCCCCTTTTCTAGTACTCTTAGGGTTTATGCACTCACTTGTTCACCTACCTCCTGCAGGCATAAGTCTCTGAAGACAGGGAGTCTGTCTCAATCATCTCAAGTCTGCATCGGCAAGGGGCCTAGGGATCGAAGGCAGTGAGCGGGCAGGCAGGCGACGTGTGAGCGGGCAGGCAGACGACGTGTGAGCGGGCAGGCAAGATGATGGGTGGGGCTCACCGGCTGGGGCAGGATCCTGACACCGGAGGCAGAAGGCGTCAGGCTGCCAGCTAAGAGGGTGCGGAGAAGTGTGGACGCTTAGGATAACCAAGGCGAGGGCAATCTGGGGGTGGAGCGCCTTTCTTTCTCCCTAAATACCTGTGCTTTTCCACACGCATTGACGAGAGAGGTCCCCACTGGAGAGAGTAGCTCCATTCCATTCCTCCGTGGTGCTCAGAGGAAATGGGATTTCTTCTCCCCATCTGTTCTGCAGGCTCCTTCCCGGTGGCGCCTGCCTTGCAGGCAGAGTGGTTGACATACTGTCTTTCACCTGCCCTGTGCTCAGCCGAAGTGTGTCCTTGGGGCCCAGTCCATGCTTGTGCTCAGGGACTGCTCACACCTAGGGCAGCTCTCTCTAAATGCTTTGGCTTAAAGGGGAACTTAAACAACTGCATTTTCTTTCAGCGATAACTCAAAGTCAGCGCATGTGTCCAAAGATCTTGGGAAGCAGAGAACTCACGTAAAGAGATATGAAGGCATTTGTGTTCATTCTGTCAGTCGCCCAAGCAATTACTGAGTCTCTGGGAGACCAGGGCACCTCCCTGGCCTCTCTGGGCCCGAGATTTTATATGTTAAATGAAAACACTGGCTTTAGCACCTTCTGACTCAGTATCCTCCAAGTACACTACCAGCAGTCTATTCCAGAGAACACAGAACATGAAGATTTACAGACCAAACTGAATCATGTAGTGAGAAACAATGAGAAAGAGATGCAAGGGGTTTAACACACCCAGGACAGGATACAAGCGGGTGGCGGCAACATGCTGCCTCATCCTGGGCTACACAATGATACGATGATGCCCTGTCTTTCCCACTCTTCCTTTTCCCTCCCCCTTTCCCTTCTCCCCTTCCCACCCCTCCTTCCCGCGCACCCCCCGCCCCCGTTTCTGGTCAACACTAATTTAATGAGGACTAGACTGGAGGGTGAACAAGGAAGATCTGCCGACAGAAGATGTCTGGAGCTGCTTCAATCACAGAGACCCAGGGGCAACTACTCACAACTGTAACAGTAAATAGCCAATAACAGTCTAAGCAGGAAAACTGCATGCCTGGGAAAAGGACACATAAGCCAGCACAGATGTATAGAACCAGTTCAGATATGACACAGCTGTCAATTCAGGGGTGACATGATCTGTGCCTTGGGGTATTTAACATTTACCTGGCCTTCCATTATCTTCTATCAATAAATTACACTCTTGTTTGTTCCATCCTTCTGACCTATGTGTAACACATAGATGTTGCATTTAGTCTAGCTCGGTCTACTGTACCTCACAGTTACTGACAAGCCATGAGTCTCCTCTGTGACTCACAAGCTACTTGCTTACTTACTGTCTATAACTAGTCTTGCTTCTCTCATGTATCTTTCCATGTAATGGAATTAAATTTTCTTTTATAAAACATCAAAATCAAACACATGATAGCCTTTGAGATCTCTTCCAGCACTGTGGCACTGGATGATTGAGGAAGGAGCACACGTGAAAGCAAGGTACGGACGCCAGCGAAAAGAGAATGCCCTTTCTTCTGTTCTATCCCCACATGCCAGGATATCCACTGCCAAATACTGTTCTGAATGTGAGATATTTTTGTGACTCAATGAACATCTGACGATTAACACCTAGATATTATGAGTGTTTTCCTTCCTTGAGTTCAAAAGCAGCTCTGCAGGTAGACAGAATCCCCCAGTTAGAAAGCTGTCTGGTGACTGCCTACAGGACCTCAGTTACTTCCTTGTCCCTCACCACATCTGGGAAATAATTCTTGTATGAGTTCAAGCGTCACTGGGGACTGGGCTGCAGCTATAACCTCTGAGAAAGCAGCATCCATGGTCTGCAGCCATTTCTGCAAGAGGGCGTGTTCACCACACATCTTCCTCTCTCCGCCTCAGACAACTCAAGCCTGACCACCGCAATTGTAACCCACTAAGACATATCTGGGAGTCAGGCTGCCAAGCAGAGAGTGGAAGAGTAAAAAAAAAAAAAAAAAGAAGATATGTTCCCAAAATCTAACCGCACATTAACTATGCAAATATTTTTAGCCCCCAAACCTGCCCTTTGAGGATGGGCTACTGGAAAAAGCAAACCCACCCCTCCCTTTACCTTTCAGGAACAAGTAAGTGGACACACGGAGATAAGCAGGGGAATGGAAGACGGGGAGAGGTTTTTACTTTGTAATTTGAATATGCCCCGATTTCTTGCCAGAGCCAGCTGATGGGGGCTGGGTGGCTGTGTGACAGCTGGGTCAAACTGAGGCTTCGTGAACAAGGCCTAGGATCTGTGGGACCAGAAATACAGTCAGCAGTGCCTCTACAGCAGGCCTTTCTGGCGGGCGCCTCCTGCAGGCAATGTCACAATGCCAGCTCATCATCAGAGAAGTGTTCGTCTCCTGCTGGTTTCCCATTTTGTTTGTGACTCCCACAGCACCCTGTCCAGCTGCTCCTCTCTCCTTGCACACAGACGAATTCCTGCCTCTCACTTCAGCAGGGGCATCCCAGAGAACTCAGCAGGGAAGGCCAAGGAATTAGCATAAAATTTGTCTTAGACCAATAACGCTTCTCAAGGGACAGACACAAACAAATTAAAAACTGCCCCGTAGGGATACATCCTCAATTCAAGTCACCCAGGATTTCTACAGACAAACACCCTCAAAATGAGCTCAAATCCCAATTACAGAATAAATGAGAGTCTATCATAAATGAGTCGGTGAAAACAGCAAAATCGGATCCTCCCCAAAACTTCAAACAATTGGAATAGCAAATATATACCCCAAAATGAGTATTTTCAAGTAATTATAGAAAAAAAAAAGATTCCAAAACATATGAAAAGAATAATACGGGTTTGAAAATAATCAAATAAAATGTAAAATACAGTGAGATAAATTGATATTGCCCAAGCAAAAGAGTTATTACAGTTTTTCTGTGTTTTCCTGAGTTCAGTGTCTCATTAGATGATTATCTGCTTAAGTGTTATAACTCTCTTATCTTCCTCTATGATATTCACAGTTGTAACTTTTTTTGCTACCCTTGATCAGGAAAACTGGAACTGATATTTTGAGGAGCTCAGTAAATAAAGCACAATTGATTTTTCCAATATAGAGCTAACAGTGGGACTAAGCTAACCGTTCTGAGTTTGCTTTACTTTACATGTGTTTTCTAAAGATTCTGGCTTTATCTTAAATATCTGCTCTTAAACACCAGTCTCAGACATCACAGGTAATGGAGGGTGGCTTCTCCGGTCACTTCCCCTAGTCTACTGGCCACTTCCTTGTGGTGAATTGTCAGCTCAACTACCATGGCCTTCTGGTCAGTTTGGCCTCATTCTAACACCTCACCAAACTGGACCCTAGATAGAAATGATGTGATGGCCACCAGTGGATGTGCTTACCCACAACTTTGCTAAAACCCCACATCTACGTGAAAATTTTTCTAATGTTAAGATAGAGGTAGAAGACAAGAAAGATAAACTTTAGGATAGCCTTTGTGGAGCAATAAAATATGAATTTCGTGACACTGTTTTGATGCTCACGGTATACTCTCTGCTGGGCTATACTCTGTTCAGATGAATGAAGTAGGGACTCAGCCACACACAACTGAGTCCAACAAAAAAAACCCCACAGCTCCTGAACTGGAGAGAGGAAACAACTACCTCCTTTGGTCTCCCATAGTACTGCTTTAATATTAAAATGTAGTAAGCCTTTTTTTTTAAGATTTTATTTATTTATTTGAGAGACAGAGAGAGAATGGGAGGAAGAGCAGAGGGAGAGGGACAAGCAGACTCTGTGCTGAGTATGAACCCCAGGGCAGGGTTAGATCCCAGGACCGTGAGATCATGACCTGAGCAAAAATCAAAAATTGGTTACTTAACCGAGTCACCCAGGCACCCCAAGTAATAAGCTTTTTAATCAACAAGAATTATAAAGATCACTGCTTAACTCCAGATTCTACATCATGCCTCATGTGGAGCCAGAGAGAGGTGCATTACATAGAAGAGTGATTGTAAGGTACAGAAGATTCCAAGTCACAGGTCTGAGGGAAGACACCAGACAATCTAGTAAACTGAACAGAATGACACAGAGATTGAAAACAGAAAAGAGAGGTTAAGAACATGCACCATAGACGAACACTTACCTAAGTGCTGTGGCAGAAGGAAATAGGAAAGAAAATGAGGAATGGGTAATATTCAAAGAGATAATACCTGAGTCTCCCAGAATCTATGATAGACATGAAGTCATTAAACCCCAAGGAGAGTAAACATTAAAAAATCCATTTTTAGGTACAGTGCAATCAAATTACAGCAAAGATAAAGAGAGGGTCCTAAGTGCAACCACAGAGAAAAGTTAGACTACGTACAAGGAACAATATTTAGACTGACATCTAACTTTTTGATGGGAACAAAAACAGCCAGAAAGTTGAGGAAGAGTAACTTCAAATACTTTCAAACTGTGAGAGAACTGTCAATCTACATTTGTATGCCATTATAAAAAGTATCTTTTAAGACAAGAATAAAATTAAAATATATTCACATAAAACAAACAAAAAAGAAATGAGTCTGCCACCTACAGACCTGCACTAACGCTTACAAAGGATGCTATTCAAGACAAAAGAGAAATTACCCTAAGGATGAATAGTGGTTAAAATCAAATATTAAACATGTAGATTAAACTAAACAATTACTGTACAAAATAAGAAAAATAATAAGCATTATTTTTAAAATAGTAGTAAAATAATTAGTGAGGTTAAAAACAAGAGCTTTAAAAAGCTAAGCAACAATGTCATGGAAGTTTGAAATGTTTGTTTGCCATTCAAGCATTCATCCATTTAACAATATTTGGTGAGCACTTACTGAAGCAGGAGCTATTTGATCCAGGGTACACAAAAGAGTCAAAAATGCTTATCCCTGTGAAATTTGCATGTTAGTATAGAAAAAGCAGGCAATAAACAAACAAATAAAGTCAGATGATTATAAATTCTATGGGGAAAAATACAGGAGAGAGCGAGTGAGTACACAAGCTGAGGATCCTTCTTATCCCTTCATATCTATTATACAGTCCATGTATTATTTCTGTAAATTTATCTTATGATAAATAGAAAATTATTCTAGGGCTTTTATATTTTTGAAGGAGAGTAAAGCTCAATTACATTTAGGTTTAAGTATATGAAATATGGGTTTCAGAGAGGTAACATTCTTTGAAATGTTAAAATTTCAAAAATGAAAAATAGAAGTAGACCAAATAGGTATGAGGAGGGGTGGATAATGGAATGAGGTTGGGGTGGGGGAGGGAGTGGGAAACTCAATCAATTCAAAAGGAACCAAGAGAAGAGGAAAATCTGAGCAAAGAAAGGGTGCAACAAATAGAAAGCTTGAAAATGAGATGGTAAAAATAAATCAAAATAATTTCAGATATTATGGTAAATGAGAACGGACTGAGCTCTGTGGGTAAATGGCATGAACTGTCAGACTTGATTACAAAAAATCAAGCAATATATGCCCTTTAGATGAAACAAGCCTCACACATAAAGACAGAGAAATACTGAGGATAAAAAGAAGAAATAAATATACTAGGCAAATATGAGCCAAAGATATCTGGTACACCTATATCATACCAGTCAAAATAGGCCTTACCACAAATATATATATCTGAAACTGGAATTAATGAATATCACACCATAATGGGAAAAAAAAGTTTACATTTCCTGGGAAATGTAATAATTCTATATTTTTATTGCTCTAAGATAACCCAAAACATGTAAAACTAAAACTGAAAGGACTGTGAGGAAAAACTGACAAATCTATCAATCTGTGTCCGGTATTAAATTGTCTCTGAGTGATTTACAGATCAAGCAGCCCAAAAATCAGTACTCATAAAGATTTAAATACTACTATTAACAAGCTTCAATAATAAATAATATGAAAAATGTTGCACTAACACTCTATTTTCAAGGTTCCATGGAATATTTATAAATGTTAAGAGATGTTATGGAGCTTATATTCTCCTGCAAGACAGACATTACCTAAGTAAATAGAGTCAATAGTATCTTAGGTAATGATAAATAATAAGGAGGTAAACAATAAAACTGGAAATGAGGCAAGAAATTAGAGGAGCTAGAGTATCAATTTCAGATAGGTAGGTCAGGGCAAACCTCCCTGAGAAAGAACATTTGAGTGAAGACCAGAAAGAGGTGATGGAGGGAGCAATATGGTATCTGGAGGGAAAGCATTCTAGGCAGATGGAACAGAAAATGAAGAAAATCTGAGGCCAACTTATGCCTATACTGTCCCAGCAAGGTGGACCATCTGTCTGGAGTCCCAGCAGAATACACCTGAGGGAGAGTGGTAGGAGTAGTAGATAAGGTCAGAGAGGGATGCCAAACCAGGCAGGGCTCCACAGCCACTGTAAGAAATGTTGCCCTTTACTACGAATGAGAAAGGGTAATATTGGAAGAGGATTTGATCTGATTTGTATTTTAATAAGATCACTCTATCATGTTGTAAATAGATGGAACAGGCAAAGCAGATACAAGGAGACAAGTCAGGAGGCCACTGCAACAACTGAGAAATCACAGTGGCTTGGAACTCAGTGGTAGTAGGCAAAGTGATAAGAAATGGCCAGATTCTGGATTTATTTTGAGGTAGAACCAAGGACATGTGTGACAGGTTGGATGCAGGGTATTACAGTCAAGCAAGACTCCAAAATTTTTCAGTCTGAACAACTAGGACGATGAAATCTAAAAGGGGATATCTGTGGGAGGCACAGGAGCTCAGTTTTAGATGTATCAACCTTTGGACGCCAGTTAGACATCTAGGAAAGAGATCATATAAGTAGCTGGGTGTATGAGTCTGCAGTTCAGAGGAGTGGTATAGGCAAAAGGTATACATTTCACAGTCATCTGGATATGGATGTTTTTTTTTTAAACTGTGAGACTATTACCAAGGGAGTGAGTGTAGATAGAAAAGGGAAGAATCCAAGGATTGAGTATGGGAGTCAACCCACATTAAGAGTCAGAAAGCTAAAGAGGAACCCACAGTGCTGACAAAAGAGTGATCACACATACCAAAGAAAACCAGAGTGACCAAATGCATCAAATGCAGTTCACAGGTTAGGTAGGATAAGGACTGGATACAGATGCAAACATCTAAAACAAAGTAATAGCAAATGGTATTCAGCAGTGTTTGAAAATGAAATCTTGTAATGATCAAATTGCATTTAACACAGGGATGCAAAACTCATATAGCTTCATCAAGAGAAAAAGCTTCTGCACAGCAAAGGAAACAGTCAACAAAACTAAGAGGCAGCCCACGGAATGGGAGAAGATATTTGCAAATGACATTACAGATAAAGGGCTGATATCCAAGATCTATAAAGAACTTCTCAAACTCAACACTCCAAAAACAAATAACCCAGTCAAGAAATGGGCAGAAGATATGAACAGACACTTCTCCAAAGAAGACATACAAATGGCTAGCAGACACATAAAAAAAATGTTCAACATCACTAGTCATCAGGGAAATACAAATCAAAACCACAATGAGATACCACCTTACACAGTTAGAATGGCAAAAATTAACAAAACAGGAAACAACAAATGTGGGCGAGGATGTGGAGAAAGGAGAACCCTCCTACACTGTTGGGAATGCAAGCTGGTACAGCCACTCTGGAAAACAGTATGGAGGTTCCTCAAAAAGTTGAAAATAGAGCTACCCTACAACCCAGCAATTGCACTACTAGGTATGTATCCCAAAGATACAGATGTAGTAAAAAGAAGGGGCACATGCACCCCAATGTTCATAGCAGCAATATCCACAATAGTCAAACCGTGGAAGGAGCCGAGATGCCGTTCAACAGATGAATGGATAAAGAAGATGTGGTCCATATATACAGTGGAATATTACTCAGCCATCAGAAAGGATGAATACCCACCATTTGCATCAACATGGATGGAACTGGAGGGGATTATGCTAAGTGAAGTAAGTCAAGCAGAGAAAGACAATTATCACATGGTTTCATTCATATGTGGAACATAAGCAATAGCACAGAGGACCATAGGGGAAGGGAGGGAAATCTGAAGGGGGAGAAATCAGAGAGGGAGACGAACCATGAGAGACTGTGGACCCTGGGAAACAAACTGAGGGTTTCAGAGGGGAGGAGGCTGGGGGAGAGGGTAATTGGGTGATGGGTATTAAGGAGGGCACGTGTTGTGATGAGCACTGGGTGTTATATGTAACTAATGAGTCATTGAACACTACATCAAAAAACCAATGATGTACTATACAGTGGCTAACTGAACATAATAAAAAAAAAGAAACAAGAAAATCTATTAGAGTATTTACTATATTAACATTAAAAGAGGAAAATCAAATGATCATATTAAAAATGCAGAAAAGCATTTAATAAAATTCAACATTCATTTCTAATAAAAGTTTCCAGGAAACTAGCAAAAAACTGAGTATCTTTTAGCCTTATTAAGGGTGTCCACCAAAAAGCCTACAAAATATCCGCTGGATATTCCAATAGTTGAACTACATTATAAAAATCAAAAAGAAGGCAAGGATGCTCACTGTTCAACAGATTCTGTTAAGCATTTTATTGAAGGTCTTAATGATCTTAGTAAGTAAAAATAAAAAGTAAGATGGGAAGGACTGGCTGGAAGACACAAAATCTCTCAAGAATTATATAATTACCAGGCGCCTGGGTGGCTCAGTTGGTTAAGCGACTGCCTTCGGCTCAGGTCATGGTCCTGGAGTCCCGGGATCGAGTCCCGCATCGGGCTCCCTGCTCCGCGGGGAGTCTGCTTCTCCCTCTGACTCTCATGCTCTCTGTCTCTCACTCTCTCTCTCTCAAATAAATAAATAAAATCTTTAAAAAAAAAAAAAAAGAATTATATAATTACCTACAATGAAAACCAAAAAAGAGTGTACAAAATGTTAACATTTATAAGAGATTTGAAATATAATTAAAGAGTGATATAAAATTAACTGGATTTTTCTATACCAAAAACAGTTGAAAATGTAATTTCTAAAAGATACTCTGTATATTAACAGTAATGTAAACACATGTGTTTTACCAAGAATACAATTAATAAATGCATTGAGTAATTAAATAAATTATCTCTGAGGTCAGTGATATACCATGATCTTGGATTAGAACACTATCATGAACAAATAAATATTTTACCTGAAGTGACCTATAGTTTGAATGCAGTCTCATCAAAATCCAGAGAAATTTTTTAAAGAAATTCAACAAGCTAATTCTAAAATGTCTATGTTAAACCAAAGGCCAAGAAGAGCCAATACTCAAGTAAGGGAGATCCTGCTCTATCAGAGAAAAAGATTTATCATAAAGCTCTAAAAAATGAAACAATGAGAATTATCAATGATAGGCAAATACAATAGAAAAGAGAACCCAGGAACAATCTTACATAGATGTAATTTGCCATATTGATGTATGTAGCATTACAGGTAGGGAAATGAGGAACTGTTTAATAAATGATGCTAGAAAAAAATGGTCAGCCATATAGAAAAATTGAAATTCTATCTTTAAGGTCACAACCCACACAAATCAATTCCTAATGGATTGAAGACTTATACGTAAGAGGGAAAACACTGAAATTTATTTCTAGGACTTCAAGGTAGTGAAGCAAGGGCTGACCATAAAAAGAAAATATTTTCCTAGATCTAAATAACTTTAATGACTGCATTAAGAACTTTTATGCATCAAAAAATTCCAGGAAGAAAATGAAAATAGAAGCCATAACCTGTGAAAAATATCAGAACAAAAGTTATTTAAAATAGCTTAAAAAAAATCAATAAGGAAAAGGCATACAACCACAAATAAAAAATCTTCACAAGATATTAACAAGCATTTCTCAGAAGAAAAACAAATGACTGATAAATAGGTCAGAAAAGATTCATCCTAAATAGTAATCAGAGAACTACAAAGTAAGGAAATGTGATTAACAATCACTAATATGACAAAAGTTCAAAAATCTGACCATACCAGTTATGACAAAAATGTGGAGCAATGAAGATTATACACCAATGATGGAAATTCAGATTTTTTTCCCACACTTCTCTTGCCTCTTTCCAGGTTCTACTATGAATGGGTAACCAGCTGTTACCAATTAAAACTAGCTATCCATCTAGTTGTTTAATAACAGCACACTGATTTAAGTACAACAATTCAAAATACAAGTGACATCTTGTAAAGCTGATGAACGTAACCCTATGACTCAGAATTCCACTTCTAAGAATATCCTAGTTTTACCCTAAAGCAACACTGTCCAATAAAAATTAAATGCAAGCTACATATGTAAATTTTTCCAGTAGCCACATTATAGTTTTTAAACAAGGTGAACTTATTCTTAATATTTAATACATTTTATTTAAAATGATGTATCTCAAATATCAGTTCAACCTGAAATCAAAATTAAAAAAATGTTAACTTGTTAATTTTACATTATTTGTATTAAATCTTTAAAATCTGGTGTATATTTTATACTTATATTTTGTACTTTGATACTTTTTTATACTTATACTTTTATTACTTGTACTTTATACTTACACCTTTATCAATTCAGACGGGCCACATTTCAAGTTCTCAGTAGCCAGAAATGGCTAGTGACTACCATACTAGACAGTATAATTTAGGGAATCACAGCAAACATGTATGTCAATGTTTACTTTCATGGCAGCTCTGTTCCTAAGAGAAAAACCCTGGAAACAATCCAAATATCCACTGACAAGTGAAGGACTAATTTAATGGCAGACTGCTCTGCATTTAAATTTAATGGAAAACTATGCAGCAATAAAAATGAAAGAATAGCAGCCCTACACATCAAGAATGTATCTTAGAAACAAATGCTAAATGAAGGGCACGTGGGTGGCTTCACTCAGTTAAGCTCCCACTGTTGATTTCCGTTCAGGTTATGATCTCGATTCAGGTCATGATCTCAGGGTCGTGTAATCAGCCCTGCCTCAGGCTCTGTGCTCAGTAGGGAGTCTGCTTGAGATTCTCTCTCTCCCTCTGCTCCCCCCTTCTAAAATAAATGAATAAATCTTTTTTAAAAATTGCTGAATGAGGGGGTGCCTGGGTGGCTCAGTCGGTTAAGCGTCTGCCTTCGGCTCAGGTCATGATCCTGGAGTCCTGGGATGGAGCCCTGCATGGGGCTTCCTGCTCAGTGGGGAGCCTGCTTCTCCCTCTCCCTCTCCCTCTGCTGCTTCCCCTGACTGTGCTCGTGCACGCGCTCTCTCTGTGTCAAATAAATAAAATCTTTTTTTAAAAATGCTGAATGAGAAAAGCAAGTTTAATAGTAATACAGACAGTATATTATCATTTTCATAAAGCCCAAAAGGAAGCAAAACTAAACAATACATTAAGAATACATACATATGTGGGCACCTGGTGTTAAGCATCTGCCTTGAGCTCAGGTCATGATCCCAGACAGAGTCCCAGGCTGGAGCCCCATGTCGGGCTCCCTGTTCAGCAAGGAGTCTGCTTCTCCCTCTGCCCCTCCCCTTGCTCATGCTCTCTCTCTCTCTCAAATACATAAATAAAATCTTTAAAAAAAAAAAATAAAGACAAATACTTTACAAAATAAACATACATATGTGGTAACATTATGAAGAAAGGACAGAATAAAAACCAAGACAGAGATTACCTCTGAGGGAAGGCAGGAAAACAGAATCAGGAAGATTCATAGAAGTTTCAAAGGTTTAGGTAACTTGTTATTCTTCATGGTATTTTCTTTGCTGATTTTTTTAGTATTCTGAGTCATACCTCATATATGTTCTATTTTTATCTTGTATGTATTAACCTCTTCATAATAAAATGAGAAAAAAATAAAGAGGTTGTTCTGGAAAACACCAGATCACTTTGCCTAAGGCCATTTCCTTCTTCCCTCAACATTTTTTTCAACCTTTTTACTAAGCAGTGGAAAAAGTAAAGAATGGCCAGACTTAATGCATGTGAGTTGCAATTTAAAAACAAATATTTATTAGGTGTCAAGCCCTGGGCTAAATACTTTATAGCCAATATCTTAATCATCCCCCCAAAAAGCTGGGTTGGCACTTCTATGGTCTCCATTTCACATATGAAGAAATAAGCTTAGGGAGATGAAATGATTCACAGATGAAATAAATTGCCCAAAGTCACAGGGTCAAGTAGCCAAGATAGGAGTTGAACTCAAATCTAATAAATACCAGAGCCTGAGCTCCTAAAACCTGATGAATGGCATGGCTGCAACTGCTAGAGCAGGGGCTAAAAGGTCATTTACCTAGATCACAGATCATAAGTACACACTGCCACTGATTAAATAAATTATTTACACCATTAATTAAGTACTTTCTCTATGCTAAGTGCTGGGTATGCATTAAGTCTCTAACTTTCACCATGCTGCTAGATAGGCAGCCTCTGTTTCAGATGAGGAATCTGAGGCTTAGAAGTTTACACTGTTGGTGGAAAGTCATTCATTTAGTTGAGGGCAGTGCTGGAATGCACACCTTAGCTGTGGGTGCTTCCTAAATCTTCATAAATGCTAAAGGCATGAGGGTTGGTGGTCAATACCTCTGTCGGTTGAATTTGTAGCTGGGCAGACACTGTGTGAGAGAGAAAAGACATCTTTCCAGTTGTGATCATGAAAGCCTTTAAAATGTAAAGGATGACATTTACATGGAACATGACTATATGTGTGAACCACAGCCTTGGGCAGGACATGTCTGAGACAGGACAGAATGAGGTCCTGTTACCTTATTGAGGTGGGGTGAGTTGGGAAGAGAAGCCGCATCAGCAGCAAGCTAGCCAGGAAGGAAGGTCAGTAATGATTCTAAAGATGCTGTCCAGTTAGTGAACATAAAGGTAGAGGCAAAGCATTGGGTGGTTTAGGCAGTTTTATTTTTTAAAAAGTACACTTTGAAGCCTGATGCTATATATAGTGAATAATTCATGCTCTCTGGGATCACAGAACAGCTTTGAGGTGCTCTAGGAAAAAACAAGTGGGGAAAGCTGTCCAGAGGGGTTCGGAGGTTTGGGAAGAGAGGAATATGTATACTCCATACTAATGCAACTCGAACCGGGTGTCCAGACCAGCAAAGCTTGCTGCAGATCACGTGATAAGGAATCAGATTGGCTGGCTTTCTGTGGAAGCTCACCCAGCTTTGCAAATGGTTTTTAAAAAAATCATCATACAGTGAACATTCTGTGAGGTCTAAGAGCTGAAACAGCCTTTTTTCTTCTCTTCCATTATCCTTACAGGCTTCTGCCTCCTTTCTCTCTAGGTCAGCTTTACCCAGTGGTGTCCACCACCCATCCCTGAATTGCCAGTCAGTAGCTCTCAGACGTCTGGACCAAAGTGGAAAACCTTGTGATCCAACAATTGCAGGGGGAACCTAGAGTTGAGGGAACCCCACTGGAGGACGAATCAGGACTTCTGTTAGTTCTTTAACTCAGATATATTTCCACAAATCCCCAAGCACTAAAGAAGGAGAACAAGGGTAGAACATAATTTATACTATGAAATGCTCCCACTAGCCATCTCATTCCTACAGGAAATCTCTGGTTTCCCTTATTTGGATTTGGGGGAACCCACAAGGAAGGACAGCCAAAGGAGTCCCAGACAACATAATACAGGAGGCTGGATGTCCCCTGAATGGCCACAACAGACATAATCTGAGCAAAATCAGAAAACCCAGACCAGCAAAACCATATGAAGGGTCAGATGCGAGGGGGAACTATGAGAGCACAGGGCAGGCAGCCATGCTGAGCATGTCAAGAAAGTTCTGGAAGCAACAAAGAGACAACAGAGACTGAACCATGGTCTTCTTCCTCAAAGGTGACTCATGCTCGAGGGTTGTTAGAGACGGGTGAGACCTTCAGGTAATGAACTCTCACCAGACTGACAACTTTACCTGCCTTCACCAGGCCTCTGGAGACCTAGCTGCTACTTTGGTGAAAGCTACTCCCAAGGAAAGCTACTGAGGCTACTCCAGGTCAGCAATCCTTAAGCGACGTTACTAGCCTTAACAGTAATGGCTCCCAGCAGCTGCTCCTACACAACTCTTATCTCCTTGACTGGTTCAGCCATCTCTTGGGTCCCTTAAAGTCTAAAAACCAATCATTTTGATGATCATGATAATGATGATCATTATGGTGATGATGGCTGACATACCGTGTCCCAGAGATCATGTACTGAGAAGCCATTGTTTTATTTATTCCTCACATTAACCCCATGATGAAGGTATTATTATTATTATTATTATTATTATTATTATTATTATTCCCCTTTTAACAAGTCAGGAAAATGAAGCACAATTCAGTTAAATAACACACTCATGTTTACAGTTTAAAGTGCCAAAGCTCATATTTGAACCCAGGTCTCTCTGATTTCAAACCCTATGCACTTAGCCCCCATAACAATGTCTCTCATATTCGAATGATGCACAGACCCCTTTAAGACAAAAAAATCCTGTGCACCTCCAGTACGGACTTGTTCACTTTTATTACAATTTTATTAAAATGTGAACCAAATAAAACTAGCTATAAACCCTTTTAAAATCACGAAACCAAAACCAAACATATATATTAAAAACATTTAATAACTAAATTTTAAGACCAGTAAAATTCAAATTAAAAACATTAATTCAATGTGATGAAGGACGTTGTTCTACTGAAACTAGACCATCAATGTGGGTTTTAATCGGAGAAAGATGAGCCTCAGGTCAGGTTTTGTATTTAATAATTTTTTTTGCATGTATTTTGGCTTCAGTAATTCAGATAATGCCTGTTAGCGTTAAGTACATTATTAATTATTTCAAGGCCTTGCTTGCTGGTTCACAATAAATAGACTTTGCATGTTTCCAAAACGCAGCCAACAAACAATCTTCAAGTGTCAATTTTAATTAAGTGTCATTTGATAACTCTGTAATGCTGTCTTGTTTGTTTGAAAAGAAGGTTATGATTGCAACATTATTGAAATTTCCATTAAATAAACCCTGATTGCCAGAAGCAGGTCTCATTTCATGTGTCTGGCCATGCTCTCAGTGAATGAGCAATGACAGTTTGGCCTATTCAAAGATGGGCTCTGCAGTGGGTGTCTGTGCAATTTGGGATTGCCTGCCCAGGAGCATAGGGCTGTGAGTATGATATGCATATAGCCCTTGGGCCCTCTGATGGCTCAGTTCTCCCATCACATTTCTTCTTGTGAAATTCTTATTAGTGCATCACTCCCTGAAGTCATTCGACCTTCCTCTAGTAAAAATAAAATTTGTAAAAACAAATGCAAAAGTCCACATAGAAATTGTATGGCAGTTCCTGGAATGTGTAATCTTAAAATGATTCAGAAATGTATCTGTTAATTTTTCAGAATATCACTGAGATGCAACACAAACTTTACAAAATTATTTTATGAGGCATTTGTCCATGGGTTCTAGCTTGAAAAACATGGATGATGGCTCCTGATTTCGAGGCATCCAGTGTGTAGAGAGTGGTCCAGCCCCTTGAAGGATTCTCCACTATTAAAAAACCTTGGTCCTAAAATCATCTCTCGAATATACCCAGAAGCTCCATCCTCAGCACCTTTCTCTAGACCCTCAGCACATCCTCACATTTCTGTTTCTTTAAGTCCCACCACCATTCACAGACACTCTTATTTCCCAGCACCCAGGTCTCCCATGAAAGTGAGGAAAGCAATGGACCTGAGCCCTTCATTAGTTTGTCATGTCTGATCACCCTCTTTGGAATAGATGAAGAAATTGTAGCATAAAGAATTGACCTGCCGGACCTCACTAAAAGAAGTTACAGATCCAGAATGCGAACCCATGATTCCTGGGTTCCCACTTCATGCTATTCTCATTAAAACATGCTGCCTCATCCAAGTAACACACCTATTCACTTTGTAGCAGCAGGAGATTCCGATATTATTGTCACTATAGAGAAAAGAGGGTGCACAGGAACAAAAGAAAAATCAAGAGCCACTTTGCATTTCTATTAAAATATAATACTGGAACCTCTTATTTTATGAATAGCAACAACAACATTACTGCTGATGATGCAGAATTTCAGATTAACTTCTCTACTGTCATTTGCTTTATTTGCCATTGGTTTAAAATGCAATTATTAAAGGTATTTTTTCAATCACAGGACCCTAAAATCCATTTACTAATTCAACAGTACTTATATAATTTGGTACCAATAAACACAAACTTGAAATGTTTTCATTTTATTTTAATGGGAAAACTTTTATTTAGAAATTGTTAGAATCTTTTGAAGCCAACTTCCTTGGTTTAGGAGAAACCAACAGGGTGGACCTTTCCATTCCACAAAGAAAATGTAAATGCTAAGGCCAATAATTGCTCTCAGAGAAAACTGATTTCCCCACAAATGTGAATGTAGATTGTGTAGGCCCAAGTTTGCATACTTTTGGTTGGGTAAATTGGGTGCATGCATCGTAAGCCAGACTGGGACCTGAAAGATTCAGACAATTGTTCTAAAATAGGATTAATAATTAATGCTCCTTAAATGGCATGATTTAAATTAGAGCATCTCAGACTTAGAGAAATATATTGCTGACTATTTCAACTGCCTTTCCTCAAGTTCCCCTGAAACAAATGTGTATTTGTATTACAAAGGGAAATAAAATCCTCTACAGGCTCAGGGATGTGTGCTAAGGGTCCCAGGAGTAGCCAATGCTTGTGACAGTGCATATTAAACTTGGAGCTGTCCTTCCACTATTATACCAGCAATCTGTAAATGAGCCTGGTCTTAGCTGTGTTTTTGAAGACCTAATGGAAGAGACGGTGCCCTTCCTTAGCGAAGAGATCCAGCAGTCTGCAGAAGTGAATTATAAGGTGACATGATAATGTGGCATTTGGAAGCAGCAATGGTTTGGAGCTGAGGTTGTGGACAAAGTAACAAGGGACTACCCAGTTGAGTTTGCAGAACATGTAAGAATTCACTGGGGTCCCACTTGGTAGAGAAACTTAAGAGAAAGATTGACTCCTAAAATTTGGATCAAGAGACATTACTATTTGGGGCCCATTTCAGGAGCAAAATAAATGGGACCTTCCTGTTACATTTATTATTTATATATACCAGACACAATGCCTAGAATTGGAGATCCGGGTAAACAAAGCATAGCCTCTGCCTTCAAAGCTCTCAAAATCTAATGGGTGGTCATTGTATGTATATGTGGGGAGGGTGAAGGGGTGGTCAGCAGATTAAGAGAGTTGCCTTTCACCAGTAGGAGGTCAAAGCAGAAATAGTCATTTCCGGGTTTGTGATCTACATGTGGAAGAGGAAAGGATCTGATGCCTCCTGCACTCCCCCAGTGTAACAGGCCACCGGCTAACCTATGACACAGCAGAAGCCATGCCTCAGGCACAGCCCCACCGGGCAGGGGATGCTTCATGCCAACTCTGGTTTATCCCACTCTTTCTCAAGTAAACAAAGAGATTCAACAAAAGAAAACAAGTTAACATTTGTTAAGACATCAGGAGAATACAAATGGAAATAAAAATCTGTGAACTGAATGCCAAAAAGGAGACAAGACAGGATCCTATAATAATTTCACCTACTAATAAGGAAGAGGATGATTACATTCTGGGTTCCAGCCTCTGTGACCTTTCCCATCAACATGGCAAACTGGCTGTAGCTTCCTCCTCGATGGCAACAGCCAGAGCTCCTAGAGCAGACATTGATGGAGAATCACCCCATGTCTTATGTCTCATGAAGAAAGATGACGGCTCTCTCAGAGAAATTGGAAAACATGATTTTTGATTGAAGAGGCAAAAATAAAGCAAGCATCAGATTTAGGAAAAGCCATCTCTCTTCCCACATCTCTCTCATCATTATTCAAGTTATTGACAAGTTATTGAAAGGTTTTAAATGGCCTACCACTTATAAGAGTCAGAACGGACTTCTCTTGAGGGGAAATAGGGGTGGTGGGGCCTGAGACCTTAATCAGTGCATTTTCTCTTATGTTTGGATGAAGTAGACTCTGTGCATGAGGGAAACTAGCCGATCACTGGGGCTAAGAACGCTTTGTCTCCTTAACTGCAGAAATTGACTACACGTACAATAGGATTTTCTCAGGAGTTTGTATCCATAAGGCTAACAATAAAACAAACATAACTGGAATTACTTCACCTATGGTTACCAACGATACCTACACGGTTAAAGAAAAAAAAAAGGGTAATTTTCTGTCCTTCAGATTTCATTACACTCTTGACCACTTCTCTCTCTTCATGTCCTCCTCTCCCCTTTCCACCCATTCTCTTCTGATTTCCCCCTTAACTTTTCTGACTCCCCCTTCTCAGCTTTTCACAAATCTCTTCCTTCAGCCCGTTATAGAGTGATTCTCCCTCTTTCTCTCAGATTGCTCTTCCCCTGCACTAATGAGCCCACATAGTTTCATTTACATTTTAACTTGGACTGATGCAACAGCGTCCTCCTGGGTCCTCTCGCCTTTAGTCTTGATTCTTTTCAATTCAGCTTCTACAGAGAATTTTTACAAAAGAAATCTCATCAATTTTTTCCTTGCTTAGAAGTACTGCAGGGTTCTCCATTATCCATAAAACAGACCCCTTGGCCAGACCTAAAAGGATTTCATCATCTGGCTCCTCTCTCCTTTCTCCAAACTTCCCTCCCACTACACCTTTCAACACATAACTTATGATTTGATCATAAAGAATTATTTGTAGCTCCAAAATGTTGTGTGCCATCTCTAAGGAATGCCCTACCCTGCTCTGCCAGGCCAGCCCACTCAGGTAACCTTCTTGACCATGCCTGTGGCACCACCCAATCTCGGTGAGACACCACTCCTTTCTCACCTTTCTTTGTGCCCACTACTTGCCTTCATTATCACATCCTCTTGCAGTGGTTTGAACAGGATTCACACAGGAAAACAGATCAACTCTAAGTACCATGGGAAGAAGGGTTTATTATATGAGTTAGACCACACAAATATGCAGGGAGCTGGGAAAGAGATGATCTGGAAGGGGAACCTGGAGGGTTAGAACAACAGTCACTAGCCAAAGTACGAGTGGACCAATGGGAGCTTAAAGAGAAACCCAACAAGTCACCAAAGTGGGACCACAAAAGGAGAACTCATGGAGAAGTCTCTGGAAACTGTCCCCCTCTGAGGAAGAAGTTGTCTCTGCATAGCTGCAGGTTTGATGTGTCCCCAGCCAAGTACCTGGTGGTGGGCCTACAGCCAGCCACTGGTGAAGACAGGTGGATGAGGAGGGAAAGGGAAAACTGTCCCCCCATCCCCCTGTAGCCTACCGCATACCTCTCTGTCTGTCCATCGCCACAGCTGACAACAAAGACCTTCTGAGAACCAAAGAGTGTGCTGCATTTCTGTCAGCCAAATTGCACGCTAGATTTTGTTTTGTTTTATTTTGAAAGAGCAGCCAGACAAAGTTATCTGGGGAAATAAGATTTGGCCAAGTTGGCCTAACATGGTCCAGCACACTTTAGCTGTCTTTTTCTACTCCAGAGTGTGGTATCAGAAGACAAAGAGTGTGTCTCATTCATTTTTAACTATTAAGCAGCAAGCACAGGGCCTAAAACATAGGAGAGACTCAGGACAGTGGGCAGTGAATAAAGGGCATTCATATAGCTGATATGGCATTTGAGTTTTCAATCATCCTCAGACTAGATGGTGGGAATGGTACAATGCATTCTTGGGATCAAAATCTCTCATGTGACAAGACTGAATTCCAATGACTAAATAAATGTAGAAGGATTCCACTGTGGAAACTAAATTTGATTATCTACATCAACACACTTCCTTAAAATTTAAAGGAAATGGAGAAATGTTTTCTAAAATCAGGTTTTTTTTTTTCCTTTAATGTGATCAACATTTTCAGCTTTACTGTGTTTTATTTTGGTTTGGGGGATATCATTCATTTTTTTGTTTTGTTTGTTGTTACTGTTTTTAGGATGCTGACAGTAATGTATAGGAAAGGCCTATATTGTGTCTATTATGAGGTTAACTGTGGTTAACTGTTTTCTTATCATAAAGTCAAAACTGTTTGAAAGTGCATTGGTTTTTTAAGTCTGCTTCAAGTATACCAAAATTCATAGCCATCTCTCTTTACCTCAAAGAAGGAAAAACACATCTCCATCAAGAAGAAGAGAAAGGCAAATTCCACGTTACATCAAATACCGTACCTTTATTTTTAATCCTACTGTATCCTGAAATCCCAAGTTTTAAACCACCCTTCTGAAAAAAGCCAACAAATAAGCAGGGGTAATGGAGCATGTGGAAGGTAAGAGCTGCTATGGATTGTACTGGGTCAGTATCATTGCAGCAGGAGATTTCTCTCCTTGTTTTCTCTCCCCGGCTCTTTGCACATCCATACTGTGTGCAACATCATCAGAGTAACTTCCTTATCTCATACTCTTAACTCTGGTCTTCTGAACTGTTTGAAGGGGGAAAAAAAAAAAAGGTTGAAATAAAGTCCAGGTTTTTATTTGACTTTTACAATCAAAATTCTAGACGTAGGACTCCAAAAATAATGAATTCCTCCCTGCTGTCAGCTGCTGTGGGGTGGTTTTCTCTTCCCTCGCTCCCAAAATGGAGGATGTGGTGTAATGCCAAGGTAATGCGATAGTGCTGAATAAAAATGGCGTGTCTTCTTTGCCCGTAACTCTTACTAAAGATATGTTGGAAAATGTGATAGTAAAGCCAGGTAAACATGGATATTGTAAAACAGAATCTAAAATTTACATGGATTTAAAATATAAAATAAGAGGCCCCAAAGAAATGTTGACTTTATTGGGGATCTCTTTAGAAAACTCACCCCTCCTCCCCCGATTAGGGGTAGTTAGATGGACATTGCTGAGGACCCCGGTCTCAGATCAAGCATTATTTCTGGCATTAGTAATCAAAAACACTCAGGTTTTAGACAAGGGAAATTTTCTGTCAATCCCAGAAAGATTTAGGATGGGAAGCTACTTTCTAAATTGATACTGTCAAGTTAATCCAAGAAACATTTTTAGGTTTCTTTATTACCAGATATAACACAAGACAACATGTCATTTGATCAATGACACTGTCAAGAATCAACACTCATTTGTCAGCCCAAAGAGAACAAATGACAAGAAGGTCAGGGATTGAAAGGAGGAGGGGTCTGGGTTACAAATCCATCGTCACAGTGGAAGGTATTCCTGGATTTTGTTGGCTTAACACCACCTAGACTGTCCTCCTTCCCTCCCTTCCTCCTTTCTTGACTCCCCTTCTCCCTCCCCATTCCTCAGCCCCCTTCTTTAGAGCCCCAGACCAGCATATTTTCCAGATTTACATAATGTCTTTGGTTAAGTTACCTGTTAAGAGTAATTTCATCATCTCTGGTTACAGTCCAGTTTATAAATTTTAAGCAAAAATATTCAAAGGCCTTCAAGGGTAAATTCTCTAATTGCTGTAAGTTAGAGGAGCCCAAATTCACTAACTTTGGCAGTAAGCAAGAGGTTTCCACATAATAATGTCACTCTGACATGGTAAATCAGAGCTGCCTTGGCTTAGTAGAGGGTTAAGTGAAGGTTGATGGACAAAGTTCACATTCAGACAGGAGATAACCATTCTGTGGTAGAGGAAATTCACTTCTGTGTGGCTGTTCCCTGTTCTGAAGATGTTCTCATCTGAGTAATGCAGATCTTATTTCCTTGTTAACTATACACCTCAATGCCATATTGGTAGGGTGATCATAAGCCTTGGGTGCCCAGGATAGTCCTGACATAATCACCAACAGAGTCCCCTTTTACTCTCAAATTTGTTCTGGTTTACATGATGAATTAAATGTTAAAAAAAAAAAAAAAAAAACCCTCTGCAAAAACTGGCATTAAAACTGAGCTATTTCTAGCTAAATGAGAGCCACAGAAAGAAAAATGTCGCATGAATGCTGATAATTTGGCCACAAGGGAGTTGGGATGATTAAGCAAGACCATGTGGCAGAAACTAGAGAGGGACTGTGGCCTTCCAGGGTCACCAAGGCAACAGAAGGATGAGCTCCTCTCCCCTGGAAGGGCAGCGGAGCATAGTCCAGCAGAAGTCACATCGGCCAGTCAACCAGCCTCAGCCTGCTGCTTCTGGTCCCGTCCTGGACTTCCCACCCCCTTTCCAGAGCAGGGCTGCACCTGAGCAGAGGGGCACTGGCTTTAGAGCTGCTGCACTAGCCTTTCAGTTCTGGACTAATCACTTATCAGCGGTGTGACCTCAGGCAGATTCACTTAACTTCTCTAAGCCTCAGTTTTTCCATCTACAAAATGAGAATCATCAGAGCTGCCTTACAGGGTTGGTACGAGGATCAGAGATTATGTAACTATTTAGCCTGGGGTCTAGCACAAAGCTAGCACAAAATACAAAGAAACTGTTCTCACAGCCTATATCTGAATTCTGAACAGTTTAGTAGATGACTCTCCACATCTTATAAATGGGTCCCTATTTTTATATGCCTCACTCTCATCAATCCTGTGAGTCAGCAAATCCCTTAAGGGTAGTCTCCATTTTGTACTTCAGTTTTCCCCACAGCACCCAGCATTCCATGGTGAAAGGCACAAAGCAGGCTCTCAAGACATTCCTGATCAATGACTCAGCTGCCTCCAGAGCCCAGTGAACATTGATGGCCAGGGCCTGCCTGCTGGCCCTTTCCCTTGCCCTAGAAAGCATCAAAGTATCACAGCACCAGGGTCGCCCAAGGCATCCGCAGGGAAGGGGACATCATTCTGAGGCAAACACACGAGGCCCTATGTGGAGTCCAAATAAATTATTCTTTGAAGGCAGTGAAATTTCACTGCTTCTCTTTTCTTTAACCATGTTCATAAATAATGGAATGTCAGTATTATTTTTCTTCATTCCAAAGAATGAAAAGAGAAAAATAGGCCTTGGGTTTCTAGCTTGCAGTGCTGTGTTGCTGGCAATTGGCACTCATGCTTTCCTAAATAAGAGCCCTACCCCGAGATGCTGTTACATTTCGAGTGTGTGTATAAACTGCACATATGTAAATACAGATATGTAAAGTATTTGTTTAATTAGGGTTTGACTGAGATGTGTAAGTGGGTGCAGGAAAACAGGTAAGTCAGAAAACTGTCTGATTTGCTGCTATGGAGACTCAGCTTAAAATCAGTGTTTCCTCAAGCACTACAACATACATAGTTTGAAACTTAGTACTGATGCTCTCCTTTAATTCTTAATTACGTTCCTGTGAAGTAAAGAACAATTAATATGCTAAAATGTCCATACTGCCCAAAGCAATCCATGGATTCAATGTAATCCCTATCAAATTATCAGTAGCACTTTTCACAAAACTAGAATAAATAATGCTAAAATTTGTACGGAACCACAAAAGAACCCGAATAGCCAAAGCGATCCTGAGAAAGAAAAAGAAAGCTGAAGGTATCACAATTCCAGATTTTAAGACATACTACAAAGCTGTAGTAATCAAAACAGTATGGTACTGGCACACAATAGACACACAAAACAATAGAACAGAGATCCCAGAAATAAACACATACTTATATGATCAGTTATCTATGACAGAGGAAGCAAAAATATACACTGGGGAAAAGACAGTCTCTTCTGATAAATGGTACTGGAAAAATTGGATAGCTACAGGTAAAAGAATGAAACTGGACCACTTTCTAACACCATACACAAAAATAAACTTAAAATGGATTAGAGACCTAAATGTGAACCCTGAAGCTATAAAATCCTAGAAGATAGCTCAGGCAGCAACTTCGACATGAGCCATAAGAACATTTTCTAGATATGTCTCCTCAGGCAAGGGAAACAGAAGCAAAAATAAACTACTGGGTCCACATCAAAATAAAAAGCTTTTGCAACAGCAAAGGAAACTATCAACAAAACAAAAATGCAACCTATTGAATGTGAGAAGATATTTGCACATGATATATCCACTAAGGGGTTAATATCAAAAAAAAAAAAAAAAGTATACAGTTCAACACCAAAGAAACAAGTCATCTATTTTAAAAATGGACAGAGGATTTGAAGAGACATTTTTCCCAAGACATGCAGTTGGCCAACAAGTGAAAAGATGCTCACCATCACTAATCATCAGGGAAACACAAATCAAAACCACAATGGATATCACCTTACACCTATCAGAATGGCTAAAATCAACAAGCGAAGAAACAACAAGTGTTGATGAGGTTGTGGAGAAAAAGGAAACCTCATAAACTATCAGTGGAAATGTAAATTGATGCAACCAATGTGGAAAAATACTGAGGAAAAATGTTCCTCAAAAATTTTAAAAGAGAATTACCATATGATTTAATAAGTCCACTACTAGGTATTTACCCAAAGAAAATTAAAGCACTAATTCGAAAATATATATGTATACCTGTGTTTATTTTAGCATTATTTACAATAGCCAAGTTGTGTAAGCAACCTAAGTGTCCACTAAAAGACAAATTGATAAGGAAGATATGGTATATACACACAATGGATTATTATGTAGCCTTTAAAAAGGAGGAGATTGGGGCTCCTGGGTGGCTCCGTTGTTAAGCGTCTGTCTTCAGCTCAGGTCATGGTCCCAGGGTCCTGGGATCGAGCCCCACACTGGGCTCCCTGCTTGGTGGGAAGCTTGCTTCTCCCTCTCCCGCTCCCCCTGCTTGTGTTCCCTCTCTGTGTCTCTCTCTGTCAAATAAAATCTTTAAAAATAAATAAATAAATAAACAAACAAACAAACAGGAGATTGTGCAATGTGCAGCAACATGGATGAACCTAGAAGGTATGATGTTAAGTAAGTCAGACTGATAAAGGCAAATACCATATAATTTCACTCACATGCAGAATCTAAAAAAAAACAAATTAAAAAAAAAAAAGAATTCGAACTACAAATGCAGAGAACAAACTGGTGGTTTCCAGAGGGAGGGGGGGTAGGGGAATGGGAAAAATGGATAAAACAGAGTAGGAGATCTAGGCTTCCAACTAGGGAATGAATAAATCACAAGAAAGAAAGGTACAACCTAGGGAATCTAGTCAGTGGTATTGTAATAACATTGTGTGGTGACAGATGGTAGCTATGCTTGTGGTGAGTATAACATTACATAAAATTTGTCAAATCACTATGTTACACACATAAACCTAATGTAATGTTGTGTGTCAAGTATACTCAAATTTTAAATTTTTTTAAAAGAATGCTATAGTCATGTTATCATAACTAAATGTTTCACCTCCTAAAGTGAAGGGGCAGTATATTAGACTAGTATACACCAACTCCTAGGGCTTAACTTTGGTAGATATCAGGTGTATATTTCTATTCACACTGGCTTTACTACCAGTATTCCTGAGAACATTCATTTACCTTAACTTTCTCACAGAACTTCCCACGATCAAACCAGAGTCTAGACACAGCCACCACCACCCCTTCTCCGGGCCTCTGTCTGGTATCTGAACACATGAAGCATCTGGGTTCTGTATTCACATGCCCCATTTCCCAAGCGTGCTCCCTTTCAACGTCTGCCTTACTTAAAACCTAGAAATGTTAGAGGTCAAAACACTGACACAAAGATCATTTGCAATAACTAAAATGTGATTTGCATTTTCTCCATTTTGTTTTTAAAAGAGATGAAGGCTTTCTATTTGTCTCTATGAGAAATTAAACTAATGCAAGGATTTTAAAATCCACTTTGTTCACTCAAAAGTAGCACCAACTTACCCATCAAGTTACAAAAAATGCCTCCCCTTCACCTATCATAGTAACTTTTTTGTTGATATAAACTTGACCATACACTACATTTGTTATCCAAAGTAGTCAAGGACAAGTCAGGGAGGGTACGTCATCTTTCTGCCCACATTGTCAGCCTTGAACTCCCCAAGTCCTGACTGAGAGAAAGGGTTTGAAAGGGGAGATGGGGGTCAGTGAAGCCCCATGTTGCCAATGGCATTATTGTGGTGACTGGCTCAGGCAGGGTTTAAAGAAGAGGCATGCAGGTTTAAACAATTGTGTGACCAAAGTTGTCCGCATGCCACTTCACCACATAAACAAACTGGAAAATTGTCATTAAAAAGATTAGCTCTTCCAGTGATAAGCAGTTTACTTTTCTCCCCTTTCACCACAATAGCTATGAAGAGAACATCACACATTCCCACCAGCCTCACTCCCAGTGCTTGCACATGCATATCTCATTCTGTCCTCACAAGAGCCCCATAAGTTACATGTTCATAGTCACATTTTAGAGAAGAAACTGACTTCCAAGTGACTGAAAACCCCCCGAGATCCCACGTAGTGACAAAGCTATGATCAGAGCCCAGGCCTCCCAACTGTAGTGTACTGCTCCTTTCTTTGCTGGCCTTAGTTATGGGTAATACAATCAGCTGCATGGAATCCTAAAGGATGCTCCTCTGCACCACCTCCCTGACTTTGAATACTCTGTTAAGTGTCTCTTCTCAGCCTCCACTGCCAGTGTCCAATATGCTTATCCTCACTAGAATAGCAGACTCCTTGGAGCTCCAGTGACATGGTCCAAAGTGGCAGAGAATCCAAGCAAGTATTAAATGCATAAGATAATGATATATAATAATGATAGAACTAAAATACTGGGCAACAATAAATGTATTTTATCTAGCCCGTGAGTAGGCTTAAACATTTAAAGTCCATGCGTTTTTCAGAAGGGCATTAGGAATATTGATAAAATTCAATTTTTAAGTAAAACTATAGGCATAAGGTAAAAGTTTAAGGTAAAAATTTGAGAGTAACTATTAAAATTTGTAAGGAGAATATGTAATGTCCAAAACTGTATATGGCACAGAATATAATAAGACAATGAAATAAAACAACAATAAAGAAAGCAAACATACAAAAATTCAACATAAAAGACAAAAGAAAAAATGGAAGATGTAAAATTAGAACAAAATAGAAAGTTACATGGTAGAAAAAAATCCACATATGCTGATCATTAGAATAAATGTTAAATTATTAAGATCATCTGTTAAAAGGGATTTTTAAAATGAATTAAAACAAAATCCAGTTGATAAGTGGTTATAACAGATATGCCTAAATGACATAAAGGTTGAAAGCACAAAGGTAGAAAAAATATACTAGAAAAATATTTGTCAAATGAAAAGCTAGTATATCTATACTAATTTCAGATAAAACTGGCTTTAACATAAAATATTATAAATATAGTAAGATGCTATAAAGTGATAGAAGCTTCAACTCACCCCGTATACCACTCTAAACTTATAACCCCCAAATAGGATCTAAATACATAAAGAGAAATTGACAGGATACAGGGGCACGTTTTGCCATCCTATGAAATATCAACAGAAATCCATCCCTCAACTAGATAAATTAAAACTTAAAATGTTAGTAAATATATAGAAGAATTTACAAAATAGCAATATGCTGGATTTATGCGACAAATATAGAACCTGTCAACAAGTAAATAGAGAATATTGATTCTTCTCAACCTCACAGTGAATATTTACAAAAATCAACTATACTAAGCCATAAAACAAGTATCAACATGTTTTGGGGGCAAAAAAAATCAATACAGACCACATTCTCTATTATGCAATTAAATTAGAGGACAATAACAAAGAGATAAAATTAAATATTTCTGGTAGTTCATAAATTTCAAAAGAGTACATCTCATTTATTTATGTGCCAAGGAAGAAATCAAATGGAAAACTGAAAATATTTAGAACTAAGCTATAATGAAAAACTTACCTATCAATATTTGTGGAATAGAGCCAAGGCAAATATTATAGGAAAATTTATAGCCCAAGTGTATATATTAGAAGGAAGAAAGACTGGAAAACTACTGAACTGGCATCAAATAAGAGTTAAAAAAGAAACAGAACAAACAAAAAATAGAGGAAAATAAGAGCAAAAATTGTGAAAAGAGAAAATAAGGGCATTAGCAAAAGCAAAAGTAAGTCTTTTCGAAAAAATAAAATAGAGAAAAATTTGGCTATGTTGGTCAATATAAAGAAAATGGACAGAAATAAGCAGTACAAGAAATTGTTTTAGAAGGATTTTAAAGAGAATACTAAAATATTGATAACAATATTAATACCAAAATCAGACACCACCAAGAAAGAAAACTACTATCCAATATGCATGATGAACACAGATATAAAAATCCTCAACAAAATATTAGCAAACAACATTCAACAATACATTAAAAGGATCAATCACCATGATCAAATGGGATTTATTTCAGGGATTCAAGGATGGTTCAATAGTCACACATCAATGTGATAACACTGATAAACCACATTAACAAAATGAAGGATAAAATCATATGATCATCTTAATAGATGCAGAGAAAGTATTCGACAAAATTTAACACCCATTCATGATAAAAACTCTCAATAAAGTGGGCTTAGAGGGAACATAACTCAGCATAATAAAAGCCACATATGAAACCACACTTACCATCATTCTCAATGGTGAAAAGCTGAGAGCTTTTCTTCCAAGATCAGGAAAAAGACAAGGCTGTCCATTCTCACCCTTTAATTCAAGATAGTACTGGAAGTCCTAGCCACAGCAATCAGACCAAAAATAAAAGAAGAAGAAGAAGAAAAAATAAAGGACATCCAAATTGGTAAGGAAGAAATAAAACTGTCACTATCCTAAGATGACATTATAATATATACAGAAAACCCTAAAAACTCCACAAAAACTATTTTAACTAATAAATGAATTCAGTAAATTTGGAGGACACAAAATTAATACATAGAAATCTGTTGTGTTTCTATACACTACTAATGAAGTAGCAGAAAAAGAAGAAAACAATTCCATTCACAGTTGCACCAAAAAGAATAAAGAGGTGAAAGACCTGTACAATGAAAAGTAAAACACTAATGAAAGAAACTGATGATGGCACAAATGAAAAGACATACCATTATCATGAATTAGAAAAATTAATGTTGTTAAAATGTCCACACTACCCAAAGCAATCTATGGATTCAATGCAGTCCCTATCAAAATACCAATAGTATTTTTCACAAAACTAGAATAAATAATCTTAAAATTTGAATGGAACCCCATAAAAGACTCCAAATAGCCAACAATCTTGAAAAAGAAGAACAAAGTTGGAGGTACCACAATTCCAGGTTTCAAGTATACTACAAAGCTATAATAATCAAAACAGTATGATCCTGGCACACAATAGACACATAAAACCATGGAACGGAATAGCGAGCCCAGAAGTAAACTCACACTTACATGGTCAATTAATCTATGATAAAGGAGGAAAAAATATATAATGGGGGAAAAGACAGTCTCTTCAATAAGTGGTGTTGGGAAAACTGGAGACCTACATGCAAAAGAATGAAGCTGAACTACTTTCTAATATGATACACAAAAATAAACTCAAAACATATTAAAAACCTAAGTATGAGACCTGAAATCATAAAACTCCTAGATGAAAACATAGGCAGTAATGTGTTTGACATTAGCCTTAGCAACATTTTTCTAGTTAAGTCCACTCAGACAAGGGAAACAAAGGCAAAAATAAAATATTATGACTATGTCAAAATAAAAAGCTTTTGTGCAGCAAAGAAAGCCATTAAAAAATGAAATGGCACTGTACTGAATGGGAGAATATAGTTGTAAGTGGTATATTCAGTAAGAGGATAATATCCGAAATATATTTTTAAAAACTTAATAAAACTCAACACCAAAGAAACAATCCAATTGCAAAATGGGCAAGGAACTGAATACACCTTTTTCTAAAGAAGACATACAACAAATACATGAAAAGATGCTCAGCATCACTAATAATTATGCAAATCAAAACCATCAAGAGATATCACCTTATACCTGTCAGAATGGCTAGTATCAAAAGACAAGAGCTAACAAATGTTGGCAAAGATGTGGAGAGAAACGAACTCTCTTGCAGTGTTGGTAGGAATGTAAATTGGTTCAATCACTGTGGAAAACAGTATGGAGATTCCTCAAAAAATTAAAATAGAAATAATATACCATCCTATATTTCTATTACCAGGCATTTTTCCAAAGAAATCAAAAGCACTAATTAAAAAAAGATAGGGGTGCCTGGGTGGCACAGATGGTTAAGAGTCTGCCTTCAGCTCAGATCATGATCCCAGGGTCCTGGGATCAAGCCCCACATGGGGCTCCCTGCTCAGCGGGGAGCCTGCTTCTCCCTCTCCCTCTACTGCTCCCCCTGCTTGTGTGCTCTCTCTCTCTCCGTCAAATAAATAAATAAAATCTTAAAAAAAAGACATATGTACCCTGTTTATTTTAGCATTATTTACAATAGCTAATATATGGAAGCCATCCAAATGTCCATCAATAGATGATAAAGAAATGTGGTATATATGTGTAATCGAGATTAATCAGCCATAAAAAAGAATGAGATCCTGCCATTTGTGACAACATGGATGGATCTAGAGGGTATTATACTAAGTGAAATAAGTCAGAGAAAGACAAATACCCTCTGAGTTCACTCATGTGTGGAATCTAAAAAAAAACAAATGAACAAACAAAAAATGTTAACAGACCCACAAATAAAGAGAACAAGCTGATGGCTAACAGAGGCGAGGGGGTGGGAGAATGGCAAAAATGGGTGAAGGTAAGTGGGAGGTACAGGCTTCTAGTTATAGAATGTATAATTATGAAGGATGAAAGGTACAAAAAAGGGAATATAGTCAATGGTATTATAATAGCATTGTATGGTAAAAGATGGTAGCTACAGCTATGGTGAGCATAGAATAACAGTTGTTGAATCATGTTGTACCTGAAACTAATGTAACATTATGTGTCAATTGTACTTCAATAAAATTAAATGGACAGAAATAAAATTGTTTTAAAAATATTTCAGAGAAAATCCTAAAAATCTTTATGACAATAAATTTTAAAACAAATTAAATAGCAAATTTCTTTAAAAAAATTATAACAAAAAGTTTAAGAAAAATAGGAAGCCCAAATAGTCCAATAACAATTTTTAAAAATTGAATTCCTATATTTAATACACACACACACACACACACACAATATAAAACCAGGCTTAGATGGTCTTACAAACAGGTAAAGCTATACATTGAAGGAATAGATTATTCCAATCTGTAACAGTTTTTTCCTAAGAACAAAATAACAGATCATTTTGCAACTCAGTCTATGAGACAAATACATCCTTGATAGCAAACCACATAGGGACAACATAAGTTAGAAATAACATTTCTCACTAAAAATTACTCATTACTAAATTATGGATTACTTATAAGCATAGATGCCAAAATCCTAAATGAAACATTGGGTAATCAAATCAGTGTATAAAATGACAATTAATCATAACCAAGTTTGTTATTCCTAAGAATATGAGTAGTTTAAGTATAAAATTATCATGTCAACAAATTAATACATTGGGAGGGGAAACAAATGGAGAGAAAGGCATTCAACAATACTGATCTCCATTAATACTAAGAAAGAAACTCTTAGAAAACTTTTCTAAGATCTTTAACATGATATCTATCCTGGTATGCACCAAAAGTCTATAACAAAAATTATCTGAGTAGTGAAAAATAAGAAAATATTTTCTTTAAAAGCAGGAACATGACAATAATGCTCACCATAAACTTCTAATCATCATTGCCCTCGGTATCCTAACCAGAAAAGAAAAAGAAGGAAAGAAAAAAAAGAGAGATGGAGAGGAAAAGGAACAGAGAAGGAAGGAGGGAGAAGAAAGGGGAGGGAAGGAGAGAGAGAAAGAAAAACAGGGAGGAAGGAAGGAAGGACTTAAGAAGAAACAGACTCATATGTACATATTACATACATAATATACATATTACATACATGTGATTGTTTAGATATGAATGATATTCTATATAGAAATGCAGTAAGGCAATTATGTATAAGATAAATTTTATAAGGTAAATATCCTAAAATCAATTGCATTTTTACCATGTGATAACCAACATAAAGTGTTATTTTAAATATTGATATTTACAATAGCAAAAAAATGTAAATGTTATCTAGAAATAAATTTAAGATATTAAGACCTTTATAGAGAAAGTATCAAACTTTATTGAGAGACATTAATGAAGGCCCTAGAAAGATGATGATATACCACAATTAGGAATAGGAAGACATAGTATCTTCAAGGTAACATTTTTTTTCTCAAAATTAATCTATACAATCAATGTAATTCCAAACAAAACTCTATCAAAGTTTTTTCAAGTTTAAAAGCTGATTCTAAAATTCATATGGAATAACCAAGGTCCAAAATAGGCAAGATACTACTATAAAAAATAAGAGAAAGGTATTTTCTTATAATATATCATATATCAAGACTTATCAAGACTTAAGTTTCAAGTAATTAAGTACAGCTCTGGTGGCAGATAAAAAGGACACTGGATGATAAAAGAGCTTAAACAAAAACCCATGCAAAATAGTTACTGAGATAAGAGAAAAATATTTTTGCAGATGAGGGGGGAAAGGGTCTATTCAATAAATGGTTCTGAGACAATTGTTCACTCATGTGGATAAAAATTCTAAGTCACTGGATAACAATGAAATTGAGTTCCTGATTCACACTACACGTAATTACCACTGTCAAACAGATTAAAGGCTTAAATGTGCAGGGCAAAACTATAAAATTTTTAGGAAAAAAAAAAAGCAGAATATTTTCCTGATCTCAGGATAAAGATAGATCACATGAGAATGAAGACATAAGTTATAGCATATTTATACAATGGAATATTATATAGTAATGAAAATTAACTACAGCTACCTATAAAATAAATGGGTGGTTCCTAAAAATGCCAAGTTAGAACAAAACAGAGGATCATAGGGAAAGGAGGGAAAAATGAAACAAGACGAAATCAGAGGAGACAAACTGTAAGAGATTCTTAATCATAGGAAACAAACGAGGGTTGCCAAAGGAGAAGGGGTTGGGGGAGGAATGGGGTAACCGGTGATGGACATTAAGGAGGGCACGTGATATAATGAGCACCGGGTATAAGACTGATGAATCACTGAACTCTACCTCTGAAACTAATAATACATTATATGTTAATTAACTGAGTTTAAATTTTAAAAAATAAATTAAAAAAGGAAAATAAAAAAATACAAAGTTAGTGTAAAATAGCAAGTAACAAAAGACTACTTAAAGACTGATAAGTTTTGTATAAAATCAGAAAACAAGCAAAATCATGCAATGTATTGTTTGGAGATGCACAGTTTAGTGATAAAATTTTTAAAAATTTTAAAGCACAAAAATCACATTAGTGGTCACTTCTAGGCATAGGAACACCAGAGGAAATTGGAAGGAGCAACTAAGTAGATGCAGTGGCATTGGTTATGTCCCATTTCTTCAGGCCACAACTATTTATTTTGCTTAATAAGTTACATTTATTTTATTTATGTGCTGTAAGTTGTGAATATGATGTAGTTTTAAAATCAAAATCTCAATTTTAAAAAGATTTGTGCTCGTTATAGAAGGTCTAATTTAACAATTGGAGTTCTACAACTCTAAGTGGGGATTTGTGGGCAGAGGTATGGGTGGGAGTTTCAACTGGTAATGAGTTTTGGGGTTTTTTTTTTAATCACTGGAGTTAGTCAAGCATAGGTAGGTAAATCCCTTTAAATTACTGTGAATATTTGAGAGTCAACTTGCAAGCATTAGTTGGCTGATTTCATTAAATCCCTTCCATATCTGAAAGATTATTATTCTGTGGATCAACTGTTGAGTGAAATAATTTAACTATTCATGTTAGCCAAAACTGGAACCATAGAGAGCCCATATAAATACTGCCCTGATCTTCTAGTACTGGAATTAGAATGAATCAATAGCTCCCAGAGGAAGCTAGGGAATAGTTTCACCCTAAGAGTCTCTTCCGTCTGTTTTCCCTTAAAGATAATTAATCCTTTCATTGTAAGTCTTTATTCTTTGGTGAGGTAGGGGGAAGGAGGGAGGAGAGGGAAAAGTACATACATTTAGTAATTTCACCTAACTCAATTTTATGCAACTAATTATTTAAAGATAGTGTTGAAACTAATTTTAGCAAGTAATAAATTGGAGGCAGTATCTTAGGAAAATATTCTGCCTTTTAATCTTCATAGATTCTGGAGTGGGAAATAAAAGGCCACTTTCCTGAAAGTGTTACCAAATGTTTCCAGATCCCGCACCATCAAGAAGATTGAGAATGCCAAATCAAACTACCAGGACAGTCACCTAAAGGGGCCATTTAAAATTAACTTAAAAGCATAGATTGAATAAATTCATTCGTGCCAGTGTCCCAAAGGCAAATGCAATCTTCTGAGCCTGAAAATGATAGAAGCCAGAAAGGATCCACAACAGAGGGTAGAGTGTCCACTAAATCCACAGTGAAAACACAGCCAGTGCCTCAAATCACTCAGGTAAGTCAATTATCTCTGTGGACACCCTCTCAGAGGTGCCTTCTCCCTGGGGAAATCTGCCTAGAACTCACTAGCCCACCCATCTGTCTTCTAAGCAACATCATTTTTGGTTATTAATTACAGCAAGAAAGAGGACTCATGACTACAATCCAGAAGTTCTGGTTTTATACCAAGTGGGCTGGAGGAAGATGTTGATGCCAGGACTGGAAACGAGTCTCCACCCCTCACCGAGTGACACTCTTATTGATGTTTCACACTGTAGGTCATGTCCTTTTGGAGGAAGTCAATCATAGCACTTTCTTGAAGAGAGAAGTGATCAGCAGGGACACTTCTAAGGTATAATTAATGTAAACTATTCCAGACATGCATCAAGGTTCTATTTCCTGTCTTCCTTGGGTCAGGGTGGAAGAAATCCAATAGAGAAGGATAAGAGAGTAGCTTATCTTGCCCCGGAAATCACTACTGACATGCAAGAATTTTGCTATTTGTCTGGAAGCGACCAAAAAAAAAAAAAAAAAATCCCCTGCTGGGTCACATGACCCTGGCAGATCTCTTCTCATAAGGGCGCTGTGTGGAGCTTCTGAAATCTGTGGAGATTCTTCTCTGCAGATGCAGGAAGAAAGCAGGTGGATGGATGAATAAGTATGGCCTTGCTCCTGGTCACCTTGCTGGCATTCCTGAGCTTAGGCTCAGGATGTCATCATCGGATCTGTCACTGCTCTCACAGGGTTTTCCTCTGCCAAGAGAGCAAGGTGACAGAGATTCCCTCCGACCTCCCCAGGAATGCCGTTGAACTGTGAGTATCAGAAGCAGCGGGAACAACGGAGGCACTGGATTTGTGTGTTGTATGCTATTACTATTTTCACATTAGGCTGATAATTGTCGGGCTGAACTATTTCTGCCCTGACCAAAGGCTTGAGTAAAACAGACTCCCCCAGTCTAACATCCCTGCTTGCAGCTCTCCCAGGATCTTAAGAGTTTGTCTCAGCAGCTGCCAGAAAAGGGCAATGTGGAAAGCTCAATGCAAAGGCAAAAAGAAGATGTTTGAGTCTTTTCAACACATTTGCTCTTGGGTTCCATACTGTCTTTGGTGGAACTGGAAAAGTAAAACTAAGAAAAACTAGAAACTTTTTTTTTAAGATTTTTTATTTTTTATTAGAGAGAGAGAGAGTACAAGCAAGGGGAGCGGCAGGGAGAGGGAGAGGGAGAAGCAGGCTCCCTGCTCAGCAGGGAGCCCAACGTGGGGCTCAATCCCAGGACCCTGCATGACCTGGGCCAAAGGCAGCCACTTAACTGTGCCACCCAGGCGCCCTGAAAAACTAGAAACTTTAAAGACCTGGAACTAGAGGCAGAAAGACAGTTGTGATTTAAGTGGCATGTACAACGTGTCTCCTAAAGATGCTGAATTTCAAGAAGGCACGAGTCACTGTCACTTTGGAGGCACCAGCAAATAATCCCTGAACTGAGGTTCTGCTTCCTGGGGAAACAGGGAGTTGGAGGAGAGGGGAAGGGGTGTGAAGAATGGAAGAAAGAAAAGGGGAGGCAGAGTGAGCAGGAAAAATATAGCATCATCTTTCCTACAGCTGGGAAAATGTGAGTCACAACTTCAGAATTTCACTGAACTATTTTAATAAGAAGTTGATAGACTCTGAGAGTTGGACAAGATCTTTAGACATCATTTCACTCTATCTCTTCATTTTACAAATGAGGAATCTGGGGTCCAGAGAGTCAAGAGATTTGTCTGATCTCTTACAGTGAGTCAAGGCACAGCCAAAACGAGAAATCATAGTCTACTGTTCTTTCCACCAAACCCTATTCTGACTGTCCAATTTCTACTTCCCCTCAGTATGAGCAAGTTGTTAGGCTCAGAAGTTGTAGATATAGTCCATGTATTTATTCCAAGGATTTTAAAGAGAAGCCACTATTTTGGAAGCCTGTTTCACTCTTGGTCCCATAAAGCTAAGGACGACTCTTATTTGACTTCAGAGTATGGCCAACTTTTCAGTTCACAATTACCAAAACTACACTCAAACATGGTGTTGCCTTTCAGATGGTCACTCAGAGACAAATGGTCACACGCTTGGTTAGTTATGCTTGCTACTTTTCCCCTGGATATCTCAAGTCCTCAGTTCCTATCCAGAGGCGGCTGCAGTGGCAGAGAAAATAACTAGTCAGCTTTGTGTTTTGGCTACACTGCTTCCAATAACACAACTATTCCTGACTATGGGGAAGAACGTGCCTATGCACAGTCTGGTTTATTAGGTCATCACAAACACAGGAGAAGGTCAATGCACCTGAGCTCCTCTAAGAAGTCACTTGCTCCTAAGCAACTTTGAATGATTGCTTAACCCCTTCTGAACCTCAGGTTCCTGAGTTCTAAAGTGGTTTTAATACAACCAGTTGGTTGTATTATTTAATACAACCAGTTGGTTGGATTATTTTTAACACTATAAGATATAGCTCCCTCACAAACATAGCCATTTCTACCTCTCTACTTCTTCCAATGTTTCTGGATGAGCCAAGCAGTGCCAACCAACCGCTAGAGCAGACAACCCCTAACAAGGTTTAATTTTAGGGTGATACTCATCCATCCTAAACTCCCTTCTGCACTAGGCCATCGACTTTCTGACATCTCTTTACCAGAAGAGAGATTTTTTTTTTCATTCTGCATAAAAAACATGAAGAAGGAAAGAAAAGAAGGGAAGAAGGGAGGAAAAAAAAAAGAAAATCCATTCCCAAACCTCAAACTTCAGGAAGTATGTGTGCATAGTGTGGGAGGAGCAGGAGTATGATTTTTTAAAAATAATTCATACTAAGATATAAATGACTAAAACATGTCTCTGCCCAAGAGCACTTTGCAACTGAGAAAGAGATTGTAGGAGAGCGTGTGTTTGTCACTCTTGACAAAGCCTAGCTCTGGGTGAACCCCTTCCTTAGGTGTATATACTAGAGGACAAAGTTGCATAAAACTAAGAAGGGGAAAGAAAATATTTGCCTGTTATTGGCATCCCCCCTCCCCAAAAACCACCCAGGAGTGAGTACAGTTGCTTGAGAGTTTATCTAATCTTGAGAAGATTCTTTTCTCTGCACACTCATTAATAGGGTGTGAGTTGGGCTATTCCAGAGTTCAACTTTGCAATCTTCTGGGCAAGGTATATAGAGGAAAAGAAGATAAATGTTGCTTTAGTCATTCGGTGTAAAAAAATTATTTGAGGATATTTTTGAGGTTAGTTTGTTCATCATCGAAGAGCAGATAAAATGCCAAGTGAACTAGAACTCAGATGTTGAGTTAGAATGCAAGAACAATTATTTTTATTTTTGTTTTTTAAAAGAATTGGATTGGGTTTATCTGGAACACTGGCAGAGGAAAGATGAAATGGCTTATTCAACTACATATTTCTAATTCACCTTGCAGTCTTCTGCATTTGGGTGTTGACTTTAATGATGATCACATCAGATGGAGGTGGACAGAATAGCCAGGCTTCAGGGAGTACAACTGCTTAACCCGTCAACACATCACAGCTTCATTGTTAGTCAGATTCACCCAGGGGTAAACAACTGCTACATCTTACCATGTACAATTTATCCTATCATTCCATCTACCTTGCAGCACTTTCATTTTATATATATGTCAGCTATCACGAGAGATTTCTAATTCCCAACCATCCGCCCATGTTAATATTAACACCAAAGCAACAGGAAAGCACCATCAACAGGCAGGTACATTCCATTTACTGAAGGGCCCCTACCATTTGCCTAAAGCTTTACACAAAATACTTTATGAAAATTTCACAACAGAACTGCAAGTTTGGTATTGTTGCTCTGTTTTTCACATGAGACAAACCAAGGAGCCCAAAAGTTCAGCAGCTTGGACGCTGTCAGCCCTGTGGCTCCTAGATGGCACACCTGGAATCCAAACTTGAGCCTGGGTTCCTACCTCTTTTCTATGCTGTGTTTAATGAAAGCCTCTGACTCCTTTCATCTGTTCCTCTTCAAACAAAGATGTCCCTTAGAATTTGCCCAGAGGTCAGCAGTTTTTCAGTTAAGAGCCAGTAATAAATACTTTAGGCTTTATGGGCCATAAGTCTCTACTGCAAGTACTCAACTGTCACAGTTGTATGAAAGCTGCCATGGACAAAACGGAAATGAATAAACATGGCTGCGTTCCAACAAAAACTATTTTCACCACTGAAATTTGAATTTCATATCATGATGCATGTCACAAAATATTCTTTTGACTTTTTTTTTTTATCATGTAAAAAGTGAAAAATAGTCTTAGCTCATGAGCCACAGAAAAACAGAAGGTAGGCCCCCTTTGACCCACAGGCTATCTCTTGACCCACTTCTGATTTAGACTATAGCTAAAAGCAGCTAAATCTTACTGGTTTAAGTGGGGTTGAGGCAGCCTGAAACAACATGGCACCACGGAGAAAGTACTGAACTAGGTGAGCTGGGGCAGGAACGGAGGGAATCCTAAGGCAATATTCACAGGCGGGCTTTTACTGTTTTTGACAAGTCAGAGATGGTATAGTCTTTAGAATCCAAGAGACTAAAGTCCGAACCCAGGCTATGATTGCTCTACCACATGGGCTCTTGGCTGTATAATGGAAACTGTAATGTTAGCCTTTCTCAAAGAGTTGCTGTAAGGACTGTATGGGACAATGATTATTTAACACCTAGGGCCATGCCTCTCAGGTGGTGGTGGTAATGCTTGTCGTTGCTGTGGTCATCTGTCAAACACTAGGAAAAAAACACCACAGAGGGCATTCATGATGACCAAATGGATCAAGAGGTATGAGAATGCTTTCAACAATTGATATAGAGATCTTTGTAACTCTGAGATAGTTTATAATCTCCTACTTACTTGAGAATAATCTCCTCCTCCCGTGGCTGGAGCACTTACTCTCTGTGCACTTATTTTCTGAGTAAGAAAATGTGTTCTTTTAGGCTTTCAATATTTGCCAAGAACTCAGGGAAGTTTCATTCTGACCACAGAGGAGTTTTGATTTCTGACTTATCCTAGAAACTCAGTTTCAATTGGAGACAGTGAATCTAGAAAGGACACTTTGATCTTGCTTTATTCTTCCTGGAGTTACAATTTCTAAGGAGAATGTGAACACCCATTCAAAATCTTAAATTTTAGCTCTAAGTGACCACACAGGTACAGCTATCTTTCTCTTCAGCAGGGTCAGATGACCACAATACTAAGAGGAGAAAAGGGTCCACTGGTGGTCCCTGTTGACTCAGGGAGATCTGCACTGAGATTTTATTATAGGCATGTGTTGACCCCTCTGTTCATATCAAGTTCCTGTATCTCATTGCAATCTCAAATGACCCGCCCTTACTTTTAATTATCTAATTATATATTTTTTTGTTTTAATTTCTCCCTTTGCCTTTTATTCCTTGTTTTGATGCTTTGGTTTAGATCACTCACCTTATTCCAGAATCACAGATTATTGTTTAGCTAGGAGCTACTTTAGTCTGTCCTTAGTTCTGAGGGATTTATCAGCACTGTGGGCCAAAAGGGAAGACTTTTACTGTGCCAGTTAAGTTCTGTGATCTTCAAAAGGGAAATGGAGCTTTAGATGTTTGTAAACAAGTTTAATTGTGCATTTTTTTCCTCTGAAAGCATATTCTGGGATTAATATTCTGCAGAACACACTCTAAGAAAGGCTACTCCAAAGGCTGGTCTATCCAACACCAGCCACCAGAATGAATCCTTTGTCAAGTCTGAACTGCAACCTGGACCTCCTGACTCCCAATTCAGTGCTCAGTATCAGCTGCAGGCAAATCTTGGGCTGGGTTTTCAGGGCTTTATGCCTGAGAAGCTGCTGTTTAAGAATGTAGTGTTTCTCATAAAGAAGATGGTTGCGAAAACTATAGCCACGTGGAAACTAGGTGTTACTTATACTGAGGTGAAGAAAGGAAAGATAAAACAATGGATTACAAGACTAGTAAAAACCCCTGTCTTCTGGATTTGTTGAGTATCGATGGCTCACTTTCTTAATTCCCCATATCCAATCAGTTTTATATACTCCCTTCATATTGCTACTACCAGTAATTCTTTTTTTTTAAGATTTTATTTATTTGAGAAAGAGAGTGTGCACATGCAAGTAGGGAAAGGGGCAGAGGGAGAAGGAGAGAATCTCAAGCAGACTCCCCGCTGAGTGTGGGGCCCAACAGGGGGCTTGATCTCACAACCCTGAGATCATGACCTGAGCAGAAATCAAGAATCAGAAGCTCAAACGACTGAGCCACCGAGGTACCCCATCAGTAATTCTTTCTTTATTGCCGTCATCAGTTTGGGCCCTGAATATCTAAAGCCAGGATTGCATAATTATGTCCTACTTTATCTCCTTTCAATCAATTGATCTCTCTCTTCTCCAAACCAGCCTGCACACTGTCATTGAATTTTTCTCCATAAAATACCATTGCCACCAAGTTATGATCCCCCACTCAAAAATCCCACTCAGTGGCTCATTTTTCTGACTGCCTATCCCTGCCCTCCAACAGGAGCCGTCCACTCTGCAAGGCTGAGGAAGACTCACTCTTAAGCTCAGTTTGTGTATTTCTGCCTCCCTGTGTCTTCATGTTCTGCCTCCTGTTTATACTATCCTCAGTTTCTTCTTTCTTGCCTCTTGAAATCCTACCTACTTATCATCATCTTGCTCCAAGGTTGCCTCCTTGATGAAGTCTTCCCTGATCACTTCATCTTTATTTAATCTGAATGCTAGTACAGTTCATTTCACACTTAATTTCTTACTTTGTCCTTATTTTTCCATGTGTGTCCTATTTCCTCCACTGTAGTGAAAATTTCTTTTGTATTCTTTATTGTGCCTGGTTCGATGCAATGTATGTTCTGGGCCCTCAATTACATGTAGAACAAATGATACAATAAATCAGGGGGAATTACATCTGTTTATTTGCTCCATTCCTCAGTACTAAGGAAAAGATTCTTATAAAAGATGATTATTGCCCTCCCTGCGGTGAACTACTATAGGATTTGACAGTTTTCTTATTTTCCTTGCCCTTTTTTTTTGTGTTTGTTTTAAGAAAATGCCTGTATATCATTCTAGAATCAATTAAATTATTCAGAAAAATACAAAGATCAAATCTCCTAAGTTAAAAAGTTGAACATTCTGAATTCTAAACACGTCACTCAATTCTCCTGACATAAGTAATAATACTTGCCTCTCTATACCTAACAAGAATATTGAAAAGATAAATGACATTGCCTAAACAAAATCACTTTAAGCCAGGCAGAAATGTTCAAAGAAATATAATTTTTGCCAATTAAGGTCAGATTCCAAACCCTGAATGTGAGGTTTCCTGTGTTCCCCAGATGTGCTTTGATTACTGTAGTTTTATCTGGATATCAAACCAAACATCCCACTGTGAAGATTACCCCTGGTGCCCATATCCACAGACTCCTACTGTCTTGTTTATATATTTCTTTGACAGAAACAAACAGCACAGTTTTCATGCTAATGAATACATAATCCTTTCTCTCAAAACAAAATCTTACGCCTACTTTAGTGAGAAACGGTATATGTATGTCCAACATTTGGAATTTAATTGGGCTGGGGGTAAGGGAGGTTTATATTCCCTGTGGAGGAATCAGAAAAATGACTAAAGGGAGAGCTATATAATGCAGTACCTTGAAAGGGAAAAAGTCGAAATTATATTGCAGGGAAAGAATCCTTTAAAATACAAGATGAACTCTACCCTGAGAATTGGCTGAGAGCTATAATTTACAGTCATTATCAGCAATTGAAGAGTAGGGGTTTGAGACAGCAAAATTCCACTAGCTTGGTGATAATAAAATCCCTTGTTTACCCTAAAGGTGAGAGCTGTCCTTCCTCACCCAAGTCCTCTACCGAAGAAGCCTAAGCTTCCGAAGCAAGACATGTTGGCAATAAATGGGAAATTCATTTAACTTTTGATTATCCCTCCCCACAGCCATTATTGGGTTATCTAGTCACTATGGTTGATTGGACTATACTTTTTTTTAAGCTGTTAGATTTAGACTCTCCAATTTAGCTTTGTTTAGACTAGACTCTAGCTTATATATCCCACAAGGTCAGCTAGGAAAGAGAGTAATTATTTTTAATTGCTTAGGATCTGATTATAATGAGATCTGAATGTTTGTTCTTAATCTGACTTCCCCTGAAATATCTCAGAGCATGTGTTGTGTCTTCGACCTGAACATGTCATTACCTTGTTCTTTCCTACAGGATATGCCAACTGATCTAAAAAACTTCAAGTGATGTGCAAAAAAAAAAAAAAAAAAAGAATAAAGTAACCAAACCCTGGCCATAGCCTTGAACTCAATGATATTTTTAGCCTTAGGAGTAGCTTGAGTCCACTCTTTCATCACTTCTCCCAGACCTTTTCGGCAAGAGCTAACACTGAGCTTTCACAGAATGCTATGTTAGAAATAGTGGAAAATAGTATGAGCCAATTTCTGTATCCCCCTAATGCCAAGCTTGATGAAAACCTCTAAAAAATAGGAACCCAAAAAGCTCAGCTAAGTTTAAGTGACACAGAGAGATCAATTAATAGAGGGCATCAGAAAGAAAATTCATCAGTACATTGGAAACTTGAAGTAAAATAATGCCAAAGTTTCATTCAATTCTAAAATGCTTCGATGTGACAAACATCTTCAGGCACCAATCTTCCCAAAGCCAATAAGCTTTTTCTAGGTCTCAGAGTCCAGCAGGTATGTAATTCCTCAACTCCTGTGATTTCAGTTGTGGGATTTTGGGGGGCGGGGGTAGGAGTTGAGGAGGGTTCCTTTAGGCTCAGTAGACAGTTTTGTTTTGAAATACAGCATGGAAAACCTCACACAGATACCCCTCTCTCTTGTTATTTTCAATTTGCAAAGGGGTTTTAAACAAAGATTTGTGGGAGATCCCATCTCCAGCAATGACTGTAACTCAATAGATGAGGGCTGATGGGAGACCACGGAACATTTCATCCACAGTCCTCCCAGAAGAAGAAGGGCATGAAAAAGAAAGGCCCCTCTTAAGAAAGGGCCACAGCCTGGAACACCAGATTTTTCAGGAGTGCTCCAGTTTAAAATGTTCTGTCCCTTCTGATAAAGTTTACTAAATTTTGGTTCAGGTGATGGATCACATCCCTGGAAGACAGGCTTGCCTCTACTTGTGTGTTCCTTACTATCTCACAGCAACAGTTTCTAAACTGATTTCTGTGCCTTCCATCATCTGCCCTCCCAGCTCCTGGCTCTGAGCTCTTGCTGTCATTGAATTCCCCTGTGGGCTCTAATATCCAGAGCTAGGACAAAAGTCCCAAGTCCTGAGTTGGACATTAAGGTCTTCCATGTTTTGGCCTCAGATTAGCTCTCCTGTCTTCTCTTTCATCTTCCATGCCCTTAACTCTTTCCTTCATACACTACTTTCTATTCCCAGATAGGTCTTCTATTCTCCTACCCAATACTATTATCTTCTCCAACCTCAAGTATGTTACACTTCAGTATTATTCAGTTTTTGAGACCAAAGTAAAGATGCTCATTTTTCATGGTTTTCTTTCAACAGCAAATATTTGATTATATTTGTACAAGGCACTGTATTAGGCTTTCAGGGAAAAAAGGAATCAACAGGGGAGCTGTTCAAAGAGAAGAACATCAAAGAAATAATGACAATACTGTTTTTCCTCACTTTTACCCACAAAAGTCAAAATCCCTGCTGGGAACCCAGAATAGTCATTGTCAAACTCGATCATTTGACAATTACTTGCAAGTTGCAATCTGAAATCACAGGTTGTGTGAACTGGAAGAAATGGATGCCCAGGAAAATCCAATGAGAAGATGCTTGATTGCTTCATGCCAGAGGCAAGTGGGTGAGAAGCTGGGCATCTTCCTGTCCCATCTAGATTTGCCCGACCACCTAGGGTTGAGGAGTTAGGCAGGGCCACTTCCACAGCAGTCTAATCTTTAAAAGGTCAGAAAATCCTAGCTTTATTTTTCAAGGAGAACTCAGACCTCAAATGGAAGAGAATGGCAAATGAACACCAGCAAATGTATGGTAAAGTTTAAATGACTGATGTCCAAATATTTAAATGTGACTAGAAGTTTTCAAATTGTGAAAATGCAAGGGACCGTATTTTGTGAATTGAGATAGAAGAAAATAATACAGAAGGTGGAAAATGGCACCAAAAGGGAAAACTTAGTTTGCACTGTTTTCTTTGCCACCTTTATAATTTTCCCCAAAGCGGCTGCGTTCACAAATGCTATTATGTGGATACCAGGAGAGAGTAGGTTAGAGGAGTATATGAATCAACAGACTGTGTATGCCAGGTTCCCCCCGAGAAGCTGAGTGTCGTCTCTGAAATATGGTAATCATATAGACTTAGTCTCGACAAAGCCCTGAGGTCTCTTCTGAAAATGACACAACCTAAAAATTTCAACTTTGGCAAAAGGGGGACGCTAAGAAGGAATTCTTCTATGCTCCTGAACTTGTAAGCAATTTTCTTTTTGTGTAAATTTCAAGCTGTTTTGCATGCCTATGTTAGCTTTAGAATTGAAAAACAAAGTGAATGAAAAAGAATGATCACATCATCCTCAGGTAACTCCTGAGCAAGTATCGAGAGTCGGTCCAAACCCTTACCACTGCCATACACCCACCAAAGCTAATCTCTGGTCAAGGCAGGAACAAAAGAAACCTTCGTTTAATTGGTGTTTGTTTTGTGAGCAAGCTGTGTAGAATTTCTCTAAGCAAATATATTGGAGGTGGGGGAGAGATTGTGGAAAATGCAACAAGAAACACATTTTTAATTTCGAAAACAAACTGAAAAGACAATGAAAGCAAATATGACAAAATGGTGAACAGCAAAGAGGTCATCTGAAATTCCACATACAGTAGCAAAGTTGCTTATCAGGACCCTGATTGTGAAAATCTGTTGAGCTCCTTCAGTAAGAACATACAGTCTTGGAATGGCATCTGATTCCTCCAAACATATACTAGAGACAAGAGGAAAAAGAACAAACAGTTATGATAGCCAGATAGGAAAATTACAAAGTAGCTCTGGAGAATATTACAAAGTAGCTCTGGAAGCAGAGCTCTCCAGTAAGATTTCAAGGGAAGAGCAAAAGCAGAAAAGGAAGCAAGGAAGGACAGAAGGAAGGAGGGAAGGAATAGGAAGAAGGGAGGGAGGGAGGGAGGGAGGAAGGAAGGGAAAGAAACAAACAAATGGCAGGCTATTAAGATAGGAAATCGCTGAGTCAGTATCTAAATCTAGCCTCTGGGGTTAGTCAGATTCCCTGGATAAGATTTTCCCAAGCTTCTACCCGAAGGGTGAAGCCCTATGCCAGCATTCTGGTAGCTAAGGAAAAGGGCTAGGGCCTCAGCCGCCATCAGTATTCTCGGGTGTCCTCCAGTTCAGAAACTATCTATTCTACTCTCTTTTAAGAATAAACCTTTGCTGTTTTGCTCAGGGGGACCCAGCACTTGCCTGACTGCTCCAAGTGGGAAGTATGGCTGCCTCTTCATCTTTCGACCAATCCTCTTTAGTTAGCCACCTGACCCTATTTCCTCCCCACTCCCACTTGCAGGGACACCAATGCCTCCAATTCCTGAGTGTTTTAGGGACTGTGCAGTGTGAATCACATCAGTTAGGATTCCATTTTCTAGAGTCTGCCAAGTCAGTACTTCTCAAACTTTAATGTGTAAGCAAATCAGAAGAATATATTGGAAAAATTCAGATTCTGGTTCAGTAAGGCTGCAGTAGGGCCTGAAAGTCTACATTTCTCACCAGCTCCCAGGAGGCTTTGTGGCTTTATAAAAAGCCTTTAAAAAAACAGCTTACTGTCTCCTCAGTGGGATTTCAAGAGGAAATGGATAGTTATTTAGTTATTTGTTTACTATACCATCTCTTCTCAGGAATCTCCACTCATTATTCAACCCACTCAATCTGGCTCTCTTCCCATAGGAACCACTGAAAATTTTCTTGTCATAGGTACCAATAAACTTCTCTTTATTTTCTGTATGTTTTATACTGTGCTTATATCATTTTTCAAATAAAAAATAAAAATTTGGGGCGCCTGGGTGGCTCAGTTGGTTGGGCGACTGCCTTCAGCTCAGGTCATGATCCCAGGGTCCTGGGATCGAGCCCCACATAGGGCTCCCTGCTCCGTGGGGAAGCCTGCTTCTCCTCTCCCACTCCCCCTGCTTGTTCCCTCTCTCGCTATGTCTCTCTCTGTCAAATAAATAAATAAAATCTTTAAAATATAAATAAATAAATAAATAAAAAATAAAAATTTGAATATAAGAGGAATGCCGCACAATTCAGGTGCCAGATGTAATCAATGGCCACTCCCCTATCCACATGTTACATGCCTCTCAGGAACACTCAACACAGTTGACCATCCTCTTGCTTGAAACTGTTTTCTCTTTGAACTTCCAGCTTCTGTGACACCACACTAGCCTTCCTCCTACATCTCATGCCAGACCTGGATCTGTGCTGAGTTCTTTACTGCTGCCCCATCTTTAAATGTTGGAGTTCCCCAGACCTCATCTGGACACTCTTCTCTCATGCATCTGTACTCTCTGCAGGGATATCATCCAGTCCGTGGCTTTAAATATCACTTCACCTACAATTAAAACCTCTTCATTAAGCACCAGGCAAGTAATATCCAGCTGAAACCTTGACATCTCCACTTAGATCTCTTACTGGCATCTCAAAACCAAACAAGTAGAAAATAGTACAATTAATCACTTTCCCTAAACCTCTCAGAATCTCCTCTCGCAAGCTTCATCATCTACAGAAATGCACCTATCCCCAGCCCCCCACACACCCAAATCCAATCTAACACCAAGTGCTAGAGACCTGACCCCTAAAATATAGCACAAATGTCTCCACTTCTTATCTTCCCTACTACCACTCCAGCTCAAACCACCATCGTCTCTCGCCTGGACTACTGTAAAAGTCCCTACCTCTTCTATCCCCTGGTTCCACTCAAAGCTACAATCCAGCCCTCACACAGCAGCTAGGTAAAGTTTTAAAGAGTATGACATATAATTACTTAGAATTGCACTTGGAATAAAATTTATTCAACCCGTGTTTCATGTTACTTCCTATGGCAGGCACTGTTCTAGGTGCAAGAGATCCAATATTGAGTAAAACAAACAAAATCCCTTCCTTGCTGAGCTTCTATGCTCTGCCACGGCTACAAAGCACTCCATGATCTGACCTCTGCCTGTCTTTTCCACAGGCATAGTGCATATCATGTCCCACTTGCCCATCATTACTAATCTTAGCTACCTTGGGCCCCTTTCTGCTCTTCCAATACACCAAGCTCTTTCCCACCTTAAGTCTTTTTTTCACTTGCATTTCATTGTCTATAATGTCTTTTTTTCCCCCTCATTGTCTTCCATCTGTCCAGTGTCTACCAAAATGCTACCTCCTTAGAGAGGCCTTCCTTGACCACTCTGCTATAGTAGCAATCCTCTAGCCTAGTACCCTTTTCTTTCATAAGGTTATGGCAATTTGAGTGTTTTTAGTTACATATTTATTTTCACCCACTAGAAAGTAGAAGTAAAGTTTCATGATGGTAAGGATTCCAGCATGTAGAATAGTTCCTGGTACAGAGTAGATACTTAATACATACATGAATGAATCAGGGCACCTGGGTGGCTCAGTCGGTTAAGTGACTGACTCTTGATTTTGGCTCGGGTCATGATCTCAAGGTCCTGGGATGGAGCCCCATGTCTGGCTCCATGCTCAGCAGGGATTCTGCTTAAGATTCTCTCTCTCCCTCCCTCTCCCTCTGCCTCTGCCCCTCCCTGCTCAAGCTTGCACTGTCTCTCTCTCTCTCTCTCTCAAATAAATAAATCCTAAAACAAATAAATACATGAAGGAACAAATGACAGTCCCTTCAAGCAAGTAAAAACTAGAAGGAAACACCAAATTTAACAGACATCTAGGAAGTCCTACTATATCACCATGCTGTTTATTTCTCATACTATCTCACCAAACAGTCTTGTACTATAGCTATTACTGTTCCCATTTTGGAAATAAATGTAATTGAAGAACTAACCCAAAGTTATTTAGCTTCTCAGTGTCAGAAATGAAATTAATATTCCTGATAAACCTAATTTAAAGATGCCCAGTCTTTGTACTAAACATGAAAAAAAGACAAAGAGGCCCCCCTGTACTCAAAACTTCTGAAGCAAAACAATCTAAACTCTTCATCTAAATTTATATATGTACAATTCTGGAGTTATCCATAATGTAAAACTTACATATTATCTTGTCTCTCAAATACAGTAAGCTCTCTGAGGGCCAGCATTCCATCCCTCTCCTGCAGCCATCCAGGGGTGGGTACTCAGTAACTACTCAATAGAGAGGACACACACAGAAGATGAATGAGCAAGGTCATGAATAAATAGGAGGACTGAAAGGTAAATGTCAATGGCCATTTCCAGTGATAAATTGCAAAATAACCAGAAGTTGTCTAATAATGTTCAAGAGCCCTTTGAGCAATTTGTGTATGCCTATGAGAGAGATGATTGGTGGGGCTAACTCCCACTCTCTGTTGCCCCTTCCACATTTCCTATGAAGACAGTCCCTCAGAAATAATTAACTGTCAGCAGGTCAAGTAGGTCATCTCCTGTAGGTATAAAGGCTTAACAAAAGTGAATGCTATGTGGAAATGGAGTGCATGATGAAGGATTGGAGAGCTCTGTAAATACTCTCTAAACTGTCTTCATGCAATGAGAATGAACCTTGCTGATGATGTTACAAAATCTCCACAGAGTTAAAAAAAAAAAAAAAAGAAAGAAAGAAAAATTCCTTAGTGATCTTATATGACCTCACAGCCTCTTCTGTAAGATTTCTTCTAGATTTGAGGAACTGTACTTCTGTTGTCTCATCTTGAATGTGGTTTGAAGTCTGGGCCAACTTGCTCTAACTAGTCCACATCTTATGTAATATGATTTGAAAAGCACCAAGCCAGCTCAGTTCACCCAAAATATCTCCCCCGATCCTTGTCGCAATGCCACCATTAATAAAGTAATTCTGGGAGGGTTCAATATTTCCTTAATTTCTAAGACTCTGCAGGTGAAATATAAAATCCTCTTGGAAGAGAAATATCTTGGGTTTTGAAGGCTAGTCCTTTGCTCTAGCATTTTTCAAAATATATTCCTTTAGGAAATACATACTTTAGGAAACTGATTTAGTGAGATGTAGCTAACCAAGATTATGCTTTGGCAAATGGGCCTCCATATATACACAGAGGAGCTGGAGAGTTGAGAAAGGTAATATATACAACCCAATGTATGTGGTAGACACCAAAAACTAATTCCCCTCTTTTTAAAATTCTGTCTTCATCTATGCAAATCTGCTTTGCTCTTCAAATCAGAGAATTTATTGCTAAATGAACTTTAGAGAGCATACACTTCCTCTCTCCCCTTGTTTTAGGAATGAAAAATGAGGCCGAGCAAGATAAAATAACTTGCCTAAGGTCGTGTGGGTAATTAAAGGTATTGTCTAGCCTCTATTTCCAAAGTCAAAAACCCTAAACCCACAATTTACAAGTTTTTATGTCTGGCTTCCTGATAAAACATACCTCTCTACTCCCACAAAGAACAGACAATCCTCCACCACCCCCTCTGCCTCTCTTCACACCCAAGGGAACATCTTCCAGATATTATGAGCATTAGAATTCTACTGCTATTTTCCTTTTACCTTTGCCTGCTTCTGAAAAACACCATTATTAAGATAGAACACAAGCACATAAGTCATTCAAAGTATAAATTCCAGTGGTTTTTAGTATATTCACAGATATGTACAACCATCACCTGAGTCAATTTCAAAACATTTTTTAAAGATTTTTTATTTATTTATTTGACAGAGAGAGACATAGCGAGAGCAGGAATACAAGCAGGGAGAGTGGGAGAGGGAGAAGCAGGCTCCCCGCAGAGCAGGGAGCCCGATGTGGGACTTGATCCCAGGACCCTGGGATCATGACCTGAGCCGAAGGCAGACGCCCAACGACTGAGCCACCCAGGCGCCCCTCAAAACATTTTTATTACCTCAAAGAAATCCTTTATCCTTCAGCTATCACTCTCCTCCCTACCCTCTTCTACCCAGACTTGAACAACCACTAATCTACTTTCTGTCTCTAAATTTCTCTATTATGGACTTTTATATGGATGGAATTATATGAGGTCTTTGTGACCAGCTTCTTTAACATAATATTTTCATGATTCAGTCAAGTTATAATAGGTATTAATATTCCATTCTTGTTATGGCTGAAAAATATTCCCTTGTATAGATATATCACATTTTGTTTGACCATGTGTCTGTTGATGGACATTTGGATTATTCACCTTATGGCTATTATAAATAATGCTACTTTAAACATTTGTGTATAAGTTCTTGTGTGGACATGCATTTTCATTTTTCTTGGTATATACCTAGAAATGGAATAGTTGAGTCATATGGTAACCTGATATTTAATACATTGGGGAACCACCAAATTGTTTTCCAAGGTGGCTGAGTCATTTTACATTCCCGTGTGTGAGGTGCCTATTTCTCCACATCCTCGTCAATCCTTCTGTTACCTGACATTTTTTATTCTAGCCATCCTAGTGAGCAGGAAGTGATAGTTCATTGTGGTTTTGATTTGTATTTCTCTTATGAGCAGTAATGTTGCACATATTTTTATATGTTTATTGGCCATTTGTATCTCTTCTTTATTGAATATCTATTCAGCTTCTTTGCCCATTTTTTAATTGGGTTGTCTGTTTATTATTGAGTTGTGAGAGTTCCTTGTACATTCCAGAAACAAGTCCCTAATCAGATGTGTAATTTGCATATTTGGCCCATTCAATGAATTGTCTTTTCACTTTCTTGATAGCGTCCTTTGAAGTACAAAGGTTTTAATTTTTATAAAATCCAGTATATATTTTCAAACCTTTGTTATCTGTGTTTTGGTGTCATATCCATATCCAAAAATCCCTTGCCAAATTCAGGGTCATAAAGATTTACTCCTATATTTTCTTCTGAGAGTTTTAGAGTATTAGCTCTCACATGCAGACCTTTGATCCATTTGGAATTAATTTTTGTATATGGTATTAGGTAATTGTCCAACTTCATTCTTTTGCATGTAGATAGATAACCAGTTGTCCCAGCACCATTTGTTGAAAAGACTACTCTTTCCTTATTGAATGGTCTTGGCACCTTTGCTGAAAATTAGCTGACCATAGAGGCATAGATTTATTTCCAGGTCCTCAGTTCTGTTCCATTGATCTGTATGTTTATCCTCGTGTAAGTACCACACTGTCTTTCTCAGTATTGCTTTCTAGTAAGTTTTGATATCAGGAAGTCTTTTTGCTGGATTGTTTGGTTTGTATTTCCTTATGAATTTTAGAATCAACATGTCAATTTCTACAAAGCAATGAGCTGATTCCGATAAGAGATTGTACTGAATCTATAACTCAGTTTGAGGATTATTGCCATCTTAATGATGTGAAGTCTTCTGATTCATAAACATGGTGATTTTCCATTTTTTTTGATCTTCTATAATTTCTTTCAGTGATGTTTTATCATTTTCAAGCTATACGTTTTGTACTTCTTTTATTAAATTTACTGGTTTTTATTCTTTTTGATACTTCATTGAAATTGTTTTAATATTATTTTCAGTATGCTCATTACAAGTATATAAAAATACAACTGAATTTTATATATTGATCTTGTAACCTGTAACCTTACTTGAACTCATTTGTTAGTTCTAACAGGTTTTTCGTTGATTCTATAGGATTTTTCTATATACAAGAACATGTCATCTGTGAATGGAAATATTTTTCACTTCTTCCTTTCTACTCTGCATGTCTCTATTACTTTTTATTGCCTACTTACCCCACCTAGAATCTTCAATACAATTTAAAGTAGAGGTAGCTAGAGTACACATCCTTGTCTTGCTCCTGATCTTGGGGAAAAGCATCTAGTTTTTTACCATTAAGTATGATGTTAGCTATAGATTTTTCATAGCTGCACTCTATTGTGTTGAGGAGGTTCCCTTCTATTCCTAGCTTGTTGAATATTTTTTATCAAAAAAAAGGATGTTGGATTTTATCAAAACCTTTTTATGTATCAGTTGAAATATATCATTTTTCTTATCCTTTCTATATTATGTATGACATTATAACATTGGGATGTTAAACAAACTGTGCATCCTTGAGATAGACCCTACTTAATCATCGTGTATAATTCTTTTTACATGGATTTGGTTTGCTAGTATGTTCTTGAGGATTTTTACATCCATACTCCTTTGAGATATTGGTCTGTAGTTCTCTTGTGATGTCTGTCTGGTGTTGATATGAAGGTAATACCTCACTCATAGAATGAGTTGGGAAATGTTCTCTTCAAATTTTTTAATAGATTTTGTGAATAATTGGTATTAATCCTTCCTTAAGTATTTGATAGAACTCAGTAGTGAAGCCATCTGGGTATGGAATATTCTTTGAGGTTCTTTTTTTTTTTTTTAATTACTAACTCAACCTCTTTACTTCATATAGATCTGTTTGGATTTTCTATTTCCTACTGAGTCAGTTTCAGGAGTTACATCTTTCTAACAAATTTCTCAATTATTCTAAGTTACCTAATTTGTTGATGTACACTTATTCAAAGTATTCCTTATTATGACCATAAAGTCAATGGTAATGTCCCTTCTTTCATTTCTGATTGTAGTAATTTGAGTGTCCTCTCTTTATTTCTTGGTCATTCTAACTGAAGTTTGCCCATTTTCTAAAATCTTTTCAAAGAATCAGCTTTAGGTTTCATTTTTTTCTATTCTCCCTTTCATTAATTTCTGCTGTACTCTTTATTATTTTCTTGCTTCTCACTTTAGGTTTAGGTTGCTCTTCTTTTTCCATTGTCTTGAGGTGGAAGGTTACTGATTTAATGTCTTTTTTTAACATAGGCATTTACAGCTATAAATTTCCCTAGAAGCATTGTCTTAGCTACATCTCACAAGTATTACTATCCTATGTCTTGATTTTCATTCACCTCAAAGTATTTTGTTTCTCTTTTTACTTATGATACATTGGTTATTTAGTAATACATTCTTCAATTTTGGCATATTTGTGAGTTCCCATTTTTTTTCCTGCTATTGATTTCATATTTCATTCCTCTGTGGTTGGACAACATACTTTATTTCTAACTTATCAAATGTATTGAGGATGTTTTTTATGGCCTAGCATATGATCTACCCTGGAGAATGTTCCATATGCTCTGGAGAAGAATCTGTACCTGTTGTTGTTGAGTGTTCTGTACATGTCTGTTAGATCTAATTTTTAATAGTGCTGTTCAAGTGTCCTATATAGTTGTTGACCTGTCTAGTTGTTTTTTTTTTTTTTTAAGATTTTATATATTTATTCATGAGAGACAGAGAGAGAGAGAGAGGCAGAGGGAGAAGCAGGCTCCCAAGGAGCAGAGAGCCCGATGCGGGACTCGATCCCAGGACCCTAGGATCATGACCTGAGCCGTAGGCAGACGCTTAACCATCTGAGCCACTCAGGCGCCCCTGTCTAGTTGTTCTATCCATTATTGAGAGTAGGGTGTTGAAGTCTTCAACTATTATTATTGAATCTTCTATTTCTCCCTTAATTTCTGTCAGTTTTCATTTCATGTATTTTGGTGCCATGTTATTAAGTTTATATATGTTTATAATTGTTACATCTTCCTGATAATTGGAACTGTTATCCTCATAAAATATCCCTCTTTAGGTCTACTAACATTTTTTGTTTGTTTTCAAGTCTCTTACCTGATATTAGGATAGCCACTCCAGCTTTCCTTTGGCTGCTCTTTAAAAGAAATATCTTTTCCAGTATTTTTACTTTCAATTTATTTTTGTCCTTGAATGTAATCTGTTCCCTTTAGAATATATAGTTAGATCATGTTTTTTATATCCAATTTGACAATCTCTGTCTTGTAATTAGGTTGTTTAATTCATTCACATTTAATATTATTGATATAGTTGGATTTATATCTGTCATTTGACATTTTGTTTTCTATATGTCTTTTTTGTTCCTCTATTCATCCTTTACAACTGTCTTTCATATTAAGTGGATCTTTTCTAAGGAGCCTATTAATTTCTTTAATGATCTCTTTCACTATGTTTTTGAGATTTTTTAAAAGCAGTTGCTCTAAATTTTACCTTCTATCCCTTATCAGAATCAGCTTTGAGTTTATGTTAGATTAATTCCAGAGGAAGAGGAAGAATGAGAGAGATAATGTTACACCTATAAAGCTCTATTCTTATCAGCTAAAAGAAAAAAAGAAAAAATATACGCATTTATGGAATCTTTTATAATTACATAATTACCTTTATTAGTGCTTTGTTTGTGTGGATTTGATTTACCATCTAGGGCCACTTGCTTCAGCCTGGATCAATTCCTTTAGTTTTTCTTGTAAGGCAGGTCTGCTACCAACAAATTCTCTCAGTTTTTACTTATCTTGGAAAATATTCTGCCTTCATTTTTGCAAGATAGCTTTTCTAGATATAGTACTCTTGGTTGACAGGTTTTCTTCCTCCGGGCACTTTAAATGTGTTATTCCACAATCCCAGGCCTCCATGAGGAGTGAGCTACTAGTTTTATTGAGGTTCTGTTGCAAGTACTGTCACTTTTTCTTTTGTTTTCAAGATTTTTCTCATTTTCTTTGACTTTAAGCATTTTTACTGTAATGTATCTGTTTATGGGTCTCTGTGCATATATCCTACTGGAGTTTATGGAGCTTACTAACTGTATAGGATATTGGTTTTCAAAATATTTGGGAAGTTCTTGCCCATTATTTCTTTAAATATTTTTTCTTCTTTTTCTCTCTCATCTTCTGTACTCTCATTACACACATATTGGTGTCCCTTCTTTGGCTCATATTTCTCTAAGGCTCTTTTCATTTTTCTTCATTCTTCTTTCTCTCTGTTCTTTGGTTTGAATAATCTCTATCGATCTATTTTTTCTAATTCTTCTGCAGATTTAAATCTACTGTGGAGACCCTCAAAAAAAATTTTTTAAAGACTTTATTTTTATTTGAGAGAGAGAGAGAGAATGAGAGAGAGCACATGAGAGGGGGGAGGGTCAGAGGGAGAAGCAGACTCCCTGCCGAGCAGGGAGCCCGATGCGGGACTCGATTCAGGGACTCCAGGATCATGACCTGAGCCGAAGGCAGTCGCTTAACCAACTGAGCCACCCAGGCGCCCGACCCTCAAATTTTTTAAAAAACATTCAACGGTACTGTTGAACTCTAAAATTCATATATTTTTAAATAGTTTCTCTTTATTAATATCCTCAATTTGATGCACTATTGTCATAGTACTTTATTGCTTTAATCATGCTTTCTCTTACTTTTTTGAACATATTTATAAGAATCATATAAATGACTTTGAAATCTTTTTCTGTTAAATTTGGCATTTTGTTACTCTCAGAGTTAATTTCTGTTGCTTGCCTTATTTTCCAGCAAATGGGTCATACCTCCCTGTTTCTTTGTATGCCTCATAATTTGAGGCTGGAAATTTGATACTTTAGAAAAGATATTGTAGCATTCTGGGTACTGATTCTCCCTCCATGGCTTGCTACTTGTTTGTCTATTTAGTGACTGCCCGGGTTATTTTAGTCAAAGACTCTAGTGTTCTCAGGGAGGCGCAGCTCTGCATATACCCACAGTCACCCTGGGAGGAAAGTGGTACTGGGAGGGCTCTCTTTCACTTTTCCCTAAACACACCAAGATGTTAATCTGTACTACTTGCAAGCAGACAATGTGATGCTTTTCAACAATTCCCTGGAGACCTAAGTTTCTTTACAGACTAATCAAATTGTGGCTCCTTCAAAGAAATCATTTCTGAGGTCAGTGTTTGATATTTGTTCTGACCCTGAGAGGGCTTCTTCCAGCTGTCTTATTTTCCTAGTTCTTTCCTGCAAACTAGCCAGCCTGCATTAGATACTTACTAGATCCATGAATCTCCCAATTGCCTTTTACCACATCTCTACTGGTTTTGAGAATGCCCTTAGGCTTAAACTTCTCCATGCTCCGTTGCAAATGAAGTCCATTCCTTTGGGAAGAGATTAACAGGGATATCTGTTTTGTAGTCTGCTTTCCCCCTACCTCCCTAGACAAAAATCTCAGTCACGACACTGGAACCAGGAGTGGATTCAATGGCAACTTCTCTCTGAGATCCTCCTTCTAGGAGTTAAGCACTTGGTGGAAGATAGGGTAGCCACCTAAGATCCTCTCAGTTTGATTCTTCTGCCATGGAACCACCACTTCATGTGCACAGGCAAGAGCTATTGGGGGCCCAGGATTCTCAGCAGGCTACACCCAAGACAGAGTCTCTGACACACAAGTGTGGCTTGACGAGAAGATAAAAACCCCACTTCCTAACTGCATTTGCCCAGGACATAGCCTCAGCAACAGGCACCTGGAGACAGAATAAGATATGCTGAAGTCCTGTTCCTCTGGGCAAGAGGGTCTTCCAGCTAGAGCTGGAAGGAGAAGGAACCCATGTTCTTGGCTGCAACAGTCTGGAGTAGTCTCTACCTTTCTGAGATAGGAGAGAAGAGGAGAGAGAAGCAATGATTTTGTTTTAAATGCTACAGACTCTTGCCTTTTTCATAGGTTTTCTTAAATACATGTTTCCTTCTTTGCTCTTTGCCCTTAGGAGCATTTCCAAAGGCGCTGAACAGTTTTTGTTGTTGTTTCCTTTGTTTTTATTATTTTCACCAGTTTCACTATAGAGCAGGTCAGCATAGCTCCTCACACTGTCATGCTCAAAGTCCATCTCACCACTATGTTCTTGACCAGGCAAAACAGAGGGGGAGTGGGTTGTCGAAGAAAGCAGTCTGGTACCCAGGATTATCATCCCTGAGGTTCTTTTTGTGCCCTTGAACAAAGGGAACAGTTGGACAAGCCAGGGGGAAATAAATGTTATCACAGTGAAGTTTTTCATCCCATTTTTTACTTTAATGTTTTCCATGTGCATTATTAGTTTTAAATAATTCAGTACGCATGTCCTAAATATTGGTCTGGTGAATGGTAATGGCTCTTCCACCTGCAAAGTAAGGCCACTAACGACTGCTCTTCCTGTCAGGCCTGTTTCCTAAAAACTGTGATATCGTGTGCAAAACAGGTGGAAATACAATTACAACTGAAAGGATGCTTCCCAGGTCTGCTTCAGTTTGTTAGATCATAGGAAAAGAACAGATTTATTTTCTCCTGAGCAGCATAGAGACCAAATGATCTTCTCCCTGTGTATTTACAGTCCTGACCATTTGACTTAATTTCAGCAACAGAGAGTGAGCAGTGGTACCAAACAGAAAACATGCCAAGAGATTATCAAAACCTAGAGTTCAGCATCTTCACAGAAAAATCACTGAGACCCTAAACCAAGCCATACATCATGCACAACCTGCTACTCCAGCAACACACCTTTATTGAACACTTAGTGTGTATACAGCCATTTGCTGGGACAGAAGAGCCAAAGATACAGCCCTGACACATGAACTCTTAACGTAGCTGAAGAGAGTAAACACACACACATACACATTCACAGAAAAAGAGAAGGCTTTTCAGTTTATCATGTGATGACATAAGGATAGAATAAGCAGAACAAAACTGGAGCACTGTATAAGTTCTTTGAAGGGACAAATCCCTATGCTTGGGATTAAACATAGGGCACTTCCTTGAAAAGCTGACACCTGTGCTAGATATTTTTAAAAGCTTTAAGTATATGGTACACTAAAGGAGAATGCATGGTAAGTGGGAAGAACACCTGGAGAGCTAGGCACAAAGCAGCAAATAAAAGAAAGGGTTTCTTCTCCTGAAGGAAACAGTATTGCTGCTAAATCAATTTCGTTTCTAGAAATGTGCCAAGTATACACTCAGGTGAGGGTGGGGGGAAATTGGAGCATTTCCATTCTAGATCTTCAAATTCAAGAAATATTATCTAATAGGGAAAAAACAAAGTTCTTTCTTAACAATCTGTGGAAGTTTGGGTAAAAAGGACCAAGGTGTAGTTCATAGAAACTGTTTGGGTTGCAATAAAAGCCTTCAAAAATCTCCATAACTGAATGTAGAACAGATTAGACCCTGCCTTAGTTTGTAGTTAAGAAATACAAATTACTTAAGTCACTTGAAGTCTTTTAAAACAGAATTAATTTTTTATTCATTTATTTGTTTCAAGTGCCCGGAGTGGGGAAGAGCTGAGATCATATTATGCCTGGAAGATCTTTGGATCTAAAGCCACATGTTTCTAAAATAAATAATTCTTCAGTGAAACTTATTTAAACATTAGGTTAATTTATTCTTTTACACAGTAAGCAAATAGGCTCCAGTTAGATCTAGACAACTTTTCCTAGAATTAAGCTGAATTTACCATTTTGTTTGTTGATCCCCAACTTCAAAAAAAAGAGATGAAATGAATGATTATAGAAAAATAAATTCAAAGATGTTTCAGATATCCTGCCTCCCCATTTACTGTACTTTTCCAACTCTGCCTTCAAGACAAGCAATCAAAATCAGCTACTGATTGGCAACCCATCTAATTTTGTCTTTGTCTTACTCTAAGTTGTGTCCCTTCCAACAATCATTATGGTCTAAGTGACAATCCAGGGAAAATCAATTCATTCTGACTAAATAGAAAATCCCAGTCTTTTTTTATTTTGCTGTTGTTTGTGCCCTGCAATAGCCACCCTCTTGTTTTCAGCAAAGTTGAATAACTTGTCTGCTACAGCCTCCAGGGAAGATTGGTCAGCCTTTAGGAACCGCCCCCCACCCCTTGAGTAGGAATAATTAGAACCACTTAGATATCAGAACTGCATTTCCCAGCAACTGGAATTGGCTAGATGTTGTTTATATCTAGATTATTTAAAGGAAAAGTCCTTTAAACCCCTAAAGGGATAGGCTTTCTTATTCTCTCTCCACTAAGAAAGATGTGAAGCTACAGAAAGCATTCATATTTGTAAAACCCTTAAAAACAAGGATTCTCATGCCTTGTTTCTGACTTAGGTCTGGCAAGTATTATACATGACTTAGACCTCAGGAGATATTTTTGAATAAATGAAATGAATGAGTTGCACTAAATTCAATTGACAAGATGAACTGAATTGGATTAGATAGGATTGGAATGAACTGAATTGAGCTTCTCTGGACTGACAGAGTAGCTACCATGAAAGTAGAAGGAAGGTCAAGGTGTCCCAATCCCCAGTTAATCAAAGCCAGAACTTGGAATGATAAGGAGTCTTCCTTTGAGAAGAATGAAGTTAAATGATTTTGCAAAGACAATAGCAAAGTGGGAGACAGCTGAGACTCCAGACATAATAACAGTATACTCAAATAATTGGGCTTACATGTATTGAGTACCTACTATGTGCTCCAAGTGTTTCACTGTATTATCTCACTTATTCCTGAGAGTAACCAGGCAGGCCAGGCCCCATTATTATCCTCACTTGCAGATAAAGCAACTAGGCATAAAGCAATTAAACAACTTGCCCAAGAAGCAGATCCAGGATTGGACCCCAGAAGCAAGACCCCACGACTCTTAATCATTTCAAGACATCATGGGGAGTGGAGGAAGAGAGTTTATAATATAGTTTAAATTAAAATTTTAAAAAAGGAAATACCATTTTAAGAAAATGGAGAAAGAACGGACTATTGTTTCTTCTCCTGAGGACTTGAAGTTATAAACCTGCTCCAATCTCCTTTTTTAAAACACTTTTAAAAAGCCAAATTTCACATCTCTTGGGTTACCTGAAGTTAGACCTTGGTAGATATGCCAGATATATTGTACTGAGCCTTGTAGGTATGTCAAGGTTCTAATTTCTGCGAATGCCATAAAGTAAAGCCTTCTTAAAAATAGTACCTAATTTCATATTTATATTTTTCTATCCTTTACATTCCAAAACAGCCCCATAATGTTGAAAATGTTCAACTAGGGTGCCTGGGTGGCTCAGTCATTTAAGCAGCTGCCTTTGGCTCAGGTCAGGATCCCAGAGTCCTGGGATGGAGTCCCACATGGGGCTCCCTGCTCAGCAGGGAGCCTGCTTCTCCCTCTGTCCCTCACCCCACTCTCGTGTTCTCTCTCACTCTCTCTCTCAAATAAATAAAATCTTTAAAAAAAGAAGAAAGAAAATGTTCAATATCTTAGGACTCAGAGACCCTAGTCAATGCTGGACGCCATGCTATGCCCTCACCTCCAGATGGACCAGGAACGCTGACATGGCATTATCTCCCTGCCCTGCATACCAAAGTCCTATTCACCTGTGAATTTCCTGTTACCATTAGTGAAGAGTAACCAGATGCCTCCACTGAGCTTGGCACACAGAGGTATTCTAATCATCCTATTAGAATCAGAACTACCCAAGTGATTCTAATTATTCACTACTTTAGTTCTGACCATCTGAGCTCTTTAGATCCTGAACAAATAGAATTCATTACATATGGGTTTTGTGGGGTTTTTTTAAGATTTTATTTATTTATTTGAGAGAGAGAGAGTGAGAGAGAGCACAAGAGGGGGGAGCAGGAGAGGGAGAAGCAGACTCCCTGCCGAGCAGGTAGCCCGATGCGGGACTCGATCCCGGGACTCCAGGATCATGACCTGAGCCGAAGGCAGTCGCTTAACCAACTGAGCCACCCAGGCGCCCCCATTACATATGGTTTTGTAGGCCACTTAGCAGCCTCTGCTCACTAAGAATCAGATGTGGATCAAGCCATCGGGGATGGCTATAGATGCAGAGAGGCAAATGATGACTCAGAGTCCTCAGATGTGAATGATGGTTTTACTGTGAGGTGTGAGGCAGAGGTCAGTCACAGAATAACGCCCAAGTCTAGCATTTGCAACCTAGTGGACGGCAGTGTCATTTACTGAGTTATGTGAGGAGCAGACTGGCAGAGGATGGGTCAGGTAAAAACAAAAGTAAAGTTTGGGACATGAATTTGACATGAGTTTGAAACACGTGAGTGAAGATAAGAAGCAAACTGATGAATTTTGTAGAAGATTCAGGTGCTTTAACCACCATGTGGGATGACAACATGAAATTAGGATTGTCATGTCACGTTCTTAATGAATCCAAGCTATTTCCTAGTAATTTTTAGTTTTGTTTATCTGTTTATTTGTAAGCACCTTACCAACTATAAATTGCCAATCCTAGAAGAAATTGCTACTGGAATTGATGTTTTCTGGTCTATAGTTTCTACAATCTGTTTTCCATCTTTCTGAAAAAATGGATCATCACTTATTACTCTCCAGTCTTCTGATACCACTCCTGTTCATAATTCTTCAAAGATCAAGCAGTTTCCTCTTCATTTATCCAAGTCTTTCCAGAGCCTTGAGATACTACCCTTCTGTGTAGGGAAGTAGAAACTCAACTGAAGCAGCTTGCTCTTCCCTTTCTCTCCTCTCATATACTGAACTTCACTTCCAATATGACAAAAGACTATTCAACACTCTCCAGGACTATTCTCATGATTAAGAAGGTAGAAGTCAAATAGGAATCAGTTACTTCTGTGTTCTCTTATTATCTCGGAGTGTTACAGTAGCAGCAGGTTGATCAGTAGTTCCTGTCCTGAATGCAGATGGAAAGTCTTCTTTGTAGGTCTTAACATTTTTCCCAAGCCCCACTTTCTCTAGGATTTAGGTTCCTGTCATTCTTTCATCTTTACTTGTGATTTTGGGTTACTTTCTTTTGTATAGTATAACCTTTAATGCAATGTTTTTCAAGATGTTTTCTCAGCCAGTGTTCCATCTGTTCATATGTGTGTGGGTTTAATATCCTCTATAAATACTTTTAATTTTATTATTATTACTTAACAAAATGTTTCCATTCATTCATTTAACAAGTATATTTTGAGCATGCACTGAAGTAGTTACTGTGAAGGACAAAAAGACTAACCAGACAGAGATCTGAGTTTAGGAAGTTAACAAGCCAGCATGGGAGTAAGCCATGTACAAATCACAGGTGCCACAAGAGATAGAAGTCTTGTGGGAATTCAGAAAAGGAATGTACTACAGGCAGCATTTGTGGATGACATGGTGGATCAGAGAAGGAATGTTTCATGGTATAGATGGCAGTAGACCTGCACCGTGAATAATTTAGATAAGGGAAGATGAAGTGTGGGGGGGGGGGTGGCCTTTGCTGAGGGAAAAGCAGGGTATTTCAGAAGTAAGAAAGAGAACATTATTGAAAATCAGTCTTTTAATATGGGAAACGTAAATGTATTTCCTTGTTCCATTCCATTTCTTATTCCTTTTTTTTCCCCCTGGTGCACATTTCTTGCAATTTCTTATCTATATTCTTTTAAATGCTCCGGTATTTCAATTATTTTTGCCACCTTAGGACTCCTTTTCACCCAAAATTACTACTTTCCACCTTTCCCTACCTCTATTTTCTTCGAGTTCACCCAGACCATCCTTGGTTGCTCACCTTTTCCCTGCCAGCTTAACAGAGGTAGAAAATCTCTCTCTCTTGTGACTAGAGAAAGCAGAGATAAAGGATGGATACCTCCCTGTGGGACAGGCTTGCAGGCCATCCCTCTAACCCTCAAGTTCCACCTCCTGAGAGGTATATCATAGGACAAGGAATCTAAAAAGTAGTATAATGACCCCAGGGCTTGGAGGGAGGAGGCCTGGGTTCTGGTTCTAGTCCCAAGGGCACTTCATTATATAATAACCTATGAAAATCATCTAACATTTCTGGGCCTCAGTTTACTCCTCTATAAAGTAACAGAACTAAACCCAGTGGTTGCCAAAGTCATGTCCATCTCCACTAAACAGAAAGAGAACTTGAGCCCTGGCAATGAATTGTGACTGAATTTGTTCAACTGTTTAATAATCAAACCAGCTTTGTGTCTAGTTCACTGTCCTCAGACTGCTGCTTCCAGCGAGCCTTTACAGCTTTGTCATTTGTGATTCTAGGAATCTCACATGCGTTAGTGAAAATCCTGCTTTTTTTTTGCAAGGCACTTTCTTCTGGCTTGTCATGATTAAGTGGCAGCAGGAATAAGCTAAAGGACCAGGGTCTTTTTATTGTCAATTTGTCCTCTAGACCCTGCCCCAGGAGGAGAGGCAGCAGAGGTTAACAGGCTCACCAGCCATCTGCAGTTTCCTGGTCTTTAGGTCTGTTAGCAGCTGACATTTTGTCCACACCACTATAGCTAGTGTCAAGACTAGGAGTGAGGGCCATTTCAAATGCCCGTGTGTGATTGTTCCTGGCTCTCTTTGTCTAAGTCTAATATTCAATACCAACAGTCCTGCAAATTTGAGGCAGCAGATGACCTTAAATTCCTCAAGTAACTGAATATCATTTCCTAAAGAAAGGAGGAAGCAAAGCTTGGTGACCACCGGTTCACTCATTCATTCAACAAAACCCACTGAGTGCCTACTGTGTGTCAGACAATGCTCTATATGCTAGATATAGAGCAGATAACGAAACAGACTGCAGAAAGAGATAAAAAGTTCTTGTGGAGCTTCTATTCTATAGTAGGTGACTGAAAATGAACATGAAAAATAAGATGTAAAATATGCTATATAGTGATGTGTGCTAAGAAAAATAAAACAGGAAAAGGAAGTAGGAAAGTTCAGAAGTGGTAAATACACTGGCCATAAAGCCCTTCAGAGAAGGAACCAATTGAGTCAAAACCAAGTTCAGTGATGGACTGAACTATATGAACATCTTAGCGAAGAGGATTGCAGGACAGGAGCCAGCAGGACCAAGGACTCTGAGTCAGGGACACACCTTTATGTACAAGGGGACAGCAAAAAAGTCAGAGTGACTGGAATGGATGAGTGAAGAAGGCATAGTATAAGATAAGGTCAGAGAATCACAGAGAGGTTTGCATGTAATGAAGGACGTGTAGACCCTTGTAAGGACACTCGCTCTTGTTCACGGTGAGATAGGAAGCCATGGGGGGGGGGAGGAGGGATGTGATCTGATTCCAGTTCTCAGAGAATTACTGTTAACAAGAGACTGAAGGATGTCAAGACAGAAGTAGGAAAACCAATTAGGAGGCTATTACAATAACCCATGTGAGAGGGAATGATAGCTCCTATGAAGGTGGGGACAATAGAGATAATGAGAAGGGGTCAGATTCTAGGTGTATTTTGAAGGCAAACACAATAAGATCACTGACAAACTGAATATAGGGTATAAGGGAAAACAGTGTCAAAGATGGCTACAGGGTTATGAACCTGAACAGCGAGAAAAATGAAGTTGCTTCCAGGATGAGGAAGAATGCAGGAGAAACAGGGCTTGTTGAGCTGGGAGGGGTGGGAAGAGAGGTAAATACTATGAGATAGACCTAACCAAAGGAAGATAGATCTTTATCCACTTGAAAATAATTCCATAGTCTAAAGATTTGATTTGGATATTATATTCTTATTTTCTGATGCTGTCCAGGCTAAACTTCTGTCTGTCCCTTGCCCTTAGAAAGTCAACAATAAATCTTACACTTAAAAAACAAAACAAAACTGAAGAGCTTCTGGATGAGTACGTTATACTTCAAGATTAGCTTTTAAAAATGCCTCCAAACAGCTAAGTAAGTTCCCTCCAGCTGCTAATGTAAACCATGTACCCTCTTCTCTAGTGATGATGCAGGGAAGACCCTCTATTCCCTGAAGATAACTACTGGAACTGTTCCTTTTATCATCAACACTCTGCACCCTTCCTCTTTGCTTTGTCCTCCCCTCTACCTCTACAAATCCCCTCTCTCTTTCTCCACCCCCTCCCCCAAAAGAGGAATAGGATTTATGAAACTTGCTTGGAGAGCATGACTTCTTTTACAACAGTTTTATAGACATGATATGGAAGACAGAGTCTCTCTATATATTACTATATTATTCAAATAAATGAGTCACTGCAATCTGTCATGTTCTGTTTTTTTTTTTTTAAATCACAAATCAAAATGTGAAAAAAGGAAGAAGGCAAGGAAGAATAGAGGGAGGGAGGAAGTGACAGAAATGAGGAGAGAGAAATACTACAGTCTTAGAGAATAGGATTATAATGGGCAAGGCAGACAGATTCCAGCATATGTACTATATCCTTCACTTTATAAACGTAGAAGTTGAGATCCAGATTGCTGAGGGGACCTTCCCAAAGACCCAGAACCAGGATTTGGCAAAGCCAGGAAAGGAACCCAAAATTCTGGACCTTAATCTTTAGCAGAAGTGAGTCCTCCTCACCAGGAGGGACTTAAAAATAGAGGCAAAGGACTGTAGATTCAACATGACAGGCAATGGGAAGCCATTGTGGGCCCTAAAGCAGGAACAGGAAGTCATGTTTTCAGAGTGTTTGCTTGAAGGTAAGTGTCCAAGACATGTTCGAAAAGAGACAAACTGGTGAGAAGGAGACAGAGCAGAAGCTATTCAGTCATGAGGTGAACAAGACTCTTGACCAGAATAAAACTAGAAATGGAGAAGAAAGGGTGAATCCAAGAGAATTTTCCAAGGAAGAGGCAATCAGACTTCTGAGTAATGGGGTTGAAAGCAAGAGACAAGTCAAAGATGACTCCAACTGTCATAACCATGGAGGCTGGCTCACTGTTTCAAAAGCTTATAGTAACCCTGTGGATCCATTCCTAGAGGAAGCCAGGGCCATCCCCTATCCTTGCAGTTGGAGGATGACAGTTCTGTCAGCATAATCAGTAAGGCACCAGCTCATTCCTCGTGTAAGCCAGGAACATGCCCACATGAGTCTGTCAGTCTATTCTCAGCTCTTTCTTTCCATCTTGAAGGTACAAAGAAAAATGCTCAGAGCAGGCTTTAGGCAAAGCATATTTTATCCCAAAGCTGAGAAAGAAAAAAGTTCACTCTCGTACCATCAATACCAGGATTTTTAAAGCACCAAGAAGTGGATAAAAGAAAATAAGCACAACAAGGGCTCTGATTCCTTAGTTAGGAGTATTTGCAGTGGCATGAATGTTGCCTGAATAAGCAGGCTTTGGGGAGGAGAAATACAGAAGAAATCTGACTTAAAAGCTTTGGATGAAAATTTTCTCAAATAAATAAATGAGAAAGAATCATATTCAAGAGAAAGGGTATTCATTTTTGTCCTGAAGACACAGATCATGAAAGGATGAGGCAGAGAAGAGATGCTACTTTATGGATATTTTTCTTAAGAAAAAAAGATCTTTGTTATTAAAAATGCAAGACTTGAGAATTTTGATGGGTGGTCCTCAGTCTTCCTATGATGAACTTCGATGTTAGAGTTTGGGTTGCCATGCATGTACCTCTGCCCCTGAGCTTCTCTTTTCATATGCACCAAGGCATTCAGAATAACTTAGAGGCAAAGTCAAAGTTACATAGGAGTCTATCACTGATACCCAGAACCGCAGCCAGGTATGCAAAAGCCCTCAAAGAGAATCTGGAATATAGTAGGTATCCAAAAAATAATTTGTCCCCATCTTGTGCTGCTCTCAATGATAGCAATGTTCAAGGCTAGGGACTTTTCTGTTCCTGAGAGTTCTACTCCTTCACAACAGCTAACATTTACAGAGCACTTTGACAGGCATTATCTCATCTGCTTCTCACAACATACAAGCATCTTAGTCCATTTGGGCTGCTAGAACACAATATCAAAACCAGAGACTCAGTGAGTTATTAACAACAGATATTTCTCTCTCAGTTCTGAAGGCCGGGAAGTCCACAATCAATGTGCCAGCAGATTCAGTGTCTGAGGAGAGCCTGCTTTCTGGTCCACAGATGAGATCATAGCACATTCTCACTATAACCTCACACGGTGGAAGTGGCAAAGGAGCCCTCTGAGATCTCTTTTATAAGGGCACTAATCCCATCCATCAGGGCTCCACCCTCATGATCTAATTGCTTCCCAAAGGTCCCACCTCCAAATATCATCACAATGGAGGTCAGAATTACAACATGCAAAGTTGGAGGGGACACAAACATTCAGACAACAGCAGTAAGGTAGAGGTTATCATTCTGAATTGATGAGAAAACTGGAGGTCAGAGAGATTAAATGATTTGCTCAAGGGTGTGCACTTTATAAATGATGAAAATAGAATCCAAACCCAAAGTTGTTGTGAAGACCAAAGGTAGGTCATGTCAACCACTCAGCACCACGTCTGACATACGGATGCCCCTCTGTAGAGTACCTATACCCCAACACGCAAGAACTTCACCAAAACAACTTGTCGAACGCTTGAGCAATTCTTCCTTCAAAGGATGACCATGAAAAGTAGAATGATTTGGTTCATTATCACTCACTGTCTCGAAGCCTCACAAGGACTTCTCATTCCTGCTAATTTATTAAGTCAAGAAGAAAAACCCCAATTCACCAATGTCTTCCTGGTACATTGCAATGCATTTTGCTTTCTTATTCTAATACCCAATTAATTTATACTGATAGAACACTGGTTTGGAATTTAAAATGTGGAAGCAGAGTAGAAAGAAATCAAGATTTGCCCAGCACCTGCTATAGGTCAGAAATCGCCATAAGCCCTTTTAAAACAACTCCAATAAGAGAGCTGGAATTACAGTCTCTTGGTACAGAAGTGAGTTAAGGCACAAGAAGCCTGTATGATTTGCCAGTGGTATAACTGGTGTGTTACCCAGCCGGAGTTTGCCCCCAGAAAGTGTGTCTGGCTCCAAGTCCATCCTATTTCAACAAGAGCACAGTACCTCTTGCTTCTACAGATTGCTAGAATGCTATTAAGTGTTACTTAAACCAGCAAATTCTAGCTCTTTCAAGACACACTATTACATCACTGCATCAATATAATTAAAAGTGCCATATTCTCCCCCCGAGTTATGTTAAAGGGTCAGTTAACCACAAAAGGCCATTGTGTCCAAGGACAGAAACCAGAATTCATCAGCCTTCATCCTCAGGGAGCCACAATACATTTCACCCAAATTTCAACTCATAATAAATTCCACTACCATCCCGACTTAGAAAATGAAATTCTGCACCTAGTGTAAAGAACTATAACCATTTCCTTCTTCTCTGAAGAGCTGCCATTTCTGGGCCTCTCCGTGTGCAGGCCCCAGCAGTGTGCTGTGATCACACTCATTTAATCCTCATATGATGTAGAGACTATCTCGTTAGTCCCAGTCTGCAGATGGGGAAACTAAGGCTTGGAGTGTTTGTGCAACATGACGGTTCACACAGTTCTAAGTATGAAACGAGACACAAACCCTGAGTGTGGGCTCTTTGCTCCATTGTTATATTTTTGTCCACTTGTTTTAGGTTGCAAATCATCTCTTATAATCCTAACAGCTGCAAAAAGAGTACCTAAGGATAATGTATGTCACCCAAGATCCCAGTGACAGTCTTTGATAAATGTATAATATTCGCACAAGAATCCTGTAAGATAATTCAATGCTAACAGATTTTTTACAAATAAAACCCATAATATTTGCCATTGCAACAGAAAGGGACTAAACTGTGCAGGTGTGCAGTAACTTGAATTGGTGGGTTTGAAAGGGAAAGTAAGGAAATATTTCAGGTTTCCAGCATGGAACTTTCTAGAGAAGAGAAGGTGATTGGGATGACCAAAAAATAAAAACAAAAACAAACAATAACAATTTTTTTTTAATTTTAAAAGGTTTTGGGGTTTTTTTGTTTTTGTTTGGTTTGGTTTGGTTTGGTCTGGCCAAACTATGTATTATTTGCTTATGGAACATCTTCTAATATATGTAACCTAAATTTCTTCAAACTTCACCAGCACAGTAGAAACAAATCATACTGTGGTAAAAGCAAATTATAAAGTCTCTGACTTCTTGTCCCACTCGCTCAATCCCCAATCATGTCAGCTGATACTCTGCAGCTCATCAGCTAGACCCCAATACTTCTAAATCTGTAAATGTTCAAGTCATCTGGATCCCAACACCCGTATGCCACTCTAGTTCCTAGTCCAGGATTCAGTATTTACTAAGTGCCACTTCATTGTTTCCTTAAAACAAAATCCTCTAACTCTCCCTTGCACTGGGTTCTCTACCTCTTTACTATAATGGGTGAGCATTGCTGTGAGGCAAAATAGAGCCCATGGCGGTGAATAAAAACGTTAAGGTGAGACCAGGTGAAGAGTTGGAATGAAATAATTTACTTTCAAGAATGGTTAAGCAAAATAAACAGTGAAGGTAGAAAGAGAGGCACGTAAGAAAAGTGAAACACAGAAAGACAGCTGGGAGTGAAGAGGTTAAAATACTTCTCCTTGGTGCTATACTCCATCTAATTCATTGTTATACATTTATCAGGTTGTTAGTTTCAGTGAATCTTTTCTCTTCTTCAGCTGCACTGGCCAATGCTTCCAATAAGGACAACCCAGTTACGTGGAATAAAAACTCCATCCATTAGAACTCTGAATAGTCTTCAGCATAGGTAAACAGAAACAACTGCTAATTTCTATGAATCCAGATTGAATTCCAGAGAAGGTAAAAGGACTATCCATGTATTAACTAGTTTTTCTTTGCTTCCACTTTGTCATCAATGGAGATACTCAGAGCCAGAGCAAGTCCTATCAGATTAAAGGTGTCAGGTGGTATGGCCCATTTAGTAAAGTTCCCTCATTGGCATACCAGAAGTGCAAAGGTGTGTGTGTGTGTGTGTGTGTGTGAGAGAGAGAGAGAGAGAGAGAGAGAGAGATGGGGCGTGAGGGAGTTGCTTTGATCTGGGAAAATCATCCCAGAAACCTGGAAGGGTGAATATTAAACACAGAAGCTGCATATTCCCATACTTGCACTCAGTGATTTTTTTCATGTAAAATTAAAGTCACTTTCTCCTGTGAACCATTTTTCTTGGCCTGATTTTGGGCAGGCAGCCTCCAAATTCTGACCAAGCCAATGATAGCAATCCTAGCTAGCACTGACTGGGTGATCACGAAGTGCCAGGGCCATGCTTTACATGGTGGCACATCAAGAAGGGAAAGAAGCCTCCCCCCTCCCCAGCTCAACTTTGTGTGTTTTTCTTCCTTTTAGAGCTAGCTGGACAGAAAACGTTTCCACCCTTATCAATCTCAGGCAGAAATAGAACAGGGCAGGGTGACTATTCCCTTGTCTGCTTTTTGGCTTCTAAGTGAAGCAGGTAGTAGGCAAAGAGGCCTAAATATAATATGAACTAAGAGCATTACTCTAACAAATACAGTAGCAGAATGTGGATGCATAAAAACCATCATTCCCAGAATTGGAGGTTAAGAAAAAATTCTAGCTTCCTTTTTCAGCTATTACTCATCAAGTCCTTAACTGTGTGTTGGGTACTGCGCTAAGAACTTTACATGCATTTATTTCATTTAATCCTCATAACAACCTCATTAGAAGCACTATTTTACCCTCATTTTACAGACAAACTCAAGTTCAGAGGATACACAGCATGTAAGTGGCATAGCCAAGACCGAGACCGTGATCTGTCTCACTCTAAAGCCATGCCCTTGATCTCACCAGGTTGCTTCTGGGCAACACACTTGTCAGAGCCTTCTAACTCATCAACCTGTCCTGCCCTGGTCTCATCCTCCCTCCCTCCCTCTCCACAAAGCAGCGAAGAGAATTGCGAAACTCAACTTCGATCATCTTACTTCCACGCTTGAAACTTCTCATGGCTCCCTAAATTCTCCAGCATGGCTTAACAAGAGCCTCCTGACTGGACAGTGCTCATACACAGACTTCATTCCTGCCAAACGCCTCACTCTTCTCTGCCCGTGAAGATTCTGCCACCATTCCTGGCAAATGCCACAACCTCCTCTTATTTGCAGGTATTGGTGTCAGAGGATTCCCCTACCAACAAGAGTCTTGTCCCTCCCTCCCTCTGCCCTGCTTACCTGTTTTACCATAATGCAAACACACCTACAGGATTTGACACTGATGTACTGCCTCTCAGAAGAGTCTCGAAGGTCCCAAAGCTCCATGAGCTGCTCTCTCTTTCTGGAGTCCTACAGCCACCCCTGCATCTATGTCCTTGCACTTATCACACCAAATCAGTTCTCTCTCCATCCCCCAGACTGGGTTCCTGAGGGCAGCAACTATCTTATAGTCATTGTTTTAGCCCTTGAACTTGGCACCATGCCTGGCATAAGCCAGGCCTTCCATCAACCAGCTCGGTGAGTGGAAAAAACCTCAGTGCTAAAAGTGGATTTTTATTAATGGTGCAACATGAGCAGTAGATCCTAAGAGCATGGCTTCTTTACCCTTTTCATAATATAGTACAGCACAATTTAAGGGGATTGTGTCTCCAGGGGCACGTGGCTCCCTAGTTTCAAATCCCAGCCATTATGATTCCCTAAGGTGAGCCACCTTCAGGAGAAGCTTCACCTTGCCATTTCTCTCATCTTTTCAATAACAGCACTATATGTCTGCTTTCACCAGAGTCCTGAACCCAAATGACAATCATCACCCCACCAGACTGCACGGTCCACACAAATCAGGACCATTGCCAACCCTGCTCTTCCCTCCTTCCACTAACCTAGAATAGCATCTGGCACATAGAAGGTGCTCAGTAAGTCTGTGTTGGGTGGGTGAATACCGTACGTCTTTGACCTTGTGTAAGATCACAATAGCTATCAGATGTGACTGTCACATGGAACAGGTAGAGAGTGCTAGGTTCGGAGTTGGTGTTCAAAGCGTATCTAGAGGTATCAAGGAGGTGCATCTGGATGCAATGATCTCTCTCTGCTCTCAACCCTCCAGACGTGCTGGTTGGACCCTGTGAAGGGTCATGATGCTGTGGCCAAGTCTTCTTATCTACCCTTCTTCCTCTAAGTCAGGTGTTCTCCCCTCACCAGTTTGGCGTTTGAGGAAGCCAGCTGCTTTCCCAGTAGCTGTCCACTAGAACTGGGCTTACATTGGATCATTCTCTAAAGGCAGAAAAGAGGCCAGATAAACTTTTCAACCAAATGACTTAAACCAAATTCTAGTCCTTTGTGTTTTAGCATTAATAATACTTTTTCTGTATATCTTCTTAACTTTCTAAGGATCCTCATCACATCACATCATTTTTACCACAAAGACTTCTTTGATCACTGTAACAATATACAGCTGAGCCTAGTATGTTTTCGTGCTCCCTCCCCGCCAAAATTTCTGCTTTTATTAGAATTCAGGATGCCTCAGTCTCCCTAAGGCCAAGTGAGAGAGAAACCTTCCCCACTTACTTCTTCAACAATATAAAGAATTGTGATCGTTGCTATTACCTTAATCCACTTTCCAAGATATTTTCATATTCATGGTCCTTTTTCAGTACCACGGTAACCCTCTGAGGCTTCTTTGTTCTTTTTTTTTTTTTTTTTTTATAGTTGTGGCAACTGAGACTCAGAAACAGTAACTCACTTACCTAAGGTCACAGAGCTGTTAAGTACTGGAGCCCAAGTTTGAACATGGGACTCCAAATTAATGTGCAAACCTTCTCATTGATTTTTTTTTTCTTCTGAAGCATGCCCCCAAAGACCACTGTGATTCAGAAATAAAGGAAAATGTAGCATGCTGGTTCTGACATGTTATGTCAAAGCAACGCATTAAGAGAATACGGTCTTGATCTAGAATGGATGTTGGAGTCCACAGGGGCTCCCCAGGATGCAGAACTGATTATTCCCCAGTCATCATGTTTAGCATTTAGATAGCACTCAGCCCTGTGACGTGAGACTCAGCAAAACCTCCCTGAGTGCAGGTGGCTGTACTGACAGTGGGGTGATGCTGGGGTTCCAAAGTTAGTCGTTTGCCCAGTGGTCTCTGGGTCACCCTCTGGTAACCAAGGAAGGAAGTGGAAAGATGGCTTGGCTGGAGAGCAAGCCTGCCATGAGAGAGGCATGAGAGCATAACCATCCTGCTGATTGGAGTAACAGCGTGTTTTGCTGGTATGACCTGGAATCTGGGAAAATGAGCTCTTAACTAATTTGGCTAACTCTCTAAGCCTTAACCATCCCTACTTCTAATGGGGGTAATAAGACTTACTTGAGACAACTCACAGGTGACTTGAGAATGATGGGAGATAATGGGTGTGAAACATTAAGGCACTTTGCATGTCATCAATGGAAATGCAGGGTTTGCTGCCACCATGTCTGGCCGTGTGTCAGGGCCTATGTACCTGGGCTCTAGCCTTCCCTCAGTGTGTCCTGGAGTCCTTTTCTGCACAGTTTTAGTTCAGAAAACTCCCACAAAATATCATTGTCAAAAGAGGAAAACCAGCAGCCATGTCTCCAACAAAACTATTCAATTCAATTCAAACTAGGTGGGGTAGGGAGGAAAAACAAACTTGTGTTCTCACAGGTCTTACGTAGTTATCCTGGAGTTAAAAGAGAATATATATATATATATATATATATTTGGGCAAAAGGAAAACAGACAAACAAAAAGGCTTGAATGGTTTTCTATTTAAATCTTGTCTCCTGACCTGCTGAGCTAACATCAGTTCTCTCCCTGCCTGTGTAAATCCATAGCTTCCTGGAACATAAGGTAGGGATATTGCTGGATGAACTGTTTTCATAAATAATCATTCTTTTCCATTTTGGCACTGAGGAGACAAGAACTCACAGGGGCTCGGAATGTACTTTTCTCAGGGCTCAGCCTCTCACCCCCCTCATGCCTCCCAGACTTGCGCAGAACCACATAAGGCCATCTGCACAGAGATCTCCAACCCGTATTTTGCCGGCGGAATAAACAATGTGTTAAAATGGCTTAGCCTTGTCAGGCAGAACTGGCTCTGGGAGCTGCCAGAATCACATGTCTGGAGGTGTTGGCATTCCCTCAAGGTCACTAGTAGTTAAGGCTGGTGGTGAAGGGTGCCCTGCCTGCATTGTATCCACGCTCACCTCTCGGGTCCTACAGCCCCTCCTTTCTGCCCCTGAAACATGAGCCACCAACTAGCCTGTTTTCTTTTCCTCTTACACTCCTGCGGGCTTTTTTCTTCCCCTCTGATTGCTTTCTCCCAACAGGGCATTTGGATTTTGTCTCAGGAATAAAAATTTTCAGGGCTGGATCCCTAATGGCCCATTTTGCATTAATGAATCTTTCAAACACAGAGCATTACTGTCTCATCAAAATACCTTGGTGCAACTTGCAAAACTAAAACAAATAAAAACAACAACAATAATAAAAGCTTTAGGGGCAAGAAGGGTTTACCATCCCCTTTATTTAGCTGAGTATTGGCAAGTTTCTCTCACTGAAATAAAAATCCAGTGCCGGTCAGCATTTGGTTCTAATGGTTGCAGGGGTGATCTTATGCAGCGGTCCCTTTAATATATTCACCAAGTGGTCTTCTACTTCCACTTGAGGATTCCAAAGGCAGGAGCTCCTCCACTAGCAATGCATCTTTATATATTGAGCATTTTGTTATGACGATTTCACAATGTTCAAAAACACGTGCACCAAATAACATAATAACCCCTAAGACTCAGCCTCAACAATTGCCAATAAATAGCCAATCTTGTTTTACCTAGGTCCACCACCTTCTTCCACCTCTTCTACCATACTATTTTAAAGACAAACCCAGATATAATTATACTATATCCATAAATATGTTTATAAGTATTTTGTTAGAAAAGTTACATTTCCCTTTCCAATTTCCCCTTCTTACTAAAATGCAATTACTTTATCCTGAAGCACTTTGGGCGTACCTGCTTGCAGTTTTGTGAATGGCAATGTAATGAGTAGAATGGGAGTTTTCTCTTTAATGAACTTGTGGACTCCAATTAAAAGAAACACACACACATAACCAGGGCATTGATCTCATTTTCTACGAGAAGTGACACAATTAAGTGAAAAGAATGTTTACAAGAGTCTCTGTGCTACCCTATCACTTGACAGCCGTGTTACCTGAGTAAATGATATTCCCTCACTTTCCTCTTCTATAAATTGGGGGTAATTGTGCCCGCCCCACTTGTTTTATAGAGCTGTTGTGAGAATCCCCCTGGGATGGTCCACATGCAATCACTTTGTAAAGACAATGTAGTGTTCAGGTGTAAGAAATAATTACCGAGGAAAAAAAACCCAACGCTAAACTAAACAAGACACATTGCAGAATCTGAGCTCAGCAGGAGTGAATAGAGAATACGGAGATTTTTCCCTGCCAATGCTCCCGTTATGGTTCCCGGAGCCTTCTGTGAAAGCTCTTAACACACACTTGCTGAGAAGCTATGGAGGGCACGCTGCAGAACTATGCCAGGAGAGGTCTCCTCATGCATGGTCTCAATCAGTTAACCTGCCTCCTCCACCACTGTGTGGGATGTTCGGACACAAAAGCCACCAGAAAAAGTCTATTTTTCACCTTCTTTTGAGACCTGAACAGAGGAACAGATCACTGCTCTTTCCCCTCAGAGAGAAGAGAAATTGTCTAATAATAATAATACTTTCCCTGGCTGGTCAGAGAAATAAAGTGACCAGCTGAGCTGTAAGTAGATGATTATTCTTTCAGTAAAAACTATGATCGGTCGGAACTCAAAGACCGAAGGCATTTTAAAGGCAAAAACACCTGGAGAGAAGAATGGACAGTGGATTAAAACAAAAATTTCCCTCACCTGTTTTCCTCACAGGGCCAGCCAAAAAAGAACAGGAGGCAGAACAGGCACTGGGAGGGAATAAAATAATGGTTGGTTATACAAAGGCCCTTTGTCAGAGAAGTGTTCTGGGGCTGCCTTTCTCTCAGACATTCAGAACAGGGGTTCTCACGTGTCCTAAAGACTGCATGAGACCAAGATGGTGACAGCTAACTAATCAGGACAAAGACAGGTCTGGGGTGGGGGGTGGGGGAGGGTTCTGCCTCTGGTTAAGCTCCATGGCCAAAGGCTATACGTGAAACAAGACTCCATTTTTTCTTAATTTAAAGAAATCACTGTGTATTCATAAGGGCTGGCCAAAATGCTATTTAAAAACAGACTAGCCAAATCCCAGGGGCTTAACATGACAAAACTGTATTTCTCCTTCCTGCCTCGTCCCTGGTTAGGTGGCTCTTTGACTTAATTCCATTGCCAGTACTCTGAACAGCCCCACCAGGATGCAGGGGACTATAAATGTTGTCCCTGGCTGGGCAGCCATCTCCTGGCAACAACCCCACACATGGGAGGGTAGCAGAAGGAGCAGCTTTTGATTCTGACAAACCCTAGGATGATTAGAAAAGGTGCAGAGCAGCTAAACTGAGGGGAGGGAGGAGCTAGCTGATAGGTACTTAGGATCACTGGCTTTACGCAAAGAGTTATATCATCTGTTATAAGGCAGACAGGAAAGAAGACCTTTGATCCTCAAGAGGCTGAAAATCTAGAGGGTGACAAATATGCAGTCAACTAACAACTAACTAGATGTTGAACCTCCAACCATTCCATTCTCCTTCAATTGTTCCAGCTAATTTACCCTTATGGGATATTGATGAATGTCATATACCCACCTAGAAAGAAATGACTTACAATTTAAGTGTCACAGAAAGCTATGTTGAGGAATTTAATGAGCAGAGGCATACTGAGGCATATTAAGTGGTTAAGAGTTGGCATTAGGGCCAGAGTACCTGTGTTCAGATATTGGGTCTGCCACTTCCCAAAATTTATTTGCTCTGTCCCTCAGTTTTTTCCCCTATGAAATAAGGATGGATTGTTCCTACTTCACAGGTTACTAGAAGGCTTAAATGAGTTATAAAGGTAAAGCATATATAAACATGAGAATTCTTGACTTAACTGTTTGCAAACGATCAACATGCAAATCCTGCTCCCAAATGCACTCTTCTAGCCTACTCTTGCACCTCTCCTGACCTGCCTCTCAGGGGATCTGAGGTGACCGGTCACCTGTAGGCCCATCCTAGACAGCTCCTTTTTCTTACTCCTTAACTCTGGCCCCACCTAAACAGATGTGTCCTGACTTCTGAGAAGCAGAAAAAATTTAATCCTTTTTTTTTTTTTTTTACTTTAGAATACCTTACCCTTTTCCTAATTTTAAAATTTATTTTCATTTTCTTAATGTGGCACAGTTGCCTCTCATCTTCCCATCATGGAAAGAAATGAAGGGGAAAGCAATGAATTTCTGAGGAATCAGAGGGGCTTCTTAGAGAAACTGATATTGAGCCATGCAGGACTGTGACAGGCACAGGAACCTTTCCATAGCAGGTGGTTTTCCCTTTACTGGACCAGCTCTCACTATGTCTGGTCTATATATCAAAAGCTAGATTTGCCCTGTTTCCCCCTTCTTCTCCCAACTTTTGTAACTATCCCTTTGTTCCCTTCCTGGAACATAGTGGGTTATAAAGGTCTACGGAATGAATGCATGCACGCATGACTTTTCAATGCCCCATATCCAGTTACTACTGACTCTCTTAACTCTCTTAACTATCCCTGGAGTGTATGCCCCTCATCGTCATTCTCCCCATCACAGTCACCTTCTCCTTCAGGCCACAGCTTGCCACTATTCCAACCCAGTCTCAATGATCTCAAATGCCACACACGCCCACTAACCACACAGGTATCCTTATTGCCCCTCTATGGTAAACCTCACTTTGTTTTGCTTCCATTTCTTTTTTTTTTTTTTAAGATTTTATTTCTTTGACAGAAAGAGACACAGAGAGAGAGGGAACACAAGCAGGGGGAGTGGGAGAGGGAGAAGCAGGCTTCCTGCAGGGAGCCTGATGCGGGGCTCGATCCCAGGACCCTGGGATCATGACCTGAGCCGCAGGCAGACACTTAACGACTGAGCCACCCAGGTCCCCTTGCTTCCATTTCTGAAAACCCATGCTCAGCTTTTATATAATGGGTTCTTGGCAGGAGAATTATGGACAGGACATTGTCAACATTTAACGATCCCCCCACCCCAGCCCTTTCCCTGCTTTATAACCTCAAAAAATGCCAAAGTTCTAAGGTGGGTTTCATTGGCCAGAATGGAGCAGAGCAAGGAGTGAGAAAGACAAAAGGCATGTGAGACTTGGAAGGCAAATACACTCAGGTACTGATATGTATTGATGTATCGAGGTAAGGAATGTATACTCAAAATATATCTCAACATGCTTTGCTATGGGGCAGGGGGAGAAGAAAGAGCTCCATCTTTGGAGTCAGAAGCACCTTGCCTGAAACTCAACTCTGCTGCTAAATAATTGTGTGTATATGAACAAGTCACCTAGCCTCTTCCCAACCTCATTTTCCTCACCTGTAAAATTGGGTTTAGGTGTTCTTCCTTTGGAGGGTTATCAAGAGGGCCACAAAGTAGGCATATAAAGATCCCCACAGAGTTCTTGCCACACAGTAGAGTCCCAATAAAAGATAGTGATTATTACTAAGAATTTTGTGATTAACCATTGTCGATCAGTTTTCATTTGAAAACTCAATAGTTTCTCTTGTACCATCATCGATGGACCAGTTACTCTCCAATAAGTACTCACTAAACACCTATTATTTTTAAAATACAAGATGAATGAAATACAGAGCCCGCCCTCTGGGGGCTAATTATAATGGGGTAAGCAGCCAGGGCAGCAAATGATCACAGCAGTAACAAAAGTCCTGTAGGATGGGTATGTGCAAGGTAGCATGCATGCTCCAGAAGAAACAAAAGGCTTAAGGAGGAGCCTAAGAAGGTCAAAGGCCAGAGACATCCACTCTGAGGAAGTGACACTGGAGAGGACTTTTAAAGGGAAGAAATCCTTTGAGAAGTAGGAAGGAAGCAGAGAGAAGAGTAGCATGATGCATTCAGGATCAGCAGCTTGAGGTGATCAGAACTGGGGCCTGGGAGATGTGGTAGGAGCCAGATTGTAGAGGACTCTTTCACAACCGTCATTCTGAGGAGTCTGAACTTTATTCTGTGGGTAATAAGGAGTCATTGAATGGCAATGACAAAGTGGGATTTGCATTTCAAATTTTTTCTTTGGGTAATTTTTCTTTCTACAATTAGAAATGGATTAGAGCAATGCTATCCTTTTTTTTCCCCACACCATGGCACAACAGACGTATCATGGCGCACATAGAATAACAAAGGAATGGCTCATTGTCCTCTGTGGCAAGACTGCTTTAGGCAAGAGGCTGCCCTGGACCCCACGCATTGCTGTGTACCATTTTACAGGTACACAGCAGCCTTGTACCCACCAGCATGAGGTGGCACATGAGTTGGCAAGATACAGATTCAAGGAGAGGTGAGATGATCAAGCAAGAAATGTCTCAGAGAATTAACTATATTGAGGTTATTTGTCTGGGTGAGTCCTAATGAGCAAAATGTGAGTAATAGCCAGTGACATCGATTTAGTGTCAAGAATGTTGCTCAATGCCAATGGGCATGGGGTTTGTTAGAGTTTCATAAAATGTCTCTTGCCATGGCATAAAACCTCCTAAAGAGCAGGATGGGAAAAACCATTTCTTTCTTCTTCCTTGATAATTTCAATCTGTATCTCTGAAGAAAAGCCCCAAGTGGCAGGATCAGCCTCAAGTCAAACTGTGAAATTGGTGACTTTTATCCTGGGAATCTTGTCTTCCCTCATCTCTCTCCTTCCCTAAGCACCTACATCCTTATCCTTGAGCCAGCTTCAGGGGCACTCTCTCTTTCCCTCTCCCTATCAAACCTGCCTCTCCAGACATCCCCAACACAACCACTCATTCCTCAGTGTGTATGTGTTATTGCACATCTGCTCTCTAGAGTATATGCACTTCAGATAGCATCTCTTTGTTAAACATGAAGACTTGCTTCCCTTTCAAGCTATTTCAGGCTCTAGGGCTCAGAAAAAAAGGGAGGTGGACAGATAGCCTTATCTTCACACTCCTGAAATCACACTACACTAGGTAGGTGTCTCTATAAACACCTGTATGGTATTTAATGGTTACCAAATATTGCCTTATTTGGTCTTCCTAATAACCTAGTCAGAAGGCAGAGCAGATGATCATATACCCATTTTACAGAGGAGAAAAATGAGATCTGGAGGGGTTATGTGATTTGCTAGAGGCCTCACAGTTCTCTTTAGCACTAAGGTCTAGCCTGCCAAATGGTGGTAGGGAGGAGCACCCTCAGCCTGCCAGGTAACTCTTCTGAGTTACTGTTCTCCAATTCCCACCTCCAGTTGGAAGATCCAGCCAGCCCCATATGGTGAATCGAGGTCAGTCCATCCAGACACACCTCCTCCAGGGTTTTGTTTGTCTGCCTGGTGGCCTTGAGTCTGGCAGCTCCCAGCTGGCTTCCAGGGTGGCACAGCTCACAAGGACAGAGATGCTTTGTCTTAAAAGACCACATGTATCAGTGTTGAGACTAAGATGGGACATGTGGAGACTGGGAACCAACAGGCATTGATGAGAGTCAGCTTGTAGGGCCTGATCTCTCTGAGAAAGCAGAAACTGCAACTGTTTTTCTTATTTAAATCTTTTCCATTTATTTTTTTTTTTTCCCAGCCTCCTGACGTTTAATGTTTAATTGCCAACTTTGGTTTTTTAAGCACAAAAGGGAAAGTGTCTGGCCTTCTAATGCATGAAGCAAGCTAAAATGAGGTTTCCTGGGACCCCAGCCCTTTCCCTGAACTTAGGAAATAAGGCATGCCGTCTCAGGAGTAAGTGTGGGCTAAGGGGTGCAGCAGGTGGTAGAGGAAGCTGAGGACGAGTATGCCAATAAATCAGGACTAAGGCATATAAACACCAGTAGCACTCCCCCAGCACACCAGGGCCAAGAGAGGGAAACTGCCCCTGCTCTTCCCGTATAGGCTGTTTTTGTTTTCTGTTTTTTGTTTGATTTGGTTTGGGGTTTTGGGTTTGTTCTGTTTTGTTTTCAAGGCTGTTCTTTAAAGTCAGATAAACCAGGTTGCACTGGTGAAAATACACTCAATCTTTATGCTTGTGTTATTCTTTGATCCTTCGAGAAGCACAAATTGTGACTGGCACCAAACCCCCATCTCCTGCCCTTACCCTACCCAGGATTGATGGCTTTTCCCCAACATCTTTGTATCTGTGGATTTTTCTACTTAAAGCAGGTATTTCTGTTATCTGGATTTACTAAACTTTAATTCTGCAGTCCCCGTGGCCAAGCCCTTCTCACCCTCCACATGCCCCAAGTAGTTTTTGGAAGCCTGGTCTCTTCTCTGCTACAGATGTATTCCACCTTCTCTTCATCTCCTGCACCATGACCGGAGGAGCTTTGGGCACCTGGGAGCCAAGCAGAGCTGGACCAGCTGGACTGCCTGGTGACTGCTCCCTCTCTTTATACTTTGCTTCTTTGAGGACGGCGGTCAGAGGAAGACAGGAGCAAAAATAAAGACCAACTGAAGTTGCTCCCATCTTCCTCACATTCAAGGAATTCACCAATCCCATACCACACCATGTGCCCTTTGAAACACAGTATCTTTCTGCAAACCATTTTCCCCTTACTAACTTTGCAAACTGACTTGCTTCTGAAGGTTAAAGCTTAACTAGAAGGCAAGGAAAAGACTGAACAGAAACATTTTCTCTTTCTTAAGTGTTTCCCCTTTTTCCATGTAAAAGAAAAGCCCTTGATGGATGGGAAAGAAAATGGAAGCAGAAAGGCTCTCAGGGCAACTTTCCATGGTGACTTGTTTTGAACTCTGACCAGGAAAGAAACCTCCATGCTTCTGACCCTTCCCTCCTTCACAAAGCATGCTGACCGGGGCAGCCTCTCGCTAGCACCACCTGTTCATACTCAATGCAATTCTCCGTCTGCAGGGGAAGGAAACGTTACTGGCTGACCAGAAAGTCAAAGTGTGCCTGTTAATCTCATCAGCCTGCTGGGACTCTAGAGAAATCCAAATTGCTAGCTTCAAGGACCACCCTTTTCTTTGAGGGGTTGTTGGGCATTTTGCAAGCATTAAATCTACTCTAATTTCCCTCCGTTTGAGGGTTTGCTTCCTCCATGTGAAGATTTGTTCTTTTCTGTTGTCAAAAGAAAATTCAGAGAGCCTTACTCAACATCACTATCTTATTGAGCAAAGTGCTCATGAACAGGGATCCTTCATACCTGAAACTGGTATGACTCTTAGAGGTATGACATCACAGGGTAGCTTATAAAATGAAAATGAGGACATTATTAAACCTTTACAACCATTGGTTATTGAAATGGAGGTTTCCACATGGCAGGGGATTGGTTAAAAGCGATCACCTTGTATCATTTTAAGAAAATGACTTGTTTCCTTTATGATTATCAGGAGCACTTATAAGAAATAACCTAGGTTAATTTTCACTTACCCTATCCAGGATTGATGGCTTTTCCCCAACATCTTTGTATCACTTTTTCACTTACATCTATGAAACATGCTGGATTAAGTTTCACTTATGTGGCTTACCTGGTTTTGTCTGTTTGAGGGACCTTCAAACCTGGTCTCCATTTTATTTCAACATTATTTTCCTCTCTGGCCGAACTGAAATTGCCATGATAATGCTAAGTTCCTTCAACATTTCTTTAAGGGATAAGGAAAGTGTAGCTTGCCCTACTTACAATAACCCATGGCATTTGGACTTGGGGGAAAACCAGTGGGTACTCAGTTCCCTCTAAAAGAAAAAGAAAGCTCTTGGTGTCCCCTACTCACCTAGCTTTAAGTTGACCTGTCTTAATTCCAAATTTGATCCTAAGTAGTGGTGAGTGTGGGCTTTCTTATGTCTCTTCTGGAACATCCTGAGAGGGAAACCCTGGCCATTATGTAGATTATTATTTCAATAACAGTCAGATACACGGGCTTAGAAACTCCTGCTATCTCCCTTTCAACATCATTTAACATAACAAGAGCAGAGACTCTCTTGGCTGACAAGCCAGCCATTACGGACAGGCCAACAGTTCTGGGGGGACCATCTCAGAATGTGCCCTTTGTCCTGAGATTGTTAGTTACTACTTGGCCCCTGCCTCAAGATCAGTGCTGACATTCACTTCTTGTCACAAGGGGCTCTACAAAGCAGTTCCTGAGTTTGCAACTTTGGAAAGGGTGGGCAGAAGTGGACCTATGCAGTCTTACCTGAAGCAGGCATTATCTTTGTTTCTAAATCTTGTCATGTAACCCTGTTGTGATAGAATTGCAAGTCCTACTTTTTATGTGAGCCTGAGCTGATGTATGATCTTGTAATTTCTACAGAAGAAAAGACCTGACAAATTATTAGAGGAACCATGCCGACATTTCAATATCAATCCTTCTATGCAAATCCTCAGTGGCCCCTATTTCCTCTCAAGAAAAGTCCAAACTTATTTACCTTGAACATTTCTTTTCCATGGGATGATATTACTCTTGAGGAGGCAGAAAATGTGCTCTTGGCAGGGCAAGGGGAGTCAGTTTTTACTCCTTTTATGTAAAAAGAACAGATATACATATAGTACATAAACAGATATACAATGTATCTATGATATTAAAATTTCATGAGAATGAGAACAGCAAGAGGGGAAGATTAGGAGGAAAAATATCTGTCTGACAAGGCTCCTTAGGGAAGCAATAATGAAAGCTAAGGTAGATCAACACTGACCTAGAAGAAAAGCTTGACAATCTGATCCCTACATGCCTTTCTGTCCTTTCTCTGTCTGGCCAATGGTTTAGAAGGCAAAGACCCTAACAATCATGGGGATTTTTGTGGAAATATTTATATGTTGGAATTAACATGATAAATCTATAATATTCTGTTATATCAGCTAAATTGACATAAGATTTTGAGCTACACTACTTCATATATCATCTTAGATTTCAAAGTCCATGTAGCTGACTCATTCAACAATTAACCTCCTATTTGCTAGATAACTCTAAAGACTCTCCCGTTAGTTCTGCAGCCACTTCCAGGGCACATCCTCATTTCATTTATTGTTCAGAATTGTCCATCACAGTCAGCATTTAACCCCACTTGTCTATTCTACAACGCACGACCTCCTATCTTACCAGCTTTCACCACAATTCTTGATTCTGACCTCCTGGCTGAATTCCCATTACATGACCCTTTAATTTTCCTCCAGGATGTCACCTGCCTCTTAGCCTTCCTCCCTTTTCTATCCAGAGCTGGTTGAACTTTTACTTTATTCTCTCATCAGAATTCTTGGTTCTTTGAACCCCTATCCTAACCCCACACGTTCCCAGCAAAGAACTAAAGAGAGAAATGTCCATGAAAGAGGATGGCTCTAGTTAACTTCCACAAACCAATCTCTTCACCCCTGTATCCAAGAGACTGTGCCCTAAAAGTAGAAATTCACACACATGGGCAAATGGCCAATGAAACAAACAAACAAAAATACAGTCATGGACTACAGGTGCCCCTCTCCACTGAGCATCATGTTTAGCTGTCCTTGGTTAGCCATTTTGTCCATTCTCTTAACCCAGAACCCAATCCTTATTATTCTCCTCACATGCCTTTCTCAATCCCACTCCACCACTGAAGCCAGTGGCCTTGCCCCCTGTATAATTTATTATATAGGAAATTCAGTGTATCTGGTTAAACTCTCTCCTTCAATAACTTGCTCTCTTACCTGGAGAATTAACTATAATCTCTCCTTTCTCTACTTAATTTTCTCTAGTCTCACTGGACAAGGGCCTTTCAGACACGTTCAAGATCAGCTCCTATACTAATGTCTTTCACCCCCATCCACTCCCACTTTGAAGGGACCTCACTCTATTGCACTTCCTCCCACACACACTTGCTCCTTCCCAGCCTAATAACAGGTTTGCATCTCTCACAATGGGGGGAGGGGAGCTGTTCTTTGACTTTCCCTCTTCCTCAACCTACCCTCCAACATCTCTTCCCTAGTCATTCAAAATTGTTGAAAGATTATTTTACACTTGCTGTCTTTGTTTCCTTAACATCTCCACATCTTTTCTCAATTCAGTGCAATCTGAATGTTTTCTCTAACAGTTCACAGAAATTGTTCCTTATAAGGTCACCAGTGACCTTCCAATAATCAAATCCAAAGTATACTTTAGAGTTCTTATCTTACCACATCTCACTGATGTACTTGTCATTTTTTTTTTAATCTTCCATGCTGGGAGACTGGAGAAGGGTGTTGGTAGAAATACTACTTTCTACACTTGAGACATTAATTTTTTTTTCAGAAGGGGAATCCTTAAGAACTTTCACAAGAAATGTCTCAAATGGCCACCTTAAGCTGCAAGAATAGCTAAGCAGGAGAGTATTTTAGTTTGTAGCCTCCGAAATGGAAGAAATCAAGGAAGAAAGAAGTCAAATTTCTGGATTTTGATTAGCTGGTACCCAGTGTCTGCCACAGAGTGTAATTGCTCTTTCTCTCTTGGTGTCAATTAACTTTAATACGCAGAAAGGCAAAGCACCCAGAGCATGGACACTAGAGTTGGGAGTCCCTACAAGTGAATTCTGGCACTATCACTTTCTAGCTTTGTGACTTTAGTCAAGTCACTTAAACCCTCTGTATTTTGGCTTTCTAATTTAAAAAATTGGAATAGGTGATGGTACCTACCTAATGGGTTTGTTGTGAAGATTTCATGAGTTAATTTATGTAAAAGACTTAGAACAGAGCCTTCCACAGAGTAAGCGCTAAGAAAAGAGGTAGCTATTACCACTTTTATTATTAGTGCTTACAAATACACCTCTCCACAACTTCTTTCCCTCCCCTGGCTTTGGATTTGTACAGCTAACTGCCCACTAGACACTGTCTTAGCTGCAATGGGGCTGCCATGACAAAGCGCTACAAAGTGGCAGATTAAAAGAGGAAAAATTTATTCTCTCACAGGGCTGGAGGTTACAAGTCTGAAATTAGGGTGTCTATGGTATACATTCCTCCCAAGGGCTCTCAAGAAGTATCTGTGTCACGCCTCTTTCCTCACTTCTAGTGATGACAAGCAATCTTTGGCATTCCTTGGCCTATAGACACATCACTCAAATCTCTGCTTCTGTCTTCAGGCAGCTGTATTCCGAGTGTCTCTGTGTCTTCACACATCATTCTCTTCCCCTTGTCTCTACTTTCCTTTCTTATAAGGACATCAGTCACATTTGATGGGGGCCTACACTAAGTATGATCTCATCTTAACTTGATTACATCTCAAAAAAATCCTATTTTCAAAATATTACGATTTCTCTCTTTTGGGGGGGACACAATCCAACCCACAACAGACAGCCACCACGGCTCTCACAGAGGTAGCTTCTTTTTTTTTTTTTTTTAAAGATTTTATTTATTTATTCATGAGAGACACAGAGAGAGAGAGAGGCAGAGGGAGAAGCAGGCTCCCAAGGAGCAGGGAGCCCGATGTGGGACTCGATCCCAGGACCCTGGGATCATGACCTGAGCCGAAGGCAGACGCTTAACCATCTGAGCCACCCAGGCGCCCTCACAGAGGTAGCTTCTAAACAATACAGGATATCCATGATTCTTCTCAATCTCACACTCCCCATATTCAAATGACACACCAAGTCCTGCTGGTTCTAGCGTGTGTGTGCGTGTGTGTATGCAGTAGAAGATATATATGTAGGTACTTATGTGTGTGTACACACACACTCACACATTATTCCTTCCTCTTCATCCCTTTTCTTCTACGCTATTCTATTCTGAGGCCTCCTCCAACATTCAAATGCAAAGACACACTCTCCATTAACTGGCATCTAGGTCTTCCAAAGTCTGGCACTTGTTTTTGCTGAAGACAGGGTACTAGCTCCCACCTCCCTGAAATGTTTCCCTTTGCCTAAAATCTCTCTCTCTCTCCTTTGCTCCCTTGCACCTGGTTACATTCCACTCACCCTTTAGGACTCCACTGGAGCATCGCTTCCTCCAGAAAACCATCTCTATCTCTCCGGACCCTACCCCTCCAAGACTGAATCAAGTATCCAATCTTTGCTTTTTCCTTAATATTCTGTACTTATTTCTGTCACAGCATTTATCACATTCCATTATAACTATTTTCATGCATGTACTACATATTGCTACCCTGGAAAAAGAGCAAAATTCAAACTCTGAAGTACAATTTCTACTAAATGCATATTGCTCTTGCACCATTGTATAATTGAAAAATCATTAAATTGAACCATCCTAAGTCAGGGACCATCTCTAACGTAATAGGAAGGTTGAAAATAAAAGGATGACAAAAGACATATTATGCAAACACTGGTCAAAAGAGAGCTGGAGTGGCTATATTAATATCAGACTTCATAGCAAACAAAACTACCAGAAATAAAAGGTGACATTACATAATGACAAAGGGTCAAGACTTAATTTTAAATGTATAAACACCTAACAGCATTGCTTCAAAAATGCATGAAGCAAAAGCTGACACAACTGAAAACAGGAAATGGACAAATCTAAACTATATGTGGAGACTTCAACACTCCTCTTTAAGTAATCAAAAGAACAAGTAGGTAAAACATCAATAAGAACATAAAGGAACGAACAATATCATCAGCCAACAGGATCTAATTGACATTTCCAACTCATTTTATGAAGCCAGCATTACTCTAGTATCAAAACTAGACCAAGACAGTGCAACAGAAGAAAACTGTAGACCAATATCCCTCATGAACACAGATGAAAAATCTTTGACAACATAGAGCAAATCAAAGCCAGCAACATATAGTAAGAATCATACACAATGACCAAGTGGGGTTTATCCCAAGACTGAAAGACTGCTTTAGTGTTTGAAGATCAAACAATGCAATCCACAGGCTCTAATTAAAAGACTAAAGAAGAAAAACAAGACTATTTTAATTAATACATAAAGAACATTTGAAAATAATCTCATATCCACTCATGGTAAAACACTCAGCAAATCTGGAATAAAAGGAAACTTCCCAACTTGATAAAGGGCATCAACAAAAATACCCACCACCAATGTTATACTTAATCATGAAGGATGGAAAGCTTTTTTCCTGAGATCAGGAATAAAGCAAGTATGTCCACTCTCACCACTCCCTTTCAATACTACCCTGTGCAACATGGCAAGAAAGAAAAATGAAAAGCTTTCAGATTGGAAAAGAAAAAAAAAATTGTCCATGAGATGCCTGGGTGGCTCAGTCGGTTAAGCATCTGCCTTCAGCTCAGGTCATGATCCCAGAATCCTGTGATCAAGTCCCACATCAGGCTCTCTCTGCCTGCCGCTCCCCCTGCTTGTGCTCTCTCAGGCTCTCGCTCTCTCTGACAAATAAAATCTTTAAAAAAACTGTACTTGTTAATAGATGACAATTGTATATATATCCAATCCATGAAATTTCAAGAAAAATGATTCTAGAACTAATCAGGGAGTTTAGCTAAGTCACAGGATGCAAAGTCAACAAGTAGAAATTATTTTTACTTCTAAATTAACAATGAACAACTAGAAACCAAAAATAAAATCCAATACCATTTACAAATACTTAAAAAAATTGAAATACTTAGGTATAAACCTAATAAAATAGATTCACAATCTGTATCTTGAAAGCCATGAAATGCTGATGAAAGAAATCAAAGATGGTCTAAATAAATGGAGACATATACTCCGTTGTGTTTATAATTGGAAAATGTCATGCAATCAAGATGTCAGTTTCCCCCAAATTGATCTGTAAGTTAATACAATTCCAATCAAAATCCCAGAAGTATTTTTTGTAGATACAGATGAGCTGATTCTAAACTTTATATGGAAAGGCAAAGAAATTAAAACAGCCAAAACAATTTTGAAAAAGTATAAAGTCAGAGAAATCACATTACCCAATTTCATGACTTACTATAAAACCTAATCAAGAAAATATGGCATTGTCAAAGACACACAGATTAATGTAACAGAGTCCAGGAATAGACCCACACAATGTGATTTCTGACAAAAGTGCAAACTTAACTCAGTGGCACAAGTTGGAGCATATGCAAAACAAACAAAACACACCTTGACCTGAACTTTACATCTTATACAGAAATTAACCCCAAACCCAGAATAAATCCTAAATCTAAATGCAAAACAAAGAACTATAAAATTCCTAGAAGAAAATATTGAAGAAAATCTCTATGACCTGAAGTTAAGCAAAGAGGTTTCAGACATGACATTAAGCACTATCCATAAAAGAAACAATCAGTTGGACTTCATCAAAATTAAAAACTCTGTAAGTCAAGAGAATGAAAGATTGGGAGAAAATATTTGTAAGCTATGTACCTAAGAAACAGCAGGAATTCATGATATCTTTTTAAAATCTCAGAACTCCACAGAAAGAAAACAACAAAAAGGTTGGGTAAAGATTTGAACAAACATTTCACCAAAGAAGGTATACCAGTGACCAATAAGCACATGAAGAGATGCTCAACAGCAGTGGCCAATAAGGAAATAAATAAACCTCAATATGATAAAACTGCATGTTTATATGCATTAACAGCTAAAAACAAAATAAAACTGATACTACCAAGTGCTTCCAAGGTTCCAGTGTACTCGGAACTCTCATATGCAGCTAGTGAGAATACAAAATAGTAAAGCTGCTCTGGAAAACAGTTTGGTAGTTTCTCATACAGTTAAATTTATATTTGCCATGTAATCCAGCAATTTCACTCCTAGGTATTTATCCTAGAAAAGAAAACCCTGCACATTTGTGTTTATAGAGCTCTATTCTTTATCCAGAAATGGAAACAATTCAAATGCCCTTCAGTAGGTAAGTAAACTGTGGTATATTCCTACAATGAAATATTACTCAGAGATAAAAAGTACAGCTGACCTACACAGCAAAATAAAGGAATATCAGATGAACTATTCTGACTAAACAAAGCCACTCTCAAAAGATTCTATACTATACAATGCCATTTATATGACATTTTAGAAAAGCAAAAATGTAACAGCAGAACACAGATCAGTGGTTACCAGGGTTTAGAAGTGGGGGTGCAGGAAGTCATAAGTGACTTCAAAGGACCAGCAGAGGGAATTTTTGGTGCTGGAACAGTTCTATATCCTGATTTGGGGTGGGGGGCGGTTTTTACATAGATCCACGCATAGAATTGTGTACACACACACACACACACACACACTCACTTGCACCGCATGTTAGTTTAAAAAAAAAGAGCTCCTTTGTTACACTGCAGTGAGAACTCAAAGTGAGAATGTCATGTGGCGAACAGCCTTGAGCAATGGCTGTACCTACTGAGTCCTCAATAAATGTTAATTCACTGCCCCCACTCCTTGTTTTTCTTAACGAAGGCTAACCCCCTTTCCAGTGGTCAGTGTCTCCCCCTAGCTAGAATCGTGTCTGTTGCACAGTTCAGAACTAGCAAAGTCTGGTGGGGGCTGTGTGGATCTGCATCCCACCAGCAGAGACCTGGCTCCTCAACACCAAGTTTTGGTCTTCAGTTAGTGCAAAGATCCTGTTTAACTGAAACATTTATTTCTTAGATCAATGGGTGTTTTCAAAATAGAAAATGTCAAATGTCAGGATACAGATTTTAATCTTAGAGTAACATGAAATATACCAGTGTTCTGGAAATTGGAGACAGAGCCTCTTTGTTAAACGCAAAGTATCAATACTATTATATCACTGTTGCAAAGCTGTTGCTTTGTGAGGGCATTCTAGAAATTATCATTTGTAGATTTCAGTGTTTTTTATTGAAGGAAAAAGTCCTTGTGTTTCTATTGACCGTTGCTATTTATTTCTACCAGTTAAGTATTATAGACAAGTAACATTTTGCTTCTTTTACAACATGTGAACTATTCATCCAGGATCAGCTCTAAGCTAGCAGTATCTAGAGAAACATAAAGTGTACTTAGTATTACTTTATATTCTTCTGATGCAAAGAGGTATTTCTTGATTTCGGATAAGATCTCTGATCCATATTCAAAAGAAATAATGCTAAATAATGCTTTCTTCTCACCACCCCCCCCCAGAGGAAATTAAATTTTTCATAAAATCTCTCCCTCTGTCAAAATTCATGTTACTCTTAAGGATTAGGTATAGCTCTCAGGTTATTGCCTTAAAGACAAAACAAATCATTCCTCAAAATTCTATAACAAATAACATTTATTATCTTAGGAGTGATTGGATACAGGGTTACCTTCTGAGCACTGTCTTGTTTGCTTTTCTTTGAATCTATTTTAAATAGTTTTATGCATTTGTCTCTAATGGAGTTCATTTGAACATTCGACATTTGCACTCTACACAGTCAGTAAAAGATAATTATTCAACGCATATGCTTTCTGATTAAATGTGTGAAACTTCTAAATAGAAAATGGAAATTGACTTAAAGTGCATTACAAAAGACTTAAATTTACCTTTGGTTCGTGGAGCAGTGATCAGCTTTTCTCATGGTGTTCCTATGATTTCATTCTCAGTGATTGTCACAGTCAGTCAGAGCCTATGGATTCCAGAAGGAAGTTTATCCCTAGTTAATCCTCATCGCTGAGCAGAAGTAGCCCCAAACTGACCTTTATGTGACATCACCTTTCATTATTGCATCTTGAGCTAAATGTTGTCAATAAAAATGACAGTTAAGTCAGGTTGACATTAGCCAAGGAGACCAAAAGAACTGCTTTAGAGGCAAAATATATTTGCCATGTTATCAGATGCTGAGACCCGAGTGAGTCATTAAAGTAGCATTCTGTTTATTCACTTTGACAGAGTAAGGGCAACTGTGAATTGTATCCAGAGCAAAATCCAGAATCTAGAGTAACAAAAACCCAATTCTGAATTAATTCAGTAAGACTGGCCGTCAGAGAAATTTGTGGTAAAATCTCTCCTTTCACTTTTTTGAGGCTTGTGTTTGTCCCTTATTCCCAGCACAATCTCCCCACTTTGAATTCATTTACTGCTTTTACTGCTTTTTAGAGAAATATCTAAGCCCCAGACCTGTTTTGCTCTCACTGGTCCCACTTTAAAACTCATGCCCTCATTAAAACCTTACCAGCTCTACCAGCATAACGCTGATACCAAAGCCAGACAAAGACACTACAAAAAAAAAAAAGCAAACTATAGGCCAGTATCTTGAATGAACATGAACGCAAAAAATCTCAATGAAATATTTAGAAACCTAAGTCAATAATCATTCAACAATCATTCAATGATCAACTGAATCTTTCACCATAATCAAGTGGGATTTACCCTGGGGATGAAAGTGTGGTTTAATACTTGCAAATCAATGTAATATACCACATTAACAAGAAGCAGCATAAAACCATATGATCATCTCAATACATGCAGAAAAAATCTTTGACAATATATAACATCTAGTCATGATGAAAACTCTCAACAAAGTCAGTTTAGAGGGAACATCCTTCAACATAATAAAGGCCATATATGAAAAACCTACACCTGACATCATACTCAATGGTGAAAAACTAAAATTTCTCTAAAACTAAATTCCTCTAAGATACAAGGATATTCATTCTCACCATTTTTATTCAACATAGTACTGGAAGTCCTAGCTGCAGCAATCAGACAAGAAATAAAAAGCATCCAAATTGGTAAGGAAGAAGTAAAACTGTCACTATTTGCTGATGACATGATACTATATTTAGAAAACTCTGAAGACACCACCAAAAAACTATTAGAATAAATGAATTCAGTAAAGTGGAAGGATACACAGTTAATATATAGAAATCTTTTGTATTTCTATACACTAATAACAAAGTAGCAGAAAGAGAAATTAAGAGAGCAATCCCATTTACAATTGCAACAAAAAGAATAAAATACCCAGGAATAAGTTTAACCAAGGTGGTGAAAGACTTGTGCTCTGAAAACTGTAAGACACTGATGAAAGAAGTTGAAAATGACACAATTGGAAAAATATACCATTCTCATAAATTGAAAGAATATTGTTAATATGTCCATACTTCCCAAAGCAAACTAGGGATTCAATACAATCCCTATCAAAATACCGACAGCATCTTTTACTGAACTAGAACAAATAATCCCCAAATTTGCATGGAACCACAAAAGACCCCAATAGCTAAAGCAATTTTTTTTAAAGATTTTATTTATTTATTTGAGACAGAGAGAATGAGAGAGAGAGAGCACATGAGAGGGGGGAGGGTCAGAGGCAGAAGCAGGCTCCCTGCCGAGCAGGGAGCCCAATGCGGGACTCGATCCAGGGACTCCAGGATCACGACCTGAGCCAAAGGCAGTCACTTAACCAACTGAGCCACCCAGGCGCCCCAGCTAAAGCAATTTTAACAAGGAACAACTGAAGTACTGGCACAGAAGACACATAGATCAGCAGGACAGAAAGCCCAGAAATAAACTCATGAATCTATGATCAGTTCATCTATGACAAAGGAGGCAAGAATATACAGTGGGGAAAAGACAGTTTTTTCAATAAATGGTGCTAGGAAATCTGGACAACTACATGCAAAAAAAAAGAAAAGAAAAGAAAAGAAACTGGACCACTTCCTTACACCATACACAAAAATAGACTCAAATGGATTAAAGACCTAAATGAGAGGTTTGAAGCCATAAAACTCTTAAAGGAAAACACAGACAGTAATCTCTTAGACATTAATCTTAGCACCCTGTTTATGGATATGTCTCCTCAAAGGAAACAAAAGCAAAAATAAGTTACAGGGACTATACCAAAATAAAAAGCTTTGCACAGCAAAGGAAACCATCAACAAAATGAAAAAGCCACGTACTGGAAATGGAACAAGATATTTGCAAATGACATATCCAGTAAGGGGCTAATATCAAAAAATATATAAGGAACTCCTGGAACTCAACACCAAAAAGCTCCAAATAATACAATTTAAAAATAGGCAGGTAACCTGAATAGTTCTTTCCAAAGAAGACATACAGATGGCCGGCAGACACATGAAAAGATGCTCAGTATCACTAATCATCTGGGAAAAGCAAATCAAAACCACAATGAGATATCACTTTACACCTGTCAGAATGGCTAAAATCAAAATGACAACAAGGAACAAGTGTTGGCAAGAATGTAGAGAAAAAGGAACCCTCAAGTACTGTTGGCGGGAATGTAAATTGGTGCAGCCTCTGTGGAACACAGTATAGAAGTTTCTCAAAAAATAAAAAATAGAAACAGCATACAATCCCACAATTCCACTACTAAGTATTTATTTACCCAAAGGAAAGAAAGGCACTAATTTGTTTTCATGAGTTTTTTTTTTTTAAGATTTTATTTATTTATTTGAGAGAGAGAGAATGAGAGAGAGCATGAGAGGGAAGAGGGTCAGAGGGAGAAGCAGACTCCCCGCTGAGCAGGGAGCCCGATGCGGGACTCGATCCCGGGACTCCAGGATCATGACCTGAGCCGAAGGCAGTCGCTTAACCAACTGAGCCACCCAGGTGCCCAGAAAGGCACTAATTTGAAAAGATATATGCACCCTTATGTTTATTGCAGCATTATTTACAACAGCTAAATTATGGAAGCATCCCAAGTGTCCATCAATAGATGAGCGGATAAAGAAGATGTGGTATAAATACACAATGGACTATAACTCAGCCCTGATAAGAAATGAGATTTTGCCATGGAGCAAGAGGGTATGGACCTAGAGGGCATTATGCTAACTGAAAGAAGTCAGACAAATACTATATGATTTTACTTATATGTGGAAGCTAAGAAAAATAATAATGAAATAAAAACAGACTCCTAAATACAGAGAAGTGATGGTTGCCAGAGGAGAGGTGGGGCGGGGGATGGGCAGAATAGGTTAAAGTGAGTAAGAACACTTTATTTTATGTAGTTTCTCTACATTCTACAGCTAAATTATGGAAGCATCCCAAGTGTCCATCAATAGATGAGCGGATAAAGAAGATGTGGTATAAATACACAATGGACTATAACTCAGCCCTGATAAGAAATGAGATTTTGAGAAACTTCTATACTGTGTTCCACAGAGGCTGCACCAATTTACATTCCCGCCAACAGTACTTGAGGGTTCCTTTTTCTCTACATTCTACATCTATTTTATGAAGTTAAGTACAAACTTCCAGTCATAAAATAAATAAGTCACAGAGATGAAAAGTACAGTCAATAATATTGCAATAATATTGTATGGTGACAGGTGGGGACTACACTTGTCAGGGTGACCACTGAGTAATATAGAGAACTGTAGATTTGGTATGCTATACACCTGAAATATAACTTTGTATGTCAATAGAGAATGAGTGAGCATGGTCTTTGGGGACCAGACTTGAATTCAACAATCTATTTTGCCACCTACTAGCTATGTACTTGATCAAGTTACTAAACTACTCTTAACTCATGCCCTCATCTATAAGTAGATGCAAGTATAATCACTTTTTAAGGTGGTTTTGAAGATATTGGATAATGCAAATGAAATAGTTGGCACAGTGCCTCACAGCAAGCACTAAATATCACCACACAAACTGCAATATAATTAGTAGATTACGTATGTATCTCTTACAATAGAATTAACATTGGTAGAACAGAAAATGTATCTTTCTTACCATTGTTTTCCCTAAAATCATAATGTGTGTCACATAGATGATCAATAAATAATTTATAAAGGAGTAATTGTACATAGGTCTGTGTCTGTCTCGCCCTCTTCCTTCCCTGCCCCCCATCTACTTATGCATAGGTATGCATGTAATTTCTAAAGTAATGTTTCTCCTTTAACCTGTGAATTTATACATAATTGACCTTCCTTTCATTTCAAGCAATTGTCCCATGACTGTACCTTTTTTCTAATCATTTCCTATTCCTTATTTTCCTGGCTGGACTATAAACTCATTAAGGCAAACACTTTGTCTTTTTTACCATAATGTCATAAGAGCCTACAACAGTGTCAGACATACAAACAGGAACACGATAAATATTTGTCAAAAGAACAGATACTCTCTGAATTTCAAGATCTGCCTTTGGTCCTTCTTTACATTGGAATCCCCCCTCTGGCTTGTCTCAATCCCATTCAATACTCTCCTCCTTTACTGTGATATGCATTACTCTTATTCATTGCACCAAATCTCCACCCTGATCCAGTCCCAATACCAAAAACTTAAGTTGCATTGACCAAAGAAGGAAGTCTCCAAAAGAAGGTGCACATATCCTATTTGTGCTGTTATCCCAATGGATCATGATGATGTGTCAATTTAGATTATAAAGAGTTCCTGGATTATATGGAACCCCTCAGATTATGCCTCAACTTTATACTGAGGGGAGGGGGATTTGGGATAAAAGCAGGTTTCTAAAAACCGTTCCCATCATGCCCACAGGTGGTTGCCAACTCCCTAACTACTCATCAGAGCAACTTGCTGCAGTTGCTGCTTTGTGTCCTCCCTCGAAAGCAGGTGTCCCCAATCTTTAACCATGCGTGAGAATAACTTGGGGGGCTTTTAAAATAAGAATGCCTGACTGTGCCTCTCCCCTCCTCCACAAAGGTGAGGTTTAGGAATTTGTATTATGTGAAAATTTCCCTATGTGATTCTAATATGCCTCCAAGGATGAAAAACTCCAGGTTCTAAAGAGTTCAAGCCCATTGAGACTAGTTTTTCAGGTACCAGAAATCCCAAACTCAAAGTCTTAAGGCACAGGACACAAAACTAGACCAGGAAGGAGTTTAGCCAACCAGTAACTTGTGCTATGTCTAAGCATCAACCATCACGTAATTGTAGCCAATTGTCATTATGTGGGAAAGCAGCCCAGGATTGCGAGATCTTCTTAATCTTTAAGAGAAGCCATAAATCTGCAATTTTAGATGAACTTTCACAATCTGAAGTGCTGGCAACCAATTCAAATTTCTTTAAAATACTGTGTGGGGTAAACAGAGCATGTCTTGAGCTAGATTCCATTCATGGGCCAATAATTTGAAGTTTTTACCAACTGTTCTACAACATCCTGAGAAATCCTTTATATATTCTTCACCAAATGTCTTTTAAGTAAATTCTTAGAAAGCTAGATTCCTTCTCATCACTCACGTATGCTCTAGGTGTTGTTTTGAACAAATCTGATGGATATGGCTGGAATAACTCCAAAGGGCAAATATCACGTTATTCAGAGTAGGTGATGCTCAAATGCCTCCAAACTTAAAACTCTTGGCAGTGTAAACATCACTCCCCAATCTACCAATACGTATTAATACCTGAAATACGCAAAGCTCTCACTAGGCTCTTTAGAATAGAGACAAGTGGCATAGTTCCTGTTCTATAGAACCATTCCATATACTTAGAGAGGTAGGACATAGCCTCATAGGGTTTTAGTAAAAATACAACATGGCCATTTACTAATGGTGAGGGCATGGCTAGATCTGAGTTTACCTGCAGGAAATAGAACATTTCACTGAAAAGGAAATGGAGGCAGATAGTGGAATGCCTCAAACGGATGACAAATTAGTTGATTCCTAGAGGCAATGTCAAGCAATTGAAGGGCATTTGTGTGTTTTTAATTTTTGTTATTTTGTTTCTTTTGTTTTGTCTTACTTTTCAGTAGCAGAGTCTCATGGCAAGTAGTGTTTAGGAGGAGTATTTTGGTCATGGTAGATGAGACAGATTGGACAGCAGAGAACAGAGGAGGACAACCTGCTCTTCGGTCACAGCCAAGGTTGCAGACATGAGGCGTGGAAGGGAGGATGGTCTGGCCTGGGTGGTGGCAGAGGGATGAGAAGGAAAGGGTAAGCTCAAAGTGATTTTGACCTTGACTAGAGAAAAAGGAGGGCTAGCAATTATTCAGTAACTCCCTAGGACGGGCTTTATTCCATGTTGAGTGCTTAATATAAAATTATCTCTTTTGCTTTAAAGCAGAATATGACTGAAATGGGAGACCGCTTGAAGATTCCACTACATAACCACACTGTAAAATTTATCTTATAGGGCCTTAGAGATCAACCAGTCCAACCCCCTCACTTTACAGAAGGGATTTGACTTTTCCCAATCATTTGCATACCTGTAGCAGAGCCAGAATAGAGCCCAGACTTCTAAATTTTACCCTAATGATCTCTTCTCTTCACCATGTTGCTTCCTCATCCTGAGCTTTCATATAAATGGGCTATAAATCAGGTATCAGATTCTGGTAAGAAGATGCAAGTGAACAAGTGAGAAAATGTGGTATAGAAAGTAATTCCATAAGCACTCAATGCAGACAAGGGAAGGGGGAGCCAGAAAAAATGTCTCCACAACCTTGACGTAAAGGTTGTACAGAGGAGGAGATAAAGTCAGCAGTGATATATAGTTAACAGTAGCACCTACGTCCCTTTTATCAGCCCAGCACAGATGTTGAGATAAGAGGACACAAATGGAAATAAAAGGAAAGCAGATTCAAAATAGCTGTTAGAAAGCCCTGTTCACCAGAAGATGATAAAAGTGAAGAATCACCACTCCGGAAAGGTTGTTGAGGGAAAATCAGACAGACTCAGGGGACAGGGAGGTGTCACTGGAGCTGGGTTTGGAGTGATGCCTGCCTCCTGAGTGTCTATCTTGTAAACATAAACTTTCTCTCCTAAAGAAAATATCATGCATCATGAGTTGACACAATGGCACGTGGCAGGGTCTACACCAGAGAGATTATCTGAAAGTTTAATTGAATAGATGGTCTAGGGAAACTGAAGACAACTGGATCTCCCATCTTGCAGCCATCCATTCTGGTATTATGTAGACAATTACTATGGCTGGGCCCCGGAGCCAGAAATGTTTCTTGGCTATCATAAACTGTGCCAGAAGGGAGAGCCAAATTACCCACTCTGTCCTAAATTGCCCATCATCAGCCCATGTAATAAGAGCTAGGTAAGGACAGGAAGTAGGAATAAGAATGTTCTCCAAGCCTTTCCATTCCTTGCCCTATTTAAGTCCTATCACTTTTTCTCTCACAAATGAAGCATTACACAGGATGACTTGGGAAAAGTTTTCACCAATTCAGAAATCCTATCTACCAAGATGGATTCAGTAGGGCCCAACCAGAAAGTAACTTTCTTCTTCACTACCACTGCCAGACAAAACCACTCTGCTGACTCATTTTTCCTCACCACAGATGAAATTTGGGGCAGGCATCATAGATGTTCCAGCCTCATAAATGAAATGAAAGTCCACTGTCATTCTATGGACTGCTTCAGACCAGAAACCCCCAACTGAGGAAGGAAGAGTTTCCTCTTTCCTCCTTATTTCCCTTCTTCTGCAGTTGCCACTCTTTCCAGCTTCACCTGCTAGGAGGGTGCGGCCTAAGAGGGAGGGAAACTGGAGGGAAAGGAACTGGATCCTACTCTGATGCTGCAGGGGCCATCTGGCTTTGGGACCCCCTAGTGGTGGCTGATATTCAAATGTCAATTCTTATTCTCACTGGAGCTCACATGGGCTCCTCTCCATCCCTCACGCTCCATCGTCGCAAGAATAATTCCTCCTCCCACCGGCTTCCCAAAGCCCACGCTTGGCGCTCTCTTTTTAGATCAGTTCACTACTCAGGCAAGTCCATCTTCCTCAGGGTGTGCAGTCAGCTCCCTTCTGCTAGCTCTAGGTCTGGCTCATGAGAAACCACACCTCTGTCTATAAAACTACAGCTCTCTCCTAAAGCAGCTGGATACTTCCTACCTTTAGAGGTCAGCCTTGAATCGTGTTCCATTCTTTCTAACTCCCCAAATGGCAGGAAATGCATGTCAGCACCCTTCACTGGTTCTATTACTTTCCACATTTGGCTTAAGATGAAGGACAAGCACACCCTCTACACCATGCACGAGGGACACAAAGAACACGGACACTTCTATCCCAAGAAATCCTCATGGGAGACTTTGCAACCCCCAATGAATCCTTGGCATATGCTTACAATGCCTGAAGGTGGGTGAAGGGCTAATGTGAGCTCAACCCATTTCTCTGTATTTACAGTGACAGAGCACCTCAAATCTAGGCAGTTACGATTCATGCCAAAACGTGAAGAGGCTCTAGAAAAACGAAGTAATTTAAAGTCAAAGGATATGGAAACTACCCCTTCCTACCTTCCCACCTCTTCCTTCCTGCTATTCCCTGCCCCAGTGCCTTCAAGACCCATGTGTAACAAAATGCAAAATGCAACCCATTAGATGCACACATGATTTGGACAGTGGCGTAGTCTTCTGCTGGATCACGGTAAACAGCCAAATCAAGTTATTTAAAGTCTATTTTTTCCAGATGATTTGCTCATTTGGTTCAATCCACCTCTTTGGATAGTTTTCCTGGACACATTTCCAGAAAGTTAATTAGGGTAAGAGTTTGATCTAAAGAGTGTGAAGCTCAAAAACTCTTGGCATTTTGAGGTCAGGAAGATGATCAGTTTCTTTTTGTATATCCTTTGCCAAGCTGTTCTCACTTTAATTTTTAAACTTGTGTGAAATTCAAAGAACACAGAGCCCAGTGTCATTTACACTTGGGCCATCATAAAAAAGCAGCTTTCTCAAAAAGAATGTTGGCTGTTTTCCAGGCTGCCAGAAAGCTTTTTTAGGATCTTTTAAACCATTCTCCTTTAAGCCAAAAAGGGAAATTAAATTTGGCCGAGGGTGAATGGGCTGCCCAAGATATGAATTGCTTCTAACAGAGACAGAGTTCAAGGGAATCCTAAAGCTTCCCAATTTCAGGGAAGAAAAAAAGTAAATCCCACCCACTCCATTTATCACAGAAGAGACATTAAATAACCTGCAAAATAGTGAAGAAAATTTTCTTTTCAGAGCCATTTTGATGAATTGTGCATTTTTTTACAGAAATCATTCAGACACTTTATGCCCCCTTACAGAGGAAAGGTGCCATCTGACAAGAACAATATGATGATACTCTCAAATTGCTCCCTCTGTTTAAAAACAAATAAATGATGCTTTGGATATGGCCTGGTGAGAATTTCAATCTTGAAAAATTATGAAATATTTCAAGTATGAAGTATAGAGAATAATTAATCAACACTCACAAAACACTCAGCTTTGCTGAATCTTAGCATTTGGTCATATTGTTCAGATCTTTTTAAAAAATATAAAATATTTTAGATGTGGCTGTGTCCCGCTCCTTTTCCTCTTGTCACAGAGGTAATATGTGCTTATTATGGTGTTGATCATTCTCAGAAGTTCCCTTTTATATAGTTATCAAAATATATATGTATCTCTAAACATGTTTTAAAATACAGGTTTTATTATTATTCAGGAATGGTGAGGCCAACAGACCAGGACATAAATGATATTGAGGGGCACCTGGGTGGCTCAGTCTGTTAAGCCTCTGCCTTCTGTTCAGGTCATGATCCTAGGGTCCTGGGATCCAGCACCCCTCGCTGCTCTCCCCTGCTCAGCGGGGAGTCTGCTTCTCCCTCTCCCTCTACCTGCCGCTCCCCTTGCTTGTGCTCTCTGCCAAATGAATAAATAAAATCTTTTAAAAAATAAAAATAAATGATACTGAAAAGATACTCTGTTACACTCACAGAGTCCACACTATGGAGGGGCACAAGGGGAAGCACCAGGAAGGGGGAAAACATGGCCAGAGCTTTTATTGTGGCTTCCACGGAAGGAAGGAACTGATAAAACAGGGTAAGCAGGTTTAGGATCATCTACTTTAAATAATTTCCAAGAACTCCGGGGTGTAGAGGATGCTCTGGGGTTATGAGGGCAGGGGCTCAGAGCGAGCGTAAGGGCTCTTGGAAGGCGGTGGTTGGCCCTAAAGACTCTGGATTGGTTGGTTTGCATATGAAAGGCACATTCAAAGGCCAGTTGTTTGCCAACTCTGGAATTTGCTAGCGCTGGTAGGAGTAGGCCCTCCAGAGTCAGCAAAACCCCAAGATGTCAAAATTCCAAAAATACAGAATAAAAAGATATGATTCATACGCAAAAATATATTGTTTTAATTTGCATGTTAACCTTTATAAAAAATCACCTACTGTACATATTGTATATATATGGCACCAACTTTTTCTCTCAATATTACACTTTGGAGATTTACCCTGATTGCTGCATGCAGCTCTAGTCAGTTCATTTCTTTTTACTGCTTTATCATTTGGTGCTGTGTCAATATACAACACTTTATTAATATTTATTCATTCTTTTGTTCATGGGCATTCATTTCCAGTTTTTTGCTATTATAAATTATGTTGCAATGATTAATCTTTTACCTATCTCCAGGTATGCATAAGGCAGAGAGACATGGAATAGCTTGAGTTCAAAGGCATTTCTATCTTTGACTTTAACACATATTGCCAATGGTTACTCAAAGTACTTGTAGTAAATTACCCTTCCATCAAGAGTGTAGAAAATGTCCTGTTTTTTCCACTGCCTCACCAGCAGTGTTATTGTGAAGTTTTCCTTTTAATGTTTGCCAATATGATGATGTGTAATTGTATCTCATTATTGTTTAAATTTGCATTTTCCTGATTACTAATGAAATTGAGCATCTTTTCATGTTTATTTGTTGTTGGCATTTCCTCTTATAGAAATTGCCTGTTCATATCTTTTGACAATGTTTTTATTTATTTTATTTTTATTATTTTGTAAAGTTCTTCATATTCTGGATGCTAACACTTTGTTAGTTTTATGTGTTACAGATATCTTTCCCCAGTCTATAGCTTATCTTCTCAATTTATGTATCTTTGTTTAACAGAAATATTAAGTTTAATATAGTCAAATGTATCAACTTTTCAATTTTGGTGTGTAGTTTTTTGTGTCCTTTTTAAAAGTATTCTGAACAGGGGACACCTGGGTGGCTCACTCAGTTAAGCATCTGACTCTTGATCTTGGCTCAGCTCTTGATCTCAGGGTTGTGAGTTCAAACCCCACATAAAATAATAAATAAAAATAAAAGTGTTTTGGAAAAAAAAGTATTCTGAACAGAATGTTATATCTTATTTAAAAGTTTAAACTTTTGACTTTTCCCATTTAGATCTTTAGTAAGCCTGGAATTGAGATTTTAATATGGTAATAAGCAAAAGTGCTGTCTTTTTCTACAAAGATAATCAACAGTTTCAGCACCCTTGTTGATTAATCCACATTTTCCTCCACTAATTTTTAATGCTACTCTTTCATTTGCCATTTCCTTTTGCTTATGATCTATTTCTGTGCTCTTTATTCTCTCCCACTGGCGTATTTCCTAATCCCTGTCAATACCACAGCATCTTAATCACCTTAGCTTTCTAAAAATTATGTTGCCCGGCATGCCAATTCCCCCAATCTTGTTTTACACCTTCAAAACTGTTCTGGCAATTCTTTGAAACTTGTTCTTCCATAGGACTGTTAATCAGCTAGTCAATTTCCATACACATATACCAAAACAACAAAACTATTGCACCCCAGATGTGTCCTACATTTAATTTACATATTAATGTGGATTGAAACTGATACTTTCACAATATTGAGACATCCCATTTATAAATGTGGCATTTCTGTTTGATTAGGGTTTTTTTTTCCCACGGTTTTTTAAAATGTTTTTCAGTTAAGTATTTGATTATTCTCCATATAACCCTCTTTTTTTTTTAGATTCCTTTTACTGTGTAAGTTTTATGGCCATTATAATTGATATACTTTGAAATAAGCATACAAATTATTTTTGTGCACTAATTATACTGCCAGCTACCTTACTAGTCTTTCTTACTAGTTCTACTACTGATCTGTTAGATTCAAGAAGAGTTCTTTGTTCGTGTAGACAATAATGTTACCTATAGATAATGACAATTTTTCATCAACAATACTGCTATCTTTTTTTTTCTTCTCTTACTGTCTAGGCTAATATATCTAGCACAATAATGGAAGAGGTATTGGCAAACATCCTTGCCTCATTCCTAAATTTAAATGGAATATATCTAATATTTCACCATTGAATGTGATATTTATTGCAGTGTTTGATAGGTTTTTACCCCTTACAGACTGGGAATATTCCTCCCTTTCCTTGTTGTCAAAAAGTTTTTTACCTGAGTAAACTTTTTTTTTTAAAGATTGACTGATTGATTGATTGATTTGACAGAGAGAGACAGACACAGTGAGAGAGGGAACACAAGCAGGGGGAGTGGGAGAGGGAGAAGCAGGCTTCCAGCCCAGCAGGGAGCTCGATGCGGGGCTCCATCCCAGGACCCTAAGATCATGACCTGAGCCGAAGGCAGACGCTTAATGACTGAGCCACCCAGGTGCCCCCGAGTAAACTTTTATTAAATATTTTCTATGCCTCTTCTAACTTCTCAGTGTGGAAATCTTAAGAGAGTTTTCTAATATTTAGCAACCCTTGAATTCTAGGACAAACTCAAACTGGCAACAATATATTGTTTAGCCTCTCTTGAGTACATATTGTCACTATATTATTTCAGCTTTTTCCATTTACATTAATAAGTGAGATTGGCCTAATCTTTCCACTCTTTTATTGTCCCTGTCTGGTATTATTACTGATGTTATACTAGCCACATAAAATGGGTTGGAGAGCATTCCCTCTTTGCTAGTTTCTGGAATAGTTTGTATAAGATTGAGATTTTCTATTATTCTAAAAGGGCATAATTTACTTCTAAAATCATATGATGCTGACCTTATTTTTGGGTGGATAGGTTTTTAAACTACCAACCCAATTTACTAACAGTTTTAGGTCTATTCAGTTTTCTATATCTTCATTAATCAATTTTGGTAAGTGTTTATCTCTAGGAAAATTATCCATATTGTCTGATTTTACAAATTTAATGTTTTAAAATGGTTCCTAGGGCTAATTTAAAGCCTGCTTATCTGAAAGAAACCATCAACAAAATGAAAAGGCAACCTAGTAAGTGGGAGATATTGGCAAATGATATATCCAATAAGGAGTTAATATCCAAAATATATTTAAAAACTTATATAACTCAATATCAAAAACCAAATAATCAAATTAAAAAATGGGCATAGGATATGAATAGACTCTTTTCCAAAGACATATAGATGATCAGCAAACACATAAAAAGATGCTCAGCATTACTAAGCATTAGGGAAATGCAAATCAAAACCATAATGATATACCACCTCACACCTGTCCAAACGGCTAGAATCAAAAAGACTAGCAGTAACAAGTGTTGGGGAGGATGTGGAGGAAAAGGAACCCTTGTGCACTGTTGGTGAGAATGTAAACTGGTACAGCCACTGTGGAAAATAGTATGGAGGTATATGTGTGTATATATGTGTGTGTATGCATGAATTCACATACACACATCACACACATGCACAGACACAATGGAGTATTACTCAGCCATAAAAAATGATATGACTTTTGCCATCTGTGACAACATGGGTGGACCTAGAGAGTATTACACTAAAGTCAGAGAAAGACAAATACCATATAATTTCACTTATATGTGGAATCTAAAAAACAAAACAAATGAACAAACAAAAAAGTACAAACAGACCCATAAATACAGAGAACAAACTGATGGTTGCCAGAGGGGAAGGGAGTGGGGGGTGGGAAAAATGAGTAAAGGAGAATAGGAGATACAGGCTTCCAATTATGGAATGCTTAAACCATGGGGAGGAAAGGTACAGCATAGAGAATATAGTCAGTGGTACTGTAATAGTGTTTTATGGTGACAGATGGAAACTACATTTGTGGTGTGTGTAGCAGAACATAGAGAGTTGTTGAATCACTATGTTGTATACCTGAAACTAATGCAGCATTGTGTCAACAATACATCCAAAACAAAAACTAACATCTTAACTTAAGCACCATTTCTCATGACTCATTTTTTTTGTTTTTTTTTTTTCTTGGTTGAAGTGAACAGATTTTTTATTCTATTGATCTTTCTTAAAAAATAGCTTTTTATTTTACTGATCTTCTCTATTATAATCTTTAATTTCTACTCTTATCTTTATTATTTTGCCTCTATTCTCTTTAGGTTTCTTCTCTCAAGGCAGTGTTAAACTTTGAAATGTGTTTTAATCTGTTAGATTCTCATTTATTTTTTTATTTCTAAAATGAAAATTCACCAAAAATAATGCCTTAACCAATATTCCTGATTTAAAGGAAATCTGAACACAACTTTATTAGTTAATTAGAGCTAGTTCAATAAAATAATGAATCAATTATCAGAAAGTTGCTGGTTAAAATAAACATGTAAGTAGACTTTGCAACTTTAAGTGATAAATGGTCTCCTTCAAGAAACATTCAGATAAATATACTTTTCGAAAACAGTCATTTTTAGTGTTAAAGTTGTTAAGTCAAAATTCTTGAAACTATTCTAATAAACCTTTCAATATTCTAAGAAAGCTCCTTACCCATGTTAACAATAAACTAATGAAGAAACTTAACCTTATAATAAGTGAAACAAGTTAGTATAGATTAAACTTAAACTGTATCTATACATCAAGTTGTAAAGTCTAGCTGAGCGTTTATCTTCTCAAAATATCTCTATCAACAGTCCCTCATTTCCCCAATTTTCTTATTAAGTTTGTACGTAAAGTTCTGGCCAGAAATGGAGTAAATATTGACTTTATAGTTCTGTTTCCACTGTTCTGTTGTTCCTTCACTAGTTTCCTGTGTTGGAAATGTAGCTGTGAATTTTCCATCTTGTTTCCTTTCTGGGTATAATAATTTAAAGCTATTAATTTCTCTGTATGTGGTGGTTTAACTGCATCCTGTCAGTTTCATGTTGTGTTTTCACTACAGTTCAATTCCAAACAACTCCTAATTATGATGTAGTTTCTTCTTTGACCCATGTGTGACTTAAAAGAGTGGGTTTTTTGTTTTGGTTTGATTTAGTTTTGACTTTCTAGATGTTTGTACATGTGTTATGGGGGTGGGGGCTATTAATTATTATCTCTCATAACTGATTTTTAAGTAATTTACATACAGTATGTTAAACAAAATTATTTATTCTACACCAATTTACTTTGTGACCTAGTTCTTGGTCAGTATTTTTTCCAGTGTTCTTTATTGAATAGGTAAGTTTTCCAAACATTATGAAAATCCACCTATTCAATAAGGCACACTAATTTTCCTGTTCACTATTCTTATGTTTTTTGTGCCTTCCTACTAGATTAAATTTTATTTCTCTGAAGGAATTCCTTTGCTAAAATTTCACTAATGGCTAATTAAATTTGTCTAAAAGGGTCTTTATTTAACCCTCACATTTGAATGCTTATTTCTGGATATAGGATTCTAAACTGGCAGTTATTTTCTCTAATAATTTTGAAGATTTTTTACAAAGTTTTCTAATTATTTTTCTTTGAAGATAATATATCTTAAAATAGTTTCTTTTTTGGTTCCACAGTTCTAATTCACAGGTATCTGGCATTTATTTTTGTTTGTTTGTTTATTTTTGTTTCCCTTCCTAGGACTTGAGATTTCTAAATCTGAGGATTGATGTCTTTTATAAGTTATGGAAAATTTCCAGACATCATTTCATTAAAAATTGCCTGTCTTCCATTTTCTGCACCTTGTTTTTCCTAGAATGCATGAGATAGCACACAGAAATAAATCTTCGCATTTCATCTTCTATATCTCAACTCACCCAACACCATAGCATCAAAACACAAAGTGCTTGGTTACCAAGTCCAGAAACTGCCTTCCACCCTGAATACTTTAGCTTCAGCTTACCCTCTTCAATTTCTGTTGGCATACACCATTCAGGGTTCCATCTGGTATTCAGTGGCTTTACTTTGGGCCCCTGGGGATTTCTCATACTTTCTTATAAGCTATGCAATTAAAAGTGTATTTGTTATGACTTATAGAAGACTTCTGGGTGATTTTTAGTGGAAATATCTTCAGGTTATCTAGTTTATAACATTTCAGGAAATGGGAGTCAAGACTTTTAATCTTCAAAAAAAAGATTTAATTACGTTAATAAGTTTGAAACAGTACAGGTAGAGGTGTTGGAAATTTTAGATAATGTGTCTGCTACTAGGGTTGAATCAAAAAACAGTATCTAGTTGACTTATTATTTGCTTTTTCTAGTTTGTTTTCATCATTCTTCTGTCTTGTGATAAATAGGAACAAAAGGAACTTTTCTATGTTAACTAAGATTAAATGAGTACCTTAACCTTGATTCTTTTCAGATGGGAGTTCTAGAAGTTGACACTTGCAGATAGATTGCTCGCAATCCTAATTTAGATCCCTTTTTATTTAAATGGTTTCATATAGACTATGCTTTTAGTATGACCTGATGGTTTTAAGACCCAGGCTCAAATTCACCCACTTCTTCCCACCTTCCTTTTATATATTTATGTACTTTGGGATCTTTCTCACTTCAATATTTGCATAACATTTATAGTTTTTACATCAACTGTTTTCTGGTGATTCCAAGGTTTCTTGCTTTACCTTCCCACATATATAAACTCCTCCAGAACAAAAACAGTACTTAAGATTCTCTCTCCTGCTTCTTCCCCATAGAACTGGCCCACATGACAGCCAAAGGCAAACAAAGTTAAAGAACTGTTTGCCTGAATAACTTTATCTGTAACAGGACTTTAACTCACACCAGTAAGTAGTAGGAAACTGAAGCAATTAAGGTTTACTCAACTATCCAAATCCTCAGTGTTTCATTATTTAATTTCTGCTGACACACCACCTTGTGGAAGGAAAGATTTAAGGTTGGGGGGGGAGAGGCTGTGGGGGGAGGAGTACATATGTATCAGTTACAAAGCAAGAGAAAGCCAAAGGAAGGAATAGTATTCCTGTTATAGAGATTCCAAAAGGGTCACTTGTAATTCCTCAAGCTTAGAACTCTCAGACTGATTAACATCCATTTAAGAAAAATTTTTTGAATACTTGTTACATACCAGTCAATGTTCCAGGGCATCTGGTATACCGTAACAGACAAATTATACAAAAATTCCTGTCCTCACAGAGTTTGTATTCTAGTTATAGGTTAGAGATAAATAAATACATGAATACATAAATAGATGAATAAATATAATATATAACATGTCAGAAGTGCTGTGAAGAAAAATCTGAGCAGGAAAGGGGGCCAGAGGCTAAGTAGAGGAGATTGTTGTTTTAAATAGGATGGTTAGAAAAAGTATCACTAAGCAAGTGACATTTGAGCAAACAGCAGGCTGGAGGAGGAAGCCATGAGGCTATCCAAGAGAGGAGTGCTCAAGGCAGAGAGAACTGCAAATGCAGAAACACAGGCAAGAAGGAATCTGGCATGTCCAAGAACTAGCAAGAGAGTACTGCAATAAGAACAAGATAAGCAAAGGGGAAAACTGTCAAAATGGAGGGTAGAGGATCCATGGAAAGGGACAGCAGGAAGATCCTGGAGGGTCCTGTACATCACTGTATACAATGTGGGTTTTTCCTGACTGAGATAAGGAGCCATTGGAAGAAACTTTGGGGTAGGATTAGACAAATATTTCAAGCAGAAGAAAATGGCAAAAACTGAAGGTGACTGAGATTAAGAGTAGAGTTTTTTTGATGAAATAAATTATGGTATGTTTGTAAACTGATGGGCAGGATCCAGTTAGAGAAGCAAAAATAGGTGAATAAAATGTACACAAGAAAGGGGAAAATTGCTATAGTTGTTACCTTTACTAGAAGAGAGGAGGAGAGGTCTGATGTGGATTGGAGGAGCTGTTCTCAGCCAGGTCCAGAGTCCTGGTCACCCTTGGTAACAAGAGGGAGGCAGGGTGCAGATGGCTTAATGGCTGAAAGTCATGTGAGAACATGAGCAAGTTCTCTTCTACTGGGTTCATTTTCTCCTTGAAATAGGAAGCAAGGTCAGCTAAGAATGACAATAAGGGAAGAGGTTTTGTGGGTTGGTGTAGAGAAAAAGAAGGGACCTCCCAGAAGGCTACAGGACACAACATGGAGTACTGATGAGAGGGTTCATATTCCAACTCTGTCACCCATCACCCATCACCTGAGTGACCCTGGGCAAATCTGTAAACTTCACTAAACCTGTTTCCTCTTATGTAAAATGAGGATCACCACTTTGTGGTAAGGATGAAGAGAGACCATGTAAAAGCAATTGCTACCACTACTAAATGACTACACTTAATACATGTTGGCTGTTGACTGCCAGTACAGGTTAGGCAGTCAATTATGGATCAGTGAGAGGTTGTGATATCTTATGTCCACTCTCTTTTCAGGAGGTTTGTCCTCACCAAGCTTCGAGTCATCCCTAAAGGAGCATTTTCTGGATTTGGGGACCTGGAGAAAATGTATGTACCTGACAATGCTGTGGGTGCCTCAACCAGGGTGGGCCTCACATCACATCCAGTGTGATGCTCTGTGCTTAGAAGCCAGAGAACCTTCTGAACCTCCTCCCATTTTCTTTCCTAATAATGGGGACTCTTTCAGAGTGTGGCTGTTGAGATGAGCATAAAGTCAATCTAAGCTATCCTCACTTTTTCTTCTCTAAGGTGTTGCTCCGAAGTACCTGTGAGCCGAATTTTTATAAACCAAAGCCAATTTTCTCTGCTGATACCCATTCTTTTTCAGGGATATTGTTTATTATTTCTGATTAATTTTTCATTAACAGCAGGGCCTAACATTTGTGTTTGAGATTCTAGAGACTTCTCTTTCCCATGCCATGCTGGCAAGTGTTAATTGATATATCAACATTTAAAATCATTAGGGAAGTTTACAGCACTGAAGGAGATTTCCTTTGAAAAGAGAAGACCCCTCTGCTAATGCAAACATTCACTCCTTACTGAACTAGTTTAATGTAGGGGTCTCCCCAAACAGGCTTTTCTCAAAATGAGGCACAGTAGTAAAAAGCAGAATAAATTCCTCCATGTTTAAAATAACCCACTCTTTCTTTGAAGGCTCTTGATCCCATCTCCAGGTCTTAAGGGCCAGAAAAATCTGTTCTTCACCACAGTGGCCGCCAGAATTTAAACACCAATAAATATAGCAACAGATAGATGGATTACACAGAAGGGAATGATTTTTTTCATTGTAAGAAGAAAGCAATCCCCCAGGCTACATGCAGGTCTCTTTTTAAAAGCCATTCCATTTTTCCTCTTGGTTCTTTCACCCCTGTTTAAGAACACTTGCTGAAGTCTGAGGAAGCAAGAAAGAAATCCATTAATGAGGGAAACATAAAGCAGAGAGAATGGCAATGTGTCTCAGCAATTACATCACCTGCTTAGAGGAGGGTGCTCAGAATCCTAGATTGGAGAGCTAGCTTTAATATAAACTTACTGTGTGACCTTGATTAAATCACTGTATCTCTGGGGGCCTTGGTTTCCCCATCGGTGGGTTAAGGAAGAAGTTTTAAAAGAAGGAGATAGCTTATGTGATCTCAAATTCCTAAGTGTAAGGATCCCCAGTTGGATGAGAGCCCAGTTTAAAATCTGCAGTCTTCCAGGGTTTACCCTCTTGAGGACATTCAACACTTACAGGAATTGGGAGATGGGGCAGTCTTTGGAGCAGAGCTCACCAAGGGAAACAAGGAAGGGATAGAGTTGGAGAGCTTTCTGCTCAAGGTGTATTCCTGGACGGGTTAGCCATTGCCCTGCCTGGAATTGATATGAACTAAATAACTAGACTACCCGATATGCCTTGTCCCCAAGCAGCCCTATAATTGCATAGAAATTGTTCTAAAGGCAGGAATATGAGACACCACAAATAATCCACCTTAATCAAATTCAATGCAGCAGGTATGACTGACCCCTCATTGGGTGTTCAGCATCAGACAGGACCTTCCAATAGTATTATAAATCCTTAAGCTGAGCTGATATAGCCGTAATCCCAGAGACAGGGCAGCTGGCTCAAAAACACCTCAACTTCCTCAAACACAGCTTGCCCATTTCTACTGCATGTCTTTATTAATCAGCCTATACTGACACAGCAAGATGCCTAAAATAAAATTAAAGTGATCTCATTTCTTTTGAATGCTTTGTGTGTCTTAGGGCTTCAAAAACATTGCATAGTAGAAGGCCTGGCACCGAACTGAATTCTGAACAGACTACTCTTCAGTCTCTATGCTCCCCTTCATCCATTGTCTCACCTTCTACTCTTGGTCAGAGATGAGTTCTCATCTCCTTTATCTCCTTTCCTGATCTATCCCCTGTATTTCTGTTCATCCAGTTTTTAGCCAGTTTCCTGAACTTATTAAGTATTGGCTTTCTCTTCAATATCTCTGTCTCCATGGACCATAAAATCCCTTTGATTTTTTCTGCGCATGTGGCCAAGTTTTCCCTCTCCTCTTTCTTGCCATTCCCACTCTTGTGAAAGAACAGGTGCATTCACTGCCCCTTGTCCTCTCTTTTCACGCACTCCTCAGCCAGCCCTCTTGCTACTGGACCACAAATTCCCTAACACCACATAATTACTCAATAAAAGGCCCCAATAATGATGGAACTGCCAGATCTCATGACTTCTACTTTGTGTTCTTAGTACTTAACTTACATGCAGCTTTTGATCTCATTGACTATTGCTGCCATTCTTCCTAACACTTCTGCCTCTTTTCACTTCAATGACACCACATCCTCCTGCCCACTCTGCTAGGCTCCCAGACTACTCCATAATGGTTCTTTCTATCTTTCTTAGAAATCTTTCTTTTGAGGTTATAATTCTTGTTTTGATATGGAAAGACTCCTAAACATCTATACCTAATTAAACTACAAGTACCTCAAATTTAATATATCCAGATTAGCTCATTGTCTTTATCCTTAAATTTCTCACCTTCCCATATTGCCCAGGGAATAGCATTACCACCTGCCGAGACTCCCAAGCAGGAAAATTCAAAATCTCCCTTGACTTTTTATCCCTTAAACCCGGGTCCCTTTCCAGTCCCATTTACTCTTTCTCAAAAATATCTCTGGAATCCAGCCCTCCTCTCACTCCCGCTGCTATTAGGTTCAAAGTCTCATCAACACTTAGATAGCCTGTTACATGAGGCTGTCATGCCAGCCCCAATCTCCCTAGCTCCCTGCTGCCAGCCCCACACTGCTCAAACTCTCTTGCAGAAGAAACTGGAGGGACTCTCACTGCCATAACCTTCAGTCTTAAGTGCCTGGCACAAAAATCAAAGCCCTTTATATTTCCACCATATGCACTGCATACCCCCACATTCTTACCAGGCAGGAGAAATTGCCATTTCTCAAGCATTATCATTATCAGACATCATATTTATTTAGAATGTGATGGCCAGTTCTTTGGACAATGCCTGGCACAAAGAGGAATAAAAAAAAAAAAGTTACAGGTGAAGTAATTAATTAGCCAATTAATTAACAAAATATACTTTCACACTGGTCTTATGTAGATGCTGTCCCTCTGCCTAAAACTTCACTTGAAATTGGAAAAGAAATCCTGCTAGTCCTCCAGGGTCCAGATTAAATATTTACTCCTCTATATAGCCTTTCCAGAACTCTCAGTGTTTCCAAACCATAATCTTGTGTCCATACTATCAATAGCACATTTATTAGACTGTATTCAGAATTTGCAGTTTTTCCAGGTCCCTTAATTGTTCTTTCAGGGCAAGATCAAGTATAACTTTTTATTAAAGTACAACACCCAGTCCTACTGTTTTTATCTCCTTGCTATACCTCTAATCTGTCCACTTACCTCCTTCTCTAGCCACCGTAATCTTTCCCAAGCTAACTGCAACACTTTTCGACTTGTGCTGCCCTATCCACCAGCATGCTCTGCCATTTACTACATGGCAACCAGAGTGATATTTTCTTTTTTTTTTTTTTTTTAAGATTTTATTTATTTAGTTGAGAGAGAGAAAATGAGAGACAGAGAGCATGAGAGGGAGGAGGGTCAGAGGGAGAAGCAGACTCCCTGCCGAGCAGGGAGCCCAATGCGGGACTCGATCCCGGGATTCCAGGATCATGACCTGAGCCGAAGGCAGTCGTTTAACCAACTGAGCCACCCAGGCGCCCCAGAGTGATATTTTCTAAATTCCGATCTAATCATGTCACCTTCCACATCTGTCTTGCCATATACACATACATGCCATGCCTTACCACTGCTCTCAACATAAACAAAGAAATGATATCCTCTCACAGTCTCGCCTTTGCTCTATTAGCCCTTTATCAATTCACAAAATGTACTGTTATCTGCCCACTATGAGCCTTGTTTGGTGCATGCTGTTCCTCCTGACTAGAACATCTTTTCCACTCTGCACTTTTAATTTAGTTGGCTCCTACCCATCCTTCGGATTCCCATGCCACTGTCATTGCCTAGAAAAGCCCTCCCTGACCTCTCCAACTAGGGCAAAACCCCCCACTACATACACTCTCCTATCACTAGTATCTCTGTGCTGACTTTCATTTTAGCAATATATGACACTTATTTATGTGCTAATTTAATTTCTAATTCCCCTATTGGACTGTCCAAGGACATGTTTGCTTTTGTCAGGATTGAATCCTTGGTGCCTTGCACAATAAATAACTGATAAATGCATGAATAAAAATGAATCAACAAATATAATTAGTTGGGAAAAGAAGATACCCAGAAATAAAAATACTAAATAATATGAAGATAGTGATAAATAATGTAGGAGGTGATAAGCATACGAACACTGGCTGAGAATCTACTATGATCTAGGTACTTACATAGTATAGTTCAAAATGTAATCCAGGACAAAAATGCACAAGATAAAAGTAAGTGATACAAACACTGTATTTGTTAGGACACTTTCTATTGTGAGAGGCTAAAGAAAATAAACCTCAGATAGGTAGGAAATTTAATGGCTCATTTAACTTGATGGTCAGAGAGGACAAATGGCTTTAGAAACTGCTCTATTCAGGTTCCATGTCCTTAGAATCTGGCCTCTCTCCCTCTCTCAGGTCTCCCTTACACTACGTTAGCTTCCGCCCTTCTCCCCAACCTGGTGACAAGACGCCAGCAGCCGTTCTGATTGCTCATCTCCTGGGTTCCATTCAGAAGGAAAGATTTGACTTTTTTTTTTTCCCTCCATCTCATAAAAGTCTTAAGATTTAGTATGACTCAATTAGATCACACTACCATTCCTGGACCAATCACTACAACTAAGGGAAGGCAATGCTCAAAGTGGCTGTGGCCTGGGTAATGGGTTCCATACTCAGAGTTGAAAACACCCACCCCAAACACATGGGCTTGGAGCGTGGGAGGGAGAGCCGCTAACAAACCCTGAGGCTACTGATGGAAAAAAAGGGAGAGACTAGGGGCTGGTGGCTGGTCCAACAGCTAATGTTGAAAAAGAAAATTAGTCCGGTTCTCAACCCCGAGACAGGTCTCTGTGGCCTGGGTGGTTGAGGATGTGTTTGATTCTTCCCCCTTCCTCCTGTTAGAATGATTTAAAGAATCCAGTAACTCTGCCCAACCCATGCCCGATGATCCTTCTTTCATTAACCCAGCCCCTCTGTTTCTATAAGAAGTCACAAGGGAAAGGAGTCTTTCTGGGAAAAGGAGAGGCAGTTGCTTCTTCCTTAGAAAAAAATGACCACTGTTCACAACATAGCTTTACTCAGCATCACTATCTCAAACCTCCCTACTCTTCACTGCTTTGGAAATGGCTAGGGGAAAAGGAACAATTAAACTCTCTGCAATGTGAAGTGGCTTTGCAAAGTGCACTGTAAACTGTTTACATTGTCTTTAATTACTTCAGAGCCATATGTCAGCTTGGTATAAAGTGTGAAGATTCCACTGAATGGGGTGGGGGGAGCAGGTGACAAGGTGGTGATTTATGGTAACCAGAAAAATTATGTATGGAAATGAGTGCAATTTAAACACACATCTATGTGCTATTATAACACTGGAGGGGGAAGAAAAGCCAGTTTATAACAAAATATCTTTGAAAATAGGAGCATGATGAATATGTAAATGAGACCAATCAACATCAGCTGAGATATGGTATATGCAGATGAGACGGCAATGAGCCAAAATGTGAAATAGCTCCCAAGCCATAAATATGAACCATATAAAATTCATTTGAAATATTCATGATAACATAAGGACAAAAAATATAATCAAGTGATTTATTTACATATAAAAATGAGAACACTAGTCTAACACTTCAGCCTCCACCCCCAGATCACTGGGGAAAGAAAAGTTAACTTAACAGAGGGACTTCTAGAAGAAGAAATTTATTAAATGAGAACTGGTGCAAGCACACTAAAAAAGTTGAGGATCCTTCGATGTCTCAGTTCTTTGGGCTCACTCAAACACACATAAAAAGGAAACACATCAGATAACCAAGACTATAATCTAGAAATTTGGGCTCCAATCTGCTTTGCCTCCCTGAGCACCTCCTTGTTAGATAATGTAAGTCCATTCCTACCCCAAATTTCTGTGTTTCTGATTTAATAGGCAAATAAGCCTTGAGTCCCACTTAGTGAAATAAAGCAAGAGGTAGGTAGGCTGATGATGTGCCAGACTCCTGGTTAACAACTGGAGGCCAGTGTTGGAGCAGTTAGAGGCTGAATGGGAAGAGGGGATATGAATTGCTGGTCATGAAAAGATAATGAAATTCAGTGGTTCTCATCTCAGATTGCGCTTTAGAACCCCCCGGGGGGCTCTTAAAATAATCCACAGGCCTATCATTTCCAGGGATTTTTTTCATTTGTCTAGGGTGGGGCCAGGCAGTGATCATTTTTTAATGCTCCCTTGCTGATTCTAATGTACATCCACTGTTGAAGGCCCTAAGGTGGATGATACTTAAGTCTGAATCCAGTTTGTAAAGAACATAAACAAACGTATTTAGTATGTCTATATGGTGTGGTGGGAGAACAAAGGAGGATGGTAGAGATAAGATCAAAGCAGCAGCTGGGGTGAGGTCATAGAGTACCTTACAGGTTATAGGGACAAGTTTGGTGTCATAGTTAATCATGGGAATTAAATGGGTTATTTTGAACAACCAAGTGAATGATTTGATTGTATTTGTTAAGTATCACTCACACACAGACCTTCATTAAGGATTTTTGTCTCTGTTTGTAGAGCTATTAGTCTAGACAACCCTAGGTATTGGTCGGGCTATGGAGCAAATGGAACGCTCATACTTATCTGGTAAGAATGCAAGATGGTACAATCTGTTCAGAAAAGAGTTTGACAGTTTCTTTAATGTATTTCCCCAAGAGAAATGAAAACATATGTCCACCCAAAGACTTGCTGGAGAATGTGCATAACAGATTTATTCATAATAGCTCAAAACTGAGAACAACCCCAGACTCATCACCAGGTCAGGGGGTAAACAAACTGTGTTTTACCCATGTGACAGAATACTACTCCAAAATAAAAAGCAATCAACTGCTAATACAACAAATGGATGAATCTCAAAAGCATTATACCAAGTAAAAAAAAGAAAGCCAGACTCAAAAGTATATATACCATATGATTCTATTTATATGAAACTCTAAAAAAGAAAATCTACTGTGGTGCCAGAAATCAGATCAGTAGTTGCCCAGGGCCAAGAGTGATAGTAGAGATTGTTTGGGAAGGGGAACGAGGAACTTTTTAGGCTGATAGAGAAGTTCTCTATCTTGATTGTGGTGCTGTTACAAAATATATCCATTTATAAAAACTTGAACAGTTAAAATGAGTGTATATTATTATTTGTCAAAATTATACTTCAATAAAGTTGACTTTTAAAAAACAATTATTTAGTACCTGTTTGGGGCCCGTTTTAAATCTTGCATCTCTGTTAATCTGCACTTTACAGACAGGGATACTAACATTCAGCAAGGTTAAGCAACTAAACAGCATCAGAAGGTCCTTCAGTGGTAAAGCTAGGATTTGAACCCAAGATAGTCTGGTCCTTTCTGCTACACAAGGCTTCCTTTTTGGTGGCATCTACCATTTTCCAGAATTATTCAACTAAAATTGAAAGAGTGACCAAGGGAAACATTATGGCTGTGAAAGCTTCCTTTGATGTCATTTATGATTAGAAGAGAGAATTTGTATACCTAAGCACTTGGAACTTCCGTAAACCAGAACCCAGAGTCATTTTCTAAAGGGACAATCATAGAAGGGGACAAACCTCTTCTTGCATTTTTTTGCCTTCAACTTCCTGTGTGCCAACCCATTTCTGGGTAGAGCTCTTTCTGAGACTGGCTTAAGTCCAAGGGTTTACAAACTGAGCTGCCTGTTAAGTTGCAAATTAACTTAGTCAGCAGTTGGGAAATGTAAGATTAAGCCAATTAAGTTGTCATTATTGACCCAGGTCAAACATGAGTTAGTGTCTAGAAGGTGAAAGTCCTTATCTCATTTCCTGTTCTCCATAAATATTCTGAAAATAAGTATTTTTGTTATATTTATTGCTTTAACCAAGAAATACAAGAAGCTGTTTTCTTGTCACATTTTGGGTTGGTGTGGTTTTAGTAATCCCATTAAGTCTCCTTATTTCAACAGTTTCTAGGTGGGTCCTTAAAATAAACTCTATAACATCTAATGGCTGTCCAGCTCAAAAAGAGAATAACTTATTTGCATCATATTGATATGCTTAGGTTTTTGCCTGTTTTGGTTTTGCTTTGATTTTTTTATGTGTTAGGGGGACAGGAGAGGGGAAATGTAATAGGGGAAACAGAGTTCCTGAGATGTGGTGATTTTATGGATTCCCTCAACATGGTATTCATTTTAACTCTCCACATCTCAGTCCCTTACGCTTTATTCATAAAGATAGTATAGGTGTTTCCTTGCTGGAAGGGATTACTGGAAGAATATGGGCGAAAACCCCACTGTCTTAGTCTGTTTGGGCTGCTATAATAAAATATGACTGGATGGCTTAAATAACATTTATATCTCACAGTTCTGGAGGCTAGAAATCCAAGATCAGAGTGCCAATACGGGCAGTTCTAGTGAGAACCCACTTCTTGGCTTATAGACAACTGCCTTCTCCCTGTATCCACACATGGCCAAGAGAGAGTGCTGGTCTCTTTATCCCATTATATGGGCACCAACCCCATCATAAGAGCTCCACTCCCAAGACTTCATGCAGTTACTTCCCAGAGTCCCCACTTCCAAATACCACCACACTGGGGATTAAGATATCAACATATAAATTTGAGTTGGGGATAAAGAGAGAAAGACACAAACATTTAGTCCATAGTACGCATTGTAAACTAGCAAGCTTATAGTAATAAAGATGTGTATTATAGATGCTCACTTGCTTGGGAAAGCACAGATATGCTGTCATTTACATATTCCACCTCTAAGATCTTCCACCCACTTGACACTCCAAGGCATTCATGGTCCTGGTGACCTCTGCTTGGCACCTTTCATGCAGCAGCTAAGACTTCCAGGTAGCAAGACTTGACGGAGGTTACTAAAACAAGGCTTTTCTGGCTTGCCGTCAAATACAATTTTCTTCAATTTTCTAATCAACATCCAAGCAATATCATCTTCTCTATCTTTTAAGACTTCTGCTTCAGCCATGTTTGCCCTTCTGACCTTTCTTGACAAGGCAAGTTGTGGGAGGGAGTTGTAGGAGGGACTTTCAAATGTGTTATGTTTGTCAGTGCTCACAGATAAACCAGAAAACGAACAGGGCTTTTTTTTTTTTATCTCTGCCAGTAACTCAATGTTTGTGTCTACTCAGAGAAGATACAATTAAGGCAGCATAATACTCAAGTTAAAAATAGCCTCGTGGCTCTGCCCTGGTGACTCCTGCTAGGTTTTGTTTTTTTTTTTTAATAGGATGGTATTAAAATAAAAAGATGCAATCTAAATGCAAGCTCCAATCGATGCACAAACTACTTATTTTTATTTCCTCATTTAGCCCATGCCCATCACAACCACATCCATCTGGACTGTTTATGACTTAATAAGATGCTTTAAACAGTAAAAGACTCAAATAGGATATGGACCCACTTGCCTGCCTACCCCCCAACAAATAAACTACCTGAATCTTACACTTCATAAACTTTTCCTGTGGTGCTCGGCTCCACCCTGGCCAGCCTACATGGAAATCAAATGATTAGAGATGTGTTTTTATAGTTCAGACCATTCCAGAAGTTAAACAGGCAGAGGCAGAGGGGAAAAGCATAAGAGGGATAAATGCCAGAGGAGCCTAAATGAATAAAGTAGAAGTTAATCACCCCAGTGGGTCTGAGATTCTGAGAGAGTCTGGGCATAGAGATAGCAATTGTTGATGCCAAATGTTTTATAAACATGTAATTTGCACTTGGATGTGAGCGTGCTTTGAAAAGTTAAAAGTGCATACAAATGCAAGGTATGAATAATAAAGAGAGACCATTTGCTCTGCTTCACAATCATGGTATCTCCACTCAACTACACAATGACTTTCTTTCTTCTCATATTCTTTCAAAGCACCAAGCACAGGGCTGGGCACAACTGAAAGACTCTAGCTCTTGAATTCTTTCCCAGCCTTTGAGAACATTTTCCCCAAAAAGGGTCTCAATCTTTTTTTTTTAATCCTTTTTCTTTATTCTTCTTTCCCAGTAAAGATAAGGGCATCTGAAAAAAGTAGTGCCATTGAAATTTAAGGAGTTAATGAATTGGAACTTCCAACACAATTTGCCTTTTTTAAAAAGACATGAAGTGGCTAATACCTATTTCAGAGGACTAAATTGCTAATGGTGAGATTTTAGTCAACGTGGTACATGTGCTTAGGGAGATTTGCTTTAGTACATGAAAAAATCGTTATCTAGATTGGCTTACTTATTTGGACTGCAAGGACCCATGTGTACATGAACTGAAATTTGAAGGAAGGATGAGCTTCCTGTAATCAAACTGACATCAATGCTTTCAGGACTCCATCTACTGAGGATGGGCTCCCTCACTCACTCACTGACCAGAAGGAGAACCCAAGCTGTTTTTTTTTTTTTTCCTTCAGTGAATGTTAAAAATTGAGGTGCCAATCTTCATGTATTTGTTACAAGTGTGCCCTTTTATACCTTCCTTTATATTATCTTCCCTATTCCCTCTCATATGTACATAAAATGTCTCAGTCCAACCAAGTAAGACACTTAAGATAGGACTTTTCATTTAGTAAAGCAGACATTTGCTTTGGGGAACAACAGGATGGTGGCTTTTTGTAGCACCAAGTTCTAGAAGAAAAAAATCCTGGATAGAAAATAAGTTCCACGCTAACTTCAAGGAAATGAAGCCAAATCAGAGATCAGTGTTTGGGCCTTTTTAAAGGGAAGAGATTTATAGACTTCAGTCAAGTTCTCAAGACAAGTGCAGGTTGATGGATGACACTAGCTAATCCATCAAGTGATTTATCAGGGTTCACAGAGTAAATGATTGTGAATTCCATCACTCCCTGAACACCAGTGAGGATGAGGCTTGTAGAGCTAATGAGCTTCCTCAAGCCAGGGACACCTCCTTCTGACTAGTCTGTGCACTGTTGTGTTTATTCTGTTCTATTTGAGAGCAACTCTGAGAAAGACCAAGCAAACTCAGAGAAGCATAATCCATCCATCAGTCAACAATTCCACAAATTCTTCCTGAGCCACAGTATATGTGTTAATTACATGAGGGAGTGATTTGATGAAGCTTATGTGCCAGTCACTATTAGATGTTCTGGGCAATCAAGATGAAGATATACAGTACCTGCTCTCAAGGAGTTCCCATAGTGATCAACAATAGCTGTCACTTGTTGAGTGATTATTTTGCCATAAACTGAGATAAGGCACTTTACATGCATTAGCTTAATTATCATCCCAGTTTTACAGTGAGGAGATTGAAGCCAAGAAGGGTATGTGACTTGCCCAGCCTCACATATCTAACAAGTGGTAGAGCTGGAATTTGAACCCGGGCATTCTGACTCCAATGCTCACACAGTAATGTTATTCGATAACATCTATGAATACAACAAGGGTATTCCAGATCATATATGATACAGGAAAATGATAATCTTTCTAATGGAAAAGAGGAGGACATACAAAATTCACAGAGTTCTCATTTATTTTAATTGCGGTAGTAGCAGTAGTTTGAATATCTTTACATTTGTTACCTATTTTATAATTTCAAAATACCTCATATATATATACAGCTCACTTAATCTCCCACGCCAACTCTTCAGTGGCAACAGGGGCAAATATTTGTGCCCACCTCAGAGGAGAGAAAATGAAGTTCAGAGAAGTTTGGAGACTGGCCTAAGTTCAACAGCTATCAAGTCATGGAGGTGGGATCCTTCCCACTTCACATTCTCTGCACTTTATCCATATAATACTTTGTTTTTGCAATGCTGCCTCTCCTTTATTAAAGAGAAATTATATCTTAAGAGTCTTATGGTCACTTCAGTACAGGATAGTAAAAGTGTCCAAGTCAGAAGAAAAAAGTAACCCTTATATTTCTGCCAAATACATACCTTCATATGCAGGTGTTTCTGCTCAGTGTTCTCATACTTCCCACTCAGTCCTGAGCACTGGGCAGTAGTAAAGAAGGATGCCCTAGAAGTGGACAGATATCTGATCCAAATAGTGAAAATCCAAGTGCAAAACTGACCCTTTCCATGCCAAAGAATCAGTGCTCCAAATGGGTGTGTTATTAAAAATTGGCCCAAGCTATCTCATCAAAACATTATTTTTAATGGAAATTTTTTTAAGTCAGCTCCACTTATAGACTTGTTTTCTTCCTGCTTTTGCCTACTTCTCTCTGCTTCTTCTAAGAATGAACATTCTAGTAACATATAGACTCAACCAGAAATTCTCAGCTAAGGTATAGGATTTCATCTCTGCAAGAGAGGATTTTTCTTTAACTAAATGCAATGCACATTTTATGAGCCCCTGCTAAGTATCTCCTACACCATAGCATCTGAGATCTTAATGTGCACAAATCACTTGGAGATCTAATATGGAGAGTCTGACTAAAGTGGTCTGGGTAGAACCAGAGATTCTACAGTGCTAACCAGCTCCCAGGGAAGGCCAACGCTGCTAGTCCATGTTCCATATGGAATAACAAGATATAAAAAATACTAGTTCTGTGTAAGGCACTGTATGGTGGAGGATCCAAGAGAAATGGGCCACAGTACCTGCTCTAGTGTAATTGTTAATAAAATACACATGACACAATTAGAGAAAAGCACAGAACAAAATGCATAAACACATGCTCCACTGCTTTAACCAAATGATAGATAATGGGACAAAGTTTTCTTACTCTGTCATTGTCAGATCACATTTAACAGGTAAAATAGTACTCAGTTTTTTAGTTTAACTAGTCAATTATCAAAGTATTATCTCAATTTCTGAAAGCCCCTTTGTTGGTGCTCTGCAAACACAGCTAGACACTGAAAAATACAATTCTCACACAACTATTTCAGGAACAAACCCACTGTATGCTTCACCTAGGCAAACTGAGCCTGAGCACTCCTTCTTGTGACAGGAAATTTGCATCACAGGCAAAAAGTAGGGGACTAAATATAAACATTTATGTCCTGGCAGTTGGGCAAAGGTCAGAGGGAAAAAGCAGGTCAAGGTAGCACCTAAGTTTTCACCCAGAAGAAACACAGAGCTGTGAGTGAAGGTGGGTTGGGGGAAGTGAGGTGGGTTGGGGGAAGTGAGTTGGAAGAAAACAGTGAGAATGCTGGAAGGAAACAAAGAAGGCTTCTTTTCTCCTTTTCCTCTCCAGGCAAGACCCAGAAACATTCCTGGTACAACCAGTGGGGCTCATAGGAAACCTAGACTAGAATGAATGCTATGCTGGTCTGCATGAGTTCCAAGGGAGGAATGCCACAGAGCTAATCACTGGACTGAGATTTCCATTTAATGCCCTTCCTCTACAAGCCATTCATCAAGTTTATAGCAGCAACAAGAGTTCATTACCATGTTCCTGTTTTGCACATTCTTGAACAAGGTTATGCCTCCAATTTTAAGTGTGGTGTATAAAAGAAATGAGGGAAGGTGGGAGAGTAAGAGGCTTCCTGGAGGGAACAGTAATAAACAGAATAGGTGCTCCTCACCAACTGGAAATGAGAATCTCCCCCACCTGCTTATGACTTTGTATAATCAGAAAGAACAACACATCACGAACTCTCAGCTTTATTCTTACTAGATTTCCTAAGCTCCTTTTATCAATCTATCCATTCTTCTTTCAATCTTCCATAGTAGGACCTAAAGAAAAGATCAGATTTCGTTCTAACCTCAAGAAGTTTGTGATGTAGGGTTATAGAAATAAGAGGAATTCATGTGAAACAGAGGACACAAACCAGAAGATAAGTTGCCTCTAAATGTTGCTGTCCAGACCCTGGGTGCTGAAAGCAGTTCAAATTAGTGGGAGTTAGACCAGTGTAGAGCAGAAAAGCCAGGGAAGCTTTTATGGAGACAGTAGGATTTCCATAATCAAAGGGGAGAGGGGAAAATGTTCTGAATGGCAGATATGAATGAAACAGATTCAAAGTCATACTGGGGATCTGAGCACTCCCTAAAGAGGTCTGCAGGTTTCCACAGTCCTTGTCCTCTGATCACATTATATACAATGGGCTCCTACTGAGCTCTGAAAGTTCCAATAGGAGAAGAAAAGAAGCTCCATGCACTGGCGTAACTTCACCTGAATTCACCAGGATATTGACTTCTTTGATGTCCCATCCATGATCCTGTACAGAAGATACCAGGTGCTTGTCTATCAATGTCCTGATAGTGTAATGGTCTGTGTACAATAGACAAACTCAAATTACATTTTTAAAACTGCTTAGTGTCACTGATTTGGAGGAGCTATTGTTAAGGAGGTCAGCTCTCCACAGAGTAGATGTCCCTAAGGCTGGGCTTACGTAGAACCAAAGGAAATGGGAGATTTATACATACCCTCTTATCTAACCCCAATTACATAGTCAAATTAAGACATTCACTTCAGGGCCTTAATTGTCCAATTTCTCCATTTTCATAGATTGCATTCATGGAGTAAATAATAAATATATAGTGTTACTATATCCCAGTCAGAAGGACAGGTAGAACTGGCAAACCACACATGGGATAATATGGTATAACCCTATCTCCTAGCTCCAAGTAATTCTCCTTCCACAGGACAAAGTAAAATTCTTCAATGCTCTCCTGAACTTGGGCAGGAATGAAGTCAGAAAGGAAACTATTCTGCTCCTACCCAAAGAACAATAGTGTTTTCCTGATCTTGTCTGGGAAAAGTCAAGCAAATGCTCACTTTCTCAAGTCAAGTTTTCCTCTATTATAGGAAGATGAGGTTTGGTGTGCCTTTTTAAATGCTCTAAGATCTGATATATTCTGCCATTTTTCATAAAATGTTGTCTATGTCAGGATAAGAAACAAGCTATGTCTGGTGGGTGACACAACACAATAGTGGGTCTCTGCTTCTTGGTAATCCTCTACTTAAACAAGGCAAATGGCAGGATTTAACTAAACTAAATATGCCCCTTCCTCAGTATCTCTGTGTTTTTGGTCCTAACCTGTTCCAGCTCCTCTCCCTGGAGTCCAGGGATGACCAACATTAAAGATCCATTTGGTTCTTTACAGTTTAATATGCCACATTTAAAGCCATAGGAAAAAGGAAATTGCCATTCCAATGTTCACCACTATATGATTAAAAGCAAAACTATATCCTTTGAAAGGCTTCAAAAGATACAGTAACAAACACATATGTGAGTTTTGTGGCCATCCTATATAGAGGGAAAAATGTTGATGGCAAAGAATTTTTCAGCTCTTTATCAAGAGCATTGATAAATTTTGACTGCCTCTTTGTCAAAGTGCCCCTAGCCTTTTTGAGACTTACCACACTGCTCTGAAAATCCTATTTTGGGTTTCAGTGTTCTCAGCTCTTGTTCTATCATTCCTTCTGTGGTATTCAAAAATCTCATCTCCCTATGGACACCCTAATCTGGCCTGATTCTCATTGTAAATAATTCTTAAACACAGAGGTAAATGATCACCTTTAAGTCACAGGTTAAATGTCCCAGAATCAGGCCACCGGGCAAAATTTGAGAAGATAAAGTTTCAAAAGCACCAGCTCTAGAGTCTACAATATAAAATATGCTTGCCTTGCTAATGTCCCTGGAAATATTTCCAAAATCAATTGCTATGATATGGTGGGAAAGTGATTAATGTGCCTTAGGCCACTATCATTGCACAATTTCTCCAGCATGTTTTCTTCCTCTTCACTTCTTAAAAATGTCCCATGATTAGACAGGAAGAAAGCTCCCTTTTAGGTTGAGAAAGTCTACCCCTTCCCTTCAAGCAAGGATGGCAAAGGTTAATCCCAAGGAAAAATACATTCTGTAGTCTAGAATTCCTCAGACAGACTCCCTTTCAATTCTAGATTATTTCTTTTTTTTTTCATTTTTTAAAATTTTATTATATTAATCACCATACATTACAGCATTAGTTTTTGATGTAGTGTTCCACGATTCATCGTTTGCATACAACACCCAATGCTCCATTCAGTATGTGCCCTCTTTAACACCCATCACCGGGCTAACCCATCCCCCCACCCCTCTTCCCTCTAAAACCCTCAGTTTGTTTCTCAGAGTCCATAGTCTCTCATGGTTCGTCTCCCCCTCGGATTTTCCCCCCTTCATTTTTCCTTTTTTAACATATAATGTATTATTTGTTTCAGAGGTACAGGTCTGTGATTCAACAGTCTTACACAATTCACAGCGCTCACCATAGCACATCTTTCTCAGCATTTTGGGTCTTCTTTAGAATAATTGAGAAATTTAAAAAATAAAATAAAACCCTCTAGGGCCATCAATCCAAGATAATATGAGGAATGAAATAGTTTTTCATGAAGCTTGGACCTCTTTTAAAAGACATGCACATCTCTAGAAAGGAGACAGGATCTCTGTTCTGTCCATCCTAATCACAATTTCCATTTTCCAGTGTAACAGGATTTCTGCATGGCAGGAGGAGCTCCCTGACATGTCACCCTCAGAAGGTGGACTAAGCAAAAAGGCATGCTGTCTCTTCAGAAACAGCAAAGGCGTGCTCACTGTAGCATGTAAACATTTTATACTGAGTGAATTTCATTTCTATCCATACTCATCACAAATGAGCATCACCGAAATGCTCAAATACATATTCATGGTGTGCCTTTCAAATGCATTTTATGAAAAAAATCAGAGCTAAGCATGAGGCACAGATCTGTTTCATTTAATTAGAGTTTCAGAGAAGCCTAAATAAAAAGGTCTATATCTCCTTAAGCGTTCCGTTTTTACACGAGTATAGCTGTCTTGCATTGTCAGTGGCTTGAATTGAAAATGCTTCCAAATGCAAAGCCTTTAAACCCTGAATGTTTGACTCAGGTAATATTATCACAGACAGACAATGAAAAAAACCATTTTGCCTACTCCTCTTCTGAATTTTATACCAGTATCCACTTTTCCTTTATAGTAAATCAGGGTGAGAGACTATTCCCTGTCTCAGTGGCAGAGCCCTAACTTAATGCCATGTTAGGAAATCTTCATTGCTCTCAGCACATCCCCTGAGTGTGCTCACTCCTTATTTTGATTTGCAACTTTTTACTTTCAAATCCCTTTTAGCATCTCTCCCCAGCCCAACCATCCCACTTTGCTACTTCTCACCTCCAAAGACCCTCCCTGACAGCCAGGCTAGGCTCCTCAGGTCCCAGTATCCATGCTATTCCCTCTCTTATATTCCCGTTTCTACTATTGTCCAGTCTTCAGTGTTATCACTGCTCTCTCCATATTTATGTAACCATTTAGTGTGTACTCCTTCTGTCAGCATTAATTTACTGAGCACCTACAGTGTGCTGACACTGGAAAGACAATATTGACCAAACAAAGATCCTTGCCTTTGAGGAGTTCAGATTCTTGGAACAGGAGATAGACAATGGACAATAAACTTCTTAAAAATCATATAATTAGGTGAAGGGGATTAAGGAGTGCACTTAATATGATGAGCACTGGGTGATAGATAGAAGTATTGAATCGCTATATTATATACCTGAAACTAATATTACACTGTATCTTAACTAACTGGACTTTAAAGCTTTTTAAATATCAAGTTACTTACAAACAGAGTAAGATAAATTCTGGGAGATGGCAGGGGAGAAAAATTACAGCAGGGTAAGGAGGATCAGGAGGGCCTCTTCTAAGACTGACTGCCCTGGTCTGAGGTACTCAACTTCCATGTTGGTTTTACCATACTATAGTATCTTTATGGTCACCTTTGCAACACTTCCTAAAATAAACCTAACTGCAACTGAATAGGAAAAACAAAGTTGGCAACAACTGTTTCTCAAGTAGCTTCTCAAATACAACATATATTGTTGCAAAGGCTCTGTGTACTTACATACTGTCTGCCTTCTTTTGGCAACCTATACAATCACTCAGGCTGTGTAACCAGGAACACCGTCCAGGATGGAAATGGTTTAGTTTTTGCTTTTAGTAATTAAGATCGAAATTTTTATGATTATAAAAGTAATGCAGGCTTGCTATTGGCAAAAAAAAAACCATTAGACAATGCAGAAAGTTAAAAAGAACAATGATTTTACATAATTCTGCAATAATATACCAACTGTTAACATTTTGGTGGACAGCCTTCCACAGTTTTTTCTCTGCTGACACGCATTTTTTAAAAATTAAAATGAGATGGGACGGCTGGGTGGCTCAGTCGGTTAAGTGTCTGCCTTCGGCTCGGGTCATGGTCCCAGGGTCCTGGGATCAAGCCCCACATTGGGCTCCCTGCTCATCGGGGAGCCTGCTTCTCCCTCTCCCTGCCTCTCTCTCTCTCTCTCCCTGACAAATAAATAAAATCTTTAAAAAATTAAAATGAGATTATATTACACATGCTCTTTTGTAACCTACTTTTTTTTTTTACATAACTGTATGCTGACAAAATGTTTCAGAAGATATTGATGGTTGTTAAAGTATTAAAGACAAGGGCAAGAATCCCTAATTCAAAAAGACCAGAACTTATCCCTGACTACCGTTAAGTATAAAGAGTCAGATACTAGTTTGGGAAAAAGTAGGAGCCTACAAAGAACATTTCACCTCTAGTTTGAAAAAACCTTGCAGAATGTAGAAGGGGGGCATGGGGGAACATGGAACAGGCTCTTAAATAAGGAAAGTAAAATTTTGTTAATCATCTTAGAAGAAAGTTGAGAGAGTAGAGTATCATTTACTTTTTGCACACTACTCTGCCTGCCTCCATGAAGGCTGAGTATGGAAAGCATTTTAGAGAGAGTCCTCTTTGAAAGGAGCTCTGTGATATGCTATCTTTATCAATGAATGTTAACTATCATTGGAGGAAAGCCAATATAAAAGATGTCAGGTCTTTAGAATATAAGCCTGGCAACACACAAAAAGGCAGTTTGGGACTCCTTCAAAAAAGGACCAGAAAATAACAATGTAAATGTTCCCCCTAGAAACACCTGTACCTGCAGCCTGGTTTCGCAATCTGTTGACTGTAGCGATATATACTATCGTACTTGCTACAAAAGAATAACCTAAAAAATTTGTCAATCTGGGTCTATGCATGTGTTGAAACTTTGCTTTCATTTACAACTATTATATAAATACACACACACGGTTAAATTAAAACAGATTTGTAAGCTATGAGCTATGATTTATAACATTTACTCTGAGCTATGAGAAGACATTCAGCATCCAACACATACAAACATATGTGCACATGCAATAATAAAACCTTTCCTGTTAGTGCATGAAAAGTCACCACACAATTTCTTTAGTCTCCCTCTCTACTGTTCTGGAAGTTATATGTTCTATTCATATTATTTATTGTCACTTTATCATTTTTAAAACATTTATCAACCCCCCAAATTAATCAGCATCATGTTGCTCTACCTGAACACAAGAACCTCCAATGCTTTAACTCTGGTCTCCTCCTTGCAATTTTCCATGTCATTTTGGTCTAGCACTTTTCTAAAAATACCTCCCAATTAGCATTCTTTCTAATTGAATTCTTCAGTATTACTATCATTTTTGCCAAGGATTTTGTTCTTAAACTCTGTTCCTTCTGGGTTCCATTTTCTTCTTGTTGATGAAAATTGTTTAATTGTTCTTCACATTTAAGGATGATAAGCTCTTCACTCTTTATATATCTGAAACAGTCTTCTCTGCCCTCTCCTGAACTCTTTATAGTCTAGGTGAATTTATAAGCCTGGGTTGACCAGAATTTCCACTCAGCTATATTTACTCTATCATCTTCTATTGTGTATTGTTGCTTCTGTTAAGTCTGCTGTCAGTCTAATTTCTGGTAATCTCTCTGATAAGTTTTAAGTTACTCTTTGTCTATAGTTTCACTGTTGGGTATGGATTTTTATTATTTTTTTATACTTGTGGCTCAATGGTTTCCTCAATCTAAGGTGGTCTTTTCTCAACTCTAGAAAACCTTTTATTGTCATCTCTAACCTCTTGATCATTCTTCCTTTCTCATTCTTCATCATCCTTCTGGATATCCTATTAGATCTATGTTGGAACTTATACAATCTTCCATGTCTCTTCACTTAGCATGCCTGTTTCCATCTTTTTGTCTGTGACCTACATTATGAGTGACTGCCTCATCTCATGAATTGTCCAATTCATTCCCTTTGTTTTTCAATATATCTAGCCCATTACTCAATCCATCTACTGAGCTTTTAATGACCTTGACTGTATGTTCTTTTCATTAGTTTTTTTTAAAACTGTCTTTTTCACACTCTCCTGTCATGACTTCTAAACCTTTATCTCTGAACATTTCAAATATGCTTCTTTTTAAATCTTTTATAGTCTTATTTTAATCCTTAGTCATTGAGGTATAAATATTCTCTCTAGCGTGTTCTTTGTATGATTTATAACATTTACTCTCAGCCCATCTTAGAAGGGATGAGGTGTGCTCAGTTGGAGCCCCATGCTCTAGATATAGAAACACCTGAACACATAGTTTCTCATTTGCTGCTGTCAAGCATCTTCATTTTCTCCAGTTTTGTTATGATCTTCCTATTAATTTTTTGGCTTGAGCTCACTGTACACAGTGGATAGCATGAGTTTTCATTCACATAGTCACGTATCAGTGGCCTGGTATTAAATACTTGCAGGTGACTATTTCTACCCAGGGCTTAAGCTGCTTCTTTGATGATTTCCTTAGCCACAAAGTGGAATTTTAGAGTCCCCAACTTTACTGGTTTACAGAAAGGTACTATTTGAGAAAAGTTGATTCAAAGATTGGATAGAGGAGTATCTGGTTGCTCCCCTTCTAAGTTTGACTTTCAGATTGGTTCCATCCTTCCCTACTCCCCAACAGCACCAAGCCCATTCCAGCTTTCCCTTCCACTATCTTTAAGCAGGTTACATTTATGAGGCCTTTGTGTTTTGGGACAAGCATTAGCAAGAATCATTCTTTAGACTCCCCAAACCATAAGAGAATACAGAGTTCAAGTGTTTAACCAGCTTTTGAGAAACCGAGGTACCAAAGTAAAATAATATTGAACTGATGACTGGCAGCAACAATCCTTAGCAAGAGAGTCTATCCAAACCTTTTTGAGTAAATCTTTGGGGGGCATTCAAAGCTTCAACATGTTTAAGTTTAGGGTAGAGACTAAATATACAAATAAAGAACAGAAAGGATGAGTAGAGACGATGAAACACAGATCAAGGACAATAAATTCTTCTTTGGTGATAATAAATTTCAGACCCCTGAAGGAGGAAATAATTTTTTTGAGAGCAAAATATCAGCCACTGTTTCTCTCATGACAATTTCTAGATATAGTTCTGGTAGAAAATATGAACAGTAATTAACCTTGTTGGAAGTCCATTTAATATAAATGGGAAAGGAGGTTGGTTAATGTCCACAGAAGAGAATCTTAAATGTATGGTAATTTATTTACCTCTGCAATCTACCATATATAATATCTACTTGTTTGCATTGACTGTGGGTGGTGGGATGAGATTGAAAATGGGAGGAAAAGAAGTGTTGCTCAAGTTTTAAAATTAAAGCTACATGCTTGAACATGTGGTGATGTTCACCTTAAACAGAATGTATCAAGTTCTACATCTTGTGATCTAAGAAATATCTAAAGCCCTATTTGCTCAATGATCTCTCCTACTGGCCTGCCAGAGTGCTTGAAATTCCCATCTTACTCGTGGTTTAAAAATTGCAATCCTTTATTCAAAGGCAAAGCTGATGCCTGGAAATATAAACCACCAGCACCCATGTAAGTCTTGAGCAGTCACCCCCTCGTGGTATTAGATTCCCTAGAAAGTTGAAATAAATGATCTCTTAGATCTCTCCTTTCACTGGGAAATTCTGTAGTTCTCTAATTCTCCAATATATAAGCTCATATGCACTTGAGTTTTGATAGAGGACTAGGAATCAGGGTAAATTCACGGTCTTAAATCCCACTTGGGATAGGTGGGGTAAAGGGGTGGTTAAAGCCAACATAGGCATCACTACAAAGTTCCTTATGATCCAAAATGCTTTCCTAGTGATACTCCCAAGGAGTTACACCCCACAGCTTTGCACCTTGGATGGGCATGATGTTAATGTATATAAAGTGCTCCTTGTCCTTGGTCCCTTCTGTCACTGGTAAATACCCTTTGAAAATGAAAGGCAGTGTGAAATCAAAGAAAGCCCTTAAGAAGACTATGCCAACAGGAGCAAGTTGCATACAAGAAACTCCTTAGGACACCGTTAGTATTTCTGCCCTCTCCCCTCTCCTATAATCCTGTGATTTGTCTTTCCAGCAGCATATGAAAACACAGTTTATCTTTAATACAGCCACCCCATGTTCTAAAAGAAAAATGCTTTGTATAAAATATAAAGCCTATAAAGACCAGCATTAATGCTTGAAGACATTGAAAACATGTGGAATATCACAGTGAATAGCTACCTCTATAAGTAAAAGAAGTACCCCACCAGCAGTTTTAGGGGAGGGGCACTGGAGGGGGTCATCCCCACAAAATAGAATTTTAAATTAATACAGCTTCTCACATTCATCCCCCATGCCTAAATTCTACCTCCCAGCACCATGTTATAAGTTAAATGTTACCCTCTATTTCTCCAGGGGAGAGAAATGCTGGGTGTATAGTAATAGCTTGGGGGTCAGTTTATCAAGTTGGTTATGAATTTTATCTCTAACACTAAGGAGAAAAATCATAATGGAAAGGAGGAAAAAGAATACAGGATGAAACAGGGAGTGGGGGTATCCTCAAAGGAAAAATTAGTAATAACAGTAGTGATAATCATTCTAATCATTTCAAAAACACGGTTATGTGTTTAATGCTTTACTGTTTAACAAATGCTTTCACTGATATCACTTAATTTTTATTTTGGTGATATGAAATAGATGAGAGAATTGTTTACTCACTTCACACATAAGATTTGTAAGGAGGGCGCCTGGGTGGCTCAGTTGGTTAAGCGACTGCCTTCGGCTCAGGTCATGATCCTGGAGTCCCGGGATTGAGTCCCGCATCGGGCTCCCTGCTTGGCAGGGAGTCTGCTTCTCCCTCTGACCCTCCTCCCTCTCATGCTCTCTGTCTCTCATTCTCTCTCTCTCAAATAAATAAAATCTTAAAAAAAAAAAAAAAGATTTGTAAGGAATCTGTCCCAGGTCACATCACTGTAACAAAGTGGGAACCTGAAATTAGATACCAGCTGTTTTGTTCTAAAGATGTCTCAAGGGGCACCTGCATGGCTCAATTTGTTAAGTGTCTGACTCTTGGTTTTGGCTCAGTTCTTGATCTCAGCATCATGAGATTGAGCCCCATGTCAGGCTCCTGGCTCAGTGGGGAGTCTGCTTGATATTCTCTCTCTCTCCCTCACCCTCTCCCCCCACAACCCATCCCCCGCCACACTCTCTCTCTAAAAATAAGTAAATACAGAGAAGCCTGGGTGGCTTGGTCGTTAAGCATCTGCCTTCAGCTCAGGTCATGATCCCGGGGTCCTGGGATCGAGCCCCATGTCGGGCTCCTTGCACAGCGGGGAGCCTGCTTCTCCCTCTCCCTCTGCTCCTCCCCCACTTGTGCTCGCTCTCTCCCTATGTGTCTCTCTGTCAAATAAATAAAATCTTTAAAATAAATAAATAAATACATCTTTAAAAAAAATAAAGATGTCTCAAGGGCCACGGAGACTTTTTGTTGTAGGAGACATATTTGGGGATGCTAACCACAGGTTTAATGGGTCAGCTCTCCTTAAATACTCAGGATCTTGTTGGCATCAGGCGATGCTCTAATAGTCTGAAAACATGAGGCCTCATCTTGCCAGCTCTCAGGGGCCCCTGCTTGCATCCTTTCCCATCTTAGAACTGGCTTCCTCCCATTCAGTTCTCAGGCAGAAAAGAAGGGGCAGTGGAGGGGGAAAGGGAGTGTCAGGCAGAGAGTTAGTCCAAGTCTGCTCATGGACATTAAATATTTGAGCACTCTGGACTTTGGGTCTTGTCTCCTCAACACAAAAGCTCCCAGAGAGTATGACTTTATGTTTGCTTTCCACGATGTTGCCTTGTGTTTGAGCTGCATCTACAATTTGGCCACTAGAAAAAGGACCTCGTTTCATCTTTTCCTTGACTGGGTCAGGACCCGGAGCTCATTTTTAACCACCCTTCTATGAAGTCATGGTAAGTCACAAATCTGATTTAAGGGGATCCAGAAAGGCCCAAAGCCTCCAAAAGTACTTCAGCTATGTGCTCCATTGTGCCTAAAATTACTTCAGCTATGTGCTCCATTGTGCCTAAAATTACTTGAGCTATGTGTTCCACTGTGCCCAAAATACTTCCACTATGTGCTCCATTGTCCCCAGTGTTCATCTTGACTCTGGTTACATTTTTGCTCCCTGCTAAAATGTAATGCCCTCCCCCTCAATCAAGACTGTCATCAGTTTTCAGAGACACTTTGGTGTGAATGAGTGTTTCTTCTTTAAAGCACAGACTAATACAGGGAGCAGGAGAGAGAGGAAGTCACTGACAGGTCCAGATGATGCAAGGTGCAAGGCCAACTATACTTCCTATGATGCCTGGAGCCTAGCTCTGCTCCCATGAGCCACTAGGCAAACTTGGTTGTGGACCATACCATTTCCTCTCAAATATCTTCATTCCCTAACTGCACTGAAAAGAGCTCCCCTGTGTTTGCCTCTTTGTTAACAACCCCCTTCAGCTACTCTTTATCCTCCCTTTCAAGTTGGTGATTTTCAGTCTTTAGTTCTTTTAAGTTTTGGGAACTAGAAGAAAGAAAAAAAACACAAGTGAACATCTCGTTGCCTTCGCTCCCCAGTTCTTGTTGGCAGATTATAAACTGTTGCTACTATAAGACATCTCTTTAGGTTACAGAAGCAGCAAGCAATAAAGGACTCACTCTCAACTCTAGGGAGAGATTTTCCAATAATTTTCTCATTTCTTCATTGTCCCTGCACCTCCCAGTTCTCTTTAAATACTATGGAGCATATTCTGTCACTGACCTTGTCTGATCATATTGATTGTCAGCAATTGCAGTCTAATTGAAAAGCAAGTTGCTAATGGTAATTCTTGTGTCTTATGTCTTACATTTAAAGACATAATGATCCTAAAAAGGGGGAAATTGCTTGTGGTTGGTGAAAGAGGAAAATATATACAAATTGTGCAACTAATACATTCAAGTGAATTCTGAAATCCAGAACAGGATTAGATGTAATAAATTGGTCCTAGAATTTCCACCAAAAGTACATTTGGTCAGAATGTTTTTCCTTTTCTCCAAATATTTATATTTTTAGGGGGGAAAAAAGTATCCTGGACGAGCAGGAAGGAGGTGACTATTCATAGCTAAACATGAGGTTTGAGATCATTAGCACAAAAATACCACATTGTGAGCTTAAAAGAACATCAGATGGGAGTAGGCAGTCCCAGGTTCTACTCCTCTAACTTGGTGTATGGCCTTAGGTAAATCACTGAACCTTTCTGTACTTTCTCATTCTTCCCTCCTAAACAAGATAACAGCTTTTGCTTCTTTTACTACTTTACTCAGTCAACAGTCACTTCTTCAACAGGAAGCCCTGCAATCAGTTGCACTGAAGACATTACAGTTTCCTATTAGATTAGAAGCTCCTTGAAGGCAGAAATTGTACTCTCTTGAATATGTCTGAAGAAGACAACTGCAGAGGAATTTGAGATTTGATGCCAAAAATACTAAAGCATTGTTAATGCCTATTCCCTTCAGCTCAATAGGTTCAGTACTATTGAGAGTGTGACAGTGGCCACAGATCCAGCCCTTGGGAGCCTACAGACAGAAGCACAGCCAGCAGAACTACAAGTCCAACAATGATAAAATACTCTGATAAAGACACAAGGAGTGTGCTAGGGAATCTCAGAGGAAAGCAAATGTCTTAATTCCAAGGATTAGAGAAGTCTTCCTTAGAGAAAACTATAAAGGTTGCCCTGAAAATTGGTGAGTTTCCTTCCTGCTCTGATACTTAGGTGTGAGGGGTAAAGTTTACTTTAATCAATGTAAGACAAAGTCTTGCAGATGTCATCTGTCCAATCAGCACACATTTGTGGAGTGCTGGCTGGGTGTAGAGGTGACAAATTATAAATATAACAAAGCCCTTGACCTCAAGGAATTTATAGTCACTAAACTAGACTCCAGAGCAAAATAATAATAAATACCATTTCTTTAACACTTACTAAGCTTTAGGTACTTAACATGTAATTATTTAGTATTTAAGCCTCACAAAGTTCTGCAAGGTAAATACTATTGTCCTCATTTCAGATATAAAGAAACTGAGGCTCAGAGAATTTAAGTAACTTTGCCAGCTTCACCCAGCTTGGATGAGTCTATGAGTACTTGTATGGGTCTACAATACCAGCTCTGTTGCCTGGTTCCTAACATAGATATCCCCTTTCCCTGGTTAGCCTTGACTCAGTTTCTACAGTCCCAGCAAAAAGCTTAAGTGGATGAATAAAAATGCACTCCTATCATCATGAAGAACATCTTCACCTAGACCAGTTCAGTTATTAATTACCCATGTAAATACAGCTTCTTGTTCATTTGTTACTCTATCCGTTTGAGGAAAAAAGGAGAAGATGCATGTGTAGGACATGAAAATCTAGTAAATCTAGAAGATAACTACTCAAGGGCCTTCCTTCCTTTGCTGATACTCTGAAATTCTCCTTTCAGGCGTGTTACAAAGCAAAAAACATACCCTAAAAAAGGTCTTCCCAACAAGATCTTTGTTACTTGAAATTATATTAGTAAAGGACAAATGTGCATTTCACAAATTACACACATGCATAGGAGTACAGAAGTTCCCCCCACCAGAAGCTGCTAAAGGGAGGAAGGATATATGGATTCTTTTCTTCTGCCCCACAGCCAACACCCTACACTTCAAGAGGAATAATCCCACCATTATTTGTTTTGCCTCTCTCTAAGCTTTTGTTTAAACAAAGGTTTCCAGGGCATAGAAAAGGCCTAAATATCTACTGAACTGGACTGATGATTCCCAAAATTTTGGGTGTCCTTAACCGGCTAAATCAGACTCATGTTGAAAGACAGTCCACTCTCCTCCTCACTTTTTTTTTTTTAATTTTATTATGTTATGTTAATCACCATACATTACATCATTAGTTTTTGATGTAGTGTTCCATGATTCATTGTTTGCGTATAACACCCAGTGCTCCATTCGATACATGCCCTCTTTAATACCCATCGCCAGGCTAACTCCATCCCCCCATCCTCCTCACTTTCTAAAACAATGGCATTTTTCTCCAGGCAGTGAGAAAGTCTCATAACATAGAATCTCTTTCAAGACTTACTTCCTTTTTCCTGACCATACAGGTGTCTTTGCTATAAAAATAGGGACACGTTCAGTACCAATGTGAGGCAAAGGTAGCCTAAGAGTAGGGCTTTTGACTACCATTTGATGTGAGATGGAGAAATCTGCTCAGAAATTGACATAAAATCAATCAAATATGTAGTCAGTAAAAATGGCCCCTGAATTTCTGAATTCAAAAAAATACAGAAAATGTAGCAAAGGGCAGGATGGTATCAGTTTTCCACCTAGGATGCTTATGAGGATGCTACACTCATGCATGCCAAAGAGGAAAATAAGAATCAATCCAACTCAAATTCAGAAGTGGCCAAATGTGAGCTTCTTCTTATTCCTTCACTGCAGCCCATAAAAGAGGCACTTTTATGCCAAGAATAAGAGTTAATGAGGTGGAAAATGGTGGGGCATAAAAGGGAGAGTAATTATGAATTACAGAGTGAAAACAGAGACTGGAAGGAGATTGAAAGCCATTTGGGGAAGGGCAGATTATGTTATGGGGCTGGGAAGGGTGCAAAAAAAGGCATAATAGATCCCCAGAGATAATTATTAAGGAAGCTTTTGAGGTGTTGTGGGGTGACAGAAGTGTACAGGAAAGCCTGCAATAATTGCCACACACACACACACACACACATACTTGGTGTTTCTCTTGGTAAAGAGGCTCAAGATATATGACAAGGAGGAATTCAACACTGACTTACAGGGGGATCAATGGAGCCCTCTTTAAGCTGACAATAAAACAAGCACTGTCTTCAGGAGAATAATGGCTCGGACTAGGGGTACCTCTTCCCTTGTCCAGGGCTCAGGAAGAATGGCCCTTGCTGACTATCTCACAGAGCTGCTCCCAAGGAAACAGATGCAGTACCTTAAGAAGGATGCTCCATGGAGCCCTTCACCCCAGCTTGTTAGAAACAGAAGCTGGCTGTCATGCAGGACTGCTGACGATGTGGCTGGCTGCCTTTTAATAACAGAATCACAGAAATAATTAAAATCACTGAATTCTAGGGCTAGAAAGGACCCACGAGATCATCTGGATCAACAGTGTTATTTTATAGATGAGGAACAAAGGCCCAGAGAAGGTAACTGATTTGACTCAAGCAGAGTGGTTAATTAGTGGCAGAGTCAAGACTAGAACCTAGGTCTCCTTACTCCAGTAAAGTAATAAAAATAATGGTAAGCAGTATAACCTTTGCATAACACTATGCAGTTTTTTTCTTCTGTATGACATACATTATTCATTTGATCTTCAATAGCCTGCCCAACTACAAAGAATCAAGTATGAAATATACTGAGGTACAGAGGAACTTACCAACATCTTACTGCAGGAAATGGATCTCAGAGAGCTCCAGTGATTTGCCAAAGTGAGGAAGGACTTCCTCTTACCCACTCAAGAGACCCTGCCTCATGCAGCTCCACATTGCTGTAGTTCAGAGAGCTAGAGGTTCAAATTTCTTAATCTGAACACCCCTCCCTGGGTCTGTGTGCTAATGGATTTAGTAGTCCCCATTGTGAAAAAGTTGTTCTTTCTGGCATGCTGGTGTGTATTCTTTCATGACATAATTGAAAAAGAAAAAACCAAGGGCCCATAATTCAGGAAGGAGCAGCCCTCTGGTGTGTTCACAGCAAGAGGCCACACAACTCCATCACAGGTAGTAAATACTGTATCACTAAGTTTAAAAGAGTTCTCTAGTAAATGAGGTCAAATAGACGCTTAGTTTCAAGGGGAATTTTTTTGGTTGTCTGTCTTCTTCCAATGTAGCCCAGCAACACTCCTACCTGACTCCTAATTGAAAGGCCAACAAAAATTTAAACACTTAGTGTATATACACCCATTTTTCACCAGATGGTAGATGCAAAACTCACATGTGCCCTGATGGGAGGAGATTTGTTGGGCAAATACTAGATACCATTCAGGATACTAGAGTCTTAGGTATTAGAATGGATAGATGGCAACAGCAAATTCCAAAATGTCAGGGACTTTAAAACTAAGTTTCTTTGTCACCCAGTAGTCACATCACACTTTATTTAGGATGCCAGGGCAACAGCAGCTTCACCATCTTTAATCATGGCTTCCAAGTTTGCCCTGGACATCTCCAGCCAAGTTGGATAGAAAGGAGACAGAACATGGAGGAACATACATGAGGGGCTATGGGCCAGGCCTAAGGTCGCACACAACACTTCTGCTCACATTCCATGGGAGGAGTCTCCTCCTCACAAGATGATGCCTAACAGCAAAATTGGCCAGAAAATGTAGTCTAGCTATGTACCCAAAAATAAGAGAGGAAAAACAGATTTTGATAGACAGCTAGAAATCTCTTCATGCCATGTGTTATATCCATAATTCTCATAAAAACCCTAAGAGGTAGTTATAATGATCCCCACTGGATTAAATAAGTCTTATGAGGGTTAGCTGACTTATTTAAGATAAAGGTAGAATTTTAGTTCAGGTCTGTTTGTCTTCCAGGTATGTGTTCACATACAGTCATATGTGTATGTGAGGTAAGACAAATAAAAGGCAGCCGAACCTTAATAAAACAAGATCATTAGTGAGATTACCAATGTAGAGCATTTCACACTATGCCTGCGATACAACAAGTGTGTAAAAAAGGTTAATTATTATCATTGTCATTATTATTGCTGCAGCCTGGAGTTACACAGCTCAAACTTCCACGTGCTCCAATCCTACAGATAATTTATCATGGCGTGTGTGTCAGAAGCACCACCTACCTTCCCATTTCCCTTTCTTTGGCCTCTGCTGAAGCTGGCAAACTACACGGAAGCCAAGTGACCCAATCAACATCCCTTCCCTTTCTTCTCTACACACAGTCTCCACTCCCTTATACATTCCCAACCCCTTGTCTTCCATCACCTAGAACTCCATAAATTCCTGTTTAAACAATTTCCAACAGGCATACAGAGTAATAAAGAAACTGTCTACTTTTTTAACTTCTAACTCCATTATCATTCTACCTCTAGAAAATCTCTTTCCCTTTCCCTCCTGCTCTTTCTCCTTCCTTCTCTTTTTATCATCCTCTTAATTCCATTTGCTTTTCCAAACAACAATCCTCATGGCTCCCAGGCCTAAGTACTAGCTACCCTCCTAAATTTGGGTAGAGATGAACTCCTAGGGCATCACTTTTTACTCTACCTTTGTGTCCACTACCCACTCCTTTTATATTTTCTTGCATATTATATACATAACCTTGGATTTACCCCAAAATTTTAAGCAAATCACTGAGACACTTAATTGTTTGAAAAAAGAGGACTCATGACCCACATCAAACTCCCCCTGAGTCATCACATGACTGTTAATAACTAAAGCTCTAGCTAAAATTGCAAAGAGCCATAATTACAATAATGATGGTAGGGAATGAAAACTTTTGCAAGAAACACTGAAAACAAGTAATTGAGAAGACTTAGGATCTGTTAAATGTTGAAGAGGAGTTAGAGGTGACCCCAGTTTGCATTGGTCTAGTGAACCAATAGGGATGACAGAACTGTTGGCTGGACTAATTAAATGGGGAAGGGAGGAGAGTTGGGGGAGGAAATAGTAAACCTGCTCTAAACTAGTTGTCCATGAAGTGTTCACAGAACATGTAGTATAATATGGCTTTGGTAGTTGCATACATGGACTCTGGTCTAAGAGAGAAATATGTCCCAATAACATGTGAAGCATCAACAGAGAGGTTCTAACAGGGAAAGCTTGACAAATACAAAGATGGAGCTTCATAAATGCTGACATTGAGAGGGCATGAGAGAGAAAATATGGTATATGAGAACAAAGAATTAAATGTATTGAATCCTTACTCTGTAACCTGCTCTGCTTGCTCTATGTTGGGCATCCCTCCCACACTTTCCTCCACTTCTATTCTATTGCACTTTTGCACTCACAACATCTCATGCATGTTGCTTCCGTCCAACAAAACTGCTAATTCTTGGGAGACAGTTCTTTCTTTTTATGTGCTCTTACATGCTCTACACTTGCATAGAGAATGTACTAAAAAAGCACTTATCATATGAGTCACTGCTTGAGACTTTATCTGTGAAAGGTGATTTTGCACATTGACATATTGCCTTGCCAGAACTCCAGTACAATGCAGCATGGAGGAATGGGGTGGTATTTAGTTGTTTTATAGGCATATCACTTCCAAAAGGATTTCTACTCTAACAGGATTTTCTGAAGTGGAAATAGTTTTCCAACTCACTGTAAATATGGCCTACCTGATTTCTGCCATCTTTTTGAGGCCCCATGATCATATCCAAGGTCGACTTTACTTACTGGCTCTATGGTAATTGGGGAAATTACTTACCCTCTATATGCCTCTTTTTCCTCTTCTGTAAAAGGAATAAGAGTGATACAACCCTCATAGGGTTGTTATGATGATTAAGCAATTTAATAAGTATGAAGCACAGAAAAATTGGCAAATAAGAGCATAATAAATGTTAGCTATTATGACTGATTTTTAGTCTTTTTTCCTCATCTGCTGTGGGAAATGAGGGAAATACATTACTTCAAAATATAATTACTCAATGTTTTAAATTAAGACAAAACTAAAAATGGACAAAATCGTTTGCTGTTGATGTATTTGAAAATGAATTGTATTCAATTGTCTCCGATTGAGTCATAGAGGGTTCTTTTATCAATCTCATTTTGGGGCCTTATTTACAGCATCTTTAGCAAAGACTCACCTAACCCAGGAGGAGGAAGCAGATGTGACATCTCAGAAAAGGAAGGCATCTACCTGCTGCCACTGAGGAGGGAAGAGGAGCCCTTTGGCAATGGCCTTACCACACAATGACTCCAAGTCCCACTCTGTATTGACCCTGTCCTAAAGGGAAAAATATCCTTTTTAGGTTATGCCTTCATTGACAGAGACATCCTTATTGGGGCACCTTTATGCACTGCCCACTCTTTGATGGTCATTAGACCAGCAGTGGGTCTCTGTGGGAAAAACTCAGAATGGAGGTTAGGGCAATGCTATATATTGCCTAGTTTAAGAATCTAATCTGTAGATGGGGTTGAGAGAACTATTCCTAGGACCTTTGCTAACACCATTTTCCCAGTACAGTGGTTGGCCTGCTCAGTGTCTCCCAGCTACAGAGGAATTCAGTCCTAAACTCCAGAAGAGGGCAGGCAGTCTGGCACGCATGGTGATATCTGGTATTTACCATGTGATGAACATTGTGCTTTCACACATACCATCTCATTTAGACCCTTTGACAACCCTGCGAGGTAGTCATTATTCCATTTTATAGACAAGGAAACTGAAGCTCAGTGAGACTCCCTAACTTGCCCCCAGTTACACAGCTAGTAAAAAATGGAGGCAGGATTCAAACTCAGGTCTCTGTTTTAGCCTCTGGATCTGACCTTAAGAGAATTCTAAATGAGAGAGTTAAGTACGTGTTTGGAAACCATTACGAAATTTTCTGAAAGGCATTTTCACTGGAATTTTCACCTGACCTGTTATGTATTTTTTAAAATTATATAGCACATTTCCAGAAGAATTTGGGGAGTAGACATAGGATAGAAATACAGAAAATCACATAGTTTGTGTGTGTGTGTGTGTATAATGCGTGTTATGTATATTATAAGCATGTTTGACATTTAATATGTAATAAAATTATAATATATGTACTATATGTAAAAGCATATTCTTCATACATCTGCAGCTATATTCAAATACAACATACCAACCATCCTTTTTCTTTTTTCCTTTAACTCAGATGTAGCCCAACAAATAAAGATAGCACCAGTTAAAAGAAAGCCTAGAATACTAACTTAGAGATGATTGCTAAAACCTAAGACCAATTTTATTCATCTTTTAGATCCCCAGCACCCAGCCTAGTGCCTTAAACACAAAGGCTGCTTAATCAAAATCTGTTGAACATTTGTTGAATTCGTTCTTAACTCCTTTAAATATTCACTCCAAGATTCTGCTAAACAAGAAGATTCCTTCCTGTGCTAATACACAATTTGATTTGTAAATACTCTGTTTACTGCAAGTTTTCAAGAACACAGCTTTCTTGTGCAAGAGCCAAGGTAGAAAAATCTTTTATAATCTTTCAAAGGTAATTCATCCATTCATCAAACATTTGGCTGGTAACAGGAATACTAAGATAAAACGCAATGTCACTGTCCTCTTTGCCTAGTGAAGGAGACAAACCAGAGTGCAAATTCAATACAGTATGTGAGGGCTACAACAGAGGATGTATGTGGGGATCCCAGACCACGGGGACTCAAGGAAGGAAAACAATCAATTTAGCCTGAGGTTATTAAAAACAAAAGAAATTTGATATAGTGAATATTAAAAATACTTTAATGCAATTGAATCCCCTAATGTGCCGAGTTAGGGAGGGGTATTTGGATATATTAGGGGAAAATGCTCTGTGGAAAGTCAAGGGAGGAGGGAAAAGAGGAGGCAGACCCAGTTGGAGAATATTTCCTATGTTGGGGGGAGAGAAAACAACAGCAAATTCATTTCCACCAGTATTTAATTTCTTATTCCATCCCAATTCGTAGATGTCATTGACATTCTAGTGAGACCTTTAACTTCTGGTGACAGTTTTTTAGTTATTCCTTATCCTGTAAACCCATAGCACCTCTGCTCTGAATCAAACAGTCTCAGCATTTAGCAAATAAGTATCAGGCGAAATGGTGGACAAATTAGTACCCCTCTATGATAGTTTGAAGTTTTATGCTAGACCTGGCTGAATTCTACATGCTCATTCATTCCCTAAAGTCCCTCCTACTGAACACCCCACCCCCTTCCATCAAGTGTACCTGTATATAAATACCACTCCACTGACCAGAAGAATGCACATCTGGAGTAGAATTTGTGGCTTGGAAACTCACTGCAGAGACAATGCTCTGAAAACCTCCAGTATCTCATGCAAGCGCATCTCCCTTTCCTTTGAGGAAACATGGAATTTCATGCACAGAAGAGACCTTAAGAATCATCTTCTCTAATCCCCAATCATAGAATCAAACCAGTCATCTCTGCTATTTCCTCCTCCATGGGTGTTTTGTCAAAGACTTCCCTCTCGGAGCCACAGGGAGGTGGGAAGTGCTGCGACCCAGAGAAATAGAGCTAAAGGCATCCAGAAACTATTAGTACGACAGACCAAATATATGTATGTGATCCTTATATGCTGTGTATTAAATGTGAAACTCCATAGGACAAAAGCCTAACTCACAGACAAGCTAGCCTTGGCTGAAATTTGGGCATGCTGCCTACAGAAAAGGGGTGAAAAACACTGAAGACAAGTGTCATCTCCTTTGTAGTTTTGCAGATGCCATTTCTGGACCCGAAGACTACTTTTCCTCCATCTACTCATCCATCCACTAAACATTTACTGAGTATCTATTACATGCCAACTTACCACTAGATGCCAAAGATACAAAGATAGATGAATAAGATACCATCAGGAATTCAAAGTCAAGTTGGGGAATTAGACAATGACCGCACACCCCCCATCAAAAAAAGAGCAATGGCAAAAAAAAAAGTAATTCCTTTAAGGGAACAATCAAATAAGTCTTGTGAGAACTAGAAGGTAGGAAAATTTCAATGAGAAAAAAAGAGGAGGCTTTCCAACAGAGATACAGAGTTTTTAAAATCAAGTGCCTCACTCCCCTTGGTTTAATTTAATTGAACTCCTCTATCATGTTTTTCATATCCAACCATGTGTGTGATGTGGAGAAAGGTCTGGTGGGGTGTTAGAACCATTCTTCTAAAGAGCCTTGCAGTCAAAACCAGCACACTATCCCCATCATCTGAGGTATTAGAAATGCCGAACCTCCAGCCCCACTCAAGATCTTCCCATGGAGAAGCATTTGAACAAGATTCCCAGGTGATTCATCTGTGCATGAACAATTGAGAAGCACTATCCTAGAAGATGAGTAGAGCCTCATCTCTGGAAATAAGCTTTCCACAGAGTCAGGATCTCTCACCCAATAAGAGTGTCATTCAATGTCTACATTGAACATTTCCCAAACTTTCTGATCTCAGAATTCCTTTACATTCTTAACAGTTATTTAAGACACCAAAGAGATTGGGTTTATGTGGGTTATAGCTACCAACATTTACCATACTAGAAGTTAAAACTGGGAAACATTTTGTCAGTCCATTTTAAAACAATAAATCTCTACATGCTAACATAAATAATAATTGTTATGCAAAATAACTGTCTTTTCAAAAAAATTAGTGTGTAGAGTACCATGGTTTTACATATTTGCAAAAATTTTCAGCATCTGGCTTAATAGAAGATAGATGGAATCTCATCTCTGCTTCTCCATTACAGCTGTTGCCATATTACACATTGAGTAACCCCTAGACTCCACTATATCCTCAAGCAATGAGAGGGAAGAAGTTCTATTTTAGATTATGAAAATACTTTTGACCATATAGACCACAAGATCACACTTAGAACAGCTAATCTATCACATCCCTAGAGCTCTCCTCTCCTCACAAACTTTTACCTGTTGCCTCTAAGAAAACGCCATCACAGCGGGAATTGTGCCAATTGCAATGATTTATCACAATTGCAAAGAGAATTCTTAACTGAAGTTATTGAGACAAAGGATGGTTTCTTAATTATCTAAGTTGTTTGGATGCAAAGATTCCACATCCTCCCTTCAAAGACCAATTTAATGATCCTCACCACTGAGTATTATCTTAGTCAAGTCAGGTAACCTTTGTTAAACCTCTCTGGAGAGTATTGGCACCACTAACTCCAGTTTACAGGTACACTAAAAATGAAGGGAAGCTATGCATAATCAAAAATACTGTCAATTATCGATACTAAAGTGTTCTTACATACTTTCCACAACAGCTCTTGCTACACATTTAACATCTGAAATGTTGCGACTTTTTGTTTAAATGTTTTTACTTATGAAAAATTAAACCTAACTAGTGCCTTTTCTGTTTTACTCCTGCTTCCATGTTAGATCTCTGGTTTATCTTGCTACTATTTTGCCTCATTATCTCTCATTATCTTGTGCTCCAAGAACCTTATTTGTCTAATTTATTGTCTCAGTAACCAAGGGAAAATTGGCCCTTCTTGCTCCTGAAGCAAACTTTAAAACAAAATTCATAGATCTAAAAAGCACCTTAATGATCATCTAGTCCAGCAGTTCTCCATCTTTCCTGTATATGGGTATCCCCATTGCTTGGAAAATTAAAGGGAGAAAAAAATAATACCAGAGCCCCACTCCAGACTAAATAAATCCAACTCTTTGGTATGGATCCAGGCTTTGGAATTTTTTTTAAGGTCCACCAGAAGATTCCAACATGCAGTCAGATTTGAGAAACTATGATAAAGTCCAACTATTCACTTTACAGATGGGGGGCAGTGATGACCAGGAGGGGAAGAATGCTTACTTAGGATCACCAGGATAGAACTAGGATTTGAACACTACCTCTGGGCAAAAAGCACGACCAAGATTCTTCTATTAATTCTCTTAATTCAGAGCTCTTGAAACACAAACAAAAAGTTTATTCTCTTTCCCTTGCATAAAAGTCATCTTTCAAATAACTTTATTTATGTTCTATACACAATAAAATAGATGCACCCATTTCTTAAAGATTTTATTTATTTGAGAGAGAGAGAGAAGGGGCATGAGTGGGGAAAGAGGGAGAGGAAGAAGGACAAGCAGACTCCTCACTGAATGAGCAGCCTCATGTGGGGCTCAATCCCAGGACCCTGAGATCATGACCTGAGCCAAAGTTAGATGCTTAACCAACTGAGCCACACAGACACCCCAAGATGCATCATTTTAAGTTTAAAGTTTAACAAGTTAGGCAAGCATGTACACTCATGTTACTACTTCCCCAATCTTGATATAGAACATTTCCATCACCCCAGAAAGTTTCCCCCCACCTCCTGTCAGCAACATCCATCCCAGACCCCAGGTGACAATTACTCTGATTTCTGTCACTGTATCTTAGTTTTTCCTGTTTTAGAACCTTATATAAATGGAATTATACAGTATGCATTCTCTTATTCAACATAATTTTTTAAAAATTCAGCCATGCTGTATCCAGTTTGTTGCATTTTATTGATGAGATTTTCATCATATGGATATTCCAGTTTATCCATTGGGTTGTCCCCAGTTTGGGGCTATTACAAATAAAGCTGTAATGAACATTTATCTACAACTCTTTGGGAGGGCATACATTTTTATTTATCTTGAGTTAAAATACTGGAGTGGAAATACTGGGACCAAGGTGGCCTGGGAGGCAGGATGTGTAAAAGAAAGTGTTGCAGGGGCGCCTGGGTGGCTCAGTCGTTGGGCGTCTGCCTTCGGCTCAGGTCATGCTCCCGGGGTCCTGGGATAGGGCCCCACGTCAGGCTCCTCGCTCAGCAGGAAGCCTGCTTCTCCCTCTCCCACTACCCCTGCTTGTGTTCCCTCTCTCGCTGTGTCTCTTACTCAAATAAGAAAAAAAAAAAGTGTTGCCACCCTGCAATCATCCAGAGGTGATTCTGCATACAAGTGGGGTTGTTTATTCACATGGAGATGAAAATACTTTACAGGCATATCAAAAGGATTAGAGAGAATGTACATGGAGTAGCTGGTAAATACAGATATGTAATTAATGATAAGAGAAATAACTAGAGATGGCACTAGGTTAGACTAGAACAAGATCCCTGAGTTTCTCAGTGATATGCTTTTCCAGTTAGCTGCATATTGTTCATCTCTCCTCAACCCTCATCCAGTCAAAGGCTCCCCCTCCCCCTACACAACCCCAACACCCTCTCCTGTATTTGAAGGTGAGGCTATAAAATATGAACTACCTTCTGAAATAATTTTGAAGTGTTCTTTGGCATTTAATTCTAATAATTTGTAGTTCTCTTTGACAAAAGGATGAAAGGAAGGAGGGGTGGAGGGGGGAAATCCAGATAAGGGAACTCTCAGCACATGAATTCAGGAAAGGAGAAATGTCTACCTATTAGGCAATATTAGGCTGAGAAATTACCATGAGTGGTGAACCAAACCTACTGGTAGCAGTAAGTGAACCTGGAAATCATTTTTGGAAGATATGGCCCCATTTGGATTTAAGCCCTCTCATCTGGTTCTTCCTCCATGACCTACCTTTCCCTGTGCAACTTTTCACTCAACACCTTTAAGTGTTCAAATTAACACCTTCTTTTTCTAGGTCTACCACCCATTTCCTACCCCTCCTCATTCCTGTACCTCCCAGTACTCCTTCCACTTGTAGGACAGAGGAGCAAAATAAATGGCCAATAGCCAACATGTTCTATCACTCACTCACACACACACACCACCACCACCACCCTTATCTATGTTCAACTGTAAAAATTATGAATACTAAAGTTTATCAAGTGAGTCATGAAAAAATGCTATCATAGAATAAGAAGGCTTTTTTTCTCTCACAGTCTCCTCGCTTGTGAGAAGTGACCCACCACCACTGAGTTGACAAGCTCCAGATGTCACCAGCACCCCCTCACTGAGATGACTACTGATCATAATCACACCTCCCCTGTAAAACATCCTCCCTGCTCTGCCCATTAGGCTTTACCCTGATCAAGAGTCTTTCTAGAACTCTTCAGCTAAACCCCAGGCCAGCAGACAGTGCTTCTGCTTCTGCCTCAGCCAATTTGAAAGCATGCTGCCTATGAGATTTCCTGAGACACTCAGCTGCCACATTAAAACTGCATGAACCTTCCTCTGGAGACCTAATAATAGCACGTTTCATCTGTGAGCCACTTTATAAACATTAAGTGATTAAGCCACCCTCTATCTTCTCAAGCTCTGGGCTTCGGCATAGTGGACTTCACTCTCCACTGCCCTCAAATTACTCCAGCAGGAAAAAAACAAAAAACAAAAAAACAACAAAAACACCCTGAAAGCTGAAAGATCTTTTCTGGGTATTTTAGGCCAAGACATTAAGACGGAAGGCCTTGCAGTAACAACCCCTACTTGGCTAATAATATGGAGGGGGAAGGTATTTAAATCCACACTCCTTTTAAAAGAGACTGAATTGAGGTTCTCATCTCCCAAAGCTAGATTAGCAGAGAGAAGAACTTGACTCCATGGTCTAGAGCAAGGTTACTGAACTAGAGCCCATGGCACCAAATCCAGCCTGCAAACCCCACAGGATCTTATATAGGATAACCCCTATATTTTTATAAATAAAGTTTTATTGGAAGGCAGTCATGCTCATTCATTTACTTGTTATCTATGGCTACTTTTGCACTGTATTATCAACTGAGCAGTTGTGATGGAAACCAAATGACCCACAAAGCCAAAAAATAGTTACCATCTAGCCCTGTAGAAAAACTTTGCTGACCCCTGCAGAGTCTAAGGAACCTAAAGTTTATCCTCATCCTGTATATTCCCTAAATATCTTTAATCAATTCTCCTTCCCTTTCTGGGCTTCAGTTGTTACATCTGTAGACTGAATATTCTCTAAACTGACTAAGCCATCGCCTTAGGCTTATTCTCTCATTGTTCTCTAAGTATTAGCATCTCATGTGTTAGCTTCGTCTCATTATTACAGCTTACATCTTTGAGGGCAGGAATAGAGTTGTGCGTGTCTCATGAATCATTGTAGGCAGGAGGCTCTATGCTGAGCCCTAAATCCATCTGTGGAGTATAACTGAACTGACTTGAATCATATGGTTTTTTGTTTTTTGTTTGTTTGTTTGCAGAGAGATCTCACAGAATGAAGTCTTGGAAGTGATAGAGGCAAATGTGTTCTCCAACCTGTCCAAATTACATGAAATGTAAGCAAGATCCTGTGGGGTTTGCTCATGATTGTTGGCAGTAGGCTTAAATTTTGTGTATATCCCTGGAAGGCCCTATCTCTGCTCAATCCTTGGATCTCTAGAAATTCATTTTAAGGGGTTCCTGGGTGGTTCAGTGGGTTAAGCATCTGCCTTCTGCTGAGGCCATGATCCCAGGGTCCTGGGATTGAGCCCCACATCAGACTCCCTGCTCGGCAGGGAGTCTGCTTCTCCCTTTCCCTCTGCCTCTCCCCCTGCTCATGCACTCACACGTTCTATCTCTCTGTCTCAAATGAATAAAATTTTTAGAAAAAATTTCATTTTAAAATGTCAAAGTCAGCCCAAAAGGCACTGTCATGTGTCTCTCTGCCTGGTGATCCAGGTACCAGCTCAGAGCCTAGTCTTGTCCTGCTCCCTCCCTCCCAGATTTTCTTCAATAGACCCAAGAACCTTGTTCTGTGACTGAAGATACCTCTATCTCATCTTCTCATTTAAAATTATTCCAGGGGCGCCTGGGTGGCTCAGTTGGTTAAGCGACTGCCTTCAGCTCAGGTCATGATCCTGGAGTCCCTGGATCGAGTCCTGCATCGGGCTCCCTGCTCGGCAGGGAGTCTGCTTCTCCCTCTGACCCTCCCAACCCTCCCCCCTCTCATGTGCTCTCTCTCTCAGTCTCTCTCTCTCAAATAAATAAATAAAATCTTAAAAAATAAAATAAAATAAAACTATTCCAGAGTCAAAGTCCAAAATAAATCCCACATAATGTAGTTAAAGATAAGCAATCCTCACTTGAATACTAGCCCATGCCATATATCACGATGAAACCTTGGCCAAGATACAAAATCATTCCAAGACTTAGTTTTCTAACCTGTAAAATGAGAATAATAATAAAAGTGCATGGCACAGGATCACTGTGATGAATAAAGGAGATAAATATAAATTAGATCTAACACATCAACTGGCATAGAATAAGTATGTCATAACAATCCTTGGTTCTTATTATAACCCAATTTGCTTTCTCTTTTAACATTCTAGTTTTACACACCTGTCAATATTCATACAGATGCACTTGTTTCATACCAGCCTATAATTACCATAAATTAATTCATAGAATCATAAAATGTCAAGGCCAGAAGAGACTGTAGACTATCTGGTCCCTATTTTTCCAAAATATATTCTGTTTATCATTAAACACTTGGGAAATTGTTTTTTTTTTTATTTTATTATGTTATGTTAATCACCATATATTACATCATTAGTTTTTGATGTAGTGTTCCATGATTCATTGTTTGCGTATTAAGTGTTTTTTTAAAAAGGTAAATGACTCTATGGTCAAATAAGATTAGGAAACATTGGGCAAATAAAGTTAGATTCACTTACTATAAGAAAACTCAGAACCTATAACATGCAAATATATACTTAGAATCTCCAAGGAGGATATTTTATTAAGGGTTCTCAACCAATATCACTGGAAAGGTTTCTTCTGTGGGGCATGTATTAATATCTCACAAAATTCCCACAGAACATAGTTAGGAGAGCCACTGAACCACTTTTCTTAGCATTACAGATGAGGATGAAAGACACAGAGAAGTTGCAAGACTTATCTAAAGTTACCCAGCCAAATCCATAGCAGGATAAGGACTTGAAAATAAATCCCAATTCTGGTATTTTTTTAAAAACCTCTTAGCATTTGCCAAGCATATATACATGTACACATTCACATGATTCACATATTTGTTTAGAAATGACACTCGATCTGTCCATACTTGCAGACTGCCCCATCCCTTTTCCTTCCTTCTACCCACTCTGCCTCCCACCTGCATTATTCCTCAATGCCATTAAACCTCTGCAACTGATGCCTTCCCTCATTCTCCCCCATTGCCCTCCTGTTCCTTCCTTTCTTCTGTTTGGTCTCTCCTTGTCCTAGTTGGGAAAAGAGAGTTGACCAGGGTCTCAGACCCACAGGGAATGTCAAAGAAATGAATCAAAGGGCAGCCAGCTCTCTGAGCAGGGTCAAGCAAGCATCCCTCTCTGTGGTTTGGCGGGCAGTAGAGCTAATGGAACGGCTCTTTCATCTCTTCCCTGCACGGAGAGGTGCTCACCCCCATGTAGCACTGACTGTACTTAAAATAATTAATTACCTGGTACTTGGATCTGGATAGCTACAGGTTACTGCAATATAAAAGCTAATGAAACAGGGAGGAAGTAATTAACACAGAGCATCTCTGCAAATATACATTGATCCAGCAAGATGAGGAAAGGGCAGTCTCTCTCTGCTGGAATCCAAATGTGAACATGCTCACCTCCAGACTATTGATCAGGACCCAACCAAAGGCAACGAGGGCAGAAGTCACCACTTCCCATGAGCTCTGAGAGTAGCCTCAGTCTACAACATGAAGGGAATCACCAGCACATTCCCAGCTACTGTCGGCTGCAATTTCTTGGTTAAAATCAGAGATGTCCACTGCTTTTCACCTAATCTTTGTTTTCCTTTGCCTCTTTACTTTTTCCCTAATCCCCTTTTGTCCTTCACCCTTCCCCTTCCTCCCATCTTCTTTTCACCTTTTATTGTTTTCCATCTCATGCGCTCTTGTCTCCAGACCAGACAAAATCTCTTTTCCCCATGTTAGTCTCATCCCTGCCCTCTTAGCTGCCTCAGAGGAACCTTGAGGAGGTCTCTAAAAGACATTTACTGGTTAAAGATGCAGTGTGCTGTGTGAAAAGGACACACTCAACCAGTGCTTTGTTCAGTTATGATTAACACGTGCCAAGAGGACATTAGTTATGAGAGCCAAATGGGTTAATATTTAGTTTGCACGGTTTAGTGTAGTAAAAGAACTGCATGTGGTCTCAACTCTTTGTTGAAATGATGGATGGATGGATGGATGGATGGATGGATGGATGGATGGATGGATAGGTGAGTGACTGAGATACCTTTTGCATAATGTGAAAAATACTACAGCATTCCTTAATGTTGAGTTCATGTACTTGTTCTTTCCTATTTTACAGTAGAATTGAAAAAGCCAACAACCTGCTATATATCGACCCTGATGCCTTCCAGAGCCTTCCCAACCTCCGATATTTGTAAGAACTCTTATATTCTGGTGCCCCTTCTATAAACAAATTATGTTTTATCAAAACGTCCACTTGCTACTCTGGGGAGCAACTGCTTTTTATAATAGATGTGGGTTAACATAGAAGGGGGAGACACTTGCTGGTGAATTTTATTTTAGTTTTATAAGAGAGTTCCACTAATATAACTGCATTTTTCTTTTCATTTACTAAAACAGACATCATAAGGCATGGTTTGTGTTAATGGAATTGTCATATGTACCTCTTGCGGAACTCAGTCATGATTTAGTGTTAATAAGATGCAGCCAGAATTTGTGCTAGCATTTAGCTTTTGACCTTGACCTCAAAAGCATCTCATTTGTTCTGCATACATACATTTTTTTCTTTGATACATTATAGTGTTTTATTTTGTAAGTTTTAGTTAATAATAGACATAGTATTTTCTCAGCAGAGAGATTCCTAGTGTTTGAGTTCCATCCTTCGGGCATGTCACATCAGCAAAGACACTGCTTCTTCCATGCAAATGGCTTCCAAAATAGCTGAGTGCTTGACAGAGTGCTATGATAGGGCTCCATAAAATACCACATAAGAACTTGGGCTACAAGTCACACTAAGCCCATTCACCAGCTAATCACAGGCTAGAACTTAATCTTTCACAGCTTATTTCCCTGTCACAAGAATGGAAATAATAATGATAAATGCGTATCAGTACCTATTAACATAATAATGCATAACCACCACCACCCCCAAAAAAGAGTTTTAAAGCAACAGCTATTTATTATCTCTCATCTGTCTGTGAGTTGATCCATGGAATGTGTCTGCTGACCTGGACTGTTTGCCTGACCTCAGCTAAGCTCACTTAAGTAACTACAGTTAGGTGGCAGGTCAACATGGGGTTGGCTGCTGTTGATGGTCTCAGTTGAGAGGACAGATCTCCAACAAGAGGTGCTCATTTCCAGCAGGCTAACATAGGCTTGCTCTAATGGCAGTCCGGGGCCTTCCAACAGAGCTCAAGCTTGCAAGCCTCTTGAGATCTACACCCTGAATTAGCACACTGTCTCTTCTGGAGCATTTTGTTAGCCAAAGAAACTCATGGTGCCAGCCCTGATTCAAAAGCTAAAGAAACACACTCCATTTTTTTATGGGAAAAGCTGCAAAATCACAAAATAAGGTGTGTGGATACAAGGAAGGATAAGGAATTGAGGCCATCTTTGCAACCAAAGCATGTAAAAAGTTCTACACCCTGCCTGTAACATGGTAAATGCTCATATTACTATTAGCTGCTAGTGATACTTTGACCCTAAATTTTGATCCACCAGAACTGGAGTTAGTAGGTACAATGAGCAACACTGGGCCATTGTATACCTCAGCTCTGACTGACTAAGGGAATAAAAGATTTAACAGAACAGAATCTATATGACATGGAATTTCCTCTCCCTGATAGGAGCCCTGGAAAGGATCTGAGAAAGAATTAAGGCTGTTCACTCCTGAGTTAATGTCAGAGGCAGGACCAACGCTGCCCATGCAGTCACACAGGGCTCCATGCTCAAAAGCACCCCACACCCAGAGGGCCTCCCACTAGGTTTAATTCCCTGCTGCCACGGTCTTGAAATGCTTAAACATTTTTTTTTTTTTTTTTAACAAAGGGCCCTGCATTTTCATTTTGCACTGTGCCCCACAAGTGCCCCACTCAGGCTCAGAAGTCAGTGTTATGACCTCTTTTAATTTCAGACCTGGCAGTCCTGGCTTCCTAAATGGACTTTGCTATACTGTCTGCAGAAGCTAACCTGGATTAGGCACATAACAGTAGAGGAAATATGGGTTAACAGAGAAGGCATGGGCCTTAGAATTAAAAAAACTAAGACTTCATCTCCACCCCACCACTTACTCTTGGGCCAATTCCTGGACTTCTGAGATGCACTTATATAAGACCCTCAAGTGAGATATATATATGAAAATATTACATAAACTACAAAGTATTTGAAAACATTAATAAATGTACTGAGTATTTTGTAGGATGATTATTTCTGGCCAACAAAAGTCTACCAGTCCACTCTCAGGAAAAGTCCAGTAAGGGCTGAATAAGAGTTATGGTGGCCACTAAGATCTTCAGCTTTTACTTAATACTGTTTGTCATAAGTTCAAAAAGACAAGTTTGGGAAATTCCTTTACATTTCATGGAGCGGTATAGAAAAGAAAAAAAAAAAAAAACTATATATGATGGCAGAAGGACCGGATTCCGGGTGGGATACTGATATTAGGTAGACAGCAAAGTACCTTCTCTAAGCCCCAGTTGCCTTATCTGTAAATAGGGTGGGTTGTGAAAAACAAATAAGATTATGCCTGTAAAAAACGCCTTGCAAACTGTTTTTCAGTATACAAACTATAAGTAACTATACAAACAGGGGTGCCTGGGTGGCTCATTTGGTTAAGCATCTGACTCTTGATTTTGGCTCAAGTCGTGATCTCAGGGTTGTGAGTTCAAGCCCTGCTGGGCATGGAGCATGCTTAAGATTCTCTCTCTCCCTCTGCCCTTCCCACTTCCCTTGCTCATGTGCATGTGCTCTCCTCTCTCGCTCTAAAAAGAAAAAAAAAAAGCTATACATACATAAAATTATTAGTGCCTGTTACCCAGTTGGCTTATTTCATTCCTTCTTTTCTTCTTTCCCTTCCAACTGCCATCTTCCCTTCTTTCTCTCCCTTTCCTCTTAGAAAAAGTCTGAGTGGAATATGGGGGCCACAGAGCCTTTAATAACAGAATAAAATCATGTTAGGGCAAGCAAAGACATCCACAGGAGGACTGCCACTCACATACATGTAATGAGAAGCATTCCTTCAGAGGACAGACCCAAAAAGAAAACGACCCCTACACAGACATATTCCATAGTGTTGGATAATAACAGCACGAACAATAGCCAGAATGTTGCGCTGGGAGCATGTGAATAAGGGATGAGGAATCATTGCAAAGTTTGAAATCAAGAGATCTAGAATCAGACCCAATATTGGCCTATACATTATGGTCAACACCATCCACTCTTATTAATAAGGACCCTTAGGTTTCCCTCTACGGGGGTGAGAGCTGGGGAAGAACTTGGGAGGCTGTGGGCATGGAAGGTATAGCCCCAGGGGGAGGAATGGGAACTGTGACCAAATAGAGGGGCCAGGCTATGACTTTGATTCTGGAAGAGGCTAAAATCTATGCCATCAGTCATCAAATCCAACCCCACTCCCCCCCTCCCCATGTCCTTTTCTCACTTTGAGGTGTTGATTAGTCCCCAGTCCCACCTGGCTCCCCTGTCAAGTCCAAACAAAGCTGTAGGTGACCAGTTCCAGCCACATCCTTTCATAGGAGGAGGTTATTATTCTCAGAGCATTTGGGAAAAGAACTTGTAAGCAGTTTGGAGGAACTGTGTCATTGTCAAAGTATCCTCCTTGATTACTCTGAGAAAAATATTCATAGAATTCTACAGTGAGTAAAATTCTTTCACATTCACTGGCATGCTGATCTCCATCAGGAAGCGTGGTCCATCTTCAGTCTTTTGACTTTATTGCCAAGGGTGCGCTTTTCCCAGCTGCACAGTCTTCCTTAGGATATGGCACATGGTGACCCTGGGAACCCCAGCAACTCCGCACTCCAACGGCACTTCTACCAGCAATACTTCTATTTGGGGCTCAAGCTGTGGCCCTTTGAAAAATTTTCCATACCGATAAGGGATGTCAATTAGTTGAACCTCTAATCTGAACGAGCCCATAATGGACACAAAGCCCAGCTGAGCTTCCTTCTCCTTCCATGCTTACCTGTGTCTGAGCAGCCCTCATAATGGCCTCACAATCCAGCAGCCAGGTGGACGTAGATGGCTACGGTTTCAGATATTCTTTGGGATGATGAACTACTAGCCTCAAGGCGAAGAAGAAACACAAAATGGATGAAAGGATCCAAAGGGGACCAGTAGGATTGAATACTTGTTTATTTCCTGAAGCCAGGATAAATGTTTATCATCACAGCCACCAAAGCAGGAAATTACAAGGGGTTAGAGGTAAGTTTCCATTTGACTTGAATATCCTAATTGCCACACACACACACAGAAATGTTGTTTTGAAATTTTCAGCACTGATTCCATTTCGTGCTGATCATTTGATGACACAGAATTCAAGACAACTGGAAATCAATGTTCTTCATTGCTGCCTTCATACTTCACCGAGGAACCTAAAGTGGTTAGAAAAAAACTCATGAATAAAGAAATGTACTTTGACTAGAAGAATATACATCAAAGGATTCATCTGGTGCATTTTTTAAGTCAATATTGTATTTGCAGGCAATATTTCTTTCTGTACAGCTCTGCCTTCCTGGAGCTGACCTTTTGTGCATGAAAGATTACCTATTGATCTGTAAATAAGGTTTACACAATATTCTCTTGCCTTTGCATCCTGTCAATGTAATTCTCAGGCAGCTGGATATTGCTCTTTACTTCTCAATAAACCCTAATTCCATCTTAGCAAACCCTTCACACAGCTGAGAAGGGCCCCTCCCCAACTGACAACCATCTTCTACTCACACACAGGCTTGTTAGACCCTCCTTAGGATCCCTGTTAATGGTAGCCATACCATCTGCTTTCTCCAGCCAGGGATAATTCCAGGAGTCTTCACTGGGACTCACCCTAGCAATTCAGGCTGTTTCTCCCCATCCCTCTGCTAAGTCCTTCACTCTCTGTTCTGTATTGCTTTCTCATTTCATTTAGAATGAGTAATGAAAGTAGCTTCTCTGATGATAAAAGTTGAACCATATGTTGGACATCTCAAAGGACTCAATAAGCAGCACTGAGTAGTGCCACCTGTCCGGGCTCAGGTCTTGGCTCCCGCCCTTCTCAATTGTGTGACCTTAGGTAATGGTTTTACTTCTCCAAGCCTCAGTTTTCCTTTCTATAAACCAGGAATAACATTACCTGTACCTTTGTACTGTAGGAAAGAAGTTACTGAGAACAATGACTGACATTTAGAAAATTCTAAGTGTTAGCAATTCCTATTAAACTCTTGCCCCTGTTACTAGCTAAGAGAGCCCACAAAGGAGACTTCATCTCTTTGTACCACAGTTCTCTCCTATGCTTAAAAAAACCAAAGTAATACCTACCTTTTGAGATTGTTGTGAGGATTAATTTGATGATGGTAATGACAGCAGTGGTGATGGTAGGATATTTTCCCCCTCCAGTATTCCTAAAGTTTTTGAAAGCCTTTTTAACTTTTTGTTTTGCAAAGAATCCACTGACCAGCATTCAAATGTGGAAATACATCATTTGTACTTCTCAAAGGAAAAAGGCATCCTTCTTACTGAACTCCTGACATATCCAGAAAGGTCCTTCCAAACAAGCAAAACTGCATTACCCTTCAGAGTTCTAATGGAGAGCTCCTCACCCCTCCTTTTAATGTTTATTTTCAATACCTGTTGTCCACAATATCCCTTTGCCATCTCCGTAAAAATTAATTCCAGTTCTTCACACCACCAGCTGGTTGCATTATGCTTCCCACTTTTATGTTGATTTACAGTTTAATACTTTTTATCATACTTTATTGCATTGGAACCTCACATCAATCCAAGAAGTAGGCAGGGTAGTAAAAGTCCATGCATTTTGCAGCAGTAAGCTGGCCTTGCCTGTAGTCCCTGATTGCAGGACTCTTCTGACAGGAATGTGCAGTGTCCCTATGAATTGGAGTATTCTGTGTGTATGGCAAAGTTTGGCTCTCTATTCTGATGGGAAAAGGACCATATGAGGGTTTTTAAAAGTATGTACATAGTGGTAAGGATTGGTGCCTCCCCTTTTCTCCTCCATCATTTTGGATGTGAATTGGCCAATAAATAAAAACTCATTCAATCATTCAACAATCATTTATTGAGCTCATACTATATTCTAGGCTTTGTAATAGTTGTTGGGTATACAAAAAGTGCCAAGACAGATGAAGCCTCTGCCCTGATGGAACTTAGATTCTAGTTGAAGAGACAATGTTGGATAATGTTAGGTGGTGTTAGTAGTACACAGAAAGATAAAGCGGACCAAATAGAGAGTAATGTTTTAGAAAGGGGGTGGTTGAGAAAGGATGGAGGGGATGGCCTTGTGAGAGATATAGGAGACATCTATGGATGGCTATCAAGGAGCTCAGTCTTTTGTGGAGAAAAGGCTAGCTAGCATCCATTAATCCTTGGCAATAACACATCTGTAGAGCTGTGCAGTACTGGTCATATGTGAGAGGACTGACCTAATGCTTTGGGCTGGAGTAATCAGGGGACACTTCATGGGGGTAGGCAGCACTTAGCTGCAACTTGAGGGATAAATAAAGTTTGGAAAGACAGAAAAGGAGGATGAACCATGAGAGACTATGGACTCTGAGAAACAAACTGAGGTTTCTAGAGGGGAGGGGGCTGGGAGGATGGGTTGGCCTGGTGATGGGTATTAAAGAGGGCACATTCTGCATGGAGCACTGGGTGTTATATGCAAACAATGAATCATGGAACACTACATCAAAAACTAATGATGTAATATATGGTAATTAACATAACATAATAAAATTAAATTTAAAAAAAGGAATTTCCTGTGGAAAAAAAGAGATGAACAAATGCATTTAAAGTAAAAGGACCATGAAGCAGGCAGATGAAGGGGGAGAAACTGAGTCCCAGCTAAAAAGAAGATACACACTGAGGACGATGACTGCATTAAGATAGATTGGGTAAGATTAGAAAAAAGAAATTAAGGCAGGGGAGTTCAGGCCTACTACCACAGTAAAGAGTAGGCCATAAGAGATTTTGAGCAGCAGAGTGACAAGATGACAATGATTTGGGCTGTAGATTGACCAGGAGAAGGGTACAGACTATACACTCAAGGGAGACCTGCTAAGGGGCAACTTCTGTAATCCCAGGGTACAGTAATGGTGGCACCTGGAGGATTGGGGAGGCATGGTTCAACTGGGGACACATTTCCAAAAAAGAGATATGTGATTTACGTCTAGGTGAGACATGGACCCAAGGGACTGCAGGGATTTTGACCCTCACCTCTAGTAACCCCCAAAGCCTTCCTTCTCCCATGCCTCCCCTAACCACCTCCCACATAGAACCATCCTGCAGATGGGGCCAGAAGTCCTTTTACACAGGGGCTGGTGATTATCGGAAAGAAATTATTAGCTATCTCCCTGGCTGTCAGTATTGTAAGGATCTAAGGATGTTGTCATGACTACAGAAATGTTTGGGCACAGTGGAAATTATACAATTGTTTCTTTCATCAGTTAGATGTCTAGCAGAGCCAACTCTGCCTGCCATTGTCAATGCTAGGCAAACTATGGTCAGATTTTCCTTCTGAAATGCTGAAGTTCAGGATGAGATTTCAGCCTGAGCATGTCAGTTCAAGGAGGGCAAAAACCTCCTCTTAACTGAGGGCCTGATCATCAAGAAGGTGATGTTTTCATACTGCTCACCTCCCCTCCTCATTCCTCTAACCTGTTCCCTGTGTTTTCTCCTACAAGAAGCCTGGGTCTTTTCCATCAGCAAGACTATTACTTGATCCATCCGTGTACATCAATATGTTCAGGTCTTGATGTTCTTCTTCCTAGAGGAATTTCCATTTTTAAAAGAGATGCCTAGAAAAGGCAATGTGAAACCCAAGAATTGATAATGATAGACTCCAGGTATGGAGGTTTCTGGAGGGACACATAAGTCCCAAAGGATCCCCCCCAATAGCACATAGACAACCATACTCAACCCACTTGTGGATTCTCTGAATTGTTTTCTCATTGCATATACCTTCTCATGAGGTAGGTGTATCCTCACCTCGTTAATTCTGAACTAAGGCCTGTCTGTCATCACCAGAAGTCAGATGTAAAGACAAGTCTAGCGAGGATTCAGAGAGAAACAAGTCTCAGATGAGCTGTATGAAGCTCAGCCCTGATGTCTTCCTCAGTGCTAGCATAGCTCCCACTTCCCCCGACAGTGATGACTGATCCTTTTAGGTCTCAGTTTCTTCATCTGCAAAATGGACATAATATGCTTAAAGAGGTTAATGAGAAGAGGAAACTGGACTACACATCCTCTAAGATCTCTTCTAACTCTCTAGTCTAAACCGTGATCTTCACAAATCTGGGGCTCCCGGTGTGGCTGCCGGTTCAGCCTATTCAGACCCAGCACGAGGCACCTTGCATGGAAGGAGAAATTCTTTCTGCAAGTGGGAAAATACAGCATCCTGCAGAACACTGTATTTCCCAGATCAGGCTCCTCTTCTCTAGGATTCACGTAGACCTTTCAAGAGCTGAGATCCTCCGGGTACATTAAGAACTTAAACCAGCTAGAGATTTACTCTTAAATTAGGAACAGCAGCTGCTCAACTCCTGGAATTAAAGGACAGGCATAGGATCTATCACTGCCACTTCAGTCCCTCACACATGAGCATAGCCAGCCTCAGCAGAGGCCGGGAGACCATAGAAGTGGGGGTGAGGCTTAAAAGGCAGACAGCAGTCGGCAGCCACTGGAGCTGGCCTGGGAGGGCCAGATCCCAGCAGGGGCTGCCTCAGGCACAGGCAGGAGGAGCGACAACTCCAACAGCAAACCTGAAGGGCATCAGGCAAAGCAGCACCTCCATGAAAAACGAACTCCTGCCTCATCTCCCACCACTGCAGTCTCAATGTTGGGAGGTTTAAAGGGTGTTTTTGTCTTTTGCAGACCCTTTTACATTTGCAATTATCCCTGGGAGACACCACACATTAAGAGGTTGGAGCTAACACAGGACTCTCCCTAAGGATTGGGGGCAGCCCCTGGAGGCCAGGATGGGCAGCTGGGGCAGGCAGGACAAAGACGGAGAGAGGGCGACACAAGAGAACTCTAGTTACCAGATTCTGTGCTACTCCAAGGTGGGAACTAGATTGTCTTCATAGCTAGATCCCCAACTCCGGGCATTAAAAAAAGAAAAAAAGGCACTCAGCTCTTCATTTTTCCTTTTAGAGGATGCTGACTGTGCAGCTCTCATGCACCTGGTTCTCGCCTCCCTTTAATACCTGTTGAGGGACCCACTTTTTCCTTGCTGCCCTCATTTATCTCATCTGCTTTTTCTTTCACAATGTGTGTTCGTAGGCTATCGGCTAAGAACAAAGACATGAAAACCTAGGCATGTTCTAGCAGAATGGCCCCACTGCTCCCAAACTCTCGACATGCCTATCTGGGAAGAGGTCTTCCCCAGGCATGGGTGCAGAAGGAACGCAGTCCAGGGGACTCAGCTCAGGACTGGGGAGCAATGAAGTGGCGGGAGATATCACCACCTGAGTCTGCTGTCAAAAAATCCATAGTAAGGGCTGTGTTTAATTCATCTCTGGGCCCCCATGGGGCACAGGGTTTGCACATAGTAGGCCCTTAATGAAAATGCAGGTCTGAGTTTGAACCTGTCCATCTGGGTAGGGGAAGGGAAGAAGCTGCTGTTTTTAGAGGACTATCTGAGGGCATTACGGAGTGTGAATGCTGAAGTGACAAATGCTTTAAGGAAGAATATCTTCATCTGCAGCAGACATTACAAAAATGTTCTGCTGTGGCTTAATCATGAGTTCACCCATAGAGAACACCCTGCAAAAAAACGTTCATTTCAAGAGGCAGTGAGCTCCTCCCTCACCAGTTTGGGTTTCAAAGATAGCAGAGCAAGGAAGACAGCAGGATGTTTGGGGGGGTGGGGGCTGCGGGGAAGAAATCAGGTGACTCCCCCCCCCCTTAGCCAAGGTCAACCATCGAGGTCTCTTTGGACAAGGAACAAACCACAGGAGCCAAGTGGACACAGAGTCAATCTGCAAGACACCAAGAAGAGCCATAGACCCAGCTTCCAGCCCTGGTCCTGCCAGTGAGAACCAGACCCCTCTGGGCCTCAAGCACAATGAGGAGAAAAACCATGTTCCTCTCTACTTCCAAAGGTTGTCATAAAGAAGGAAAAGAAAGGGAGAAGATAAAACAGGGTATGGGACTGCTTTTAAAGTCTGAAGCAGCAAAAAGAGCAAGAACTGCTAACTGGAAGAGGCTCTGATGGATATGGGGATGGGTAACAGGAATTGTAACTTAGAAAGAAAGCACTTGCACTTAGTATTAGTTGATATAGTCTTACAAAAGTCCTGCGAGAGGGGTGCCTGGTTGGCTCAGTCGTTAAGCATCTGCCTTCGGCTCAGGTCATGATCCCAGGATCCTGGGATCGAGCCCCGCATGGGGCTCCTTGCTCAGCGGGAAGCCTGCTTCTCCTTCTCCCACTCCCCCTGCTTGTGTTCCCTCTCTCGCTGTGTCTCTATCAAATAAATAAATAAATAAATCTTAAAAAAAAAAAAGTCCTGCGAGATATTTTCTGATGGCGCCACTTTATGGGTGGTAAATTTGAGGTTCATGGATGGTGACTGAATTGCCCAACCTCACAAAATGTGATTAAGAAACGATCCTAGGGCACAAAAAATAGGGAAACTGGTATTTATTGAGCATCTATTCATCTCATCTAACAATCTTCCAAAAATAGTATGCGTGTATCTTGCCCAATTTACAAATGAGGATTTTGAAGCTCAGAGATTATGTACTTGATAGAATGGAAGCCAGGAATGCCTGCCTCCAACCCAGTTCATCCCACTTTCTGGCACACCACAGCGGGGAAGGTGTAGAGCATGGATGAAGCCAACATAATGTACTCAGTGTTCTGAGCACAAGACTGACACCTTATTAATGTTTGCCATTTGGAACTTGTGATCATCTACTCAGGCTGAGTCAAAGTGTACCTAAGAAATAACTTCTTAAATAATTTTTAGAAATGAGTCGTGAGGAAGGGTGTGCAAACTGTTTAAAATATTAACTCTTTTGTGACTCCCCTATGTATTTTAAAAGTAACTGCTTGCCACAAATTGGTAGCTTGATTCAAGTTATTCTTACATTGGCATCCAAGCAGGTCCCAAAAGGTTGCCACTTGGCAATGCTGTGTTGGCAGTGAATTTAACCTAGAGAGAACTTAAGATTTTAAAAGTCCTTATGTAGCCAATGTGCTATAACAGAAAGAACATTGCAGGAAAGGCACAGGACCCAGAGTGCAGAGTTCAGATGCCATTTCTTCCACTTTCTAGCAGACCAGTCAAGAAAACGGAGGCTTCGAAAGTTTCAGTTATCCATAAAATGGAGCTAATAATACTACCTTTCTCCTAGAGTGTGAGCAGGACTAAAGGACTTCCATACAGGAAGGCCTTTATAACGCGGCCTAACCCTTGCTAAGGTAATTGGTTAACTATGTGTTAACTATGATTCTTTCTGGTTTGAGTCTAGAAATACGATTTTTTTGTAATGTCTCTGAGCACTGCCTCCCTTATCTCTAAGATGCAAATCATAATCATGCTCATCTCAGAAACTCACTGTCAGGTCACATGACATAACACACAATAGCTTTGTCAATCATATGTGCTACACACATGTAAGCCAAGGTCTGTTCCAGTCCTTCCTTCATCAGAGACACATCTGGATCAGAACTGTGACCTGTGTAATCAGCTCTTAAGACTGCAGTTACTTCCCAAAGTAGTCCTCTGGTCTACTGTCATTGTAGTCAGCCTCTCACCTGGTCCAAGTCAGACACTGGTCTCTACGTCCCCTAAGCAGGAAGAGACGGCTATAAAACCTGCCACTTGGTCTTCTTCAAGTCCCTTTCTCAACCTATGTGAAGCAGCTAGCCACCCCCACACTTCCTCATGGAGGGGCATGGGAAGGGCCTATTCACAATCGTCCCCAGATGCCCTTCTTGCAAGATCTCTACACCATTTTTGTGTTCAATTTGCATGAGAGGTTAAGAACTATGTAACTGGAATGTAGCATCTCTCATCCCTTGGTGTCTCAGGCAAAACCAACATGGATATCCTGTTACGTGAGATATGCCCTAGCTAAGGATACAAAGGTATCCTACAGCATGCTCTGAATTGGAAGCACAAATAACATCAACAGTGACAGCTAGCTGCACATTAGCCCATCATAAACTTTAATTTTTTTTTACATTCAGGCCCGTTTTGTCTAATATTTTTCTTCAGTTTCCTTGATTCAGTTTGCCATTAGAGCATATGATTTTTTTGTACCCAGCCATGGTATGTGTAGAGGTTAATAGTTGGGCTGGGAGCATGAATCTTACTCTGTGGCTAACATATTCCATACCATTTTAGAGGAGTTACTCAGATTCTCTTACCTTACCTCTCAAGGTGGTCATCTAAAGGGGGCCACCCTAAAAGCTCTGAAGATGCAAGTAGAAAGTGAGCCAAAGTTCACTTGACACAATGATCCTTCCTTGGGTTCAGCTAACTTGCTGGAGTGGCTTATAGAACTCAAAGAAACATTTTGCTTACTAGCTACCAGCTTATCATAAAGGGATATAACTCAGGAACAGCCAGATGGAATAGATGTGTAGGGCAAGGTGTGAGGAAAATATTTAGAGCTTCCATGACCACCACTCTCTCCAAATCTCTACATGTTCATCAACCCAGAAGTTCTGCACAATGAAGGGGGACAAACATGAAATATTTGTTTCTTATTACAAATTTCAGTATCAGGCCCCGGATGAAGCAACCCTTCCAGGCATTTAGTTGGACAGATTTCCAGAGGTAAGGAGCCAAGTGCTTAGCTATACAGTCCATTCATTCCTCTGTGGCAATCTTCATAATGAATGACAGTCAATCATTATGCTAAGCCTGATAATATTAACAGCCCCAAATTTATAGAGTAAGAAAGATGTGGACTCAACCTCCAGCTCTTCCCTCCTTATGTGTAGCTTTGTGAAAATTACTGGACCTCTATCAGCTGAGCCTCCTCCACTCTGATATGATTATGGTAATGATACCTGTCTCCTAAGGAGAGAAGAGGAATAAATAAAACGATCAATGTTAAGTGCTTGGTGTGGTGCCTGGTGCATAGGAAATGTTCAATAAATGTTGACCATTATTATTATTAATCCTATACCTATCGAGAGCAACACAAATCTATTACCATTTCCACCTGGCAGCCCTTCAGAATTACAGGCTTCTTTTTCCAAGCAAAATATCTTACACATTGGACAACATGGTCTTGATTCTTCACCCCATCAGGGAAGAAAAAAAAAAAAAAGCAAACATACATCCCCAAATAACCTTATTTATAAAGTAGATACACATACAATTGCAGTATTAATGTGCACATGACAAAATATACACAAAAAATATTTAAGCATGAAACCAAGATGAATAAATAATACGCTTTTAAGTTTACATCTTGTCTCATTATATAATATTTTATATGGCACAAAAAGCCTATTTTGCTCTCACTAATTATAGTGAAAATATTTTTAGAGAAAGCAATGTCATAGGATGTGCTTCATTATTTTTTAATCCTTAGTTTAACACTGGAGAAGCAGCTCACAGGTCGTTCAATACTAGCTTTCGAGGTCTGTCAAAGTTGAGAACAAAGTGTCACTAAAATAAGTAGATCTCATGGAAGACGAGCCTACAGCAGTACTCTGAGTCATCAGACTCAGTGTTCAATCCTATACTTTCATGCTAATGTGTTTATGAAATTCAGGTAGGAAATTTTCTTACAAACTACCTGGAAGATATTGCATTTTTATATTTCCAGTGAATGTGTTCAAAACTCAGTGAAAAAACTTGAACAGGTTAGAAAGTTGTTTCCATAATTTTAAAATATATGAGTTTTCATCAATGATGACATGTATCATTTTCAGCAATAAATTATTTCCATTCTTTTTTTTCCAAATTGTCCCTACATAGCATAAATTTCTTCAAATGCATTGTTTTCCTCCTCATTATTAATATATCACCTTCCTGGGGTGCCTGGGTGGCTCAGTTGGTTAAGCAACTGCCTTCAGCTCAGGTCATGATCCCGGGGTCCTAGGATCAAGTCCCGCATTGGGCTCCCTGCTCAGCAGGGAATCTGCTTCTCCCTCTGCCTCTGCCTGCCACTCCCCCTGCTTGTGAGTGCTCTTTCTCTCTCTCTGTGTCAAATAAATAAATTATTTAAAAATATATATATATATTTATATATATATATCACCTTTCCCTTAAAGAGACAAATCTAAAGTGCCTAATTTAAAAATATCTGCTCTGTAGCATTATTTCAAATTCATTTGTTATCACAGAAAATATAAACCTATTTGGATCACTTTTATTTTTGTTAAAAATGTCTAAGTCTTCAATTTTGTCAATTCTTTGCAGTAATTTTCCTTGAGATGACCCACAAACTTCTAGGTGATAATAAAATCAGGACCCAGAAACACAGAATCAGACAGGCAAGAAGGTTGATTCAGGTACCTTTATCAGAAGTAGCCAAAGGAAATTAGAGGGCGCAAGAAGAATCTGGGAAAGGTAGCTGTGGCTTCCTGGTGTTGCAACAGAGTACAAGGAGCCTCGGGCAGCAGATAACAGACCCACCCGCTCTGGCATCATGGAGGTCCCACAGGGACAACATTGACCTGGATGTGGAAATGCCATTTCAGTACCCATGAGAACTGGAAAGAAGCAGGACATGGTCCAGGTCCTAGGGGAACCTGGAAATCATGCAGGGTCTTGGTGCAACTGGAATACAAGGCTGGAGAAAGACCAAGAACAGTGCCTGAACATGGTGCTAAGGTTTCCTGTAAGGTGCATCTTATCATTTCCCTGAGTACAAGATGAAGGATCAGAGTCATAGAGACATCACCTAACGCTCTTAAGGCCCCAGATCCTCTAGCACTGGAGATGCTAGTTTCAAAAGCTTTGCTCTATGCTCTAAGAAGAGGACCAGAGTCTGATTATTAAGCCAGGATATTAGGTCAAAACAGAATATGCAGCCACGTTAACAGGGCTGAGCTCTTTAAAATCCTGCTCTTGGGCTCATTAATTCCGCCCCCATTACTAAAGAGTCTATTTTCCATGGAGGCTGGTGGGGGGGGGGGGGCAGAGTTTAAGCTGAATATGTGTTAAATGGGCCCAGTTTTTGAAGTTAGGAGATGGGGGAGGCAGGAAACCAGGCTCTCCACTATCTCATGTAATTCTTTACATAAAGTCATTGTACAGAGAAACTGAGGCTCTGAAAAAGCAAGTGAAGTACTCAGTATCATCCAGCTGGTAAGAGGAAAGGCATTCAAGTCCAGGGTCCCTAATGTTAAGTACAAGCCCCTTTTCATTGTACCACAGCTTCTTACACACTGCCATCTAACTCCAAGATTGTGGGATTCTACCTAACAATCTTTATTTAGTGATTCAGAGAGTACACATTAGCTAGCTAGCATCTTATATAGTGGTGACGTATGCAAAAATTCAAATTCCCAATTGGTAAGGCTCTGTGGTAAATAGAAATCTCAGTATCAGTGAGCCCAAGGTAAGAAGTCTTTTCGTGTATTAATCAAGCACAGTCTATTCTCCTGCTTATCCATCATTGGATAACTATCTTCTCCCAGAGTGGTCAGGAGGAAGAAGTTCATTTTATCTAGGAGACTAAATAATATAATTAAAATGTAAAAAGAAAGAAAAAAAAAAGACTCAATTAGGTGCAAACAAATTCCCTATCATGGGAAACCAATTAGAAGGTAGAAAAAGGAGTTCAATTTCAACAATCAGCCTTAGCTTGTAGGAAATGTGCTTTGGCAAAAATTATAGACCCCTAACCTGAACACATAATTGGCAGTATACACTTCCTAAATCAAATTTGCCTAAAGCATCTCAATTGGGCCCTCCAGTCCCTGGCATGAACTCTATTTCGGCCTCAGTTCACAGATTAAAAGAGTTGATTCACACAGTCTCAGAACTGATCATTCCCTGCCAAGAATTGTATTCTTGGCTAGCATGTGTGATGGAGAGGGTCTTTCTTCCCTGACTTCTCTCAGTTCAGTGGATTATGCATTAGGGTCTCAACCACCAATTGGTTTGTCCTGACCACAACTATTAAGCCCAGTGTTATGGGATGGTGAAAACATGGGCTACCTCTGCTCAGAGAGTCCTCAAGTCATACTTCCTCTTTCAGCACCTTAAGGTCCACATTCCCCTACGTAGTTGTAAAGGCTTAAGATACTGCCTCCTCCTTCCCTGTCTGTTCCATCTTCCTCTGTTCCCCCACAGCCCTCCTGTGGTTAAGCCACTTGCATTCACTTCTCTCATTCAGGCCAATAAAGCTCTATACTCACCCAGAAATCTGGTTTTCTTTCCTTCCTACAAGAAGTCCTCCATGACTGTTCCAACCCACATTGTTCTCCCCTTCTCTGAATTCCTAAGACACTCAATAAGTAACATACGGTTTAGCACTACACCAGTCTGAGTATTTCATCTGTACTAGCCTGAAGTCAATTCACCTGCAAGCTTTCTGAAGTCAGGAGATGGTCTTTGGTATGCTCTCTTGGATGGGACAGAGGTTGTATGGAAGGAAGGCATATAGTCCAAAGCAATACAAGTAAGAGCACACACAGTTTTAGAGACAACGACTCGTTAATAAAAGCACTAATGATGTTTACAACAATGAGCCTCAGAGCTGTGGAGTCACCTGTCCATAAAAGGCAAGTATAGCACTTGCTTTGGCAGCAATATACTAAAAGGCAAGTCCATTATCTTGTTACGTGGCAGCACATAGTGGGAATTTTTCCCATCAATAGAAGGAACCTCACTAAGTTCACCCCGACAGAAGCAGTGCCCATTTTCATTCCTGTGACCTAAAGATTAGCAACAGTTCAGCATGAAAGGTGTTAACACTAGCTCAGAATGTGAAACTCACTGTTGAGAGGGGATAACTGTAAGCTTTTCTTTAGAAGATCCTTTTGCAGAACTTAAATTTGCTGACATTTTACCCTCAGGCCTTTACCTGTTTTTGAAGATAAACCACAGTTGAGTGAATCAAAATAATTTTGCAGCAGTCATTTGACCAAAGCAAACCCATTGAGATATAGGAGCTCCTAGGTGATTACCCACTTCCAGCTTCCATCAGACATGAATTTATTGGTCAAAGGGGAAAAATGAATTGAAAACTAAGTGTTCGTTCGAACTCCATTTCCCGAGTTATCTCGGGGTTATGGAGAGTCTTAGCTATAGAGTTATCACCAATAATCCATCTCACTAGATGGTCACTAAATCTTCTTAAGTGTCTTAAACCTAGCAGTACTGGAATAATTTTAACCATTTTGCTGTGTATTTTCTATAAAAACCAAAGATTTCAATGTGCAACTATAGACATTTACAGATATCCCTTAAGTATCGTGGCTTCAGAAGCTCATGCTATTGATATTAAATAATGTACCATTCTCACTGACAATCATAAATTCTTTCCTCTTTTAATGCTGTAGAAGTCATATTCATTAAGAGAGAGAGCCAGGTTACCATCCATATAATGTCAAAAACATCAGGCATGATGAACACAGGTAGCGAATGATTCCTTTTCTTGTGCTCATCTCTTAACAGCACATAGCACATTGCCTGGCCTGATAAACATCAAGCATATTATATGTGCCAACCACTGTGCCAACACTGAGTTTTCAGGAAAAACATGATTTCTGCATCCATACCATTCACAATCTAGTGGAAGAAAATGATATTAAACAAATAAACACAAAATGTATAGTTTAGAATTTTGATGGGTGCTAAAAAGAAAAAAATGGTAAAGAAGACATGATTATACTGGGACTAAATCAGAGGCCTTAATTTAAATTGGCAGTCAGGGAGCTCTTCACTGAAGAAATGAGATTTGCAACTGACCCCTGAAGCATCAGTTGAGAGGGACCAAGCAAGGAGTGGGTGGTGAGCCTTCCATATAGAGCATGTCCAAATGCCAATTTAGTGTATGTGAGGAAATGACTGAAAGCCACTGGGGCTCAAGTGCAGTGGGAGGATGGCATGAGATAGGGTCCAAGAGTAGGTAGTAAGAAATATAAATTCTATAGTGGAAATGAACTAAAGAAAAGCAGAAGACTAAAACAATCTGATTTACTTTTTTTTTTTTTTTTTAAGAATGCTCTGGATTCTGTATGGAGAATGGGTTAGAAAAGGACAAGACTATGTGTATGGGAAGCAGGAGTCTATTGCAGAGATCTAGAGGAAAGATGATGATGGCTTATTCTAGGAGGGTATCAGTAGTGTTGGAAGACATTGTATGGAATCAAGAAATCTTTTGGAAATGGAAACTAAGAGGATTTTGAGATGTACTGATGTTGCGGAGTGAGGGTGAAGAAGACAAGTGTAACTGTCATGTTTATAACACACAACTGATAGATGGTAGTGATATTTTTGAGAAAGAATTGAGGAGGAGTGGTTTGATGGAAGTAGCGAGTGAACAAATTTAGTTTGCTCTGTCAGTGGGACATTCAGAAGAATATATAAAGAAACTTGAATTAGAGACAGACTATAGCAGTCAGAAGTCAAGTATGAACCTATGAGTTGTCACCATATTGATAGTACTTAAAGCCATGGGAAAGGAGATCTTCCCAGCAAGATTATAAAGAAAAAAGGCAAAAGGCTCAGGGTAAAGATGGAGTCAAAAATAAAAAGGAGTAAGAAGAACAAAACAAAAGAGTGCAAAATGACAGAAACTAACAGGAAAGGGAAAAAGTACTGAATTCTCCTAAAAGATGTTTTAAAAAGAGAATTTAAATTGCTCATTAGATTTATTGGTTATGGATTGGTGCATTTGGCACATAACAAAGTAAGCTCTGGTGGAGAGATGTACCATGAAAAACTTGGGAGGAGGTTGGAGAGGAATGGGATAGAAGAAAATGAAGACAAAAGATACAGAACTCTTTCTAGAAACTTTACAATAAAGGAAGGAAGAGAAACAGGGCAGGCTGGGCTGCAACTGGAAACAGATTTGGAGTAAAGGGTAACAACAACCAACAGGGAATCTATGTAAATGTGAGATTCAGTGCAAGTTGGTATTTGTCTTAGCCTAGGTGCTCTAAAACATGTCTGAGGAAGGACTTATATGGGAGTAGTTTATTTTTATACTCAAACCCAGAGAAAGAGATTGGATGACTAAGGAGAAGAAAACAAAGAGGGAAAGCCACCTCAGGAATTTATTATCAGCTCATCACCATCAGGTAATGGGGGTTCAATCATGCTAGAGTCCCTCTTAAGTGTCATTTAGAATATATTCAGAATTCTTCACCCAAAGAATGGAAGAGAGGAGTTGACCACTAGTCAAAAGTTGCCCTGTGGGGTATTAACTCTCTTGCACTTCCTGATTTGTATTGTACATGTCTCTGAATGGTAGAGAAGCTTCCTTTAAGTGTCCCACTCAGAGGTGGTAGAGAAGTCCAGGGCAGAAAATGAGACAATCAGTCCAACTGCAACCAGTGTCTGCCAAGTTAAGTCTGTATGTAGCTAGTTGCTATGGTAACAGCTAGAGTAAAAGATGGACCAAAAGGATGTGAAGCAGGGCACAAAGGTGTCTGACAGAATGTCTACCTTGATATTCATGCACACCACATCCTTTCCAGTCTAGAGAGATGAAATGCATTGTGTCTAGCTCATGACAGAGCTGGCACATAGGTTCTACTGATTCCTGGCCTCCAGACTTCCCTGTGTCTGTTTAAGATTAATTACTCTAGGTAGCAGCAATACTGGACAAGTAAATTAACTGAATAAGGATTTTTATATATTCTCGGTGACAGATTCAAGAAATGTTTTGGAAACATCAAGTAACTCAATATTTTATGAGTACATACTACATTCAAAATCTGTACATGGTAGTATAGATTGTCAGAGAATATTAAATATGGTCCTTGCTTTGATATCTCATTAAGGGAATAGTGTATAGACACATGAGAAGAGATATAAAAATGGCAGAAGACTGGATATGATTAAATAACAAATGTGGAATAGGACTGTGTCAAGCTAGTATATACTTATTTATGGCAATGTTTCTGTTTAGAATGAGTAGAATCTCAGAGATTAGGGAAAGCAACTATGAAAGCCATTTGTTTTGGTAGAAACCTCAGACCCCCAGTATTAGCAGAAACTATCTGGGTAGACAAACTAGAGGTCATTTTTACTTTCTTCTGTAAATGTTTCCATATTTTCCATAACTCCCACAATAAACATGTATTGCTTTTATATTCAAAGAGTATTTTTAACATAACCAAAGGATGAGGAACAACTAGAATTCTCACCCATTGCTGATGGCAATGCATAACGGTGCAGCCACTTTGGAAAATAGTTTGGCAGTTTCTAATAAAGCTAAACATACACTTACCACACAACCCAGCAATCCTACTCATAGGTATTTGCCCAAGATAAAGAAAAATGTTCTCTCTCCTCCTCTCTCTCACATGTGCACAGACATGTGTGCATACACACCACCACCACCACCACCACCACCAATGTTTAAAGCAGTTTTTTTTTTTATCACAAAAACTGGAAATGACCTACATGTCCTTCAAATGGTGAATGGATCAATTGTGGTACATCCATACAATGGAATCCTATTTAGCAATTAAAAAAAAAACAATGAACTAGGGGCACCTGAGTGGCTCAGTCGTTGGGCGTCTGCCTTCTGCTCAGGTCATGATCTCAGGGTCCTGGGATCGAGCCCCACATCGGGTTCCCTGCTCGGCAGGAAGCCTGCTTCTCCCTCTCCCACTCCCCCTGCTTGTGTTCCCTTTCTCGCTGTGTCTCTCTCTGTCAAAAGAATGAAATCTTAAAAAAAAAAAAAATGAACTAGTGATACACACCACATGATGGAAGAATGTCAAATGCATTACACTGTGTCAAAGAAGCCAGATTCAAGAAGTTGTGTAATATATAATTGCACTGATGTAACACTTTGGAGAAGGCAAAATTATAGGAACAGAAACTGACCAAAACAGAGGAGGACCATATCAAGGGCTGTTGAGTAATCAAAAGAATTGACCAAGATGGATTCTACATGGATCACCGAGAACCAAGAGGGAATAAAACATCTGAGAACAATTAGAGAAGCCATAGGCAGAATTCACGGACTCTGAATATAGAAGCAAAGATACCACAGTCTAAAGTCATAAACCCAAAAGGACAAATGATCCTTCACAATGATGTATGTACCAGTGAAGATTCTTTAGATTGCAAGTGACCAAGACCAACTCTGGCTTGAGTAAGCCACATAGAAAAGAAAAATGGTGGTGAGAAGGATTCTGAGAAACTCACAAGAGAGGGAAATGCTAAAGACCAGAGTGTCAAGCAACTCTCATGTGCCTTGAAAACCTTCACCACTGCTGTGGCAGCCAGGTCCACCCAAATTTCAATCAGCTTAATGCAGGTGCAAGTGGATATCACCTCACCTGGCCTTGCAGACCTCTCATTTCCTGTCCTGGGTCTCCTTACTCACTAGGCACTCATATAGCATGCAAGCCGTAAGTAAGGAGTTAACACCATGGGGACACATCTGACCAATAGGAAATAGTAGTCCATGAATAAATGTTTCCCCTATTCCCCCAATTCAGAGCAACAGTTCTGAGATCCATTTTGAAAGTCTCCTAAATCAAGTACTTGGCATTAAGGGCCAGTAACCAGGAGCAGTGGCCAACTCAACAACTTATCTTTGTATTGATTATCTTTCTTCCCTGTTTTATTACTGATGTCACAAACTCTCTAAACTCATTATCAAAGATACCATCTACAGGCCAGGTTTCATGTCAGTCTCTGCTTTCTGGGGAACACAGACCAAAATAAGCAGACCTTGGGAAGGATCCATTATAGCTCTGGACATTTCAGCTATAGAAATTTATGGACTGTCTCTTAAGGGTGATGTCATCAGTGGACTCAGCGCTAACCAACCTCCAACCACTTCCCAGGAGACAGTCTGATTCAGCGAGATTAGGTTACATGCGTATTCTGGGGTCAAAGGGCATGGAACCTCATGCTCTAATCTCAACAGAAGCACTTGGATTGGGGAAGGGGCAGTTCTCCAAAGACTGTGAGAAGGCAGGAAACAAGGGATGATTTAGGAACATTTTGTTACCTAGTTACAATTTGCTTTTGGATCATGTTAATGTACCTTAAAAAAAAAAAAAGAGTATTGTGCATTGTGTCTGAAGTGTAAGTTTCTTTACTCTAAGGAATCAGTATTTTGCTAGACCTTGGTTACAGCCTTAAAATAGAAAATGTAAGCATGCGGCAGGTGTATTACGGGCTTTTTTGGTGGGTTTTTCTGCTAGCTCAAAACTGTTACTTTGAATTTGGAAAGCTTATATCATAGTAATTGTTAAGATAGCCAGGTTCTTTTTTTCCGCATTCTAATTCTGTCTCTCTCTAGGTTAATATCCAACACAGGTATTAAGCACTTACCAGCTGTTCACAAGGTTCAATCTCTCCAAAAGGTTCTACTGTAAGTGTTTCCTTGAGTGTTGACTTAGTAGATGTCTTGCCCAATGGCCTTGGGGCCTATAATATGCACTGCTTAACCTAGATCGTCCAAATAGGTCACTCTGGGTAAGCAGAGGTAGGAAGGCAAGCAGGAAGTACCCTTAGTTTTATCTGAAAGCCCTCTAAGCTCAGTTTGGAGACAGCAGTCTCCTCAATAAGACCATTTCAACAGAGCCAGCTTGTAGCAAATCAAGAAGGGCCTCCTCTCTTCACTATTTAGTGCTTTACATACCACCCCTACAAATACCATCCTCACCCCAGTCTTCCCTCACCCTCACCTCTTCCCTCCTGAATTCTCATACGACCCTAGGCATAAAGAAACTGGCTGACGATTCACAAATTCACACTGTTAGCAAGATAATCTATTTGCCTTTTCTCAAGACATCTGTATTTTCAAAGAGGAGGGAAAAAGGCCATGTGTAATGCCAAGTTTACTTTCAATAGTGAAATTCTAAAATTTGGACAGACCCAAAAGGAAATGGTAAGGAAGGGGTATAAAAAGCTAAGGAAAAGGGGGAAGAAAGGAGAGAGGGAGGGAGAGAAAAAGAATCTCTCAACATTTCTCAAATTGTTCCAGGCAGTTTACTACTCCTGCATACAGTGTATTTGTTAAATCTGACCCAACAGGGAAGCTTGATGGGGGATGAGGGACACAACCCAAAAAATGAGACTTTCTCCATCCCTCCATTCAGAAATAGAATGATACAACTTTTCTGTGACCCAAGGGGAATAGAAGGATAAACTGGCTGTGAGAGGGGGACTGAAATGGGAGGAAGCTAAAGACCCAAGTATGGTGAATGAAGTTCCATATGGAGGTGAAAGGTCAGCGTTAGTGGCTTTGTCATAGTGAGCAGGCAAGGATAATAAAGGAGTGTATCAGAACCTTAACACGGTGAAATTAGCTAAGAAAATGTCCAGAGACAAGAGACTATGAGAAATTGCAATTTCATTTTTAGGCACTGATAAACTGAAGGTAAACTAGATGTCATTTATTTCCCTAACTTTGAACTCATCTCTCAGAATACTAACTGTTCCAACATTGCCTCAGCTAAAGACCACATCATGCCCAGGAAACAAAATGTGGGGAGGTTACAGGAGTGGAGCTGGCATAAAGACCTAATGTATCTGTACTTTCTTCTAGAGACATTCAAGATAATATCAACATCCACACAGTTGAAAGAAATTCTTTCATGGGGCTGAGTTTTGAAAGTATGATTTTGTAAGTAAAGAAAAAAACTCCAGTGGAGTAACATTTGGTTTCTGATTTAATCATCTTTCCCCTAACAGGATGCTCCTTTTGTGTTTGGGTAACTTCAGCTTTTCATCATTTAAATTTCTGCTTCAGTATTTTTCTCTCATTTCCCATCTTTACATTTCAGAATCACAACATGGAGTCATGTTAATAATTTATGATTCTGCGGTGCGATTCAAATATTTAAAATTGCTCTTTGAAGGATGGTCTCCTGTGAGGCAACATCTGTTCTGAAGGACAGAATAACTCATGCATCAGTAAAGCTAGTTACTGCCTAGCAAGGCTTTTGTTGCCCCAAGAAAAAGACCAAGGAGGAGGCTGAATTTGGGAGATTTTCCCTCATCACCATGCCAAGAAGCTCCTGTTCAACCCCATGTTGGGCGTGAGAGGACCTCTTTTCTCTTGAAACAATCACATTTTTTAATGAGCTTGAGTTACTCCCTCTGACTTTGGGGAATGTTTTTAAATGCACTCCGTGCCATTAATGGACTCCTTTGTAATCGTTTGTGCTGGTAGCCTGGGTGGCAGTTTATCCATCGCCTAAGATGGCCCAGAAAGAGAGCGCCTCGGGCTACCCAGGTGTCTGTGGGATCTACGGAAGTTAGATAAACAGAATGGCATTTGGGAAACCGGTAACTGCCATTATGTCTGTAAGGAAAACATTTTATCCTCCCACTTCAGAAATTGTTGCATTTTTTAAAAATATACCAGTGTGTGTGCTTAAAATATGCCATTATGTACAAAAGGTTAAGTTCCAGCCAAGGAATAATTTCAGTCATTTTCAAAACAGTAACATGATTCAGAGAATACCCAGCAGTATGAAAAAGAAAAGGGGTGGGGAGGGAGGGTGGGGAGAGAAACAGTAGAGATGAGGACATGCTGAAGATTAAAGCTAAGCACAGCATTTGATGTAAATTAATTAGAACAATAGGAAAGGTTGCAAAGAGACTAGCAGAGACATAGCAAGTATGAAGGAAAAAAATTTAAAAATCAAAGGCATGTATTCAGAGTACATGGTATTAGGACAACAATTTTAACTGAGTAATACCTAATCCTTCCCTTTAATACACTCACAACATTCGGAATTTATGTGCACCTGTATTAGAATGAGTCGATGGGGTATGGGAAATATGAGAGAAGGGGAAAGCAAAAGAAATGGATTAAAATATAAACAGAATAAAAAGTGTGCAAAATAAAAGCAATTTTCCTAAAAGGGAAGAAGGAATGATTTACTCTGACTGGCCTGTGACGTGAGGGTTGAAGGAACAGTTAAAGGAGGGAAAGGTGGCCGAGAAAGGAAGTCGTGTCTAAGATGGGGCTTTAACAGGTAAGTGGGATGTAGCCAGGCAAAGGGCAAGCAGAGGGAACAATCATCAAGGCTATTAAGGTTAAAAAAAAAAAAGGAGGAGGAGGAAAGATAGAAGGAGTTCGGGGGGAAAAGAGGGAGTCCCTGAGTAACATCAGCCTGGCGGCTTAGAGCACAAATAGACAGTGAACGGATTGCCAGGCTACATTATGGAAGGAGACTAGTGATAAATGTCATCAGCTGTACCTGGATATCCCGTGCTTCTTTAAATCTTGCTCTAAACATCTTTAAATATAGTGGTTCTAAGTTACTTAATGTTACCATGTGGCAAATCTATTAACAGAGTATTTTATAAAAATATATCATTAAGTGGGAGTGTGCAGACTGCTCGCAGTTTTCTACTATGACACACATTCTTTTTGTCCAGAACGTAAGACAGAAGGCAAAGATCCTGACCTAAAAAGACCTAACCTCTCCCCAAGTGTAGGCAAAGGACCTGAGGAAATAAGAACTTAGGACACAGCCTCACACACCCAAACCTACAAAGGAAATGTGCAGATCATGGCTGCTCTTTTCGGACTTCTGTTCATGGACACTGCGTGGCTCCCCAGAATTTAGAACATACTCTCCCAAAGAGGAGAGTTTTCTTAAGAGTCAATACTTCTCAGACACGTCTCTAAAGGATAAATTCACTTTTGTGAGAACAAAATCTATTTTTCTTGACCTCAGATGGTCCTTAATCCATAGATAATGGAAATGGAAAATCCATACTCAAGACAGTTTAAGACTCCAGTTGTTCTTAGTTGGGGTGACACATCTGGATGCAGGGGCGCCTTCTCCCACTAAGGACATCCAAGTGTGCTCAGAAAAAGCAGTATGGCTAAATGGCACTGACGACTGATAGAGTTTTCTATGCACTGGCACTTTTCAAATCTTGAGTCCCTGTTCTAAAAAAAATTTATCATATATATATATATATATATATATATATACACACACATACATATACATATATATATCACATGCACACAATTTTTTTAAATAGCCCAATAATAATAAAGGATTATCAGATACTGGGCTAGTGTCTCAGAGGAAAATGAGCAATAAAGGTCCACCATGTTGAGGCCTCTGAGCCCTTTCCCACCCCCGCACTGCAACCACAGGGTCTGAATGGGGAAAACATCGAGCTATGACTGACCAAAAGAATGGCCTCAATTCAGAAAAAAAATAAAATGCGTATCCATGTGTATCAGCTCCCACCATGTCCCAGCCATAGGAGAGGCTCACTCCATGTGCATTTCCTCCTTTCCTTAATTGCTTCCATCTCACTTGCCTGCCCCAGTGAGCTTTAATAGGCTGGGTCCCCCCAGTCCCCTCACTCTTTAGGCTGTGAGCAGATTCTGCTTCTGGAGCCTCCTGAGCCTCTACTGAGGCCACAAACACATAAAGATCAAAGAAAACCATGATCCAGTTATTCTTTAGATGATGCTTTGCCCAGGTTTTCCTTGTCATTGTGGTCATTGTCATCATCATCAGGTTTTCAAACCAGCACTGTATCTCTTAAGAGACTAAGAGTATACATAATCAATGTCAGCTTCTCTTTGTTAGTAGTTTGAGTGTTACAGCCTAATGTAAAGCCCAGGGCCAGAGTTCTGGACATCACTTTTTTTGTATGTGTAATGATCCATCATTGACATCAAAAACTTCCACCCCCTCCCCATATGATGGTATCTGTTGACTGAGAAAAATCCATAAAGACAAAAGGCTACTTCAAATACAGTAATTCTTTTAAATCCATCTATATATTATTTAATCATAGCAAGATCTATTTACAGGAAATTTATGTACAGAAAAGTCTAGTCTACAGAAACATAGGTGGAGCCCAACTGGATTTACATACCCCTTTGTGTTAGAGGAAGGGTCAGCCAAATCCAGCCCATGAACTAGTACTGGTTTACACAAGTGAACATTTTGATGACAGGGAACACTGACACTAACCTAAATTAAGCAAGATGGTACCCTGCCCAGAAAAAAAAGAAAAAAAAAAAAAATCCATGCTTTTCAATAGACCTCTAAAAAAAAAAAATAGTACTCTATTATTATAAGTTTGGTCAAACCTTTGTCAACATTGTTTAGTACGTACCTATATAAAATATCTATGTAGTATTCTCCATTTTATCTCTTGGCCCACAAAACCTAAAATGTCCTGCCTGGCCCTTTACAGAGAAAGTTTGCTGATCCCTGTGGTTGACTGAAAATCCCAGGGAACTACATCCCACAGGTTAGGGGCAGCTGTCGCAGCAATTCACTACCAGGGACAGGCTGACAAAGACGTGAGCAGGCTAGATAGCTGGGGTCCAGCCAGGGAGTTGCAAGGCAGGTGGAATGCGGGGGTACACAGCCACTCTTTGGCCATCAGAACCCACCAAATGGTTGCTGAGGTTTTAAAAAGATATACCTTCTCCTGTCTGGATTTTTTTATGTAAACTGGTTTTCAGGAGGAAGGAGAAAAAACATACAGTTGCTGTCCTGTGACTGCAAGTGTTTCTAGCTACCCATTGCAAGCGGGAAAATAAAAGTCCAGAATATGCAGGAGCCTCTCGGGGTCAGCTTTTCAAACACTGTTATTTGTAAACCCACTGAGCCTGACAAGGAAAAGGATCTGACAGCAAATCAAGAGCAGGTAGTCAAAGGCTCTTCAGGCTAAGCTCTCCCGACCTTGGATTTTGTTTTTGTTTTCAGGCCCATCCAAGAGCACAGCAGTGCAGAGCTGTCAGCCCAAGGTGTCCTTGGTCTCCCCTAACCTGCTCACTGTCCTTTGCACAATCAGGCTGACTGTTCCACATCCAGCCCCCATCAACCGCAGAGGCCCCTCCTGTTCCCACTCACACTACTGCGCCCTGCCACAGCCCACAGTCTCTCTAATTGATTTCTCTTCCTTTCTGGCTTAACCCAGAGCCACCTCCACAAACTTCCAATAACCAGGTCCCTGTGGGTCACAGGAGATGTTCAGGTTGTCTGATAGCTTAATTAGATCACTTTTTGATGACAGCCAGGCCTGCTGCTATGGGTGAGCGTGGGTGAGAGGCTTAAGGCCTTACAGAATGGGGATACAAAATGTTCTTTGTCTTATAAACACTTGTCCAATAATTGCATGATTTCAGTCCTTCAGGATGGGAAACACCTTTGTCTTATCCCCCCATGGCACCATCTCTGCACACTAATGATGTGCGTGAAGACCATACAGGGTCCAGGTGGTAGGCCTAAGTGTGCCTTTTCAAAATTTTTTTCCCCTCTGGAAAGTAATACATGCACATAACGCAAACTTCAAACATCACATGAGGTCATACAGTGATAAATCAGCCTCCCTCCCACTCTTGTCCCTGAGCCTTACGGGTGGCATTTTATTTATGCCAACAACCTGCAATGTCTGACCTTGCCCCAGTGCTTCCAATTATGAAACCCCTGCATTGTTTGCATCTGACATTATTGGTTTTTTAATGGGCCTTTTATTTCAGATGGCTGAATAAGAACGGCATTCAAGAAATACACAACTGCGCGTTCAATGGAACCCAACTAGATGAGCTGTAAGTAGCCCTGACTATTCTTCCAGGCCATTTAGAGGGAAATGGCTCTTACAACAGTGATATTTATGTGGCTTTGTGTTTCCCTTCTTCTCTGCTGAACTCCATCCCCAGGAATCTAAGTGATAACAATAATTTGGAAGAATTGCCTAATGATGTTTTCCACGGAGCCTCTGGACCAGTCATTCTGTAAGTAGCTTTCCCTGTTTCCATGTGCTAGAGATCAACATGTACAAGTTAGGAGTCAACTTTCTGCAATTCAGAGAGGCTTCCCATATAGGGCTGGCAATGAAGGTCAGTTTTTATCTGTCATCTACAAAGACTTCCAGGGACAATTTCAGGCTGATCTACATCCTGACTTTCAATAGTGTAACAGCAACAGTAACAGCAACTATTATTTAATGAGCACTTACCAAGCCCCAGACAGTGTTTTAAAAGCTTAAAATGAATTTTCGAATTTAATCCTCATAAAACCTCTGTGGTAGGAGCTGCTGTTCCCATTTTAGAGAAGGAAAAACTGGCTTCCATGGAGGTGTTAACTAACTCATCCCAAGTCATGCAAATTTTGGAGCGTGTATTTAACACCAAACTGGTCTGACTCAGCGCAGGTTCTTAACTCCTCTGCCATACATTTCTTCCCTGGAAGGGAAAGCACAGGTTTCCTTCCTCACCTTCAATGTCCAGGAGTATCCTTCCCTGAGAGATCCCCCCACACACTTATTTTTAGATCCTCTTTGCCTCGATTCAGATCTCTTGGGCTCCATTCAGTGCCCCACAGCCCTGCAGCAGCACCCCTCCTCCCGGTGCTTGCTTCCTCATCTCCATCTCTCCCTCCACAAGGAACCATCCCCATTTCTCTTCTCATGGGCCCCTGACTTTCCACTAGGGTCAGGCCAGCTGTCACCACTTCCCTGGCCACCTCAGCCAATAGTGAATTCTTCCTCCTGTGACTTCTACAGCCTTCACTGTGGCAGGGACCCCAATCTCCAAGAGCTTTTAAAAACTGTTTTCCTGGGCTCTCAGCAAGACCTACCCCATCTACTGATGAAAGGTACTGCAGAAAGGAAGGGACCAAGAAGGAAGAAGTCAGATGTAAGAAGAAATAGTGAGCACAGAAATAAACATACAGAAAAAAATCTCAAGTTTTACTAGATGATCCTTCTATGGCCTGCCCAAAGTCAATTTTGGCATTGAGAGCCACTAGACTGCACCTCGTATTTGGCAATTAATATAGGCTCCCACATGTGGTTACGTCTCTCCTTCCCTCCCATCTGTCAACATAACTTTCCTTTTCACTCAAAAGCTTATATTCTCCGGCAGGTTGGAACCTAGTGTATCTCTAGCATTACACCGTGTATGGTAGAGCAGAAACTCCACAAATGGTTATTATTGGCAATAGAGCGTGTGTTTGACCCACATACAGGATTCTGCCTCTTTGAAAAGTTCAATGATTATTTTAGTACGCCTGCCTTGAGATGGGCAATATATGCAAAAGAAGGAAGTGTCAGTATGATTAAAGCAGAGAGGCCAGAGCAGACGACCTTGATTTAAAACCATTCCTTTGCCTCCCTAAGCCTCCATCTCCTCACGGAAAGCTTATATTCTCCTGAGAGTCAGACAATAACTAAATATACATCCTAAAATAGCAGGTCACAATGTGTGCTAGGAAGTACCAGGTAGTTGCCAAGAATAAGAGAGTGCGCCAGGCATATGGTCCATGTGCTCTAATATACCGAGTACTTAGAACTTGTAATGCTTAATGTTTCCTCCTCTTCAAGGACTTGGGAGACAAATAGACTTAGAGACAGTGCTGTTGATGTCTCTGACCGCCCCAAGAGCAGTTTGTCAATTTCCCTTACCTGAAAGTCCTAGGGATTTTGAATATTCCTAAAGCACCTCTATCTGTTATGGCAGAATGTGTCTGTGGTGGGATAGGTTTCCATATGTTACTTGTACTGGGTATACTATTAAATCATAGCTCCTTAACCACTCCACTACCGCGAACATTCGAGTTGGACTGGATCCTCAACCAGCTCATTATCCAGGCAACCAAAACCAGAAATTTAAAGTGACCTGCTGAACATCAGACTGCCACCATAAGTGGCAGAGCTTGGGCCAGAAACTAGGTCTTCTGCTTTACATTCCATGTATTCCCACCATATCATGTTGTCTAAAGCATATAAATACGTCTAATCAAACAACTAAAAGTTATACAGTTGGCTGCAAACTACAACAGAGGGTGAAAATATTTGTAAGCACCAGACTCCCAGCCTAAGAACACCAGTAAATGATAAGCACAGACAACACAGAAGCACATCTCCTACAGGTGCATCATCAGGCCCCAGGCTGAGGCACCATGCCATGTGTCTCATCTGAGCATCTAATGGAGAACATGGACATGAATCCCTCAGCCAGTCCTGCCACATATGCCATCAGGCATACGGATGGATGTCACCATCACAAGCAGCTCCACAGGGTCCTCAAGTTACAGGTGCATTTTTCAACCCTTTTACCACAGGAACAGATCTGGCCAGAATGAAGTGAGTAACATTTACAGAAAATCCAAAGGAATTATCAAGCACTTGCCATGACTTAAAAGGGTAGAGGGTGATAATACACTCCCACATCCTTTCATCCCAATGCATGAGGATATATGTGCAAGATCCTGGCCAACAGCCCAGCCTATAATTGCTAGTCTCCTTCTCCTCCCCTTAGGGGCAAGAGGATTGATCACTTCAACATCGAGCCTCCCTTACTGGGGCTTTCAGGTTAGTCTGCAGAGGTCCTTCCAATCTCTGCTTGCTCAACTAGGATTCTATGGCCTATGCCATTTCTCACTCCTACAACCTGATGTGCCAACCCCAGCCAAACCCTGGCCTGAGAGCTGCTTGCTGAGGTGTGTGCAGAGAATGAGCCCACCCCAGGTGCTACGGGTTGATGAGTAGGAGAGGTGCAGTCTGTTCAGACTGCTTTTGCAGAGTAGATGCTCAGGCTAGGGCTTTGATTGTGCATTGCGTCAGATTCCCATTTCCCCAAATAAGCCTGTGATATGGATGTGTGCATGCAGGAGGTTGACTGGGGAGTGCTATCAGGGTATGTAGGAAGTACTTGCTGGGAGTAGAATCAGGCTAAGAGGGAAGTCAAACTGCAATGCATTTGCAACAGAAGCCTCATCTAATCCCATGGGAGCTGTGCAATTAAGATGGCCCTTCAAAGTTTCACTGAATTAAGGCAAGGAGCCAGTCCTCTTCATCAACAATCACGTGATGCAGGCTGTCCATGGGGAGGAGGCAAATCGTGGCTAAGTCAGGAGAAGGCATTTCCAGAGGAGAGCTCAGCTACTAGCAGCTCAGCTGGGAGTGGTTCCAAGTTTGATCATGCATCACAATCACCAGGCATGCTTGTAAAACCCTGGAATGCAGGTCCCCACCCCCAGAGTCGGACTCATCAGGTCAGGAATGGGCCTAAGAAGCTCCATCTCAATAACTTGCCTAGTGAAGCTGCTGTTGCTGGTCCAGAAAGCACACCGGGGATCACTGCACTAGAACCAATGCTGGGAATAGGGAAGTTTCGCCCTGTCTCCAGGGTAGCTCCTCCACAAGCTAACTGCCGTGAATCTTCCTCCCCAACAGACTTAGTCCTTTGTCCCCAGTAGATGCATGCAAAGGATTCCAAGAAAGTGAAGGGAAGGGCACCCAAACCAATGGTACTCCTTTACTGAAGGCAAAAATTTTTAGTTGAGTGAAAAACAGGGAACCTCTCAACACCTAAGGGTGCAATGGTGAGATGTTCCACTGCAAAAAGAAACAGATGTAGAGAAAGCCAAGGGCACATACGCACGCTCCTCTGAGTTTCAGAGGAGAAGCCTAGCATCTCTATTTCCCCCTCCAGAGTCTTGACCTTGATCATCAGTGGCCATCTCAGTTTTCACCTGATATTCTAAACTCACTCAAGTTTGGGGCGTGTGTGTGTGTGTGTGTGTGTGTGTTTTAAGCAATCAAGCAATTGCTGTTTCCTTGGGAAACTGTTTCCTGTGGGGAAAATTTAATGCATTGCCTTTGCAGGCTGGAGCCAGTACAATCGTATTCTGATGGTTTATCAAATTGATTTGGCTATAGCTCAGATTCATTTGATAGTTCAGATTCAAACACTGAGTTATTTGTATAAGAATGATTCTCTTCCATTACCAGTGTACCCACAGTCCTATAGATAGTAAATTGCCTTTTTATTCCGCCTGGGATCATGAAAGAGAGGTCTTCTAGCCATCTGTCAGAGTAGTATACACCAGAACTGTGCTCTCACTTATGGAAATGATTGACCTGTAATAACATCTTTGCTGGAAAAATAGAAATTGTTCAAATCAAATTTGTGGCACTGGCTATAACACACTTTATTAAATGGGGCACAGAGTGCAATTTAACTCCTGCCTCTCCTGACTCAGTGCCTTATTACTGACAGCTGCCTCCCTTTTCGTTCTGTGTCTCAGAATCAGAAATGCTAACAATGTTGAACAATTTAGGATTACTAAATCTCTTAAGTGCCAGCCATCATCCCATTATGTCTCCTGTTAGTACTTTTCAGGATTTAAATTCTCAAAACCAGTCACTGCCAAATATAGCATGTGCTGAAATGTTAACCAAAGTGACATCTTAAAAAAAAGAAAGACTGCAGTCATTAGACCAGCCTGAAAGACAAGGATTAAAAACACCAGCCCACGACCGGCCCTCCCCTCCTTGTCCAGCCCACCAGCCTGAGGAACCACATCAGTGATAAACCTTCTCAGCTATTCCCTGAGCATATTGGCTCATACATGTCCTACATTTAGTAAATGTTGACTGAGCACCTACTGTGCATCCAGTACTCTGCCAGGTGTAAGGGATGGAGAGATTTAAAAATAAACAATGTCTGCCCTAAAGTATCTCATTCTGGTCGAGGGACAAATGTTACTGTCCAGAACAATATGCTCTGCAGAAATTTTCCTCAGGAGGCTATAGTAACAGAGCAGATGTCCAATAAATCTTTGTCATGTGATACAGTGACTTTAACAGATGAAGTGACAGTGTGTGGGGAAGAGAGCGCTTATGCCTGACTTCCTGCAACAGTCACTTCATTCCCTTCCTACCTTCAATCCTTTCTCCTTCCAATGCACTTAACACGGATTTATGGGCACCTACTACGTGCCAGGCTCAGGGTTCTCAAGACTAATCCTACAAAAACACAGCTTTCAGTGAGTTGTTAGTCTGCTCATTATAAATTCTGGACTCTTCTACCTGGCTTTCGAGGCTCAGAGATCTAATCTCATCCCTTTATTCCTCAAAATGTGGTTGGCCAGAATAACCATTCTGAAAACCCCTCACTTGCCATGCTTTGTGTTCTGGGCCTCTCTCCAAGCCAGTAGTCATAATAATCCACTTCCATGAAGATGTGAGTAACTGATAAGGTCTTATTTTGTTACCCTCCCATTCCCCACCGCCCGCCAGACATCTGCATCCTAAGCATGGAAAGTGTTTTTACAGAGAAATTTAAATCAAACATTAGACTTCCAGTCCATGAAGAAAGATCGTAGCCAGGGAAAAGAGAGAGAAAGAGTTTTAGGGGAACAGAGAGCAAAAGTGGGAATATTTGTAGCTCAGTCTCAACCACACTCAACACTATCCACTTATCTTTGTCCCTGATGATATAAATTTATATTGATTTTTCTTAATCCATGGAGATAACAGAGAAACATTTTTCTGCCAGTCCAAAACTTGGAAGTCTTGGTAAGTCCCATATTTACTCCACTCCAACAAGTATCCAGCAAGCTGTAAGTCAACCCTTCTATAAAGACTTTTATTTCCCTATCACCCTGGAATCACTTTGCTAAAGACTGGTTTTACTGAACTGTAAGTGACTCTACCCACCACTCCCCCCTTTCAACATCCACCAGCAGAAGATCTGGATCCCAGGACTCTGACAAGATGCCTTAGCCTCATAGTGCAAAACCACCTAGTGCTAATGACAACAGCCCATGTATTTTGTACCTGTGATAAGGAGGAATCTGCAATACAAGCTAGCTCCGGAACACTGAGCAGGCAGAAAGACACCAAAACATCCCAATCTAACACCTAGGCATTGGACTGCATTCAGGTCAATCCACCCAACACATTATTCTGCTGCTTCTCTCATACATGTCTATCTCCTTGTAAACGTCGCACAAGGTTGCTCCCTTCCTTGGTGCCTTTGATACTCTGAGTCACATAGAATTGCCTGCTGCAGAAGCACCATTTTGTTGAGCAACGTTGAAATCCAGATTTCCTCTCTCCATCTGCCTTGCAGTTTCTCCCTTTAGAATGGCTCTCCTGGAAGACTTGCTCCAGCCTCTCATCTGTACTCTCATCTGTACTCATCTGTAATAATGAGGCATTTCTGCTCATCAGAGGACTATCTACTGAGTAGATTTCATGAGCCCAGCCCTATGCTCAATACAATGTACAACACAAAAGTATGTTAATAGTCCAAGCTCTCAAAACATCTGAAATCTGAGCAGACAAAACAAAGATACATGAAAAGTCAAGCAGTATGAAACAATAGAAGAGATAACACAAGGTGGGAGATTCTTTGAAACTGCCAGAAGTCAGGGGACATCACAGGTGGCTGGGGTGACCTAGCTCTTCCTCTCCCATATCCTTGTTCAGTGTCACTCCCCAGAGTCTCTTCAAACAAAGCAACAATTTTCTGGGGGCTTACTACGTGAAAGGCACTGCTGAGAATGCAAGGAGCCCTCCACCATCAAGGAGAGAGAAAATGCAAATACAAGGAGCTAGTATATAAAACAAAAGCCAGTAAGTGGTGAGAAAGGCATAAAATGTGCAGAATATAATACTACTGCACTCGTAATGGCTTTCAAGGAAAAACATCTCTACAACTGTTAAAAATGATGGAGACGACAGAATCACAGAGACTTCGGTGAGAGTTTGGGATCTCTATTATGGCATAAAAACTACCTTAAAACTTAGTGGCTCAAAAACAATCATTCCATTTTGCTCATAATCATGTGTTTCAGAAATGTGGGTGGCTTGTCTCTGATCCATGTGATATCAGCTCAGGTGGCTGGGGTGATCTATGTTCAAGCGGTCCCTTTCACTCGTATGCCTTGTGTATCGGTGCTCATTATTTCTCCCTCTCTCTCCTCTCTCTCTCTCCTCTCTCTCTCTCCCTCCCTACACACACACACACACACACACACACACACACACACACACACACAGCATCTCATCCTCCAGGACCTCTACACACAGCTTAGATTTTTCCCAGCATGGCGGTCTCAGGGCATTCAGAGTTCTTTCATAGCAGCTAGGGCTCTGTGAGACCAATATAGAAGCTGTCAGCTCTCTTAAAGTCAAGGTCCAGAGCTGGTAAAGCAACACTTTCATCATTATGGTCCAAAGGCATCACAGTAAACCCTGAACTCAAGGGAAGGGCAAGTAGACCCTGTATGGGAAAAGTGTAAAAAATTTGCAATCCTCTTTAATCTACCACAGTATATGAGACAAGAGCATAGCACTGCACAGAATATAAAAATTTGTTTATTTTTAGAAATCTTCACTTAATGTGTTTTTATATATTCTGAACTCAAGGGGGGAACATAACTAAGAAAAAATAGTCCTCTGTTTTATATTGCTTGCTTTTAAAAATATGAAAAATGTTCATGGTAGGTAATGATTGCCCTGGTTTCAATTATTCCTAAGGACTTTTTTTTTTATGCCTTCATCTCATTCCTCAGATGGAGCCCTAAACTGTTTTAGACAAAATGGGCAGGCTTTGCTTTCTTTCACATTTGAGAGGGGAGAAAATCCAGATGAAAGAAGAACCTGGACATGGAGACCAGAGCAAGTGTCAATAGCAGAACTGGTCAGTGGAGCAATGGTGTGAAGACAGAAACTAGAAGAGATTTTCTAGGGCAGAGAAGGATGTTGAGAAGCTCCGGAACAATGGGAAGTATAAGTGGAGAGCAGGCCAGAGCAGCTGGATCACTGAGCAGTGGAGACTTAAGACTTAGCACAGGGACAAAGATTCATGGATCAGATTCTTATTTTCAGGGACCCCAGCTCTGAAGAATCCTACTACTTTGGAGATAACCAGAAAAGACACCTTGGAACACCAGAACTTTCACCCTGTGGTGATAGCAATGAATGTTGTGAGAAGTGGCTCATTCCAGACATATCTGAAAAGTAAAGCCAAGATGTTCTGCTGAGGGTTTGCATATGGGATGTGAAAGAGGAGCCAAGCATGCCTTTCAAGTTCTTGCATTAACAACTGGAGAGGCCACAAGTGGAGCATGTTTGGGGAACAATCAGGAGCTCAATTTTTAATACCTAAGGTTTGGCTCTCCCATTAGACATCCAAGTAGAGATTTTAAGGAGGCAGCTGAATTTAAGAGCCTGCAGTTCGGGAGAGAAGAGTCATCTAGAGATAAATATAGGTGATCCATCAACATATAAATGGTGTTTAAGCTGTGAGACTAGATGAGTAAGCCTACAGATTAAGGGAAAATAGAGGAAAGAAGTCTAGGCTGTGAGCCCATGGGTACTCCAACAGTTGGTGGTCAGGGAGGAACCAGTGAAGAAGAAACATCCAAAGCATTAGGAGACAAATATTACTAGATACCAAGCAAATTGTATGTACTTAAAATATTTTCAAAAATATATAAAGCAAAATATATATATAAATATTTTATTTATATATAAATATATAAAGCAAAAACTGGCAAAACTAAAAGTAGTAGTATACAAATCCAAAATCATAGTTGGAGATTTTAATGCACTTCTCTGAGTAGTGATAGAACAAGCAAAAAAAAAAAAAAAATCAGAAAGCATACAGAGTATCTGAATGACAGATGCCAAGTTTACCAAATTTGTCAGCACTAAGAAGGAAGGGACTAAGTGAAATATACATAGGTATTACATAAAGGGATTCATTAGCTCTCCAACGTACATCTGCCTAAATATCAAGCAGAGGATAAGCAGTCCAGGGATTAGCATTGGTAGGTAACCACTACTGAAGGTAGGACCTGAGGAGCAAATGAGTAGAAGCTGGATCCTCAGCAGATCTAACGACAGTTGAAGTCATAGAGGAACTGTTGCCTGAGGCAGAGGATGGATGAGAAATGTCTTAACTTTTACCCCTTCTCTTAGCCTCCAATCTCCCACCAGCTTCATTTGCTGAACCCAGCAAAGCTGATTGAGAAGGGGGTATCTGCGAAATGGAACCTGCAGAGGCCATCCCTTCTGAAATACAAACCAGAGCATAGAGAAGGGCACAGAATGGATGTTAGAGACACCAGGCAAATGACCCACACATCACATCCAATGCTTTGTACTTCAAAGTACATAGGGAATCATTACAGAGTTTTAAGCAGGAAGCCACAATCTAACTGGGTAATATTTTTGTAAAAATACCCATTTGCAGTGTAAAGATTGCATTGGAGAGGTGGGAAGAGGGACAGAGAGCAAGACAGAGAGAGATGGTTGTGACGGTTAATTTTATTTGTCAACTTGACCGGGCCGTGGGATGCCCAAATAGCTGGTAAAACACTTCTGGGTCTACCTATGAGACTATTTCCAGAGGAAATTAGCATTTGAATCAAGAGACCAAGTAAGGAAGATCACCCTCCCCAATGTGGGTGGGCATCGTTCAATCAATTGAGGGCCCAAAAAGAACAAAAAGGCAAAGAAAAGACAAATGTGCTTGCTTTCTTCTGGAGTTGGAATATTCATTTTCTCTGGGCATCAGACATTGGAGCTCTGGGTTCTCAGGCCTTCGGGCTCTGGGACTTAGACCAGTGGCCTCCCTGTTCACAGGTTTTTGGACTTGGACTGAATTATACCACCAGCTTTGCTAATTCTCCAGCTTACAGATGGCATGTCACAGGATTTCTCAACCTCCATAATCCCATGAGGTGATTCCCATAATAAATCTCTTCCTATTTATCTCTTTATATCCTATGGGTTCTATTTCTCTGGAGAACCCTGACGAATGCCATGGTCACAAGAAGAACAGTTATGAGACTACTGCCTTTGTCTAGGTAACCTAAACTAAAGCAGTGGCAGAGAAGTGGACTGATTTGAAACAGACATAAAGTTGGGCCTAAGAAGACAAAAAACCCAATGTCCAAGTGAGGCAGAGGGAGGAGTCAAGGAAGACTTCCAGTTTCCATCCTGAACAACAGGGGGAAATGGAGGAGTCATTTGCTAAGATGGGAAAAAACAAAAGGAGGAACACATTTACATGGAAGGTGGTAAATTTAGTTTTAATACTTGAAAGTGATCCAAATGGTGGGGTCTGACAGACAATTGATTATCTGGACCTGAGGTACAGAAGTAGGATCTGAGCTGGGATTTACATTCAGAAGCCATTAGCATATCCCTGGTATCTGAAACCAAAGAAGTGGGTAAGATCACCTGGAAGGTTATTTACAGTCAGAACGGTACCTGAGGTTGGAGAAACTCCAATATTTAAAGTAAAGATAGAGGAGAAAGAGTAACAAAATCATAAGTTAAAGAAGATGTCGGAAAAAATTAAAGAGAATGTGATGCCATGAAAAAGTCTCAGAAAGGAGGAATGTTTTACATGTGAAATATAACTGAGAAATGGAGAAGCTTAGAATGAAGAGACAACCTTGTTGAGTATTGTTTCTCTTGGGGTTAGGAAGAAACTGGATTGGATTATGAGGAAATAGTTATCAATAAATAATGTCACTATTTTAAGTTTGGGAAAGAGAGGTGACAAAGAGAGAAGCAGCTGGGGTGGGTTGCATTGGACAAAACGAAGCATTAAGAATTTTTGAGAAAGCAAATGAATGATGCAATGACAACAAAATTTTGAGAATATAATTTTCACCAGACTGTGAGAACATATGGGGTAGCAAATATATTTTCATACCCCCAAGTTTCATTGCTCTGAGTACCCACCGCTTTGACTTAGAGGAAATGCAGACATTAGAAGAATCTCCTTCCCCACATATATCCAAGTGTGCTGAGATGAGTCCATCCCGGTCATCACTTGCTACAACCCCCATCAGAAGCACTCCTCCATGTCCAACTTGCCGGCCCCAACAGGTCTAAGCTGGTACTAGTGAAAGTTCCTTGCTCACACCAGCTGGTCTTGGTTGTTTTGAGAGTTGCAGCTGCCAACCAAGCTGCCAGCTAAGCACCTAATGTCACTGATGCAGATGCCAGAGAGGATGGGATTTGGAGCCCTCCAGGGACACGGACCTGATCAGATGGTCCAGATGGTCCATTTCTGGGGGCTTCCATAGATCCCCGCTGATTTGCCCTGATAGAGACTCCTACAAAGCAAGGACAACTGTGTATTCGAGACAGAGAGGCAGAGACAGAGATACAGAGAGACAGACAGACAGAGATGTTTATAAGAATAGCTACCAGTCATTAAGTGCTGTCTATCAGCCAGGAAGTTTCCTGTGTACTTTTAACTCATTTAATTGTCCCAACAACCCTCTGAAGGAGCTAGGATTATTACCATTCCTATTGTATGGCTGAGGACACAGACATGGAGAAATGACATGACTTTACCAAGGTCACAGAGCTAATAGGTAGAGGGGCGGGGAACATATACAGGCTAGTCTGGCTGTGCTTGTGCCCACCACTCTCTGTTGCCACTTGGACTTCGTGCCGAGGGTGCCTCTACTGCCCACCAGACTCCTCTTCCCCTTATGGTATGTTTCTTCTTACCCTTTTCTGAAATTGGGCCACAGTTTCCATCCCTAGCTCATCACAGGTATTTTTATAGCTGACTTTACATTGGGGAGGAAATGGCTTCAATCTCTTAGATATCCACTCATTTACATGGGTCCATTTCAAGACAGATTCTAGAAGGAGAGATGGCTGAAGTCAAACCCCAGGTCAGGCAGGATGTGAGTATATCTGGGAATCAGAGAGACCTATTATCTAAGTCCTCCTAATGCAAACACAAGGGCCAGGGCTCCAGGAAACCAAATGTCCTAGTAGCTGTATATAGATCTGACTGAGGTGTGTTGGATCTACTGGCATCTCCCTTCTCACCCATGTAAGAATATCCCTACTGTGTGTGCCATTTTGCCTGCTAACCAAGCAGAAATCTTAGGTCCATAATAATCATGTTATATTTATGTTTTATCCTTCTAGAGACATTTCAAGAACGAGGATCCATTCCCTACCTAGCTATGGCTTAGAAAATCTGAAGAAGCTGAGGGCCAGGTCAACATACAACTTGAAAAAGCTTCCCAGTCTGGATACGTTTGTCGCTCTCATGGAGGCCAGCCTCACCTACCCTAGCCACTGCTGCGCCTTTGCAAACTGGAGACGGCAAATGTGAGTCTTCCCACGTCCAACCCTTGAGCCCCACTTGGACATTTCTCCAGCGCAGAACTTGGTCAACTTCTATATATTTGCGGCATGACGAGAATCCACTTAAAAGACCTCCCAGGTTAAAGCCCTTAGGCATATTCTAGATCAAAGCTTCAGTACTATGAAGCATTTCTAATTTTCTTGAGAATGGGCTCACAACAGAAGGCTACATACAATGGTAGATCACCTTCCAAATATCAAGTGAGGTAACATGAAAAACTCCAAACTATATAGCACCTGACTCATAGCTGATGCTTAATGAATATTTGTTCCCTTTTTCCTTGGTACCAATATGGATTTATTCTTCCAGTCCCATACTGTGCCACCTATATGTGTCCCAGAAACCAGCCATGGCAACTCTCGAGGGGAGAAGGATAACTGCCATACCAGAGACTGATGCACACATGCACAATACATCCCAACCCCTCCAAGACTCCCTAATCCATCTTTGGATGTTAGCGCCTCACGGGGAGGACAAAGATTGGGACATCTGTTCACTTTGGCTTTCAAGGTTGGTCAAATTTGAAGAAGCCCAGAAAAAGAGGGTAATCCAGACAGAGATAAAAACGAGGAGGCAACTGGTTAAAAAAGATGAGGAAATCATACAGAGGATCTGGATAAAGTAGAGAAGAAATATTTTGGAGACTGCACATAAAAGTTCCAGACACTGAAAGGATCCATTACATATAGAATGCACTGGATATCAGGAGTTCTCAAAGCCTGCACCCTCCCCGAGCTCACTGACACAATCCACACCACGCACTCACACTCAGATGATGCCTTGCACACTCTTGTACAGCACCCCAGCACTAACACAGCTTCCCTGTGTCCTCATTCCACTGCATGGTAAGGTCTCTTCTATTGTTCAACACACATTCACCTGCCCATGTAGACTTAGCCCCTGCTCAAAAGCAAGAGGAAGCAAAAACAAAACCAAGCATGGTATATATCTAAAATGTTGTCCAAGTAACTAGGAGTCCCCACTCACACCCATTACAAGGATTTACAGGAAAAGGGCTACTTTTCAGAAATACCATGCATCAGGGAGGCACTCTCCAGAATCGGACACTCCTCACACATTAGCCCAAGGCTCGGGGAACTTCTTCCTGACGACTAGAATGTGTAAGGGCTTGGGCTGAGGCACAAGGTTTGCCTCTTTTATATTCCAGACAAGAATTATTCCAGCTGGGGCAAGAAAGATAACATTTACCAACAAAACCCTGGAACTCATACCCTTCAGCAGAAATCTCAAAGGCTGGCAAGATCACTGTAAGAGCTGCATGTTATCCGCTGTCTGGCCCAGTGCTAACACGCCACAGGAATATGTTACCTAACTGTCCTGCTCAGACTCTGCTGGTCTTGCCACCCCCTGGTGGCATACATGCAGCTTCGGGGTTCTTCTCAACCGGAAATCTCTAGGTCTGTCTTACACTGTCCTGGGACTTGAAGCCTTCCTGGACTGCCCCCAGACCCCCTGGCTCTCACCCTTTCTAGGTCCCTATTATAATTTACCATCAGGGCCTGTCTGGTAGAGCAAAGGAGACACCCACCCCTCTCCTAGCAAGAGGTGCCAAAACAGCGTAACAAAAATTGCAGTGGGCATTTAGTCTCTGTATTTAACAAACTTACAAACACAAATTAAAATAGGTATGCTATTCATAAGATAACTGCAGGGTTGTTTTTTTTTTTTTCTTTAATGGTGGCATTTCATTGTATACCATAGTAGGTGTGGTTTAGTAATGAGATGCAAGTTTAAAACTGTATGATACAATTGTTCTTCCAATCCTCATTTGACAACAATGCCCAAGATATAAACGTTAGGCCCTTGTGACCATGAGGTTTTGTCAACGGCCCTCCTGGACTATCACCAAAAGACCTTGTTAACTACACACCTGATCTGTCCTGAACCATGTAGCTCTTTGTCAGAGTTCTGCACTCAGCTGGTAATGTTATTTTGCTCATTTTGTGACGTTAGTTTTATTTAGGCCCTTTCTTCACAACTAGATTTTAAACTGATGCACCGTGGCATAGACCTCTAAGTGCTCACACGGGGCCTGGCCCCCAGCATGAACTCAGGAAGTCATGTGGCCATCTGTCTTAGTATTGCTCATATTGGCTCGGTTCTCACGGCCCGGCTCTGTGATACTTTGCAACTTTATCTCATATAACTCTCGTAAAGGCAATGGTATTTTTTTCCCTCCTCACAGAGGCAGAAACGGAGGCTCAGAGACAGTAAATAACTTGACCAACACCAACCAGAGTCCGATCCAAACCCTCTGCTTTGTTTCCAAAGCTCAGACTCTAGGCCACTCCGTTACACACTTCCCAAGAACCTGTTCAATGATTTATCAAGGTCCAAGAATACCACTTTTTAAAATGACCCTAAACTGAATTCTCAACTCTTTATGATGTTTATTATTTGCTAAGGTACTACAAAGGCAAGACTATTTTCCTTCATTTCTATTTTTGTTTCTATTATAAGTGATATACATTGTTGCCCTTTTCTATACTCATGTGGTTGGGTCATTTCTGTTTCACAAAAGGGAAGCATCAATATTTAAAATAAGTTAGTAGCATTATCCACAGTAAGAATCTTCACAGAAGCCAATATAAGCCCCAGGAAGTGAAGACTGTCTCTAGATGGTTAAGTCAGATCTGTTTCAGTGAATGGAATGGTCATCTGCAGGCACCAGGTTACTTACTTTCTGTTCTTAGAATTGGGCTGCTGCTAATCCGATGACAGGGTTTAGGAATCACAAGTTAGAAGAAGGATTCTAGTGCTTCTCTTGTCCCCCCTGGGCCCATCTCTGAGCTTTGCCTCACCTTTCTTGTAAGATCTCTGATGAAACCAAAAGATTCTCTGGCATTTTCAATTAACATGTAGGTTACTGTTTTGCTCCATTAATGTAACCTGTGAGTGATGGGAGAAGCCCAACCAGTCTCTAAAAAGAAAGAGGACACATTCTCCAGAGGAGGGGGGAAAAAAAAAAAAAGAGTCCTTGGGCCAAGGGACGATGACTTCCTGGCAATTCAGTTCACTTCCCAGAGGGGAGAAAAGAAAGGAAAGCATTCTCCCTAATAGCCTTTTGTCGTAGATGTTGACAGGGAAAAGTTCAGTCAGTATGTTGGAACACTTAACCAGGACCCCTCCTTCAGTATCAAATGCCACCTTTACCTCCTCTATTCCCCCAACTTCTCTCTCCTTATGGGGGATTCTTTCAAGGATTTAATACCTACTTCCCTACTCATATGAGATTATGTTAGGGTTTGAGAGAAATGAAGTCACTTAACATTGCTGTGAGATTGCTTCTCAGGGAGGGTGGGAGGAAGTGTATGTGTTTATGTGAAATTTTTTTCCATCCAAAAAGAGACCCGGTGTAAAACATCTCCTTTCCTTAAGCCTTTGCTTCAAAACAGAACTATTAGCCCCTGTCTCTTACATGCACTATCCACCCATATGGGTAGGATATTTATCATCTGGTTTCCATGCAAATCCCTTCTGAAAGTACTTCTATTTTGTTGACTAGGCCTCTTGTACATTTGGACTTAAACCAAGACAAAAAAGTGAGCCCAAGAAGAGCCAGTTCCCCAGGGACTAAGTTATAATCTCAGAATGATTAGAAACCCCCCTCCTTGCAACCCATGTTTGCTCTCCCAGCACTCACTAGATAACTACTTAATATGAGAGAGCCAGGTTTACCTTGCAGCCAATATATACCTGGGGCCTATTGGGGCTCCTGGGAAGTGAGTTCATAGAGAATAATAGGACCCTCAGTAACATTTCAGGCAAATCACAGACCTCCCACTAGCCTGAGCAGCAGAGAGCCAGGGAAAGGTGCTGGCTGGCAACTGACCACAGACTCAGCTTCTCTGCTTTATGTAGATAAAAGAAGCAACTAAGTTCTCATTTCAGTCAGCAAACAGTCCAGACCTTCCAGCAACTAGAGTAGAGAGTAGAGGAATAGCATTATATTCCACTCAGGCATATTAACAGAGAGCTGAATAGAAAAGGGGAAGGCAAAGGGTGGAGTAGGTATTAGGTCTGTAAATTATTTGCACTTAACAGCAAAGCTTAGCTAGTCCCAGGCGCCTTCCTCCCACATTCAGGTTGTGGCCAGATGGTTTCCCCAGTGGGCCATCCAACTGTATATACACAAGTTGTTCTGTTCATTTACAGTAAGCACCATTAACCCTTGAGCTTAGCCTCAAGGGCAGACAGACTGTGAGGAAAAAAAAAAAAAAAACAGGAAGAAACCCTATCATTTCTACCCTGTGCAAAAACAGTGATGTATTTGCCCATCCTGGATCCAGGATGTTGATTCTGTTCCTTTTTATATTTTTCTAGCTCTGAGCTTCATCCAATTTGCAACAAATCTATTTTAAGGCAAGAAGTTGAGGATATGACCCAGGCTAGGGGTCAGAGAATCTCTTTGGCAGAAGATGAGGAATCCAGTTACGCCAAAGGATTTGACATGACGTACAGTGAATTTGACTATGACTTATGCAATGAAGTGGTTGATGTGACTTGCTCCCCCAAGCCAGATGCATTCAATCCATGTGAAGATATCATGGGGCATGATATTCTCAGAGTCTTGTTATGGTTTATCAGCATCCTGGCCATCACAGGGAATATCATAGTGCTGATGATCCTGATCACCAGCCAATACAAACTCACAGTCCCCCGGTTCCTTATGTGCAACCTGGCCTTTGCCGATCTCTGCATTGGAATCTACCTGCTGCTCATAGCATCAGTTGATATCTACACCAAAAGCCAGTACCACAACTACGCCATCGACTGGCAAACTGGAGCAGGCTGTGATGCTGCTGGCTTTTTCACAGTCTTTGCCAGTGAGCTCTCAGTCTACACCCTGACAGCCATAACACTGGAAAGATGGCATACCATCACCCATGCCATGAGGCTAGAATGCAAAGTGCAGCTCCGCCACGCTGCTGGTGTCATGCTGCTAGGCTGGATCTTTGCCTTTGCAGTTGCCCTCTTTCCCATCTTTGGCATCAGCAGCTACATGAAGGTGAGCATCTGCCTGCCCATGGATATTGACAGCCCTTTGTCACAGCTATATGTTATGTCCCTCCTTGTGCTCAATGTTCTGGCCTTTGTGGTCATCTGTGGATGCTACGCTCACATCTACCTCACAGTGAGAAACCCCAATATCGTGTCCTCCTCTAGTGACACCAAGATCGCCAAGCGCATGGCCATGCTCATCTTCACGGACTTCCTCTGCATGGCGCCTATCTCCTTCTTCGCCATCTCTGCCTCCCTCAAGGTGCCCCTCATCACAGTGTCCAAGTCAAAGATCCTCCTGGTCCTGTTCTATCCCATCAACTCCTGCGCCAACCCCTTCCTCTATGCCATCTTCACTAAGAACTTCCGCAGGGATTTCTTCATTTTGCTGAGCAAGTTTGGCTGCTATGAAATCCAAGCCCAGACTTATAGGACAGAAACTTTATCCACTGCCCACAACTCCCATCTGAGAAATGGCCACTGCCCTCCAGCTCCCAGAGTTGCCAATTACATGCTTGTCCCTCTAAGCCATTTAGCCCAGAACTAATACATTATGTGCAAGTATCTCCATGTTGAATGGTAACTGAAGTCTCACCTTTGAAGTATATGCTACAGCAGAGTACTTCTATATACTCCATCCTATTTAATCTTCCTGGCACACCTAGAAGGTGAATTGCTCAGGAACAATTACTCCATATGATCAATTAGGAAGATCAAGTAGTAAAACATTCATAATTAAAGCGATACAATACTACATCACATTTGTTCTTTTCTTTACAATGTTCACAGTGCTTTTGTTCAGATCATCTCAACTGATCCCTATAAAAGTTCTATTAAATGGGCAAAACAGGGATTATTCTTGGGAGTTGTATAGACAAGTAAACCAAGACTCAAAGGATTAAGTGACATGTTCCAAATGGCTTGGCTTGTAAGAGGCAGAACCAGGATTAGGTGTTCTGGTTTCCAGAGAACTTCCAAGGGAAGCAACACAATGTTCATTCACTCATTTAACAAATCTTTACTGAGTACCTAATGTGATGGCTTTGTTATGTGTCAATTTGAATAGGCTGAACTACATTACCCAGAATTCCCTTATGTGTTTCCCATCAGGGTGGGCCACAGGGAAGATTCTTGGGAAAAGAGTTTAAGGGAAGCTCTAGCCATTTTATCACTCTTACACTTTGTTGCCAATCAGCCGATTCAGCTCAAGCTATGAAGCAGCTCCTGGGCCTGCAAGTGCTCCACCTTCCCCTGGATCCTCCCTCAGGTTCTCTGACTCCTTTGGCCAGGTATATGTGTTTCATTCCACGATGAAGAATCCCAGCTTCCGCAGAATTCTTTTATGACCAAGGGGAGAGCCTTAGCATTTTCCTCCCTGGTCCCCATACCAGTTTGCCATACTATGGGCCTGCCCCAGCTCCATCTGCAGTCATACTTCTTCCTTGTTTTTGTCCAAAGAGAATATGCTTCTGAATTTGGACTCAAAAGCAAGTAGAAGCTAAATTAAAAATAGGATACAATATTAATTATTTCACAGCTTAGCTGTGGATGACACACTGGTTTAACAGATAGTGGTTCTGAGAGGCAAGAATATGTTTAAAGATGAATATACAACAAGAGAAGCTCATAAGACTTTTGTTCCATCACCCTATCACTACAACACTTCCTGGTAAGAGAGAAGATTTTTCTGAAAAAAAGCAAACATATTTATAGGGAGCTAAATTTAGTGCTTCTAAACTCTTAAGACAAGTCTTAAGGGAAAAGCACTTCCTACATTTCCTGTATTTGAATAAAAACATTTGGAGTCCAGTATACCAATCAGTCTTTTCCCATTAAAAAAAAAAAAATGATTACACAGGTAACACCTCTAGGCTGTGCCTCCTGGAGTGATGCTTCAGTCCCAGCGTAGTAAACTCATATTTTAAATATATATATGTGTATATATATATATACACATATATATATACATATATACACATATATATGCATATATATGTATATATATGTGTGTGTGTATATATATATATACACATATATATGCATATATATGTGTGTATATATATATATAAATTAAACTAAACTAAAATGTTATCCCACGTTGTTTTTATAAACTTTTATTTCAAGTCTCTAACACCACAGAGGACCTACATCTCCCAGAGATTTGTCAAGTACCCACTACTCCAGAGGTGATATTCAAAATATTAACTGTCGGGCACCTGGGTGGCTCAGTCATTAAGCGGCTGCCTTCGGCTCAGGTCATGATCCCAGAGTCCTGGGATCGAATCCCACATCGGGCTCCCTGCTCAGAGGGAAGCCTGCTTCTCCCTTTCCCACTCCCCCTGCTTGTGTTCCTGCTCTCGCTGTGTCTCTCTCTGTCAAATAAATAAATAAAATCTTTAAAAATATATATATATATATATATATATATATATATTAACTGTCACAGCCCAGGTACTGATGTTTCAGAATGAACACTGGACTGTCAACAGTCCGTTTGGCCATCCTTGTGCAAACTGGGTGACTGGCAGCCCTGCCTAAGTTTCTCTTCCAGGACCTCAACCTGGACCTGCTCCCATGGCTCTCTCCTCAAACTTTTACCTACCATGAATTCCTTCAGTCCCATCCTGGCCAGCCTCTCATATCACCTTCCTCCGCTCCACCTTTGCTCCAGATTCTCTTTTACTGCCTAAGAAACAGACAGACAATGTAGAATCCTCCTCAAGGGATCAGAACTGAGAGTGAATGAGTAAATCCAGAAGGTTTTAGTGAGCAGAATGAAATTATGAACTAGGTACCTAGATTAATACAATTTTTATCTTGCCACATACAGAAACAGGACGGGTGGGGGAGGAAGGGCATGGCACTCAAGATCGTACTTTACTACAGAGCTCAGTGTATGTTAAACATGGAGAACCCTTTAGACCTTGTTTTTGGAAGGGATATATGGAAGGAGGAATAAAACAAGAAGAAAGGCTTTTCTGTACTCGCATCACCAATATGCTGCAGATCTTACCAGGATTGACACTTTGCCTTATTTAGTCCAGCATCATATAGCATTCATTAGAAAATCAGAAAAAGGTTACTGAAACTTTTTTTTTTTTTTAACTCTAGTGTGATGGCCATAAGCTTTGGATTCACTAAGTAATTTTTTATTTAGGAAACTTTCTTTCTATTAGAAAAGTTTATAAAGACAATCAAGGAATGAACTTTCACCTTCTGGATATAAAGGGCACTGGAGAAAGACAAATATATAAGATATTTTGTCTGTTTAATATGTAACATTAAAGAAACCAGAAGTTAGCATAAAATAAAGCCCAACCATGAGGGTGTGCTTGCTGGTTCCCATCCAAATGATTTCAGCTCAAGTAGCAGAAATCCCAACTAAAACTGGCTTAAACCATAAGGCCAATTCCCTAGGATGCTCCAGATTTGGTTAGGTGGCTCAGTGGTCTCAAGAATCCAGGACCTTTCCATGTTTTTGCCCTGCCATCCTCGCAGTGTTCAGTCATGATTCTCCCTTGGTAGCAAAGCTGTAGCAATTACAGATGCCACATGCAGATGTGGCCAAATCTAGAAACAAAAATAGATCTTTCCTTCCCTGTATTTCACTTTTCAAGGGGAAGAAAATTTCTCCCAAAAGACCCTTAGCAAACATCTCTTCCTACCTGTTATCTTAGATTACTACCCTGACAGCAAAAGAGATAGCAAAATGAAATCTGCCACCTTTCGCCTCTGTAGTCCAAGGGCAGCTCTGCCAGCTAGGAAGGTGGAAGGGGAAGTTTCAGGGGGAAGGCATGGTGGGTAGGCAATCTCATCCTACAACCTCATTTAACCCAAATCCTTGCCTATGAGATGAAGCCAGGGAGTTTAAGGTCAGGAAGCACAGGACACCTTCACACCTCATTTTATGTTCTCATCCCTCACTCCTCTCTCCCTCTACCCATTGCCCATAGTCCAGCTCCTTCTCCCTATGTCAGTCTGTCCTCCCTGCAACAAACCCTAGAAGTTGCTCAGATCTGAAGGCAACCACTGGAGTCAGACATTACCTAAGAAATATTCATTCAAGGCAAGATATGGAAAATGAAAAGGACAAAGAGAAGAGATAAAAGGAAAAAAGACTTAGACTCAGCCTTAGATTCCAGTAGAAAGGTCCATTGGTCATATCATCATGTTCTAGACTTCCCAGGATTCCACATACAATGATCTGGAGCCCCAGGATCTAGTTTAAAGGATGAGCAATAAGAAAATATTTCTGAAGGTCTTCAAAGCCTCATTTCAGACATCAGAAAAGGTAAGGGAAGCTCGATCCTTTTCAGGACCCAAGGTCTTCCTAATATTCTATTCTAAGAGCATTATCCACAGCCCCAGGACTCTCTTCTTGGATAGATAGGCCTCAAAAAAATGTACTAAATCCCAAAATTGTAAGAGCACTCTATTTGTGCACAGCTCTTGCTTCCTTTTCTTAACATAGAATCCCTTGAATCTTGAAACATTCCTTATAAACAAACACAAGAGGAGAAGAATATAAAATCATCTTATTTTTAGGGATACTCACGATATAAGATACAAAGAGCATTTTTGCTCTGCCTTTAGTGAAATTTCAGGGTATTTTCCCCTCACATGTCATTAGCTAGGGTCATTTAAACTTCCAGATATTAATGAGTTCCTTGAAAATAAGGTTTGGGTAGACAAGGTTTTAAGTTGTTTCATTCAGTTTCATTCAGAGAAGCCATACCACAGGGTTCCTTCTCACAAAAAAAAAAAAAAAAAAAAATCTCCCAAATGGCTATATGTTCCTGATATCCATAAAGGTGGGGGGAGGATAAGAGGGGAGGAAGAGAAGAAAGGAAGAAAAGGAAGAAAACTTGAAAAATACCAGTAAGAATTCACTGCCTTGGACGCCTGGGTGGCTCAGCCAGTTGAGCATCTGACTCTTGATTTTGGCTCAGGTTATGACCTCAGGTTCATGGGACTGAGCCCTAAGTCAGGCTCCGCACTCAGCAGGAAGTCTGCTTCTCTCCCTCTCCCTCTGCCCCTTCCCCCCACACACACACCGCTCACGCACATGTGCTAATAAATAAATACATCTTAAAAAAAAAAAAAAGGAATACACTACCTCTGTCTATAAAGTGATGGGAGTACTTTATAAGCCACATCTCTTCAGAAATCCCAACAAAATTCTCCTCTCCATCTATTCCAAGTACAGCATGGGATGATCCAACCCAGGCTCCCAAATACTACAAGCGAAGGTAAGTGCTTCCTCACGGCCGAGGAAGACCTCTATCCACCTCGTCCTGATAGAGCATTGGCTGGTGTGTTAAGCCCAGGTCTTCCTAGGATATCTGGAGGTTTTAAGGCAGCTTAGTTTTCTATGTATTTCTATAGACAGCTTTAGCTCAAAATTCAAGGGCAAAGTTACTTGTGGGAGAGTCTAATCAAAAGTCATAATGGTTAGCATTTGTAGTTATGAAAAGATTTGGTGTCAGGATAAGTTATATCACTGGTGGCCACTTCCAGAAATCAGAAACTAACTTTGAAGAAGCCCACACAGCTCTGTTTTCCATCCATCCATCCATCAAGTAAAGATTTATTGAGTGCCTACTGTAAGTCAAGTACTATGCCAGTCATTGAAAACTGGTACATAATGAGACAAAAATTCTGCCCTTGTTAAGTTTACATTCTAGTAGAGGTAACAGAGGACACACAAGCGAAATAATACGTATTGCATGCTAGACAGTTACAAGTGCTAATGACAAAACACAAATCAGGGAAACAGGGTAGGGTATGAAATGTCAGAAGATAATTTAAAGGCCTCCCTGAAAAAGTGACTTTTGACTAAAGACAGGAAAGAAGTAGAAAATATGACACGTGGATATTGAGGGAAGTGTGTTCCAGAGGGAGCAGCAAGTGCAAAAGGCTAGGGTGAGCTAGCTATGTTCCAGAAAAATAAGATCAGTGTGCCCAGAGCAGAGAAAAGGTGGGTGAGAGAATGTAGTAAAAGACAAAGACAAGAAGTATAAGGAGCCAGATTATTTTGTTTTCTTTATTTCTAGAAAAGGTCAAGGCAGAGTGATAGAAAAAATATCTGCAAGATTGTAGTATTAACTGAGGTGATATATACAGATTGCCTATCCTAGTACTGAACACTAGGAAATCTTGAATTCCAGTCACTTTTCATTTCCTCTAACAATGTGCTTCACCTCATCCTCCTGGTTCCCCCCGGCCCCAGTTTACCTGTTCTACCCTCATCTCTTCAACCTCCTGACAGCAAAGCTGCTCTCCTATAGAGCTGTCACTTTGTAAAGGATAAGATAAACGGTTCATACCACAGTGATAATAATCTCTTATCTTTCAATGGGCTTCACACATTCTAGAAGACTTTGACTTGCATTGGCTTATTAGATCCTCAAAATATTCCTGTGAGGTAGGAAGGGTTCTCTTGTTATAAAGGAAGAAATTGCCATTCAGAGGTTAAGCAGCCTATGTGGGGTCAGGCAGGTAATGGAAGGCAGAGTGAGACCAGAGTTCAAGTCTCCTGCTATCCCCTTCCTAGAGTTCCATAAAAATAAAGACAGTGCAAACACCGGTCTTAGCATGAATAAAGGGCAGTAGCCTATATGAGACACCTCTAAGAGCAAGACTGAACCAGCCGCCGAGCAGCTACTGCATTTTCATAAGCTGGTGATCGGTGGTCATGGTGAAGCCTTGATGGTATAAATTTAATCAAATGAACAAGAAAACTGGAGTCACAAAGCAAAGCCCAGCCTTCAGGTAAGCAGACATTTTACTAATTCCTTGTAACATCATTTTTCCTCCTGATCCTAAGGACAGGGTCAACCTGACTGGAATGCAGTTAAGCTCAGGAAAAGCCAGGGGAAGATAAAGTCCATGAAGTATACTCTAACCCAGGACAGCCCTAACTCATGGACCATACTTGGGCATTAACCAAGGTGGTTAACATGCTTTCATTTCCTCAAGAAAGAAATAACTTAACTTGTGTGTATTTTTGTTTATCCTTAGAAAAGTCAACTTTTTTGAAGCGAGTAAGACCACTGCATGCCCTGGGACCCTCTCTCTGCCACAATCAGTCATTTCAACAATGAAACAACATCAGGGCAGAAGTGCCCATAGATCTGGGCAGCTATGTCCCTGCCCTGACACCACACTGGAGGGCCCCACTCTGGCCCTCCTGCAGCCATGCCCCAGCCCTGCTAAGGAGTCTCAGAGTCTACAGGCCCAGGGGACATGACCACCCAAGCCTGCACTGAACATGCTGATACTTGGGGCCCTGACACCTCCTGCCCAAATAATCAGGGTCTGCCTTGTCCTCCCTATGGTAAACTACACCCCCAGCATGCATAGCACAAGGCCTGAAGATTACTGTTTGCAGGGTGCTAATAGAGCTCAGGGTACAGGCTGGAGTGTACCAGGCACGCTGGATGGAATCAGGATGGGAAGAGATGGGAGGAGATGTAGGTCAGTACCTCCATTTGCATATTTACCTAAGTCCTGCAGATGTTAATGGTCTGCACAAAAAAGTGGAGGTTAATGGGTAGCCTCCCATCCCCACTACTGAGAGAACTACTCAAGGTTTTCAAGCTTTTTTCCTAGATGAAGTGCTTTTTGTTTTTAGACCGAATATATTTAGTATAAAAATATTTTAATATACAACTGCAATCACAACACTATCTATGTAGCTGTAAGGAGACGGGGAGCAGTGGTTAATGAGAGAAGAAAGATTTTCACAGTCCCTCCTGCTTCCTTTGCCCACAGTCACTCTGCAGTCTGTGAGAACACGAGGTCTCAAATCTGTGAGGGCAGATCAAGGCAGCCAGAGGCAGAGGGGCCCTGTTGCTGACACTTAAAGGAAACATAGCAGCTCCCTCCAACATGCCATCTCCTCACCGTGATAGCCCCCAAGTAAAGCCCAGTCTAGTTAGGAGGGAACAAGCAAGTGGTAATGACTAAGAGAGGAGAGGAGAGTCAACCATCATTCTTCAGCATCCTTCTGATCACACCTTTGGGAACAATTTTCCAGGGGCTGTTGGACTGAAAAGACCTGAAATTCATCCTAGACCTACAGAGCTGGCAGGCAAGTATTGTCATCTTTACTTGGAACACATCCATGCTGACCCTGTTCTCTGCCCTTCAGTGACCTTCACCATGTTTATCAAAACCTTTGGCACCTGTCTCCATTTCCTTCCTCAACCCAGCACCTTCCTGGGGACTTCAGCACCCTCATGGGTCTCCCAGCCTGGACCTCAGCTTCCCAATGCTTTGAATTACTCATTCCCAATGCTTTACACCTTCTTGTATTTTGTCATGCAGCCATAATCCTTAAAATTTCCAAAACTGCCCCCATCCCTCTGAAGTCTTTCCCTTCAGAAACCTGCTCCCTGACTCCCTCAGTATTTTACTGCCTTTCTCAAACCTTTCCTCCTGGAATATGCTTTGTCTTTCAGACTGCCATGCCTTTGCACGCACTATGCTCCCTGCCTAGAAAACCATCCCGGCGTTTACCTGTCTGATGTACCTACCCCATCTATTAAAAAGGCAGTTCAAACAGGGCTTTTTCATTCAACATAAATTTATTAAGCCCCTGCTAGGGAGTAGGCATTGTGATAGGCAGCAGGATTACAAAAATGTGTAGGTGGTCTTCTTTTTCCTCAGATACTGGTTCAGGAAACTGACAAGGGAAAATTTAATTCCATCCATACAGGAGTTCATCATCACTAGACCTACCTTAGAAGAAATGCTAAAGGGCATTCTTCAACTGGAAATAAAAAGATGCTAATTAACATTGTAAAAACCTATGAATGTATGTGTAAAACTCACTGGTAATGGTAAATATATAGTCAGAGTCTGGTTGTCTAATATGATGGCAATTCATAATTTACTTACAATTAATTTAAAAGTTAAATGAATGTATTAAAATATTAATTTGTTATTGGTTACACAATACAAAAAAACTATATAAATGGTAAAATCAGTAATCTAAAATTCGGGGGTGGGGTGGAAATCAAGAGTATAGTATTTCTGTATGCCAACTCAGGTTGTTATCAGCTTAGAGTAGGTTACAAATCTAAGATCTTTTATTTTAGCTTCATGGTAACCACAAAGGAAAAACCTATAATAGATAAAATAGATGATAAAGGAGTCAAAGCATACCACCACAAAAGTCATCAAATCACAAAGGAAGATAGCAAGAAGCAAGGAACAAAGGATCTACAAAAGAGTCAGAAAACAACAAAATAGCAATAGTAAGTCCTTACCTATCAATAATTACTTTAAACATAAATGGGTTCAATTCTCCAAAAAAAGACATAGAATGGCTGATGGATAAAACAAGATCCAATAACATATTGCCTATAAGAGACTCACGTTAGCTTTCAGAACACACAGAATGAAAGTGAAGAGATGGTAAAAATATTTCAAAAAAAAAAAATAGGGGTAACTATACCTATAGCAGACAAAATAGACTGTCAGCTAAAAATGGTCAAAAGGGACAAAAAAGTTCATTATATAATAATCAAGAAGATGTAAGAATATTTATGCACCCTACATTGCAACAGCTCTATTAGTATTTGTTTTATATGCACCATTTGCATATTGTGCATATATGTATCATTTGCATAAAAAGCAAATACTAAAAGAACTAAAAGGAGAAATTAACAGTAATACAATAGTTAAGAATTTTAATACTCAGGGCGCCTGGGTGGCTCAATCAGTTGAGCATCTGACTCTTGATCCCAGCTCAGGTCTTGATCTCAGGGTCAAGAGTTCATGCCCCAGGTTGGGCTCCACACTGGGCATGAAGCCTACTCAAAAAAAAATAACAATATATTTTTAAAAAGATAAAGAATTTTAATACTCAACTCTTAACAATGGATTCATCATCTAGACAGAGAATCAACAAGGAAACTGTGGCTTTGAACAACAGAGCAAATGGACTTGGACACATACAGAACATTCCAACCTATAGTACCAGAATATACATTCCTTTCAAACACACATGGAATATTTTCTAGGAAAAATTTGATGTCAAGCCTCAAAACAAGTATCCACAAATTCAAGATGGTAGTAATTATATCAAATATCTCTGCTGACCACAATAGTATGAAACCAGAAATCAGCAAAAAGAGCTGGAAAATTCACAAATATGTTGAAGTTAAACTACACACTCCTGAATAACCGATGTATCAAAAAAGAAATCAAATGGAAAATAACAAAATTATCTTGAGACAAATGAAAATACAATATACCAAAACTTATGGGATACAGCAAAAGCAGTCTTAAGTGAAACATTTATACTGAAGTCTACATTAAGACAAAACTAAAATCTCAAACAACCTAACTGTACACCTCAAAGAACTAGAAAAAGAATTAAGCCCAAAGTTAGCAGAAGGAAGTAAATAAAGATCAGAGCAATTCAATGAAAGAGGAAAAAGGAAAACAACTAAGACGACTTTGAAAAGATCAACAAAACCGACAACCTTTCGATAGATCAAGAAAAAGAGAGGACCCAAAGAAACAAAACTATAAATTCAAGACAAGACATTGCAACTAATACCACAGAAACACAAAGGACCATAAAAGACTATTATAAACAACTAGATGCCAACAAACTGGACAACCTAGAAGAAATGGATGAATTCCTATAAACATACAACCTATGAAGACTGAGTCATGATAAAATAGGAAATCTAAATAGGACAATAAGAGATTGAATCAGTAATCAAAAACTTCTCAACAAAGAAAAACCCAAGACCAGATGGTTTTACTGGTGGATTGTACCAAATATTTAAAGAACTAATGTCATCCTTCTCAAACCCTTCCAAAAAATGGAGAAAGGAAACACTTCCAAATTTATGAAGTCAATATTATCCTGGTACCTAAGCCAGATAAGGACACAATATTCCTGATAAATACAGATGAAAAATTATCAGCAAAATTCTAAAAAAAAAACCCATTCAATAGTATATTGAAAGGTCATATACCACAATCAAGTGAGATTCATCCCTGGGATGCAAGGATGGTTCAACATGATCAATAAATGTGATATATCCTATTAATATATTGAAAATTAAAACTCATGTTCATAGGGCGCCTGGGTGGCTCAGTCGTTGAGTGTCTGCCTTCAGCTCGGGTAGTGATCTCCCAGTCCTGGGATCGAGCCCTGCATCAGGCTCCCTGCTTAGTGGGAAGCCTGCTTCTCCCTCTCCTACTCTCCCTGCTTGTGTTCCCTCTCTTGCTGTGTCTCTCTCTGCAAATAAATAAAATCTTTAAAAAAAAAACAAAAAACTCATGTTCATCTCAACAGATGCAGAAAAAGCATTTGTCAAAATTCATGATTAAAAACACTTAACAAATTGTGTATAGAAGAAATGTACCTCAACATAATGAAGACCATGTAGTAGAAGTCCACAGGTATATTATATTCAATGGTGAAGGGCTGAAAGCTTTTCCTGTAAAATCAAGAAAAAGACAAGGGTGCCTACTCTGACCACTTCTATTCAACATAGTATTGGATGCCTTAGTCACAGAAATCAGATAAGAAAGATAAAGGATTCAGAACTGGAAAAGAGGAAGCAAAATTAGCTGTTTGAATATGACATGATTTTATAGAAAATCCTAAAGACTTCTCACACACACCAGTTAGATCTACTCAATGAATACATGAAGCTACAGGATACAAAAATCAACATACAAAAGTCAGTTGCATTTCTATACACGAACAACAAATTTTCCCCCCAAAAAAAAGAAAGACAACAATCCCATTTACAATAGCATCCAAAACAACTAAATATTTAGGAGTGAATTTAACCTAAGAGGTGAAAGATCTGTACACTGACAACTTTAAGACATCAATGAAAGAAACTGAAGAAGACACAAATAAGTGGGAAGATATTCCACAGTCATGGATTAGAAAAATTTATGTTTTTAAAATGTCCCTACTACCCAAAGCCATCTATAGATTCAATGCAGTCTTTATCAAGATTCCAATGGCATTTTTTTTTTACAGAAATAGAAAACACAATCCTAACATTTGTATGGAACCACAAAAAAAACCTGAATAGCCAAAGCAACAATGAAAAAGAAAAATAAAGCTGGAGGCATCACTCTTTCTAATTTCAAACTGTATTACAAAGCTATAGTAATCAAAACAGTGGTACTGGCATAAAAACTCACACATAAACCAAAGGAGCAGAATCAAGAGCCCAGAAATAAACTAATGTATAATGTAATATATGGTCAACTAATATTTACCAGAAAACCATGAATAACTCAATGGAATAGTCTCTTAAATAAATGGTACAGGAAAAATTAGATGTTCATGTATCAAAGAAAGAACCAAGACTCAGATTCCTCCAGTGCCAGGGCTCAGACCAGAATACAGCCAGAGCCCAGCATGGGCTCTGGTGTGAGTGTCAGGCACAGAGAACCAATCAGGAAGGCATGATTATCAACAGAAATCAGTACTTGGTAAAACTCAGCTGTAACTTCAAAATGCACAACCCCATACTCTTTCTGCCAACATTGTTCAAGTGTGAGGGCGAACTAGACTTTCCAGAATACCATGACTGTGCGAGTTGACCATCCCAGACCCATGAAGAGTTCATAGGCAATGGGAGGGTACTAGAAAGGATGGTAGTCATGGAAACAAGAGTCGATATAATCAACTATTGACTCTTTTAAAAACAACCATTTCTTAATTGCTTAAAAATCAATACCAAGACAGTCAAATTGCACAGAGCATTAAAGTCCATTGTGTTTTGTATAAAAGAGAAAGTAACTTTAGGTGGAGAAAACAATTTATTCAAGAATAACTGTAAAAGGGTCATTGCTGAATTAAAATTCAACAAAATAAAAATGGAAATATAATTTAAGCTTGTAAAAGCTAAGACATTGAGCTTTTTAGATAAAACATAGAAAATTATCTTCACGATGTAAGAATCAGCTAAGATGTTGTAGTCAGGACCCTAAAAGCATAAATCATTTTTAAAAAAATGGTAAGTTGGACTTGATTGAAATTAAATATTTCTGCTCAAAAGATTTAATAAGAAAATTAAAAAGCAAACCAAAGGCTAGAGGGAAATATTCTCAATACATATATAACTGACAGAGGATTCATATCCAAAATACATAAAGATCTCCTCAAAAAGAACAAAAAGATAAACAGTCCAACAAATAGAAGAAGTACAAACACATCTACCATATGTCCCAGCAATTTCACTTCTAGGTATTTACACAAGAGAAATTTAAAATACATCAGAAAAAGATACAAACATAGCAATCTTATTTATAAAAACCAAAAAAATGTTTCTGAACCCCTATTTCCATCAAAAGGTAAATGGATAAATTTTGGTACATGTCAACAATGGAATATTACTCAGCCATAAATATGAATAAACTACTAATACCACATTGAAAAAATCTCAAAAACACTATGTGAGGTGAATGAAGCCAGACACAAAAGAGTAAATATGATTCTATTTATATAAAGTTCGAGAACAGGCAAAACTAACGTGTGGTGACAGAAGTCCAAAAGTGGTTGTCTCAGGGTGGGGTGTTGAATGCAAAGGGGAACTTTCTACACTGATGCAGAGAGTTTATGTTTTGTATGGTGGTTACACAGACATAAGCAATTCTCAAACCTACCAAACTGCATAAAAGATCTGTATTTTAGTTTATGTAAATTAGACCTCAATTTTTTGACGATCCACAAAAGAATTCTGATTGTGTTCCTTTAGCAACCTTTAGAAAATATAATGGGGGGGGGAGAAACCTTCACAATAGCAAAAAAACCCTACAAACTACTTAAAAGAAGTGCAAAACTTTCACAAAGAAGATTATAGAACTTATTTAGATTTGACCTAATGCAAGATAAAACGTTCTCCAACGTGACCTTTCAATATTATAAAGATATCATTCACTTTATATCAATGTATAAATTCAATGCAATTCCAATGAAACTCCCAACCTTAATTCACAGAGAGATTCGTGGAACTTTAGAACTCATTTGGTTCTATCACATAAAGATGCACATATCCTGAAACTTAGAATTTCAACTTCTAGGAATGTGTTCCAAAGAGAAGTCTTATTCTCTGTGGTTGGAGAACTGGTCTGCATGAGGTTGATTCTGTGGGATTTAATGATAAATATTTTATGGCCTAATTTCATGGTCCATTTTTTCTATTCAAAATAATGTGTATTCTGTGTTTATCCATTACTTACTTAGCTTTCTTCCTGTATTTAATTGCTTCCTCCTTGAGTCATTTCACTTCTAGCTAGAAATATCTTTGAGAAGTTCTTTCACAGTGAATCCTTGGTAGCAATTACAAGGAGACATGCATGCCCCCAAATATCTGTATGTCAACCTCACATTTAAATAATTTGGCTCCTTGGGACACCTGGGTGGCTCAGTCGGTTAAGCATCTGCCTTTGGCTCAGGTCATGATCCCAGGGTTCTGGGATCCAGTCCAACATCACGATCCTTGCTAAGCAGGGAGCATGCTTCTCCCTCTGCCTACCACTCTCCCTGCTTGTACTCTCGCGCTCTCCCTGGCAAATAAATCTCTAAAAAATAAAAAATAGATAATTTTGCTCCTTATAAAATTATAGTTTTACTGTCTTTTCTTTGACACTTGAAGATATTAATTTACTACTTTCCCCATCTAGCATAGCTGTTGATTATATAAATAGGGTTCTATAAAGTATATAAGTATGATCCCATAAAGTAGGACTATAATCTGATTTTCTCATTCCTTTTGGGTGCTAGGCTTTTTTATCTTTGAAAGCTTTTAGAATTTTTTTTTTCATATCCTTCACTGTCACTGTGGAATGTCTCTGTGTGAGGTCACCTCTCCTGTTCAGTATTCTGTGTCCCTCCCATTCAGGGTCTTTTCCCTTCTGTGATTCTGTTGAGAGGAATTTTTACTTCAATCCTGATCTCTCAACGTGCCATCTAGCCATCCTTTTCTGATGCCTTCTGGAGAAATTCCTTGTTCCAGTAGTTTTGTCTTTCTATGGTGTTTGGCTGTATCCATTTATCATATGCAGCCCATCCACTGAGTGCTTTATTTCAATTATATTTATGTACTTGATATTTCCAATTGGTTCCTATTCATATTTGCTTCTCCTTATTTTTTTTCAATATCCCTCTATTTTTTATATTATTGTTCATTCTGTTTCCTCTGGTTTAGCTCATTTTCTTAAATATCTTTCATAGAACTTTTACACCTCACATGTCTGGCCATTTTTCCTTTTATGCTCATCCTTTATTCCCTTAAGACTGCCAACTGTTTTGCAAAGAATATCGACCTAGAAGAGATATAAAAACTTTGGCTTTGCTTATTCTACAGGTGAATGAAAGCAGGGTGGTCTTCAAGGTAAGAGTCCCAAAGGTTGCCCTCTAAATCCAACCATTCCCATTCCCACCACTACCTGGCATTCCACTGACGCCTAGGGAACAGCTCATCACTTCTTCTGCAGGCATGTTCTCCTAAGCACAGACATCCTTTGGTATAACTGCTTCCACTGGATGGAAGAGGCAGGATGTGCAACGCTCAGGGAGCCTATAGGTGTTATGGCTGCTGGCTTCTCACTTTGGCTCTGGAGCTGCCTGCACACTACCCTGCCCCTTCTGCCTGATACTGTCACTTCCCTGCCTGCAAAGCCAGGCGATGGATCACCAGAGTCACACGGGGAAGGAAAAGGACACACTAGAAATCTCTCTGCCGGCCAATCTTTTGGACATCTCCGGCCTTCCTCTTCAGTCTGTCATGTCTCCTATGCGGGCAGCCAAACACACTCACCTCCCCAGGGTTCTTAGCTTTTCTGTCAGTTAAAGAAAATAGTTGAGATCCACCAATTTTTTTTTCCTGTGACATCTCCATTGTTGGGTTCAGAAAAGAAAGCCAACAGCACACAAAGACTGAGCCATATGGGACTCCAGGTATATTAAGGCCATGTAATATAACTTTGTCAAGAGAATTTTTTTTTAAATATACCCTAAGATAAGGGTATTGAAAACTGAGTGCAGAGCCAGATTACATGCCAGCTCGTAGCTCAGGCTACACAGCTTTCTTGACATCTTCAAACCAAAAAGAGAATTTCAGAATCAATTTAATTTAATCAAAGCTCACCAGGGGCACTAGAGATCAAGAATCGCACAAAGGCAGTAACTCCTGAGAGGACTCAGTCACAGACGCACCCATCTTAGGACACAGTCCCTGCCTTCATCTAATCTACCTTTTCTTTTAACCTACCTTTTCAAACTTCCATAGCTTTCTATCAGTTCCTTTTCCTCCCTTATATCAAATTTTAGTCTATTCTAATTTTATTTATTCTGTTCCAATAAAAAGATATAGACAATGGCTAGAATAAACAGTCTTTCATAGGTTCTCTTATCAGATAGGCTACAGTCCAGTTTCTTCAACGACTTCTGGATAAACACTAATTACTGTGAAATTGAAGAGGACATTATGGAAATTGGGGATAACAGAGGATAAAATCAAGCTCCTTTTCTCTGCCAAAGGTAACTTAGCATTTGTATGGTATCCTATGGCAAACAGAAAAGCAGCCTTGACTTGAGCCTTCTGGAAATTTGCCCGGCTAGAGACCTGATTTTCTCCTAATGAAGTAGTATCAACTTAAAAGCCAAATCACTTCTGAATAAATGGCCAAAGTGTTTCTCCTATAAGGCCCTTTGAGTAAGCATGAAATAAAAATCCCATCATTTTAATAACGATGGGATTGAAAATACATCTTTAACATATCGAACATCACAAGACTACTCAAGTCTCTTAACTGTAAAACAGGGACACAAGACCATCATCACAAATTGTTGTGAGGATTCAAGACAACTAAGGATGTCCTGACCACTCCATAATAATAGCCAGAAATTATGAACATTTCCTATCTCTCCTCCTTTCTATGGTTCTAGACCTAAGTAGACCTACATGCGCGCATGCGTGTCCCGTGCACACACGTACACACACACACCACAAAACCATTATAGAACTTGTTCCATCTCACCCTTTACCTCTATCCCCTTTTCTATCCCATCCTGTGGCAAAAAGTCCTATCCATGGTTTTCACAATGAGAAAAACATCTACTAAGACTCTATCTACCTGACCAAAAACAAAGAATTGAAAACAGTAGACAGTGACCAAGATTCTTTAGCCCCTCCTTTCTTCTCCTTTCCAAGGGACACTAAACCTCAACTTCTTTTTCTCTTCGCTGATAAAACAGGGCAAAATCCTGGAGAAAACTGGCTCAGCCTCTGACAACTTAGGTATTATCATCTCCCATTTTACAGATGAAGCAACTGAGTCCCCTAGAAGTGACTTGTCAAATATACCACCATCAAGGGTCAACAGGTGAACTAGAATGCACATTGTGTACTTCCTAAAACGTCTCCCCATCCCCCACACTGTCAGTCCTTAACCAGATGCTCAGGTATTATCAATTCATCACCATCTGTGCAGAATTGGGAGGACACTAGTATTCCTCAACTTTTATTACTTCAAATCTCATCAACCATGTCATTTCACAACATCACAAAAGCTTCTCTATTTCGTTGTGGTGGGTTTTCCACCACCTCTAGTTGACTTTCTGCCACCCTTTTTGAATGGGCAGTTCATCAGGCCAATACAAGGTCACCATCTAGTGGTAAAATCCTCTAACTGCAGGCCACGCAGCCCATCTTAGATTCTCTGCACCCCTTTTGCCTTATTCCCACACCCACCTCCCACCCCTGCAGTTACTTCCAAACTTCCAGAAATAATTTACAAAGGAAATAAGGAATTTCCAGTTATGTAACAAAATACTTCTAAGATGCATTTAAGATTTAGGCATTTACTAAAGCAATATTAGACTCATATTAGATAATGATCTAGCCAGCCAGCAGACTAATTTTAGCAGCCTAGACCTTGACATACAAAGAGACATCAAGAGAACAGTACATATGAACCACATGGTGAGTAATTGTAGATCACCATAACTTGAGATGAGCGGAGTGCTAGACTCTACTTCACTAAATGAGCTCTACAATCTTAGCAACTTCCTGAAAATTGACCAAGGGCCCCTCAAGCAAAAAACAGCTACTTCTGAAAAGGATATGAATTCTGATTCTACTCTCAAACACAAAACAGTATTTATTGAAGATCTACTACAGGCTTAAAAATAGGAGGTCTGTTAGAGAGGTACTGAACAATCCTTCAGGAGCTTGCTTTGGCCCATCACTCTCTATTCCTTAAAATCTGCTATCTTCATATGAAGCAAGTAAGTTTAAATGCCAAATTCTATCACTTTTTTCCAGTCCTCAACGTCATGAGCTTCTCTGCAGCCTTTAGCACCATTAAGCAAGTGCTCCTCCTCAAACTCTTGTCTTTAATTTCGTTAACTATGTATACGCTCTTGGTTGTATGCCCACCTCTCTGAGCACACCCCTAGTTGTTAGCCCCCCATACTTCCTAAAGTCTGTGTCCCCAAAAGATCTAGTTTGGGGTCCCTTCTCTTTTCCTTCTTTTCACTTTATCTTGACAATCTATCACATTTTAGCTTCGACTATCACATCTCTCTCTCTCCATCCCTGGTTTTTATTCTAAGCTCTAGTTTCACATTGTTAACTGCCTACTGATTATCTCCCACTGGAATTTCAAATTCAATATGCGTAAATCACATCAGCAACTTCCCCTCCAAACTCCACTTCTCTTTGTTCACCATTTCAATTCATCAAGCTCCATACTTTGCTGCTAACTTTAACTCCTTCCTATCCTAATATGTTCTCATACCATTACTTTCTGGGGCAGTCAACTCTATCTGCATTGGTCTCTCACCATCCCTTTCTCCCTCCCCCCAAGTTTGATTCAGGTCACCATTCTCTTCCATTCTGACTATATCAGAGTAGTCAACTATTATAGCAACTATGATTCATTCTATGTCTATGGGTTCAGAAGCTGTTATGTACCAGTCATTTGCTAAACACTGAAAATATGGCAGGGACCAAATGAGACAGCAGCCTTGCCCTGATGAGGCTTATATGTTATTGTAGGGAAACAGGAAAAACAAAAAAATAGGAGTGAAGAAGAAGGGCACAAAGAAAAGCTTTGTTTTTCTGTTCTCTTGATGTTTCTTTGTATGTCAAGATCACTGTCATCTCAAACTTTTACTTTCTTATTCTGTGCTACCCATTTTAAGTAACTTCTAATAAACAGAAATATTTGAAATTCTACATATTTTGAAATTTTACATATTTTTTGATGGCATAAAGGGGAAAGGCAAAAGTTTACATTGTTACCCTAAACCTGAAACTTTTGCTTTACATTGAATGGAGCACTAGGTGTTATAGGCAAACAATGAATCATGGAACACTACATCAAAAACTAATGATGTAATGTATGGCGATTAACATAATAAAAGAAAAAAAGAAGAAATATGGAAGATTTAAAAATATAAAATAAAAAAATAAAGTCCCCTTTGTAAATGAAGAAAGAACTTCTAAACTTCTGAGGGCGGGTGGAGTTAATTAGGCAAAAATCATACACGTGCCTTGCCATAGCAAAATCTAGGAAATAACCGGCTCTTGTTACTAGGAGGCAAATTAGTAGTGCGTGCCTGTTTTGTTCATTTAGGTGGAAACCTAAAAGTCTGAATTATGTTTATTGTCCCTACTAGAAGGTATTAGTCCGTCAAATTGATGCTAATTGAGCCTAAGAAGTAATTACCAAGATCTGTGTTTGTTCTTATTCTCAGTATTAACTGCTGATTTTTAAGGCCTTACATACTTGATTCATTCATTCGTTTATTTAACAAATGCTTGTAGAGTGCCTACTATGTGCCAGGCGTGCAGCTGGCTGCTGGGGTAGAAAAATAGGACACTGTAATTATCCCCATACGACAGCCTCACAGGACTAGGCTTTGTGAAATGATGGGCGTTAAAATAGAAACTCACATCAAGTTCTGTAGGAAGAGGATGAGTAGGAGTCAAGCAAAGCTTCACCACAGAGATAGGTTGGGTCTTGAGGGCTGAGTGTTTTTCAGTCAAGGTGGAGAAGGATATTGCAGACAGGAAGAAAAAGTTGTGCTCAGGGTTGTAACACAACAGACATTATCTGGGGCATTAAATGGGGCAACTGCCAATACATTACATAGGAGCGCAATGTTAGATGAGAGGAGGAAGAAGCCAGCTCTCAAACTTGAACAGAAATATCAAGACAGTGTCATATTTGCACATCACTGGTAGATACTAACCAGTTTCCCTATTAACTCGTTGGACATGTATTCAAAGGACCCATGATCATGTAATATGGACAACACACATCAGTCTACTCCAAAAGTATAAATCACTGGTAACCTTCTAGCCACTGACTTTGCATTTAATCATTTCACAGTTCCTCCAAGATGTTAAATTAACATACCATCAGAATGCCCAGTTTTTCCAAGGCAACCATGAATTTATTAAAAGAAACTTCAATTCTGCCTGCTGGTTTGTGTGATCTAGTGTTTGGCTGTTTGTGTTGTTACCACAGCAACAGGTGGACAGTTAAATTTGGCTGAGAACATGTGGTACTGCTAAAATATCATTTTATGACGAACTTTCTGGTACTATTTCCCCTGGTAGAGTTAAAGATGACATAATGAGCCACGGTCCCTGAGGAGGAATCAAACAGAAGAGGGAGTAAGATAAGGGGTGAGGTTTCCAAAGGGCTTCATGGACCACATCCTATGGCAAGGAATAGATAGCTCTTACTGGAAGTCTTTGAGGCATACAGTGGGTTAAACGGTGCTAATAACACCAGTGTGAACTTGCCTTTCCCCAAACAGGGAAGTATTCCGGCTTTCCAACCTAACTGACCATGGATCACTTTTTCACCTAGCAACTCAGGGACCTTCCGTGAAACATACATTGAGAAAATGCAGAGTTAGATATTGTAGCTTTAAAAGAAAAAAAAAAAAAACCCTATTAAAAACCTTACACGGACTACTAAGTTAAAGAAGCCCATATGAAAAGGCTACATTCTATTTGATTCCAACTATGTAACATTCTGGAAAAGGCAAAACTACAGAGAGAATTTAAAAGATCAGTGGTTGCAAGGGTTTTTGGGGGAGCAAATGATGAACAGGTGGAACACAGGACTTTTAGGGGAGTGGAGCTACTCTGTGATACTATGGTCATTATACATTTGTCCAAGCCCATACAATGTCCAACACCATGAATGAAGCCTAACATGAACTATGGACTTCAGGTGATAACGATGTGTCAGTTTAGGTTCATCAATTGTAACCAACATACCACTCCGGTGGAGGATGCTGATACGAGGCTGTGCAAGTGTCGGATGAACAGGTATATGAGAAAACTTGGTATTTCTAAGTTTTGCTGTGATGTAGCAGCTCTAAAAAAACTGCTCTAAAAAATAAGGTCTGTTTTTTAAAAAACTATTATATTCTATGTAGGAAAACTACAAAATTAGAGGAACTGCCTCTGAGCTGTGATCCCCAAAGTCCGTTCGCCGTATTTTAAAAACAGGGTTCCAGGTGAACAACTGTGGACTGAGCCCTGTGCTAGGCGCTGTGGTAGCAACAGGAGAAACAGAAATTCTGGCCCCCAAGCTTTTGTAATCTGATTGGGAAGGAGGAAAATTAGAGATGGATAGATAATGAAACAATTAGAAAAATATACTTAGCTAATATTTATTGGGTCCTTCTCATCATGGAGCTGACAGTCTAGGTTGAGGGAAAACTATCACATCAGCAAAAACACAAAGAGGAACTCCTATTATGGAGCTGAACAAAAGCAGCTTCATTTAGAATCTGGTATTGAAAACTTTTCTGAGGAAGTGACACTGAGCTGAAACAGAAGATACTAGTCAGTTGAAAAGTGAAGGGAACAGTGTTCTAGGCAGAGGAACAGTATGTGTAAAATCCCTGAGGTGGGAACAGCTCACAGTTCCTAGAACTAAAAGTCACCATTTCCACATGCCTGGGTGGCTCAGTTAAAAGCATCTGCCTTCAGGGGGCGGAGCAAGATGGCAGAGGAGTAGGAGACCTGGATTTCGTCTGGTCTCAGGAATTCATCTGGACAGGGATCAAACCATTCTGAACACCTACAAACTCAACAGGAGATCGAAGAAAAGAATAGCAACAACTCTGAACAGAAAAGCGACCACTTTCTGGAAGGTAGGATGTGCGGAGAAGTGAATCCGAGGCGATATTCGGGAGGACAGACGGTGGGGGAGGAGCCTCCGTGGGCCACTTCTGGCAAGTGATAAACCCAGGGAGCACAAAATCGGAACTTTTAGAAGTTGGCTCCACTGAGGGACGTCGCTCCGGTGGCTAAGCGGGGGGTGGAACCCTCGTGGGACAGTGTGGTCTCAGGACCCTTGGGGTCACAGAACTCCAACGCTAGGGGAATACTGCACATAGAATCCATGGCTTTTTTACCATGATTCTTTAGTCTTTCAAATTTTTTTTTAAATCCTCTTCTTTCTTTTTTCAAACAACTTCTTATCTTATCAATTCCTTTTATAAAATTTTTTTATAATTTTCATCTTTACAGTCATATTCCATCCCTTCATCATATCAATCCTTATTTTTGTACATAAATTTTTCTTTCTTAAAATTTTGGGAGGCACTATCTTCTAACAGACCAAAATACACCCAAAATCTAGTGTGTGGCACTGATCTATGTACCAGCCTGATCATATTTGATCATATTCTGGTTTTTTTGTTTTGTTCTGTTTTATTTTTTCTGGTTTTTATCTTTTTCTTTTTCTTTTTTTTTTCTTTTTTTTTTTTGCTTTTTCTTTTTAATTTCCTTCCCTTTCTTTTTCCCCCGGCTTGAGGTCTTTTCTGATTTGTTTACAGTATATTTTCTGGGGATATTGTTACCCTGTTAGCATTTTGTTCTCTCATTCATCTATTCTCCTCTGGACAAAATGACAAGATGGAAAAAATCACCTCAACAAAAACAACAAGAGGTAGTACCTGACTGCCAGGGACCTACTCAATACGGACATTAGTACAATGTCGGATCTAGATTTCAGAATCATCACTTTAAAGATACTAGCTGGGCTTGAAAAAAGCATGGAAGTTATTAGAGAGACCCTTTCTGGAGAAGTAAAAGAACTAAAATCTAACCAAGTTGAAATCAAAAAGGCTATTAATGAGGTGCAAAAAAATGGGGGTGCTAACTGCTAGGATAAATGAGGCAGAAAAGGGAATTGGTGATATAGAAGACCAAATGATGGAAAATAAAGAAGCTGAGAAAAAGAGAGATAAACAACTACTGGATCACGAGGGCAGAATTCGAGAGATAAGCCATACCATAAGACAAAACAACATTAGAAAAATTGGGATCCCAGAAGAAGAAGAAAGAGAGAGGGGGGCAGAAGGTATATTGGAGCAAATTATAGCAGAGAACTTCCCTAATTTGGGGAAAAAAACAGGCATCAAAATCCAGGAGGCACAGAGGACCCCTCTCAAAATCAATAAAAATAGGTCAACAGCCCGACATCTAATAGTAAAACCTACGAGTCTCAGAGACAAAGACAAAATCCTGAAAGCAGCTCGGGACAAGAGATCTGTAACCTACAATGGTAGAAACATTAGATTGGCAACAGACCTATCCACAGAGACCTGGCAGGCCAGAAAGGACTGGCAGGATATATTCAGAGCACTAAATGAGAAAAATATGCAGCCAAGAATACTATATCCAGCTAGGCTGTCATGAAAATAGAAGGAGAGATAAAAAGCTTCCAGGACAAACAAAAACTAAAGGAATTTGCAAACACGAAACCAGCCCTACAAGAAATATTGAAAGGGGTCCTCTAAGCAAAGAGAGAGCCTAAAAGCAACACAGACCAGAAAGGAACACAGACAATATACAGTAAGAGTCACCTTAGAGGCAATACAATGGCACTAAATTCATATCTTTCAATAGTTACCCTGAATGTAAATGGGCTAAATGCCCCAATCAAAAGACACAGGCTATCAGATTGGATTAAAAAACAAGACCCATCAATATGCTGTCTGCAAGAGACTCATTTTAGACCCAAAGACACCCCCAGATTGAAAGTGAGGAGGTGGAAAACTATTTGCCATGCTAATGGACACCAAAAGAAAGCTGGGGTGGCAATCCTTATATCAGACAAACTAGATTTTAAACCAAAGACTGTCATAAGAGATGAGGAAGGACACTATATCCTACTTAAAGGGTCTATCCAACAAGAAGATCTAACAATTGTAAATATCTATGCCCCTAACATGGGAGCAGCCAATTATATAAGGCAATTAATAACAAAAGCAAAGAAACACATTGACAACAATACAATAATAGTGGGGGACTTTAACATCCCCCCTCACTGAAATGGACAGATCATCTAAGCAAAAGATCAACAAGGAAATAAAGACTTTAAATGACACACTGGACCAAATGGACTTCCCAGATATATTCAGAACATTCCATCCCAAAGCAACGGAATATACATTCTTCTCTAGTGCCCATGGAACATTCTCCAGAATCAATCACATCCTAGGTCATAAGTCAGGTCTCAACCGGTACCAAAAGATTGGGATCATTCCCTGCCTATTTTCAGACCACAATGCTTTGAAACTAGAACTCAGTCACAAGAGGAAAGTCAGAAAGAACTCAAATACATGGAAACTAAAGAGCATCCTACTAAAGAATGAATGGGTCAACCAGGAAATTAAAGAAGAATTTAAAAAATTCATGGAAACCAATGAAAACACAACTGTTCAAAATCTTTGGGATGCAGCAAAAGCAGTCCTAAGAGGAAAGTATATAGCAATACAAGCCTTTCTCAAGAAACAAGAAAGGTCTCAAGTACACAACCTAACCCTACACCTAAAGGAGCTGGAGAAAGAACAGCAAATAAAGCCTAAACCCAGCAGGAGAAGAGAAATAATAAAGATCAGAGCAGAAATCAATGAAATAGAAATCAAAAGAACAGTAGAACAGATCAATGAAACTAGGAGCTGGTTCTTTGAAAGAATTAACAAGATTGATAAACCCCTGGCCAGACTTATCAAAAAGAAAAGAGAAAGGACCCAAATCAACAAAATCATGAATGAAAGAGGAGAGATCACAACCAACACCAAAGAAATACAAACAATTATAAGAACATATTATGAGCAACTCTATGCCAGCAAATTAGATAACCTGGAAGAAATGGATGCATTCCTAGAGATGTATCAACACCAAAACTGAACCAGGAAGAAATAGAAAACCTGAACAGACCTATAACCACTAAGGAAATTGAAGCAGTCATCAAAAATCTCCCAACAAGCACGCACCCAGGGCCACATGGCTTCCCAGGGGAATTCTACCAAACATTTCAAGAAGAATTAATACCTATTCTTCTGAAACTGTTCCAAAAAATAGAAATGGAAGGAAAACTTCCAAACTCGTTTTATGAGGCCACCATTACCTTGACCCCCAAACCAGGCAAAGACCCCATCAAAAAGGAGAATTACAGACCAATATCCTTGATGAACATGGAAGCAAAAATTCTCACCAAAATACTAACCAATAGGATCCAACAGTACATTAAAAGGACTATTCACCACGACCCAGTGGGATTTATCCCTGGGCTGCAAGGTTGGTTCAACATCTGCAAATCAATCAACGTGATACAATACATTAACAAAAGAAAAAACAAGAATCATATGATCCTCTCAATAGATGCAGAAAAAGCCTTTGACAAAGTACAGCATCCTTTCTTGATCAAAACTCTTCAGAATATAGGCATAGAGGGTACATACCTCAATATCATAAAAGCCATCTATGAAAAACCCACAGCGAATATCATTCTCAATGGGGAAAACCTGGGAGCTTTCCCCCTAAGGTCAGGAATGCGGCAGGGATGTCCACTATCACCACTGCTATTCAACATAGTATTAGAAGTCCTAGCCACAGCAATCAGACAACAAAAGGAAATCAAAGGTATCCAAATCGGCAAAGAAGAAGTCAAACTCTCACTCTTTGCAGATGATAGGATACTTTATGTGGAAAACCCAAAAGACTCCACCCCAAAACTGCTAGAACTCATACAGGAAAATTCAGTAAAGTGGCAGGATATAAAATCAATGCCCAGGAATCAGTGGCATTCCTATACACCAACAACAAGACAGAAGAAAGAGAAATTAAGGAGTCGATCCCATTTACAATTGCACCCAAAACCCTAAGATACCTGGGAATAAATCTAACCAAAAGGCAAAGGATCTGTACTCAGAAAACTATAGAATACTCATGAAAGAAATTGAGGAAGACACAAAGAAATGGAAAAATGTTCCATGCTCATAGATTGGAAGAACAAATATTGTGAAGATGTCAATGCAACCTAGAGCAATCTACACATTCAATGCAATCCCCATCAAAATACCATCCACTTTTTTCAAAGAAACGGAACAAATCATCCTAAAATTTGTATGGAACCAGAAAAGACCCCGCATAGCCAGAGGAATGTTGAAAAAGAAAAGAAAAGCTGGCAGCATCACAATTCTGGACTTCCAGCTCTAATACAAAGCTGTCATCATCAAGACAGTATGGTACTGGCACAAAAACAGACACATAGATCAATGGAACAGAATAGAGAGCCCAGAAATGGACCCTCAACTCTATGGTCAACTCATCTTTGACAAAGCAGGAAAGAATGTCCAATGGGAAAAAGACAGTCTCTTCAACAAATGGTGTTGGGAAAATTGGACAGCCACATGCAGAAGAATGAAACTGGACCATTTCCTTACACCACACACAAAAATAGACTCCAAATGGTTGAAAGACCTCAATGTGAGAGAGGAGTCCATCAAAATCCTAAAGGAGAACACAGGCAGCAACCTCTTTGACCTCAGCTGCAGCAACTTCTTCCTAGAAACATCGCCAAAGGCAAGGGAAGCAAGGGCAAAAATGAACTATTGGGACTTCATCAAGATCAGTTTCTTTTGCACAGCAAAAGAAATAGTCAACAAAACCAAAAGACAACCGACAGAATGGGAGAAGATATTTGCAAATGACATATCAGATAAAGGGCTAGTATCCAAAATCTATAAAGAACTTATCAAACTCAACACCCAAAGAACAAATGATCCAATCAAGAAATGGGCAGAAGACATGAACAGACATTTTTCCAAAGAAGACATCCAAATGGCCAACAGACACATGAAAAAGTGCTCAACATTGCTCGGCATCAGGGAAATCCAAATCAAAACCTCAATGAGATACCACCTCACACCAGTCAGAATGGCTAAAATGAACAAGTCAGGAAACAACAGATGTTGGCGGGGATGCGGAGAAAGGGGAACCCTCCTACACTGTTGGTGGGAATGCAAGCTGGTGCAACCACTCTGGAAAACAGTATGGAGGTTCCTCAAAAAGTTGAAAATAGAGCTACCATACGATCCAGCAATTGCACTACTGGGTATTTACCTCAAAGATACAAATGTAGGGATCCGAAGGGGTACATGCACCCCGATTTTTATAGCAGCAATGTCCACAATAGCCAAACTGTGGAAAGAGCCAAGATGTCCATCAACAGATAAATGGATAAAGAAGATGTGGTATATATATACAATGGAATATTATGCAGCCATCAAAAGGAATGATATCTTGCCATTTGCAATGACGTGGATGGAACTGGAGGGTGTTATGCTGAGCGAAATAAGTCAATCAGAGAAAGACATGTATTATATGACTTCACTGATATGAGGAATTCTTAATCGCAGGAAACAAACTGAGGGTTGCTGGAGTGGTGGGGGTGGGAGGGATGGGATGGCTGGGTGATAGACACTGGGGAGGGTATGTGCTATGGTGAGCGCTATGAACTGTGCAAGACTGTTGAATCACAGATCTGTACCTCTGAAACAAATAATACATTATATGTTAAGAAAAAAAAGAAGAAGATAGCAGGAGGGGAAGAATGAAGGGGGGCAAATCGGAGGGGGAGACGAACCATGAGAGACTATGGACTCTGAAAAAGAACCTGAGGGTTCTAGAGGGGAGGGATGTGGGAGGATGGGTTAGCCTGCTGATGGGTATTAAAGAGGGCACGTACTGCATGGAGCACTGGGTGTTATACATAAACAATGAATCATGGAACACTACATCAAAAACTAATGATGTAATGTATGGTGATTAACATAACAATAAAAAATAAAATAAAATGTTTAAAAAGGCAAAAAAAAAAAAAAAAGCATCTGCCTTCAGCTCAGGTCATGATCCCAGCTTCCTGAGATTGAGTCCTTTGCTGGGCTCCCTGCTCAGTGGGAAGCCGGCTTCTCCCTCTGCTTGTGCGCTCTCTCTCTCTCTCTCTCTCTGACAAATAAATAAAACCTTTAAAAAAAATAAATAAAATTAAAAAAAAATAAAAGCTGCCATTTCAAAGAGGAGTGTGTATGAGGGGAGAATGGAGAAGTGGACAGGGCCCAGCAGGCAGGGCCCTGAGGACAGGTGAAGGAGCATATCTTCTATTCCAATGGAAATGGGAAAACTTTGAGAGGTATTAGGCAGTGACAGGTCATGATCTGCTTTATGTTTTACTGTATAGGATGCTAGGAATCACTCCCTCATCAAGTTTGCCGGTTTGGTCACTGACTCATTCTCTGGTGAAATGCAAGTCCACAGAAAGAGAGAGAGCCACTTGGGTTCAAGTTTAAGTGTTATTTCAGCCAAAAGCTATAGCTGTTATGGGGGTGGGGGTAGGGGCACATTTATTAGGAAGCCTATGTTACCACTGCAAAAAACTTGTCAGTATGGCAGCATCTAAGTGTGTGCGGTGGGGAGAGGGATGGAGGTTTTCCATTCACAAAGCTTGGTTTGAGCCAGCAGGGAGGAAGATGCAGTGAAAAGGAAGGACAAACTGAAAGGCCGCATTCGTTTCTGAGCATCAGTGCATTGTTTTTATGCCTATACCTCTGCTATTTTGACAACTTTCTCTGAAAGCTATTAATACCCTCAGTAGTCATCAACTAAATGCCTTAGCTGGGAAATAGTTCCTGGTTAAAAGCAAGATAGGTCCCAAGTGAATGGCACTCAGAAAGGGGAAAGAAACAGGGTCAACTTGGAACAGACCTCCTCTGCCCTGCATCTCTTTCTTGCCAGTGTTCAACTAGGATTCAGGAGACTCAGTCTAGACCCCACTGTCCCCCTGCTGTGTGACTTTAAGTAAATCGCTTCACTTCTCTAAGCCCTTTATCACCAGTAACTAGTGAGGGTTTAACTATATGCTCATGAAGGTCTCTTCCCACTCTAACCTTGATGCTATGATTGTCCTTACCGAAAGAAAGTTCTTCCTTGAGACCTCTCATAACACAATTTGGGGGTACAGAGGGAAGGGGGAAGGAGACAAAGGGAGGGGTGAAGGGGGTGTTCTGCATTTTAATAGTCACGGAGTTCACCCAAGCCTTGTAACCTGCCTGTGTCACTCCTTGGTGACAAGGATTGGGTGACTTGTTCAAGAACAGCACAGAGGCTGTAAGAATACCCAGAAGGAGAAGCATCCATGCAGCCTGTTTCATTTTTAATCCCCAGGTAAGTCCATGCTGTGTGATTCTACCTCACGCTCCCAAGGTGGGGAGGGTCACCCACTGCACAGACATGCACTGCTTTCATCAGTGACTCCCGGGAAATAAGCATCTAATCAGATAGTATAAGATTGTTTTTGAAAATATCCGAAGTTTGGCTTTGGTCAATTAAAAGATTTTAGTAAATGATTTTGAAATAGGTCCTCATTTTGACATATCATATTCTCATACACTGAAGAAGAGTCTATGAGGAGGTCAAGATAGGATGAGCTTTGTATTGATAATTGTTGAGACAGTAATGGGTACATGGGGATTCACTACACTATTCTTTTCAGTTTCACATCTGTTTGAAATTTTGCATAGTAAAGTTTTAAAAATAGAGTGAATTTGCAAACTCTAAGATGTATCCATATTTGATTTTCCAAATTTATATTTAAAGTTCCATGAATAAAACTAGATGGTTAGATAAATCAAGGATTGGCAAACTATGGCCTGTAGGCCAAAGCTGTCCTATTGCCTGTTTCATAAACAAAGTTTTGTTAGTACATCCAAAAAAAAAAAAATGAGCATGTCTGTGTATGTGTGGGTGTTTCTGTGCTACAGCAACCAAGAGGAATAGTTACAATAGGGACCAGAGGGCCCACAAACCCCTGTACCGGAACACCCTTACAGAGTAAGTCTGCTGACCCCTGACCTACAGATTATAGTGTAAGCTACCCTGGGTTGGTATTTACTGAGGGGACTACTAATACTTGACTCTAACCCTAATCTGTCAGACTGAACCATGACCCTGTATGTCTGACGAGTACAGAACATCTAGTCAAGGCTATCTGATGGAATGTTCTGTGATGAAAATGTCCTCTACCTGCCCTGACCAATACAGCACTATGTTATTACTGAGCATTAAAATGTGGCTGGGGAGCCTGAAGAACTGAATTCTCAATTTTACTTATTTTTAATTAATTTAAAGGTAAATAGCCACAGATGGCTAGTGATTACCCACTGGACAACAGAGAGCCAGAATGGTGATGCCTTAGTCAGTGGAATGCTGGCAAAGGTTTAATAACAAGGCAGGTGCATACCTGTACACACACGCACATACCCCTTGATTTCTAAGTTTGCCGAGTTTGCTGACTTCCGCGGTGCCAATACTGCCATTATTGTAGAGTTCAAGTACCAGGTGCAGAATTGAGAAGACATATACAGGACTGGCTCTCGTGGGCCAGGGGCTGCCAGGTCCATCACACCAGGAAAGAGACCTTCGTTTTTGGACCTAAGCATATGCGGTAGCAAAGAAGCTCAGGTAAGTCAGAGGTTAACAGAGATATAGGATTTGTGGCTCCGAATTAAGGCAGGATGCGTTTAAGTGCTAAGAGCAAAATTGCCCAAAATACAGGGAGAACGACTAAGTAAGAAAGTGGGACCTAAGAAGGCAGCACAAGGCAAAAAAAAAAAGAATTACTGGGGCACCTGGGTGGCTCAGTCGTTAAGCGTCTGCCTTCGGCTCAGGTCATGATCCCAGGGTCCTGGGATCGAGCCCCGCATCGGGCTCCCTGCTCGGCGGGAAGCCTGCTTCTCCTTCTCCCACTCCCCCTGCTTGTATTCCCTCTATCGCTCTCTCTCTGTCAAATAAATAAATAAAATCTTTAAAAAAAAAAATGAATTACTACAAAATAGCCTCCTTCCAAACCAGTCTCTTCTTTTTTAAGGAAGAACTGTGCCACACAAGTTCCCTTTCCCTTGGTCTGAGACTACTGATGCCCAAGAAGACCAAGAACAGTGTTACCCTCTTCTCAAACCTAGAATGCCTGAAGATTCCGAAGAAATTTGGAATAGAATTCAGTTTGCCACTCATCTTTCTGCTGGAAATCTTCCCAGCTTACTGGCATTACTGGCAGAGGGACGGGAGTAGAGGTAAAGACGTATTTACATGCATGCCTACTACAAGTAAGTTGTCACCAACGCTAAATAGAAGCAGAGATCTTCTAGGCTGACAAGGCCTCAACTCTCATTCCTTTTATTTCCAAGTCATGGAACATGGGGACTCCTATTCTTGGGGTGTTCTTAGTTTTGTTTAAGTAGGTTCCACACCCAGCGTGGAGCCCAATGCAGGTCCTGAACCCACGACCCTGAGATCAAGACCTGAGCTGAGATCAAGAGTCAGATGCTTAACTGAGCCACCCAGGGACCCCACTGGGGTGCATTTTCAGAGAAAGAGCCACCCACTTGCTGTAGGTACTGTTTTAAGAGGAAGAGTGGGAGAAGAAATTGAGCCATCTGATACAGAACAGTGAGAGGTGAGGAACAGGAGGAGAAAAGACTAGGATGAACTTGACTGCAGTACAAAAGGCAAGGAGGAAAATCAGGCCTGGGAATACCAAAGAAAGAAGCCAAAACTAAATACAGGTAAATACTGTAGTAGATGTGAAAGACCCAAGACACCACAAAAGGGTGAGGGGGAGGAAAAAAATCAGCAGAGCATTCAATAAATATTTACTCAGCTGCAAATACCAAGCAAAGTGCTATGCTGCAGAAACAAGGTAAATAGTGCCCAATCCCTGAGCTCTGGGTCCATACTCATGAGGGGGAGAGGATACTGTAAATAGGACATTACAATATGGCATGATGGCTTGGATGATGAAGGGGAAGTTCTGGAAACAGGGCAGCTAACCCAGTCCTGGGAGTCAGGGTAGTCTTCCTGAAAAAAAGGTCATTACTGGAGACCAAAACCTAAAGAATGAGTGAACATGTGCTAACCAGTGAAGGTAGAGGGAGAACATTCTATACAGCCAGAATGGCATATAAAAAGCCCCAGGGCCAAAGTATACCTAGTCCACTCGTGTGGGGCTCTACATCTCTGTTCACCTGGGCTGGCTCTGGTTTGTTCTTGCTGTCCAAGTGTAATTATCAATAATTATCATTTGACAACTCAAGTGTCCCCATTTTGGATGCTAAGTTATATGGTATCTTTACCCTCTGGTGGCACTTGAAAGAAAAAGAAACCTGAATAGACAAGGAGAGCAACCCCCTCCCCCCTACTTCACACCCACCCACTTTCTATTGCAAAAGGAATTTATGCTGAATCTCCAGGGCCTAGAGATGGTACAAGTGTGTTCTGGAAGGTTAGACCAGCAGAAAGATGAGTGGCAAACTGAATTAAGGCAAGGTGCTACCAGTACAAGAAACAAACAGGGAAATTAAGACTCAAGGGAGAGGCAAGTGTTTCTAAAAGCCTGAACCAATTGGAGCAACTAAGCCTCTAATTCCCCAAGAAAGTGGTTTATACGTGCTTCCAGGCAAAGCCAGAGAGAAACTTGACTACTATCAACAAGTTGTCACAGGATTTTGACCCTTCATCTATGTTATTTGGAGCAAACTTACAGGGGAATTTAATTTCAGGAAATGCGCAGAGAAAGAGTCAGATGCAGACTTCCTCCCCCAACACACAGCGCAGTGGAGAAGCCAGAGGGGAGCTGAAGTTCCAAAAATGTTCTGTTGCTATCACAACGGAAGAGAATATAACCTCTTTATTACTGGGACAGGCAATTATGTAGTTCTCTTAGAAACCTAAGCCCTTCGGGGAGTTAGAGATGATGGAACAATAAATGAAAGACAATTCTTTTATCACCGGAAAGTGTTAGTTTTCCGACAACATTTACACATCTCCATGGCTGGGTGCTATTTTTCAGTGACCACCACAGGGCTCAGAAGAAGTTGTAATCCTATTCCAGGTGACTGAGAACTGGACTTGCCCACAGGTTTCAGGTGGGTATAGCTGACCTGAAGAGACTGCAGTAGGACACTTGAGGTACCCAGGATTGTCCTGATCATTGATTCCAGCTAATCCTGTCCCTCAGCAAGATAGAGAGTCAAGGAATCCTGTCTCCAGCCCTTTTGTTTGCATTCTTCCTGAACCTTCTGGGGCCTCTTCTCTCCCATCCCAGGTCCCCATGCCCACTTGTTCTTTTATTTTGGGTCCGTGGAATTCCCAAGCTACTCCCAAAATCACTGGGACAGTGACCAGTGTTAGCCTGCACCAATGGCTGGTCCCACCAATTGGCATCATTCCATCAGCCTCTACTTGTCTTAGCCTTCATGTGCACCCACACTTCCTCTAAGGGCCCAGGAGACATTTGAGCGGTTAGGGGTCCTGTACAGAGAAACCATAATTAGCCAAAGTATTCAGGAAGGGAGAACTGCTCTATCAGTTCATCACTTAATCTGATTCTAGTGAACAGATGATTTAAGACCATGACCAGAATTGCAGTGGGCTGTGGTATAATGGGGAGATGTGAGGGAGGCCTTCATCACTTATTGTTTATACCCGAAATCCACTAAAAGCTCAAAAATAGTTTGAAAATCATCCATTCATTTTACAAATTTATAAAATGAGGCCAAATTCACATAATTCATTATAGCCCAAGAGTATTTATTATAGGAGGAATGCCGTATGTGATAGGCAGAGATGATCCAACCCTGAGAGGCTTCTGATGACCAGCAGGAACTCTTCTTGAACTTGATCCACAGTTATTTGCCAAAAGTATAAAAATTGGTCCCCAGTGTGCAGTCAGGAAGGGAGGTACTCAGATGGAGAAGTGACCTAAGGATATTGGTCACTCATTCCCATAACTCTTAGAAACTTTTCTTTTGGGATCAACGTTATATTTTCTGTAGCTTAGAAGATTTGTCAAGAAAAAATACTGGTCCTGGTCACTTATTCTTGGTTAGTCCAAGAAAAGGACGAAATTGAAATTGGACATCTTATCCATAGTAAGTAAGATGCAGCCAGTGAAACTAGTAATTAGATGAACTTCAAGCAACAGCAAATATTCAGAATTTGCTGCTGCATGGCACCATCATCTAGGAACACTATTAAAATGCAAGGAAAATGGATAATTATGATGGAATGCTAAAAGGAAAGCAATAGGGTTGTTCTCTAAGTTTTATCAAGACCCCCAACTTATCACGCTTTGAAGTGGGAACGAGGCTCATTTTCCTGATTAAAAATGCCTATTTATACTAAAGCACCCTGGAGACATGTCATCCCAAGTGTTACCACGGCCAACACCAACTTTGTTGGTATAAAACCTACAAAACCATGACTGATGCAGAGGACTATTCAAAAACACATTCCTCAGCTCCATCCCAAGGCTCTTATTTCCCTATCACTTTACCCTCCACCCAACCATCTCTCTCTCTCTCTCTCTCTCTCTCTCATATAGATATAGATATAGATATATAGATAGAGATATCACAAAAGCCTATCAAATCTACCCAGCAGGGGCAGAACACTATCAAAAAAGGCAGAGAAGAAATTTGAAGAAGCAAAGCCCTACCTCTCTTCCCACCCCTCCTTTAACAGTCCAGTCTATTCCAGACTCTTGTTTACGAGTAAGTTTGACCCATCATGAGTGAGATTCAGGTATGTTTGCTAAACATTTAAAGCCATTAAAGGGTAATTTTTTAAGGTAAAAACATGACTCACAAATAGAAGATGTATCTGTATGAAAAATTTTATTTAACTTGTGACTGAGGGAACCAGTAAGATATTACAACAAGCACAACGGAGAATCAATGGCAGACACATATGGGTCATCAGGAGTGCTCAAACCATGCAAGTTCAAAGACAGTGAAGGATGCACCCCCTCAGAAAATCAAATAATCCAGAAGGAGGCACCATGCAATACCTAGGAATCCACTGAAGGGACCCTGTAGTCATTTTTTTGGCCCATTTCAAAGTTATTCTCAATTTTTCTTGCCAACGTCTAGCATTTCTACCTTGACAAGGGTCCTGCTGTCCCTGCTGGTACCTACCAAAGGCTTCTTTCTGCTGCCAAGATGGCCAATCCGTATGTGAAAGGAACTATTACTCATCTTGGCAGAATTCACCAGCACTCTAAATACTCTGTGGTCCCACTTGGCTTCCCAAAAAAGCAGGGAAGAATCCCACTCCCTGAATTTTATGTGTATTTTGCTAACTAAGTCCTAAAGAGAAGTCCTCTTTTTGCCTCTAATGATATTTGGTGACCTTGGCGACATAACACAACCAGTCTTAATTTTTAGCCCTGTCTTTCTGACATCTTCGGGACTGGACCAGAGGATGGGCTGAGTGTCCATGCTAACCATATTCACCATCAGCACTTGATTTCAGCTAGAAGACTCCAACCCTGGCTTACAAGACTTAATTCATTCCCTTTTCCTCCCTCCATTCCTCCCCATCTTCCTCCCAAGAAGTTCTTTCCCAGAAGGTCCCTGGTCCCCCCCTACAAATAGATTATTGGAGAGTACAACCCACAATTCCTTGGGACTCCTCTGAATCCCAAGGTAAGAATAGTTGCACCTCAAGCTAAGAGCTCTTCTACTTAGAAGCATCTTCCTAAAAAGGGAGTGCCATGCTGTGGAGAGCTCAGCCTTTGGTCTCAGAAAGACCAGGATTTTAATCCCAGATCTGTCATTATCTATAAAAATCCAATTATTAACACTGACCTTTCAGGGTTGTTTTAAAAATAAAAATGAAAATAGTGCATGCAAAATACTCAAAGGTGTGTTATTTTTATTTTTCATTATTATGTTGGTCACTCTAGGGGCTGATAGGCACCCTGGCTTTGTTCGCATCAATTTCATGTATCAATTACATTCTATATCTCATTTCTGTACAAGGCCTTCCATCACCCCTCCCAAGTGGTTCATGTGTAGATTTTCTGTCTTCCCCTTGCTCCAGGCTCAATGTCTCCCACTTTACTCGCCCAGGAATACATGTACACAGTGCTGATGATCTGCCCACTATACCATATCCTACACAAACGCTAGCCCTCAGCCGTGAGGTATCCATAAAAGGAAAGGTTCATTGTTCATCCCCTTCTTCCCAAAACCCATGGCATCCAGTCCCTGAGCCATTGAAATTACCTTGGTTTCGAATGGAAGTTTGTCAAAATCCTTATAAAGGTCTCATATGCAATTCCATTATCAAGAGGCCTGTCTAGAAATGACAATGGTAATGAAAAATATTGACTAGAGCAGGGAAGCTCAATTTTTTAGCAGTCAAAATTATACCTTTTCATTAAATTGAGTCCCTAGAGAGGAAAAAAAGATAATTAAACAGACTTATGAAAAATTACAGATAACATTTCCTGTTCAAAGTAATAAGAGCAGACACTCAGAAGGAAACGTAATGTGCAGAGATCTGGGGGAGCTGCCTCCATGGGGCATTTAAACGGTCTTTTCTTCCCACAGCAGCTTCCTCCCCACAACTCACAGGCAGCCTCTGAATCCCTGTCAGACTGTGCATTCATTGAAAGCAGGATGGGAATGTTTACATTTCTGTATGCCCCATAGTCCCTACCACAAGGCTGGATTCATCATAAGTGTTCACTAAATGTCATTGAGCAGTGAACGCTCTTCTGAGTAAACAGTTGAATGTAAATGCATGTATTTTATGGCAAAAGTGAAGGAAAAAGAACATTTGATAAATAATGACTCAAAACTACACTGTGCTTCTCATCTTATCTCAAATTTCTTGTAATAATTCTATGAAATTGTGCTACATTTTACAGATTAAAAAAAATTCCCGGGAGGATAAGCAAGTCTGCCAAAGGTAGGACAATTCATAAGTAACAGAAAAAGAATGGACACTCAGGTCAGTCTGGCTCCAGAGCATGTACTCATTCCAAGAAAGTTTATCATCCCTATCCCTGTAACCACAGGCTCATCCACAGTGACATGGAGACATTTAGCTTCAGAGACACATTTAGTTGACACTATATCCTTGCAGGTGACAGGCCTGAGGTAGACTATAGAAGATACAAACATATCCATGACAAGGCACAAACCTTTCTCATTTTCCTTGACCCCTTTTCATGGATTGGGGCAATAGGAAAGACCTGGGTCATCTCAGCACACAAATAAAAGGTAGTATAAGGAAATGGAAAAGTCCTTGCTCTGCCACATCCTAGCTGTGTGTCTCTGGATAAATCTGTTTCCCTGAGCTTTAGTTGCCTCCTCAGTAACTTAGAATTCTTTGAGGCTCCAGTAGACGGTAGGAGAATAAATGTTATATAAAAGGTGAAAATAAAAATCCCAAATTCTCACATTAAAGAGCAGATTCAATCTCTTGACTTTTGGAGAAGACAGTTAACCAAATAAAGTGATTTTATTTTTAAGAACAATAATTTTGAAAGGATAGGGGCACCTGGGTGGTTCAGTCATTACGCATCTGCCTTCGGCTCAGGTCATGATCCCAGGGTCCTGGGATCGAGCCCCACGTCGGGCTCCCTGCTCTGCGGGAAGCCTGCTTCTCCCTCTCCCACTCCCCCTGCTTGTGTTACCTCTCTCGCTGTGTCTCTGTCAAATAAATAAAATCTTTTTTAAAAATAAATAAATAATTTTGAAAGGATAAAATCATACCTTTGCTCACATAAAATAAGCATGTGTCAAATACTTTAACTCATTAAGTAATGACACAATACAATGTTTCAATCAATTTAAATGAGAATTTAATGAAACACCTAGATAATCAGGAATGCTGAAATGAGGGCACCTGGGTGGCTCAGTTGGTTAAGCATCTGCCTTTGGCTCAGGTCATGATCCCGGGGTCTTGGGATCAAGTCCCACATCGGGCTCCCCCTGTTCTGTGGGGAGCCTGCTTCTCCCTCTGCCTCTGTCTTCCACTCCCCCTGCTTGTGTGTGCTCGCTTTCTCTCTCTCAAATAAGTAAATAAAATCTTTTAAAAAAAGGAATGCTGAAATGAATTTACAGATAGATATGGTCAATATCCACATGGCAGTCATCACATTCCATGGGACACATTTTATTTGCACTTTTCTCATTTGCATTTTTACAGATAAGAATCATTTGTGTTACACTTAGAGTTCTACATTTTAGATTAAAAAAAAAACAGCTCAAAGAAAATGAGAGGAGATCCCACAGAATCAGATAATCCGTTGTTAGTCTTTCACAATTTTTCTTTACGTAAGTAACAGGTATCCCATCTTTCCAGGACCCTATCCCATGGGAGAAGAAAACAGTGGCAGGATCTGGTGACGGCAAGAAAAGTGATCTGAACAGTCAAAGCCCCATAAGCCTGACCTTCCAGGACATCCCCTGTTTAGTGAGCCGGCCTCGGCATGGCCCAATAGGAGCCTACCATGTAGGACTGATCTTGAGCCCTTCTTCCTTGCCTTAACCCAGCATACCGTCTGAAGGAGGGAGTCAGGAATGGTTTAGGATTAGGTCTCTGCTACCTAACGAGTCAGTGTTGCCCAGGAAACAGGACTGTCAGGTATCACCAACAAGCATGTGAGAATGCAGATTCTCAGGCAAGGTCTCTGACCTCCTGAGTCAGAATCTGTATTTTTACTCTGATCCTTATATGGTTTGTAGGAGAATACAAGTTTGAGCAGTTGTTTAAGCTATCCTAGCACAGTTCCATCAGTAGCTGTGTCCCCTTCAACAAGACAACTCACTCTAGCTCTCCGTTTCCTCATCTGTAAAAGAAGAAAGCTGGGTCACTGGTCTTAGAGGTCCCCTTCCCGTCTCTGAATTTACCTTACAAAAGCCTTTTTTTTTTTTCCTCTGGTGTCAATTTGCAAAGCTAATTCCCTTCCACCAACTTCTGGAGCTTGGGTCATGCAGAGATTTAGATAAGCCTTCATTTTCCTCATGTCCTTCCCTGGAGAAGATAAACTGAGACAGTGACCCTAATGACATTATTCCTCTTTCTGGAGTGCCAAATATGTGCCAGGATTCCCTGCGAATCAAACAAGTAAGAAATCTCACCATCTGCTTTCAAGTCAGGATTTTTCAGTTTTGTTCTGAGTGTATTGCTTTTAAAGTCCTAAAATAATCAATCCTGACAAGAAAGATTCAGATATGCTTTTCAAATTATAAAAACACATACAACACACACAAATTTCCTGACAACCTGATAAAATGAGAAAGTGAATTACCCGCTTGTCATTTTAAACTTGTTTTCTTCAAGGAAGCCCGGTGGTTCTATAGGGAACCTCTAACCCAGTGCAGCACAGACAGGTACAGAACGCTACAAAGCCCTGTCCTCACCATGGCAACATAGAGCCCCCTCTGTAGCGAGTTGGAACTACATTCAGTCCAAGTCTGGGGAATATGCAGGGGTGATAAGCAGGAATTATGTAGAGCGTCAAGCTGGATGCAAACAGTGCTACCCACATGCAGAGGTGGTGATTTTCCCCATTGTTCATTCTGTTTGTATTACTACTATCCCAGAACGGGTTCCCAACTCCAGGTCTACTTGAAATTTACTCAGAGCACAAAGATCCTGGTACCAATGGGTTCCACAGCAATATTCAAGCATCACAGCTCCACTTAACTCAACTATTTGAAGAACTATTTGCAGTCACTTCCCACATTTGTCCATTCAGTACTGCCCTCAACCCCTTGATACCAGAACCCTCCTGCTGCTAGAGTGATCTCCTCTTTCACTCCAGACTATTCAAAAGTTTAATGAGAATCTGTGGAACACTATTCTCTGCCAAGTCTTGTGCTTTGAGTTCAGGTTTTAGTGGTGAGCAAGACAGTGCCAGATCTCTTATGAAACTCAGTTTGGTGGGACACATGGACCTTGTTGTGATAGACACACACATCATCTCAGCATGTAATTTCAGCCTGTAACAGTGGGGCTTGACCTGGTCCTGACCTTGAGGAAGGCTTCCATGGTAGATTAATTTCCTCAACAAAGTACTTCCCTCCATATTTCACAATCTCTTATTTGTGACTCTCGCCTGGACAGACATTCAATACATTCAATACTTTAAAAAGCAATAGAATTTTTGTAGCAAGAATACAAAGAAGTAGTCCATTCTCAGTTTTTGAATTTCAAAATAGACTTTTAAATCTACTGTCAGAGCAACCCAACTTAAAAAAACAAAACTTTCATTGACAAGTGCTTGAGCTTCTTCAGAAAAAAAGCCTGAGTTCTTAAAGCCCAGACTTAAGTATCAATAGCAGAACCTTGAAGGAGTCAGAGTGTCATCAGATTATTCCATGACAATTCTTCAAAATGAGGATAATTAAAGAACCAACTTACATATTTACTTGTCTCTCAGGGGTTAGTTAAGAAAAAGTCAGCATGCCTGTGGATGTCAAATGACCAGGAAAAGCCTCATGTAAGCAGAGGACAGGTGGACTGCCCTGCCATGGATGGTATGAGGACATGGTTAGTTCTCTTGAGCTTGCTCCTCAGCCAAGCAAGATGGCACACATTGACAGAAGCCAGAGGTATAGATGCCATGACCAGAGATAAGCCAAAAAGTTGTCTCAGAAACAGGTGTCTATGGTTAGATACCAGGGACCTGATGCTCTCCCAAATGCCGTGACAACTTGCAAGCACCCCTACTAATTAAACACAGCCCCCAGAGTGGGGGAAATGTCTGAAATGACTAATTCTGCAGTTAGAGAAAATCTTGGAAGTGACTAGATTAATGGACTAACAAGATTGTAGCTTTTTCTGCCATTAGGCAAAATAGGATGTTAAGATAGGTGAGGTATAGAAACGAAGAAACTTAACATTTGTTACACACCTGAGTTTTGTGGGTTAAAAATACATCTCCCTGAAGTGACAATATAAGTGGGGGGCCTACCTGCTAAGCAGGTACTTGCCAAGTGAGTCAAACATTCTAAGAGGGTAGAGTTCATGTGATACCAAGGCCTTGAATTAATATAGGATTTGATTTGCTTAAGGAATTAAAGATCTTTGTGCCTACAAGAGGGTAGAGATAGGACAGGACAGGAGACAAGGCTAAAAGAGATTAGGTTTTATCCTCCCCTCGTAAGCAGTGGGAGGCACTACAGGACTGAAAACAATATTGTTACACCATCACATTTATGTTTTCACAAGCTCTTTCACTGATTTCAAAAATATTCTCCGTGATCACCAACCCCTCCCTAGTCCCATCCTCACACATATTCATCTCACACAAAGGCTCTCCTAGTCCACTGCCCCTTGCTCCACTATAGCGTTTTATTTCCCAGCTGGTGGGCATTTTCCCCATCCCTGCAGTCTTCAATGACCTTGGTCTTTACAACCTCACCAGTGAGGATACTTTTTATTTAAGAGGTTAAAATGAGAGTGCCATGTGCTATGATGATGTTACAATGGTCAGGGACCAGAGAATGACTTGCTCTTGCCCTGTTAATTATCCCTATCTTCTCCCAGCAAAGTTCTAGGAAGGTATTCACAAAGAATGAATGCAGAATGAAAATCAGAGTACCATTTTATTCCTAGCTGTACTAGCACAACTTGCAGGGCATAGCTCTGAATAAAGGCTAAACTGGACTAAGTTTCAAGATCCAAGTAGAGTCTCCTATTTCCTCCCTTCCTCCCAATTCTAAACAATGAAGCAAAAAATGATCAGATATGTCAATAGGGAATAAAAGAAATAGCTGAGCCCATAAAAGAAAAGATCAAAATTGAGTTTTTTACCTTTTTGGGTACAATGATCACCTTCCCAATCTGAGGCTTACTCAAAGACCCTAGTTCTGACCAATCACCTTAGCAAAAGGGGGTTGTACTTAAAACCTCAGGCCTGACAAAAGGAGAGATCCCCCAACCTCATTGTTGTATCTTAGGTTGTATCTTAATACATGGTATTGACCTCCAAAGCTACTATCAATTATGAAATGCCTATCACCCTAGGGAGAAGAGCCAGAAAATTCTCAGGAAATTTTTGTTTTAAACAAAAAAAGACTGCTAGGAGAAACAAATAAGAATAGCTCATAGGCACCTCAAAACTGGTTAAAATTCAACCTTAGTGCACTGCTTTGCCCACGGAAATCTTGAAGAGGACTCAAGAAACAGGCTTGAAGGGATTCATTGCTGACCTTTCAAAGTCAAGGAGAAAGAAAAGTCCCTAGGGGACACATTCTTCCGGCCCAGGGGGCTTCTCAGGGGCGGGGGGGGGGGGGGGGGGCGGGGGGCAGACATCACATCCCAGTGATTAGATCTCTTCATCCTTCTTATAAGGCCAGATTTGGAGTGATTTTTTTTAAAAAGTTGATTTAAGGACAAAAAAAAAATTTTTTTTAATATGTTCTCCATCATGTGCTACCCATTAAGCATGACCAAACTCTGAACTTTACTTCCCAGTTTCTCCCCCAAATACTAACTCCAACACTGATTTACCGTCTGTCTTCTACCATTTGACAGTAAAAACATAATGACTTTTTCCCTAGAGGCTTGTTTTATAGGTAAGGGGTTTTTTTGGAGGGGGGCAGTTTAGTCTTGTTTGTTTAATGAAGACTTCTGATGCAAGAATGGCAGCTCAAGTAGGAAGCATAGATCAGAGTAAGAGAGAGACTGTTCTGGCCACAGGAGTGATGGGCTCCCTTTTTTGTCCAGTCAGCCATGCCGAGGGACATTCCCAGTCACTGCCAGATGCCATCTCTTCCGCTGTCTCCTAAGGGGCAACCTTGAAACGATTATCTGAACATGATGACAAGTCATTTCCCTCTTATTTTCTTGAAAAGGATACAAAATCACCCAAAACTGGCAAGAACACATCAAAACAAAAAGACAAAGCCCATTTTCAGAAAAACTGGGAGACAATTAAAACCTCAGGTCCCTACCCTCAACCCACCCCTCCCCCAAAATATCCAAGAGCTTCAAACAACAGTTTTGACTGAGAAGGGGTCATGTAAGAAGGAGAAAAGAAGAAAAGATTCTGAAGAGGAAGACTGAGCTACAACTTCCAAGAAGTGTGAAGCAACGTACACTTCAAGTGTGGAGTACACAGTGAAGGATACAAACTGTGATATAAATGTTAGTAGTAACTAACTAGTAGCAGTAGTAGTAGTAAAGGTTAGTAATAGGAAGGATAGGGATATTTAAACTGGGAGTGAACCTGTGAGACCCCAGAAACAGGATGCTGTGAAAAAGAAACATGTCATGTTTTCAGTCTACAGCCACGGCACCACAAGAGAACAGAGTCCTGCATTAAAAACAATATAAATAAATAATAAAAAGCAGTAAAGCAGACTGTCTTCATTGGATGAAGAGAAGTCTAAATGAGCTCACACACAAAATCCTAGATCATAAAAAAAAAGTCAACCAAACAGCTCTGACTCCTCCCTTACACATTTAGTCAGTCCAGAATAACTTGTCACTTTTCAAGTTGAGTATTTTAAAAAGCATAGGACCTACACAAAGATAATGTAAGGGTAAAAAAAAAAAAAAATGAAGAAATGGTCAATAAAAGCAAATGGCGATGAATGCAGAACAGTGTTGCCATGGAGAAAATAAACTGACAAATCTAAAACACTTAATAAAGCAATTCCTTCTATTAAACATGAGCCTAATCACAAATGCAAGAGCTCAGAGAATAAATGGCACAAGAAAAAAGATTAAATATGGGCTGGCAGCATTCAGGAATGAAGTAGAAGAAATAAGTATAAAGTCATACAGAAATAAAGGCAAAATCAGAAGAAGCAAAAGAAAAAAATAAAAAAAGATACCAGTGAACACACTATGAGATATAAAAATGAGAAATGAAGGAGAAAGTTAAGTGGAAGTTTAAAAGAATGGGAATGGAAAGTATTAAAAATGGGAAAAATAAAAATTGAGAGACTGCATAAACAAATGGACAATATCCAGGCCATATATAAAAATACACCTGATTCACTCTCTGCAGCCCAGAAAACCAAGTAACAACCCCTTCAGCAATTAGCCCAAAATAACCAGGACTTGATCAATAACTTCCAGCCTCCATTTCTGCCCCATTTAGAAACAATCAGAGAAAGCCTTATATGCTGCCTAAACCCATCACATAGGATGCCCGCTTCTAGTTAGTTCACCTAAGTTTCCCCCTCCCTAAACCTTCCACCAATCAGGGCATACCTGAAGGCTTCCCCCCGCCAATAAAGCTTTCCCAGTCCTCCGTCCAACTTTGAGTCTCTGTGAAACTCAAGTGACAGTTGTAGACTTCCTTGTAGAGAGAGCTCTGAATGAACAGCCTTTTTTCTCATTTGGGTGGTCTATTTCCACAATAGTATAAGATACACTTCAAACAAACAAACAACTTGAGTCTATCTATTGAAAGGGTACACTGTATCCTAGAAAGAAGGGACTCTTAACAGTCAATGCCAAGATATACCCTAATAAAAATTCCAGACTTCAAAGATGAAGAAGCAACCCTTGGGGCAGCTACATAAAAAGACAGTAACAAATTCAAAAGGAAAAACAGCCTGGCCTCAAACTTCTTCACAGCAGTGTTCTGCAGTAGGGGAAAGAGAAAATGAGCATGTGCATGAGTGAGGGGGAGGGGCAGACGGAGAGAGAATCTCAAGCAGATTCCCTGCTGAGCGAGGAGCCAGATGTGGGGCTCCATCTCATGATGCTGAGATCATGACCCAAGCCGAAATCTAGAGACGGATGCTTAACTGACTGAGCCACACAGGCGCCCCTGTGTAAGCTCTTCTTAAGGAATTTAGTAGAAGCTTAACTTCATCCAACCAAGAAACTACTGTAAAAATCATGGTAACACAACCAGTGGGGCTTAGTCTCCTCTGCTTCACTGGACTGTAAGACTAAAACAAATATGAGTATAAGGTAACAGAACACAATGTTCTATGTTGTGACCATGTGGAAACAAACATCAACAGAGGAAAGAGAAGGTGAGAAGTAGGGTAGATATAATGATTCTGTTGAAGATAAAGGAGATCATTTAAGCTTAAAAAAAAAATAAAGCAAGTGATTAAGAACAAATTATACTTAACAGTACAAAGGCCAAAAGTAAAAAACAAACAGATGAATCACAACATGGAGTTGCAATCTATGCTGAATATAGATTCTCTGAAAAGGTTAAAATAGACAAACCAGGCCAATGCATACCAAAAAAAAAAAAAAAATCACAATCTGAGTATTATACAAAATTGGATTCAAACCAAAAAGATTCAATGAGGCAAGAAAGTATTTTTCTAATGCCAGAGAGTGCAATCTCAAAGATAAGATAATGTGAACATCTATGAGCTCTAGACTAATCCTCAAAAAACAAAATCTCCAGGCGTTTCAAACAGAAGTAGAAAAAAAAAAAAAAAAAAGTACAGCCATCTTAGAAGATGCTAATCTCAGTCCATAACAAAGGAAGGAAAAATAAGGTAATAAAAACTTACCTAACATAATAAAGTAAATCTGATGGATTGTATGACATTTTATATAAATACCCATATATAGAATTTCTATTCACTCAATTTAAATAATGTCTTCAAGTGCTTAAGATCCATAAAGTTAACTATCTGTTTGGTTGCAAAGAAAAGGATAATAAATTCCCAAAAGCTGAAGTAGTATAAACAGTATCTTCTGATTCCAATGCAATAAGAGAAATTAAAAAAAAAAAAAAACACAAGCAAAACTTTCTTAAACAATTCTTGCTTTAAGGTGAAAATCCAAACTAAAATTGCAGACCACATAGAAAATGATAAAAACACTGTAAAAACAAGAAAAGCTAGCACAGTATTCAGAGGAATAATCATTGCCTCAAATACTTTTAAGGACAAAAAAAGATTAAAAATAAATGAAATCAGCTTTCGTTTCAATAAATAAAACCAAGTGAACTAAAGCAAACTAGAAAGTGAATAAAGATAAAAAGAAACAAACAGGAATTAGAAGATAGAGGGCAATAGACTAGCACAAAGAGTTCATTCACGTTCAGGAAAAAAAAATGACACCTACATATCAATAAATAAGAAACAACCCAATATAAAAACAAGAATTCAAACAGTTACTTAACAGAAAGAATCCAAATGGCTAATAAATATATCAGAAGTTACTTAATTTCATGAGTTCTTAGGGAAATCATACAACCACTTTGAAAAACTGGGAGTTTTCAACAACGCAACCAATAGAAAAAGAAGAAATGGAATACACACATACACACACCCCAAAATGAATGTATAACAATGTTCGTATCAGCATTATTCATAATAACCCACATATCCATCAACAAAGGATGGATAAATTTGGGTGTATTCACACTAGAGTATCACGAAGCAATCAAAATTAGTGAATTACTGCTACATGCAACAATATCTGAATCTCCTACTTGAATCTCAAAGAGAAGCCAGACACAAAAGTACATACACTATAGGATTTCATTTATAGGAATATGTAAACAAGCAAGACTAATTTATGGTACTTTAAGTCAGAACAGTGGTTGCTTTGAGGAACTGGGGGTGGGGAAATGATTAGGGGCTATGAAATACATCCCTGGGCTACTAGTTACATAGGTGTTCCCTTTATTATATAAGGTATAAGCTTTTGATGTATGCATTTTTTCAACATGCTTGTTATACTTGAAATGTTTACTTTTGTTTTAAAAAAAACAGTCAAAAATATTTTTAGCTGGGGGCACCTGGGTGGCTCAGTTAAGCCTCCGATTCTTGGTTTCAGCTCAGGTCACTATCTCACGGTTGAGCCCCATGTCAGGCTCTGCACTGAGCATGGAATCTGCTTCAGATTCTCGACCCCTCTCCCTCCCCGTCTGCCCCTCTCCCTCCCCGCTGCCCCTCTCTCCACTTTCATGTGCGCTGTCTCTCAAATAAAATCCTTTAAAAATATATAGTTTTATCTGTTTAATAATGTTTATGTCTATTGTGTTAAGCCAATTTGTAAAGTTTATTATAGCAGCTAAAACAGAACCTTGAAGATCATCAACATTAATTTTATAGATATGGAAACTGTGACCTGGAAAATTAAGGGACTTACCCAATGTTACAGGGTTAGGTAGTGACAAGCTCTGGTCTATTAGGCTTTAAATCTAACAGGACACTTTAGTTTTCTTTTTCATTATGTCTCACTGCCACAATTTATGTATGCCACTTAACACTCTTCCCATTTGGCTTCCAATAAGTAAACCATAATAGGAAGTGATATCTACTCATTCAGCAATTTCACATGACAGTACCTACCCTAAAACTGCTCCTGAAATTACCCAAATATCTTCCTGCAAACCTTTGTCATCAAGTTTGGCATACAACACACTCTGAAAAATAATACTTGTCCCAAGATGAAAATTTCATTAGCTAATCCTAGGTGCTTGGCTGCTCAAAAATCATATGTGTATATTGCAACTGCATTCATTTATTAGCATCAAGATGGACTGGATTGTGATTAAGCCAGTTATGCCCTATGTCTTGAAAAAAGTAGTATGAAAGGAAGGCTTCTTAAAATAAACCTGTCTAGACAAAAAAGTCAAATATATGCACAAAGAAAATCACATGTTTTAGTCACCCATCAAAAGCAAACTTCACAATCTTAAGAATCTTTAAAGGGAACCTGGTAGCATTTCTGGTTGTTTCTCTCCCAATGAAAATCCCTGTCACACTTAGGCAGCTGTCTTAAGTTTTTAGCCTAAGTGAGACACCCAGTGGAGGCTGAGAGTGGCAGGAGAGAACCCCAACCACCTACCATCTTCCCCAGCTAGGGCTAGTGTTCTGGAATATGAGAATCTTGTGCAAGTACTCCAGGTGAGAGCTGGTCTCACCACAAGGAAAACTCTGCAGAACAGGTTTGTGGCATAATGATGAAGCTAGACATCCCAGTTTCCATTTTCCACCCTCTGATTTCTTATATCTTACATAGGTGTTCCCTTTATTATATAATATATATTATACTTTCTATATATTATATTATATCTTACTGTTATAAGCTTAATTATCTCCCCCTAAAATTCATATGTTGAAATCCTAACCCCCAACATAACTGTATTTGGACATAAGGCCATTAGAGAGGTAATTTAAAAGGTTCAAAAATAATTATAAGAGTGATGTCCTAATGTGATAGTGTCCTTATAAGAAGAGGAAAAGACACCAGAGAGAGCCCTTTCTCCCTCCTTGCGCACAGAGGGAAGGCCATGTGAGCACATAGGGAGAAGGTGCCTATGGCAAGTCAAGAAGAGAGCTCTCGCTAGAAATCAAATCAGCCTGGGGCACCTGGGTGGCAGTCAGTTAAGTGTCTGATTCTTGGTTTCAGCTCAAGTCATGATCGCAGGGTGGTCGGATTGAGCCCTGCGAGCTCATGCTCAGCATGGAGTCAGCTTGTCCCTTTCCACCCGCTGACCCCAGCTCCTCCCCCACCTCCCCAGCTCACCCTCTCTCAAATAGATAAATAAATCTTTAAAAAAAGAAAAAAAGAAAGAAAGAAAGAGAAATAAAGCAAAAGGAAGAGAAAGAGAAAGAGAGAAATCAAATTGGCCAGTTCCTTCATCATGGACTTCGGACCTCCAGAACTGTGAGAAATCAATTGCCTGTTAAGTTACCCAGCTTATGGTATTTTGTTTTAGCAGCCTGAGCAGACTAATGCACTTGCCAATCCGGACAAGTATGTTGGTGCCAGATCATCTGCGGGCAAAATCCTCTCTTGGTGGCATTTGCATTTTCAGAGAGAGCACTTCAAGACCCACAGATCTTCAGTAACCAAGAAGTTTGATCCCTGATGGTGAAATTCCAGGCACCATGACAGATCTCGCAGGGAGTCATATGTAGTAAATGGACTGGTAATTTCGGATGGGGACAGCTCAGAGAACTTTAAGTGCCCAGCTAAGAAGTATAGGATTTATTTCAGACAATGATGAGTCACTGAAAGTTTCTGAGAAGGAAGTATCATGACCAAAGCTTTACTTCACAGAGATAACTGCCAGCAGTGCAAAGGATTTTTATTATTACTATTAATTTCAGTGACTTTTATAATAGCTAGCATTTATTGAGCACTTAACTCTTTGCCAAGCACTCTATATGCATTATCTCTATTTAATTGTGAGAAAATTTTGAGAAAGACTTTGAAATGGACCAAAAAGATTACACATTTTTTTTCAATAGAAAACTAGGCATGATCTGGGTTATAATTTTTTTGAGCTATTCTACAACTCCGTAAGATACAGAAAACTGATAGCAAAGCAAATAAATTTGTCAACTGAAATGCAAATGCAATGTGCCCAGTGGAATGCAACTGACTATTGTCTTGTGGATCAATTCAGTTTGCACCGATGTTTAAATTCATTTGGGCATTCCCTATTTGCCCATATGTGTGGTTCTTTGAATTCTCCTTTAAGCTAGTTCTATCATCTTACCGGTTCCCTTGCTAATTAATGAGTTACATAAAATCTTTGACACTTTCATTTTATATTCATATGTCCTAATTTTACCTTTCAATAACTCTCAGAATTCTATGAAATTGGTACTATTATCATCTCCCAGCTTACGGATAAAGAAACTTCAAGAAGGCTTCAAGAAGGAAGGTGACCTGCCAAGGTCATCCAGTGACCCTAGAACTAGGATTGGGATGGAAGACTACTTGCCTTTGCAGATCACCAGATTGTCACCTTCACACCTGACCCCTGCAGCTGGTCTCTCCAGCCCTCTCCATCACCTCTCTACCTACTGAGAAGTCCTGTTGTACCAAATCATTCTACTGTCCACAACATTCCCCCCATTGTCTGAGCCATCTGACCAAGTTATCACTGTAAACCAGTAGTGGAAAGAAAATAGCAAGAATTGACGGTCTGTGGCTGGTATTTGAGGAAACAATCTCCATCTTTCTGCATATCCTGTCAGTCACCACCTTGGAGACCTATAGAGGTGACAGTGGCTCTGCAACAGGGGGAATGGACGGCAGAGGTGACCATTTGCTAATAGAGTAACATTGTCCACCACCATAAACCGAGGCTCTGCTTCTCTGCTTCTAATAATGGCACTGGAAGTATTCAAGACATTGTTCCTGATGGCGATTCATCATCACGGACTTCCACATACCCCTAGTATCATAGATTTGTAAAGGTACTATCAGCCTTCCAAAACAAACTCATGATTACAATGACAATCCCTGAAAAGTGCTTAATACTGTATGTTTTAAGCCCTTTCCTATCTATTACTATTAAATAGCCTTGGGAAATAGGCCAAATTTATATTAAGAAGAAATTAAGTTTCACAGAGGTGAAGTGCCTTGCCCAAAATCAGCCAGAGGATACAGCAAAAACTGGATTCTCTCTTTAATTCAGATGACGTTTCTCTTTACTACCCCAGACCACCCCTCTTCCATCCTCTTTCTTCCCCCTCACACACACATGCTCACCCATACACAATATTAACCCTGGCCAGTCTCAGCAGGTCAGTATACACAACCTCTCAGCTGTCACCTCTACCTCCCACATTCCCACCCCGAACACTCAACCCTACAGCTCTAGGCTAATTCCTCCTCCTCCTCTAGGGCTTACATGTCCCTTCTTTCACCATCCTGGACTAGATTCATTGTCCCCTTTCACTTTTCCCACGGTGCCCTACACTTCCCCCATGAGAGTATTTGTCACACTAATAAATTATGAGCTCTATAAAGGCAGAAACATGGCACATGCAAGATGACCAACCGATGTCTACTGAGTGTTGAAAATATCCCAGATGTTGCTTCAGAACAAGTACAACCTCAGGCTAGACTCAGGTCTTCTCCTTGGAAACACACATGTAAGCCAACAGCTGGCCTTGAACATGGCTTCTAGTGAAACTGAAGCTGCAAGTCTTCTGAATTTCCAACATGCTGTGTTTTCTAAAAGAAGCTGAGATGTGCCCCCTCAGGACCAGCATTTCCTGAGGTTCAAATATATTCCCAAAGAACAAATTAAGCTCTTCAGAAAATGGTTTTTCCAGATTGCAGCCACCTAAGAAGCCACTTAAGCCTTCAGGGATGTCAGAAGATAAACATTTTGCCCCTGTGTCACTAGTGAAATGGGATGAGTCAGACCTCCTGCCTTGGCTGGGAGAGACCATATATTTGACCTGAATTCTCTCTCCTGCCTCTGAGATCTGGCTTCTGACTCTCCAATCACCTCCAAGTCTTCAGTAAAAATAGCCAATATTATTGAACTCTTCCTAGGTGCTAGACACATCCTAGGTTCTCAGCACTTGAAACATACCTTATCATTAAATCCTCACAAAAATCTCACGATGTAGGCACTATTATCATCTCACTTTTACAGATGTGGAAACGGAGGCAAAGGAAGACTAAAAACCTACCAAGATCACATACCTATTAAGAAGGAGAGCTGAGATGTATAGCTAACAGTCTGGCTTTAAGGACCAGTTCAAGCCCCATCAGTTCAAGGCCATACCCTCAAGAAGCCTACCCAACCACCCCATCCCAGGTATAAATCCTTTCCCTCCACCGAAGTCCTCTAGCAGTTATTTTTAGTACAGTTTATTTGGTAATTAATTCCCCATCTAGTATTCTTGTATGGAAGTCAAGGCCAAAATATGCTGTCCTCTCTCCTGCCCTCAGGCCCAAATGGGGCCTTCACCATGATAGTGTTTTACCTTCACAAAGGGAATGGAGGGGGTAGAAGGTCAAGGGAAGATGGGCCAAATATGCCAAAGGAGAGCTGGATCATTCCTGTCTGAGAACACTTGCCACACCGCAGAAAAGGCTGGCTATATTCCTACGGAAAATCTCTGCAAGATGATTCAGCAAGTTATCTCAGCTCTGAGAGGAGAGAAACCACTCATGTTTCTGACTAAAAAAACAACAGAACAGAAGGTACCTTGCCCTCCGTTACATAGGATAAGAGTCAGCCCTGAAGCACCACTAGGAGGCAGTAGAACAAGGTTAAACACTGGTTCCAGAGCCTGTTTCCTCATCTACATTTGATAAATGCTTCATAATTAATGATATGGAGATGACAAATCTCTATCCTATTAGGCCGATCCTTTTGCAGAAATCAATAGTCTGTCAGAGGAAATCCTTTTGGGCAGAAGCTGTTTATCATCTTCATTACCATCATCATTATTATCATGATAGATAACATTTATTGAATTCTTATGTGCACATCACTGTATATGAATTATCTCATCCTCCTATACTAGAAAAGCTTTATTAAATATTGGATGGCACAAAGCAATGAATTTCTTTTTTTAAACGTTAGACCAAGCCAGCACCTGTCCTCAGATGGTTTTATTTCAGGCAGGCCAGCAGAGGACCCACAGAAAGTAAAAAAAAAAGTCTGTCATACACAATATTGAAAAGAAGGTTTCTACACAAAGGATAGTGATTTTTAATGACCTAAGGAGTATATTCGAATCGGTCCTCAGCTACTCACTAGCTGTGTCACTACAAGCAAGTTACCTCCTCTCTTTGAGACCCAGTTTCCCCAAAGATAAAATAGGCATCTCACCAGAGCTGTAATGATAAACATATACAACGTCTGAGTGCACATAATATGCTAAGCCCCCAGGAGAGGTCTCCTCCTGTACCTCACGTGGTTATCCAGCACTTGCCCCTTCACATGCCAATACATTGCTGGCCAATTTTTAGCAAAATCTAAAGTTCTTCCCTGACTTGCTAAACAGAAAAAATGTACAGCTTTTCAACATTTCTTGATATCCCTAATCTTGGTATTGATTTTACTGATCTTAGCCTCATCTTAACATTGATTATTCTATGGTATCATCATCGAGATCCAAGACTGTTTGCTTCTACACTGAGTGGCCTCCAATTGTTGATTCTGCCATCTTCTTCTTTTCAGGAACTTCTCAGATGGTCAAAACAATGGATTTTTGTGTACTCATTTTGTATCCTGCAACTTTACTGTATTGGTCTATTAGTTCTAACAGTTTTTTGATGGACTCTTTAGAGTTTTGTACATATAACATCATGTCATCTGCAAATAGTGACAGTTTTACTTCTTCCTTTCCAATTTAGATGCCTTCTATTTCTTTTTCTTGCCTAATTGCTCTGGCTAGGACTTTCAATACTATTCAACTTTTATTTTCCCTTGGGCCTGCATTACCCACTCAGTTCTTAAGCCTTTGGGGGGGGGGAGTGGAGATAAAGTATGAGACAGTTTTCTAATAATTCCCCTTTTTCCTCATGTTCCCAAATACATGTTGTGAACACATGCAGCTGAAACTGAAGTTTAGCTCTGAAACGTTTACCAGTTCTCCCTTTCAATGGCGGACAAGTCCTGGCTGAAATCCAAAGCAAAGAGAGGTTTCTTTCAAATTCTTCACTTGAAGTGTTGTTTCCCTTCCCTCCTTCCCTCCCCTAATAAAACCCATGCTGTAGGTCCAGTTAAAATCTTGCCTCACCATAGACCCTTCCCTGACCAGCCCAGTACATGCTGACTGGTCCTCCTTTGAACACCTAGATCCTACTCTTTATGCCATGCAGCTCACAGTTACTCATCTAGCTCCTTGAGATTACCTTGGCAAGCTTATCTCCAGCTGGTATTTAATTCTTCAAGTGGGGCCTTTCTCATTGTGCCCCCCCAACCACATATAGAGCTTATGCCACCCGCAAATTTTACTGTTCATCTTCAATAATAAATTTGTAAAAGTGTCTGTACCACCCCAAACCCCACCATCTATTTTTAAATAATTAAAATTTAGGGCTTTCTGACTCAGTCTGTACAGGGGGGCACAGCTGGGTGGTTACACGCTGGGCAAAAAGCATTCCCCCAACTTCTGCCACACACATATACCCCACCACCTGGAGACCACAACCAAAGGGGAAGTTGCTGGCAGCTGAAAAGCTCTTGCCTCCAAATGGCGTCCTGTCTCCAGGGTGGAATTATTCAGCAGATTTGGGTGCACAGCTAACTCTGAAGCAAAATAAAACTCCAGGCTTCCAGAGTGTGAAGAGCTAATAAATCCTTAGTGAATAAGACTTCCTAAATTGAGTTTCTTTCATGAGGCAATCCATGAGCACTTCTGGCTTTTTCTACTGGAGCAGCAAACTGCAACTATAAATATTAACAAGACGGTAGACAGGACTGGAGATACAGGGGGCAGAAAAACCGGGAATCAAAACTTGGTTCCTAAATAGGATGGCCGAGGTTAGTGGGGTTCCTTCTCACTGCTCTTTGCTCACTAATCCAGGCTGCTTTTAGGAAAATGCCATTCCAAAAAAAGACACTGCACTCTGATGAAATGGGACAGCATCTCATTGTGCTGAAACCATGGAAGCATGACTATTATTAATTCTGTGGTTGATTGTCAGTTCTGTTGTTGAATCTGTCCCTAAGCCAGATTCTCCCACTACCTGGTTTGCCTGTGGAGGGGGGGGGGGTGCCAGTTTGTGCTTTTATTGGTTTTTGTTGGTTTGTTTTAGTGAATAAACACAGGGCACTTGAACTTCTGAAAAGTTCAAATAATTTAATGGTTCTCATTTCAAATAACTCATTTGGCAGTAGTTTTATATGCCCAAGTGAAAAGAGATGTGGAGAGGAAAAGAGGAAGAAAAACACAAGGCCAGTAAGAGAGTAAGTTCAGAACAAGAGTTGAGTGTTTCTGAGTACCAAGTACTATTTTTCTGGAGATTTCCACAAAGTAATTTCACAAGAATAATGATTATAGATAGTTATGTGCTACGTGGTTTACATGAATTATCTCAATCATGTTGGTATTGCTCCCCGCATTATAGATGTTACAACAAGGCATGGGCGGGCGGGGGAGGGGGGAGGGTGGACAACCTAGCTTGCTCAAAGTTTCATAACTTGCAATTAAAATGTACAGATTCAAACCTACGTTACCTCATTCCAGGGTTACTAACCCCTGTGTGGTGCTACTTTCCACTGCCAAGAACCAATACACCAAAGCACAGAGGTTCTGAAGGAGTTTATAAACCTCCTCAGAGTTCTATATTCAGACAGTGGAGCACTCTGCTAGGCACTATCTGCAATATAAGAGGAGATTTTGGCAATGAGAACATCCCTGGGATTTGCTTTCCCCAGGGGTCCAGCAACCTGCACTTGTCCTTGGGCCATGCCCCCCCAAGAGCTGCATAAGCTCAGCCCATCTTTAAGATTTTTTTTTTTTAAGTAATCTCTACACCCAGTGTGAGGCTCAAACTCATAATCCCAAGATCAAGAGTCACATGCTCCACTGACTGAGCCAGCCAGGTGCCCTACTCAGCCCATCTTTATACTCAACTTCAATGGATACAGTGATATAATGTACAAGGGGCTGAGAAAAAAATAAATTGAGTCAGGGTCATGAAGGGGGATGTGCTTTGGAGGTTCCAAAGTGTGAGTACAAGTGACAGCATCCCAGGAAACCCCATCTTGCTCTTAGGTGAGCACTCTGCCCTTGCTAAGTGCCTATGGGTTGTAGGTTTGGGCTGATGCCAATCCAAGGATTATATCCCATCCCTAGGGATCATCAAAGCCTCAACCAAAGGATTCTATCACCACAGAGGACAGCAGGGACCCTTTCCGTCTACTTATCCACCCCATCTTGCCCTTCTCACCTTTGTCCTTCTTGACCGTACCACCCCCAAACCCTACTGCTTTGTGGTTGGTGTGGTAGGTACCTTCTGATCAACTGCTATAAAGTCTCCTGTGTCTCTACTCAGCAAAAGCAGCCTACTTGAACAACAGCTGGATTCAGATGGATCATGCGTAGGCTATTAAAACAGCGCTTTTTGCTGCAGTTTTGATGAAGGTACCACAGAGATCATAGATATCAGGATATCAAAGGAAGTGGATGGCAGACCTCCCAAGCAGACATGCATAGTTTAAGAATTTACAAAGAGAATGTGGAAGAACCTGGTCCATGATGCATGGACCCCTCAACAAAATCAAGGATACAAAATTGGGTTAGAGAAGAATTTTAAAGAGAAGCTGGTTGGGAGCTTTCTTTAGAGACAGGGGTTGTGGGCTGCAATTCCCCACCCCACTCTCTGTTCAGGGATAGGGCTGCACTGCCCTTAATAACTCACTAGAGAAGAGCTCTAAGGCAACCATTGAGGATGCTCAAAAGTGTGATTTCTCCAAATGGGGGATGCTAAAGACAGGCTCCTGACTCAGTTGTAGGGAGATTATGAGTACACAGACTGAGGTCTGATTCCTGCCCAGGAAATGTTGAAGCCGAGAAAGAGCAACTGCTTGGTGGGAGCTGAGAGGGGCTGAGGACTTGGGATAAGCCTGTACTTTCAAGGAATGCAGCTCTCCCCGTGAACCACTTGTGTCCTACCCAACAAAGTAAAGGCATAGGAGCTCATTGTGGGCCCTGAGAGGTGTGCTTGTAAGGATGGGGAGACCTCAGCTGAAAGAGGCTGGAGGTGTACCCAGTGTCTGGGAGCTGAGGAAGGAATCCCAAGGGAACACCTGGCCTAACAGGAGAAGGAAAGGGACCCAGCAAGGAAAACCCAAAGAACTTACAAAGTCCTCAACAAAGACAGGCCACTTTTCAGGCCCAGAAAGAACTCAGCCAGTGAAAAACAGCTATTACCGCCCCTCTTCTGAGACCAATCCCCAGAGGATCAAAACAGCAACCAGAGGTTGAGGGAGGAGGAGAAACTTAAGGCAAAGTCCCCATCCCACTTGAAGACTTCCAGGGTGAGGCAGGTCCAATCACGGCGCTAGGGGTAGGGGAAGATTTCATGTTGGTCAAGTTTGGAATTTTAATATGTATTTTAGATTGGTTAGTCTAATTCCTGAATTGAGTTGCATAACTGATAGAGTCCACTGGACTGTATTTTCTAAGGATGAGCATAAAAGCCACAGAGCCTGCCAGAACATTCCTCCAGGGGCCGAAAAAGATCTCCCCCCTGAATTAAGTCTAAAAGCAGATAACACGGTGTTCTCTTTCCCACACAAGCCCTGCTTCTTCCACATTCTGGTTCTACATCAAAATGATATACCCACAGTCAGGTCCTCCTGGATAGTTAGAACAAAGGATCCAGTGGGTTCTTTCTCCATTCCAAACAAGGTCTTTTGTCCTTCATTATCCTCCACCCCCCATCCCCTGGTTTCCCTACCACAAACACACCACCTGACAGCAGTTCTCTGAGGCGCATTCGTGGAGACAGTTCCCACCTGGAAGGTCAAGAGGGGCACTAAAGACTCTCATCTCCGCATTATGCTTTCAAACCCCTTGGCAATGCTTCCCAGGAACCCCCTGGCTCCTTCATCTGCCTGTCCCACTGCTGAAATCTCATCATTCTTTTGTCATCGCCACATGTTAAAGTTAAAATATTCTGAGAAAGGTCAGACATTTTACACTCAGACCTCACCCCTTACTGTGAAGTTTTAGATTTCTGGAAAATTTTAATGTGTACTCTTTTTGATAAACAGACATTTTATGCGTGACTATTTAACATTATCATGATTTAATTATCATGACTAAAACCAGCCAAAGTAATAATAATATTGAATATGCTTTTTAAAAATATATGCTCCCCAGAAATTCTGATTCTTCCATGTCATCCCATCCCTTACAGGTAATATTTCATTGCTCATCTATAAAGGGGTTTTAGAACGCCAGCTGGAGATCAGAGCAGGGAGAAGGGCACGTTGAAACCCAACAGTCCAGGACCTCTTACCAAGCTGCATAGCCCTGTGCACATCCCTTACCTTCTCTGGGCCTACTTTCTCATCTGGAAAAAAGAGGATAAAAATAAGTACCCTGAATGTCTGCTGTGAAGCCCGAACCATCACAAGATACCAAGCACAACAGCACATTGCACATACTAGGTGTTCCATGTCATTTTCCAAAATTTGGATGAGGGACCACAGAAGCTCCACCTGCAGGCTCTTGCCTACCAGGACAAACAAATAGATGAGGGATTAAGGACCCCAAAAAGCTATGCCGTGAAGTGAGCTGGGATTTTCTTCCTAGAGGCACTGATGATATCGTAGTCCTGTTGCCACGGTCCTGGGGTGTGGCAGACCCGACAGCATCAGCCAGTCGGTGGTGGCCCCCAGCAGAAGCTGCTGCACCTTTACTGTCTTGGGATTTTAGGAGAGAATTACCCCAAAGAACCTGGGGTAATCCCAGCCTCGCCTCATCCAGATTAGCCCTCAAGGCAAGGGGTTGTGGGGGAATCCAAAGGTACTGGGGTCATGGAGAGGAGGCGAGAGGCATGGAGAGAGGCATCAGAAAAGCCCCCAAAAGACCATCTTCGTCAGTTTCACAGTCCTGCCCGAGGCTCTGTCCTTCCGTCGCAGCTGTTCCCCACCGCTACCAAGCAGACACGCAGAATTAATTTGAGTCGCACAAAGCCAGTCTTGTTACACTCCAGGCTAGGAACTGACTGACATGTTATCTGCACCCAGCTATTCACAGGCACTCACAGGAAGGCTTCCTGCTATCTCTGCCATCTTCCCTTATCAAACCGCCCCAGGCGGCAGCTGCAGCAACCCCAGCAGGAGGCTTCCACCCGGCTCGGGATAAGCCTGGCCCTGCTGGAACATTCCTGTGCCTAAATGGGAGTCTGTCACCCAAACTGCTTAAGGCTCCAGCAGTAAGGTCTCCTCCTTACTGGGAAGGGGGGAGGGGGGTTGGGACTGGGGAGATGCAGAGGAAAGTGGGGCAGCTCATCACCTGATGCCCCTGCACTGAGAAAAGGAGCGTGATCCTCAGCTTTCCAGAAGGTCCCATCTGGGAGAAGCCAGACCCATTACTCCAAGACTATTCTCAGATACAAGAAGGGGGTGGGGGGACCTGAGGCACTTTCTCAGCCTAGCAGTGAAACCCAGCCTCTCACCCCACTCCCTAGTTCCAGCCACTGCAGAGAGCCCCTCTCTCCCCACTTCAGTGAGAAGATTCTACATCCCACCTCTGCACTATGCCTGTCACTTCCAGCACCATAACAGACGTTATCTTATTTAAGGCAAGGTGGGCATTTTTTGTATTATTACAAACCATTTCAACACAGGCATAATTTTGATATTTTACGTTTGGGAAAAGTGAAGTTTGCAGATGTTAATTAACACGCCTAAAATCACAAGCTTAGTAAGCAGTGAGGATTTTAACCAAGTTTGCTTGCCTGCAAAGTCGGCGTTCTTTATTACAACAAAACAGCCTTATACCAGCACGTAGACAAGAATGTGGGTGACCATGGCTCCCAAATACAAAACCGGTAAATACCCACTCCTCTCCTGACCCCCAGGAAAGGCTCTCTGAATTGACAAGAACACCAGGCTTTGATGCCATAGGTCAGGTCTGGGGAACTCAAACCGTCGGCCCCACAACGCAGATAAACAACTAAAATGCTCCCCCCACACCTTCCCTAGGATACAGCCATTGCTGGGAAATAGCACCCCATGTGAGACTCTATCTCACAGCCTACCTTGCATCCAGGGCGACAATACAGCTTCTCTCGCCAATGGAATATGAGCAGAAGCAATGCCCACCAGACATGGGCTGACGTTTTTAAGAAGTAAACACAGCTTCTTTTGTTTCTTTCCCATTTTTATGGTCAGAAGTAGAGGACGCCAGGACGTACTGGTGGTTCTCAACCTTAGCTGCACATTAGAATCACCTGAGGCTTAAAAAAAAAAAACCAACGTGAGGGCCACACCAGAAACCAATTAAATCAGAATCTCTAGGGTGGGAACCAAGGATGGGTTTTTTAAGCTCCACAGGTGATTGAAGTGATCAGCCAAGAGTGAGAACCACTGTCTTGAGGGGGATGGTGAGGCCACAATGATGGAGCAAACCTGCCTCTCTAAACCGTGCAAAGGAGGAAACCCACCCACTGACAATAAACACATGCATTTGACTCTTTTTTTTTTTTTTTAAGATTTTATTTATTTGACAGAGAGACACAGCGAGAGAGAGAATACAAGCAGGGGAAGTGGGAGAGGGAGAAGTAGGCTTCCTGTGGAGCAGGGAGCCCGATGTGGGACTCGATCCCAGGACCCCGGGATCATGACCTGGGCCGAAGGCAGACGCTTAACGACTGAGCCACCCAGGCGCCCCCACATGCATTTGACTCTTAATGAGTGAGAATAAACTTTTAATATTTCAAGCTACTGATACTTTGGGGTTTCATTTCTTACAGTAGCCAGTATTACTATAATAGAGCCCGTTAGGAATCCAGACTTAATGAAAGGTTTTATTTTTTATTCCAAAGAAGTCTCAAGATGTTCTTTGCTGTTACTATCTACTTTGCCATGGGGTTGGGCTCAGTCCTCGCAGTCTGGAAACTAAGAGGTACCTATGTGTGTCCAGAGGCCCACATGATCAAACCAAATTATGCTAAAACAGCAACATGTGACAAGCAGTACTCACCTTCCTATAGCACAAATTGCTTCAAACACTTTCTCATGCATTATCTTGTTTTATCCTGATAAGACCTCTAGGAGGAGGACCTCTTCCTAAGGGATATGATGATACCATTTATAGATGGACAAATTGTGACTCAGAAAGGGAAACTCACTTGCCCCAAACTTACCCTAAAATTCTGACCTTTTCTTTGGAGTCCCTAAGACAAAAGACAGGAAGTCATTTGCCATGAAGAGGGCCAAAGTTTGGGTTTGCCTGAAAACCCTGTATGGTAGCCTTGGATCCTGGAAGGAGGGATCAAGTACAAACCTTTTATGGAGCCCCATGCCCAGAAACAGGGCAAGTCTACAAGCTCTAATATAAGGGGCACAGCCTAGTCAGCAAGACTTAAAGCCCATAATTGGAGCATTGTCTTCCCTTTGGGGTCAGGCATTGCTGTTACCCAAAGTCTTCTGCTAAAATCCTAGGGCTCCCGGCATCCCAGGGTAATGAGTTTCAGAAGCTTCCTTCTACACCTCAATAGAAGAGACCGGAGAAAGCATGTGAAAACTTACTTAAAAAAACAAAAACAAAAAACTGCTCATTTCAATTCCATGAGGTTGCCAAGGGCTGGACTTGCAGCCCATATGATTAGGCCATGATATGGTGCCGAGTGGAGAATATGTGGCAAATAAAAGGAGTCTAAGTTTGCATAAGGAGAAATCAGGAGGTCGTAGTCATGTCCCTGGCAATGTCAGTGACGTCAGTGTGGCCCATGTCCCACTAGGTTTAAACAGCAACAGGATCCCGGTGAAATTCACTCCTTTTAGCAATATATTCACACTGTTTACTGGACTGCGCTCTAGCTCTCCACGCAGGTCACCGGGACCCAGAAAATGTGTTGGGAGGTGGCCTCAAAGACTTTGTGTAAATCATCTCCAGTCTTTCAGGCCCCTAGTAAAACAGTTCGGAGGTGACCTTGAAGACAGCTGTTAGAGAGCTGCCACATTGCACCACTATGATGACACCATTCCCATCAGACTGTACATTAATGGCACCCCCTAGAGTAGTGCAGTGCAGTTTGCACAGCAAAATACTTCCAGCCTTATCCATTCCTCCTCCTCCTTTCTGCAGGGTGTAGACTTATTCTAGAGAGATGTGAGGTGGCAACATGAAATGAAAATTAAGCAGCATCCCAGAAGAAAAGAGAGCTGTTCTCTCCATTCACCCCAGGTAACACTCTTAGATGCATCATACTGAAATTGAGTTACTAGTTCGCAAATCTGTTCCCCTTGCCAGATTATGAGCTCCTCAAGGTCAGAGACTCTACCCTATCCCAGCATCTGGCACAGAATCTGGCACATAGTAGTTGCTCAATACGCCTTCGTTGACAGACAGATGGATGAGTGAGCAGATGCATTTGTTAGCAAATTTACTGACTGCCTCTTCTATACCAAGCACTGTTCTAGGCACAGGCGATGCAACAGTAAATAAAATAGGCAAAAATTCCATCCCTGCCCACGTGGAACTTACATTCGAGAAACTGAGTGAGTGAAAAAGGAGTAAAAGCACTGAATAAATGTAGGCCTTAGGGAGATGTCTGCATGATAATGGTTGACAGCTACTGAGTGCTAACCTCATGTCAAGGGCTGAATTCTCATAATCCAGGAGGCACTATGAAGAACTGTTTGAGAGCATGGCCATAGAATTATACTTTCAGAGCCATGCTCAACTCTGCCACTTGCTAACTCTGTGACATTGGGGAAGTTACTTAGCCCCTCTGAGCCTTAGCTTCCTCAGCTACCAAGTGGGGATAATGCAGTTGTTGTAAGGATTAAATGATAATATTCCCATAGAGATCACTTAGACTGGTTCCTGGCACACACTAAGCATCCATAGGTAAATAGCTATTGTTACTATTCCATTTAACTCCTCCATCAGCCCTGAGAGATAGGTATCATCAGTATTTTGGTAATGCAGAAATGGAGGCTTAGAGGAGTAAAAGAAGGTAACTAAAATCACACAGATGGAAACTGGCAAAGCTAAATTCAAATCAAGCCTATTCAATTCCAAAGTCCATGCTGTTGACCATAATGACTTGTGCAATGACCAGCCTTGCCAGGGTAGACATCACAGAGGGCCTGGAGGGGCTCTTTGGGAAGAGTCTCTACCCAAAATACCTCTCCATGAGCCAACCACAGTTCCTGTGAACTCTTGGAGGTAAAGCATCTCACTCCAAGCTCCTTCTATAAAGAAAGGTCTCCCCCAGCCTACAACTAATCAACAGATGGCCAGCTATAAAAGAATCAGCAGAGAATGGAATTCTGAGGCTACTGACTTTTTTCTAAGTTTTGTTTTGTTTGGGGGGGTTGGACCGGAGACCAAGACATCATCTGGGAAGATCAGGCTTGGGCAGGAGCAACACCAAGCTGGGAGCAGGAGGGCCCAAGAAGAAGTGGTTACAGAAGGAAAAATTACCATAAAGGCACCACAGGTTGTGGGGTGTCACACTTTAAATAATCTGGAGCAGAAGGAAAATGAGGTAGACATGGTAAGGTGCTGGTGCTACTGGGACTCATGTGGACAGACTCAATGCAAATGTGGTCCTTACAAAATTGCCCTTGGCTCCCTAATATGACTTAGAAGGCAAGAAGAGGTGAGTTTTCCACCCTGCTGTAGGCACAAAGCATCGTGACCTTCCATTTCTGGTGTAGCAGGACAGGGACCAAGGGCACGAGTGAGTTGGAGACTGAGCTGGCCCAACCCTCATCCCCACCAAAGAGAGGACAGAGTCCACCCTGAACTCCTGAGAAGGCTGAGGTACCATGGGCCAGTGACTTAACTCCATAGAGAGGAGAAGAGAAAAGGTGGGACGATAGAGGAGGGAAGAAGAAGAAGAAGAAAGAGATAGAGAAAGACCTCCTGCCATCCCAGACCTAAGTAACAGGCCAGGCAGAATTTTATCCTTCTGTTCCTTTGGATAACTCCACTCCTGACCATTTTCCCTATTATCCTTTTCAGGATCTGGAATGAAAACTATCCACAAAATAGCTCATTCCCTATATCCCTCAAACTAGACTCTCTCTACTCAAAGATCATCCATCCATATTAAGGATATCAATCACTGTATTTTCCATGGTCAAGGAAATGATCACGTTGTAGAGTCAGGGGACAAAAAAGGAAGGATGGAATTACTGAGGGACAGAAAAAAGGTGGGAATGCCTAAAGCTCACTGCTATGGCTTGTAAAACATTTTCAGAGCTGACATCTGACCTCTGAAGTCTCCTCACCATTATTTTCCCAGGGTCTACAGAAGTAAGGGGGAAAGTTCCAAACATCAATTTCAGGGTTCAATGATGCTTGCCAATTTTGCTCCAAATAAAATTTTCTTTAATATCAACTGGGTATTAAGATTTATCAGCAGTGCTAAAAAGTCTCTATTCTTTAGCCCATCCTAGAAAAGCCACTCAGTAAATATTGGAGAGGTTATGGGTGTGTGATTGGGTAAGCAGACAGATCATAGGATGGATGGATGGATGGATGGATGGATGGATGGATGGATGGATGGATGGTAGATGGATGGATGGATGTAGAAGTAGATGGATATGGATGGATCAGTGGATGGATGAGTGGGTAGAAGAGTGAGTGGATCTCTATACCATATATAAAGATTCATCCTTTGCTTTCAGACAGAAGTACTTTGAAATAGTGGTCTTTAGGAATTGGCGTATAGCATTGGAAATGATACCATAACTAATGTAGCTTTTTATGGCACTGGAGCATATTTAGACTAACACATCGGCCCCATATAAGACTCAATAGTTTCTCAATGAGTCACATTTTTCAAATATTCTTTTATCCTCTCTGCTTCCATCGGATATCTAATTTTCTCCTACAGAAAATACCACCAGCTAGAAGAGAACTCCAACATCCCCAGCCTTAGCTCTAACCTCTGTCCTGACCTCCACTGTTTCTCCAGCTGCCCATCTGTGTGTTCATCTGCAAGACCCATACCACTTCAATCTCATGCCTGCATGAATGCTGACACCTCTCCCCACCTCAACCCAACTCCCTTATCTACCTCCTCTACCTCTAAAGACTTAGAGTCTCCATTCTCCAAAGTTTTAATAATAAACTTAAAATCAGTTTTTATTATTTCCTTCCCTCCATATGTGATCAATCACCCTGTCATTTTATCTCACTATTACAAAGGCTTTTTGAAAATGCTCCCAGCCTCTAATTTCTCCTCTCTACAATCAGTGCTATGCACGTATTTTTTCATTCATTTATTCACTAATGCTACTCAAAGTATTCATGTGTCTATATGCTCAGTGCTGAGCCCTGCATTAGGAATTCAAAGATGAATTAACACAGTCGCTGACCTGAAGTATCTCAAAATCTCAGTAAATACTTCATAAAGTAATACATTGACTATATCCATCCCTTCCTCAAAAATGTTGGCAGCTCCTTATTGTCTGGGATCCACAATCATTGCCCAACATCTGTCTTGTCCTTGGCCTTGGAGGTTGGTTTTTAGTGTAAATTCAATTCCGTGCTTACAGAATAATTACTGTGAGTTATAACCAGCTCTATTGGAGCCTGGGCCCCTGCCCTATCACTTTTCTTCTCAAAATTATGATGCTGAGACTTGGGATGCTGACTTGGGGCTCAAAGAAATAGCAGAATGGGCTAAAATTAAAATATTGGTAATAAATCAGACAGTCTCCTGGAGTCAGGAATGCTGATGCTGAAAGAGCAGAAAAAAAGATTAGTAATAAGAGTAAAAATACTCTCCTGTAATAAAAGAAATCAAGAAGCTCAGCCCCAAAGTTAGCAGTTTGGGCTCTTCTGAACCACACTGGGCACAGACCCTAAAAATGCTAGATTGACTCCTAGGATGACCTCCATGATACATCCTGCTTACCATTCCCTCTGATAGGAACCACAAAAGAAAAGTTCTCAATAAAAAAACATATGAGTGAATGGAAAGAAGGAGGAGGAGGAGGAGAAAAGGAAAAGAAAAGGAGAAAGGGAAGGGAAGAAAAGGAAAAGAAGAAAGATGGAAAAGAGAGGTGACACTTTACGAAGTCTCAGTAAACTAGAGTAAACTGGATCTTTTCAGAGGGAGAATTTCCAGTCTCTACAAAAAGCACTCCCTCTCTACCATCCTGAAACTCAAATCCCACAAATCTTAAGACAGAGGGAGACAGTGGAAAGGAAAAACAAAAAGAAACATAGAAGAAAATGTGAACTGTGATAGGCTGAAGTCTTGTTCTCTACAATCTGGATTTTCAGCTGGGTTAAGGACTTTGAAGCAGAAGATTCTCCAAGGGCTGTGACTGAGACCATCCACAGGAGGGAGGAGAGGCCAACTTCAAGAAATAGAAAATCTATAGATGGGCAGCACAGGCAAGCTACATGACCTTCCTGAATGGAACACAGGCACCAGGCCCAGATGGAGCCAAATTTGGGTGATTTCAGTCATAGGAACATAGAATGTTAGAATTAGAAAAGATCTTTGCATTACATCTGAGGAACCAGAAGCTGATGGATTCTGACACATGAGGACTGGAGCCCCTTCCTGACTGACTGCCCGAAGCTCTGGAAATAGTCTTTCCTATTCTGGATTCTCTCCCAAAAAGAGATCAATCTAAGAGAATAATTTACTTAATCTTCCCTAAAATGTAAATATTACCAAAAGGTTTGGGTTTCTTGGCCCTTTATCTCTTTAAGATATTTTTACTCCAATCAGATGTTGCTAAATTTTTAAACCCCTGCTCCTGGGAGAGAATGGGGACTCTCACTAGAGATATAGGCTCCTGAGTACCTAAGGAGGGAAAAGGACAGAAATAAAGGTAGACAGGGGCCCAAGACCATGGGCTTGCAAGAAAGATTGAAACCCTAGCCTCACTGTTTAGCTGTTGGATCCCAAAGATGTCTCTGATTCGCTCTGAACCCCAGATTTCCCTTTTGTAAGTTAGGGCTCACTTACCTTGCCCATTTGTTAAAGGAATTAACTAAGACAATGTACCTGAAAAGGTACCTTATTACTTCCCTTCTACTCTTTTCTCTACTTGATTTGAGACTTTCCTTCAAGCCTAGATGATTTTTGACCATCTTGTTGCCCATCAAATATTGACTAGACTCCCAGTGACAGCGAAGGAGATAGATTTAAATTTGTTTTTGCTTCCCAGCTGCAATTTCTGTCTTGGGGAATACAAAGAGAGAAAAAGAGGAGGCTAAGGATCTTATCATCTGTGGAGTTGGTTGGAACCAGTGATGGAGTGGAACCAGTGATAGAGTAATGGAACCACAGCTATCAGGCTATTATGTTGATGATCAGTCCTTGCTGCTGGGAGATGCCTTCCGCCTCAACCCAGCCTTCTCTCCTGGAAGTACCTTGATCTCTGACCAGGAAATCTGGTTCTGGTCTGAGCTCCGCCACTGACTGGCTAGACAATCCTTAGCAACTTATTTATCCCTTTTAGAACTCCTCTTCCCAATGTGTAAAACAAAGACAATAATACATCCCCATCTTCTGTGCAGCCCCCCACAGAGTGGTCACAAAGATCACACTAGACAATTGCATAAAACCCGATAAATATAATTTTTATTCGGATAGCTTTAGGGAAGTCATGAAAACAATTTGTGGGGAGGATACTGAATTTAAGAGGAGCCTGCCCTTATGAGCAAAAAGAAAGAAAAGGATGGGCAGGGGCAAATCCCACCCCATGTCCTGAGAAACTTCTCTGTTCCTACGAGTGCTTGGAAGAATTGGGAGGATCAGAGGAAATGTGTATATTTACAAGCTCAGCAAAGAGAAAAATGCCACCGTAAAACTGAGGGGGAGGGATAATATAATAAAACAATACAGAGTGTCCTATAACCACAGAAACAGTAACAACGCTAAAACAGAAATACCTTATTAAGTTAAAACAACAGTAAATCTGTCAGAACAACCCTTACTAACTCATCTTATGAGAGTAAAAAGCCTCTTCCAGGCCTATTGTCTTATACTTTCATTAAACTACAGTTTTATAAGCTAAATTATTACTGATTCTTGTTCAATTCCCAGAACGAAATCTAATTAAACTCTTAATTTGGGAGATACATCTTTTGCAAGTGACTGATCCTTAATGGACAGTTCCCAAAGCCTGACAATTTGGGAATCCAAGGCATAGAAGGACTGGGCCCAACAGTTGGGATTTGGAAGTCTATCTAGATGTGGCCACTTATGACCACACAGAGGAGACTATCCCCAGGCACCTTCTGACCAAGGAATAGTAGAACGAGGAAACTGATGTTTCCCTCCTCCAGCTAAGAGGGTTCATATCTCAAGGGAAGTTGAAGTTCAAACCAGCCAATTCTATTCCCTTATTAGCAAGTCAGGTCTACGGTCTCTACAAATCCCCATGCCATTCAGCGCTGTATATATCAAGCAGCACATAACAGGGATTTTAGTATGCCCCCGCTGGTTAAACCTGGGGTCTAAACCACTTACCTTACCCCATTCCCAGACAGACTTGCTCTCAATTCTTCTCGTCTCTAAGTGGACCACTTACTTGTTCTGTTGTTTGTTCCCAACTTGGTCCTGACTATAATCATGGTTTTTCCACTACCATATCTTGGGGTTTTCCTTGCAGCAAGCCTACCTCCCTGACCCATGCAACCCTGGGAGCCTCAGCTGGGCTCTGCCCACTGAGAGACTGGTCCTCCTGCTTTGGGGATTATCTAGGTCTGATGGGGGGAGAGGGTACCTTAGCGCCTGCACAACAGAGGAAGTGGTGAAGGGGGAGTGCGCAGGGATGGGGCTACTGGGAGGGATCTCAGTGATGCATGCTGCCCCAGGTGCTTGGTGCCATGGAGAATTGTGTATTGATTAAATTAATATAAAGGAGCACACTTTGGATAAAGTTATCCATGTCCTGTTTGGCTATGACAGCCTGGATTTTTACCAATATCTGGTAGACAAGCATTTTTTGTGGCAGTGTCTCAGGAAAGCATTCTTGTTTTCAGTGCCACCCACATATCCAGTTTTATAAGCTAAATTATTTCCCCTACTTGAGAACTGCCAAGAATGAGCTTAAGTACTTGATATAGCCATGGTATTTTTCACACCACTTAGCGCCCCATACAACAACCACCAATCCCTTTTCCACATATCCAAACCCTAGCCCTAGTCTCACTTCCTCCTCCCCAGCCTCTCACCTCACCCACACAAACCAAATGTTCTCACCCCTCATCCCCCCCCTTTCCCCATCCCCAACCCCCAACCTCCTGTGCAGGCCAGCTCAAGCTTTAGCCTCTGAATTGATTTTGCCTCCAGCGCAAATTTCTCCCATCCTCAAAACTCTGACCAAATCTCATCTCTTCCTTGAGGCTTTCTTGGTTTCTCCATGTTGGAAGTAATCTCTCCCACCCTTGATATCCCCAGGCACTGTGCTTCTAGTTCCATTCTAGCATTCATCCTTGTCTACTGGGTGACTTACTGAGAAAGAAAGTAACTGGTAATAAATATGGTTTCCCCCATATCTACCTCAGGATAAAGGAGCCAGCATTGCCTCTTTCCCCCGAGATCCAAGTTGGTCTTTGCACACACATGCATGCGTACACACACAGAATTTATATTTCCAACCCACTGAGGAAGACTGAGCTGGGGTTACTGAAGGGGAGGCACGGAGATGAGTGCTGAGAGGGGAGAGGGAGAAGCCACTGGCTTGAGGAGACATGTTTCCTCTTAGACAGGGGCTGAGGAGAGATGCCAGTGGCCTCCCTGACAGGCAGCACCTCAAGGACTTCCCCCAGAACATGAGGACTGGGAGACAGAGGGACAGGCTCCCTCTCTAGAGGACCCCTGTGTAGGCAGAAGGGCAATGTGAAGATGGAAACACCATGGCCCGAGGATTTTGGCCCCTCCCCAGTTTGGGGTACCAGGATTCATCCATGTATAAAGTATACCCCATTAATGGCTGAGATTTAATTTCCCACCAAACAGGCAGATGGAGACCCATGGCAGATAAAATTTGATCTGGAAAAGTAAAGGATTATGGAGTGGATTGTATTAAAAATTCATACCTGCTGTATTTGTGTTAAATGGCTCATGGGCATGCTTGCCTTCCCAACTGCACTGGGAAGCCCTGGAACTGGGGGCTTTTCCTCCCTCATCCTACCCTCCCCCACCCCACCCCAAGCTTTCCTGGCCTGAATTATTGAAAGCAGTCCCTGAGGTGGCAAAACAAAAACTAAAGGAAATGATGCCATTTCACTGGCAGTTTGTAATCCACAACCGTAAAAGATGAGTGACTAGGTCATCTTTCCATAAATCCCCAATTCTGCTGGAAAAGCAGACAAAGGCAGCTCGGGAGCCAGACTACAGCTTTGTTTTTGCAACTCTTTCCATTGCAATGCCCTTTATATATGCAGCCCTGGTGGAATGCATCATAAAAGGTGACATTTTATCACAGCAGTTTGTAAATTTTACAGAAGCAGGTTCCCTGTAAATCACCCAGCTTATCCCCTGGCTGACTTTATTACAGCAAATCCAGTCATGGATAAACTGTACACCAGTTTACTTGAAATTTATCTTTTTTATTCAAGCAGAACTGAGTCCTTTTAATATTCTTCTCTCTTCTAATGATAAGGCATAATGATAACCTTATTTTCTATTCAGACAGCTTTAAGGACTCTCATTTCTCTGGAAATGCAGTTTCGATTCAGAGCCTCTTTTCCAGAGCCATTTAGAATTTGTTTGTTGTGTCAGAAAAAGTGGGCACCTCCCTGCACCAGGTTTTTTAAGGCCCTGGAACTTACATGTATTTTTATTCTTCTTTTTCCCCACAATATGTCTGCTTACTCGGGCCCAGGGCTTTTCCCTCCTACAAGGGCTGCACGAAGATCTCCTTCTACCCACCTAGCTCACCCACCCACCCACCCACCGTCCCGTCCTCCAGATCACTTACTTAAGGATAACACAACTCCATGGAATTGGTTATCCACCCACCCTCCTGTGCTGTCCATTACATGTGGGCACTGAGCACTTGACCTGTGGCTATCCAGACCAAGATGCATGTGTAAAATACACCTCTAAATACACCAAAGACTTAGTACAGAACAAAATGTAAAATATCTCACTAACAACTTTTGTATTGATTACCTATTGAAATAACACTACTTTGGATGTATGAGGTTAAAGAAAACATTAAAATTAATTTCACCAGTTTCTTTTAACTTTTTTCATGTGGCTACTAGAAAACTTAAAATGCCATTTGTAGCTTGGACCATATTACTGTTGAACTGTGGTGTTCAGGGCACATCCTCTCTCCTTGCTAGTTGGAAGTCTCGCCCTCTCTCAAGGAGGTTTCTCTGCCCTCCCTCATCACAGTGTTCTCTTCCTCCTTTGGCTTCTACTTCACTAGAAGTGAACATGCCTTCATTTAGCAGGGGATTGCTAATTTTGTCATCCCAAATCCACAGGTTTCTCCATAGACCTTGAGGTTCGTGAGCATAGGAAGAGTACTCTTGAGTGACTTGAATTCCCCTTAGTGCCTTTGCTAGTTCTTAGTGTGCGATAAGGTGCTCAGAGCCCAGAGAAGTGAAGAGATGTGCAACAGACAATTCCTGAACGTCACTGATTGAGTGGTCAGGAACACAGCTATTTACTAGATTAGCATCTTCTTGAAATGAGGGGCCCTGCCCTGATTATCCTCATATCTTCAACAAACCCTAACAGAATGCTGCAAACAAAGAAGTGTTTAAGAAAACATGTATTGAATTGACTGAGGTCATATTGTAACAGCAGGGGAAACCAACCAAGGTGAAGGGTCTTCACCAGGCCAAAGAACCAAGGGCAGACCCGGAACTGGGCTCCCAGACTAGTGGTCCCAGCCACAGATTAACACCTTGACTAAGAGGACAACTCTTTTCTCTCTTCTGTAGACCATTATGGACAGCCCCTACCCGGCCCCAGAAGGCTATTTCCTGGTATTCACCATCTACCTGCATATGCCATTTGGCTGAAAGCTAAATACCCCAATCAGGAGAGCAATGAATAAATACTGGAAAAAGGCTTTAAACGTTACTAGGTTCTGAAACAGAGGATTACACAGTCTGAATAATTCAAAGAAAATGACAAAATAGGCCAAGAACCTTATGAACTTGCCCACATGCTTCTGTCTACAAGCATCTTGTCTTCCAAGGGGTTTTCATCAACCCGAGCCAGCTGACCACATAGCCCTGGCTGCCTGCTCCAGCGCGTACCTCGGCGGAAAGCACGGCGTGGTCAGTCAGGGTATGGGACCTGCCTAAGGGATTATTTCCACTTCTTAGTCAACACACCTAAAACACCTTGATCTTAGTGTGGTGAACAGACTCAGGATACGGAATGAGGGGATAAGAGTGTGAATTCCAGGTCTTCTGCTTATTATCAGAAAGATTTATTCCTCTCTAATCTCAGTTTTCTCAGCTGTACAATGGTAAAGAAAAAAAAAATCCCACCAATGATGTAATATGCTCAGAAAATACCAGTTCCTTTTCTGGATTCTTTTTCTAGGTAAACAGCATTTGCAGAGATTCACATGTATGCATACACATACCCTGATGTCTAAAAATTACCCAGAGCCTTGCTACTTAAAGTGTAAGCCATGAGCCAGCAGTATCATTATAATTTGGGAGCTTGTTAGAAATACAAATTCTCAGGTCCTTGCCTAGACTTACTGAATCAGGTTCATCAGGTGTTTCTCATGCAGTGTTAAGCTTTAGGAAGCCCTTCTGGAGAAGGCTTACTGGAACTGGAAGTGGGACATAGTTGAAGAGCCTGGGGGCATGCGTTAATCCTAAATTTAGGGGATTAGAATAAAATCCACACCCTTGGCTTTCTCAACACCTGTTTATTTTTTTTTTATATGCTTTTACAGTTTAATTTGCAAACAGAATTTTTATAACAAATTTATTTTAACCAAATCATATCTTGAAAACTCTTTATATAGAAAACCCAGGGAATAAAGTGAACTGTTCATTGTGGAAGGCCTTCAACAACCTGTTTAAATCTAAGGAGCCCTTAAGGAACTGAGGCATTAGGCTAGCCAAGCCACAGATCCCGGTGACTCACTCTAATCTCAACTGCAATCTGACCTTAAAATAGGTGAGCTCTGGGCTTCAGGGGGTGATAATCTCCTTGCAAGTGAATCAGGTCACTCTCTTCATTCTGCAGAGAATGGATGTCAGGTTTCAGTATTAGCTCAGATAAGAAGATGTACTTACCCTACAACTGGAAAGGATTAGTGCCTGAATGATGATGTACCCTTGATGAACTAGCTCTGGAAGTACGGGAAGGAATTCATAAAGATAGAAAGGAAACAAGGGGGCCACTCCAAGAGCAGGAGAAGACATGAACAAAGGCCATAAAGAGAGACTATGTAGAAAGGCAAAGCCAGCTATGAAGACTAGTTATGTCCAAGCAGAGGATTAGAGATGGAGAATTGTAGAAAGGGAGCAGATAGTGAAGAGCCTTGAATGCCAAGATAAGGAGTTAGATTTTATACTAGAGTTCAGGAGGGGCCTCAGATGTTTGTGGGGTTTTGGTTTTTGATTGTTTATTTGTTTATGGGAAAGATGTTGCCTATTTATATTTTTTGAAAGATAATTCTCCATGAGTCTGGAGTTTATGTATATCTCAAACTATCTCTTCAAGAGATTGAATAGCAAACAACAACCTTAGAAACTAGAGCTCATGTATCCCCTCAGGCAAGAGGAAGGATTTGTTTCCTGGCCATTCTAGTAAAGCTTAGAGATGCCTCCCCAGACACAATCTGGGGCAGTAAAGATTAAGATGTCTCCTCTACAGCCCAGAGAAGATTGGCTTACTTTGCAGAGGAAAAGTAAAGTCTCTCTGTTTCAGAAGTGAGAGATGCGCAGGTTGCCAAGACCCTCTCTAAGATCAGAACCTCCTTGTGGGTTCCTCTCCTCTGATGCCCCCTACCACACATGCAGTGACCACTGGGCCCTCAGCATATCACCATGAGGAGACTGGGACTTGAAGAGCTGCTGCAGCTTTGGCTGTGTAATATGAACTGTGCTCGTCTCTGACCCAGAGGTCTTCTCTTTTCTCTTAGTATAAATACACACACAGACGCGGGCGCGCACACACACGCACACACACCATGGCAGGATAACTTGTTAGCTTGCACGTAGAATAAAATCTCAGACCCTTCACGATTTCTAATTTAACAATATAGCGGGCTTAAAATAGTTAAATGAAAAACACAGTGCTGTTAACACAGTTTATCAGAACTGGGTGATAACAGAATTAATCTGATGCTCTTCTACAGGCAATAGCTAAACTTTCTGGCCATTGTTCTCATCTGGTCAACAAAATTCAGGGTAAGGAAACTCTTGTTGCCACAGCACAAGTCGGAACAATTTAACCCTGTGCAGAGATGCAAGACCCAACAGGCTTTCCCATACCAGGAAAGTGATAGGCATTTTAAGAAGAATTAATTAGAAGTTTTAGCATGACATGGAACAGCAGGGATGAGAATTAAGGTAGGTGGGGCTTCAGAGATGCAGTCCATTTAGAAATGTAGTCTGAACTTAAATAATTGCATGTGAAGACACTGAAAGGTCTCCTTAATTGAGATTAAAGTATATTATTCATTTTTTATGCTTTTTTTTAAAGATTTAGTTATTTTTTTTGTTATTTTATTTTATTTTATTTTATTTTATTATGTTATGTCAGTCACCATATAGTACATCATTAGTTTTGGATGTAGTGATCCGTGATTCATTGTTTGTGTATGACACCCAACGTTCCAAGCAATATGTGCCCTCCTTAATACCCATTTATTTGAGAGAGAGCACAAGCTAGGGGAGGGACAGAGGGAGAAGCAGACTCCCCACTGAGGAGGGAGCTGGATGTGGGGCTCAATCCCAGGACCCAGAAATCGTGACCTGAGCTGAAGGCAGACGCTCAACCGACTGAGCCAGCCAGGTGCCCCATCAATTCCTTAAAATTCGAAGTCAGTTTAGTAGGTGATACAAACTGCAATGAACATAGACAAGAAGCAAAAAACCAAAGTACTGAAAGAAGAGAAGCCTAACTAGAAACTTTTTTCGTTCTTAACAAGGAGAGACAAGGTAATAAAGAACTCACACTCTATCAGGCTTGTAGTTTGGCCTATAAGTTATACTTAAGTTAACTCCTCTGGAAATTATATATCCATTCTACAGAGTGGATTCAGTCATCCAAAACGAATCCTTTTATTATCCTTATCAAATCCTAAGGGGAAAACACTTTTTCTACCAATTAAAGAAAAAATTCCTGAAGCTGACTGACAAACCCAACCATTTCAGTTAAGAGTTGGCAAACGGCAACCACTAAAAGCTGAAGACATTAAAAGCATATTCCGACTTGTGTTGCAAGCACATAGTCTCTTGAGTACGTATAGATCATAGTTCTGGCTCTACCACCCAGCCTGCTCTAACCAAAGCCACCAAACCACCTCTGTTTCATAGGATAAAAAGTTACTTGATGCCAGTGTCTCTCCCATAGCCCTAACAACCTCCCCTCTTTATTTCATCTCAAGTCCAGACTACTACCCCACACACTGCATACAGCAGAAACAATTCATGCTATGCTTTTAATCTTCATCCCAAATTTTCATAATTCATCCAAGAAATCTGTCTTAGTTCACCAACTGCAGTGCTTGCCTCCTCCTATCTTTCATCAAGGGAAAGGAGCTACGGAGAAGCATCAACATCCAGACCTCCCTGAGAAAACAATGTCAACGTGAGAAAGGGTCTGCTCTCCTCTGAGAGATACATCAGTAAGGGTAGATGGTGTCCCCAACTCCATTCAGTCCTCAAGGACAGTGCTAGTGTGATTAGAAAGGGCATTCAGGATACCCGGATGACTCGGTTGGTGAAACGTCCAACTCTTAGTTTCAGCTCAGGTCATGATCTCAGGGTCGTGAGATTGAGCCCTCAGTCGGGCTCCATGCTCTGCACAGAGTCTGCTTGAGATTATCTCCCTCTTCCCCTCCCCGAGCTTGCGTTTTCTCTTTCCCTCCCCCTCTCTCTCAAATAAAATAAATAAATAAATCTTAAAAGAAAAAGAAAGAAAGAAAGGGCACTCAATTGGAAGTCAAGAAAACTGCATTCTAACAATAGCCCTGTTACTAGCTAATTTTGAACCTTAGGCAAACCACTTGACTTCTCCGGGGCTCAGGGTTTCATCAAAGGCCAGCTTTAAAAAGGTATACCTGCATGAGTAAGAGGAGTAGTGACCTGTATAAAGAAAATGAAAACAGAACAAAACAAAACAAAACAAAACAAACCTTCCAAACCCCCAAATAATAATAGAGAATCAAACCTAACACAAAGATATGCTTTATATTTTTCTTTGCCCTTTTCCATACTCTTTGTCCATTTGACCTTATGAAATACATATATTTAAAAAAAAAAACAAACACTTTTTAAGTACATATCTCAGGTGAGGAAACGGAAGAATCACAATGCTGTTCAATGGTAGAACTGGCACCAAAATTAAGTATGCTAACTCCCAGCCTATGACATTTCATCTACCTTTAGGGGCTGCCCTCAAGTTTAGGAAGAGGAGCGTTAGGAGCCATATGGCTTCAATAAATCTCAAATGGTGGTCTACTCCACCAGGATGGCAGTTGCACCCATGTCATAGTGCTTTAGGATGGAAAAGAGGCAAAAGATTCCCTTTGAGGTTCTCTGGGCGCTCTCTAGAGAACCATTCTTGCAAATCCATTTGAAAAAAACTAGGGGTCTCGTAAATCTGGAGCATTTCCATCATCTGGGAACTCCCATTTTTATTTTGTCAAAGGATAAAAATGCAATGTATCAAATATTTGAATGTAAATGAAATGCTTATAAGATACCTGGAAAATTAGTCAAACTCTAATTCCAAAGACTGATGGAATGACATTAATATTATTCATGCAGCGCTATTCTGAATTTCCCTTTCCAGAATTCAAATCGCTCTTTCTTTTTTTTTTTTTAATATTTTATTTATTTACTTATTTGAGAGAGAGAGTGAGTGAGTGAGAGAACACAAGCAGGGGGAGGAGCAAAGAGAGAGGGAGAAGCAGACTCCCCACAGAGCAAGGAGCCCAATGCAGGGTTCCATCTCAGGACTTCAGGATCATAACCTGAGCCAAAGGCAGATGCTTACCTGACTGACTCCCCATGCGCCCCCAATCACTCTTTCTAAGACAACTTCTATTTTGTGTGATCTGAAATGAATCTGGCATTTCTTTCCTTTCATTTCTCAAACCCCCAATTGATTTTTGAGCCACTAGTTACTTAAAAAAAAAAAAAAACTGATTTAAAAAAAAATGCAGTTATTACTATAAAAAGGGGGGGAATGTATTGTCAACAATTTACAGGAATAAAAAGTACCCATTCAACTGTGCGGTAAAGTGAACGTCTTAAATGATCTGTGTGTAGATTTGGCACAACTTTTGTACAAAGTAGAATAAGGACTCTAAAGTAGCACTGCATGCTCAAGTCTAATTATAAGATGTAGTTACTTAATTACATGTTGTTAGTACCTGATTACATAGATCTGTACTAATTCTGTAATTGTGCTTAATTATATTAATTAAGCCAATAATCAAACCACAAAAAATACCAAGAATTTTGTATGAAGAAAATCCTTAGCAAACTGGATTATACTTAGCAAGAAATAGCCTTTAAAAGCAAAGCTATTTCTCACACTTGTCCCACCCACAACCTCGCAACCTGTAACTTTTGTCCTAAAGCGTGCCTCTACACAGATGCACTCCCAGTGTAGACTCAGTCATGAGGGGAGAGATACAGTGACTTACGGCAATGGAAGAAACCTTGAGATCCACTCAAACTCTCTGTCTTTGCAATCAGGGAAGCTGAGCCCCAGATAGGCTATCCAACTTGTCTGAAATTACACAACTAGTGAATGGCAGAAATAGACACGAAACCCAGTTCTCCGAGTTCCCAGTTCAGTGTCCTTTCCCTTTACCAGGTCTTCATTCAGGAAGCCATGGATGCATGTCGGGAATTTGGGAGTCTCAGAGACCAGGGCAATTGAAGATACTAATCAGAACACATGTTGTCCAAGATCTTGCTTTCTCCCTTCAACTCAGCATTAGCCATCTGGGATTGGATTTGACAACCCAAATTCCAAAGAGCAGTGCCTTAACTAGGCAGGAATTTTTATTTCCCTCAAATAACATAAACTCAGAGAAGATAGAGAAGAGCTCCATATAGATTATCTGGACCCAGGAAGTTCTAACTTTCTGCTCTGCCATTCTTAGGGTAAGAACCTTGTTCTCATTCTTTCCCAATGGCTGGATGATCTCCATTCACGATTTCTGCATTCCAAGCAACAGGAAGGAAATAAAAGAAGAAGCAAGAAGGAGTGGTGCTTATATTAAGAAGTAGAGCTTTCCCAGAAACCTTCTGCTTACTTCTCAGAAGCTAGAACTTTGCAACATGGCTAGTACTAGTTGCAACCAAGGTAGGGAAACAAGGCTCTTTAATGAGCACATGCCACAGAACATAAACCAAAGTTCTGTTAGTAAGAAAGAGAGTCCGAATATTGCTAGGAGACCAGCAGCGTTTGCCACATTTGATGAGTCTTCCTTGGGAGTCTTAGATACACAAAAAGGAAACAAAGATACAGAGATGCTAGACTTAGTATTAAAAAGAGGATACAGGGGCGCCTGGGTGGCTCAGTCGTTGAGCGTCTGCCTTTGGCTCGGGTCATGATCCCAGGGTCCTGGGATTGAGCCCCGCATGGGGCTCCCTGCTCAGTGGGAAGCCTGTTTCTCCCTCTCCCACTCCCCCTGCTTGTGTTCCCTCTCTAGCTGTCTCTCTGTGTCAAATAAATCAATAAAATCTTAAAAAAAAAAAAAAGTGGATACAATGTTAGGACTCAGGGAAGCTGGGCTTCAATCCCCTCACCTAAAAAATGAGAAGGATGGACAAGAGCAACAATGTCCACACTTTTTTTTAGCAACAAAACCCATCTTACAAAGGGACTCTTGTGCAGAACCCCGACTACAATCACAGGAGAGCTGCTTCTTTCTCTGGGTGATACTGGGTGGGGAGGCAGGGAGGGAGACTGCAGTGGGCTCAGAGTCCCCATTAAGGAAAGACTTGTTGCCACCACTGCTGGGTGTGAGGGCAACAGACAGCATTAGCTCTCAGCCCTTTAAGCATGCCTCAGTTGTAGAGAGTCCTCTCAATCAAGACCAAAGTCCTTTCCCTGCACAACTCACATTCAATGATAGCCCAGCCACCTTGGCCCAAGTCAGAGCAATGATGAAAGGCCACTCTAGCTCCAGACTCCTGCTGTTGGGTTGCATGCAGCTCCATCTCTTCCTCTGCGCACTCCGGCTTTCCCATACCCTCGCACAGGGACTGATCCAAGGGCGCTCCTTAATGAATATGCTCCACTTTACACTCTGTCTCTGGGTTGGCTTCCTGGGAAACCCACCCTGCTACAATGAGGTCACCAGCCTGTCCTTCAATTCCCCCTCCCCCCACTCCATGGGACCCAGTGTAAAAACCATTTAGTTGATTGCTTCCATAGTTCAAATGCAACAATGTTACAAATCAAACCAGGGAAGACTGAAGTGTGGAAATACTGGTCGTAGAGCAGAGAGCAGGAAGTTGAGTTGCCTGGTCTGGGGAAGGTGTCTTGGGAAAGGTGCGTTAGAGCAAAGAAATAGAGGAGCAAGAAATAACAAGATATACCTGCAAAGGGGAAAAAAAAAACAAAAAAAAACCATGCAACATCTTTTTGATCCTGGGTTCTCCTGTCGGATTTAAACAACTAGTATCCTACTCTATTAAAAATGGATATTGTCAGGAATATATGTAATCTAACTTCTTTACTAATTAGCAGTCCATTTCCTCTCAGACACTTATCAAGCCTCCAGGGAGGGCTTCTCCAGGAAGGATCGAGGCTTTGGAAGGCCTTTGATGCAATTACATTGTATTGTGCGTATATATTTCTTGTCTGCTTCCTTCTTTGGAGAGGACAATCAAGAGCGCTGATGGAAATCTCTCCTCTGGGGACACCTGGGTGGCTCAGTCTGTTAAGCGTCTGCTGGGGTCATGACCTCAGGGTCATGAGATCAAGCCCCACATTGGGTTCCCTGCTCAGCGGGGAGCCTGCTTCTCCCTCTCCCTCTGCCACTACCCCTGCTTGTGCTCTCTCTGTCAAATAAGTAAATAAAATCTCTAAAAAAAAAACAAAAAACCTAGCTCATGGCCTTCTAGGAATCCAATGACCCTGTCACCACCAACGTCATCACCTAGGTGTGCTCCCGATGCTCTGTGTTCATCCAGTCCTCACAGTGCATCAGGCTGCAGCCCCCACTAGACTGTGAGTTCCTTGAGGGCAAGGTCTGTTTCCTTCCTGTGGGCATACCCAGCATATAGCCATTTGAATAAATAAATGTCAAATAAATATTTAAAAAAAAATAATGAATGATAAACGTCACGTCTGAGACGTCTTCAGGCTATATATACTGCAGTCATCTTTCCCACATTTGGTTGAATTTTCTCACCGCCCCAGGCATTCTCTACAGGCAGCCACGTGAGCCTCCCAGACCCCAAGCTCCCCAGCTACAGGGAGTTTTATCAGTCAAGGGCCCCAGCTGCTGCCTCAGAAATCCACCGCCATGTTTGCTCTAAGGCCTCACACACCCCTCCCCCAGGCTGCTCCCAGCCAATGAATGAGTATATCATGGATATTAAATCCTGCGAAACATAAGATACTCAGACAGCTAACTTCTGCTAGAGGACTCCCCAAAGGCCTTGCCAATCTTTCTTTAGCCTACATGACAATCTAGAATGCTTCTACTCAACCTCTCTTCCCTCTTCCCTGGAATTGGGTAAGACTTATATTGCACTCTGATGGCTTACTCAGCCTTCGCTGGCTCTCTCCCTATTCTCCCAAGGCATTTCCCTTAATAAAATCATTACACGTTTAATCCCGTATTGGGATCTGCTTCTCAGAAGTCCCAGACTAATGTATCCATCCAATTCTACACAGACATCCCTCTTCAAGAGGGTTACCCCCATCTATACATAACAACTCTGTAGTCAGGAAAGCACCACTCAACCATCTCCTCCTTTATTTTCAGAGCTATGGTTTCATTAATGCAATCTAAATGGTACTCACTTTCTTAGCAGCTCTCTCACACTGTTGACTCATATTAAGTATAGCATCCAGCAGCCTCCTTTTGAATAGGAGTAAAATTCTTAGCCTCCAGCCCATTCCAACACTTGGTTAAGATGCAACACAAATTTCAGTTCCTCTTAGAAGGTTTCCTGATATGCGCCTTCCTTCCTTAACAATCAGCATGTACCACTATTATGTAACACTATACAACCTTTTCTTTAAATGTATATCTTCCCAGAATATGACCACCTCCAGGACAAAGACCATATCTTAGTCTTCCCCTAAGTCCAGTGCCTAGATGGTAGAAAATGATTTTTTATTTGATTAATAAACAAATGTCATTTCTCTTTAGGTAATTTTAAAGCTCCTTGGGGGCAGAGATGCGGGTTTTGTCTCTTGAATCCCCTATAGTGCCTTGCTCAAGGATGAGTACACGCAGATGTTCAATAAGTCTGTATTGTATTCAACTGAAATCCTAAAAGGCAGTTGGGACACCTCAGTCCCATGTCAAACTCCAGGTCAGAAAGGATGCTCAGAGCTAAGGAACCAGAAGGGAAAGAGATTGAATATGTTGGGCTTTCCTCTATGGGTGGGAAGATCTTGTCCTTGGCTACCATTCTAGAACCTACCCCCCACCTCCACCTCTGATCTGGGCTCCACAGAATAGCCACAGTCATCTTTCAAAATGATTTTTCACAATAATCTTTTCAAAAATCAGATGGTGTCAATCTTTTGTTCAAACCCCTTTGATGGCGTCACATTGCACTGAGAATAAAAACTCCAAACTCAGTGTTAGGGTTACGAGGCCTGCATGATCGACCTCTGGTCACCTTCCTAACCTTGTCTCTTGCCACAGTCTTCCTCATGGGCCATAGCTGAATGCTCTGACCTCCCTTCATTGCCCCAAACCCAATCTGCTCTCTCTATTCCCAGAGCCTCCCAGCACTGCTCCCTCTGCCTAGAACACTTCCTCCTGCACTACTGTCTCTTTTTCCTTCTGCTTCCAACTTAAATGCTGCCAATGCAGCCCATCACACCTGCAACCCTCCCTCACTATGCTTGATTCACATCCTTTGTGGCAACCATCACCACTGATAACTGAGTGGTCCATGTTCCCTTTCCTCAGGACCAACTTGCTGTGTATCCCCTCAGGACAAGAATGCCCAGGATGGCTCCAGGAAAGAGTCCTCCTCCCATCCCAGCCAACATGCCAGCTTTCCCTGGCTCTGCTGACCCTCTCAGACCTGGCCACTCCTCCCGTGATTTCTTCCCAAACTTGAAATGTCCACCTGATGGCGTCTGCTTTGGGCTCTGTGACCCATCTCAAGGTGAATCCTTGTGAAAACCATCGGGCTCTAAACGACTCATTCCCTAAGAAACTTCAGGTCTTCTTCATGCTTTGCAGGGGTCAAAGGAGACTTGAGTGGAAAGGGAGGGAGGATATTTGACGAGGTCCCTTTTCTGCCTAAGATTACTATGCTGCCATTTCTTTGCTTCAAAAGCCAACTGGTTGGGGGCAGGGTGCCCTACTGAGCTTCTGCCTCCCAAAGTCCCCTCAGGAATTGACGTGAGTGGTCCCTCTGGCCTCACACCCCAAACCCATCCTAGAACCTCTATGTCCAGCCTCCAAACTCAGGGTTTGAGCTAGGTTCAATACTAGCTCTAAACTCTAGTGCTCTCCTCTCCCATTCCTCTCCCCAGACCAATAGCCCAGAAAAGACTCTTGTCTCCAAAAACTACTCAATTGTCATCATGCATTCTCTCCTATTCTGTGGTTTATGATTTAAAAAAACAAAAACCAAAACTCTACATCACTCATATATTTTCCTTAATATTCAAAACTTTTAGAACTTGGAAACAACAGTAACTTTCTCCTCAAGCTCCTGGTTCTATAAAAACTCAGGGTAGGGAGAAACTGTACTGGAAAAAAGAAGATGCGGAGGGAAGTTCACCACAAAGTTAAGATTTGAGGCCGACTTTGCAGACAGATGAGACTTTACTAGGTAGGCTGATGCAGGCCAATGAATGACTCCATGCAAAGAACAGCGATGGGGAGGGTGACTGAAATGGACAGTGCCATTTGGTGGAGGAAAGGTGGGGAAAGGGATTGCAGAGGCATATGGGATGGGTAGGTCATAGGAGACACTAAGAAACTGGTGCGGGAGTGTGGAGTCTGTGCATAGTCATGAGCGGGCCATGGTAGGTTCTGGAGCAAGGAGGGGCTTATGGAGAGCAGGATCTTAGAAACATTCATTAGACGACTCTGTGGAGTGGCCCAGATGAGCCACCTGCTCAACTCCTTTAAAAGCGATTGTGAACAAATAGACCATTACACATGTTGACACTTTTATGCTGAATTTGGTCACCAAACAAGTGCAGCGATTGGGCAAAAGTTGTGTGGGCATGGATGGTCTATGAAAGAGGGTTTGAACACTTACAGTATGAAGCAGGAAAAAGAAGAAAAGCAGATAAAATGTTGGCACAGAATTTGTAGAAAATTGAAGAACAGTACTAGCCATAGGATATTGCTCACTGCAATTCTCAGATTGGAAGAGCCCTTGCTCCCTTCAGAGTCTAGATTTCAGATTCTCTTTGTCCTGTTTCCAGATTCTTCTCAGGCCACAATTTAAAATCACAGGGCCTCCTCACTAAGCCAGCCTCCACAGCTCCTATTTAATGAAGTCTAAAAACCAGGAAAGGAAAATGCTTGCCAAGTAACCCATCCTTACTCTCCCTTAGCAAAGGTGCAGCTGAAGAGCTAACATAAGAAGGCTTTCCCCCTGAGCTTCCTGGGGTTTGCATAGAAAAACACAGGCTTGGCCAGTGGCTTCCCAATGACAGACTGACTCTGCTCTCCACAAATACTGGCTCACAGGAGCCGTCATGTACACGGTTGTCTGATTGCCTGTTTGCACCCGGTCTCACTGTGGACTTGGAGCAGGCAGGCTCAGTAAAGGAACATTCATCTCTTGTAACCACAGCACCCCCACATGGCTTTTTATATTTAAAAGCACTTGCATATGCAGGTGGTAAAGGTTGACCATTTCTTTCCTCCCAGTCTCCTGACGTCCTTGAGGCTGCTGGGAATAGAATCTCCCAGGACTCTGGGCAACTGGAGGACATTAAGGTGGGTAATCCTCCTGATACATGCCTCCAGGGAGACAGCCACATGGTATCCAGAGCTGCTTCTAGCATAGACACATTTGGAAACCAAAGTGTTAATCCCGCTATTTCTTCTGAGCAAGAATGAGGGCAGGTTTGAGGAAAGCTGAGATGGGAAAAGAGGTACCTGGGTCCCAGGGCTGGAGACAAGGAGCCAGATGGCTTGTGAGCTGGAGCTAGGACTGCTCAGTTCAGCCCCTGTTGCCCAAAGCTCTGTAACAGGACAGGAGGGGCTCCCTCTTCCCGACACACAAATGGGATTTCAGGGACCACACGCTTCTAAGGTACTTCTCTGCCCGAGGCAAAGCAGACAGTCAAGGTATCTCTCACTCACTACAGCGTCTAGTTAACTTTCTCCGGTCTTATGCATGTCCTCAATGTCAAATCTGGATTACTTCCTTAGAAATATAACAAGGAAGCACATCCCTCCACCACATTAACTTCGTGAATTCTTCCAGGTAGTCAGTCTCCTGGAATGATGCCAGGAGGAATACCCTCTCTCCAGCTTACTCTCTTTTCCTTTTTCCCCAGGTACAGCTAAAATACTGTACAAGCCTTCATTCCACAAAAGTATGCTAAAACGATGAGTAGAAAATGCAACATTATACATATTTCCAACACGAAAGAAGATTATGCTGCAAAGACACATGGGGATTCCTGGGATGCATCAGCCGGGAAAAGCCACTCCCCTCCCTCATATCTGAAACAGGCAGGAGCACACTGTTCCATGAGTCAGGGCTTCCTTTTAGACACAATGTCTGCCAAGACTAACTCACCTCTTACAACATGGGCTCCCCTCTGCTGTAGCTAGCACCTTCCGATAAATCTGTGAGCCATGCCCCGATAAGTGCCCCTGTTTAGCTGCTTATCCCGGTTCATGATTTTTCATCATTGAACAAGTCCTGTTTCTACAGAATGAGTGGGAGAAATTTAATGCCCTTCTCAGGAGTGCTTTCCCTTTTCTCTCTCCTTTCCTTCTTCCAACAGAGTCCCAATGTCCACGGGAACCCCTAAGGTACTTCTCCACAGTGTCCCATTCCACCATAATAAAGCTGCCAATTCCTAGGCATTCTATAGTCTCTGCTGATGGGAAGGACACAGGTGCCATGTTTCATCCCACATGTGCCTTTCCCACCCACACCCTGGCCAGAGCTTATGGGGCCAGAGGTGAATTCCTGAACCAAAGACCAAATCAGAGGCTGGCCAGCAGCCTATACAAAACATTTTCTGTCTCTGAAATTTGAACTAACAAACATGCAGAAGTCTGCTCCATCATCAGTAGAAATCAAAACTAAAAAGATGCCTTCATGTAGAGGTGGGGCCAAGGCATGCTGAGGTCAAGTGCAAGCTACATAGTTATGAGGGAGGAAAATCTATGAGTAAGAAATAGAGGACCCAGTGACAAGGGTGAGACAAAGCAGTCATGTAGAGGGAGGCAAAGATGTCCTATGGGGGGGAAGGAACCTGATCCCTAGACCCTGGGGTGATTTCCATTTCAAGTGTGGCCTTATCCTTTTTCTCCTTAATTGGAGCTCTGCTCCTTGTAGCCAGAGAGCCTTATTACACACAGACACAGACACACACACACAAACACACACTCCACTAATACTCCTATATTTCAGTCTTCTAATATGCATATGCTCACACATGTAAATGCACTGAAATACACATACACACTCCTGATTGGAGAGATGTATGCGTGGAGCCTGCCCCTGTTCTAGTAATATTTCATATGAGCCTTAGTTCTTGTTTGAACTCATTCTTAACACACAACCCACTGCAGCAACAATACCTTCTTGGTCAAGCACATGAGGGACATAAGACATTCCAAAGAATTTAAAATTTTTGGTATAATTTTAAAAGTTAATGAGCTCATGCACAAGATGTGTGCTGCTTATGGGATGCATGCTATATCTCGAAAAACAACTTTTTTTAAAAAAGAATGAACTTGGGGCACCCGGGTGGCTCAGTTGGTTAAATGACTGACTTTTGGTTTCAGCTCCAGTCGTGATCTCAGGCTCATGAGATCAAGCCCCACATTGGGCTCCACACTTAGTGTAGAGTCTGCATGGGACTCTCCCTCTCCCTCTGTCCCTCCCCCTTGCTCTCTCTCTCTCTCTCTCTCAAATAAATAAAGCTTTAAAAAAAAAGAATGAACTCAAAGATGCCTACAACTCTTAGAAATATCAAAATAATACCTTATATTTTTCTCAGACTTTAAACTTTTCTTAGGCCACTTCATACTCAGTATGCTAACAATTCTTGAGATTGGTTAATTTACCAACATGAGTGAGCCTAGTTTTTAGAACAGAAAAATAACAACTCCCTTGGTATGCTGGTGGCAAATTCTGCATTAGGACCTTTGTCTCCATCGATCCTAATCTAGCAGCAGCATTTTAATTATTCTGTCCTAGATGATCCTAGTATTAACACAATTCAACAATGCAGATAGTAGCAAATACATTAAATCACCTGTTCTTGAGACAGGCATTTCCTAGTGTTGGGATGTCCTGACACCCCAGATCACTGATTTATGCTTAATATACACTGAATTGCACACTTTCTTAGCTGTCCAGGGGGTGTGTGCAGAACCTCCTCTCACCTAGCTGATTCATGGCTTTATGGTTCCTGCTATATATATCCCCTGGTAGGGACACCTCAGAGGACCAATGACAACTTTGGCAGCTCCACAGCAAGTTCCTAAATTCTGCTGTCACCACTGGAACCACTGTTCTCACAAGAGCTGTGATTCTGCAATGTGCTTTAGATATGATTGAGTATCAGCAGTATGGATAAAGGGGTCATGCATACATTGAGTTCCCAGATGAGAGATCCTAGTCATCATGTAATTTTGAAAACTAAGAAATAAGTCATGGTCAAGAAAAAGAGAGGAGATTTCAAATGCTACTGGGTTTTATTTTTAAAACTTTATGAAAATAGTATTGATTTTTAACTTACTTTTTGGAAGTTGGGCATAAATATAAAGAATGTGATACACTTTTCCACCATAGCTTTGTTTTAAACGCCAGGCCTAAAATAATAGTATTGTTTGGATTTGGATCAAGTGTGTGTTTCCCACAGAAGTGCCACATCTGGTTTGATTTGACCTTCTCAAAGGCTTTGAAGGTAAGATAAGTTCACAGATGAGAAAACCAAGGACGAAGAGTCTTGTCCAGAGTTGCTCAGAAGGCTAGTGACAGATAGGAATAAGATCCCAGACATCAGGACCCACTGAACAAATATGTGGTGCTGGTCTTCTCCAAACACATAACAAATTCTCTCTAAACCTAATGACAGAGAGACCTTAAAAATAATAATAATAATAATACTGAATTAAAGCCCGAAACTAACCTAGGATCAGCATGACCAGCCAGCAGCACCACCATCTCTGGCTGCCACAGCAACAGACCCTTCCACCAGAATAGCCCAGACCTTCTAGAACCACCCACAGCAAGTGTCAGCAAGGAAGGAAACCAGATGCTGCCCACCACATACTTGGAGAGAGTCAGCTGAGCCTCGTTTAAACTTTTCTTCTGCTCCATGCATAGAAAAGAAATGGTTAAACTTTGAGGCCCTATGGAGACATTATCTTAATATCTTGGAAACATTTGCTATTCACATCGTCATTAGGTAAAAACATCAGGAGGGCTTTTAGGGTTGGGTGGGGGAGAACATCACATTGTGACAGTCATGTCCCAAAGGAAGCTTAGCATTTCGGGTTGTCCGCAGTCCGCAGCAGTGGCAGCCAGTACCAAGTTACCGGACTGGGTTTTAATTCCTGAATGGCAAGGCTACTACTTAGAAGAAAGATAAATGACCTCTGTGTGTGCACACAGATCAGCATAGAGCTGTGAACTATAGACCTATACATGTATGCATCTGGTGAATTAAAACTATAGCTTTTCCTTAACAACAGTTTTGTCTCCTGACTAATGCCCATCATCTAGTCAGGAAGTCAGCAACAAATTCAACCTTAGCCAATAGTTCTCAATGGCATGAGGACTTTCTTCAGAAGAGATTGCTTTAATACCACTCCAGATAGGGTAAATAATATCCAATTCTGGATCTTATGTAGTAATCAAAGATTACACTTGTCAGGTGGGGTCCATAGACCCCTGTTTCAGAATCAGCCAGTGTGACTGTTAAAATTGCAGGTAATTGGGCCCCAGCCCAGACCTACTGAATCAGAATTACTGGGGTTGAGTTCCAGGAAACTGAAAATTTAAAAGGCATCCAGGGGATTCTTATGGATCTAAGGAAGAGCTGGGAAAAGACATAAAGGTTCAAGGTTCAAGGTCAGCCTGCCATCGCCTGTGCTCCTAAGAGCCAGACTTGCTAATCCTACAGAAGCCCTTTCCCCATCATCAAGTGGAGCCCAAGCATGGTCTGGCTCCCCAGCACCTGGCCTCTAATTTGGGGGTGACCATTTTTAACCCCTCCACGCCAGCACAAGCATCAGGCTACAAACATCCCAACCTGCTCCATTGGGGGTAGCTGTCTGTCAAGCCACCAGTGCAGGTTCTCCTTCAACCTCAACTTTCCCACAGGGAAGCTCTTGACCTTCTGCCATAACCTCTGTCAGCCTCTCCTCTGACTGGACTCCATGTTTGGTTTCCTCTGTATCACCCTTTGTAAGCTGATGGGAGATCATGGAAGACACATCAGTTTCTGTGTGTGGGTATTGTCCTTATGTGGATGCCATGACCATGAATCTGGTCAGACCTTACAAAGAAAGACCCTTCCCTTTGTGAAAGTGGTGGGAACGCACCTACAGGCTAAGTTACTCTTGGCTTTAATTAGTTGAGGACGTGATGAACTGGCTCTTAAGCTGGAAACCCAAACCCTCAGGAAAACAGCAGAGAAAGTGGGAGGGTAGCTGCGATCTGTCTTGGAGGAAGGTATGAGTTGTCATCTCCAAGTGAAGAGAAACAAGGATCTGGGCATGAGGTGCTCGCACTGGCAAGGTTGTGCCAATCCTCTCCTCCCTTACTGTTCCCTAGCCCCTAGACCTGTGCCCGCCCCCCCACACACTTGAGGGGTGTGTGTGTACACACCCCTCAAGTGTACATTAAGATTATCAAGAAGGATAACAGGATGGGTCTGAAAGCCTTGAGTACAAACCACTTAGGGCAGGATCATACATCCGAAATATGTAAACCATTCCTACTCGCTGTCCCCTAACATTTAGCGGTGCTTAAAAATGCCGACTGCTTTAGCTGCACTAAAAGAATCAAGAGACAGGATTTTTATTCTCTTGGGAAAGATGCCTTCCCATAGAATGTCCTCTTAGGTCATATATAAGTCAAACTTCAAAGCTGAATTATGAGTATATCCATTCTTGAGATAGGTAATTTAAAGTCAGAGGAGGGAGGAGAGAAAGATATCTCCTGAGGCTAGCAGGGTGGTGCCAGCAATCACTGAATTATAAGAACCCGAAAGGAAAGGTGAAACACACCAGGCAGGATTCAAGCTTCCACAGATTTTTTTCCTGCTTAATATAAGGGAACAAGGAACAAGGCAGTAGGTTGGGGGAGATGAGTATGCCAGGATAAGTCCACTGGTTTTGTTAAGTAAAAGAGACAAAACCCCTTCTACTCTGATTTTAAAAGAGAGCCAGAAGTTTATTGAGAGCTACTGAGGTGTCAGGTATTTTTCTAAACCTTTCATCCATCATCTCTCGTAATATACCCAAAAAACTCTGGGAAGCAGGTGTTATCATATTGATTCACAGAGAAGAATATTGAGTCTCACAGAGACTTAAGCAAAATAAGCCTAACATCAAACACGTAGTAAGTGGCAAATCAAAATTCAATCCCAGGTCTAGCTGATTCTCGAATGTGTTCACCATCAGCTGCGTTATACGGCTTCTACCAGGCACATACTTAACCCAGAGAATCAACCAGGATCATGGCTCCCAGCGGTCCTGACACCACCCCTGGGCCTGCCATTCAGGCTATTTGGATGCTGACGGCAGCCAGGTTGGAGAGGTGATGGTCGAAATGACTGGGACCTCCTAGCCTCCAGTGCTGACTTTTGCTGCTGTGGTCCATATCCCTGGTCTCACCCTGCCTTTGTTGGCACTTGATACCAATCCACCCACCACCCCCATAGAGCATCCCATGGTGCTAAGAAGTCCGGAATGGGCAGTTTATGACACATAAGATGGTTGTGTCCATCATAAAGCTTGAAGTTCTTCCATGAATTCAAACCTATGTATATGACAACATTCCCCAACTTTTCTAAAACCATGACTAACAGAAAATTTGCTATTACAAAGTTTGAATGCTGGGTTGGCAGATTTTGTCTTTAAAAAAGGAGCCAATGGTGTGCAGCTGGGTTGTCTCTGGCAGTATGCTTTTCTAGAGAGCCAGCCAAGACCACATGGAAGTGAAGAAGTAAAGATGCATTTAACCCACCTGAACTCCTAACAGCATGTTCCAAAGTGAAGCACTATTTTACCAGAGAATCTACAATATAATTCACCTTCCTTCCCTTCAAAACAAGAATGATTTCTTGCTTTGGCTGAAAAAGGTGTGTTTGACCACAACACCTGTGGCACATTTGCAGGAACCACCTAGATAGGCACTAATCCATATGCTAAGCAATCAATGCACTCACTACGTAGGAGACAAGAGATGCATTTCTACACTGAAGACGTAAAGCACAATCTCCCCATGTTGAGATCCTTTGCCTTCAGCAAACCACCAAGAGACTGTGGACTTGTTGATCAGGGGCTCCATAACAACAGAGACCCTCCCTGAGCTATTTAACATGACTTCTGTTGTTTCCCAAGTGCCTGTGAGAATGATTTGCTGGTCCAGGCTTGATAGTTAGATCCCATCAGGTGTAGTATCTTTGGAAAGGAACATGGAGGAAAGCGGAGGTGTATACATGGTGCTCAAGAGGTGAGCTATCCTGGATACGTCACTCATGAGACCCCGTTCCCCTCCAGCTAAAGCTGCCCAACCCCAGCCCCTGCTCTAGGGAAGTGGTGCTAAGGCTGACTTTGCAGAGGAGCAGGGACCCATTGCATTAGAGACCAAAGGGCAGCATATTCACATTCTTTTCAGCGGCCTTTAGCATGGGCTGGCACAAGACTCTGCCCGACCAGGGAGAGCAGTGATTAGCAGACTCAGATAGATGACATTTCTCATGAATTTGATTTGGAAATACAAGGCTCTGACAAATCCTGCCCACCCCAGAAAAAAAGCCTTTTTACCTTTAACTAACATTTCCAAAAAATATTGCTCATACTCCCCCTTTCTTTCTCAGAATAACTATCAGTATCTTGGGAAACTGATAGAAATTCTTCCCAAAATAACTGGCACTTTTACAGATAATGCCGGCCTGTCAGCTGAAGGGAGAGACATCAGTTCTAAAGAAAGCTTCTAGGGAAAGGTGGGAATGAAAAGGACTCTTTGGACTGGGGAGTTCTGGATGGGCCAAGCATGGCAGAAAAAAGGAAAGCGCGTGAGCAGAGGCACAAAGGGAGAGATGAGCACCACTAAGGGACAGAAGCAGGGAAAGAGGGAGGGTCAACCCCTGGGACAAGTGGAGTGAAAGAGGATGTATCCAAGCCTTGCCATGAGTGCCACCATTATGTTCCCCAATTCATCAAACAACAGTCTTTTAATACATCTATGACAGCTCTTAATTTGTTTTAGTCTGTATTCACATCCCTGTTATTGTTTTAAATTTGCTGGGGATAATTTTAAACTAATCTTCTAATCTTTTTCCAAGAGTCCTCATCAATAACAACTGAAAGGATGATGAAAATAACTCTCTGTGTAGAACAAACTAAGTCAAAATTACTGTGGGGAGTAAATTACTCTAACAGAGATAGAATGTCAATGCCATCATTTATAAAAGATCTGTTGCCAAATGTTATCTCAATTCAAAAGTCTGCTGGGGTTGTAGCCTGGTCTTTTGCCAGAGTATCTGGGAAAGAAAAAAAAAAAAGATGTTAGGCCTGGATTTTGGTCTCCACTGGGCCACCTGTGTTGTAGGACAGGCATGGAAGAGCAAAGGAAGCGAGGTCCCGAGGAGCTCAGCCACCCTCCAGCTCAGCTCAGCCCCCACCCCTGAAATGATCCCCTTTCAAGACAATTTAGCCCTTGGAGAAGGCCTAATGCTGACAGGTGAGAATCGCACAGTGAATACAGCCTGCTCGGCCGCCAGCCGTGGACAGAGATTGTACCCAGGCTGGGAATGGCTTCCCTCCAGGACGCTGCAGGCATATTTCCCGCCACGGCCTCCTGGGCCCCAGATCTGCAGCCAGTGGGCAGCTGCCAGCAAGGCAACATCTGCCCGAGAGGTACAGCCACAGAGAAGAGAATAAATACCAGGAGAGACCTTAGACATCATGTATTTCATCCCCCTAAATTTGCAGAGGGGAAACTGAGGCCCAGAGATGATCAGCAATTTGCTCAAGGTCAAAGAAGATTCCCCACCCAGATTGCTCCAAATCCCAGCTTGATTGCCAGGCTTCCTTTCACTTCCTCTTTTGGTCCCAAATGGTCATTTCAAGTGAAAGCACTCTCCCTGCCCTAGCAAAGGCCCACTGGCTGCTCAGTTTAGCATCTCTCAGTGAGACTGAGAGCCATGACCTGGCAGGGCTTCACAGGCTGGTCACAGGGACCGACTGGGGCAGCGGTGACAGAGGCCGTTAACGGGAGCAGACAGGAGCCGGTAACAAGGAGTTACAACAGAGGAAGCTCCTGCCAGGGGGCTGAGCTCCTGCTGAGAATCTGTATGTTTGTGGTGAAGAGCCCTGCACTAGAGGGCAGTGATTCACAGGAGCCCAGTCCCCTGAGAGCCCCCACCAAGGAGGGCCAGGCATGCATGCATGCATTCATTCAGTCAGTCAGTCATTCACTCATTTGCTCACTCATTCACTGTTGAGCACCAGAGACTGTGTTGGGGGCTGATAAATCCAAGGAGGAAGCTGGATGGGGTGGGGAATGGGGGCGCTGGGGAGAAGGGATATGACTCCAGCTACAAAACCAAAACCAGTTCAAATCAAGATGTAACCTAGAGGTGGGAGTACCAGCAAAGAAACCGCCGGCTCAGCCAGCCTCCATGCTTAGAAATCCCCACCAAGCAGGAGAGGATACTGGAGCAACTAATGATCAGCAGATCACAAAGGGCTTCTTCCTCCCCATCCTCCCCGATGAGCTTTGCCTGCCCCAGGGCCCCAGGAAGAGCCTGACAGGTTACAGGCAAGACCCACCAAAGGCATGAGCTGTTCCCTTGGTACTTACCAAGCATCCGACCTTGGCCAGAGTTCATAAGCCCCTAAAACAAGACTGACTTCCTCCTGGGAAAGAGACAGAAACAGAAACTTAAAGTGCAAACAGGTAGTTCAGGGCCCAAATCAGGGGAACTATGATTTAATAATATAAGGGAGTCACTGCCCTCGAGGAGATGAAAGTCCATTGGGCAGGTGGGTGGGGGACCTGAACAAAGCCAGCAAGGAAGGAGAAGGCCCTGGCCAGCAAGGGAGCAGTACAGGCAGGGGGCTAAAGGAATTCGGGGAAGGAGAGCCCTTTGTGCTGCCTCAGTTCCTGCCCACCTCAACTCTTCCTAGAACGCTTCCTAAGAACGCTGCACTTACTATGCACGACTATTCACATTTCTATAGCACTTTCCAGTTTATCAAGTTCTGTACAAGCAGCGTCTCATCACACCCTCACAAAAGCCCTGTACATTGGCTACAGAGCTCACTCTAACCCATCTGACCTCAAGAAATGGAGGCATAGAAGGCAAAGGATGCACCAGTGACGTGTATGTGGCTAGTGAAAGGTGGAACCACAGTTCAAAAGAAGGCTTGCCCTGAATCCTACTTCCCCTCCCTGAAAGCATTTTCCCACATAGCGCTCAGAGCATTGTCACAAAGACTTATTGGCCCCCACCTCTTGCCACATTCTCAGTCAACAAAAACAAGGCTTTAAGACTTCCAATAATTACAATTTTTAAGACTGCCTAACATATATTGAGTTCCTATTATAGCCCAGGTACTATGCTAGCTCTATTTGTCTGCAATTCTGTGAGACCAGGTTTTGCTCTTGTTCTTTGCTTTTAAATCACTGTTGTAGGGACACCTGGGTGGCTCAGTTGGTTAAGCGTCTGCCTTTGGCTCAGGTCATGATCTCAGGGTCCTGGGATTAAGTCCCGAATTGGGCTCTCTGCTCAGCAGGGAGGTCTGCCTCTCTTTCTCCACCTACCTCTCCCCGCTGCTCATGCTCTCTCTCTCAAATAAATAATTAAAATCTTTTCTAAAATAAGCAATCAATCAATCAATCTCTGCTATTGATGTAAGACAGCTGAGGCTCAGACAATGGAAGGTAGGTTTCCGGTCATGCAGTTGCTTCAGAGTAGGAATTCTAACCCATGTGTTCCAATCTTTAAGTCTCTGTTTCCTAAACAATGCTATTAGCCAGATGTCCATTGATGGAATATTTCAGTGAACTGAGTTCATGGTACTATGATGGGATGTATGGGTTTTGGGGGCCTGCCTTGTTTCTGGCCCCTGGCTACTCATATCTGAAGCACCACCACCACCTTCACCACTCCCTTTCACCGTAGACACCAGTTCATACACATGAGCGTGCACACACACACACACACAAGCATGTGAGGAGGGAAGAGTTTCTCAAATCAAAACCTTCCTGAGTCCCTTAGGGACTCCCTAGCTACATCAGAATGAAGGAGGGAGTCTCACATGTTTTTCACTGCTTCATTTTCAAGCATTCCCACTACACAGTGTGTATGTGCACTATGATCCAAGGGAAGGCCTTTGATCAAATCCCAGCTGAAAAGAAAATGGTGGCTTATTTTAAATGAAGTTGGATTATTTTTAAATTATAAGCCTGTCACAGGAGAATCTTGAGTATATAATTAATTTTTTTCCTGGCCTTTTGGTTTACCAAAAAATAAAAAACTTTTTTTAAAAAAAGGAAATTACAAACCCTGAGACACCTAACTTGCCTATAAAGAAGGAATTAATTCTAAAGGAATTTTAGAGATCCAGAGGAGGAAGTATGTAGCCATGGAGACAGAAAGACATGGGTTCTAACCCCAGCTCTGCCATCTACTGGGAGGGTGACCTTGGGGATGTTGACCTCTGAGCTATAGCCTCATCTTCACTGTGGGAATAGCAATGCGATGAGATTGTTAAGGGGATTAAAGAACAAAGGATGTAAAATGTAAAATACGTGATACATTGCAGTTATTTAATGTTCATATCTCCCCATTAATGAGTCCTTACATGCCTACACCTAAGACCTTCACTCCCAAATTTGGAAAGACATTGTATGTCCCAACCAGTGGTTCTTCATTCTGACTGCAATTGGAATCATTTGGGAAGCTCTGAAAAATCCAGTTCCCCAGACCCTACTCCAAATTAATTAAACCAGAATCTTGAGAGGTGAGCCCCAGGCATAAGTATTTTTCTATAGCTCCCAAGATGATCCCATTGTGCAGCCAAGGTTAACAATCACTACCTAAATTCCTATTCCTGCACAATAAAGACTTTGCCAGAAAGCTACATTACTATCCTAAGTGAGCCTAACGTTAGCTTTCCTCAAAGATTTTACTTCTAGAGAAGCTCCCCATCACCTCTGTGATCTGCCATCCCTCCAAGCACCTAGTACTCAACCCTCTCCCCAAGGCACCCATCATAGTCCCTCCCCCCATCTCAGGAAAAGCTAGGTTGTAGGTCATTTGCATATGCCTGAGGTCTTACAATGCAATATATAAAAGGGTTTTTGAGTTGTCAAGGTTGATGAAGTCATCATACCTGGAGGGTTTTCTGTTTTCCCTCAGAAATCACACCCAGGAAGTAACCACCTAGAATCCAACCCATTCTCTGTTTCTGGACGTTTCTATCCTGGGTAGAGAAGACAAAGGCTTTGAACTGCCAGTTTCACCGTACAATAGGGATTCCCAGAATGGGAAAGTCTACAACCTTTTTAGCTTAAAGCAGAATGCTAAGGCAGCTAAAACAATAGCTTGACCTTACAGAAACTAATTGCTCATGGCAAAGAGCAACACCTCTGACCACATTCACATACTCCAATAATAGTATCAGGTGAATACTCATGTGAAGCATACATTACAGATAAAAAAATGAATACCTAGAGAGATCATTTAAATTACCCAAGTACAAATAAATCATAGGTAGAAATGAAACTTGAACCAAGGTCAGAGTAATGCCAACACCTAATCTTTAACTGAACACTGCCCCACAGTGTCAACTGCTGACTGATCCATGGTCCCAATCAGCCTTGATGCTGACTGATAGGAGAGGTGAGTCCTAATAGAATCCAAGTTGGATAAAGTGACCAGATCACTATAACCATTCCTACTAGTAGGAAAACAACCCCCAAAATAATCTTGCTTCTGTTATCAGTCAAGGTCCTAGCAGGAAACAATTCTACCCAGATGTTTAAAATGAAGAGAACTTAATCAAAGGACTACTCTTAGAGGAAGGGGCAGGGTTAGAGAACCAATGTGATGTCAATCTCCCAGGAACGAGTCATAGGAGGCCTGAGAGGGGAAAGAGAATGGTATGATTGTAGCCTGGGGAAGGATAGCCACTAGCAGGAGCTGTGGTCACCAGGGACACAGCCATGCCCAGACCTTTGGTGCCTAGCACAGTGGGGAGCTGGTAAGAAAGCCCAACTTCTCCCTCTCCCACACTCCCAGCTAGTGCCTCCCTCTGGTCAGACCCAACCAAAGCCAGCCAGGAAGAGAGCCTGGATCATGCAGCCCAAAAAGATCAGCCTCCTTGGGGCACAGAATACAGCAGGGAAGGGAGTGAATGGTCTGGATGGGGGTGGGGAGAAGTGGAGAATAATCCACGTGAAGAGAAAAATGTAGTTTTACTGGGATGGTTATGCACACTGTGAAGGAATTCCTCACCTTTCAAAAAGTATTTCTTTAAACATCTTTCCTAATAACAATAACTTGGCTTAAGGTGTTCACTGCTAGGTGCTTTACAAAGGTAGTGGTATGAATCTCAGTTCAGGCTCAAGGGTGCAAGAAGTATTACACCTTTTTATTTTCTATAAACTAATTTAGTCTTATTTTGAGCTTTTATCCTACCACAATGGCAGGAAACTTCACCTCAGTCATCTTTTGGCTTTGCCAACCCAGGAGGCAATGCTGCTAGGTGCCAAGGTACTAGGGCCCTCTGCCTTGGGTCACCTGTACAGACAGGATCCCGCAGGAACATCCACTGTCCCAGTTGATGTAGCTTTACAGAACCATCAATGGCTCACCCCGTCTTCAGAGGCATGGTGGATAGTCCTGGGCCCCTCTGCCAAAGTAGGGGACCCCAACTAGAGCCTCACACAGCTATAGCCACTATTCTTGAGGGCCTTGCGAGGAAGTAGGACCTGGGTCTCTGCTGCCCAGAGACATGCAGAACCTCTCGAGAAATTTGGAAAATCTCCTTTTAGTCAGAAGAAAGCCTCCCTGACTCTTGCTTTTTCTAACCATTTTGTTTCTTCCACAATTCTTCTTCTCTCTTCTACCTTCTCTGGAATGTCTGTATTCTATAATGGGCTTCAGTTTTTAAAAACAAAAGCTGGAGAGTCCCTCCTACTCCTTCCCTTCCTACCACCTAGCTCCTCTTTGATATTGTACTGTACTTCAGTGGGTTAGAGGCAAGATGGTAGAAAGAGAAATCTGGGCAGGAAAAGACACAAATTAATAGCTCAAAATATGATCCACATATATTTCTCCAGACTTTAAGACAACATATGCACCCTTTTTACTAATGAAGCTCAGAGCAATTATTTACCTAAGGATACACAGCAGGCAAGGATGTTATAAATCTTCATCCACCTACCTCCAAAGCCTACCTCCTAACTAGCCCAGAGATGGCAAACAGATTTTACTTCTGGGCCCAATCTTCTTGGCTAGTGTGGCAACTTAGAACCTGTGTTGAGAAGTACTGGGATACCATAACTAGCTCTTTGGAAATAGTGCCATTATTGATTGCCAATGACCTCTGTGAGTACAGAAATTATGTATTTTTGATCCATTTGCTGGAAATTAAGCCATTTCTTATACATAATGAAATGGAAAAAAAATTGGTTTGAATTTGTAAAAATTCACTTTATACAAAATTAAAGGGGCACATCTATCTTCTGCAATGTATCTCCAGGGCCACAAAGAGAGCCCAACGGGAGGACCTCTCAAGAATCAAGAATCAATACTTCTTTCAATATTTAATTTCATGCTTCTTGTATTCAAAAGGTAGAAGGAGGCAGCCATTATGCCTCCCTGATGTAACTTCCGCTAAGGACAACCCTAGAAATTAACTTGTAGAACCTATTATCTCTCTCCCTCCTTATCTCCCCTTCCCATCTCCAACCAATCACCTACCCCAAGGAAAGTAAGTCAGCAAAGTGTGAATTATTTCATTACATTTTTTTCTTTCATTCTCCTTTCCACAAGTCTTAATGTCCTTCCTTCGAGCAGTGTAGGTTTGTTGTTTTTCCCTGATTTATGTGGAACTGGGGATCTTTGTCAGTTTAATTAAGAAAAAATTACACTGCTGTAATGCTTATCAACTTAATTTTCAGGATTTGTTTTGTTTTACGTTGTAAACTTTGGGGACGATTTGTTCTGTCTTTAATCAACACTTGAAGGTTTTGTTTTCTTTTTTAAAAAATTTTTGTTCCTTTGCTTTTAAGTCCAATGTGGCAAAAATGCTTCACATTTTCCCTTGTTTCAAAACCTGTACCATTATGATTACATTCACTTTGCTTTGAAGAAAAAGAGAAATTGTCTGTGTTTTTATTAGAGGAAACATTTTGAGCATAATACAGTCAAGTTCAAAGAGTAATGAACAAAAGTCAAATGATCTGGTTCCAACCCAGTCTCCCCCAATTTTCTGAACGGTCTTAGATACTCACATGTCTTCTTTTTTCTGTAAAGTGGATGTAATTTCACAGAACAGATGTGAAGCCCACGATCACTTTGGAATTTATAGATCCTGTGTTAATGTTCTTTGGTTGCAAGCAAAACTACTTTGGCTAATGTAAATAAAAAACAGAAAGGAGCCTGAGGTCATTTACAAAACTGCAGAAAGAAGTGAACTATCAGACCTAGGAAAGACACAAACCAAAGAAGTGCTGGAAATCCCAACCACAGAATTTGCAGACCTTCACCCAAGGGCATTACTTTGCATGAGGTGATTCTCACTCTGACAGCCTTGCATCCTCCTGCACCTTGGCTCAAATTTAGAAGTTCCAGGAGACAGAATTCAATTGGCCTAATTTATTCCTGGAGCTGGGGTGTGAGATATTATTTGGAGGCTCAGCCCGCAACAGGGTCAAGGATACAGCAACTGTTACCATAAGAAGGGCTAACAAGGACGTCAGGAAACCATAATATGCAGGTGAAAATAAACTGCTCCTTTGGTCCACTGCTTGGTAGCTGCCCAGGACACAAACACACACACATGCACACACACTCTTCTCTAGGTCTAGAACTCTCGGAAAATTCCATCATGACCATATCTCTGTGGTCTGCACTTACAGATTAAGTGATAAGCAATCCCAAATAACCCGAGAGGAAGAGAGAAAATAAAAGAAAAACTTTTTTAATAGATTAAACAGTAAGCAAGAACAGGCAAGTAGAGGCATCTCTCCAGCTGGCCTTAAAACTACAGCTGGTGTTTATGGCTCACCAACACCTCTCATATCCACTTCATGTTCCTGTGACCTTTGACCAGAACCTCTGGCAGAACCAGCTGAGATTCTATTATGACAAGAGGAAATAATCTTCTAAGGGATCTGAGCCCTCAGTGGTCTTTCCCATAGAGGAAGATAGCAATCCCACATTAACCTTGACCACTTGAAATGCCACAATAACGCTTCCTTACATCAGACCCATTTGCTCTATGTAGCAGCCACCTGATTTCTTGATAATCAAGGTGAATCACTCTAGCCAACTATCACTACCTTTTCCTGTCTCCAAATGGTCTCGTGGCAGTTTCAACTTCCAATTCAGTGGATCCATTCCTGCCCCTCATGAAAGAATCTTGCATTTGGTTGCCAAGACCTATAAACCAGCAGAAGCCAGATTCCCAGAAACAGGAACCAAAACTCAGAAGCCGGTTACTAGACAAAATCATGAGTTTCCCCTCCCTCACTAGGTGAGCAATAATGAAGGACGAGAATTAGGCAGATAAAAGAACCTCAAATATCAATGGCTTAAGCAAGACAGGAGCATATTTCCCTCATGTAAAGCCCAGGTAGGTGGCCCAGGGTTAGTAGGGCATATCATGGCTGCTATAATGGGTATTATCATAGGCTCCTGATGGTGCAATAGATTGATTTGGTCCAAGCCAACATATCTGAATTCTAACCAGTAAGAAAAATAAAGGAGGAGGAGAAGAGAAGAATCCCCTCCTGGAAGTTACATTGATCACTCATATCCCACTCACTAGATTTTAGTCACACGATCCCACTGAGCTACAAGGGAGCTAGAAAATGAAATCTTTATTCTGGGCAGCCATGGGCTCGGCAAAAAATCAGAGCAAAGGTGGAAAAGATATTAGGGGATAACCAGGGGTTTCTGCCACAGAAAGTGAGTGGGAATTGCCAAGTTTCTCCCCCAGGAGAAGGGTGGTGGTGTGTGTCCTAGAGCAGTGTGGAGATCCTGGTTCTCCAAAGGCCCAAGATCCTCCTGGGGAATCCTCATCTCAGTTGCCTAGATTCCACTCCTTCCCAATGTTCTAACTCGCCAGAGCCCTGGCAAAGATGTAAATCCAACTGAGATTGTAATCCAACAACTGTAAAATCTCTCTCGGTGTCTCATTTTCAACATTCCCAAACCTGTTGGCAAACCACAAAAGATTCTATCACCATAATCACATAGAAGTTTCAGACTGCATTCCCTGTTCTGTGGTGAGAATTGTGAGATAGGAGCTTGTCAGAAGAGTTATCAGAATAAACCACCCTGGACCCAGACTGACATTTCCTATCCCCCTTGGATGAGTCCATGACATTCCCCCAGAGCTTCATCCTCAAGGAGCACAGGGTCCCAAGAGAACAGTGTTGGTAATATGAGTAGCTCTTTTATCACTTAATAGCATGCGTTCCAATTACTATCCTAAAAATAAAGAGGAGGAGGAAGTCTCATTCCCTTTTGTCCTATCTTGGCCCCAAAACCAAGTCCAAGTGGCCCATATGTCTGTTGCTTGCAACCTTCTTGCTGGTATTAATTTTAACATCAGTTTAAGTGTTGTAAAGGAGTTTTGGGAGAGAATACCCTTTAAGGCTCATGCCATCAACCTCCGTAACTCTCTATCCTTATACTGCCATTTTCTGATCTCCAAGTCACCCCCTCATTCACTAAAGATTTAGACAACTGCAGGCCTCCTGAAATGGATGCAAGACGTCATGCATATGTTAGTTACACATTTTCCTTAAGAGAGAGCCTATACTTCTTATTTTATTTTCAAGGGTCCCCTTGACCACCTCCAAAGATAGTTAAGAGTAACTTTCCTAGATATTAAAATTGCCCTTAGTGTTTGTCATATGCGGAGTCATACATTCTAGTATCTTACTCTCAGTCCACTGCCCCCATCTTCCCATCTGCTTTCCTTAGCTACTCCTCTGATGGCTGGGTCTATCACCTCTTAAAAGTTTCACTTTAATCCCCTTCCAACTTAAATTCCGTGATTCATTCTTTCAACAACTCTTTATTCATTTGTCAATCCTTTCAATCAATGTTTATTGAGCAAATACTATTTGTTGGGCACACAGAGGCAAACAAGACAGTTCCTGCCCTAATAGAGAATACATTCTGATGAGAGAAAGAAAAAGAAAAGCAGCAAAGAAATAAGTAAATTCAACTTTGTGATTAGTGGCATGAAAGCAAACAAGAGCTAAGCAAGAGAACATCAGAAGCACCTACTTTAAATAGTGTGGTAGGCAGAACTATGGTTCCCCCCAAAATATCTGTGTCTTAATCTCTGGAAGCTATGAATGTGTTAAATTACAAGTCTAAAGGGAATTAAGATTAAGATTACAGATGGAACTAATATTTCTAATCAGTCCACCTTAAAATGTGGAGATTATCCTAACATAAGTATAAGAGTTTTTGAAGATGGAAGAGGGAATTATGATAACCAAAGAATGCTGGCGTGAGAAGGATCTGACCTACTGTTTCTGGTTTTAAAGATGGAGGAAGGGGTCATAAGCCAAGGAAATTCAGGTGGCCTATAGAAGTTGGAAAAGAAAAACAAATTTTATTCTCCAGAAGAAACTCAGCCCTGCCAAACCCTTGATTGTGGACTTCTGACCTTGAGGACTGTAGGATAATAAACGTGCATTCTTTATTTTTTTTTTAAAAGATTTTATTTACTTATTTGAGAGAGAGAGCACACAAGCAGCAGGGAGAGGCAGACTTCCCACTGAGCAGGAAGCCCGATGCGGGGCTCGAACCCAGGACTCTGGGATCATGACCTGAGCCAAAGGCAGATGCTTAATGGACTGAGCCACCCAGGTGCCCCAAATCTGCATTGTTTAAACCTCTAATTTTGTGGTGATTTGTTATGGCACCGATAGAAAACTAATATAGATAGAGTAGATAGAAATAGCCTTTCTAAGGAAATGGCCTTTAAAGTAGACCCCCAAAGTGAGTAAATGCCAGGAGATGGAGAAAAAGTACACCAGGCAGAGGGAAGGGCATGTGCAAAAGCCTTGAGGTTGGAGAGAGCTTGGTGTGTTTGCCAATCCAAAAATAGAACTATGGAGCTAAAGTTCAGAGACAAGGGGGATGGTCCATACACTAAGTCTTAGAAAGTCAGGGTAAGATCCTACAGCTAGATCACGTAGGGCAGAGTGATTTTTCAAAAATACAAATCAGATCAAGTCACTCCAAGGGTTCCCAGAGTCCTTCAGGTTGATCCAAATTTCTCACCATGTTTACCGCCATCTGGCTTCCTGACCTGGCTTCTGTACCACCACATTTCTTGTGTTCCAGTCATTTTTCAGTTTTCAGTGTTTTGGGTTTTTTTTCCAGCTTGCTCACTGTTCTATCTACCTAAAATACTCCTTCTTCACCTCATAGCCTGCTTCTTGCCTTAGGTTCCACTTCTGGTGTCATTTCTAGCTGGTCTGCTGCCCCTCCCATGGGCTCCCTTAGCACCCAGCCCTTGCTCCCATTCAAGAGCATATCATGGTGCTTGGAACCACTCATGTCACCTTGAATAAGCACCACTTGATGAATGGATCGCCTTTATTCCTCGTTTCCTACTGCTCCTGAGAAATTCATCAGAGGAAGTTTTGCCCCTTCCACAATGAAAACTCTAATGGGGCCTCTGATTTTTTTCATCACTCTTAGAAAACAAGATGTAATTTGGTCATTTTAAGTGGTAAAATACAATCCCAATTGATAAAGTGGAATTACCCTCTAACATATTAATCCACATCTATCTTCATCCACAGTTAAGACTCCTTTCTATTTCTTCACCTGCTAGAAACCTATGGTAGGCAGGCTCCTGCCTTAGAGAAAGGGCATATGGTTGGCTTTATCTCCCTGTCCCTCTCTGCAGTAGGAACAGCAAGGAGAGAGAATGGGAATGGATTTAGAAGGTTCTTACTTGACTAGTACAGTCTTATTGATGTTTTGTTCTTACTGAGCTAATGTTTAAATTTGATTCCATATGAGTGACTTCAGGGTTCTTTGGAGGTTCCCCATCTGGGATCCCCTGACTTGCAACTCCAATGATAGGGACTGTGCCATCAGTTCTCCTGCTGCTTCTTCTCCCTCTATCTCAGGTTTTCTGGTTGTCCCCACCACCCAGACACTCTCTCCATCATTGATGTAGTGTAGTGTACTTGAACAAGAGTTGAAATAACTCCAGGCAGTTTTTCTCTACTATATGACCAGTATCTGGTCCACATTCCTTTTACCCTGACAAATTCTGGGAGCGCAGGTCAATCTCAACTCATCCATCCTTGTTCTGCTGCCAAGTCTTGTTCTCTAGATTTCTAGGACAAGGATCAAACCCAAGTCCATGGTACCCACCAACTGTAGGGAGCATATATGAAGCTCTTCAGGTAGTCTTACTGAAGTCCCTCTCTCTAGATTTAAAGGGACAAGATATAGTTAGTTAAGACAATATTAGCTACCTTAACAAATAAATCCACAAATCTCAGTGGCTTACCACAATACAATTTATAATCGGGGTGGGAGGAATGACCGCTCCATGAAGTCATTAAATGTTCCAGGATAATGGAGACTGCCACCTTCAACACAGTGCTTTCAAAGTTGTCCTGGGTATCAGTACCTTGTTCGCAAAGGAGGGAAGAAGCTAAGGCTTGTGCAGGGAGGATTTTAATGGGCTAGCCCTGAGAGTAAGCATATATCCTTCTACACATTCCCACATTCCCCCGGCCAGAACTCAGTCCGTGGCCACACCTGCAAGAGAAACTGGGAAACGTAGCCTAGCTTGAGCAAGAGGAAAGGAGGCCAGTTTCTGTCACAAGGGAAAATCACACCTTGGTTTTTATCTGGAGAAAGGAGTGGTGATCTAGGAAGACCAATGGACTCAGAGTCAAGACGCCCTACTTTTTTTTTTTTTAAAGATTTTATTTATTTGAGAGAGAGAATGAGAGACAGCATGAGAGGGAAGAGGGTCAGAGGGAGAAGCAGACTCCCTGCCGAGCAGGGAGCCCAATGCGGGACTCGATCCCGGGACTCCAGGATCATGACCTGAGCCGAAGGCAGTCGCTTAACCAACTGAGCCACCCAGGCGCCCCAGGACACCCTACTTTAGTCCCACTACTGATTATCCTCTCAGGACTTAGGCAAATCAGTTCACCTCTCCCTGAGCCTTGGTTTTCTCATCTGTAAAATAAGGGCTTGGACTAGGATCCCTAGGCCCCATTTCTCTTGTTCTGTGGGTCTATGACCCTGTGTATCACAACGACGAATGGAGCAGAGCCATACCTCAAAAGACACTGCCATGGTTGCGGTGAGGGAAGATATTCTGATCACACACTGAGAGCTACTTCCTTCAGTAACATCTTTTTTCAAAACTGAAGGACAGGGGTCATCTAGGAAGGAAGCACATATGGAGACTGAGATCAGAAAAGTATATCCAGAATCCCACCCTTTCTCACTACCTTCATCACTACCATCTTATAGCCTTCTCTCTCACCTGGATTATTGCACTAGCTTCCTAACTGGCCTCCCTCTATGCAGCCTCTTTAAATATTTCAAGCTGTTGGATTGCTGTTGCATTATTCCAAAAGATATTTATTTCAATTCAATTCCAAAAGTAGTTACAGAACACACCATTCTTATTTTTCCCACCACTCAAGCTATGAGTACTCACCTCCCCCCTCATCTCCATCTCTGCGAACCCCACTCCTTCAACTCACCACCCCAAACCTTTCCACTTGCTCCATGAAATCATTCCTGGCACAAGTTCTCATCCCCTGCTCTCAAACACTATCCTCACTATCCATCATCCCCTTTTATGCTCCCATAGTAGAGGCTAGTGATTTGTGTACATCTTATCTTCTCCACTAAACTGTAAGTTCCCTGAGGGAAGAGATCATAGATTATACTATTTGCATTTGCACCATGCTAGGTGCTTAATTATTTATTGAATGAATGAATGACTAATGACTGCGGAGAATTGTCAAAATCGTTAAAAGGCGGGAGCAAGGTGGCCCAGTTGGAAACAGCAGTAAACCTGGCTTCAGCTTGGCAAGTGCATTGTTTTCTGATTGTTTTTGTCAGAGTCCACCGTGGTTGCACTGAACAATCTATAGGAAGAACTGTGGGTGTGATTCTTCAGCCAAGATAATGATTGCACCGGGGTCTCATTCAATTCAGTCTTGCTTAGGGGCAGTATTAGGAAGTGAGTTAAATGAGAGATCACATTCTGTCAAATCCTGAGAAAATGGCTGGGCGCCTGCCAAATGAGAAATTGCAGCTGGACAGTATTTTTTTTTTCTCTCTCCTCTCTTTTAAATGTGAAGCTGTGTGCTCTGAAACAAAACAGAGCAGGGAGATGAGAAGTTATTTGAAGAATTCAATCAACATGGACAATTATTCTGCTAAATTCAGACAAAATAAGCCTTTTCCTCCTCAGTAGTAGAAAATTATGAGCTAGTTATATGAATTAATTTCCCTTTGGCCTGGCTGAATCAATGGGTATAAGCCAGACTGCAGCCAGTTAGCTTAGTTGGACAGAGCCTAGAGTACATAGCATGTTGGCCATGAGCCTGGTGCTCCTGGGGGCCCATTAGCTCTACTTCCGTCACGTGTCCAGATCATGCCCCCAACCACAGATGTACAGCATGCCATGGGCACAAACTGATCCAGGCAAGGTAAAGGATTGACACAAACCCATCTTCACTACTAAAGAAGCAGCTCAGATTCAAATGGTACGTCCTATCAGCAATGACAGCACTGCCTTAACATCACTAGACACAAGGGCCAGCGTAAATGTCCATCTGATTGTGCGTCCACCATGATCACTTCCAAAAAATAACAGCTGAGAGTCATTGAGCTTCCCCTCTGGACTACTCCCAGGGCGATGCATGTCCTACACCTTGTTTCCAGGATACACATCAATCCTGGGAAGTAAATAAAAATTAACCCATTTTGCTGTTGGGAAACCTGAGGCTCTGAGTGGTCTAGTACCTGGTCCAAGGTTACATGGCCAGTGTTCGATGGAGCCAAGATTCCAACTGATATCCTGCTGTGGAGCCATGCATCCTTCCACTTGAGCATGCTGCCCACTCCTTTTGCCAACTCCACCCATCCCATTCTTGGGTCAATGGCACTAATGGGCACTCTGCAGACTGCAATGCTCTTTCATATATGTTATCTCATTTATTCCTCATAGGAGCCTGGTGAGGTAAATAAAGCCCACTTCACTTCACATTCTTCAGATCCTGAGCCTTCTCATTGTTAGATGACATGGGAACTGAGGCATTAGGGTGAAAATTTTTTCATTTTCACAATCACATGTCCCTATTTGAAAACCTGCTATGACTCCCCATGATTGTCAAATTAAATCAAACCACATTACTGCATGACATAAAACCCTTCTGGGCGGGTATCCCCTGCCTCATCAGTCTCCTCTCAGCTCCCTCCTGCCTCTCCACTCTTACACTGCCATCTCTAGCCAAAGCAAACTGTTCTTTCTCTGAAGACTTCATGATGTCGCACATACTAGCTCTTGCCCATGCTGATCCCTCTGCCTGGAAACCCCCTCACACATGCAGACTCAGCTCTTCCCCAACGCCCTCAGACAGAGTCGGCTGTTTCTGGTCAGCCATGCCATCACCTCCAGATGAGACGGTCCACATGTAGTGCACTGGGTGGGTGTCCACCTCTATTCATGAAACTTCCCCACAAGTAGCTGACAGGCAGCGAGAGCTGAAGCCCTCATAAAGGCCCACACAGTGCTACACACTCTGGATATGTGTTACAGCTTAGGGGCCTTACTCTCCTCTCCTCTCATTTCCCTCCCCACCCTTCTTGCTCTTTACAACATTCCAGACAGGCACTCACCTCAGAGCCTTTGTTCTTGCTCTTTCCTTTGTCTAGACTATCTCCCTCCCAAGGAGTTCACAGGTTGACTCACTGGTGGTGAGGTCTTCTCTGAACTCCCTATTAAATTGCTACCCCTACTCCTACCCCAAAACCCTTTATTCTACTTATGTATGTTTTCGTTAAAGTGCTTCTCAACATCTGATAGCCCATGTATTTCATATATTTTTAAATGTTCTTTCTCATGAATGAATGAGTGAATCTTTATAGCCCTAGCCCTTCCCACCTACAACTCAGTCCCCAGCACAGTGTGCCTGGCCATGGCGTTATCTGGTCCTCTCCACCACCTAGAAAATCCTAAAAGGTTAGCCAAGCCCATTTCATTTCTATGGGCCAAGACAAAGCCAGACAACCAAAGGCAAATCACAATCCAGATCTGTGGGTCAGGGCAGGCTAATTATGTCTAGGCAGGCTGTCAAAGCAAGTAGGTCCTGGAACAATCACCATCAGGAACAAAGGTGCCGGCCCAAGGGAGCAGAGAGCCAGGAAAAATGAAAGAAAGCCAGGACAACAAGTCAAAACAGGCCAGGGAGAGGGAAGAGTGAGAAAATCACAGAAATGGTAGGTTTTGATATGTGCCTGGTGATGAATTGTACGGGCAGAACAGAGTGAGAAAGCTAATGTTTGCTGAATAAATGAAGAATCAATGGAAAAGCTAGGGGACAGTCCCAAGCTGGTGGTTGGTGCCTTTTGGGTCCTCCACTGAGCAACCTTCGTGTAGGAGTTGCGACTTGCATCCCAAAAGATACAGGTGCCAGGCCAGTGCCAAACTCTGATTACCATGAGCCAAGACAGACTGCTGCAAGTGCTCAAAACAACCGATTCATCTTTTTTCCTGGGAAATAAGGCCAACATCCCCAGCAGATTCCTTTGGCAGAACCGTTGCATTTGATACACAAAGTAACAGGCTTTGAGTTCATGGTCTGCAGTTCTGGCCCCAGCATGAGGCCAGGTCTCCTTTGTGATTCCACTAAGCAAGTACAAAGCAGAGCCTAAGACAAACTGCTATTCCACCTGGAGAGAGCAAGCAAGCGCGCTGGACAGTGCGGGGGACATCAGCCAAGCAGGGAAAGCTAGAGATTGGAAAAAACATTTCAAATTGGCATCACCTACCTTAGAGTTATAATCTCAGGTATATTTTCCCCCTAGAAGTCAGGAAATGGTTCGATGAATACACATAAGTGTAGCAGGATGCTTTCTACCTCCACAAGTTCTATTGGAAAGATGGGCAAGGAGGAAGGGAACCAGGGCCAAGAAGTGCCCGTTTGTTCCTTTCAAGGCTTCTCATGCCATTCCTTTCATTACCATGAGTGATTATTTTCTTAGGGTGGAACCAGGACTGGGCTGGAATGCCAAGGCCTTAAAAATGATATTTTAATAAGAAAAAGAAAGATAATTTGTATCAGATGAGTACTATATAGGACTCAAAGACTGAAACAATACAGACAGGGATATCATATCAACATAGACATCAATAAGCATAGACATAGATACAGATAGAGTTATAAGTACAGATCTAGATATGAAGTGCAAAATGAAACATTGTCCCTTATCCACCTCCCTACTTCTAAATGCATTCTTCTTTCCCAAGGTAACAACTGATGGCAATTAAGGGTTTCCTTCAAGTTATTTATTTATGCATTTACAATCATATAAAAACATATACACGTTTGTTTTTTGCACTGGTGGGATCATTACAAATATTTTTCCTGCATTTTGCCACTTAACAAAATGCCTCAGTGATCTGCCCATTTGGATATCTTATCCTTGGAGATATTTTTAAATTTTAATTTTTAATTGCCACACAGTATCCCACCGTGTGGATGCACCATATTGCATTAAATCTCGTCTTTTAAGGAATCTCTATGTAATGTCAATTTTTCAGTACTATAAAATAATATGGCATTAAGCATCCTGGTATCTACACCTTTTCATCATGAAGAAGGATTTCTTTAGAATTTCTAGAATTCGAATTCTGGGTCAATCATGAACACAAGTTAAATTTTGAATGATATTAAGAAATCAGCCCCTGAAAAATCTTTACCATAGCCCATTCCAACCCAAATTACAAGACTTATTTCCTCCCAACTTTGCCCACAATGGATAACATAATCTTAAATATTTATCAACCTGATAAATGAGACATGGTAATTTGTTTTCTTTTTATTCCCATGATTACTAGTGGGGCTGAATATCTTTTCATATGCTACTGTCCATTTGGTTATCTTATTCTGTGAACTGTCTGCTTCTATTCTTTGTCCCCTTTTTGGTTAGATTGCCTTTTTTTTTAGTAATTTGAAAGAGCAGACATGCTCTCTTTCTTCTACCTTCTTTCCTATATACATTAGAACTTTGTTTTCACAATGACTTTGTTCTTCTTGATAAGCTGTTCCATTCATCTGCCCAACATAACTATAAGCTACTTGTGAGTAGATATATTATTGCTGCTATGTCACTTCTATTTTTATCATTGCTAATATTGTTTATTGGCCACCTACTATGCATATGTCACATATGGGCCCATGTCCCCCGACACAGATTCGAGCAGGGCTGGCAGGATCAACAGAGCCCTGGACTCTCAGGCAGGAAAGCCTAAACTCAAGCCTCATTTCTGCCCAACAAGCTGGAGATTTGGTCAAATCTCAAAATCTCTCTAATGTCAGGGTCCTCACTTGATCCTCTCAATCAACTCCCAGAGTTGGATTTTGAGGTATCTACCCAAATGCAAGTTTCTGTAACCGTAGGTCCAGTTGCCTAAAAAAGCAGCCGGCACAAATTTGCTTCCTATCAGTGTCAATCATGCCTGCCTTGAACCTCGAATTCCGTGTTTTGTCACCACAGCTAAACTCTACATAATTACTTGCAGACTACTCTTACAAGCTCTAACAAATTTGAGAGAAACTTGAGAGCAGTAACTATCATAAAAAGATATTTCTTTTCATGGTTTTTGTTCATGGAGATGAACTTCCACTTCAACTACTGTTTAATGTACTATATATACCACTTATAAATCTATAAGATAATTAACATATCTTTAAATTTTAAGGAATCAATAGTCCTCAAAACTTACAATTTAGTTACACAAATAATAAATAAATGCCTGGGGCATCTGGGTGGCTCAGTTGGTAGAGATCCGACTCTTGATCTCAGGTCTTGATCTCAGGGTTGTGAGTTCAAGCCCCACATGGAGCATGGAGCCTAATACATACATAATACATAAAAGTCTATAATTTAAATTAGATTTTCCTAAGCATTCAAACATTGAATACACACTTTTTTTTGCTCAAACTCTCCTAAATACTGAATTGCAATCACAAATCTAAAATGTCATATTCTCATAAATGTTTTAAACATTTAAGAAGTAGGCAAAACTCTGACAAAATAGCATGGGTGTTAAAGAACTTGTTATTAAACTTGAACTACTTTTAGTGCTAATACATTAATTTAAATTCTGTATCTTCCTAGCCTTGCATTGAGTAATGATACCAAATCCACTCTCCCTCCCTCTCAAAAAAAAAACTCAGATTAGTCAGCTTGCAAGTTCTGCATAATTGATCTTTTGGGGGTTTTTTGTGTTGGCTGGAGAAGGGGGGGAGTTGTATTTTGTTTTGTTTTTTGTTTCCTATCTGACATGGAATCTGGTTAAGCTATTTTAGGAATTCAACTTCCTTTATATTGTCACTAAGGCTCTAAGATCACACTTTTCACACAGGTTTTAGTATCTCCCGTTGAAATAATGTATTGTCTGGGGTGGCTGGGTGATAGACATTGGGGAGGGTATGTGCTATGGTGAGCGCTGTGAATTGTGCAAGACTGTTGAATCACAGATCTGTACCTCTGAAACAAATAATGCAATATATGTTAAGAAAAAAAAAAAAAGAAGAAGATAGCAGGAGGGGAAGAATGAAGGGGGGGAAATCGGAGGGGGAGACGAACCATGAGAGACGATGGACTCTGAAAAACAAACTGAGGGTTCTAGAGGGAAGGGGGTGGGAGGATGGGTTAGCCCGGTGATGGGTATTAAAGAGGGCACGTTCTGCATGGAGCACTGGGTGTTATGCACAAATGATGAATCATGGAACACTACATCTAAAACTAATGATGTAATGTATGGTGATTAAAGTAACAATAAAAAAATTTTTTAAAAAAGAAATAATGTATTGTCCTCCTTGAGTTTCACTTGGTCAGCATGAACCTTTGTCCCATCATTACACTATGGTGACCTGGCTGGTTAGCATTATTAGAAAAGCTTATATTCCTAATTACTATAATACTATGATTAGTAAGGCCATCCAAGGGGTCTATTTCCTAGGAGATGAGAGATTGAGTCTATGCAATTACCTCTCCTCCATAGGACATCTGGACAATTGAAAATCTTGCCCCCATACTGTTAACCTCTCTTTCAACTTAGTTACTTAGGTTATCATTGTGCCAATTAAATCTTGGACCCTCTTCCTATGTCATTTTTATGTGAGAGAGTGGATACTGACCAATTTATTCCTGTTCTTAGTAGTTTCTACTATATTTCCCCAGACTGTTTGAAAATGCATTTTTAAAAACATCTCTAAGATGCTGTAAGAACATATATAATAGTTAATAGAAGAATCTTAATAGAAGAAACAAAAAAAAACCCATATATATAGAAACATCCCCCTGATTTCTTGATGTTCAAATTGTTACAGTGTTCTATAACCTGGTTCCTTTGTCCTTTCAGTGCCATCTGACATCTTTGAAAGCCATTTTTTTCCATCAACCATAGAATAGTCTCGAGTTTTCCTATACCAAGAAATGTAATCACTTTCCCTCCAGGAAGCTTTGGCTCCTGCTAGGGGCCAATAGTTGGCAAGCCAGAGCATATATGAATCAGTAGTGGCCAAAAAGGCTGCTTCTGCTGCTGGGCCACTTTTGGAGATGACAGAGCTGGAAAAGATATTTCTTTGTGAGGTCATGAGTTCAAAATGATATTTGTAACTTAACACATGATGCTAATATACCCTACTTTTCTTAGAGATGACTTTCTACCACCTTGACAATAAATGCCTCTCCAAGGCATGGTAAAATATTTATTACACAAATGTTTTGGAATTATATTAAATTGAAAGATATTCTGCATAGACATGTAGCTTCCCATAATCCCATTATCTCTGATGCAAGGCTGATGACTAGACTGACCTTCCTTCATTACATGCCTCCCCACCCCCAGCTTCATACCAACTGTTCCTCACAGTTCACAAACAGAAGAGAATTGCCCCGCTGAATAACTGATATTCTGCTGGGATGTAGTAAAAGCATCAGAAGCAGTTCTAATCTTTGAGTGAACCAAATAAGCTTCAAAGCAGGCCAAGTTAGAGGTATGAGAGTCATGGGCAGATAAAGGGTTAGTATCCAAAATCTATAAAGAACTTAACAAACTCAACATCCAAAGAACAAACAATCCAATCAAAAAATGGGCAGAAGACATGAATAGAAATGTCTCCAAAGAAGACATACAAATGGGGGCGCCTGGGTGGCTCAGTCGTTAAGCGTCTGCCTTCAGCTCAGGTCATGATCCCAGGGTCCTGGGGCTGAGCTCCGCATCGGGCTCCCTGCTCGGCAGGAAACCTGCTTCTCCCTCTCCCACACCCTCTGCCTGTGTTCCCTCTCTCACTGTGTCTCTCTCTGTCAAATAAATAAATAAAATCTTTAAAAAAAAAAAAAAGACATACAAATGGCCAACTGACATATGAAAAAAATGCTCAACATCACTCAGCATCACAGAAATACAAATCAAAACCACAACGAGATACCACCTCATAGCAGTCAGAATGGCTAAAATTAACAAGTCAGGAAAGGACAGATTTTGGTGAGGATGTGGAGAAAGGGGAACCGTCTTACACTGTTGGTGGGAATGCAAACTGGTGCAGCCACTCTGGAAAACTGTAGGGAGGTTCCTCAAAACATTGAAAATAGAACTACCCTATGACCCAGCAATTGCACTACTGGGTATTTACCCCAAAGATACAAATGTAGCGATCCAAAGGGGCACATGCACCCCAATGTTTGTAGCAGTAATGTCCACATTAGCCAGACTATGGAAAGAGCCCAGATGTCCATTGACAGATGAATGGATAAAGAAGATGTGGTATATATATACAATGGAATACTACTCAGCCATCAAAAAAAATGAAATCTTTGCCATTTGTAATGACCTGGATGGAACTAGAGGGTATTATGCTAAGTGAAATAAGTCAATCAGAGAAAGACAATTATCATATGATCTCACTTGTATGTGGAATTTAAGAAACAAAACAGAGGATCATATGGAAAGAGAGGAAAAAATAAAATGAGATTAAATCAGAGAGGGAGACAAACCATAAGAGACTCTTGATCATAGGAAACAAACTGAGGGTTGCGGGAGAGGAAGTAGGGGGTAGAAATGGGGTAACTGGGTGATGGACATTAGGGAGGGCATGTGATGTAATGAGCACTGGGTATTACATAAGACTGATGAATCACTGAATTCTACCTGTGAAACTAATAATACATTATACGTTAATTAAATTTTTAAAAATCTTTAAAAAAAACAAACAAATAAAAAATAAAAAGAAGTGGACCCCAGATAACAAGGCAAGAAATTTTTGTGTGGACAATGGGGAGAATATTCTCCTCTGTGAAGGAAATATAACTCCATATTTATTTCTTTAATTAACTAATTTACTGAAATTCTAAGTCATCCTTACTAAGAGTTTGAAGTGGCTTACAAAATATAAGACCATTTGGTGAAGAAAGAAAGTAGATAAAGATCAGAGCAAAGAAAAAAACAAGGGTAGACTAGTACTTGAAACTATAAGCAAATTAAATATACCCAAAACGGAGATGTCACAATGTCCTATACAAAGGTTAAACGTCCCAAGTTCACTTCTAAGTGTCATGACAGCCAAACTCAAAAGGAAAACATTATTGATTACAAAAATCACAATTAACATAAAATTCTTCAAATTCAATCTGTTTAAGAGAAAGGTAGATTTACCTACTATTTAGATCTGAAAAAGAAAATTCTCCTCTCGGTCCTCACAAAGGGACATGATGTAATATAGTTGACCACAGCTTCACTGATGCTCCTTCCAGAAGTACAACAGGCAGCTTTCATATGGCTTCTTCTTATAGCATCACTGATTCACCCAAACATTCATCCTATTCAGCAAAAGTAGTTTACAAGAGATCAAAAAAATGTAGTCCAAGTACGTGGTTCTTGATGGTCTGGCTTGATTTGGGGATAAATTTTGGCCTGCTGCAGGAACTGATAGCCTTCCAACAATCCTCTAACAGTTTTGTTTCTTGCAATTGAGCTTTCAATAAGAACTGAATAACAGAGTTCAAGGTACTGTCTCTGGCAGGGACCTGGAGTACTATATCCTATACTATATCCTCTATATCCTCTAACAACCTACCAAGGAGGAGCATTCTCTTCCTATGTCTTTTTCATTCTCTTATGAAAACTAAAGAGCCTGAGAAGGCCTGTACCTGAAAAGAAGGTACCTCTTCCTCGCCCCTCCCCTGCCAAGGGAGCACCAGCTGGGCCGAACCAAAGTCCTTCCTCGGCAAGTACAGAATGTCCTATTGCACGTAGTGAATGGCTGATAAGACCTCAGTCTTCAGGTGGGCCAGGTTTCACTGTAGTCAAGAATTCTAGTAACATTACAGTCAGGGTAGATACTTGTGCCCTTAGGACCCTAAATATGGAGGAACAGCAAGGAAGATGGAGGCTAATGGAAGTAGGAAGAGACTGTCTAGGAAATAAACAGGTCAATTTAGTACTGAAAAGATGATTGAAAGGGGGAAAGGGAATTATTTATTTGTCACCGAAAACTGTAGAACAGAAAATCCTAACATAATTCAGCTCAGAGTCACATTGATTGTATTCCCCCCTTATCTCTGCAGGCTATTCACACATTCTGATCTTCTCCACAAGGAAGCTTAAGCACAGCAGGTGCTGCCCCTTGTTAGCAGGGGTCTGAAGCCAGACTGGGACCAGAAATGAAGCTCTGGAAAGGCTACTGGCCCATAGTCTAAGCTGTATACCTTCAATAGGGCTTTATCAATAAAACTGGCCTGTGATCTTCATCTATCTGACTCCTCAGAACTGGGGGAGAATAGAAGAGTATTTTAACCAGTGTAGGATGAGGATCAGAAAGGTGAAGAAAACCTGCTGAACTGCAAGTTCATACCTAGTAGGCTCTGACAGACGACAGCAAAAGGTTACAGGAGCTGAAGTCCCAGACCAGGAAGAGAGGTGGCTTAAATTAGCTCAGGAGCTGTTGGCTGCTCTGGCACAAGTTAGGAAGGAGGGATATATGTATATGGCATTTTCACTCCTTATTACAATCTTGGTAATGAGGACAAGGCATCAGATGTCTTCATTCCTCATTCCTCAAACTGCAATTCAAGGTGAGTGAGCTATAAGCTCTGTTACTGCTTTGTGATGTTGTTACTCACCAGAATCTTATCTGCCTGCTTTTAGCTTCTCTTCTCAAATTTGGACAGGAAATGCTAGAGCCCCTCAGAAAACTCCATGTACTGATGGGTAGAGTCAAAGGAAGCAAAGGATAAAACTTCCTGGCATTTCGAACTATAAATAGGTCCAAAAGACCTCATTAGGAGGCTTGCTGCTGGCTTCTGGGGCACAGGTCACATCCTTGTCTACCCTTGACTCTCAAGGAAAATTACCTGATTACATTACCACATTTACCAGTTTGCTGGAAAATAATCTAAGACCCCCAACAGCACGAGGAATCTACACCCAACCCCATGCTCAAGACCTCAAAGGAATTAACCTTCCCTAGGAAAAATATTCTTGTACATTTCCCTTTACTTATAGTGAACAGGGATCAGACTCATCCACAAGCAGTTAAGGACTTGAATCCTGCAAGGCTCTAGTCAGAAGTAGCTTGGAGAATTAGATTAGCTTCTGGTTGGAAGCTACAGGCATGGATTTGGGATAACTTAAGTAAAAAGAGAATTTTCTGGAAAGCTATAGGGTTGCTCACAAGATTGAAGGGAAGACTAGAGAGCAAAACTTGGAAAAGACAGGGATAAGGAGGCTCCAGAAGGTTTTGCTGCCAGTTGAGTGCTGGCCGCACAGCTGGAATGATGAATTTCAATGGTTCTTCTGCCCTAGGTTCACTCTACTCAAAACTCAAAGTCCTAGGGGAGAGAGAAACCAATAGGTCAACCTTAAGTCCTATCCTGAATCTTGCTGTTCCTGGACTATAAGAGGAAGTCAGAGAACTGAGCCTGGAGTGGAGGGTCTCCATTGGCTGTCGTAATGGGACGGAAAGTCTTGAGTCATACCTACCTATCCCAACTGCATACAAAGAAGGGATGTAAATTCCCCAGAAGGAAATCAAACTGTTGTTAGGAAGGGGCAACACATGCTGGGCAGAAAACATAAAAAATGTCCATCTCAAAAATGTTAAAGCCAATTCTCCTCTTTTATAGTTAAGGAAGCTAAGCTCTAGACAGGTTAAATAACTTTTAAACATTAAATAACTTCCAAAGAGCAAGTTTGAGGAAGAGATGGAACAGAAATTAAGACAAATTCTACCCAAAGTGTGATCTATGAACCCATGGCACCTCAACACCTGGGAAATGCCAGTTCTCAGGCACCATCCCAGGCCTACCTAGTCAGAATTTGCATTTTAACAAGTTCTCAGGGTGATTCACATCCACATGAAAGTTTGAGAAGCACTGCTCTATCTTTATGGGTCTTGACCTTAGTGTTGGGAGTTAAATCCAGGTATTCTTCACCTGACATTGATCTCTGATGGCCTTTCCTCAATGCATGGGAAAAAACGGAATAAGTGTTTCCTCATCATTTTCTAGGCTCTGGGGCCTATTCCCATGTGCTAGTTAGCATATCCAGACAGAGGGCAGTTTATATGATCACCAGAAGCTTAACAATAGGGTGGGTACCTAAGCCAGATTCCAACACAGTAATGGAAGGAATTTCTTAAACTCAAGACTTCATGAAGGCATTGTTGAGAATGACTAGTCCCAACTGTGAAATAAGAACCAAAATCCTATAATGATGTGAATTGTTCCGTAGCAAATTGGGTATAAGAAACATCACTTTTTAATGGTTCTATGTCAAATTAAATCTTGTTCAGATCCTCCTGCTGAGTAGAAAATCTAACTGCAGTTATTTAGAAGACACACCCCCCGCCCCCTTCTTTCCTTGGTTGAATCAGAACCAAGAGGTTAATGGAGTTTTACAAAAATCAAGAAAGGGCCCTTAGTCCTCAGTTGGTCATGGCTGCTGACTTTATCATCAGCCTTTCTACTCAGGGTCACCACTCTGGGAGGGTTGCAGGCAGGACTGCTCTCTGAAGACATTCTCTCTGTGTGTCAGCAAATCGGCTATCTTGCCTCTCCTCCCCACTGAGGTCTGTGCTTCATTTTGTATTGGTGGAAGGGTGCTTTTTATAGTAAGATTTTATTGCATACATATAATATAGGCATGGTTTCTGCCAGCAACGTGTTCCTTGTTTGCCTGCTGGGGTAAAATATATCAATATTTTATGGTGCTCCATAAAGAGTATGATGTAAGTAAAGAGCACCAGTTTGTCCAGAGGCTCTATCACCTAGACTAGTTTGAAGGCACTGTTCTTAGCTGCCTGTAATAGATATATAGCCTTTGCTATTGCTCTTTGTAACTCACTCTTACAGCTGCTAGTCCTATACCAACTCTTAATCTTGAACCTATAACATGTTGCTCATCCAACTTCTTGTCACCTCTTCCCTACCATTCCATATGACTTCTCTCTTGTAGAACGTAATAAGAGTGTGGTCAAGACTTTATGGCTCAGATTATTTGGGGGGCTTGGAAAATGGTTTCCTCAACTAACGATTAGTGCTATTAAGACTGTATATATCCATTATACAGACACCAGTTCCAGCCATGCATGTGTGTGTGTGTGTTAGAGGGGTGAAAAGGATGGCATCGATGTTCAATTATGTAGTGTTATTTCAGGTTTGAGCCATTGCCCCCCTAAATTCCTTTCATATTATCCAATTCATAGACTATCTTTACTAAAAAACTAAGTTTTTCATACCATAATTAGAAATAAGACTTTAAATAATTCTGGAATAAAGAATAAAGGGGCTGACATTAAACTAAGGTCTAAATAATTCATAGTAAAGTTTCCTGGGTACAGACTCGGGTTAGGAGAGGGATACCTGAGGTACCTAATGTCAAGGAAGAAGGAGCCTGGAGAGTAGACCAGAGTACACCCAGATGCACTCACCATCTTTACAATTTGTCAAGACCTTGTACTAATTCATCCCCAAATGCCCTTAAACATGAAACATGACCACTTTCCTTCACTTCTCCGAAAGTAACTTACTCACAGATCAAGAGGCCGTCCAGAGTCATCAGGTTCTAGCTGACTCAGTGGACCTCAGAGATCTCTCTAGAACATGTTCCACAGCAACCAGAGTGACCAATCAAAGCATACATGGCAGGATCTTATCTTCAAGGAGCTTTATTTTATGTGGGGAAATAAAGCATGTGCATAGAAAAAAAAAAAAAAACAATACACAAAGGTCTTCTGTAAGTACCAAATCACGCAAAGAAACACCAATTTCAGTGGCATTCAGGTGAGAAACGAAGGGGTGGAGGAGTTCTCATCATTAGCCAGAGTAACTTACTAAGGGTTGATGGAGAATTGGGGATTTCATCTTGACCTTAACCAATGATTCTTAATCTAAGATCAATGTTCTCTTAAGGGGTACATGAATGGAGCTTCAGGGGCCAATGAACTCTTTGGCTATGAACTTTTCTGGGATAAAGGATGGCCTTCAACAGATTCTCATAGAGATGACTGAAAAAATTACAAGCTATTACCTTGCAAGAAATTGTTTAGGCAGTGAGGAAGAAAAGCAGCATCTTAAATAGGGGAATAAGTAAGCAAAAGCACTGTGAGGGCACGAACAAGCCACATTCTAGTGGAATATGAGCAAGGTCAGTCAAGTGGTAGTACTGGTCCCATGTCCATCTAAGGCAATGTAAAGATATGGAGCTGGGAAAGGGCCTAACTATCAGGATTATGCTGTGGGCAGTGCTCAGGTGAATGACACAGTGACATTGGGTTTAGGATGATTAATTGACACCTTGGGGCAGGATGAGATGGAAGTTAGTGAGCCTAAAGTCAGAGAGATGAGGGATGAAGATCAAGAAAATGAGTTGACCTGGTGATTGTAGCCATGGAACGGATGAGAGGGATTCTGGAGGCATTGAGAGAAGAATTGCTAAAACTTAGTAACTTTGGGATATGGGAGGAGAGAGGAAACCAAGGATGACTCAAAGCCCCAAGCCTGAATGCCTAGAAGAATAAAGACTCATTCATAGGGGCGCCTGGGTGGCCCAGTTCGTTAAGCGTCTGCCTTCAGCTCAGGTCATGATCCCAGGGTCCTGGGATCAAGCCCCGTATTGGGCTCCCTGCTCCTCCCTCTCCCTCTACCCCTGCTTGTGTTCCCTCTCTCACTGTCTCTCTCCCTCTGTCAAATAAATAAATAAAATCTTAAAAAAAAAAAAAAAAAGACTCATTCATAGAAATAAGGAGCAATGGATAGAAAGCTGATTTCCAAGAGAATGATAAAGATTTTGATTTCCAACGGGGGGAATTTGAGGTACAGTCAAATAGACCCTTTATCAATGGCACCATATATTCACATACCCAAAAGTAAGATTGGAGCTATCTTCCAGCCCAGTGCCCGCTATCCTAGACAACTGATTTGGTCTGACTTCTTGGGGGGACTCTGCATTGTTAACCTGAGGCTGTATCATTTCTGTTTTTTATTTGCAATCTTTCCTAAAGCGTTTTCTCCAGATGACGTTACCACTGTGTGATTAGGAGACAGGCAAGGACGTAAACATTCCAATAAGATAAAAGCAGCCCTGCTTTCCCAGTACTCTCACAGCACTCCAACTTCATTAGGCTCGTGTTGTTTCATTAGACTCAATGCCATTTAAATTTTTATGTTCATTTCAAGGCTATTTGTTTTGACAAAGGATTTTAAGAAAACGCAGTAGGAACTTTCTAGGTTTTACTTAACTTTATAACCATCTAATTTACTCCCCAATAACAGGATAACTAAGCATTCTTGTTATGTTGCTAAAAACCTCTTTGCATAATTTTGAAATACAATACAAGACTCTGCAAGAAAGAAATTCACACCAAGGAAATGCTGACACAAGCTATCCTATGTTTGGTGCAGGGGTTTAGGGACTCAACACTTCCTCTCTTCATTAGCACATACACACACTCTATAGGACCCCAAAACACTTCCTCTACTTATATATTGTTACTTTTCTAAACAATTGGGTCTCTGACCCTGCGACATACAGGATGGATGAAGCCCAGCAGGGAGTTTCCCCGCAGCCCAGGGGTGCCAACAGACAGGAGATAACAATGACTAATAAGGGACAGGGTGATTTATAGGGAGAGAAAAGGCATGTATGGATCTTACAGAATCATTCCTCATTTTTCCGCAAGATGACACACTCTCTGATTGATTCAGATAGATCTCACTTGCCCCCCTGTGAATCAAGTCACTCCTCACCTCTTCATCTTGTACAAGGTTCCCCTTAATAGGCAGGACTTCCCTCTTATCTATCTGGATGCATTTGGGCATGTGCATATTTGGTGACTTAAATCCTGTCTCCTCCCTGAAACTTTTCCTGTCTATTTCAGGCCTCTGGAACATTGCCTTCCCTCAATTAGACAACCAACAAACACTCTTGAGCACCTGTTAATTGCAGGCATGGGTGCCCCCTGTACTTATTCCTTGTTTTCCCCTCTGATTGTTAAAGTATATCCACCCCATCACTCTAATACAGATGATTGTTTCACTTCTTTACCATTTTTCACAGGGCCAAGCCAATTCCTAGGCACAGTATCAGTTAGCGCCCACATGTTAAAACATGCCTGCTGTGTTCCAAAAAAATAAGACACAAAATCATTTAGGAAAATCTAGGACTAGCTATTGTTTCAGCACCGTTAGAAAGAAATCTTAGAATAATGAAAATATATATATATTTTTAAGATTTATTTATTTATTTGAGAAAGAGAGAGCGTGGGGGGGGCAGAGGGAGAGAGAATCTCAAGCAGACTCTGAACTGAGCACAGAGCCCGACGCAGGGCTAGATCCCAGGACTCAGATCATAACCTAAGCTGAAACCGAGAGTTAAACACTTAACTGACTGTGCCACCCAGGTGCCCCGAAAATATATATATTTTTTAAGCAAGAGAGAAGAAGGAAGGGACGGAGGCAGGGAGAAAGGGAGGGAGGAAGGAAATAAAAGAAAGGGAGGGAGGGAGGAAGGAAATGAAAGAGAGGGAGGGAGGGAGGGAGGAAGGGAGAAAGGGAGGGAGGGAGGGAAGGAGGAAAGGAGAGAGGGAGGGAGGAGAGAGAGAAGGAAAGAAAATGAGCCCAACAAGGAAATGAACCATTGGAAAGTGTTTCTAATACGATAAGCTGCGGATGGCTTTGTAAAGTACAGGAAGGGAGCAAAACTAATCGCCACTTGGATCTCACAAAGAGTTACTAGTCCTGAGGCAGCTGTGTGGCTCAAGCTGATCTTGGATGTGGGCAGCAACTCATTTACCTCATCTACGATAACAGCCAATACGTGCTTCCAGAAATGGGCCTGGAATTCACATACTCCAAAGTTCGTGTCCAATAAATGTCCCCTGAGGTCACCCTCTAAACCCAAAGTTTGAACTCCCTGGGAAAAGAAAATAGCATCATAAGCAAAAGAAAAAGTCATTATCCTTAGAATAAAAAGATATTTTGAAACAGAAGAGCTGCACGTTTGTGTATCCTCACATTTCATTTTTTCCCTAATTATGAAGTCAGTGCCACTATGCTCTCTCCCCAGCACAGATAAGGGTCTCTTTTTTTACTTCATGGCTCCCCAGCAGCTCATATTAGCCTATAGGAAGCAATAAATACCCATCTGAGCTGCTAGCTTCTCACACAAACATCTGGCAAGTTTTTTGGGCCTCTTAACTATTGAATTTCCATATCAAGCACATTTTCTATTTAAATCTTTTATTTAAAATACTTTTGTGTAAATCCAAACCAACAGAACACACTCTGAGGCAGAGATTTTAACAAATAATAAAAATTTTAACATTTATAACTTTCATAGCATGACTTTTATAACTCAGTGGGGAAGAAAAGGACAATTAAAAATATTGTCTATAGACTCAGGAGCAAGAGGGAAAAGGTTTTATTAAAGTAGCCACCGAAGAAACATGTCCTCAAACACATAATTTATCGTCCCAAAATAGGGAGAAAAAGACATGAGTCTGCTCTTTAAATTAGAGTAATCTCTGTGATATGCTTGCAGAGAAGCTTATCTTTGGTTTCAGCCCCAAAAAGCTACAGAAACTTCAATGATTAGTTGCAGACACTGAGGAAAAGATTAACAACATATACTCATGTTGGCTTTAAAATTATACAGTCCCAGGGTCGAATATCAACTTTGTCAGGTGTTATAGGAAATAACCCCATTTAATCGTAGCTGAATGATCTGTGTGACAACTGGAAAGTTTCATAGCTTCTCTGAGCTTTATCTGGACTATGAAGATAAAAATACCAACCTCCCAATACTGGCTGGAGGTTTGACAACATCATATGTAACCCCTACTATAGTCTCTGGCTTTCTGGCCAGAGAGGAGAAGCTCAGTTAATGTTGTGTTCTCCTCCCTATACCTTCATACCCTTCCTTCCATCCTATAAGCCCAAACTGCTCAGAAATTAGGGGCTTCATTCATATCCATCCTAAAATAGCATTTATTAAAAGCATCCCTGGGGGCACCTGGGTGGCTCAGTCATTAAGCATCTGCCTTCGGCTCAGGTCATGATCCCAGGGTCCTGGGATTGAGCCCCGCATCAGGTTTCCTGCTCAGCAGGAAGCCTGCTTCTCCCTCTCCCATTCCCCCTGCTTGTGTTCCCCCTCTCACTGTGTCTGTTTCTGTCAAATAAATAAATAAAATCTTTTTTTTAAAAAAAAAAAAGCATCCCTGAATGTAGATCTTCACGTCATAGTTTTTCCACCTATAAAGTGGAAATATTAACTACTCTACCCACCTAATAAGAGTGCTGTGACATCTTGGTAAAAACACACAGGACTGAAAAGAATGTCAGTAAGAAAGCTCTGGGCTGACCTTCAGAAGACTGAATGCTGAGCTATGTGACCTTGGACAAGCCTCTTAGCATCACAGTCCTCATTTTCTTTATGTTTAACATACAGATAATGATACCTGTTTTATTTATGTCATAAGGTTGTAGTAAACTCTTTTTCTCCATTACCCATCTTGATCCTCACACCTGTGAAGCCAGAAAATGTTTGGTTCATGCTCACTCAGCTATTATTCAAACCTAGAGTTTACATTATACCAGGAGTCAAAGTCTTGCCTTCCCTGATACCAGGACATTGACATTGAAGAGTAGCATTATCTCAGAGGTAAAATCTTTGAAAGCAGAGACTATGCCTTTTTTCTTAAAAGCTGTACTCCTACCTCAGCAAGGATCTATAGTGTACCTTATGCAATCAAACACCATTGTGCTTTTCAAATTAATTTTAGATTTATTTTTTCTTCTGAGAAAGAGAGAGAGGGCATGTGCATGCATGAGTGGGGGAGAGACAGAGGGAGAGAATCTTCAAGCAGATTCCCCACTGAGCTCATAACCTGACATGGGGCTTGATCACACCACCCATGACATCATGACCTGAGCCAAAACCAAGAGTTGGATGCTTAACCAACTGAGCCATCCAGGCACCCCTCAAATTAATTTTAATGCATCCTCATTGTATACAAAATTTTTCATTCAAAATTAAGAATGAATATTCGTGCAATTAAATACACTAAGGCAGTGTAGTGTATTGGTTAAAGTATGACTTTTAAACCCGGCAACTAAATTCAAATCATAGTTCTCCTTGCTACCTGTATAACTTGGGGAAAAAGACCGCATCTCTTGAAGTATTGGTTTCTTCATCTATCTCATAGGAAAAACCAGACCTGCCTTCTAATGTGGTCTAGAAATTAAATGTGATACCAAATGCATGTAAAGAAGAAGACATTTTGTATTTTCAGATTCTGTGCAAGAAGGGGGCAGAAGCAGAGAGCACTACATGGGAGGTAAAAACGAAGTGGAAATTTGGGGAACCAGAGAGCTCTAGGGAAGTACAAAATAACTGAGTAAAGAATAGAGATTTAAAAGGTGCTGGGGAAGGGAACAAAGTTAAATCTCACATTTGGCCTATGCTTAACCCTGCTCTCAGGGTTTCTGGTTTAAAGAGATGAGCCAAAGAGCAGGTTAAGAATAGGAAGGAAATATTCCATTGAGGTAGAATATTATTCTAAAACTTGCAAGTCTGCCTCCCTCCTCTTCCCTGCCCTTCTCCCTACCCTCCCAATTCCTCACACTCACCACTCCCGGCCCATTTGGTTCCTTAGCTAACATACTTATTCTCATTTTAACCAACACACAATCTCATACATAGCCTTGCACATACTCAAAGAGACAGAAACATGCACATGTACATATACATCCTTTATTCCTGACCCCTAACCCCCAAACAGTTCAAGGGCCCCACATCTGAGTTGTAAGAATTAATGATATTAATGTTGGTAAAATACAACTGATAGGGCTTCTGGTTAAACATGACAGATTGTACATGTGCATTTTTCTTCTCTTTTCAATCCCATTAAGTTGATGATAATACCTAAATTTGGATGCTGGAAAGTAGATGGGCAGTGGTAAATGATTTAGCAGACCAGAAAAGCTAAAATGTAAACTAATAGGAAAGCTGGTTGGTGCCCCAGACCCCAGGAAAACAGTTGGAGTCACCATGGGCCTCTGAAGACTCCTCCCCAAAGGCAGAAGAAAAGAGAGGCTTGCACAGCAGAGGATGGGGTGAACAACTGCACTAAATGCCAGGGGCTATGTCCACTACACCTCAGTAAATCAGCTAAGTGAGAAAAGAAAAAAAAACCTCTACCCATAAAAGGGGGATTAAGTGGAAACTGGCATCCCAAATGGTCAAGACACCACCCTACCCCCAGTTCCTAGAACTCTGACAGCCAGGTGTATACCTCCAGGCAGAAAACACAAAGGATTACTCTGCAGAAACTGACCCGCCCAAGAACAAAGAACTACAGATGGTGACACTTGAGGGTCCTCCAGCAAAATAGCTAAATTCCCATGTGATTACCCATCACTTGGTACAACTCCCCTTTCCTCATGCACATCTTCCAATCATCTCTTTAAGCACTTTCCTCTTAAATAAAATGGAAAGACATTGTAGAGAAACCTCCAACATAAAAGAGAGATCAAAAGAAACAAAAGAGGGGTGCCTGGGTGGCTCAGTCAGTTGAGCGTCGGCCTTCAGCTCAGGTCATGATCCCAGGGTCCTGGGATGGAGCCCCACAGGCTCCCTGCTCAGCGGGGAGCCTGCTTCTCCCTCTCCCTCTACTGCTCCCCATGCACATCTCTCCCTCTCTCACTCTCTCTCAAGTAAATAAAATCTTAAAACAAAACAAAACAAAAACAAAAGAAAAGGAACTTAAGGAAAAGAAACAATGCAGCGAGAAGAAAATTTCAAACATATTCAAAAACACTATCTCAAAACACTGATACAAGTGTTCTTATAGTGCACAGAAAAAGCAAGGACAGCTGTGGAAAGGTGGAATCAAAAGAGATTAAAGAGGTATTTATCTTTCATTTCCTTCATGTTTGTGTGGATATGTGTTTATGCATGTGTGTGTTAAGATTATATGTACTGTATTGTTTTATGTAGGATTATTCTTTCCCCTGTATGTAACTGATCGTCAACCCAATAAAAAAATTAAAGCTAAAAAAAAATCTAAATAAGGTATCCATGAATAAAGAATAAAATGCCATAGAATGTAAAGACAGAATTTTAAAAATTCAATAGATTGGAAGACAAAGTTGAGGAAATATTTCTGAAATTAGAACAAAAAGACAAAGAGATGGAGAATAGGAGAGAAAAGAGAAAAGAGTAAACCAATCTGGAAGATCCAACATGAGATTTACCTAAATTCCAGAAATCAACCACAGGAAAGTTCAGAAGAAAAAATGATCAAAGATAGACATAATACCTGAGTCTCCAAATTAAAAGAATCTAGTAAATATCCCAACCAATTAATAAAAAAAGAGATACAAACCATCCTCATGATGGTTTCAGAACACTGGGGATTAAGGAAGATTCTAAAAGCTTCCAAACAGGAGAACAAAAGAAAAACAAAACAAACAGGTAAGAAGAATGGTATCTGATTTCTCAAAAGGAGCAGAAGCTAGAAGATAATTAAGCAATGTCTACAAAATTCTGAGGGAAAATAATCTCTAGCCAAGAACTCTATGCCAGCCAAACTATGAATCAAGTGGGGAGGTCAAATAAAGACATTTGCAGACATGTAGATTTTAAAAAGAAAAAAAAAAGTATTCTCTCTTAGAAAAATTCAGGAAGATATGTTGCTGCCAAACAACTAAGAAAATAAAAAGACAACTGAGGAAATAAAAAGACATGGGATCTAGGAGCTGAGGCCAAAAGAATCCCAGGGTAGCCTGTAAGATAGCAAGCTGGCCAGCAAAGAGAGACTACAACCAGCAACCAGTCCACACTGGGTGGTTAGATGGAAGGCTCCGGGGGAGATGGCTCCCAGAGGGGAAAGGAATATCTGATGAATTTGTGTGTTTAAACAGAACAAAAAGAGTTTTACAGCTCTAGTGAAATATATGGAAATGAGTTATTGATATAGGAAACTAAGCAAATGAAAAAGCAAGTCAATTAACAATGCCGAGAAGAAAGTTGCAAAGAGAAGAAATGAAATTTTGGAACACTACATGACTCAGCTGTGAGTGTTGTAATGATGATGAATGAAAGTAGAGGGAAGCTGTATTGAGAGACAGAAGATGAGACATTAGGGAGGTGGGTAAAAAGAGTGACTGAGGAAAGCAAAATCCTCATTTTTAAATGTTAGATATTTAGCTGAATGACAGAGGAAAAGAGCCACGAGTTGAAAGTCATTTTCTGTAAGAGGCAGAATAAGGATGAATAGGCATGAGGCAAGGGACTACTGCTTTAGTTTAAGCTAAATTAATAAAGACACTAAAAGTGAAGTAACCGTGGCTCTTCACATAAGGACATTTGTTGTTGACCTAAAAATAATGTGTGCAAGTAGATGGTCCCAGGATTGATTTGGAAGCTCAGGGATATCACTGAGTGCTCATTTCTTTCCAACCCTTACCTCCATCTTAGTGAAGAAATACAAAGAAAGAAAAAGTTATACAGTCAAAATACATACACATAAATAATAGCAAAGCCTACTCAAATGGTCTCTGTATTTCACATTTTGCCAGATTGGTTTTGTCATTCATTCAACAAATATTTGATGAACACCTGCTATGTACAAAGGATCGTGGACAGGTCACACCTTAGAAGGAGAGAGAGGGATGGAAACCATTTTTTACAATACAGCATAATAAACACAATGCACTAGGGACTCCCTCAGCAACCCAAAGCAGGGCTGTTTCAGTTAGCTGGCAGACAAGGGAAGTCTTCCTCATGCAGAAATTTACCAGGTGATGAAAGAGGCACAGAAAATAATCTAGGCCACAGAAGCGTGAGTACAAAGGCATGGATCATATTACAACTTAAAAAAATATGGCACATTGTTACCTTGTGTATCACAGATATAAAAGGCTGGGTACAGGGTTGGCGCTCAATAAACATTTGGTGGATTGAATGATGATGAATAGAAATTCTCTTAATCTACCTGAATTTACCAGTATTCTAGATGGGGGCTGGCAAACAACCACCTTCAGGTTAAAAATCCTACCTAATGCCTTTTTTTGTAAATAAAGTTTTATTGAAACATTACCACACCCATTCATTTACACATTGCCTATGGCTGCTATTATGCACAATGGCAGAGCTGAGTAGTTGGAGATATAAACTACATGGTCTGCAAAGCCAAAAACATTTACTCTGTGCCCTTTACAAAGAATGCTAACCCTTATTCTAGATTAAATGACACCCTCTATTCCCTTTAAAACATACAGTGCTCTGAGCTCAAAGCTAGTAAGCAATAAGTAATACTCTTTCCTCCCATCAAATGAGCTCTATATTTTCTAAGAGAAAATTGTTTGTTCCCAAATATGGTTTGCCATTTATTGTGTAAATGTATTTAACATGTAACATTTATATGTTAATGTAAATATCTAATTCAATGAAATATTGTATATACTGATAAAACCTGAGTGTGAAAAGGAAGAGTTATTTCTATAAAAACTAAAATGGAATGCTTTGAAAAATCTCAGTTGTAGCATGCTAATAAAAACTTACTGAGTTAGATGTGAGTGAAACAATTGCAAAAGATGAGAGAGGAAATGTAAAATTTTAAGATTCTATTTCATAAGTGAATACAACTTTCACTCCACTTTTTAAAAAAAAACTAAAATTAGATATCAGAGATAATGCATTACAGGGAATGGTTTGTATAAGAAAGACAACACAGAATTCTGATCAACAGTATGTCCTCAAAGAGGAGTCTTGGCCTTATACCAACAGAAGGCTGTTCTTCTGAAAGTTCAGGTTAAAATAAAAAATGATTACTTTAAGGAAATGGGTGAGTAAATAAATAAGTGGGTAAATAAATATTAGTGTATATTTGCATCTCCTTTTTTATAATTCCCTAATTTAACCAGCTTTTTACTGTAAGGGGGTAGAAAAAGCAACAAAGTAACTACAAGGTTTATTTGGGCAAAGATGCAAGATTATAACTTCTTGGGGTGCCTGGGTGGCTCAGTTGGTTAAGCGACTGCCTTGGGCTCAGGTCATGATCCTGGAGTCCAGGGATCAAGTCCCGCATCAGGCTCCCTGCTCAGCAGGGAGTCTGCTTCTCCCTCTGGCCCTTCCCCCTCTCATGCACTCTCTCTCTCTCATTCTCTCTCTAATAAATAAATAAAATCTTAAAAAAAAAAAAAGATTACAACTTCTTAAAATCAGTGAGGCCAACCCAGCTCTGCTAAATTCACCCTTCACCCAACCACTGCCTTGGTGGTCCAGTACCAGACCCCTGGAAGGTTAGACAGTCAGGACTCAGACCCCACATTCCTGACCCTGGATCAGGAAGGAAGGATGAGCCCACAATGACCCTGGCTTAAGAGCAAAGATAAATTAAAAAGTTAGCCTGAAAATGCCAACTCATTAAATCCCCAAATTGTGACATGTAAGCTCAGACAAGCCATTCCTGGGACTAAAATGAATGAAATGAGACAGCCCCACCCCACCCCCCTTCCCTTACAGATTACATAAATTCAGAGTTCAGAAAACTTTTAATTTGATGGTTCTCTTTACTCATCATCTCACAGAACCCTGGATCTGCCTTCATTCTGAAGCTTCAAACAAATCTCTGCTTCATTTGGATTTAAGGAATAATTGTGTTCCTTGTGGTGCATTAACTCTTTATAACAGATAACCAATTACATTTCATTAGTTCAAAACACCTAGTTAGTTATTTCCTTGAAGTCCTTGATTAAACATCGTTTTTTTCAGAAGGTGAACCTATTTGGTTTTTTCCTAGGCAATTAGCCCTTTACCCCCAAACACCATTCCTTCCAGAAAAAGAAAAGGGCTTCCTTGTTCAGAATGGGTCCCTCCAGGCATCCCAGGCCCCACAGGACGCTCCCTGAAGGAGGGCTGTGCTCTCCAAGGTCACCAGTAGCTCTCCACCCATGACAGAGCTATGCTACCCACAAAGAGACACACTGAAGATTAGGAGCAAGACAATGACCAAAAAACCAGAATGCCAACTCCACATACGACTCCTCTCCAAACAAGTCCATCTCCAATATAGTATTCTCCTCTGCCCTTCAGAGCCTCCACCCATGTTGTCTGCCCCACCTCCACCCCACAGTTTCAGGAGCAGCTCAGTTCTCTCCTCTTCTTCAGTATCTTCCCCAACACTAAGTTAGGCTCATTGACATTTTGCCTTGCCCCACCCTATCTACCAACAGGATTGGGTACCAGGAGCATGGGTTGTCAACACTGGCTTAAATGCAGTCTACTTTCTGTTCTGTCTCCTAGTGTTGTTCCAACTTAACCATGTCATACCCATGAGTGAGACCACACCTTATCCTTCCTTTATCTCTTTCCCAGTGTTCAGCAAAATGTGTTTTCTTTTCCTTCTCACCTACCTACAGTGTTTTCATGATCCCTCAGGTGGTACCCAGGGGCCAGCAAGCAGAAGCCCAACTTAGGAGGCATATAAATACAAAGCTTTCCAAATGTTTTCCACTAAAAGTCCATAAATGAACAATCTCAGAATTGCATGTTTGTGCCATAGCATCATTATGTTTGGTTAGGTGTAGAAAGAATAAAATTGCAGTCTCAAATTCAGGTATGGCTCCCAGTGATCCCACTTTGGTATTCATGCTTCTGCATAATTCCCTCCCCTTATATAGGAACTCATCTCTAATTAACAGAATTTGACAAAGCCATAGAATATCACTTCTGAGATTAGGTTATAAAAAGACTGTGCAACTCTCTGAGGCTTTCTTTCTTTCTCTTCCCCCACCTTGTCTTACCTTTTTTATTTTCCCTTCCCTCTCTCTCTCACTCACTCATTTTCTCTCTCTCTCTTTGCTCTGAGGGAATTAGTTCCCATGTTACGAATAGCAGCCCTCTGGAAGGATCCACAGGCAAGGAAATGACATCTCCAGCAACAATCCAGAGAAGACCCATGGCCTGCCAACAGCCATGTAAATGCACTTAGAAGAAGACCCTGTCCCTGTTGAACCCTGAGATGACTCTGACCCCAGCTGACACCTGGACTGCAGCCTTGAAAAAGACTCTGAGCCAGAAGCACCCAGCTAAACATTGAGTTTGTTGTTCCAAGATGCTAAAGTTTGGAGTAATTTGTTACACAGCAATAGGTAACTAATATACCAATTTTTCAACAAATACCAGAATTTTTCTCTGTAAAACAAATTAAAACTAATGTAGGCCTCTTCCTTCCCCCTGCCAGATGGGCAGGAAATTATCTCATTCAGTCCTATAACTATACTCACTTCTACTCCTCACAGGTCTTGGCAAAGTCACAGGGTGTTCAGGACAGAATATTTGGAGAAGGTCCTCTGGTTCATGGCTCACAGTGGTCACCACCAATGGGCTCATTGCTCAACTGTGCACGGCCCTTAGAGTTAGAGGGTAAGGAAGGTCCATGCCTTTTCTTCTAAGCCTCAGCTAGGTCACTGGGATTTTTGCTGAGGCTGGAGCTATGTACCCAGCACCTAAGACCCAGCCTCCCTTCTGCAGTCCTGTCAGCTCCCAACCAGGCCCCTCCTAGACCTCCATCCCTTCCCAGGCTTCTGGGAATCTCCCTTCTCTTGCCACTTCCCCTCTCATCTCCATAGCCCTCCACCCCCACATATATATGCATATACTCAGCATAATTCCAGATTTTAGGGGTTTTTTAAAAGCCTAGAAAATAGATTATCTTCAAGGGAACACAAAGTCCTTCTGCAAATTCAGAAAAATATACAAATAGTTCTCATTCCTTCTGATGCTTCAACTGCGTCAAAAACAAACTATAAATTAATGTTTCAATAAGTGCTTCCATGACAATTATTTTCCCCCAAATATTCGAGAACGTATTTATGCCCCAAGAAGAAGTGTCATGCTCACCCTAGGGCTCTGAATACCTCCTGGTGAACTACAGCCCACCCCCCACTAACTGCTCCCCCTGCCACACACTATAAGAAGCTCAATAATGCGGGAACATGAGGCTTCAAAGTAGGGACCTTCTTCTTCTAACCCTCCTCTCACTCTATTACAGAACAGCCCAAGCAGCCAGCCATGAGACAGGCATCACGAAGGGATAACCGAAATAAGCTGTTACTTCTCTATGGGATTAAAGGAGAACAGGGAGGTCTTTCTTGACCCAAAATATCTTCTCAGTGCTCTGCAACAATGACAGAAGTCCACCTTTAGAGCTTGGCTCATTTGGGTTGAAAGCACTGTTACTCCAAAGTTGAATTACCCATTGAGCTGCTTTCAGCCAGGAGCACCTTCTGAAGGTTTATCTTATCAGTGCTTTTCTAATGGGCAGCTTATTGAAGAAAGTGTTTGGGCTCATATATGAGTGAAGAAGAGGAAGAAAGAGATTTTTAACAGTGACAGTGCAGACATCTTGAATGTAAAACTCAAGGCAGCCAAGGTAGAAAGATGAATAGAAAAAAAGCCTCCCTTTCCTATTAATGTGATATGACTACTGGGGTTATAACAATACGTTCTCTTATGATTATTCTATAAAGACCAACAAGGATGAAGGCCACCCTTGGAACTAGACATGGTCTCATGAAGGGTCACTGTTTGTTTCCAGTACTAGGGGTACAGGCTAGTCCTCAAAGAAGAAAAAATAAGAGCTGAAAGTGTTAGACATAAGGGTCTGGATGCCTGGTTGGGCATCACTGGGCAGTATGTATAAAGATGGTTTCCTCCCTATGAAGGGACACCAGAAGCTGGGAATGAAAGATGCCAGGCTGGGTCTTTTCCCAAAGGTCCCCCAAGATGGGGGAATGGGAGAGGAACAGTCTGAGCTCAGAGAGATGTATTATCTAGTTTCACACTACTCTCTCTGTGGTAGTTCTTGACACTCAGTGTGTGGTAGAGATCAATTCAGTTGGGCAACTGCCTGGAGTGCCCCTCCAGAAAGAGCTAAAACACCACTGGAAATGCAGCAAAGAGGAGACTGTATTTTCTGAAGTTCCTCTCAATGAGAAAGCATATTGATTGACAAATTGCTTGGGCTGGAAGGATGGGGAGAGATCACTGAGGGTCAGATCTTCCAAGGATGGTGAAACCAGTTAATTATCAAACTTCTGATCTGTTGAATGAATACCTGGGTTAGTGGCTGAATCACTCAGGGATCAAAGAAACGCTACACTCTACTATCACAAGTCTTTCTGCTTTCAAACACAACACTTGAAAAGGATATCAGACTGAAGGAGCACTGTGCTACTATCCTGCACATAGAGTTAGCTGTGCTCCAGTTCTACTCATGCTAAGATCTGTTTGAATATCTTGTCTTGTCTTGGCTCCACTACTGAGAAGCCAGAGAGAGGACACTTGTATCTCATTTGAGTCAGAGTGCTAAGGGGAAGCAGTACTCTTGAGGCCAGTTGTGTTGGTCTTGTTCAAGATATCTCAAAAGGAAGATGAATCAAAGAACAGGCCAACCCTCCTGGCCCCTTCCTTCCTCCCTCCCTCAGGAGATTCTCCTCCACTTAGGGCCAACCTCAGAAGAGCAGGAGTTTGTAGTGTTCGCTATTAATTGGAAGGTATTATTTGCTTCCAAGGGAGCACTGGTCATCCATGATGAGAGAGGTCACAAGAGGAGAAAAGAGAACTTCGAAGATAGATAAAGATCATCTTGTTCCCAGATTTTTAGAGAACCCACCTGGGACATGGACTTACCGGCTAGAAAGTGCTATCATAACAAGCACTCTTAAAAATAATAAAGGACTAATATCCCATTCTTCTCACCCCTTATGATGTGAAGTCATCTATGTAGCAGCAATAGAATGAGAAGGAAAACTGAGGACTGGCTCAGGGTGTTTTTTTTTTTTTCCCCTCACCAATTGCTTGTACTCTCACTTTCTCCTTTCTCCATGGGTCTCATCATCAAAAGGCACCGGATCTGAGATCCCTGGATAAAGCTCCTCTCCTTTTGCCTTCAAAGCAAATAGTCTCCAAATAAAATGTGCAGAACACAACAGCATATTTGGGTTTCCAGAGTAGCCTGAGCCCATGTAAATCTTTCATTCTTTGGTGGCCATCTCTCTTATTCCAAACCTCATCCCCAGGCTAAATATTACAACATTGTTAGAGCGGAAGGGGTCTTTAAAGAACATCTACCTCGCCATCCTCCTTTTATCCATAAATAAAGTGAAGTCTAGAGAAGAGAAGTGATTTGCTTAAAATTCCACAGTTGTTTGCCACAAAACACAGACCCTTCAGTATTTTCACTTAAGAGGAACTGCTGCCTCAAAACTAGTTTCCATCTGTCCTGGCCTGATTTTGTTCAGTCTTAATTTAGTTAGCTGTGGCCTCCAGCCACCTTCTTGAAGAACTTATCCTAGGTCACACTCTCTACAACCACCTCGAAATTCTGCTGCTGAGAACCAGGGTGAACCTAGGTGATTCATCAACCACATACTAACTTCCCAAATTTAAGACTCCTGAGGAGCTTTCACGTGACATCGTCATACAACTAGCACAAGTAATTTTCCTTTGAAAGATCAGCACAAAGGGGAATAACAGCCCCCCTCCCTCAACCTGAGGTCATCACTGAAAGGCAGCATTAGAGTGAGTGGCCTGGATGTCTGCTTGGGTAAGAGACTTCTACAGAGCAATTTCACAGGCTCCTGAATCTATAACTTGAGGTCAACTGAGGTATGAAATTCCACCCTTCATGCTTGATCTCCAGGTTTAAGACTTGTCCCTGTGAACATGCAAATATCCCTGTCAGTGGTTCCACCATGACAGAGCATCAACAAATGGAGAATCAGAGTGCTTGGATGGTAAGAAGGGAAGGAAGAGCAAAGAGTTAGGAAGCCTGTCTCCAGGAAGGCGAGGACAAGAATAGAAGGAGGAAGAGGTCCTCCAAAAGCTGACAGGGCAGAGACAAAGCAGGCAACCCCAAGAAAGAGGTTTGCCCTACTCATCCCTCACCACCCCACTTCTCTTTTAATGATCAGTTTGCACCCTCTCCTTGGGTATTCCAAGTTCCCTTAAAGAGGCCGATCCCGTGATGCCTATGGCATCTCCACTTGCAAAAAAGAGAAGCCTGATTGGCTCCACTGTGAGAAGGGATGTAGAGTGACTTCACAATCACCCCACCTTCACCCACGGAAGGACCCCCACATCTCCAACCCACCTAGAGTGTGTGAGCTACTTCCCTCTCCTAGAAAATAAGGACACTCTTTCAAAACTTGTAAGTGTTAATATGCAACAGAGAAACCACAAGAAAAATACCTTCCTGTCTTCCCCTAACTTTGTTTTAGAAGAAATAGGATTTTAAAAAAACACCTTTTTTTTTCCCAGTCACCTGGGTTTCATTCTTGACATAAATATTTTTGTTTTCTCTTCTTCTTCCTGGTACCCGTTTATTTTCTGTTTCTTGATAGACTACTATGAGTGAAACAAACCACACGGTCTGAGGATACAGTCCTCACAAGACTGCTCTCACTTCAGACTCCAGTCACCAGTTTGGAGATCCCCAAGGCCACCTTCACTTCACATCCTTGACTATAAATTCAAGGGATTCCCACAATCACTCTCAGGTTTGATAATTCTCTAGAATGACTCACAGAACTCAGAAAAGTGCTGTACTTATGATTGCAGCTTTATTATAGCAAAAGAATATAGATTAGAACCCACTAAAGGAAAAAAAGCAAAGAATGAGATCTGGGAGGGTTCTTATCATCCTCAGGGTTGTCATTGATATGTGGAAATTCACACAGAGTATTGCCAAACAGGGAAATTCATCCAAGCTTCAGTGTCCAGAGCTTTTAATTGAGGTTTCATTATGTAGGCATGATTGATTGGATCATTACCTCTTGGTTGAACTCAATTTCTAGCCCCACTCTCTTCCCTGAAGGTCAAACTGAAGTTACTTGCCTCAAATCCCTAATCCTAATCACATGTTTAGTCTTTCTGGTGCGGCCAAATCCTCTACCCTGAGTCATCTTCTTAGCCAAAATTATTAGGGACCCAACATGAATAGCAGACTCTCCTATCATTCTGGAAATTCCAGGAGCAGGGACAAAGACCAGATTTCTCTTTGGGTAAATTTAATTCTTCCCTACATAATTATCCCCCCCCCCCGAAAAAAAATGGGTCTGGAATGGTTAAAAAGTTACATGTCACTGATAGCAGATGGAAAGCTCAATTGCATTAACACAGGATTCTGATAAATATCAAACATCCATTGAAAAAGTAGATGGTTCCATTGCCTAAGTAGGGCTCTGGGAGGGGTAAATGACCTTCTGTGACTGCTTTTTAAAAAGAGAGTCAAACTTAATTCTTCAGCACTAACCTCCCAGATTAGCTGGGAAGGATGAGGGTGGTGAAAGAAAGAAACATGTGTTGTTACCTTGAAACCAAATGGTTGGTCTTAACTAAAAACTGATAAATGTCTCCTAAAATATTCAAGGATTTTCTTTCTTTCTGGCAAAAAAAAAAAAAAAAAGTAGTAAAACATGAAAAATCAAATTATGTGCCCCTTGCATTGACACTCAGGAGAGATGCCAACTGTGCACTGCCAGGTCTTGGAAACTGCAAGTTTCTAGTTTTGCCCTGTGCCTGCCCCACGCATCACAACCTCTCCTCCCCAGTCCTTTTCCTGTCTGATGGTCCCACAGAAGCATGTGAAAATTCTTGTCATGACAGATACTCAAATTAGACTCTTGTAAGGAATGGAGCAGAACTGGGGAGAACTGCTACAGTGATTTCAAGAGCATATTCTTTCTTGTTTGTTTTTAAAGAAAAGTAATGATCCCCCAACCCTGCTTTCCTAGACACATCTTCCTTCCTTGAGTTTTCCAAAAGTTCAGTTCAACTAAATTTATATGATGCCCCTAGCACTCTGAAAAGAATAGCTGGGAATCACCTAGGAAAGAAAATATGGTCCCTGCCCTCAGGGAATTTCTAAACCAGCTCAAGAAATAATACTAACATATATAAATCCTGTATCCAAAAAAAGGTAGATAACATAATAAGTAGTACCTTAGGGATTCAAGGTGCAGAAAAAATGATGTTCAACTAATTCTGGAGAAAGGCTTCTCAAAGGATGTGAAATTTAAATTAAGCTTTGAGAAATGACAGGACTCTTAGATCCATGCGGTGTGGGGGAGGGGAGATATTCTAGAAAGATGAGCTAGTACAAGGGAGGGTGTAGACACAGGAAAGAGAAAAATTGGTTATCTGGGAAGGTTTTTGGAGGTATAGCCTGATGGAAAAGTATAAAGGACTGTTGTCTCCAAGGACATTGAAGTTTTTTAATATTCAGATTAGAGATAGAGAAAAAGGATTTTTAACTAGTTGCCTTATTATTTTAGTAATTTGCACCTGCAAATACTTATGTGGTAGAAAAACAATGAGCAAATATTTGAATAGGTATTTGAATAGGACTATATCCTGCCAGTCTATTATGGAGGAAAATTATTTTTTAGAGAAACTATATTCCTTAATTATGTGTTAGCTCAGAATATAACTTTCTGCCCCCAAGTTCCTGCTGTGAAATACAATACTGGGTGAAATTCAAACACAAAACCAGGTATTCACAGGGCAAATGGCATTACAGGAAAAACAACTCACAAGGAGAATTTTAATGCAACAAATGTCCTTCAAAGTTCCTGTCACATTGAGTACAGGCCAACAATTCAAACTAACATTGTTTTGATGTCACAAGTCAGGGATGGCTAGAGAATACCCTGGGTGGCAGAACAGGAATTCAAAGTAAAATATAAGATTGTATGATAAGATCATAAGATTGCACAATGACCCCAATATGGCCATATACATTTCAACAGAAATAAACCCAACTTTCAAACGTAAGATATAGAAGATAAGGCTTGATAAGTAACAGTATAAATTAGGAATCACAAATATAATACAGCTACCCAAAGAAAGCAAAAGCAATCTTAGGCTGTGGTAACAGCAAGTCAGTGTTTAGAGCAGGCAGGGATTATCTGATCCATTCCTCACAGGTAGCAGTACCTAGTGTCACCACACACTTTAAATGGGGGCACAGAGATCCAGAAGTGAGTATAAGAACAATCCTTGAGAATCAACCTGAAAAATATCAGCCTAGGAAAAAGTGAGACATGATGGTTGACTTCAAATAACTAAAGCGCTGTGCCAAGCAGAGGCATTAGATTAGTTTCATACTGTGCAGTTCCTAAACTTTCCAAACCAGAAATCAGGACACATTACATGACAAAGAGTATTTGTGCCACTTCCAAGTATGAGAGGCATTCTAGAGCATGTGGTTTGAATACTGAAAGTTGAAAATTTCCAAGACCTTGTGATGTTTTATAAAGGCATGGCATATTTGAAATTGGATATTATGTTCTAGAAAACCTCAGGCTTATAGTTGCAGAATATAATTACAATGAATGAGTATAAATTCTAGGATGATCAATTCCAGTTCGGTATGAAGGAAAAATTATTTATTTATTTATTTGTTTTTTGGGGGGGAGGGGCAGAAGGAGAGGGAAAGAGAGAATCTTAAGCAGGCTCCAAGCCCAGTACAGAGCCCGATACGGGGCTCAGTCTCACAACCCTAAGATCATGACCTAAGCTGAAATCAAGAGTCAGATGCTTAACCAACTGAGCCACCAAACACCCCTGAGGGAAAAATTTTTAACAGAAAGACTTATCCAAAGATGAGATATTCTACCACAGGAGGCAGAGATTTTCACAATAAATATTTATGGTGAACTTGTTATGTAACAATTACCCTGCCTTTAAGTCATCCAAGAACTAGAATGGAAGTCAAGCTAGGGAATAGGCAACTATAATATTGAGGGTGAAAAAATTGTGTAGTAGAGATAAGAAAAATGTAGGGCAGAAGCCCGGGGAATGGAAGATAGCAGGAGTAACACCTGAGTTTAATCTCAAGGGTTGGCTGCAGAATGGAGACTCAGACTGTGATCACCCAGAAATCAGAGCTATAGGTGGAGAGGGCAATGCAGGAAAGATATGGCAATGATCCAAGCTAGGGAAGAAGTAGTGGGGATAAAGAAGAGTGGGTAGGGGCAGAGCAAGATGGCGGAGGAGTAGGAGACCTGGATTTCGTCTGGTCCCAGGAATTCAGCTAGATAGGGATCAAACCATTCTGAACACCTACGAACTCAACAGGAGATCAAGAAAAGAATAGCAACAACTCTCTGAACAGAAAAGCGACCACTTTCAGGAAGGTAGGACGTGCAGAGAAGTGAATCCAAGGCGATATTCGGGAGGATAGATGGCAGCGGAGGAGGCCTCTGTCAGCTGCTACCGGCAAGTGATAGAGTAGAGGAGCACAAAATCAGAACTTTTAGAAGTCAGCTCCTCTGAAGGATATTGCTCCAGTGGCTAAGCGGGGGGATGGAACCCTCGCTGGGACAGTGTGGTCTCAGGACCCTTGGGGTCACAGAAAGACCAGGGTGCCTGAGTGCGGCAGAGCTCCCAGGTACCAGAGCGGGGAAGCTGGCTGCAGAGACAGAGCCGAGGAGCGGGCTCTCAGCTCAGGGTTGCCAAAAACCATGATCCGCGGCACAGTCAGGCCACTGCTCCTCCAGCAGGGACCCAACAAGCGGCAGATCAGGGAGACCCTCCTTCCTCCCCCAGGAGGAGTGGCATGGGAGCACACCGCAGGGATCTGCTGGATTTGGAGACTCCACACCAAGTCAGGTGCCAGAGATAGAAATGCTCGGTGACAGGCAGGGTGAGCACGGAGTGAGGCCAGAGACCAGCAAGACAGGAGTGATTGACTGCTTTTCTCTGGAGGCTCACTGAGGAGTGGGGCCCCGAGTTCTCAGCTCCTCAGGGGTGGAGATTGGGAGGCCGCCATTTTCACTCTCATCCTCCAAAGTTGTAGGGAAAGCTTCCCGGGAACGAAAGCTCCCGAGAGCAAACCCAAGCAGATTACTCAGCCCAGACCAGGCAAGGGGCAATTCCGCCTCCAGCAAAGACATTTGAGAACCACAGCAACAGGCCCCTCCCACAGATGATCAGCAAGAACAGCCAGACAAGACCAAGTTTACCGATCAATGAGAACGACAGAACTCCAGCACTAGGGGAATACTGCTCATAGAATCCATGGCATCTTTACCATGATTCTCTAGTCTTTCAAAGTTAATTTTTTTTAACTGTCTTTTTTTTTTTTAATTTTTCTTTTTCCCTTTTCCAACCAACATCTTATCAATCCCTTTTTTAAAAAACATTTTTATTTTTCATTTTTAGAGTCATATTCTACCCCTTCATAGTAGTTACCCTTATTTTTGGCATATATATATAAGTTGTTCTCTCTTTAAAATTTTGAGATATAGTTTCTTCTAACAGATCAAAATATACCCTAAATCTCTAGTGTATGGCTTTCTTCTAGTCTCCTGCCTGATCACATTCTCTCCCCCCCCTTTTTTTTTTAAATCCTCTTCTTTCTTTTTTCAAACAACTTCTTATCTTATCAATTCCTTTTATAAAAATTTTTATAATTTTCATCTTTACAGTCATATTCCATCCCTTCATCGTATCAACCCTTATTTTTGTACATATACAAGTTTTTCTTTCTTTAAAATTTTGGGAGGCACTTTCTTCTAACAGACCAAAATACACCCAAAATCTAGTGTGTGGCACTGATCTATGCACCAGCCTGATCATATTTGATCATATTCTGGGTTTTTTTGTTCTGCTCTGTTTTTGTTTGTTTTTATCTTTTTCTTTTTCTTTTTCTTTCCCTTTCTTTTCCCCCAATTTCAGGTCTTTTCTGATTTGTTTAGAATATATTTTCTGGGGATGTTGTTACCCTGTTAGCATTTTGTTCTCTCATTCATCTATTCTCCTCTGGACAAAATGACAAGATGGAAAAAATTGCCTCAACAAAAAGAACAAGAGGCAGTACCAACTGCAAGGGACCTACTCAATACGGACATTAGTACCATGTTGGACCTAGAGTTCAGAATCATGATTTTAAAGATACTAGCTGGGCTTGAAAAAAGCATGGAAGTTATTAGAGAAACCCTCTCTGGAGAAATAAAAGAACTAAAATCTAACCAAGTAGAAATCAAAAAGGCTATTAATGAGGTGCAATCAAAAATGGGGGCTCTAACTGCTAGGATAAATGAGGCAGAAGAGAGAATTGGTGATATAGAAGACCAAATGATGGAAAATAAAGAAGCTGAGAAAAAGAGAGATAAACAACTACTGGAGCAAGAGGGCAGAATTTGAGAGATAAGCCATACCATAAGACAAAACAACATTAGAATAATTGGGATCCCAGAAGAAGAAGAAAGAGAGAGAGGGGCAGAAGGTATATTGGAGCAAATTATAGCAGAGAACTTCCCTAATTTGGGGAAGGAAACAGGCATCAAAATCCAGGAGACACAGAGAACCCCTCTCAAAATCAATAAAAATAGGTCCACACCCCGACATCTAATAGTAAAACCTACTAGTCTCAGAGACAAAGAGAAAATCCTGAAAGCAGCTCAGGACAAGAGACCTGTAACCTACAATGGTAGAAATATTAGATTGGCACAGACCTATCCACAGAGACCTGGCAGGCCAGAAAGGACTGGCAGGATATATTCAGAGCACTAAATGAGAAAAATACGCAGCCAAGAATACTATATCCAGCTAGGCTGTCATTGAAAATAGAAGGAGAGATAAAAAGCTTCCAGGACAAACAAAAACTAAAGGAATTTGCAAATATGAAACCAGCCCTACAAGAAATATTGAACGCGGTCCTCTAAGCAAAGAGAGAGCCTAAAAGCAACATAGACCAGAAAGGAACGCAGACAATATATAGTAACAGTCACCTTAGAGGCAATACAATGGCACTAAATTCCTATCTTTCAATAGTTACCCTGAATGTAAATGGGCTAAATGCCCCAATCAAAAGACACAGGCTATCAGATTGGATTAAAAAACAAGACCCATCGATATGCTGTCTGCAAGAGACTCACTTTAGACCCAAAGACACCCCCAGATTGAAAGTGAGGGGGTGGAAAACCATTTACCATGCTAGTGGACACCAAAAGAAAGCTGGGGTGGCAATCCTTATATCAGAAAAATTAGATTTTAAACCAAAGACTGTACTAAGAGATGAGGAAGGACACTATATCTTACTTAAAGGGTCTATCCAACAAGAAGATCTAACAATTGTAAATATCTATGCCCCTAACATGGGAGCAGCCAATTATATAAGGCAATTAATAACAAAAGCAAAGAAACACATTGACAACAATACAATAATAGTGGGGGACTTTAACACCCCCCTCACTGAAATGGACAGATCATCTAAGCAAAAGATCAACAAGGAAATGAAGACTTTAAATGACACACTGGACCAAATGGACTTCACAGACATATTCAGAACATTCCACCACAAAGCAATGGAATACACATTCTTCTCTAGTGCCCATGGAACATTCTCCAGAATAGATCACATCCTAGGTCACAAATCGGGTCTCAACCGGTACCAAAAGATTGGGATCATTCCCTGCCTATTTTCAGACCACAATGCTTTGAAACTAGAACTCAATCACAAGAGGAAAGTCGGAAAGAACTCAAATACATGGAAACTAAAGAGCATCCAACTAAAGAATGAATGGGTCAACCAGGAAATTAAAGAAGAATTTAAAAAATTCATGGAAACCAATGAAGATGAAAACACAACTGTTCAAAATCTTTGGGATGCAGCAAAGGCGGTCCTAAGAGGAAAGTATATAGCAATACAAGCCTTTCTCAAGAAACAAGAAAGGTCTCAAGTACACAACCTAACCCTACACCTAAAGGAGCTGGAGAAAGAACAGCAAATAAAGCCTAAACCCAGCAGGAGAAGAGAAATAATAAAGATCAGAGCAGAAATCAATGAAATAGAAACCAAAAGAACAGTAGAACAGATCAACGAAACTAGGAGCTGCTTCTTTGAAAGAATTAACAAGATTGATAAACCCCTGGCCAGACTTATCAAAAAGAAAAGAGAAAGGATCCAAATCAACAAAATCATGAATGAAAGAGGAGAGATCACAACACCAAAGAAATACAAACAATTATAAGAACATATTATGAGCAACTCTATGCCAGCAAATTAGATAACCTGGAGGAATGGATGCATTCCTAAAGATGTATCAACTACCAAAACTGAACCAGGAAGAAATAGAAAACCTGAACAGACCTATAACCACTAAGGAAATTGGAGCAGTTGGGGCGCCTGGGTGGCTCAGTCGTTAAGCGTCTGCCTTCGGCTCAGGTCATGATCCCAGGGTCCTGGGATCGAGCCCCACATCGGGCTCCCTGCTCTGTGGGAAGTCTGCTTCTCCCTCTCCCACTCCCCCTACTTGTGTTCCCTCTCTCACTGTGTCTCTCTCTGTCAAATAAATAAACAAAATCTATTAAAAAAAGAAAGAAAGAAAAAAAGAAATTGAAGCAGTCATCAAAAATCTCCCAACAAACAAAAGCCAGGGCCAGATGGCTTCCCAGGGGAATTCTACCAAACATTTAAAGAAGAATTAATACCTATTCTTCTGAAACTGTTCCAAAAAATAGAAATGGAAGGAAAACTTCCAAACTCGTTTTATGAGGCCACCATTACCTTGACCCCCAAACCAGACAAAGACCCCATCAAAAAGGAGAATTACAGGCCAATATCCTTGATGAACATGGATGCAAAAATTCTCACCAAAATACTAGCCAATAGGACCCAACAGTACATTAAAAGGATTATTCACCACGACCAAGTGGGATTTATCCCTGGGCTGAAAGTTGTTTCAATATCCGCAAATCAATCAACGTGATACAATACATTAACAAAAGAAAGAACAAGAATCATATGATCCTCTCAATAGATGCAGAAAAAGCATTTGACAAAGTACAGCATCCTTTCTTGATCAAAACTCTTCAGAGTACAGGCAGAGAGGGTACATACCTCAATATCATAAAAGCCATCTATGAAAAACCCACAGCGAATATCATTCTCAATGGGGAAAAACTGAGAGCTTTCCCCCTAAACTCAGGAACACAGCAGGGATGTCCACTATCACCACTGCTATTCAACATAGTATTAGAAGTCCTAGCCACAGCAATCAGACAACAAAAAGAAATCAAAGGCATCTAAATCAGCAAAGAAGAAGTCAAACTCTCACTCTTTGCAGATGATATGATACTTTATGTGGAAAACTCAAAAGACTCCACCCCAAAACTGCTAGAACTCATACAGGAATTCAGTAAAGTGGCAGGATATCAAATCAATGCACAGAAATCAGTGGCATTCCTATACACCAACAACAGGACAGAAGAAAGAGAAATTAAGGAGTCGATCCCATTTACAATTGCACCCAAAACCATAAGATACCTAAGAATAAATCTAACCAAAGAAGCAAAGGATCTGTACTCAGAAAACTATAAAATACTCATGAAAGAAATTGAGGAAGACACAAAAAATGGAAAAACATTCCATGCTCATGGACTGGAAGAACAAATATTGTGAAGATGTCAAAGCTACCTAGAGCAATCTACACATTCAATGCAATCCCCATCAAAATACCATCCACTTTTTTCAAAGAAATGGAACAAATAATCCTAAAATTTGTATGGAACCAGAAAAGACCCCGCATAGCCAGAGGAATGTTGAAAAAGAAAAGCAAAGCTGGCGGCATCACAATTCCGGACTTCCAGCTCTAATACAAAGCTGTCATCATCAAGACAGCATGGTACTGGCACAAAAACAGACACATAGATCAATGGAACAGAACAGAGAGCCCAGAAATGGACCCTCAACTCTATGGTCAACTCATCTTTGACAAAGCAGGAAAGAATGTCCAGTGGGAAAAAGACAGTCTCTTCAACAAATGGTGTTGGGAAAATTGGACAGCCATATGCTGAAGAATGAAATTGGACCATTTCCTTACACCACACACAAAAATAGACTCCAAATGGTTGAAAGACCTCAGTGTGAGACAGGAGTCCATCAAAATCCTAAAGGAGAACACAGGCAGCAACCTCTTCAACCTCAGCCGCAGTAACTTCTTCCTAGAAACATCGCCAAAGGCAAGGGAAGCAAGGGCAAAAATGAACTATTGGGACTTCATCAAGATCAAAAGCTTTTGCAAAGCAAAGGAAACAGTCAACAAAACCAAAAGACAACCGACAGAATGGGAGAAGATATTTGCAAATGACATATCAGATAAAGGGCTAGTATCCAAAATCTATAAAGAACCTATCAAACTCAACACCCAAAGAACAAATGATCCAATCAAGAAATGGGCAGAAGACATGAACAGACATTTTTCCAAAGAAGACATCCAAATGGCCAACAGACACATGAAAACGTGCTCAACATCACTCAGCATCAGGGAAATCCAAATCAAAACCTCAATGAGATACCACCTCATACCAGTCAGAATGGCTAAAATTAACAAGTCAGGAAACGACAGATGTTGGCAGGGATGCGGAGAAAGGGGAACCCTCCTACACTGTTGGTGGGAATGCAAGCTGGTGCAGCCACTCTGGAAAACAGTATGGAGGTTCCTCAAAAAGTTGAAAATAGAGCTACCCTACGACCCAGCAATTGCACTACTGGGTATTTACCCCAAAGATACAAATGTAGGGATCTGAAGGGGTACATGCACCCCAGTGTTTATAGCAGCAATGTCCACAATAGCCAAACTATGGAAAGAGCCAAGATGTCCATCGACAGATGAATGGATAAAGAAGAAGTGGTATACATATACAATGAAATATTATGCAGCCATCAAAAGGAATGAGATCTTGCCATTTGCAATGACGTGGATGGAACTGGAGGGTGTTATGCTGAGTGAAATAAGTCAATCAGAGAAAGACATGTATCATATAACCTCACTGATATGAGGAATTCTTAATCTCAGGAAACAAACTGAGGGTTGCTGGAGTAGTGGGGGGTGGGAGGAATGGGGTGGCTGGGTGATAGACACTGGGGAGGGTATGTGCTATGGTGAGTGCTGTGAATTGTGCAAGACTGTTGAATCACAGATCTGTACCTCTGAAACAAATAATGCAATATATGTTAAGAAAAAAAAAAAGAAGATAGCAGGAGGGGAAGAATGAAGGGGGGGAAATTGGAGGGGGAGACGAACCATGAGAGACGATGGACTCCGAAAAACAAACTGAGGGTTCTAGACGGGAGGGGGGTGGGAGGATGTGTTAGCCTGGTGATGGGTATTAAGAGGGCATGTTCTGCATGGAGCACTGGGTGTTATGCACAAACAATGAATCATGGAACACTAACATCAAAAACTAATGATGTAATGTATGGTGATTAACATAACAATAAAAATTTTTTAAAAAAAGAGTGGGTAGATTTAAGAATTATTAAGGAAATAGAATAAATAGGACTTGGATTGCTAGATAGCAAAAAAGGGTGTCAGTGATAGTTGGGTTTCCTTGCAAGTTGGTAGTACCATTCCCCAAAACAGAGAACAGACAACAAGCAGTTTTACTGTAGATAAAGTCAATCTTGAACTGGTTGAATTTGAGAGTAGATATAAAACATAATCACATGCAGATGTCAAGCAGGCAGCCAAGTATGTGGTCTAGACTTCAAATCAAAAAAGGAGCTAGAATGCTGCACATCCCTCTTTCTTAGCTAATAAAGTGACTATTACTTCTTTATCAATGACAGATTTATTATCTCTCCAGTCATCCCTATAAATGAGATTCATCGAGATACTCTATCATACAACTTCCATCACTTCCTGATAGCATCCTATCTTGAGCAAACTCCACTTCCTTAGACCATTCCTCAAATCACCCAGCTGACATGCGTATCCTATAATAGATTCTTTCTAATGCTCTCTTACAGGCACAGCCAGTGGTTTCCCCAAGGTATGCGTTCACCTTACTGCAACTTACTCAAGGTGTGCTCCTGGTGTGTTCCTGGTGGTCTAGGCTGGACAGTATTAACACTTCCAAAAAGACATAAATTATATAGTCTTTTAACAAAACCCTTTCTGCCTCTGAGTCAGTCTGAGGTCTGGAAATGTATACTGTGTTTCCTCTATTAAATTTTTCCCTTTTATTTCAAAAAAGTGGGAAAATATTATCATTTATAAAGGTTAAATTGTGCCATAATGCAAAACATGTCAAATGACTGGCAAAATGAATTTGTGAAATGAGTCTTTATTGGTGACTCATATTGGTGGATTAGGTCCATATATCTGATAAATCTCCTTTCTGAATGAAAATTTTAAGTAACACTCTTCATCTATTATATGCTTAGAAATTGACTTATGATTAATCTGAGAATCTTCATAAGGTATGTGACATTGATAAATAAAGTTAGTGAACAGCAAGAAGAAGAAGAAAAGGAAAGAAAGGAGCTAGAAAAGAAAGTTAAGAATATCTTGTCTTAGCCAGTTTGGGCTGCTATAATAAACTGGGTGGTTTAAAAAATAAACACTTATTTCTCACAGTTCTGAATCACTAAGATCAACATGCCAGCAGATTCTGTGTCTGATGAAAGCCTGATTATTGGTTCTCAGACAGCCATCTTCTTATGTCCTCACAAGGCCTTTCCTTGGTATGTGCATGTGGATGGAGAACTCTCATCTATCTTCCTATTTTTATAAGGGCATTAATCCCATCATGAGGGCCTACTCTCTGACCTAATCTGACCCTAATTACCTCCCAGGGCCCTACTTCCAAATGCCATCACTTTGGGGATTAGGATTTCAACCTATGATTTGGAAGAGACATAAACATCCAGTCCACAGTGTATCTCATAAAGTATAAATCAAAGACAAATCAATGAAAACTAAGAGATCTAAGAAGTCCAACATCCCAAACTTGGAATTGTGAATAGAATAATAGAGAAAATACTGGGGGGGTAGGGGGGCGGAATTGTCAAAGAAAAGAAAAAAATACAAGAATGTATAATATGCATTATAGAAGGGAATGAGTTTCCACATTAAAAAATACCAAGGCCCAATATAATAATGAAAAAAGATGCACATCAAGGACATAACTGTGAAACTTCAGAATCCAGAGGATAAAGAAAAGATCTCAGGAAGAAAGAGCAAATGACATATGAAGAACTGAGAATAAGAATTGTATCAGACTTCTCAATAGCAATACTGTAAACTAGTTTGAAGACATACCTCAAAATAATCAGAGAAAATAATGCTCAATTTATAATTCTATACCCAGCCCAACTGTGAATCAAGAGTAAAGATAGAGATGTTTCTCTATAAAGATAGAGATGGTCTCAAAAATTCTACCTCCTACACCCTTCTCAAAAAACTTCTAGAGGATAAGTTCCTAAAAAACAGAAAACTAACTCTATAACAAGAAAGAAGATGTGGTGGGAGCCATAGAACTGGGGATCTGGGGCAAGAGAGGTAAATAGAATTCCCAGTATGACAGGAGAGTAAGTCCTATGACAAGAGCTGAGCAGCTATTTTAGAGGGCAACAAGTCCAGATGAAAGTAGACACATAAAAGGCTCTGAGATGGAGGTTTCCAGAGGAAAGGGCAGCCAAAAGCTGAACAGGAAAGGAAAGGCATTCATAACATAGTTCTCGGCTCAAAAACTGAACAATGTTAACATAGTTATCAATTATGAAAATAAGGAATATCAAATTATGGTAAAATTATATTGGAAACATACAGGGAGATGAACTATGTATGAGTGATGGATGATTATATTAGATATCTACTCCTGTGCAGCAAACCACCCCAACACTTAGTGAGTTAAAACAACTGCAATTTTATTTGCTTATGAGTCTGTAGATTAACAATTTAGATCTGGCTCAAATGAGCAGTTCTTCACTCATATAACGGCTGTCATCTGGGGACTCAATTAGCATAGAATATCCCAGGATGGCTTCACACTCATATCTGAGGACTGGTGCTGGCTGGCTGCTGCTGGGAGACCTAGGAACCTTGGCTGGGACAGCTCATCTGTGTTTCATGAGGTCTGTCATCCTCCCGTAAGTTAGATCAGGTTTATTTGCCTAAGAACCCCAGAGCAGTGTTCTGAGGGGGTGAAAGCAAAGGCACAAGGTGTCTTGAGATCTAGGTCTACAAATCCCACAGCATCACTGCTCGCATGACTGTTGGTCAAAGTAAATCATGTGGCCAGCCCAGACTCAAAGGGTAGCAAAACAGATCCTACCTCTTGATAGGAGGAGATACAAAGGCACAAGCTAATGGGTACATAGATGAGGACGAGAGAATTTATCGTGCTCATGTTTTCAAACATTTTTCTACAATGGTATGGAAGAATTAAGTCTTATCTTCTATAGTGGAAAAATCAATATAATGTCTAAAGTGGACAAATCAGCAAATCAGTATGTAATTTAGAAATACGGTAAACAGAACAAATGGCTGAAGAATTTAAAGTGCTTGTCTTCGGAGAAAGGATCAGGGAGGAAGAGAGGCAGGAAAGGCAACTGCTATTCTTGTTATAAGTTGTATAATACTGTTTAACTTTGAAAACTATGTCTATGTGATTATTTTAAAAAGCAAAATGAAAGTAAAAAGTTTGGCTATACGAGCAATTCCACTTCTAGATAGACACCAAAAGAATCGAGAGCAGAAATACAAACAGAGACACCAATGTTCAAAGCAGCATTATTCACAATAGCCAAAGGTGAAACAACTCAAACATCTACCAACAGATGAACGGATAAACAAAATATGAAATATACATACAGTGGAATATTATTCAGCTTTAAAAAAGAATAAGATTTTGACACATGCTGTAACACATGGATGAAACTTGAAGACATTACACTAAGTGAAATAGCCATATATAAAAGGACAAACACTGGGGCACCTGGGCGGCTCAGTCGGTTAAGCATCTGCCTTCGGCTCAGGTCATGATCCTGGGGTCCTGGGATCAAGCCTGGCATCGGGCTCCCTGCTCAGCAGGGAGTCTGCTTCTCCCTCTCCCTTTGCCCCTCCCCCCTGCTTATGCCCTCGCTCACTCTTTCTGTCTCTCTCAAATAAATAAATAAATAATCTTTTAAAAAGTTATATAAAAATAAAAAATAAAAGGAGAAATATTATATGATTCTACTTATGAGGTATCTAGAGACAGGAAGTAGAATAGTGGTTACCAGGTGGCAGGGTAGAGAAGAGGATAGAGAGTTAGTGTTCAATGAGTACAGAGTTTCCATTGGGGAAGATGAGAAAGTTCTGGAGAGGGAGGGTGGTGATGGTTGCACAACAACGGAAATGTACTGAATGCTGCTAACTATGCACTTAAAAATGGCAAAAATGGTAAATTTTATGTTATGTATACTTTACCACAATAAATAAATAAATACTGTTTGAAAAAAAGGATGGCTAGGGAGGGCAAGAATGATAGTGAATGGTTGATAAAGGGAGACATGATGTTTGGTTGCTTTCTTTCTTTCTTTTTTTCCTGTCCTTTTTTTTAAGACTAGAGAGGACTTGAGCATACTTATGAGCTGAGGGAAAAGACCCAGTGTAGATTTGGGGTTTGATAAAGCTGAGGGGAGGATAATGGGTAGAGAGGTGTGTCTGCTGAAGAAGGAGATCTATGAGCCAGGCAATTGACACTTGCCTGCACTGGGTGTGTTAAAGACAGTTTGGCTAAGCCCTTGCTGACATCACAGACTGGAATGAATGACTCCCTTCCAACCCTGAGGGCCTTATGAAATCATACATGCCTCAAAAATTCCTATGGAAACCAATTGCTCACCATGTATGCAATCAATCTGCTTAGCGAACAAGTTAGAGGGAAGAGTATTCTTATACAGACCACATGGTCAAAATATTGGTGATACGTTTTAACTGCAAACTTGACTGCACTTTTTTGTTGCTATTTTTCTAAAGGGTGGAGTATAAATACTTCCTCATCTTCTAGAATGGTTTGAAGAGCAAACTCTCTTGCCATCAGGAAAAAAAGACCAGCTTTGAATGATTTGGGCTCTGGGCTTCTGGGTCTATTGTGAATGAACAGCAAGATACCTGGTTTTGGGGTCGAGGAGGTAGAATAAGTAAAGGAGAGGAGGATCTCTGAGAAAAATCAAAGGAGAGATGATTTTCCTCAAACTAAATAAAGGTCAGGCATTAGTGAATTTTGCTCCCTTCTCATCTAATCAGCCCACTACTTCTACCCCCATCTACAATGGTACATAACCTCCAAGACAGGTGTGACCCTCAATATGATATAGGGCAGAGGAGAGAAAGCGCCCATACCCATGTTTAGATTCAAGAGAGGAAAATTGAGCTTTCTGGAAACCTGGTCTGGGACAGAGGTGACACCCTGTTACCTAGGTTGAAATAATGAGCCCAAATAAAGTAATCTCAATAAATGTTGATGTGCTGTGTAAAATGTGATGCTGTTGATTTGGAAAAGCAAAGGCAACTTTGGCATCTATAAAACTGAACTTTTTTATTCTACTGAAATAGCAACTCTTTGCACCAGGTTTAAAACGAGATAGTTGGCAAAAAATTTCTTCAAACTGTGACCCTTCCTCAGAGACATGAAACATATCATTTCACAAATAAAAAATAGTAAGAAAACAGCAGAAAAATGCTGTAATTATTATTTTTCAACCCCTTACACTCATAGCCACATTCATCAAATGTTAATTGTGGATAGTGTGAAACAAAAGAAGTAACTATTTAGATGCCATGTTTCTAGCCTTTCTCTGTGAACACTGACCTACACTTCAAACAACCTTAAATCTCCTGGCTCTCCTAACCCAGAAATCTCAGGGGTGGCCGTGGCCTCTGACCTGAGCGGGGTCTGACCCTGGATCATTCTGGTAGGACTCAAGGTCTTGGAAATCTGTGTTTCCATGGCAACTTGCCACCACGATAGAGCCTGCCTCTTTGGAAGGCATTTTACAGCTCCTTTCTGGAGGTAGAGGAGAGAGAGAAAGGAGAGGAAAGGAGAAAGAGAAGCAGGGGGAGAGAAAGAGAGAGGGAGAAGAGAAAAGGCATATGGCACCGGGGAGGACATGAAAACCCATCAAATAGGAACTGACACAAAACAGCTTACGAAGTATATAAACATCTTTCACAATCAGAAAGACTTTGGGGGATCTTTCTGTTATGATTATTTTCTTTTTTCTTTCTCTATTTCTCTTTTTCACCCTGAATTTCCCAGCACCCTGGCTTTTCTCAGTATGTTTTATCTCCACGAAAGTTCCTTTTGGAATTTCAATCAACCAGCACTCTTAAGCTTTCTCCCTTTCCTTTTTAACATTTAATATATAAAAGTGAGCAGGGGGTCAACCACAACTGGATGAAATCACTAATCATTACAGTGCTCAAATTGCAGCCCCCTGGTGTATGGAAATTTGCTTTTTATGTGGCTGAATGTGTGAAGGGTGCATCCAGAGCCTTACTACAAAAAGGGAGTACAGATATCATCATACCACAATCTCGCCAGCAATTCTAGAAAATTCATGAGACAGGAATGGATCTTCAAAATGTTACAGTGACAATACACACGTACACACACACGCCACACATACACACCACACATACACCACACACATACGTACATTTGCCACACACCCACACACACCAGACACACCACACATACCCACAAACACATCACACACACACATACACACACCAGACACACCACACATACCCACAAACACATCACACACACACCAGACACACCACACATACCCACAAACACATCACACACACACATACACACACCAGACACACCACACATACCCACAAACACATCACACACACACCAGACACACCACACATACCCACGCACACATCACACACACACACCAGACACACCACACATACCCACAAACACATCATACACACACACACAACAGACACACCACACATACACACACACACATCACACACACACACACACCAGACACACCACACATACCCACAAACACATCACACACACACACCAGACACACCACACATACCCACAAACACATCACACACACACACCAGACACACCACACATACCCACACACACATCACACACACACACACACACCAGACACACCACACATACCCACAAACACATCACACACACACCAGACACACCACACATACCCACAAACACATCACACACACACATACACACACCAGACACACCACACATACCCACAAACACATCACACACACACCAGACACACCACACATACCCACGCACACATCACACACACACACCAGACACACCACACATACCCACAAACACATCATACACACACACACAACAGACACACCACACATACACACACACACATCACACACACACACACACACCAGACACACCACACATACCCACAAACACATCACACACACACACCAGACACACCACACATACCCACAAACACATCACACACACACACCAGACACACCACACATACCCACACACACATCACACACACACCAGACACACCACACATACACACACACACATCACACACACACACACAGACACACCACACATACCCACAAACACATCACACACACACACCAGACACACCACACATACCCACAAACATATCACACACACACACACACACACACACCAGACACACCACACATACCCACAAACACATCACACACACACACACCAGACACACCACACATACACACACACATCACACACACACACACCAGACACACACACACATACTCACAAACACATCACACACACACACCGGACACACCACACATACCCACAAACACATCACACACACACCAGACACACCACACATACACACACACACATCACACACACACACACACACCGGACACACCACACATACCCACAAACACATCACACACACACACACACCAGACACACCACACATACACACACACATCACACACACACACACCAGACACACACACACATACTCACAAACACATCACACACACACACACACACCGGACACACCACACATACCCACAAACACATCACACACACACCAGACACACCACACATACCCACAAACACATCACACACACACACACCAGACACACCACACATACACACACACATCACACACACACACACCAGACACACACACACATACTCACAAACACATCACACACACACACCGGACACACCACACATACCCACAAACACATCACACACACACCAGACACACCACACATACACACACACACATCACACACACACACACACACCGGACACACCACACATACCCACAAACACATCACACACACACACACCAGACACACCACACATACACACACACATCACACACACACACACCAGACACACACACACATACTCACAAACACATCACACACACACACACACCAGACACACCACACATACACACAAACACACACACCACACACACAGTTTGTCTTCTAAGCAGTTTTCCCTGTCACTTAACAGCACCCACTCTCCCTCCTTCTTGATTTATTGAAAGTGACACAACATTGCTCCAGAGTTCTTTAGTTTTTCATTTCCACTTAGAAGCAATTACTTCAAAAACTGTATAAAAATTGCAATAAAACATTGCTCAATTCTTGAGAATCTGTTACATCTCTTCTGAGGGACGGTCAGAGAATAGAATGGAAAGCCATACTGGTATTCTCTTCAGAAAAATCTGTGCTAAACAGCGTGAGGTAAGAAATAGGCACCTCACAGGTTGTAACGGTTACTATTCTTTTCACTTGTGTCCCTTTAAATTTCCAAAGAAACAGTGAGGTGTTTCTCAGCCTACTTATGTTTGGTTTTAACACAGAAATCTGAGGACATCTGATTTAATGATAAAAAGCAAACAATTTAGGACCAAATTAACTGTCATGTTATGCTCTACCCCTCCACTCCTCTCATTCAAACAAAAGTGCTGAAAGAAATGTAAAAAAAAAAGAAAGGAAAAGAAAAGAAAAGAAAAGAAAAGAAAAGAAAAGAGCCAGTCCTGGGTGCCCCTGCCCCTACCCCAGCCTGCACACAGCCCGTGGCTCAAAATCAGTGACTTCCACAGTCCCTGTGAGCAAGCAGGATGGTGGGAGACTGGGAAACAAGGATGAGAAAGAGGAGGAAGGCAAATCCTTGCTGAGTCTGAGTAGAGTGGGAAATACAAAGGGAAGGAGAGAAGGTGGGAGAGAGCTGGTAAAGGCAGAGGTGGGTGGAGAAAGAAAAAGATCAGAGTTTTTTAAAGGGAGGGAAGGGGGAAAGCAGAGAGGAAAGAGGGAAGGAACAAAGGGTGAAAAAGCAAGGAAGCAAATAATAGTACATGGAAACAGAAAGAAATAATCAGAGGAGAAATGGTAAATGAAGGAGGGCAGATGACATCAAATCTCTGACACATCGGCACATGCCAGTAAGACCATGCTCTCAGGGAAAATCGTGGCGGAGGAGGCTTCCTTCTCTGGGTCCCTTTGAATACTGGAGTCAGGGCCCATGAGGATGATCTGACGAATGAGTTGTGGCAGGACCTCATCCCATCTTAATGATTTAGGATTTTCCTTTCACTTCCTGTGTGCAGTTAGGGATCTTGTATCTGCTTTATCTGTGGAGCCTAATGAGTTCCTGCTAAGTCTTTATAGCAGTTGTCCCTTCCACTTAAATCTTCCCCTGATCCTATTTACTGGAGTTTACAGTTCAGAGTGTCGGGTGCTAAATTGTTTGTGTTTTTTACAACCATCTCTAAATGCTGACTCTGGAAAGTGGTTCAGTCACGAGAAGGAGAATCTTCGGGTAAGGAGTACATGGTGCCTGATGGATAGGTGGTGCTTCTCTCTTCTTCCACCTGCTCCAACTGCTGACCTGGATGTAGAGATTCAGCATGCACTGAGCGGGCTTCCCAAGACTTTGGTCTCCCTAAGCTTTGAAGAGTAGGGAGGTCAGGAAATGGACTGGCTGCCTGGAAGCTTCAGTTTGTCCCAGCCTTGCCATGACTAAGCAGGTGAGCTTGAGCAAGTCATTTGAGCTTCCTGAGCTGTGGTTTTCTCATCTGTAAATTGGGATGAGTCTACCCCCCTCTTCTACACCAGAGCTGAAAAGGGAACCTACTATAATTGGGGAATGATAAAAAGGGTGGTGTAGTTGAAGCCGAAGGTGATACTAGATATTGAAGATAAAGAGGAACAGGTAAGCTGGAGCCAGGTAAGAAAGGCCTTGAATCTGTGCTTCGCAGTTCCTCATCTGTAAAGTGGGTAGAACTTAGGCCAGTTCTTCTGTTCATAAGCAGGCTGAGAGGCTCTTTAGCTCTTTGGGTTAAAAACTGCTATGAAATCCAGGACTATGTCCCCGCTGTAATCATCCATACCCTTCCTGCAAACCCAGTCCTTCAAAATCTTATCTCTTGAATTCTCCTAGTTCTGCATATGGTCCTATCTCTGTTATGGCTAAGCAGCCCCAAGGAAATCTCTGACTCCTAGCAGTGCCTCTCATCAGAAGATATTCTGAATCATTTATCATGAAGTCCGGGATCCTTAGAGAATGATCCCGAACACACCTCTACCAGATAGGTCTGCTACAAAAACACAGGCCTGTTAAAACAAAACAGCAACATTCGGGAAGACTGCAGTGTTTGGTGAGCTGCCTTTCCTGAGTCTGTTTCTTTCTGTCCTTGCCTTTAGAGATGAGAAAGTTCTCGACTCTGGTGGCCATTTTTAGGCATTCCATCAAGAATTTTGGACAGGAAATTTTCAGACAGGAAAGAGATCCCACTAATACTACTCGGATAATTCAAGTATCTTACCAGGTCTGTGTGTTCAGGTCCAAACCCACTAGGTAAAATTTCAGGAACATTGGACCCCCAATATTTTGTTGCTTGATTTTTAACTGCTAAAGTTAACACAGTTTCTGGAATACAGGGGCCCACAAAAAATATCCATTGATATGGAATGAAGGTATGATTGATTGAGCTAATTACCTAGAGTAAAATACAAATACCACAAAGAATAACTCATTAAACATTCTTATTAGTCTTTAATGCCTTATTGTGAAAGCAAAATTTTAGAGGGGAAAAAATGGGAAGGAAATAAACAATTATGGAGTGTGTACTATACGTTTAGTGCTGTGCTAGGCTTGTTACACATATATTTATATAGGATTAATATGTCTAATCCTCACAATTACCTGGAAGATCATCGATATAAAGCCTATTTTACATTTGAGATGAGACTGAGACAGTTTACATGACTTGTCTACAAAGTTGGTAGAAAGGCTGAGTAAAGGGTAACGAGGAAACACTGAAAAGGATGATGGGCTGGAGCCTGATCTTATACCACCCACAAAAATAACTCCAAGTAAATTAGAGACTTAAATATAAACCTGAAACCATAAAATAAAACTCCTGGAAAAAAAAATAAGAAAAAAAGCTCCTTGATATCATTCTCAGCATGATTTTTTGAGTATGACACAAAAGCACAAGCAACAAAAGCAAAAATAAATAAGTGGGACTACATCAAACTGAAAGCTTCTGTACAGCAATAGAAACAAACAACAAAATGAAAGGGAAAACTACTGAATGGGAGAAAAAAATCGCAAATCATATATCTGAGAAGGTGTTAATATTCATAATATATAAGGAACTCATACAACTCATAGCAAATGATAATAATCTGCCTTAAAAATGGGCAAGGAGGGCGCCTATGTGGCTCAAGGAGTTAAGCATCTGCCTTCGGCTCAGGTCATGATCCCAGAGTTCTGGGATCAAGTTCCACATCAGGCTCCCTGCTTAGCTGGGAGGCTGCTTCTCCGTCCCTCTGCCCCTCCCTCCTGCCCCTGTTTGCTCTCTCTCTCTCTCTCAAATAAATAAATAAAAATATTTTTAAAAAATGGGCAAGGAACTGAATAGGCATTTTTCCAAAGAAGACGTACAAATGGCCAACAGGTACATGACAAGATGCTCAACATGGTTAATCATTTAGGAAATGCAAATTAAAACTACAATGAGTTATCATGTCACACCTGTTAAAATGGCTACTTTTTAAAAGAGAAACAAAAACACTAATTCAAAAAGATACCTACACTCCCATGTTCATAGCAGCATTATTTATAATAGCCAAGACATGGAAACAACCTAAGTGTCCATCAAAGAATGAAAAGATAAAGAAATCGTGGTGTTTATGTATACAATGGAATACTATTCAGTCATTAAAAAATGAGGAAATCCTACCATTTACAACAGCATGGATGGACCTTGAAGGCATTATGCTAAATGAAGTAAGTCATACAGAGAAAGACAAATATTGCATGATCTCACTTACATATGGAATCTAAGAAAAACTGAATTCACAAACACAGCGATTTGATTGGTGGTGGCCAGGGGCTGAGGAAGGGATACTGGAGTCACCTGAGCATCTTCCAAGGCAGAAAAAAAGAGGCAGTAGAAAGGGAACAATTGAAGGTTTAAGAAATAGAGGGCACTTGGCAGCTCTTTCTAAAAGATCTGCCAGATAATTTAAAGGAGAAGCTTCCTTACATCACTTAAAATGGAATTTAACTTGCAAATATTTCATTTTCTGCAAAACATATATTTCTGAAACCAAGGTATACCAGCACAAAACAGTATCTTAGCTGGTGACAGAAGGGCAGCATGGCCCCAAATTAGGCAACCTTCTTTTGTCAAGAGCCTTCCTGTTCTGCCAGGATCTGCTGTCTAATGTATGAGTTAGTACTGAGGGTTTTATCTCAAGTAAACGTGCAGGTCAATATGTAATGACTGATGGTGAGCTAATTCAAACGAGTCTTCACTGAGGCATTTCTATCAAGACTTGTCAGAATTTTTAAAAGCCATGTGACTCTCAGAGAAGGAATAAAAGTTGAATGAAACAACAAATACCTGAGCAAGAAAAATGAAAAGTTTTTTTAAGATTTTATTTATTTATTTGTCAGAGAGGGAGAGAGAGAGAGAGCACAAACAAGGAGAGTGATAGGTAGAGTAAGAGGGAGAAGCAGACCCCCCGCTGAGCAGGGAGCCCGATGCGGGACTCGATCCCAGGACTCCAGGATCATGACCTGAGCCGAAGGCAGACGCTTAACGACTGAGCCACCCAGGCACCCCTGAAAAGATTTTATTGAAGCATCAGACTTGGAAATTTCCACTCCCCATTCTTATTTAGAGAGACAAAGACAAAATATACACATGTTCCTGTTCAAATATGGCCAATAATTTAATCGCTTTGAACTTACTGTGAACAACAGATTGCTATCTTAAATATTTGGGGCTCCAACTTTCATTAATTTAAACCCAGTGTTTTCATTTGGACATTTACTTTTAATCAGTCTCTGCAATTGAGGCTGATTACCTTAAGTATTAATAATAAGAATCAACTTGCTAATGATTTCTTTTCCCTCTTAAATTGCAGGATTAAGCACAGCCATTTAATCATATTCATTAGCATTTTTTTCTGCTGCAGAAACTAAATCAAATGCAAATGCAAGAGCTCATTTTTCCATGCACATCCACACAAACTTGTCAATAAATTTTTCTATTCTTTTCTTGGGCTTCCACTTTTATCTCCAGGGTCAAAAGCCACTTACCATGCTCTCCAAAATGCACTGGATGCTAAGTCAGATAATCATTAGGAAGAGTGAAGGGCTGGAGCATTTGTACCATCATAATCATCACTAATTATAGCAACAGCTGCTGTTGAATGTTCATGAGCTGGCACTGTTTACAAACTCCACATACATCTCAGATAAAATCAAAATATTTCCATTTGGCAGATGAGGAAATTGAGACTTAGAGAGGTTCAGTAAGTAGCAAATGGCAGAGCTCTTGTCTCTCTGACTGCAAAGATGATGCTCTTCATCACCAGACTACACCCACTCACTCGTAAAACACTAACATTATGTCACAAGATCCCTACCTATAAGCCCTTCAGATAGGAAGTGTCCCAGGCTAAGAGGTGCCTTGGACTAAATTAAGTCAAGAGAGTGGTTGCCATTTTGAATCCATCCATAGTCAGTTGGGCACCAAGTGGGAAGGACCAACTCTGGGACCCACAAGGCTCTGACCATCAATAACCTGAGCCTTAGAAGAAGTAGCCTCCACCCGCCCAGTCCTTGACAAAGCCACAAACCAACCCAGTCCCAAAAGATAGCTTTAGGAAGTATTCATGGGTTGAAAAAGCCCTAATGGCTAAGAGAAGGGTATCGAGAGAAGTCCAGTGTCTCTCTGAGATGAGAGATTGCAATCACAATATGTTGAAAATTTATCAGGGGTGATCAGTCCAAGACGAATGGCATGCAAGCTCTAAAACAACATTGTTTTGGTTTCTACCTTTCCTTACCTCATCAAGTGTTCCCCACTCCAGCCTGCCTCTTCTCCCTTCCACTCTGGTTCCTGAACAGGACACAGCTCTGTGTACCTGCCTATGGACCCCACTCACGAACATCCTGCCATTTATGATTTCCCAGTTCTAACACCTTTGACTGCATCAGATCTAGCCTCACTCGCTCCACTCCTGATCCCTTGAACAAGACAATCATCCATCTTTCTGCCCCCTGTATCAGTCACTTTGTACTACTATCACAAAAATACCATAGACTGAGTGGCTTAAACAACAAACACTTAATTTTCACAGTTGTAGAAGCTGGGAATTTCAAGATTAAGGCACTGTAGATTCAGTTTCAGGTGAGGGCCCACTTCCTGGTTCATAAACAGTCATCTTCTCCTTATGTCCACACACGACAAAAAATGGTGAGAGAGGTCTCTGGGGTCTCCTTTATAAGGGCACTAATTCCTTATTCATTCATGAGGGCTCCACCTTCATGATGCAGTCACCTCCCAAAGGCCCCTAATACTATCCCATTGGGTGTTAGGATTTCAACATGAATGGGGGGGGACACAAATATTCAGTCCATAACACCCCCAAAGGATACATAGCTGTCAGATCCCAGTTTCTCCTGGGAGTGAATCCCAGGACTAGGCTTCACAAAATATTTAAATACAGTCACCTTTAGGCTGAGCCTAATTCAAAAGCAAAACCTCAAAAAGCAACAGAAAACAGCAGCTAGGCTTTTCCAACATGTTCCTGGTCTTAGTTAAAAACAAAAGGTTTTAAAAAGTTGGTTTAACATCCATATTAATAGAATAAAGTATAAAAGCCACATAATCATCTCAATAGATGCAGAAAAAGTATTTGAAAAATCCAACACTTTTTCATGATAAAACTTATTCCAAAGTAATCAAGACAGTGGTAGTGGCAAAAGAGTAGATGTATAGACAATGGAATAGAAGTTAGAATCCAAAAATAAACTGTCACCTTTATGGTCAAATGATTTTTTTTAAGATTTTATTTTTAAGTAATCTCTACACCCAACATAGGGCTCAAACTCACCATCCCAAGATCAAGAGTCACATGTTTTACCAAAGTACCCCTGGTCAAATGATTTTTTTTTTAAGATTTTATTTATTTATTTATTTGACAGAGAGAGAGAGAGACAGTGAGAGAGGGAACACAAGCAGGGGGAGTGGGAGAGGGAGAAGCAGGCTCCCAGCTGAGCAGGGAGCCTGATGTAGGGCTCGATCCCAGGACCCTGAGATCGTGACCTGAGCTAAGGCAGATGCTAACCAACTGAGCCACCCAGGCACCCCTGGTCAAATGATTTTAGATAAGCATGTCAAGACAATTCAATGGAGAAAGCATAGTCTTACAAAGAAGTAGTACTAGGACAACTGGATATCCAAGCTGGACCCCTACTTCATACCCTCCACAAAAATTAACTCAAAATGGATCATAAACCTAAATGTAGGAGTTAAAATTCAAAACTCTCAGGAGAGAATATAGGAATAAATCATAACCATGGGTTATGTAATGATTTCTTACATTACACCAAAAACACAAGAAACAAAAGAAAATATAGATTAGACTTCATCAAAATTAAAACCTTGTGTTCATCAAATGATACCATCAAGAAAGTGAAACGACAACCCCGAGAATGAGAGAAAATATTTGCAAGAAATATATCTGACAAGATACTTGTATCTAGAAGCCTTACAATTTATCGGTAAAAAGACAATTCAATTTTAAAATAAGCAAAGAATTTGAATAGACACTTTCCCAAAGAAGACATGTAAATAGACAATAAGCATATAAAAAGATGCTCAACATCCTCAATCATTAGTGAAGTACAAATCAAAACCATAATGAGATGCCACTTCACATATACTAGAATGGCTATAATCCAAAAGAGAGAACAATAACAAGTGTTGGTGAGGATGTGGAGAAACTGGAACACACTATTGGTGGGACTGTGAACTACTACACCCATGCTGAAAAATAGTTTGGCAAGTCCTCAAAAGGTTAAGCATAGAATTACCATGTAACCCAGCAAGTCCACTCCTAGGTATATGCCCAAAAGAAACAAAAACTTATGTCCACCCAAAAATGTGTATACAGTTGTTCATAACAGTGTTATTCATAATAATCAAAAAGTGGAAACAACCCAAATGTCCATCAAATGATAAACAGATAAACAAAATGTGATATATCCATATAACAATATAATTTGGCAATAGAAAAAGAACAAAATGGAGTTGCCTGGGTGGCTTAGTCAGTTAAGCATCCATCTCTTGGTTTCAGCTCAGGTTGTGATCTCAGGGTTGTGAGATTGAGCCCCGCACAGGGCTCTATACTCAGTGTGGAGTCTGCTTGGGATTCTCTCTCCTGCTCCCTCTGCCTCTCCCACTAGTGTGCTTTTGCGCTCTCTCTCTCTCTCTCAAAAAAAAATATTAATAATTAATTAAATAAATATTTAAAAAAAGAAAAAGAATAAAGTGCTGAGACATGCTATGACATGGAGGAAACTTGAAAACAGTATGCTAAATGAGAGAAGCCAAACACAATGAAACCACATATTGTATGATTCCATTCACATGCAATGTCCAGATAAGCAAATCCCTAGAAAGTCAATTAGTGTCCAGACACGGGTCAGAACAACAGTGGGAAGGAGCAAGAATAAAGAGTGACTGTCAACACGTATGGAGTTTCTTCTGGTGGCTGTTGAAAATGTTCTAATTAGACTGTGATGATGGTTGTTTAAAAGTTTTTAATTTAAAAAAATGCAAAGGTGAGGACAGAAACCTAAGAAAAATGATTAATGACATGCTAAAGTTTAGGTTTCTCCACCAGGTTGAAGATTAGGATCTAGGTAGAATATGCAAAAAGAAGTCCACTACTAACCTACTTTGTGTCCTTACGGATGTGACTACTCTGACCACTTCATATAAATAGCATAATTCAACATAGGGTCTTCTGTGCCTGGTTTCTCTCACTTTGCAGTGTTTCTGAGGCTCATCTGTGCCATAGCATGGTTTGGTACTTTGTTACTTTGTATTGCTACATGATATTCCATTATATGGATATACCACAGTCTGTGTATCCAATCAACAATTCATCGAAATTTGAGATACTTCCATTTTTTAGCTAGTATGAATAGTGCTGCTATGAACATTCATGTACCAGTTGGTGCCCAACTCTTTGGGCATTTGAATCTCTCTCCTGGATGTGCTGCTGGGCAGCTTAATGGAACTATGATAACACATCTCAGGCTCCCCTAGCACTGCCTTCTTCACTCTGTACTTTTTCAAGGAGATAAGTTCACCCTCCTTGCTGGTCTCTCTGCCCCCAAGCTCTTTCCAACTCTATCCAGATCTCCACATATTCTGACACCAAAGTTTTTACTTTTCTTTACTTTTCTTGGCATTGATCTTCACAGTATTGATTCCATGCTCGAAAACCTTGGCTACGGCCTTGTACCTGCAGGTGTGGCATCCCCCCACCAGCCTCACTCCCTTGCATACCTTGTCCTGGCATCTGCACCAGAAGTGCCTGCCTCTTTGCACCCTCACTTCTACCTTCATCCAATCTCTGCCCACCAGGGGTCTCCCAGCACACCTCTCTGCCATCTCATGTCCAGCTCTTCATTCCTCCAGCAAACACGACTGAATTTCTGTTAAGTGCCTAGGCACAATGCTAGGCATTGGAGACATCAGGAGATGAACTGGAAAAGATCCCTAGCCTTGCTGATTCCACATCCAGATCTGAGTGCAGCAGGGAAGGTAGCCGTTGGTTGGCAAGGGCGAATAGACATGCGAACACACAATAAGGAAGCCATGTAGTTAAGCAGACATGGCCTATTTGTCCACTTCTACCAGTGACTCATCCAACCTTTACAGAGTTTTTGTTGTTGTTGTTGTTTCTTTGTGTTTTTTTCCTCGCTCCAGATGAGGTATTTGATGATAAATTTTTTCTTTTTTGGTCCAGGGTTTTTATAACTAAAAATTTTGAGGTTTGTTTTTTTGTTTTTTGTTTTGTTTTGTTTTGTTTTTTCACAGAGAAGGCAAAGAAAGGGTTAGTAAGCCCCACTTGCCCCAAGCAGTGGCTGAGGCTGGAGAGCGGGAGGCACTCTCGGATTGCCCTGGACAGCCACATCTGAATCCTGTCAGGATTATCAAAATTGCCATGACAATGACCCAAGAGCTTCTTTCTTGGATAAACCCTGTAAACATTCAGCTGATTTCAGCCAGACCCAAGTGCATGCCCTTGAGGTTTGCATGTTGTAAAAAGATGGGGGCGGCGGGACCTGAAGCAAGTGAGAAGAGGCCAGCGAGGCTGCTCAACCTTGAAATAATACTCAGCTTAAATATGAATAAAGCTCACTTGACATACTGCTTACCTTCCTTTAAAAATGTAGAGGTAGAACTGCAGGAAGTTCCAGGGCAAACTTCAAGTGTCTTGAGGTCTCAGAACTTTCCCTCACTAGTGGCCAGGGGAGGGTACACCTGTGAAGAACAAATGAATGCACAGACTTTAATTCCGTAAGCGTTCTTACTTAGACGGCTTGGCCTTTGCTAGATTGTGATGTCATTCCATTTAGTCTTCGGAGTCCTGGCCTCTACTTTCTCAACCCTCCCCTTCCCACACTGGTCTCTGATTCAAACTGAGGATCAACTTCCCTTATTGTCCAGATGGACCCACTGAGGCCCCGAAAATAAGGACACTAGATATTCATCAGTCGGAATATTGTAGATGAAATGTTTTTGTCAGAAGAAGGTTGTACTAGATGACCTCTAACTCTGTCCCAACACAAAGGCTCCACAATTCTAAGACTTGTTCCAAAGGAACCCAGCTATTTGGAGGCAAAGCCTGGACCAGAACCTAGACCTATCCCCTGCCAGTCCAGAAGCCACTGGAGGAGGTATCCCAGCTCATCTCTGCTGGTGAATCCACCATCAATTTGGATTTTTCAGCTCAGACCTTAAACATCTTAAACCATGTAAACACTACCTTCACAATTTTCACAGGGAGAGGAGGAGATGTGTGAAGGGGTGAAGAAGGAATAGAACAAGACATGCAAAACTCCCTTTTGCAACTGAGGTTTCCCTTAAAGGCTCAAAATGCAAACACATTTTGCAAACTAAGTTCCACTTTTTAATGAAGGGCAAATGCCCTGTAAATGGATTTTACTGTGGATTCTTATAAAGGGGACGAGCTTTGTTGTAAAATGAATGACCACTCCTTAGGATGTTAATGTAGGATATTTTGATTGGTTTTGATTAAAGTTCTATCTATATCCTTGTGGTCATTTTACAGACAGTAAATCCAAGCACCAAAACGGAGTTATGTCTAACCCAAGAATATCCTGGAACAAACTCTGCACTAACATGACTCTCAAATCCCTTCGTCATCCACCCAGCCTGGGTCTCTAAGGAACTTCACCTGATCTCTTCGCCTTGCCTACATCAGAGCCCAGAGCTCCAAGTTGGCCATAACTTGAGGTTTCTTTTTAAGCATGGCTTTCAAACAACCTTGCGCTATATACTGGCATGGAAGAATAGGCCCATGTCCCTGACACACAAAGCCACTCTGAGTTCCCCTGATCCCCAAGCAATCCCCTGCCTGCTGGGTCTTATTGCTTAAAAGGAACATAAGCTCCTCTGACACTGCCCTGGACAAGGGCTGTGTATTTGAGAAGACAGGGAAAAAGGACAAGCAGAAAACATCCTTAAGCACATTATCAGCCTGCTTGATTTCTGCAAACTACTCTAGTCCTCTTGACCCCTGTTTCTGGAAGAGGGACCCTTGAGACCACAGGCTGGCAAAGCATGGGCTCCCTGGGAAGTGGTGAGAGGCAGGAACAAACTGCTCCTTTTCTCAGAACAGGCAACCCTGCAAACTCACCCTTACTGGAACAAAAAGCATTAAAATTTTTCCCCTACCACCTTCCTTTAAAGCTACAGCCACGGAATTCGTACTGCTTATTGACCAGACCACTCATTTGCCAATTAAGCACATGTGGCAGCTCTTAAAATGTTGTCAGATGCTGAAGATTCTCTCTCGTAAGGGTATCTAACTTCCTCCAAGCTATTTGAGTCTTGTCTCTCCAACTAGGCTGTATGCTGTTGGAAGACTCAGGCAGAGCTTGATGTGTCTTTGCTTTACCCACAGTCTTGCTAATGATTGGGATACAACTGGCACTCAATACATTCATTAATCTATGGATGAGAATTTTTTTTTTTAAGATTTTATTTATTTATTTGACAGAGAAAGACACAGCGAGAGAGGGAACACAAACGGGGAGTGGGAGAGGGAGAAGCAGACTCCCTGCCGAGCAGGGAGCCCGATGCGGGACTCGATCCCGGGACTCCAGGATCATGACCTGAGCCGAAGGCAGTCGCTTAACCAACTGAGCCACCCAGGCGCCCATATGGATGAGAATTTTTTAAGGACTTATAGCCATTATGAATCTCAAGTCCACCAAACTAAGACATACCAAAAAAAAAAAAAAAAAATCTACATCTTCCTTTTTATTAGATTAATTTCGAGGGTGCCTGCATGGCTCAGTCGTTAAGCATCTGCCTTCAGCTCAGGTCATGGTCCCAGGGTCCTGGGATCAAGCCCCGCATCAGGCTCCCTGCTCCGCGGGAAGCCTGCTTTTCCCTCTCCCACTCCCCCTGCTTGTGTTCCCTCTCTCGCTGTGTCTCTCTCTGCCAAATAAATAAATAAAATCTTTAAAAAAAAAAATTTTTTTAATTTCCATTTTGAATTCTCATCCTCCTAGAATTCCGATTCCTTGCAAGAATTTTAATCTCAGGCATTACTGGGGTTTCCTTCCTCCTCAGGGTCTCTCCAGAATCCAGTAGACTTCCATGGTGCTCAGAAAATCAGGGTAAGGGCCTCCATCCTCCTGTCCATCAATGTTCACAGCTGACATCCTCATAGTCTCAGCCCACAGTGAACCTGTGAAGTCTGGTATCTCTCTGCTTCCATGACCAGCCTGAAGAAAAGGAATTTTTGCCATTGACAACAAGGGGGACTAAGGTCAGGCTCCCTAGGTTCATCATTCGCCCTTCCCTGAAATCTTGCCACGGCTTTGGGCAAGGAGCTCTCCCATTACTGAGTCCAAGTCCTCACCAGGCTTTCTCACTGCCTCCCCCCAGTCCGGGTGTCTTGTTGGAGTCCCAGGGAAATCACTCTCCCACTCCTCTTGTTGCTCTTGCGGGCATTCTTCAGTCTCTTCAGTGGGGTCACCAAGGCCAGTCACGGCAGTCTCTTGCTCAGTCCACAGTTAGGAAGTCAACTGCTTCCTAAAAGGAGGAAGCAGTCCTTTCCACTTTGTGGCAATGGAGCAAAGAACAGAAAAGACCATGTATGGAAAGAAAAGCAGAGAGACTTTGTATACAATTGGGCTCTTTGGTTGTAAGCAATTGAAAAAAATATAGACGAAATAATAATAATCTGTTGGGACAACAGAACATTGGGTAATGTCCTAGAACTGAAGAAAGATCTGAACGAGCAGTCCTCAAGAAGGACAGGAGAAGAACAGTTCCAAGAATTTCAGTCAGTACCTCACAGATGAAAGAAGAATGACTCAGCTCCGGCCGCCACTGAAGATTAAACCCCAGGCGAGAGTCTGAGGGGCCCAACCCCAGGCACATGCTTGCCACCTCTTGGATAAGAGACTTGAAGGCCAAGGAGTACTCAGATCAACAGGTTAACCAAACACATTAAAGAGGGGACAGAGAGTTCCCCTAAAAGAAAAGCAGAGAGCTGCTACCAAATGAAGGGAATACTAAGTTGGCAAGATGACTAGTGACCATGATAGACAGAAGAGAGCTTGTCCAGGTAACAAGTTGCCAGGGGCAGGGCATCGTGTGTGGAGGAGAGCAAAACATCCTCACCCTAATAATGACATCTGCTACTTAAAATGAACTTGAAACAACTACAGATGCAAAAACCAAGAGCTGGCTGAAGATAAATAGTACAAATATTAATATAAGAAGATAATCACCCCAGAGCAGACTGTGTGGAAAGAGGAAAGAATAGGTCACATCCAATAGGATCAGGCTATTTGGAAACAGTTGGAAAAGAAAACTATAGAACAGACCAAAAAGAGGATGATTTTCTTAAGAATAAATATTTTAAGAGCTACCCTATGACCCAGCAATTGCACTACTGGGTATTTACCCCAAAGATACAAATGTAGTGATCCGAAGGGGTACATGCACCCCGATGTTTATAGCAGCAATGTCCACAATAGCCAAACTGTGGAAAGAGCCAAGATGTCCATCGACAGATGAATGGATAAAGAAGATATGGTGTATATATATATATATATATATATATATATATATATATATATATATATACACACACACACACACACACACACACAATGGAATATTATGCAGCCATCAAAAAACACGAACTCTTGCCATTTGCAACGACATGGATGGAGCTAGAGGGTATTATGCTAAGCGAAATAAGTCAATCAGAGAAAGACAAGTATCATATGATCTCACTGATATGAGGAATTCTTAATCTCAGGAAACAAACTGAGAGTTGCTGGAGTGGTGGGGGGTGGGAGGGATGGGGTGGCTGGGTGATGGACATTGGGGAGGGTATGTGCTATGGTGAATGCTTTGAATTGTGTAAGACTGATGAATCACAGACCTGTACCTCTGAAACAAATAATACATTATAGGTTAAAAAAAAAAAAGAAGATAGTAGGAAGAGAAAAATGAAGGGAGGGAAATCAGAGGGGGAGACGAACCATGAGAGACTATGGACTCTGAGAAACAAACTGAGGGTTTTAGAGGGGAGGGGGGTGGGGGGATGGGTTAGCCTGGTGATGGGTATTAAGGAGGGCATGTATCGAATAGAATACTGGGTGTTATATGCAAACAAGGAATCATGGAACACTACATCAAAAACTAATGATGTATGGTGACTAACATAACATAATAAAATAAAATTTAAAAAAGGAAAAAAAGAATAAATATTTTATCAGTTATTTTGAAAGGAGCAACTTGAGATTTATTCAAGAATACCACCCCAAAAACATATGTCATTGCTGTATAAAATTATGTCCAGGCTACCTATGTAGGAAAATACACATAATTCTCAATTATATGTGAGTTCAGCTACTGTCAACTAATTTCTTTATGGTCTTCACAGAGTCCCTAGTTAAAGAATCCATCCTCTTATTACCAAATATTGATACCTTGACTGGATATCATTCCAGGGAAGATTCTGAGCACCAGAGTAGACAAAAACAGGTAAGCACTGGCACTTAAGAGATGGTATCTCAAGATTTATTTCTCTGTATGTGCACTGTGTGTGCATAAAAACTGAAACGTAGAATTTTAAAAACAAAAATGCTATGTCAAGGTGGTATTTCTCAAACTAGGATCCTACACATCAGCTCTCTGAGATTTTCTTGAGGGAAAGGAAAGAACAGAGTTCCATGAATTAAAGGAAACAGAGCCTAGAAATAGAAGTCTTGTATTAGGAGAACACTAAGGCAGCTCACTGGCCAGGTACTGAGGACCATGGTAAGAAGTGACCGTGAAAGCAAAACAGAAACAAAAAGCTGTGGAACAGCTGGGTGAGGTATCCCATCTGGAAAGTAAACCATCAAAGGAGTGAGTGGTAGTGACCCAGGGCCTACAGGTTGTATCCCTTTGTTCTCAACCATAAGCTTATCTTTCCTTTTCAAGAATAAGTCATTTGGCAATGACATGGATAAATGTCAGAATAATGATGCTGAGTGAAAGAAGCCAGACAAAAAAAGAGTATATGTTGTATAATTCCATTTATATAAGATTCTAGAATATGCAAACTAATCTATAGTGATAGAAAGCAAATCAGTGATTGGGGATGAGAGGGTGGGATGGGTGGAAAGCAGAGGTCTAAATTACAAAAGGATGGGGGAAGATTTTGGTGGTGACGATATGTTCATTTTCTTGATTGTAGTGATGGCTTCACATGTGGTGATGTCAAACACATTCAATCGTACACTTTAAACAGGTACATGTTATTGTATATCAATTAGATCTTGATAAGGCTCTTTAAAAAAAAAAGAATATGTGAGCTTTAATCTATAACAATTTCTCAACCTCAGCACTATTGACATTTTGGGCCAGACTTCTTTGTTGGAGGCTATCATATATCACAAGATGTTTGGCAGCATCCCTGGCCTCTACCCACTATTATGATAATCAAAAATGATTCCAGGCATTGCCAAATGTCCTCTGCTGGGAAGGGAGGAAGGGGAGATACACCCCTAGTTGATAACCACATGCCTCTAAGAATTCGGCAAGGTTGCAAAGGAGGTAAGGGAAGAGACCAACCCCAGGGCCTCGGTGCTGTGGATGGCACAGAGCGGCCAGCAAGCGGGCAGGAGCAGGTGCAGCTGGAGGGCTCGGGGCTCCTGCCCCTAATGCCATGAGATGCCCAAGTCAGTGCTGGAGGAGCTGAGAAGGCTCCGACAACAGCAAAAACTCAAGGGAAAAGTGAGAAGGATGTAAATAACACCTTGAGCTTGTTTATATTGCCCCGAGTACTTTTATGCATATCATCTCATGGGTCTTTACAAGGTGCACGTAAACAGAAGAGGGGCGAATATCGCTCTCCTCATTTTCCAGACCTAGAAGGAGTGTCTGTCCATCAGCCTCTGAGCTCCTAGGTGGCTGAGCACAGTGTTAGGAAAGGACGGTTGGATAACCCTTCACCTAGTCAGAGCTGCGGGATAACAACCTTGCAGGGCTACGAGGAAGGCTTCTGAATCTCTGATGGCCATCCAACAAGTCTCAGGCTGTTACACGGCAGGTGAGGAATTTAGTTGCGAAAGTTTCACTTAAGGAACCCTTTCTGGGGGTGAGTCTTGTCAGACGAAGAATGTATATGATGGAAGGATGTTGAAGAACATCCTTTTCTGGTGCCGAACAATAGGAGGAACTTGCTTTGCTGGGATGACTTAAAGCTACCGACAGAGGCAGGAGGATAAATCCGAGGGCTGAGCCCAGCCCCTCCAGTGCTGTGAGTCTGCGCAGTAAGAGGAGGGGAGAGAATTCAGGAGTGGGGGACGGAAGGTCGTTTGAAGTGAGATTTTAGATTCATCCTCAGCATGTTTAGGAAGGGGCTAGATTTCAGTGCATCCAGCCCCTTCCCCCCTTTTCTTTTCCCTTCACAGATATTGACAGCTTTCCTTCAGAGAAACACTCATTTACATGCAGTGCGAAGGTCACAATGCCTCTCCTTGAACAGAAGAAAGCATTGTTCCCCAGAAGAACTGCAGACCTGTGCAGGAGGTTGAGAGAGATTTGGGGAAAAGGCATTCTTGAACCACATAGGTGATAACCACATATTCCACCCCTCCCGCAGCCCCCAAAGAACCTAAGTTAGTCCTCAGTGCCGGCTGACCACAGCAAGCAGATTCATTCACAGATTCATCACACCAACATCCCAACTGCAACCTAGTTATCAGAATTTAATGACCATCCTGGTGTGTGTTTAAGATGTGATAATATTTTGATGCCCGTGCTTGTGTTTTTGGAGTGCCTTTCTTCTAGAGTTGCTCAAGGAATGTTCTATATGGGCTTTTTAATTTTTTATTACATATCAACAACTTGATGGTGAAATACAAGCAGAATCATCAAGAAGGAAAAATCCCAGACCTTTTCACCATAAAACCTAAACTGATGTCAAGATACAATGGTCTCTCCTTGCATTAATATTGTACAGATATAACTTTTCGTAATTGCAATGAATGTACCCATAGTATTTTAAGGTTTTATTTTAGTTAACATTACAGAATCTAGATTTTTTTTTTTGCATTCCTACCTCATTTACATATTTTTTAAAAGCCATGTGATATTCAGTTTGTTAACATACCAGATTATTTAAACAAAGTGCCATGGTTTGGTCATTCGCATTGTTTTCCATTGAGAGAGAAAAGTCCTAATGAGAATATTGCAGTTATCTCCCAATATTTTACCCATTCATTCATTATGTATTCATTCATTCATGGAGCAAGATGGAACAGAAAGAGGGACAAATCTTGAGTCCTTGGCAGCATCTTACTGCTGTCATACTGACTCTGGGCTGCCTACCACCTAAACCCCTACTTATTTAAGCCACAGCAAAAAGCAGCTAAAAGCAATCCTGATACACCACTGAAACCTCTCTTATGTGCACCCTACCCCTCCTGTCATTGCTCCTATTTCTGAGGGCAAGGTATCCCTCTTGCTATTAGAACTAGCCCTCCACATGCATTCTTGATCCCATCCCCTCCCCTGCCTCCTCTTAGACCATGTTCATGATGGCCTTTCTTATTTGCGTCCTCTATCTCTCCCTCCATTCTGGCTCCTTTTTATGTCTCCTATGCCTGTTAGGATCTCCCTTCCCTTTACCCAGCCCACTCCTAGAGTAACTCTCGCTTCCTCTTCTTCTTTTTGCCACCTGACTTCTTGACAGACTGGCCTTCGCCTACTCATCCTCAGTTTCTTCCCCGCTGGCTGTCACCGCCAAAACTGTGGAACCAGCAGTAAGTCCGCCGACCCCCTAGTTAGCAAGTCCCACAGCCTTTTCAGACCCTATCCTCCTCCAGCTTTCTGCATATGGCTCTTCAGATCACCTTTTCCTTCTTCTTTAAACTTTCTTTAAAAGTATAAATATGTTATGTAGATTTTGGAGAGAATTATTTTAAATGGCTGAAAAAAATGAACATAGAACTACACCCATCTATTTCCTTTTCTTTCCTGGATGTCACTAAAATGTAGTAAGGATTTTTTTTTTTTTTAATACACTCTCTCCACTCTGCCCTGCAAAAAAGGAATCATCCAAAAGATTAAGGGAATGAGAGAAGAAATAGTTTGTGGCAGGGATAAGACTGCTCAGCCCTCGGTCTGTAGGAGTGTAATTGACCAAGGGCCCCACTGCCCGGCTCTGAAACCCACATAAGATCCACAGCTGAGTTTGGGTCCGGGCCCTGCTTCCCCAGGGCTGCTCTCACCTAATGACTGAGCATGGACATTCCCAGGAGACCCGGGACTCCTCCTCAGTCCCCTTTGGCTCAAGGGTTCCTGCCAGTCTTGCTGAACTGCCTCAGACTACACTGTGGTCTAGGTGGCTTCCACCCCGGCTTCTTTCCTTCTCTCCCTCATTGTCATCTCTGGGTGATGCTCTCTCAGCCTTCCATGGCTCCCTCCCCGCTTTCTCTCACACAGGGGATTCCCTAATAAAATCCGTGAGCATTTGGTATCATCTTGGAATCTGCCTCTTGGAAAACTGCAGGTGAAAGATTTCAACAAATATTTGGAAGATAACAAGCAGATGAAGGAGCAGCAGCTGATGTAAGCAGTGTGACCCAAAAGCCAAGCATAAAGGAATGCTGATAAGCATTGAGCCAATTCCACCAGCAGATCTAGAAAGTCTCAGGACTCAGGAGATGCAACTTACTGCAGAAGTTGAGGGGTGGGGGTGGGGGGTACAATGTGGAGCTAAAAACAGCTCTCTTCGTGGAAAGTCTATATCCAGAGAGATTACGCCACCAGATCCTCTCCCTGACCCTGTCCACCCTCCACCATCTAAGCCATGCCAAACTCCTGACCCACAGAAACTGTGTAATAACAAAAATGTGCTGTCTTAGGCAGCTTGGTTTGTGATAATTTATTACACAGCAATAGAGAATTAAAACAGATAGCTATGAAAGTATATTATTTAGAAATGAAGCAAATGCCAGGGTTTTAGATGAGGGAGGAATATGAAAATATTATACTTTTTAATATTAGGTATAGCTTTAAATCTGGATAATTTTAGCAGTTTCTGATGCAAAAAAAATTTTTAAGTAAAACCTTAAACACGTTTTATGACTGTTCAGGTGGTCGTTACTACCTGAGATTGGCTGAAACTGGGAAAGCCAGAGTCTGAGGGAAGGTGAAAGCCAGGAGTGAGAGAGACCAGAGGCTGATGTAAAGTACAGAGTGTAGCATCCTAAGCTCCATAAAGAGCAAGATTTGGAAGGAAGACTTGGAAATCAAACCAGTTAGGAGGGGTTTAGGATGTTTACAGAGCTACCCTGGCCCCCTGAGAACCATGTAACTGCTGAGAACACCAGCTGGTATCTGAGGCTTGCTTTAGACGTCACCAGGCACACGGAGCATGGCCCCGGTTTAGAGGTATGGGACTCGGACAGAAAATGTGTCTGTTCTTCTCTCCTTAAAGGAACATGTTTACATTTTTGGACTTACAATGTAAACATTATTTTATAGTCTCACTTTTTTATTTGACTTATCCAACTTTCCTATGTCCATAAATTAGCCAAATTATTATAAATTACAGCATATTTCATTGATTGAGTGAATCATAATTTCTTTAAATTACTATAATTTTGCTGAATATTTAGGTTCTCTTATAGAAATACTCCTATGTTGAACATCTTCATTCTCATGGCATTTTTATGCTGTTCAAGTATCTTCTTTGGAAAATTCTGTTCTAGAATCCCTGGATGGAGGGGTATGTATGTACATATGCCTGGGTCTAGATGGGAATCACCATATTGCTTCCCAAAAGGCTTAAATCATTTTAAATGCGTGAGCATATCTATTTTACAATTATTTCTCTACCATTTGGTGTTTCCTTTTAGTGACTTTTCTCTTGGCTAATTTGGTAGAAGTCAAGTCCTAAGCAGGATTTTCTTTAGGTTTCCTATCTTTAATTTCAAAGAAGAATAAACTCTTCCTTTGTGTTGACCTACCCTTTATCTTGTTGCTGGCATGGATGGTCTATTCCTTCCATTCTGCCTTCTGCCCAGCTTTCCTGGAACCTGTCTGATGGCTTCCCTGATCCTTCCTCCTCCTCCCTGAGGTAGATATGCCCGGCTGTCCCCCTTCTCTTCCAACATCCTCTCCCTGGATCTCATCTGGAGCACTGTTTCTCCGAGAGTAGATTGGGGTCCCTTCTCAAAAGAAATCACTTGAGACACTTTTTTAAAATGCACATTCCCTGTGATGACACCAAATGTATAGAAACAGAATCTCCCAAAGTTGTGCCCCCCCAAATCAGCTTCTTAAGCAAATTGTCAAAAGTGAGTGTAAGAGTTTGACAACCCCTGGGACACCTGGGGGGCGCAGTTGGTTAAGTGTCTGACTCTTGGTTTCTGCTCAGGTTGTTTCTCAGGGTCGTGAGTTCAAGTCCCGTATCAGGCTCTGTGCTCAGCATGGAGTCTGCTTAAGATTCTCTCTCCCTCTCCTTTTGCCCCTCCCCCACCCTCTGAAATAAATCTTTAAAAAAAAAAAAAGAGTTTGACAACCACTGATGTGGAACCCGCAAATGTGATTCCCCCCCCCCCCCGCTTTCAGTTTCCCTTGAGTGGCCCCAGGACAGTTAAGCTGCCTCCCGGGTCCCTCCAGCCAGCTGTCCCTCAAACCCCACGCACCATCTTCCAGAGCTCTCGCAGTAGCCGCTGATCCCCTTTTGCTGAAATCCGTTCTTCCAGTCTGTCAGCCTCACGAGCACAATTCAGTACTGACAGCTCCTTCCAAACTAGTCTTTGGAGGAGATTCCCTTTCTGATACAGGCCTTGCAGGCCCTAGGGTAATGACTGACCTCTCTGTCTGCATGCCACATGATGTCCAGAAAGCATAATTCAGTGTGACAGATATTATCAGACAGATATTAGCAGCTGCAGGCTGACAGACGTGCGTCTCTAATGGAGCCCTACCAAGTCTCAGCGGGCCAGAGAGCCCCACACTGTGCACCCCCGGGGGGCAGGATGAATGCAGGAAGGAAAGAGAAGAGGGCTGCTGCCTCCACTTAAAGCAGCCAGGAGGTTTTTTTTTTCACCCTCCAGGCCCCCATCTCCATGTTCTGAATGCATCTGAGGGCAAAGCCTACAGACGGATCCTGGCAGAGCTCTGATGGGAGGAAGATTCCTATGGAAACTCCCTCCCCTCAACAAGCTGCATCTACCTCCTAAACTCTACACTTCTACACACCCTGGGTCTTCACACCACCCTGCGCCTTCAGAAATTATTCTGGAAGTAAATAAGTCAGATGAAGATATAATCAAATCAATGTGCTCCCTCCCTGTGCTGTATTTTCACTTTTAAAACGGAGAGAGGGATATACTGATAACTTTGGGATTTATAGACCTTGAGTATCCACATGAAAGAACGGAGGGAGAAGAAGACAGATAAGGGCAATCTCTCCTCTCACCACCAAATTCACACATTATATCCATGCAAAGGTAGGTTCTGGCTTCCAGTTCAGTTGAAGGGGTTCTTTGCCATAAAAGTCAGACACCTGAAAATTTGTGAATAAATCAGCTGTCTCAAGGTGTATTCCCAAATCAGTATTCTCAAAGTGTGTCCTGAAGAAACATCTATCCTCCACGTATACTCTATAGCCCTCTTAGAGATTCAGAATGTGTGTTAAAAGTTCTGAGAAATCGTCTAGTACAAAATTTTAACTTTTTTAACCCAGTTTTTCCCAAATTTCTTCAGCTTTGACAACTTTTCCCTAAATACTGCCAATTAGCATGGTGGGCAACCAGTATCCTGTGGCATACACTTCGATAAAGTCTACATCCATTTTTTTAAAAATCAAATCCTGTTTCATTGTTGATTTATTTCATCATTTCAGAAAGTTTTGTCTCTCTCCTCCTGTTGGCTCTACCTAATTTGATTTCTACACCAAGGTCACAAGTTTACTAGGAGGCCCTCTCTAAAATGGAAAGAAAATGCTTGGTGAATTATTTAGCAAAGTGCCACTTCTCTAAAAAGAAGAAGAATGTGGCTCTATGCCACTACCTCTTTGTTCACTCATTCATCATTCATTCATTTGCTCATTCACCCCCTCCACCAGTTTAATCCCAGAAGCACGTCGATAAATACTATCGATGCAAAGGAGAAAAAATCCACTGTGTTTGCGATGAGTCCTGTAACGGAGGTAAGAATAGAAAAACCCTATTTCTTCCCTATCTGAGAGCAGGTAGGGGAAGTAGTGGGTCAAAGAAAGGTCACAGACAGTAGAGATAGTAGAGGTTAGAAATTTTGGTGGCAAGTGAAACTCAACTCCAACGAGCTTAATTAAGCAAAAGAGGAAATGTATTGGCTCATTACTTGGGAAGTCCAAGGGAGGTGCTGGCCTCAGACGGTTTGCCCCCAACGGTCTCTCATCTCTGTTTTTCTCTCTGTAGCTTTAGTCACTGTCAGAGCAGATGGGCTTTTTTCATGAGACAAGGACAGCAACCGCCAATTCATTCACATCCTCGGGCAACATCATGACCAGAAAGTGTGTCAGCTTTAGAGAGGGAGTCTCAGGCCCCAGGAAGGTCTCACCCTCCACTCCCAGACCTACCCCCAGGACCAGGGCCCAGACGCCCATCAGCCTGCAGCTTCTAGTTAGTTCCTCCTAAGGCCACAGAAGCCCCAGAGCAGCGCTGGAGGTGGGCACAGCTGATCACATCTCTGATTCACACCATGTAGACAGTGAAATGGAGAACAAAATTCCCAAGCAAGCTACAAGAGGTGTTGCACAAAATTTCTGAGTGTAACTTGCAGGGGTCACCTTTCTTGTTTTGTTTGGTTTTGTTCCAGGTGGCAAGGTGAGAAGCTCACAGGGGTAACTGTATTTTTCTTTCCTTACACATTTTTCTTTCCTCTGCCCTACATTCACCTTTTCTTCTGAGGGACAGGTAAAACTACTGTTTTCAAGAGGAACAAATATCTGTTACGGTACTAACAGGACATATGTTCAAGAATCAGAAAATTTGCCTATTCTACTTGAGGTTTTTTTTTTATTATTATTTTGCTGACTTCCTCCAACTCCAATGTCTTAGTATGACATAAAGTGCTACTGAGTTCTGATCTAGTCAGGCATAAAGAAGAATAGGATTCCCCTCTAAAAAAAAAAAAGAAAAAGAAAGAAAAGAAAAATAGGATCCATAATCTTGTGAAATTGTTCACTCCCCCCACTGACAAATTAAAATAAATTTAAATTTAAAAATTAAAATAAACTGATTGCTATTTTTAAAAAAATGCCTCAGCATTACAACCAATTGAGCAATTTTACACAAATGCACACTACTATTTGTATACTTGTGCTTACATATGCCATGTTTCTTTAACAGTGCACCAAAATTCTTAGGCTTCATTCAGAGTCCTTAGTAAGGATTCTTGAGCCTTGTCTTCCTGAGGTAAATTTAATTCTAAAATTTCCATTTTAGTGTTTCACCAATTATGCTCTGAGTACCTCATGAATCATAATTACATGGGGAGCTTGTTAAAACGCAGACTCCTTAGGGCCACCTGAGTGGCTCACTCAGTTAAGTTTCTGACTCTTGCTTTCAGCTCAGGTCATGATCTCATGGGTCGAAGGACTGAGCCCAGCCTCCAGCTCCCTGCTCAGTGGGGAGTCTGCCTGATATTCTCTCTCTCTCCCTCTGCCCCTCCACCACCACCACCCCCACTCATGCTCTCTCTCTCTCTCTCTCAAATAAATAAATCTTTAAAAAATAAAATAAAATGCAGACTCCTGGGGGCACCTCTGTGACTCAGTCAATTAGGCAACCGACTTTGGATTTTTGCTCAGGTCATGATCTCAGGGTTGTGAAACTGAGCCCCTAGTTGGGCTCCATGATAAGTGTGGAGCCTGCTCAAGGTTCTCTCTCTCTCTCTCCCTCCCTCTCCCTCCCTCTCCCTCCCTCTCCCTCTGCCCCACCCCCCTTAAAAATGCAGACTCCTAGGCCCCACTCCATACCAGCTGAATCAGAATTTCTCTGGGGACAGTGTCCCAGGAGTCTTTGTCTTTAAAATTTCCCAAATGATACTTTGCATCCTAAAATATAAGAAGCCCTGCTCTAGAATTTGGGAGAGTTTTATTAGGATTTCTGAGTTGTGGTATCAGATATTTCTGTATCTCTAAGGCAGGATAAACTTCTTGTGAATTCCATGAACTTTAGTTTGTCAGTAAAATATAATAGCAATCCCCATGGGTCATGCTCTTTTGAAGTTCTGTGACAAAAGTAACTATAAGCATAGTTATAGTACACAGAATCCCTTCAGATTTAAAAATATCTCATCTAAATAGGTCACATATTAATGAGTAGGAGAGGTAAATTCCATTGTAACAAACTTTTGTGATTATAACAAACAATTCAATGTAATTTTGTTAAAATAGGTACATAGGTACATTGCAAGAACCGACACAATAATTAAAATCCAACTGACACAATAATTAAAATCCAACTGAAATTAATTTCAGTTAGATAGAAAAATTTTATGAAAACTCATTAAGGTTGTGAATTCTCCTCGAAATGAACAACTTACCCTCTTCATAAACAGGATTTTACTTTCAATCCAAGACAAGCAATAAGAAGTCAATGTACACAGTCTGACTCTTTCCACCACTAATACTGTCCACAAAGACCTTGCATTTTAGAGCTAGAAGAGCCTTAGGGATTGTGAACTCCAACCCCTCCTCTTAGATGAAGAAACCAAAGACCAAGTCACACAGCTGATGACAGAACAGGAAAAAAAAAAAAAAATCCAGATGCCCTGATGGCCCAGTCCTTCTCCTATTAGAGTATAAGTAGCCCCCAAGGATACCCAAGCACAGAATCAAATGGTTCTTCAGGGGCAAGTGGAAGCAACCATTCTTTTTACATAACAGATATGCTGTGAAGGAAAAAGAAAAAGCCACATGAAATGTAAGATTTGAAATAAATACCACTCAGCCACCGTGAGTTATTCCTTCTCTCCTACAATTCAAGCTACATGGTGGAAAGATTTGAAAACCCCAGTGCTACTCCAACTTCCCTACCAAAATTTGACAAATTAGAAGAGGAGAGAATATGTGACCCCAAAGTAGTCATGAGTAATTACCTGATACCTATCCAGATTGATCCAGTGTGGTGGAGAATAAATCAAGCAAGGCTGTTAAGTTCTTCTCAGATGATTTACTAAACATATGCTAGAGGTCTGCACTTGGGTTTCACTTATTCATTCTGTTATTCAATAGATATAGACTGAGCACCTACTAGAAGCTAGAAGCTATGACATGTTCAAGCAATGTTAAGATCAATAGACGGGGGAAGGAAAACTAAAGCCATCATTACAATGTGTTACATTACAGACTATAGAATCAGGTGTCACAGGCACAAACTCAGCTAGGTTGTGTCAAAGATGGTGTTACAGTGAAAATGACATTGAGCTCAGTCTTCAAGGAAAACCAGGAGTTTAACTAATGGGATATGGGAAAGGAATAAAAAAAATCATTCCAGGTAAATGAATAGCATATGCAGGGGCACATGGGTGGCTCAGTCGTTAAGCATCTGCTTTCAGCTCAGGTCAGGATCCCAGGTCGAGCACCTAATCACATCGCATCACTTTGGGCTCCCTGCCCTGCGGGAGGCCTGCTTCTCCCTCTCCCACTCCCCCTGCTTGTGTTCCCTCTCTCACTGTCTCTCTCTCTGTCAAATAAATAAATAAAATCTTTTTAAAAAATTTAAAAATGAATAGCATATGCAGAAGTATGAAAGGGTGAGATCAACTAAGCAGTTGGAGAGAGGGATCCTAAAAAGAAAGACAGTATTATAGGCATAAGCTTTGTTTTTCGTGCTATCTAGCATAATGTGGGGAAAGCCATTTTTTTAATAATAATTTTTAAAAATCTACCTTCCTTGGGCAAAAAAACTCACAAGCGACTACATACTCGTGACTGAGTCAGTCTGACTTGAGAAAAAGAAAGAAAGAAATCTGTTCTTTCACTTCCTGTCTGTAGAGTCTTAGACGCCTTCTAGGCTCTCAAAGTCCACCTCTTCCAGCAAGACTTCCAGGATTTCCAGAGTCCAAACAGAGTCATTGTAAAGGCGGAAGGAAAAGCGTTTTAATGATGAAACTGAATAGGGGAAATTATGCGTTCCCATAGTTAACCATAAAATTGTCTCCTTTCTAAATCCTTCATATGCAGATCACAGAGTGATTTTTTGCACTGGTAAGATAAAGTGGGTGATGGATGTAAGTTCAAACAGGTTTCCACTGCTTAAGAACTGTGTGATGTCAGGGAAGTCACGTAACCTCTCCCGACATCATTTTTCTTGCTGCAAACGCCTGGGGAGTTTGTTGTAAAGTTTAGACATGACTGGCAGGAGGGCACCTGTCACAGGGTCTAGCCTGTAAGGGGCCTCTCCTTGGGGCAGTTGCTGTACATTATCATCACTCTTTCATTCATTCAACAAATCTTTATTAAAGACTTAACATGTAGAAGCCGGGGATAGAAAAATAAATCTGAACTGGATTTTGCTCTCCAGGACGTCACAATCCATAGTGGAGATAGAGAACAGACTCAAATAGCTATACTATAAGGGAAAAAAGTGGTTACTACCAAGAAAAATACAGAGAAATTACTTGCGAAGTTGAGAGAACAGAGATTACTTGTGGGGAGGGAGTTGGTGGGGGAGAAGGAGAAAGGTTTTAGGGCTGAGAACCAAGGAGAGGAAAAGCATCGGCGCAGGGTAGAGTAATTCGTCTGCTCCTCTCACAGATGAAATAAGAGAATTCTCGTTCCTGGAAGCGACAAATCTCACTCAACTTCACACTCGGTTGCAGCAGGGCCTGGGTGAGAATTCAGAACTCCCCAGCCCTCGCCCGAAGCATTCACCATTAACCACACTCCCCTTCCTATAACTGGAGGGCAGGCCAGGGAAAGCCGCAGAAAGGAGGGGGGGGGGTCGCTGGCCACTACCCCAGGTCGGGGCACAACGGTCTCAGCAGCCGAGGGCGGCGGGCGGGCGCGGGAGAGGGGGTGGGCAGACCAAGGGGCGGGGAGAGGGGCGCGGGCGGCACTCCGGGGCTGGCCAGGGCACCCGCGCGGCCGCCAGAGCCCGCGCTCACGCTCGCCTGCCATGGGGCGGCGGGTGCCGGCCCTGCGGCCGCTGCTGGCGCTGCTGCTGCTGCTGCCGCGGGCGCTTCCCGGGGCGCACTGCCCGGAGCCCTGCCGCTGCCCGCCCGACGGCGCCCTGCGCTGCCCCGGCCCGCGGGCCGGCCTCACCCGACTGTGAGTACGCGGCGCCCCGCCCCGGCACCCTCGCTCGCTCCGGGCCACCTTGTCTCCCTGCTCTTTGGCCCCCTTTACCTGGAAGCTTGGAGAAGACGGCTTCGCCCTATCAAATTCCACCACCTTTTAAAGTGGTGAGAAGGCAAAGCTTGGGGACTGTCTTTGCCATCCCGCGCCGCGCCTTGGGTGGAGGCCCCGCCTGCGGGCGCACCCTGCAGCCCCTGGCGACCCCAGGCCCGCGATTTCCCCCGTCGGGGCTGTGGCAAGGGGCGTGGAATTGCCCACAAGCCACGGGGTAAGGCCTGCTCCCTGCTGCTGCTGGAAGGGGAGCGGGCGTGATGCTTCTCAATCAGCAGCTGTCTCCGTCTTTGACCCTTGCGCCAGCCAGCGCGGTGAAGGTTACTGTGGCCTCTGGCACCCTGCGCTCCTCTAGGCATGGGTTGGCGCGCCCTATGGCAAGGGGTGACCTAGTCACTCAACCGGGATTGCTGGCTGGCCGCCTCTCCCAACCAGTGCCCAGGCGCACCTTAGTAAGCTTATGAGCCACTGCTCTGCCCCTTCCCGGACGCACTTGAAGTTCTATCCGGTTGTCTGATCAAGGTGTGCCTTCTGTCACACCTCCCACACACCACCCAGGCCTCCCGTTTACAGAGGTGACTAAAAGAAGTGCATACATCAGCAAGCAGGTGGAGGAAGTTGTTTACTGACGTGATGGGGTGGAGAGACGAAGGGCCTTTGGTGGAAGTGTATCAGTGTCAACCTGGTCTCTTCTCTGCGATTTAGAAAAAGGCACCACACAGTGGGGCGCCTGGGTGGCTCAGTCAGTCCAACGTCTGCCTTCCGCTCAGGTCATGATCTCAGGGTCCTGGGATCAAGCCCTGCATCCGGCTCCATGTGGAAGGGGGCGGTGTCTGGTTCTCCCTCTCCCTCTGCCCCTCCCCCTGCTTGTTCTCTCTCTCTCTCTCTCTCTCTCTCTCTCTCTCTCTCTCTCTCCCCCTCTCTCTCTTTCCCTATCTCTCATGAATAAATAAAATCTTTAACAAAAAAAGAAAAGAAAAAGGTACCACACATTATATGATTCTATTTACATGAAATGTCCAGATAGAAAGCAGATTAGTAGCTGCCGGGTAGGGGTGAAGGCCCAGTGACTGCTAATGGCTGTGGCTTCTGGGGATAACAAAAGTTGCTTAAAAGTAGATTGTGGTGATGATTGCACAACTCCACAGACATACTAAAAACCATTCTGTACACTTTAAATGGGTGAATATTACAGCATATAAATTATATCTCAATAAAGTTGTTAAAAGAAAAGAAAGAAAAGTACTGTAAAAGTATCCAAAAGGCACTAGGCTGGTGGGGGCTGTGGTTATATTCTAACCATTGGCAGTGATGAAATTCCATTCTTGGGGAGGAAAGAGGCAATCCCCCATGTCTCCTTGGGCCCCAGCAGTCAGTCAAGAGTCCACTTTATGAAGGGAGTTCCCCTTCCTCCTGAGGAGCTGAGCCTCTCCCCTCAAAAAGTTAGTGGCCGATGATCATGGGGCACCGGGGTGGCTCAATCGGTTAAGCATCCCACTCTTGATTTTGGCTCAAGTCATGATCTCAGGGTTGAGAGAGCCAGCCCCACATCGGCCTCCAGTACTGGGTATGGAGCCTGCTTAAGATTCTCTCTCTCCCTCGGGGCGCCTGGGTGGCTCAGTCGGTTAAGCATCTGCCTTCGGCTCAGGTCATGATCCCAGCGTCCTGGGATCGAGCCCCACATCGGGCTCCTTGTTCAGCGGGGAGCCGGTCTCCCTCCCTCTGCCTGCTGCTCCCCCTGCTTGTGCTCGCTATCTCTCATTCTCGCTCTCTGACAAATATATAAAATCTTAAAGAGAGAGAGATTCAAAAGAAAGAAAGAAAGAAAGTTAGTGGCCTTCAGGCAATGTTTGCAGTTGAGGGATACAGTTTAAAGATTAAGGGGTTTATATTAATTAGTTTCCATTAATTATCTTGTCAGCTCAATTCCCTGAAGGTGAGGACCATGCTGAGACAATTGGTTTCAATCAATCAACAAATTCATGGAAGCTGCCTCCCAAGTCCCAGCCCTTGTCCTTCCCTGACAAACCTCCCGTCTTGCTCTTATGAATGATTGTACCACTAACAGCCTTTCTCACTCGCCCAGTACTTTCATACAGACTGCAAGAAACTGAGGTCCAAAGAATTGGAATAACCTGACCAAGGTCCCCTTTTGCTATTGAGTAGCAAAGACTGTTAATTGTGTTTTTATATTTGCTTGTCTTTGTAAGAAAAGTACCCTTTCCTAAATTCATGCACACACGCACACGCACACACTATCCTGACATCCACACTAAGAGCATCTTCTAGACATGTAGACACCTTAGGTCAGCAAGCATGCTGCCCCTCACAAGGTCAGGCTTCCTGAACATCAAGTAATCCTCCTTTAGGCGAGAACCCTATGGGCACGATAAAGTGACCTCAACATCCATCCATATACCAAGAGAAATACATAAGAAGGGATAGAAGGGTAGTTACTTTAAGGCAATGTTACTCAAAGTGTGGTCCTAGACCAGCACCATTAACATCACCTGGGAAATGTTAGAAAAGTGCACTCTTGAGCCCACCCCCAATCTACTGAATCAGAAACTCTGAGGATGTGGTACAACAGCTGGTGTTTTAACAAGCTCCCCAAGTGGTTCTGATGCATGCTAAAGTTTGAGAACCAAGATATTACTCTCCATGAAGGATATAATCTTGTGGAAAGCAAGAGTATGCTTTCAAATTCCTTTGCCATATACTTTCCTTCCTCATGCCCCCCCCAACACACACACACATACAAAATACCTATTTATTGCAAAAGGCAGCTATGATCAAATTAAAAGCCCAAACTCTGATACATACGGAGAATATGCAGGATTGAGAAAAGGTTTTGTTCGTTTTTGTCTTCAAAGAGGAATAAGGGAAGGAATGCATGGAGGACAGACTGAAGATAGGAGGGCCGGGGGAGAATATATTTAAGGGAGTAAGATCTCTGTGAGAGTGGGAGAAGAGTATCATCTCAGATCACAGGGGAAGGGTTAATCTGAGAGAGGATGCTTCTGAGTCCTGGGGGGATGGATAAAGGTATAACTTCGCATTGAGGCAGAAGACAGGAAAAGTGAACAGCTTCATACTGAAATCCTCTTTCCTTGACGATGAATGAATGAAATGGTAAACTAATTACAAGATAGGAAAAAAATGTTATGAATAACAAATTATCAGGGGGTTGCCACAAAAAAAAAGCTGAAATTATGAAAGAAGGCAACCAGAAGAAGAGAGATAGAGTCTTACGAAGTCACGCACAGGGTCTGACTCTGCAGAAAGAAGGGCAGCACTCTTGTTTCTGGGGGTTGGAGGAGCCAAGTATTATTGCACAACATTTTAGAATTCATCATTGCCTCTCAGTAGGTGCTAGCTTGTATTTTAATCTTCCAGGCCTTGGAGGTCTGCCTTGTAAGACTTCCATCTAAAGTCCATTATTTGGTTTAAAGGGGGGAAAAAAGGAATATGGATTACGATTGTTTGTCATTGACAAGCCTACTGTTTGCAAATTTTGAAAATGGCACTGTTCAATCATTTATATCTTTCTACCTCTTCCATGTTTTATTAAAAACTTAGGTATTTAAAATCTAAAATGTGATACAAAAAATAACCTCCCACATGTTCATTCATTCTAATGGGGGGGAGTAAAAGAAAAAAATTGATTTAAAACATTTCCTTTTCCTTTTCTTATTAGTTTCAGACAACTGGAAGGAGAGGGGAAAAAAATGTTTTTCACCTTGCCATGGTTATATTAAGATCTTTGTCTCTATGACAACAGAAAGGTTGATCTTCTTGATATGGAAATAGCTTCTGAAAAATCTGTTAGTTAGAAAATGCTAATAATAATAATGGCAATTTATTTTTTGCATGTCGTGCCTACTGAACAGAGATTAAACTTTAAACTTTATTATAAGACACAATCCAAAGTCTTTGGAAGGATAAAATGTGCTGTATCTATCAATCCAATGTTACAGGAAGATGTTAGTCTCCTGACATCTTTCCTGAATGTATTTCTCCTTCTCATACCTTCTGTGAAAATCAGGTCCAGAACAGCATTCAATGCTGTAGAGGGATGTACAGGTGAAGGGCATGGTTCCAGTCCTCGAGGAGTCCACAATCTAGATAGAAACACACACAAGAGAGTGGTGTGGCCAAGGAGAGAGGCAACAAGGGTCTAGGAATTCAGAGAACAAAGCAATTACTATGGACTGAAATCTCCAAGGGAAGACTTCACGTGCAAAGGGTTATGGGGCTGAACCTTGAAAGAGAGAAAGGAAGAAGAGTCCCAGTGGAAGAACACCAGGTTAGAGTAGATTCAGATTCCTTGCTGAGAAGCAAAGAATAAGCTGAATGGATTTGAGCTTTTTAAGTCTCTCCTAGGCTCTTAGGGGAATTTTTTTAAAGGAAAATATAAAATCGTCAGAAACATTTGCTTACATTACCCAGAGGGTTGTGCAAAAACAAAATTTTTTTAAAATCCTAATATATAGTTCTTAATTAATAAATTTTCAATCAGAGTCATTCTTGGACAACTGATTATAAAGACATTAAGTAAAAATCATGACTTGGAGTCACTTCCCCATGAAGTTTTCTCCTATGTCTCCTCCCTCCCATACAGGCATCCTTTGATACCCTGTACTTACCTGTATTTTTGCACATACCCTGCCATAATGTAACCATTTATTCAAAATAAGCCTCTTCTAAGATGTGGTATATATATATACAATGGAATATTATGAAGCCATCAAAAGGAATGAGATCTTGCCGTTTGCAATGACGTGGATGGAACTGGAGGGTATTATGTTGAGTGAAATAAGTCAAAAAGAGAAAGACATGTATCATATGGTCTCACTGATATGAGGAATTCTTAATCACAAGAAACAAACTGAGGGTTGCTGGAGTGGGGGGTGGGGTGGGAGGGATGGGGTGACTGGGTGATAGACACTGGGGAGGGTATGTGCTCTGGTAAGCGCTGTGAATTGTGCAAGACTGTTGAATCTCAGATCTGTACCTCTGAAACAAATAATGCAGTATATGTTAAGAAAAAAAAAAAAAGAAGAAGAAGAGGGTAGCGGGAGGGGAAGAGTGAAGCGGGGGAAATCGGAGGGGTAGACGAACCATGAGAGACGGTGGACTCTGAAAAACAAATGGGGTTCTAGAGGGAGGGGGGTGGGAGGATGGGTTAGCCTGGTGGTGGGTATTGAGGAGGGCACGTTCTGCATGGAGCACTGGGTGTTGTGCACAAACAATGAATCACGGAACACTTCATCTAAAATTAATGATGTAATGTATGGGGATTAACATAAGAATAAAAAAAATTAAAAAATTTAAAAGTAAAAAAAAAATAAAGAATAAAATTCATTAAGGAAAAGAAAAAACAAAATAAGCCTCTTCTGCTAGAGCAGGGTTTCTCAACCTCAGCACAACTGACATTTAGAGCCAAATAATTGTTTATTGTGGAGGGCTGTTTTGTACATATAAGATGTTTAGCAGCATCCCTGACCTCCACCTACTAGATGCCAGTCATACTGCCCTCCCAAATTATGACAACCAAAAATGGCTCTAGACATTTGCCCAATGCCCCATTGGGGGCAAGATCCACCCCCACCCTTGGTTTTGAATCACTGTGCTAAAGTAAGAACCACAACCACTTGAAGAGATCCTATTCCACTTAGGAATCCCTGAATTTTATGGGTATTATGATTCACATTCAGCACACATTCAACACACATTCAAGTGGTTATTGAACTATTATGATTATCAAACTGAGTAAACAGCTGAATAGGAACAATGAACCAATGCAAAAAAAAAAAATGTATATTAGTTATCATGTACTGCACCTAAACATCATTTTAAAAATCTCCATCCTACAGGATAGGGAGATGAGGAGGTGCTGTGGGTCATGGAGGGAGTTCTTTGTGTTGTGTCAACGTCTAGGTTCTAGATTTCACAGACCTCCAGTATATCCTCTGAACGGGCATAGTAAACGTATCAGCTTCAAAGAAGCAAGACTATATGAGTATATCCCATCCAAACTGCTTTGATTTTTGTTATTTGTTTACTTTAACTCACTTATTAGAGAAAAATCAATCCTCAGCCCAGGATCCATTAAAACCAACCAAAACAATCCCCTAGGAGCCCAGATTGAGACCAATGGGTTCCCAGTCCAGGGTGCAAGGTAAGAGTTTACAAGACATGGAGAAGCCTACCAAGTTCTTGCAAGTACAACAGCTTGGCCCTGCCCTCAGCTTCCATGCAGCTGGGCCTGACCCAGAAAAAAAAAAAAAAATCTCCGAATTCATAAAACTCATGCCCCAGCTCCTAACACCACCGCCCCCACACACCCAACGAAAGCAAAGGCCCAAGGTAGAGGTTGATCTTGAACTTCTGACTCAAGTCTCCCAGCCACACCTTTAAGGCAATTCTTAAACCTGGCTGTGCCTATAAACAGACTCCATGGGGGAAGCTTTGCAAGGACCAGATTTTATTAGTTTAAAAATCATCCTTTTGGGGACAGTGAATGATGGCCCCTAGCAGAACACTAAAAAGGCAAGCAACAGAGTTCCCAAAATCTCAGTGGAAGTGTAGAGCCAAAAAGGTTCACACACCAATTCCTTTGGCATAGGACCCAGCTCCCCCCTTGGAGAGCAACAAGTCCTTGGGGTTTTTTCCTGCCTTGTTCTTTTTTATTTCAAAAGCAGTAAGTCAGATTAATTCAGGGCTCGAGTTCTTCTCCTTTACCCCCCTCTATCTTCTTCCCAAGCCTCTCAGTTTGGCTTCTTTTCACGTCTTGAAATGAGACACAAAAGCCTTTCTTCCAAAATGTAATCTATCAGAGTGGCTGCACCAGATGGTGTCTTGGCAGTGTGTAACTATAATCTTACATATGGAACTTTAAAGTCAGGTGAGTCATGGTGGTGGAGAGAGACCCTGCTGCTCACTTCCAGACCCAAGGGGGCTGGCTCCACAGAAGCATATGTATTCTGTTCTGGGAGCTTCCCTTGGTGTGCGAAAAATCATATTTAATGCAGATTTTAGCAAATTTCTCACCAGCTCTTTTTTTAAGAGGAGAATTAAAATAATCCCACCTCACCCACCAGGCAGGTGGGCTCTCTGAATTGGTGGGCAGCTTCTAACAGCTTCTCTCCATGGGCTTCATTTCCTCCCAGCTTCTGCCTCACAGGGAGAGGACATCCCCTCCCAGTCAGCAAACCACTCACAGCTGTGCACTGTGTGGTCCTGAGCCACAGCTCTTTAATGCCACCTGAGCCAAATTCAGAAAAGCCCAATTTATAAGTAAAACTCAACTTTCAGAATGAAGAGGTTTTTTTGGTTCCCCCCACCCCCCGCTGCTGTGACATTTGTCCTTGGCTCTGATGAAATGAGGTGACCCCTGGGTTCCTAATTCTACTTAAGGAGCCGCAACAGACAAGATTTCTGAGCCCACAGGAGTAGGGCTGCTCTGGTATGACAAGGTAGGGGCCAAGGCAGCCTTCCAAGTATCTGAATTGATCAACAGGACAAAGACTGGGCAGATCCGAGTTCTAGCACAAGGTCTCCCTCCCCTAACTTGCACCATGGGTTCGGGCCAGTGATAAAACCGCTGTACCGTCTATAAAAGGGGCAGGATGGTCCCTGCCCCTGAGGGGGGCTGACTGTAGTGAAGATAAACGAGCCAAGCTGGCAGAGCCAAAAGTACCGGGAAATAAAGGTTTCACATAACTACAAAGTGTGATTGTAACAATCTGATGGTACAGAGAAGACTGCAAACCCACAGCTGGGGTATGAGGTTGAACAGAAAATACCTCTCATCCAAGGGGCAAGCCTGGTGGAATAGTTTTGTTCCTGAGAGGTGTTAATTAGAGGAAAATGACCCACTAGGTCTTCTCAAACTGGAGGGTGAATAAGTTAGAATCTCAAAATAGCAGAGCTCATTATTGCCTGGAGTCTGATATGCTAGTCTTTTCAGTCCAGGCTGAGCTGCCTTTCAAACATGCCACCTAACACCTGATTAGAGGCTGTTTTCTATTGTTCAACTGGATTAATCCTGTGTATCCAGCTAGAGCATCTGATCTATTCTGGGTCCTTACTTTTCCCCATTCCCTATCCCAAGGCTCAGGCTGACACACAGAAGACCTTCAGGGCAGACCTGTAGACCATCTGGGAACTACATACTGAAGCATACAGGACAATGTGCAGAATCTGTAGACACTGTCCCTGCCCTCCAAGAGCTTCTAGTCTTCAGCCATAGGAGAGAGAGATGACTGCAGAGAAATGCAGAAGGTGGGGAAGGTTATAAACCCAGTCTGGTAGGAGTTCAGAAAAGGGGGCCAGCCCTTCTAGTCTGAGTAATGAAGAAACCTCAGTGGAGGCATCGCTTGAGTTGTAGTTCTCTGATCCTCCCTCTCTACGGGGGGCAGCCAGACCAGTGTGGTCCTCCCAAAAGCTCAGTCCTGCTCTCTGACACCAGCTTGGAGAGGCCACCGGGGAATCACTATTCAGAGCCTTCTGCTCTCTCACTGACTACCACACCCCTCGCTATGGATCCTCAATGGAACAGAGCATTACTTCCCCCAGGAAAGGTCGGCGGGGCTCTGGTTAAGGCTTTTCTTATTTGTAAGCACCGGAAATCAACTCTGACAAATTTAATCATCAGAGGTCAACTTGATAGACGAATAAGAAGGAAGGTAGAAGGATGTGGGCAAGATCCAGGAAGCATTTGGCATTTTCGCAGCAAGAGATCAGTTCCCATTTCTCTGGATTCCACCTTTACAATGAGTCAGCTCCACAGAGTCCTTTCTACTACAAGTCTGAAATCCCCGAGAGAGAGAGAGAGAGAGAGAGAGAGAGAGAGAATCTGACTGCCTCAGGCCCCACCCCCAAGGCAAGAGCATAGGCTCACAATCAATGAAATGCTCCCACAATGAGATGCTTCTAAAGAAGGGGCATTTTTGAGCAAGACAGCCACACAAACTGGTGTCCACCAGAGCTGAGGAGTTAATGAAAAGTGAAGGCACACATGCCAATAATTTCAGGCATTTTTTTTTTAAGATTTTATTTATTTGAGAGAGAGAGAGCGAACATGAGCGGGGTGAGGGCAGAGGGAGAAGCAGACTCCCTACTGAGCAGGGAGCCCGATGCAGGATTTGATCCCAGGACCCTGACCCGAGCCGAAGGAAGACGCTTAACCAATTGAGCCACCCAGGTGCCCCATTTCACTCACTTTAAATCCATCCTCAGATTAATTAAAAGTATGTAGTATATCAGTTGCAACCAGCTTTTACAGGCTCACTTAAAAAAAAAAAAAGGTTTGTAAGTGTCTGGAACTGGAGCTTGCAATGAAAGAGTTTCCTGAAGCATATCTTCAGTGTCACTGTCCTGACAACATAATATTCTCCGCTTCTAAAAAATACTTTTGAGAAATGATTATAGATGATGCAGATGTTCCCTGAGGAGAATTCAACATGTAGTTTTATTTACCAGAGTTATTCTTGTCATGTTATATTATTGCTAGAAGAATTCAGTTTAGGGGGTAAAGATTGGGTTATTTTGCTTTGTGTCTTTAGAAAACTTTAAATGGGTTTTGAGTGAGGGCTTAGATGTGTTACTGTATTCCTCAGAGGCTTTATATTTTTAATTTAGTTGTTGCACAAATGACTTGGAAAATCCATTATCCAGTGGATCTTCTTGAAAATTTTGGTTCACGGTATAATTCATAAGCTCCTCACAGCTTCTTGGGTGCTCTGGAAAGTCTGTCTTGGAGGAGAGTCACCCAAATTGCACTTCCCCATGGGAGGGTTCCAACTGACTGAACTTTTTAAAGTCGGTGAGCAAATGAGAGCTCTGCAGAGTGGTTCTCTAGGATTGTAATGTTTAATGGAAAATTGTTCTTTATCATTTCTTAAAAGGGCTATCAGGTGACACCTGTAAGAGATAACTGAGCCCAAAAGAAAGGTACCAAGTGGGTGTATTTACCCTCCCTCTCGGTTGTCGTATCTATAATCAGTAGAAAGTTAAGAGTCAGGAACAAGTCACAGATATTTTATAGATTAAAGCATGACTCATGACAAATAGAAGAGTCCATCCCAACGTTCTGAACCCATCAGCCCCCACCCTCACCAAGCCCCCCCCCCTTGACAAGGAAGTTAGAGTTGACACTAGAAGTAGCTGGGGTAGCTTGAATCCTTCACAGTAAGCAGCTGTGAGTCAGAAGTACTTACTGTGCTCTTATCTTGTGTTAGATGCTGTATTAGTATTATATAAACATTTCCTTATTTAATCTCAAAAATCGCTGGGGTAGTTAGTATCATCAGTCTTTTATGAATGAAGCTGTGATTTGAACGCAGGCGTTCTGGCTCCAGAGTCTGTAGTCTTCACTGCCCCACGATGCTGCTTCCAGAGAGAAAGCATATGCAGTTGGTGATGGTGGCATATTCTGGAAAGTACAGAGCACCTGAGAGAGAGATCTTTAACCAAAGGTAGGAGCTGACCAGCAGAGACGGGAGGATGTGCCAGATGGTGGAGACCGTGTGAATGAAGGCAGAAAAGGGAGAGGCAAGTTCAGGAAGTACAATAGGCTGATTTGTCCAGGGTGGCACGGTCCAGCAAAAATATAACGTCAGGCGCCTGGGTGGCTCAGTGGGTTAAGCGTCTGCCTTCGGCTCAGGTCATGATCCTGGAGTCCCAGGATCGAGTCCCACATCAGGCTCCCTGCTGAGCAGGGAGTCTGCTTCTCCCTCAGACCCTCCCCCCATCATGCTCTCTCTCTCTCTCTCATTCTCTCTCTCTCTCAAATAAATAAATAAAATCTTTAAAAATACATATATAACGTCAACCATGTGTTTGATCTTCATTTTCTAATAGCCACATTTAAAAAGCTTTTAAAAGGTGAAATCAATTTCAGTGAAATGTTTCATTTAATCCACATGTACAAAATATTATCATTTCAATATGTAATCAGTACAAAAGTTATTCATGAGATACTTTATATTCCTTTTTTCTTGCCGAGTCTTTGACAGCTGGTATGTATGGAACACTTTACAGTGCATCTCGATTCGGACCAGCCATGTTTCAAGTGCTCAATGGCCATGTGTGGCTGGTGGCTGCCTGATTGGGCAGCAAAAGTTTATTGTATGGGTTATGTGAGAGAAATAGTGGGTGACAGGACCAGCAAATGAGGTTTGAGCCTTTATTTGGAGGGCCTGCAGGCTGAGACATGCATAGATAGTAGGCAGGCCAAGGGGAGGTACAGAAGATAACTGAGTATGATAGTATCATGGTGGGAGTTATCAGGAAGATTAATCTAGACCTGTTAGGGGAAACCCAGGGTGGGGTGAGGGGAAACCAAGTCAAGGACTATTCGGGGTGGAGAAAAGAATGCCCAAGAAATTTGGCAGTGGGAAAGGAATAAAGGGGCTGGAAGCAAGAGACAGTTGTGAAGGCAGGGTCCACCAGAGAATGGGCGCTCAGTAGTGGAACAGAGGAAACAGTCATACAGGGTAACTGGTAAATTCTCAAATAACAGTACAGCGGGGAAAAAACTGAGTAGTCATTCTTGCTGAGGAGGATATGGGAAAGAGAGACAACCCAGTCTGGTAGGCTCATGGAGGAACAGGAATTTGAGCAGCATCTTTGGAGTTTAAGACTGTGAGCACATGGCCTCCAGAAGCTGACGGTTCTGTCAGAAGGCTAAGTTTTCACCCAAGAACCAGAGGATTGTGCAGCAAAGTATATCAACAAAACCTCCAAAGGAACAGCACTGATGTGCTTTGATTAGTGAAGGGCACAGCAAAGGACCAGGAACGAAATGACCTATGTTCTAGTTCAGATCTGCCACAGAATCGCCACGTGGTTTCAGGGAAATCATTTCTCTTTTCCTAGCTGAAGATACTTCGTCTATAAAGTGAGGGGTTGGACCAAACCACTTGCAAGCAGCCCTTTCCTCTGATTCCTTGAGTCTAATACAGTAAGTGTTTAAAGGAGTGGTCAATCAAAACCACCTGGGTGTATTTTTAAGGCGCATTCCAAATTTTCAGATGTAAAACTTAACAAATTGAGTGTCCATCTATACTGACTTCATATTTCAGGTAACACTGACATCTCAGCCCCCTGTAGGTAAATGCGGAAGACAAGAGGCCAACAAATGAAGACATACCCAGTAATGAAGTTGCCAAGTAGATCAATGCATTTGAAAATGCAATGATTTAAAATCATTTGGAAAGGGGGAAGCCATTTTTATTTCATTCCAAGATGAAAGCAAGTTTATTATAATTACTGAGCAGCCTTGAAAAGAACACAGACATTCTTAAGTCTCTGTTGAATTTAGATCAAGGTCTTATGTAATAAATACAAAAACATTAACATTCTGTTAAATAAGGTAATGCTTTCCCCTCCCATTTTGATGAGTTCGTTAGGCAAAAAGGCTTTGAGCATCTCTGATTTCTGTCTTTTTTCCTCCCTCTGATTTGGTAGCATTTAAAAATTCAGGGTGGGGACGCCTGGGTGGCTCAGATGGTTAAGCCTCTGCCTTCGGCTCAGGTCATGATCCTAGGTCCTGGATGGAGCCCCACATCGGGCTCTGTGCTCAGCAGGGAGCCTGCTTCTCCCTCTCCCTCTGCCTGCCTGTCTGCCTACTTGTGACCTCTCTCTCTCTGTCAAATAAATAAATAAAATCTTTTAAATAAATAAATAAAAATTCAGGTGTATAGCTCTAGCAATAAACTAATTGTGAAAGATGCATGGATGTTTGTAGCTTTCTTAAATCGATAATATAGATGGCTTTTCTAAATAATTAGAAGGAAGTGAATAAAAATATTTCATTTCTGCTGTGCTGGGCAGAAGGACAGGTAAAGGCTCTGAGAAGATACGTAGGACTCCACCCAGTCTTTGGGGACTCCGTTTGGTGCAGGACTCTTTCCCTGGCTCTCCTCTTCCTCTGGCCCTGCTCAGCCCATGCACTTCAGTAGGTGGTCCTGCCCCGGAAACCCTGATGCAATCCAAGCTCTTAAAGACCAAGGGGATGTGGGGAACCTACAGTTGTCATTGACTTCATGCAATACCTGTCTTTAAAAGGAGAGATTGTGTCAATTGGAACTGTATTTTCCATTCACCTAGGGAGTTTGCTATTTAAAGGAACCGTCCATGGAATCCTTTTGCAGAACAAAGAACCCTTTGATAATGCAAATGTATCCCATTGATAGGTTTTTATGAGAAAGGATTTTAAATCCTGGATTTCACTAAGAGGGGGGAGGGGGACAGCCCTCCTGACTCTGAAATTCTCCAGCTAACATTATTTTGAGGGCTCGTTAACAAGCCAGTGAGCTGGACAAACCGGCTCCTCCCAAGGTTATCTGTGTTCTTAAACTCCGAAGAAAAAAGTAAGAGGGGTTCAAGCCCCACCCTTGAGTATTCAGGAGACATTAGGAACAATTAAGGAGGACCTGATAATGTGGCATCATCCTTTTCAAGGTGACTGAGTTTATGTAAATGGTAGTTGCTTATCTGTAAATTGTCCCCTGGTGCTGAGTTCTGACACAAAACACACTGGTGGCTTGGCAATTGGGTTGGCTAGGAAGGGGAGCGAGTCTGGGGCCCAGGTTAAAGAGTGGATGGGAAGGAGCTCTGAAGGGGGGATCACCCTTCTGACTATCCCACCTTGAGGCAAAGGGGCCAGGCCCTCACCCTGCATTGACCAGTCATCGGATACATGCTGCCCAGGAGAGAAGATGTGATCTTGGATGAGGTGGTGATCTTAGGCTGAGGGTAATTCCAGGAGAACAACTATTTAGGGGCTTCAGCTGCCCCCTCTCCCAGCCTCTGGGGGGATGAGTGCCTCAGTCCTGAAGGAGGATTTTGGCAGCCCACCACAGCATCCTCTACAGGAGCTAACCCAACTGGGTAGCCCAAGCAAAGAGTCTCTATCTGTGCCAGGGGCCCAGTTTGAAAGTCAGAACCCAGCAGTGAGAGATACTAGGTTGAACCTAACCAGAGAGCAAGTAGGAACTGTTCCGGGTCAGAAATGTTTTTTAAGAAGCAGAGATATAGGGATCAGGATCTGGTGACTGAGGAGAAAGATGGAAGGGGCTCCACTCCTCGGTGGACTCTGGGGAGACCAGGCAGGCTACAAGATGAGGACTCAAGGCAAAAACAAGCACCAACATGGTGTCAGGGGAGGCAAGTGTAATTCAAGACACTGCAGGTGTACTCCTGCCCTCCAAGTATTGTTAGGCTTAGTGTAGACAATGCAGAAAGACACAGGACTCCACCTGAGTCACGACCACTCACAGGATCCCAGAACTAGGGTGAGTGCTTAGTTCCAATCCTAAAGGGGTAAAGGATGCTTCTACATCAACTTTAGCCCATAACTGGAAAGGCTGGGGACTTGCAGACAGGATTCATGAATAAATGGAGTTTTCATACTTGATGAAAATAAGGCAGACTGTGTCATCCTGTTTTTGTTCCAACATCTGCGGCACAGGCACTTGGGCAAAGTGGGATTTGGCCCTCATCCAGCTGTTATCCGTGTTATATCATCCCTTCATTTAAAAACAAAGTGTCGGGCGCCTGGGTGGCTCAGCTGGTTAAGCGACTGCCTTCGGCTCAGGTCATGATCCTGGAGTCCCGGGATCGAGTCCCACATTGGGCTCCCTGCTCAGCAGGGAGTCTGCTTCTCCCTCTGACCCTCCTCCCTCTCATGCTGTCTCTCATTCTCTCTCTGTCAAATAATAAAATAAAATCTTTAAAAAAAAAAAAAGTGTCATATGGGAAAAGGTCTCTTCTTTTCAAAGAGAAAAGAGAAAAGAAAAGAAAAGGAGGAGGGAAGGAGGGAGGGAGGAAGGAAGGAAGGGAGAGAGAGAAAGGGGGGAGGGAGGGGAAAGGAAAAGAAAAGAGAAGAAGAGAAAAGGAAAAAAGAAAAGGAGGAGGAGGGAGGGAGGGAGGGAGGAAGAGAGAGAAAGAAGGGGGAGGGCAAGGGAGGGGAAAGGAAAAGAAAAGAAAAGAGCTGTGAAATGTAATAAAAATAAGTAGTTGGAGCATCCCCCGCCATGGACGCCCTTAACCATCTCGCTATTTAGGAGGCAGAGAGAACTTTCCACCCTGCAAGCTCAACCTCACGTTTGCCCAGTGGCCTGGCTCTTTACCACCGCCTGAGCTGCATGGTTTGGTACTGTCACACTCTCGTCTGAGACAGAAAAGGCTCTGTCCCTCTTTTATTTGTCTTTGCTTTATGCATAGCTTTCATTCCTTTTTTGACCCTGGACAGCGGAGCCGCTAAACCGTCCTTGCCCTTGATCTTTTGTCCCCAGTTCTCCTCGGCTGCTGCTTTGTAGCAAATGATATTGCTAGGCTTTTCCACAGCAGTTCCTCAAGTTCACACAATTCTTGGAATACACATAGGCCTAATTTCAAAACCAGAAAAGAAGGAAGGAGGGAGGGAAGGAAAGCAGGGGAGGACTCAATACATCAAAACAAAACTTTCTTTTTCTTTTTTGTCTCTCAGATACAGAGGGCTAGGTCGATCACACTTCTTCATGCAACCAACATCATCGCTGGTCCATTCAAAGTCGCTCTGCTTTTAGTTATTCATTTTATCCCCTTCTCTCACTTCCTTTCAACTTGCCATAGGCAATCATCCTAATATGTACTTAGGTGTTTTCATTAAAATATTTAATGTTTTGTGTGCATGTATTTTAATTCTGCAAGTAGGATTTTATATCTTCAATTTCTTACTTGTTGCTCTCGGTACCATGACTCTAAGATCCACACAGGCTGCTGTGTGTGCCTTTAGACTCTTGCTTCTAGCTGCTGACCTATTAGTTAGGTATGTACTGTCCACGCTACCAATCTCCCACTCAGTAATGGACACTCAGTTTGCATCCAACCCCCCTGCTGCCACAATGCCTTGAAGAAAATCCTTACACAGGTTCCCTTAAGTAACCGTGTCAGAATTTCTCTGGGATGTATACAGGAGTAGAATCGCAGGGTGGATTTGGAGACAGTTGTTCACATTGCTAAAAATGTCTGGCCTCATAAAAGCACCCATCAGAGTAGGGAGCACCTTCAAAGGGAGTACGTTCAAATGGTTATTGGCAAATCTGCTTAGAAACTGCTGCCAATTGAAGATGAATCAGGATAGAAGACATGACATCTCTAAAATAAAAATATAAGTCAGTGGGAAAAACAGCTTTGGATTCATAGAACCACATTCTGCGCCTCACTTCATGAGAGTACATCTAGTGGCAAAAGCTTGGTACACCTGCCTCACCCACCTGTCTCCCCATTCTCTGGCCCCCAGGCCTCGTCCTTGCCCCAGCCACATCCACAAAGCTACCTGCTATTTGCTCAGTGGCTCCTTTATGGTAAGAACTTTATTTTTATTCTCATTACTCCTGCCTTTCCTGATCTGCAGCATCAACCTCAGCTGCAAAATTTCATCTTGTACTAGGGCTGTTCTGTAGTCCCTGGGGACAGCCAGGGCATGATCTACAGCTTCTCTCACTTGTGTCCAACCTTTGCTCCTCATCCCTCATCCCTACATCAATCAAAAGCTCAGGCAACCTCCCTGGTCAAACCTGAGCCAAACTGCTCTCCTGGGAGCCACACTATGCTCGCTTTTGGAGGAGGAGGCTGCTTGCTGAGAGGCTGCAGTTTCTGGGTTCCATTTGCATGAATAAACAGCTCTGAAGGGTTCGTTTTAAGCTTTTATGTAAACACTCTCCAAAATATGTTCTGTACTGCATTATCCCCAGCAATAAAGATTCTGGAATCAGAATTTGGCTGTCCGTTTTATTGATGTTGCATGGGGTACAGTAGAATACAGCTTTCTCTTCTGGAAATTGATTGACTTGGCAGTACAGAGAGCAATAAAACTGTTTTTAATCAGTAAGCCAAGCGGACATGATTCCAGAAGAAATATAGGAAGCAAATGTGCCATCATAAGAAGATTTCTCCCCCCACTGTCCCTGTTCTTCTTGGATGCCCTGTTAAATAAGTTTGGGTATTGAACAATGCGTTTGGTGGGACTGTCTTCAGGAATAAAATCAGAGGACCAAGTTTGGATTACTTCCTCTAGGTTGTACCATCTCTAAGAGACTGTTGAGTAAAAGCATTTCTCTGAAATGAAATTTCTTTGCAGTAGCCCCTAGAGAAGAACTGTTGGTAAGCTGCTCTGCAGGAGAAATGACGAGAGTGCAGCATTTCTCTTCTCAAGAGAAACAAGATTACAGTGCCTATCTCTCCACCTTGCTCACTGACAGAGAGTGGGTTACCTGTACAGACCAGAAGGAAATGAAATCACTATCTCTAAGAGCTATCTGCAACCCATGTTCACTCCAGTAGTATTCAAAACAGCCAAGATATAGAAACAACCGAAGGGTTCTTCAATTGATGAATGGATTTTAAAAATGTGGTAATTACACACACATACACACACACACAGAGGAATATTTTTCAGCCATAAAAAAAGAAGGAAATCCTGCCATTTGTGATAGCATAGATGCATCTGGAGGGCATTATGCCAAGTGAAATAAGCCAGACAGAAAAAGACAAATACTATATGGTATCACTTACATGTGGAATCTAAAAGAAAAAAAAAACAAACAAACAGCCAATTTCCTACAAACAGAGAAGAGAATCATGGGTGCCAGGGGCTGCGGGGAGGGGGATCTGAGGAGCTATAGATCAAAGGGCACAAACTTTGAGTTATAAGACTATCTTCTGATGATCCAATGAGAGTAGATTTTAAATGTTCTCACCCTCCCCCAAAAAAGAGTTAACTATGTGAGGTGACAGATGTGTTAATTTTCTTAATCTTTGTAATGATTCCACAATGTATGTGTATATCAAATCACCACACTATACACTTTTAAGTATATACAATTATGGGACACCTGGGTGGCTCAGTTGGTTAAGCGTCTGCCTTTGGCTCAGGTCATGATCCCAGGGTCCTGGGATCGAGTCCCACGTCGGGCTCTCTGCTCAGCAGGGAGCCTGCTTCTCCCTCTGCCTGCCGTTCCCCCTGCTTGTGCATGTGCGCACACTCTCTCTTTCTCTCTCTCTCTCTGACAAATAAATAAATAAATATCTTTAAAAAATAAGTATACACAATTATATTTGTCATTATTCCTCAATAAAGTTTGGGGTGGGAGGAGAAAGAGACTGGGTTAGAAATCACATACTTTGGCCCAATATCACACCATCGAAAGACTATTTGGGCTCAGTCTGCTTGGTCATGTTACTTTGTTCAGGATACTGAATCTCTTTGTGATCTAGTTCTTTTGCTATCAAAGGGAAATACCCACCTCACACCATCGTTGAATGGATAAAATAAGGTTACAGGTGGGAGTGCACAACTCACATAGCCCCTTACACCAGTAGCAAGTCCCTTCTGAGACTGTAAGACATCTCCCTGATTCAAATACACTCCTGATGCCGAAGGTGTTCTTTCCTGGCAACCAAGACAGTCTGCTTTGTAGACACGTGAAAAGCAAGACAGCATCTCCCACCTCTACTCTCAAATTTCTGATACTCACTTCCCACCTGAAATGTCCTCATCCACTCCCCTCCTCTCTGCCAGGATTTGGTCCAAAACCCTGAACCATTGTAGATGCTTGATAAATGTTGGTTGAACATTCATTCCTGCTTTGCAGATGCTTTCTTCTGAGTTATCTTAAGCCCATTTTCCTTTAGCAGGTGTACATCACCCTGTTCTGCTTTTGCTATTGCTGAATAATTGCTCTTTTCTCAACTTTTACGTAATGGATAACTTTTATCTCAATTCAAGAACACTTAGATTGTTCCTCTGAATATAGGTGAGTGCCTGAAGGAAATGTTCTATAGATATTCCCCCAAAATGGCATGAGATGCCCATGTAATTGAGCTATCATAGCAGCCACCTGGTCTGGTTGGGAGGATACTGAAATCAACTGTCTGGGGAAGATGGTATATCTCAAAATAGGAACATGTTCCTAGTGAATCTTCCCTTCTGCTGCCTGCCTGGTTTCCAATTGTATTTTCACCAGTCACTTCCCCACTTTACCCAAGACAGTTTCTTTTCCCTCTTCCCAACCAGGCCTATGCGGCCACTCTAGAACTACTTATCAACTATTGACTTGGTGCCAAGCCCTGTTCTTTACATGGCTTATATTGATTAGTCATCATAACAACCCTGTGAAGCAGGAATTATTATTCCAATTTTATAGATGAAGAAACTGAAATAGAGGGCCTACATACCATCCTCAGGATCACCTGACCAAGTAGTGAGAGAGTGGGGATTTGAACCCAGGTGTGTCTGAGCCCAAAGTTTGGGATCTTACTTACAAAATAACATACTCTTTGATAAAGACCAAGTGTGAGTCATGGCCCATCTCGTTATTGATGTAAATTAGAATTCTCCACCTGAATTCAGTCATTGGAATTCTGTATTCACACACATTTGCGCGTGCACACACACATTTTATTCATGAACTTAAAAGGTACCCAGTCTTAAATATTAAACTCTTGGCTTTCCTCTCTTCTTTTCTAGGTCACTCACCTATCTCCCTATCAAACTAATCCCATCTCAAGCTTTCAGAGGACTTAATGAGGTCATAAAAATGTAAGTAAGATACTGCATGCCCAAAGACATTCATAATTGGAATAATAAAATTTTTGTAAGGGAAAACATAGTTGAAAAGGGATAATGTTTCTAGGAGAGAAACTGTGTTAAAGAAACCCCAGTATTTTTATCTTTATAATACAAATAATATCTAGGGACCTTTGAAGAAAAGTATGATTTTCAAGAGTCATTAAATTCTGGATAATTAACCTTGCTTCAGTGAACTGAATGCATTTTGATAAGTGATGATAAACTTCTCAAATAGAAAAGAAAATAGATTCCAATCACAAAAATTCTCCTTCTGCTAGAGCAGTTATTCCCTTGTGTCACATTTTTAGATAACACCCACACAGAAGAAAATGTGTTGGAGGTTTATTGTGCATCAGAAGATAATCTTTATATCTAAAATATAATAAGTGTATGACACACAGTATTTATAGCTGTATTGATAAAAGGCCTTTATCAAAAGTGCAAAGCAACCCGATAATACAGCGTGATCTCACATTTGTGTCAGATGTAACTTCAATCCGTTCTCCCTGGGTCTCAGCCTCCAGGGCATAAGACACCATACATGAGAGAGAACTTTCTCAGGAGCCCAGTATTCCAGCATCCTCCTTAATGTTAGTCTGTGTGAAAGGACCTCAAAGGTCATTTAGTTCCTAGAAAGCATCTCTGATCTTAACAATCCATGGGGCTTTTGAAGCCAATTTACATCTTTAAAGATGCTGCATCATCAATCCTAGCTCCTTGGGGAGCCTCTGACTATTCTTTAGGGTATTAGCAAGCAATGAGGATATTAAAAATAATCCCCAAGAATTACAGAAATGTCAGTTTCCTTGAATCTAACCCTTATTCTTCTCTCAAGTTTAAATGTTGAGTTTTGATAACTTTTAATGCATTACACTTCCTCATGAGAAAAGTAGCCACAGCTAAAGAAACAAACCATTAGGTATGAATAAAATGAATCAGTCCAGGAACAATCCATTACTGTGTTGTTCATAAAAGACATTAACTGCCTTAGGCTCAGCCTTTCTGTGGGCTAAAGCTCTCAAGTCTGAAGGCTTCAGTGAATGTTAACCTTAGAAACACTCAAATGTACAGTTTGTGAATTTGAGACTTTTTTCTCAGCTGGTAGCAAATGGTAGCTTATGTTGGGATTTTAAGGTAACATTGACATTATTTGCGTGCCTGGGATGGTATATGACAAAGCTGGTTCCTTTATGTTTGTGTCTTTTTAAAAAATCCATTCACGGATGCCTGGGTGGCTCAGATGGTTGGGCATCCGACTCTTGGTTTCAGCTCAGGTTGAGATCTCGGGGTCGTGAGATCAAGCCTTGAGTCGGGCTCTACGCTTGGCATGGAGTCTGCTTGGGATTCTCTGCGTCTCCCTCTGCCCTTCCCCCCATTCACTCTCTCTCTCTCTCTCTCTCTAAAATAAATAAATACATAAAATCTTTAAAAAAAAAAAACTCCATTCATTAATCCATTCATTCATTCATACTCTATGCACCAGGCAATATGAAGTCACCACAGATTCAGAAGTGAACAGGATATACTCCTTGTCCTCAACTTGCTAAAAGAGAAAAATGGTCAAATAAATAGACAGTTACAACCCAAAAAGGACACTATGTGCAGAAATTGACCACCTTGCAATTGCCTCAGAACAGGATTTTGGGAAAAGGAGAAAGAATTATGAAACAATGAAAGCAACCCACATTAAAACCTCACTAGGGTGATGGAGTTGGGAATTCAGACATCTGGATCCTGGTCCTGAGCCTTCCCAAAAGCACTTTTTGACTGTCCTCTGGAGACTCTCAATTTCCAAAGCTGATCTCACTAGATTTTCTCAAAAGACCTGTCCACTTCTAACAATCTGTGACTCTGAGTCACAAGAAAAAAACCTGTCACATAAACAGGGGTTACTGAAACCTGCATTTCAACTGCACCTGGGTTATAGACACCCATCAATGCTCCTAAAGGGAGATGTGGCACTTTATGATGTGAGGACAACGTGAGACATCCCTGTTCTTTTTTAAAAGGACACACTGGAGCCCCCAGTTGTTGGGTCACACACACAGCTTATTATGATGCATGCATGGTCATTTCTTTCATGTTTCTTCTTTTTTTCTCTCTCTCTCTCCCCTAGAGAAATCTCTCAGAGTGATTCTCTGGAAAAGGTAGAAGCTAATGCCTTTGACAACCTCCTCAATTTGTCTGAAATGTAAGCATCAGCTAACAGATAGTTTATTGCTGTACACTATTACCCTTGCTGGCTGGAGCCCACTCAGTATTTGTATTCAAGCAGCCACTGCTAGGAATCCAAGAGGAAAAGACTACAGCAATTACTAGGTCTGGGCAGGCACTAATTTCTCTCACTGCAGTGGCCTGAGGGTTGCCATGGTGACAACCTCTTCTCCCTGGGAGCTGTATAAACTCTGAAACATCACAACACAAAGTTGGAAATTAAAATTGACATTGTGGAGTCCTGCCAAGTAGCTCTTACCTTATGGAAGGGAGGGAATGAAGTCCCTGGGATAGTGGGGAAATTTGAAAGGGAGCTTAGAGATCATGAATTAGTTCATTGAGGACTGTTCATTTATTTAGTAAATGATTCTTGGAAATCTACCATGTAAAACCCTGTGCTGGACATGTGTATGTGGTTTGTCATTGTTATTGTGATGGTTTAGAATTGATTCTTAAAAACAGTCCCTTCCGAATTATTACTTTCCTCCAATATACAAAAAAGAGGGGTGAAGACTGGCTTGATTCAGTTTTCAGATGATGAACCTCTGACCCAAAGAGGTTAACTGACTTGCGTGATGACACACAGCAAGTCAGTGCTAGAGCTGAGGCTAGGAATTGGGTCGTGTGACTCCCAAACCAGTCTTCTTACTGCTGCCTTATTTGGTTCAAACCTGAGCTTCTAAAAATGTCACCTGCATGGGAGTTTTGAAAGTTAAGGGAAAGGGAAGGATATTAGCAACAAACATTTTCTGAGCACTTGTATCTGGCATTTATTTCCTCGAGGTTGTGTTAATCCTCACAGCTTCCCTGCAAAGTGGAGTAGTTCTCCCTTTTGTCCAAGGGAAGGAAGGGAGGCTCAGAGAAGTCAGTAACTGGACCAGTGTGGCACCGTAGACAATGGCAGGGCTGAGTTTCCACCCCCGCCTCTCTTTTCTTCAAAGCTGTGCATTTCCCACCACACCACAAGGCCTCCCTATGAATGGTCCAATTAGCAATTATCTAAAGAGAATAGCTGATTGGTAAGTATGTGAGTACCCGCCACATGTCCAACCAAGGGTCAAGTGCTACTGGAATACAGAGGAGGTAAAATATAAATCTTCCCCAGAAGATGACAGTACACTCAGGGAGGTGAGACTACCTCACCAACTGATTATGGGGAAATCCAAAATAATGGGTATTCAAATGCAGATTTATAGTCTGGACTTGGCTATGAAGTAGAATTGGGGGGTGGGGAGTGGAGGGGAGAGGAGGTCATCACCATTACAGATGACAGTACTATCCCAGACCTAGAAATCTGCCCAAGTGATGATGAAGCACAGCTTATACTGAGAACCACCAGAACAGCTTAAGATACAGTGCTCATGATGCAACAGGAAGAAAAATAAAATGCTCTAAGGGAAGTTTATGGACTTTTCCAAAGGAAGGCCCTGACACTAGGATGTTAGCTCCATACAGGCTCTCTTTGTTCACAGCTGTAACCCCAGTACCTAGAACAACGCCTGGCACATGTAGGTGCTTAATAAATGTTTGTTGAGTGAGGGAATGTATGGATTGAGTAGTTTAAGGTCAGACCCCAAAAGATCTTTAAAAGTTCCTTCCACCTACCTACATAATGCCTTATATGGCCCATGATTGCTTGACTAAGTTGTTGTAAAAATAATTACAACAAAACATCACTCACCTCTAAAGAATCAAAAGAACATAAAAGATGGAAATAGGCACAAATGGTGGGTAACTATAGTAAGGGGGAAAAAACACTAGACTCAGAGTCCAAAAAATTGAGTTCACTTCCAAGTGGGGCTACTTCTCAGCTGTGTGACTAGAGACAAATTATTTAACATCCTGGTTTCATCAACTATAATAATTGTTAACACTGGTTGAAGCCTTACTGTGAGCCAGAAACACACATTTACTTCTCAAAAACTACCCTATGAAGAAACAGAGCTTTAAATGATGTATCCAAGGTCATACAATTAGTAAAACCAAACTGACTGCAGAGCCCCTCCAACTTACCAATACACTATATTTTCTCTATAGAACAAGAGTAACTATCATTTCTTCAGGTGGTTGTGGCATGGGGTAAGAGAGTCAAAGGCATTTGCTGGCCTTTTACTGAATCCAAAGTAGACAGGCAACTGTGGCTACTTCTCAAAGGGTCATAGTCCCTGGAGAAGTAGGGAGAAGGGCAATCATACCACTGTGGAGTCATAGCTGTACTTTTATACTATACAGAGCCCTGCCTCTGACATTATCTCTACCTATTCTATTACTCACTACATACCAACCTATGAGGTAGGACGAGTGCATATTATTATTATAAAATTATAGAAGGTCACACTAGCTCAGGGAAGTTAGGAGGCTGTGCATCGTCACACAACAAATTATCTATAACAATGGGCATAAAATCCCCCCAAATCCAAGCCCCCGGATTGATCCAAAGACTGAGTGCCTGTCTGGATCATTGGTCAGTGTGGCTGCCAGCCGAGTATGAAGAAGACCAGTTTGCCTATAAGGGAGAGTAGCCAATTTGCTCATCCGACCTGGGAGCAGAATCTCCCATCACCCCCAGTGTGTAGGCTCCGTGGTGAGAGCCGGGAGTCCTGGAAGTTGGTGCTGCCTCACCGAGTGGGATGGAACAGACTCCCAGCTATGATGTTTATACCTTCCTCAGCAAGAGGTTGAGAGCAGAGCTTCCTGGCAAGAGCCAACTGGCTCTCACCATGCAGTTTTTATCCCCAGGCTCCTAGGAGCTCCCCTCCAGCATATGAAGTCTCTTGATTTTTGTTGATGCCATTTTCAGCCAGCATCCTCTGGTAACGATGGTCTTGTACATTCCAAACAATACACATTTCTTAAATTGCTCCTTCTCTCTTTACAGACTGATCCAGAACACCAAAAACCTGGTGTACATCGAGCCTGGAGCATTTAGAAATCTCCCCCGGTTAAAATACCTGTGAGGATTTTTCCTTTTTGAGCAACTGAGGAGGGAAATTGGGTATCTGATGAAAATCAAAACAATTAAAATGTTGGGAAGAATTTTTTAACTATATATTTAGCATTATTTGCACATCTGTCTTCAGCAGTCTGATTAAAATTTAATCAGCATTTCTTGTCAGACACCAGGCTGGGTGCTTTCAGAATCTGTGTAACTGGCTCCCAACACTTTCACTCTCTAGAAAGCACATGAGAAGAATATCACCCCCTTTGCAAGGATTTTCAAAACTGACAGTGGGAATGGGGAGAGGGGGGTCATGACACTTGAAAAAGGGTAAATTGGAATCTCTAAGGTGAGGTGGTGATACAGACAGAGCCCAGGTGAAAGTAAGAGAGGCAATTCTGATTCAACACCCATCCCTGGTTAAGAATTACTGATTCCTTCATCTCATTTGTTCCTTTCTGCATTAAGTGAAAACTTTTTAAGTATTGCCTTGAGGTAGACACTGGGCCATATAAACTAAATCATTGTTTTCTATTTCCCATTAAATCTTATTAAGTCTTCTAGTTAGAATTATAAGTTGAGTACCCATGGTAACCCAGCAGATTCAATTGCCTTGCCAGCAAAACCAAAATTCCTGAAACTTGATACAATCTATAAATTGATCACTATGGATCTTCTCACGGGTCAAGGAGTCACTTATTCACACAGAAAAATTTAAATCCCTCTAACACAGACATCCTCTCTTCTTCCTGATAAGTTAAATTTCATAAAATCTCCAGAGGGTGGAAGTCCACAAACCCCACCACTTCAAAAAAAAATGGAGAGGAACGGGAGGACATCTTTCTGGGCGTGGTGTTCGGTGTCACCTGGATAGCCTTGCCCTGGGGCCTCCTACAGGAGCTGCCGCTGGCCCAAGCATAGCTCCTACGGCAGCTCTAACACCGAACGCCTCCTAGCCCAGGTGTTCTGCTTTTCCAGGCCTCCGGGGCTGTGTAGGACATAAGCATAAGCATCTGTACTGTCAACCACTTTCGAAAAAGAAAAAAAAAAAAAGAAAAACATAAGAAAATCCCAGAACCAAATTTGACTATTATAGTCCCTTGTTATCTAAGAATCATTGTCTCTATTAAATAGCATTTTCACCCCCCAAACAAGTGATCGTCCCCCAACCCCAGTACACTTTGCTGTCAAAGTTACAATGCCATCACCAGCCACAGAGAGGACAAGGATTCAGTGCGATCTGGGGTTACAGGTAAGAAGGAGCATCAGAGCCAGGGGAGAAACCTGGCTTCCTTCTGTTGTCACCAGAGTGTGAGGAAGTTCATGTCAGTTTCTACAGCCCTGCACAGGTGAATTTAAAACTCGGCTAGGGGAAATCTGGATGCCTGGACTCCTCTAAAGGAGTCCCATTCTTGTGTAATAAAATATCTTTCAATTTAACCTATCACTGAAGCTTCTCTCTTCTTTGAAGCTTAAATAAAAGGTGGGAGGAAGAAGAGACCTAAGCCCCAATAAGGAAAAGCATGTTCAATGATTTCAGTAAGTTATAAGGAAGAACTTCCTGAACCACAAGGTAGCTAAAGAAAGAAAGATTTTTAATAATGAGGGATATGGGGGCGGCTGGGTGGCTCAGTCATTAAGCGTCTGCCTTCGGCTCAGGTCATGGTCCCAGGGTCCTGGGAGAGCCTGCTTTTCCCTCTCCCACTCCCCCTGCTTGTGTTCCCTCTCTAGCCATGTCTCTGTCTGTCAAATATATAAATAAAATCTTTAAAAATAATAATAATAATGAGGGATATGGATTTCTCATATGGAGATTAATATTCCTAAAGTGTTTGAGTTTGAAACCTATTCCAAAGTAGAGGGATGCCATCTAGAACTACCAAGAGCAAATTACTAAAAAAGAATAGGATAGAATACAACAGAAAAAACGCAATTGATACAATAGGAAAAGACAGGCTGGAAACATAAATATAAATGAAAAAGACCTGAAAGGTTAGTCCCGGCCCCTAGATCTTTAAACAGGCATCTTTAGAGCAACTTCTTCCATAGTGCTAGGGGCTTTAAAATTCTGACAATCTTCAACAGCTAAAAGTGCTACCAAAAAAGCCAAACTCAGTATTTTTTTAAATGTGAAGATAGTCTTTGCAAAGTGCCTCTCTACTGCGTTTATCTTTATGCCTTAATAACAATCACTTTTACTCACTCCCTGCCCACATCCCCACCCTACCCCAAATCACAGGAGCATCTGTAACACAGGCATCCGAAAGCTTCCAGATGTTACAAAGATCTTCTCCTCTGAATTTAATTTCATTCTGTAAGTACCAGGCTGATTGCTATGCATAACAGTTTCCTATTTGCAGCTAAAATTTGGAAAGTAAATATTTCTCATTTTATTCCTCCAGGGAAATTTGTGATAACTTACACATAACCACCATACCAGAAAATGCTTTTCAAGGGATGAATAACGAATCCATAACACTGTGAGTAAAATCCCAGATTCATGTTCTGCCATTCAGGCTCCTGCTATTCTTGCTTCTAGCTTGAGGTGAGCTCTTTCTCATCTTTCACCACGTTCTTCATTCACTGGTAACATTCTTTATGACCTAAAATGCTAGGGTGAGAGCAGTTGTGCGGGATTGCAGCTGTGCCATGTGTTCACACAACCACCAACTGACCCATTCGGTTTAAAATTAATCAGACGGGCCCTGAGGATTGACAGTGACCAAATTTCCAACTGATGAAATTGTTCACTGCATCAGTGGAATGCTTTGAAGCTGGGAAGAGACAGCCGGGAGGGAAATGACTGCCCTGGTTCAAAGAGCAGAGAAATTTCAAGTTTCAAATGAGAAGTTTGGAACGATATTCTCCAAGTAGGTAAAATAGTTGATCGATAGAGCCTGCATTCACTCGCTTACTCTCTCTGATTTTTTACTTTGCTTCTGAAGAGCACCATCTATGCCCATTCCCTACATCCCTTAATACTTGAAAATAGTGTCTTTTTATTTGACAATCACTCATCAGGTTACCAGGCTCATAGGCCCTACCCCTTTTATGCTCTTTCCTAAGGCCTTGCTATTCAAAGTATGGTCCATGGACCAGCAACTACTGTATCTTCTAAGAGCTGGTTAGACATGCAGACTCTCAGGACTCAGAACTACTAACTCAGAATCTGCAAGTTCCCGATTCACATGCACATAAAGTTCACAGGGAACTGTACTAAGATAACCCAACCTACTCTCTTCACTATTCATCTGCCTGACTTCCTTCCCTCTGGGGTCCCTGCCATCTGCACATGGAGCACCTGCCTTTGCCCCACCATTCAGAAGGAGCGTTCTGGGCACCATGTCTCACTTGTATCCAAAGTCCAATGACCCATACTTAATTCTTTTCCCCACATCCATATCCCTCTCACTCTTTCTACTTTGGTTACAGCTCATGGCAGAGTTGTAATGAATCAATAAATGAGCTTGCCCTTAAAGAAAGAGAGAGCAAAAAAAAAGAGAGAGCACACATTGGATGACCCCAAAATGAGGAGATAGTTGTGAAGCAAGAGAAGAGACCATCTCAGAGGACTCTCTTTTATAACATGGATTTTAAATATTGGTATCAATGTACATTGCATTTGAAGAGTACTTTTTACTTTGTGTAGGTATAATTCCACACATTTAATTGTCACGTTACAAAGCTGTAGCTCATGCAGACCCAGCTCAGAGTATTGCAATCAGGGAATACAGAGCAGCAACCAAAAAAAAAATTTTTTTCAAGATAAATTCTTTACTTGCAGCTCTTAAACACCAGGAAGGATAAAGGAGATCCTAGAAAATCTCTACAGTCTTTCTGCTCCTCTACTTTCCTTACACACTAAAGCTCTTCCAGCTCTATTTTATAAAGTATTTCCAACACACCATTGCATGTATCTAGAACTACTCATTTATCACACCCCCGTCAGAAACAGAGCAAAGACTGCATGGGGAGGTACCACATACCTTAGGATTCTTTAGTGAGAACACAAAAGACATAAGATCCATATCCCCAAGGAGTTCAGAATCTCAATTATGAGGAAATGGAGAAATTATGGGGGTAAACATGAAAGAATGAAAGAATAATACAAACCAGTAGATATTCACTGTGAAAGTTTGTGTTACGCAGAAATTAGAAGTCTTAGAGAAGTCCTCTTGGGCTGGAAAAGTCAGAGGAGGCTGCACGGTGGGGCTGAGACTTGAGTTAGACCTCATAGTATCAGTAACATTGGTATGGGTAAGTGTGATAATAGCAGCTAATATTTATACAGCACTTAGTAAATGCCTGCACTATTTTTAAGTACTTTTTAAAAACTTGTTTACATCTCACAGCAACCCTATGAGGTAGGGACTATCAGCCCCATTTTTAGATGAGGAAACCAAGGCACTACGGGGTTAAGTAATTTGCCCAGGGTCAGGATTTAGACTCCGTCTGGCTCCAGAATCACAGTCTTAACCATTATGTGGTACCACATACCAAGAAAAGGGGAGCGCGTAGTCTAAGTGTGGGGACATCATGAGCAAAAGTATGGCTGTGGGAAAGAGGACAACAAGGTATGTCTTACTTATTGGGGAGTACACACCCAGCTTAAGAAACAGGAAATAGGTTTAGATAAATGGCAGAGGTGGAGGGGACATTGGATTGCTGAGTCTTGAATGCTGGGATAAAGGATTAAAAGCTTAGAAGTAACTCTGACAAAAGTAATAAGAAACCACCCAGTAGAGTAGCCTTTATTCAAAGATCATAAATATCCAAGACTTCCTTTGATTTTGACCTAAATCTAAAAATAATCAGGACCCAAATGGTACTTGTCCCAGGTAAATGTACAGCCATAGGAATGAAGTGGAAATGGAATGAATGAAAAGACAGAAGATGTGGAGAACAGTCAACAAGAAAATGAATGTTGGGATGATCCACAGGGTCCTCGTGAGCAACCAAGACTGGACCAACCCACCAAACTCAAGGAACAACAAAAGATTCCTTTCACACATCACATTTCAGCATGTGCACATGAGAGCTGCACAGTATTTTTATTATGGGGCTATTAACTTATGTTAGTTATGATTTTAAGAAGAATAGTGCTTACCAGCAGGGCATAATTGCCCCACATCTGAAGTTAATGAGGATTGCAGATTCATCTCTCCTAATGGGCCCAGGGGGCATTGGACTTCCATCCCCCTCCTCACTCTCAGCCCTTCATCTGGAGGGGGAGTGATTAGTCATTTGCTAGGCACTTGTTCTCAGCTGAATAGGCCCTTCTGTAAGCGAAGGATCCTGTGGAGCACCCTGTTGGAGAAAGGGTATTACACTTAAAGAGGAAAGCTTTATTTTCTCAGCTATAAAGTTCAACTTCCTAATTAGGAGCCTTCTCTCTTCATTATTAGTAGTATTGGAGATTTTGCTTTTTGTGGAACCTTTCTTGTCCTCCCCCCACCCAAATCTTTACCAACTGTGAGCTCATTTAATGAAAACAAAACACTTCACTTGATGCTGGAGAAGCTCAGTGGGGTTAATGCTAAAACTATGCATTATACTCTTACGTCCCTTATAGCCACTTTGGCTTTTCATTAAATCTCCTCAAGAGGCTACCTTGAAATGTACCCCCTGAGAAAGCAGGATGTGGCTGCACCACCTTTAAAATATTCTAGATGACTGGTCATACCAGTCTCAAAAAAAGAGACAACTTTGATTCATGTCTGAACTCCACAAAGAGAAGGAAAGGTCGTGACAGCTAATTCTCAGAGAAAGAATGCCTGGCAAAGGATGGCAAGCTTCCAGGCTGCACCTGTGATAAGCCACACTGAAGAGACTGCTGGGTGTTGAAACAGAAAGCCTGGGTTCTAGTCCCAGCCCTGTGTCTAATGACCTCTAGGCAAGTTATACCACCCAGACATGCCTCTGTCTCTGTGTATCCAATGGGATTAATACTTCTTGTGCAAATTCAACCACATCGTGTCAACTACATGGCACCACCATGATTAAAAGCTAATATTCAGCAAGCCAGTTGTTTTAGACCACCCTGAAAACACCATGTCTCATCATCTCTTTAAATATTTTAAAATTTTCAGTGGACAAGTGGAGTCACTTCCCACTTGTCTTTCCAATAACACCCCTATACAACTTACCTAGATTTACCAACTATTAGCAGCTTGCTACACCCACCCCATCTCTATATGTGTAAGTATATACAACATATTTCTTTTTGGCCAAACCATCCAAAAAAAGTTTATAGATATTATGACACTTCATACCTTAAATAGTTCAGCATGTAACTCCCCAAAACAGGGACATTCTACGTAACTACACCATTATACACACACACCCCAAAAAAAGCAAAAACAAAAACAAAAAACCATGAATTTAATGACATTGTCCAATCTACAGTCCCCATTCCAATAAAAATGTCTTTTATAGAATTTTTCTTGACTCAGAATCCAATCAAAATTTTATGCACTGCATTTTCACTATTATGTCTCTTAGTGCTCCCAACCTCACCTCCTACCCCACCCATGAAGATCTGCTCCCCGACTTTCCTCTGTTCTGTATGACACCAATTCCTTGAAGGAGCCCAGGCCAGTTGTCTGGATTCATCTGACTGTATGATCAGGATTAGATTCAGGTCAACATTTCTGCAAGAACACTGCAAAGGGCATGCTGTGTCTCTCCCAGTTTATCAAACCAGAAGGCACATCATGCCATGCCCCTTGGCCATTTGGTTAAAGTGTGACTGTCAGACATCTTCATTGTAAGGGCACATTTTTCCCTTTGTCATTAATAATAAGCGATAGTGGGATACTTTGAGTTGGTGCAACTAGCCATTGGCCAAAAACTTTTCAGCTAACGGTTTCAGCATCAAATGATTATTCGGTTATTATGCAGGGAGTTACAAAAGGGAAGTTTTAAATTTCATCATTCTTCTACATTTATTACCAGCACTCTTCTGTAAAAAAAAGAATCCTCTCCTTCTCTCTCGATCTCTGTCTTTTTTAAGTATCACTGTGGAAGTAGATTTTTTAAAAAATTTTATTCAATATATTACAATCCATTGCAGTCATCATTCTTTTGGATGCCTGACATCTTTTTGTTATTACATATGGTAAAGTCATATAAGATGACATGAACTTGGCTGAGGGAAACTTGAAGGAAAACATAACAACTCAGCGCTGCTGAAAGGCAGGAGGTATGCCCACATTAGAGAGAGGATTTCCTTGCCAATTGAGTCTGTGAGCCCCACAGAAATGGGGGAATTCTGATGAACATTCAAAACTAGGGTCACAGCAGCATATAGAGATCAGCCTGGTGACAGTGAACTGGTGACAAGTTATCCATACAACCAAGGCCAAGGCATCCACTCAAGAAGTGTCTTCATACACTTCATACACAGGAATTATTCAGGTATAAAAGGACTCCAGCAAAATACCACCAGAGAAGAACGTGATGAATTTAGGATCCCTGTTCTTTAAGTAGGTATCTGTATAGTCATTTGATAAAAATTTGCTTATAGATATATCACCATGGGGACATATTTTCTAAAATAGAAACCCTGAGGCCACTTTTTGAGACCCTGCAAATCTGCAAACACATATTAAGTTTTCTTCTTTAAAATCATCCAAAAACTAGGTGCTTACATGATCCAAAACGGAACCATGGCAGATCATCTAATACTGTTAATACAACCCCAGAAATGCTTTTAGAGCCCCAGGAATATTTGGAGTTGTTTTAAGGCAGCATTCAGAATGAGAGTCTCATCTGTGATTAAGTTCTAAGCCTGAACCTTATTTTGAATAAAAAGGTGACACTCTCTCTTTTTGAATCACAATTACTGACATTTGAATAGAGCACATAGACAATGCTTTAAAGTAAGGTGCAGCTATTGTAATGGGGGGGCGGGGATCATTTCTGTGCTTGTGACAGCATCCTCAGGGCAAAGGGAGCCATCCTCATTTAATTCTGACACCATGATGTTTTGGGAAAAAAGTTATCTGAAGTGATTCTCCAGATGTTTTAAGGGGCATTTTAAAGCATTGTATGGGCCTGACAGCAGGAAGCCTCCCACTCACATTCGTAACTTCTCCAAAGTAAGGAAGCCAGTTTTAATCAAAACAAAGCAACACATTCTATTGTGTGCAACTGGTAAGAACAAAGCTGAAGAGAAACAGCTGCAAAGGAAACAGTGAGCCCCATTCTTTGGAAAGTCGGGACAAGCAGGACCCAGACTATTTTAAAAAAAAAAGACCTGAAAAATGTCCCAATACAAGCATGTCAATGATGCTAACACAGACCAAAGATGTTTGAGGGCCTCTGGAGAGTGAGTACATCTGAGGCAGCCCAGGCCACTAAACTGACTTGCTCCGCCAAGAACAGGAAGGCCCCGACCCCAGCAGACAACAGTTCAATTAAACGGCCTGCTACATTTCATGGAACTCCTGTCCAGAGCATGGCAAGGGACACCCTTTCCCTCTATTCTGGTCAGAGAGATGGAGCTACTACAAAATATAATAATAATAATAATAATAATAATAATAATAATAATAATAGCAACACATTAAGCATTTACTGTGTTCCAGGACTTATTTCTAAGTGCTTCACATATGTTTAGTATTTTAATCCACCCAATAGCCTTTTGAGGTCAATACTATTATTATCATCCCTATTTTCAGATTAGGAAATTAACACACGAAGAGGTTAAGTAACTGCCTAAAGTAACTCAGCTAATAAGTAGTGAGCAGTTGGGTTGAAGACTTGCAAATTTAACCACCAAGCTGCACTTAGAGCCATGGCATTGTAAGCCCCTCTAAAAAAAAAAAAAAAAAAAAAGTATAAAATCCTAATATGTATCAAAACTAGGATCAGGACAGCACATAAGGATGATGGGGAATGGGCATCCAGACAAGTGCTGGCAGCTTTGCTTTGCTCAAAACAGAGTGGGAGCTACTTTGTCTTAATTCACCATGCACGTAACTCCATTGCTTACCAGGTAGGGAAAGCAGTAAGGGAACCAAACTCTGGACTAAGTTCTATCCAGCAGACCATCTGATCTGCATATGGAAATGATGAGACCTATATCATCCCATGCTGTACCTTAGGGCAAGGGGCCCCAAACTGGCATGCCCAAGCTCACTGGGAGAGCTTGTTATAAAAGTGCATATTCCTGAACAACACTACCACATTCTGATTCCATAGCTCTGCAGGGCACCTGCTCAGTGGGTTTGAGTCTGTATTTCCAGCAAGCAGCTCCAGTTGATTCTGAGTCAATGGATGAAGGGGAATGCTTTGACAAACCCTGGTTGAGACTCTAAGAAATCCAATTTCAAAGAAGTTCAAAGAAAAGTCCAATATGATTCCTTCATCTACAAGAGATTGCTCTAAAGAAATTCAAACCCCCAAATGATAAGGGACTGCCAAAGAATAATAGTCTAACTGTAAAATTTAAAAAAGAATTCTAGGGGCGCCTGGGTGGCCCAGATGGTTGGGCATCTGCCTTCGGCTCAGGTCATGATCCCAGGGTCCCGGGATCGAGCCCCACATTGGGCTCCTGGCTCAGCAGGGAGCCTGCTTCTCCCTCTCCCTCTGCCTCTCCCCCTCCTCATGCTCTTTCTCTCTCTGTATCTGTGTCTCAAATGAATAAGTAAAAAATCTTTTAAAGGGCGCCTGAGTGGCTCAGATGGTTAAGCGTCTGCCTTCAGCTCAGGTCATGACCCCAGGGTCCTGGGATCAAGTCCCGCATCGGGCTCCCTGCTCAGCAGGGAACTTGCTTCTCCCTCTGCCTCTCTCTCTGTGTGTGTCTCTTACGAATAAATGAATAAAATCTTTAAAAAAAAATCTTTTAAAAAAATGCTTAAAAAAAAAGAATTCTATTTTTGAGCTGCTAAGGAGGCAAGAAGGTTGTGCGTAATTACACAAGACAACAGAGATAAACCAAGTAAATATCCCCTCAAATTCTAGAAAACTACTGAAAAATGGCACCCCAGAATCCATTACAGAATACAGTTAAGAGTTCATAGGTGAAGTTGTAAATTCAAAATTCCAGAAGAAAGCACAGGAGAGCAGAAGACAGAGAAGACTGTTCCTCACATGGAAGGGCAAGGCTGGGCTCCTGCCAGATAGCAAGCATCATGAGAGACCCAGGGGTTTTACAAAATGAGGTCGCTCTGAACTCAAATTAATAAGGAGCTTTTATGGATTATTTTGTAATCTCTATTTTCTGAATGCCAGTGTTCAAATATCATGCTTCAACCCTGAGTCCTGCTTAGATTTATCTATACACTGGTTTGTCTCAGGTGTGCTATGGATTGATGGAAAGAGACCCTACACACACATACACACTACACACATACACATACACCACAAGATGCAATTCCATGCTTGTTTTATTTAACAAAGTCTAGAGAACCCTTGCAGACAACAGCCACCTGGAACAGGAACAGCTGGGGAAGGTGTCTAATCTTAAGTCGCACCCACCAGCCCATCCCTACATGGCCATGCAACTACCAGCAACCCTGTAGAGGGAAGCTAGGGTCTTGCCAGGTGCTGGAGCTTAATTTTATGTTATAACATAACCCTTTCTCACTTGAGTATTATATCATGGTTCATGAAGAACTTACACAAATATTTCTAAGACTATGACTTTCAAACTTGCTTGGTTGACTATGATTTATAGTAAGAAATTCATCTTACATATACCCATTTGTTCATCCAATTCATTTAACATATATTTACTGTAATCCTCCCAAATGCCAGGCACTGTTCTAGATGCAGGGGATTCTGTAAGAAACAGAACAGTTTGAAATCCTTGCTCTCCTGAAGCTTACATTCTGCCGGGGAAGGGAGATGATGAACGAGTATGATATAATCAGAGGTCAGATGCTGATAAAGCCACAGAGGAAACACAAATCCAAGAGGGGGATGGGAATGTGGGAATGCTGGGGGAAGGGAGGATGGGAGTTTAAACGGGCAGCCAGGAAAGGCCGCACCAAGAACGCGACATCAAGCACAGCCCTGCAGGAGGAGGAAGAGGGGCCATGTGGATATCTCAGGGAAGAAAAGTGAAAACAACCAGTGAAACAGATATACTGGAAATAGCCCAAGACAAAGTATGTTCTGGTCCCATTTCTGCCTATGCTGGGCTTTAGACAAGTCACTTTCCTTTCTGAGCCTCTTCTCTTCTTTCTAAAATGAAGGTATGCCACTTGATCCTCTCCAAGCTCCTTCCTGGCTTCAACATTTCCCAACATCTGTCTTGAGGACCCTCTTATGTCTTATTCTGGGCAGATGTATATGTATTATCCATATATGTGTATGTATACTTTTATGTACATAACATAGAAAAATGGTGGAACAAAATTCCATAAATGGTACTATCCTAATTACATGAAACACACTCCAATATTTTCCACTTTGTCTTATTCTGTTCTATTTCATTTTGCTAAATGCTGATTGCACCCAACTAAACTGATTTCACTATCCACTAATTGGTCTTAAAGAACCATTTACAGGCATTGAAATCTTCTTGGTTATGGAGCCAAATACAGCATTAGCAAAAACACATACTCATCCAAGGAAAAGAAAAGCTAACTCAGTACTGGAGTCTTCCTCTGCCCTGCACTTTCAGCCACCGGGAAAGCAGAGGCAACACAACACTGAGACTTAGATTTCTCATCAGCATAATGGAAATGACAATGAGGATTAAGTCACAAAATACATGTAGGATGACTGATCAAGTGCCTGGCACTTAATAAACACTTAATAAACAAACAAATTGGTGGTGATGCCACTGGTCGAAGTGAAGCCAAACTAGAATAGAAAGAAAAAAAAAAAAAAACAGCTCCATCTCATCAGCAGGACCTTAGAATCCAAAACGTTAGAGAAACAGAGCTAGATACTGTGAATGCCAGTAATTATCTTAGTAATAAATGTCACAGAAGGAAGAATGTGTGATTCCAAAATGTGCTTCTTTCACCGCTAAATCTTCTCTCCTCTCACTTCAGCAAACTATATGGAAATGGGTTTGAAGAAATACAAAGTCATGCCTTCAACGGGACAACGCTGATTTCCCTGTAAGTATGTGCTTATTTCCCCAGCTCATGAATAAAAATGAAGTATTACTCTAGCTACCAGATCACATTCAATCTTCAGCAACTAACGCAGGACAAAAATAAACTTTCAAGTGGTTAGTCCTCAGTGTTTCACTCATGTTACTAGGCAACTGGCTGGCTAGAAACCCCAGAGCACCTGATTTCAAAGATAGATGCAGCCTGGAGACATTAAAGTTGACAGTTTGCTAAAATATTCAACACCCTACTTTAGTCTCATCTCTCGGCCTCCCTTTCTAGCCCGTTCACTCAGGTTGATGGTGTGTTAGAAGCAGCACGATTTCAGTGAAGAAATTCTTCCCCCAGCCTCACCGCAGAGAAATCGGGTAACTCCAGCTACCAGCCCAATCAGCCACAACAGGCCCACTCGCAGTCCCATCCTCCTACTGCTAGGGGGGATTATGGAGCACATTTTTCACAGAGTGAGGGGGCCTGGTGCTTTCACCATATCCTACCCCGGTCCCCAGCGTTCACAGCCTTTAACTCAAGAAGAGCATTGCTACCAACTTCTTCCTTCATTGTTCCCCACCTCTCTTTCCTTCGATGGCTCCTTTTCTAAAAGAGTGGCTCATTCACTAAACCTGCTGGGCTGGGGCCATTGGAACCATAACAGGTACAGAGTGAGGTGACAATCACCCTACAGTTGGGTATAATAAAAACTAAGAGCCCCTGAAAAGCACAACTGAAGCCAAAATTAAGAAAAGGCTTTTATAATAAATTGTATAAACCACAGTCTATACAAGGGCTTCTCAGACTTTAACACACATAGAATAACATGGAGATTGCTAAAACACAGATTCCTAGGCCCCATCCCCGGAGACTTTGCTTCAGTGGGTCTAGGGTAGGGCTTGAGAATTTGTAATTATAACAAGGCCTCAGGAGATGCTGATGTTGCCAGTCTCAAGTTGAGTAGCATGTCTATACAATAGACTATTTAACTATACATATTAACCAAAGACTCTATTATATCCATACCATGCTACAGAGCTTGGTGACGAAGAGAACAGAGCTAAGAGTCACTGACTAGGCTTCAAACTCCAATGCCAGTATTTATCAGCTTGACCTTGCGCAAGTTACTTAACCTATCCCAGCCACAGTGTTCTCAGCCATAAAATAGAGCCGCTAATGGGCTTGTTTATTTCCAAAAATGAAAAGGTCTGTTTTGAATCCTCAGTACTTAACACAGTGCCTCGCACAGAGTATGTGCTCATTTATTATTTATCACATTGCACAGTTCATTAACTACAAATGAATGAATGAATGACAAATAAGATTATATTTTTATAATCTTAGCCTGAGTCTGGCACATACCAAGTGCTCGAGAAATGGTACCTTGAACTCATGGAGTAAATTTTCCTTCATTTTCTTGTTGACTTGAATTTAACGAAGAGTTCACTCTAGCCAATTGAATCTGTTTCTGCCAAAATCAAATCATATACTCTCCTGGCACAGTACTTTCAGATGCCTCATTCACTCAACACGGGTTTGCCAAGCATCAGCTGTGTTTGAGGAACATGCTATATCTGGGGTGGAAATGAAGATGAATAAGCCCCAGTGTTTGCCCCACAGGAGCTTAGAGCCTAGGAAGAAGCATCGCCAAATGGTAAATAAACTGTACACTAAGTAGTAACTAAAACAGAAGGCAAAGCATGATGCCTCCCCTGAGAGAAGTAAAGTCCTCTGGGATTTCAAAGGCAGAAGAGAAGAAAATTAGAGAAAGCCTCAGGAGAGACATAGAATTTGAGCTGGTTCTAAGAGAGGCAAAGAGAGAAGGAAAATGCATTCTAAGCAGAGGATAACAAAGAGAATGGCCCAGAGGAGGAAGCATATGTTCACAGAACAGCACACAGTACCTTTTAGAAAGTTCTAGGTGTGAGTTAGGGACAAAGCAGGAAGGGCCTCAGGTGCCACAGTAAAGAATTTGGACTCTCTTCTGTAGAAAATGAGAAGCTGTTGAAAGTTCTGGGATGCGAAGTGTGAGAGACACTTAAAGAAGGTTCATCTGCTAGCAGAAAGGGCAGAAGTTGGTGGTGGGGGTGCAGGGCTAGCAACAGACACCAGCTCTCTGAATACAGGGGGTGACTGAAGGCCTTTGTGGCTGAGGTCACCTGGACGAGGGGGGAACTAAGAGAACTGAATATAAAATTGGGGGACAACAAGAAAGGAGGAGAAGCCAGAGCAAAAGCGGAGTGGGAGGGACACCAGCAGAGGACATCTTCGGGAGGTCAGGGACAACAGGACTTTGGGACGGAGGGCCTTGGTCGGCAGTATCCCAGCTGCTTCAGTGATGCCAAAATGAGTGTGAACTTCAAAAAGTCCAACTAGTCAAGTTTCTGAATCTTCCACACCTCACTGTTGCAAGAAAGAGGAAGCCAAGAACACAAATCAGTTTGCCAAGGATACAAATCAATCTCATTCATTTATTTATCCAATAACATTTATTAAGAATCACTGATATATTAGGCACCACATTAGGAGCTGGGTCTGAGATGGCAGAGTGGAAAGAGTCCCTGCCCTCATGAAGTTTCTCTTCTAGCAGAAGACACAGACAAAAAGACAAGTAAATAAATGAAGTTATTGCAGATAGGGATATATCCTATGAAGGAAATAACCCATTACTGAGATCTGCGAGTCAGGGACTGACTGACTTTAGGTTAGGTGCCCAGGGATAGCTTTGCCACGGACATGAAATTTAGGCTGAGCCTAGAGGATGACAAAGAGTCCACCATGGCAATAGTGAGGGGAAGTACGTCACAGGAAGAGGAAGCAGGATGTGCAAAGAAAAGAAGTTGTAAGCTCCAGGAATAGAGAGGACAGTGTGGCTAGAGGGTCATCAGCAAGGGGAAATGGGTATGAGACAAACCTGGACATGAAGCAGGAACAAATCATGCAGAACTCAGAGGCAATGGAAGAGTGAATTCTCTTCCACGGGCAAGGAGGCCCATTGAAGGATCGAAGCAGGGAAGGGGAGGTAGGTTTTAAAACCGCCAAGCCAAATTTTCAAACCATACATTCAACCCAGTATCTGACACCTTCCTCATACGTGGGCCTGTTCAAAGTTGTTCAGAATGATGACACCAAGGCCCTGCAAAGTTTTCAAACTTCCTATTTACTAATGCAAGACAGGGTGGAGGGAAGCAGCACCAGAGGGTTGCCCTCAGACACCTCCAGGGTTCTGAGAATCAGTCCCTACCATTCCCAGAGCACCCCACTTAGGAACATTTTGGGTGGAGTTTGGGCGTTCTCCCACCGTGCCTCAAGAGGTTATCCTGCCTGTGCTTCTCATGCCTGGAGGGCTGTGTCACTTGGGAACATGGAAGTGACCCCCAGGAAAACATGGCAGACAAATTTATTTTCAACCGAGTTACATAATGCAGAATTATCAGTACACAGGAAGATCTGAGTTTTAATAAAACATGTGAAATGCTGTCATGAAATTTGAACCATTAATTTGACCTGGCTGACATGAGGATTATTTGCTCACAGAGCCCCGTTTCAATGATTTGTGACCATAACAGAACCTAATTAAAACAAACCAAATCAGGAAGAAGAGCCATGGAGGTTTGGAAAGGAAATTTTCTTTTGATTTAGATTTTAGACAGCAATTGACTCTGACAACCTCATCTCTTTGAAAGTGGAAATACACCCAGGGGATGGAACTGTATGAGACTGACGGGTGCCTTCTGATGGAAGGGCTGAGGATTTCCAAGGAAAACGCTTAGTAGAAGCATGTGGAAAACAGCCGCCCAGGGAGCAAGATGCAGGGGGGTTTGTAGTTTTTAAATGGCAGGCATGATGTGGAGACATGCAGAAAGACAACGAAGAAGATGTAGAGCTATGAGACGAGCCACGATGCCTAAGCATCCTGCAGGGGAGGGGAGAGCGAGTGTCGGTCTATTTGTTCTGCTATGCAACACTGTAATGGTGATGCAGAAGAATCATGCTCCCATGCTTGAAATCACCACACCAACAATGGAGGCATGTTCTAGAAGGCTCTTTGAGGCACCAATCTTCTCTTATAGAATGAAAGTGCTCAGAAGAAGGCCAGCAAGTCTGAGCCCAGGAACTCCTCTCCTTGCTTCCTAGTCCACCCAGAGAGGGGCCTGGGCTTGGAGACCCCAGCGTCAGGGCCCAGGCAGGAGGCCACTTGGCAGAACCAGGCTGAGCTAGCTGATCCTGAGCAGTTCACCCTGAGCTGCTTGGAGCTCCAGGGAACAGAAGCATCAGGTAGCTACTGCACAGCAGCGTTTGGTTGTGCCACAGCTTTAACTACAGTAGCCCTCAACCCTTTTGTTTCCACAACATGTATACTGGTGACAATCATATACCCAGCACAGGACCCTGTGTGAGGCGTGCAGGGTGCGGGGCAATTTTCTACACAGGCTGTTCTTCCTCCCCTTTCCTACCCATAGAGAATGCATGCCGGAAAAAAAAAAAAAAAGAGTACAATTCCCATGATGAAAGGGCTATCTTTGAGTGGACCCTACTTTTTCTTTTCAAGTAAAGTACTGGCAAACTTCAGTAGATGACTGTTAGCCAACTCTGAGACCTCCAAGGTCAGGGCGGCGGAGCGCGGGACACAGAGCAGGCTGCCCTCCACCCTTCAGCCTTGAACACTGGAGCAGCAGTTTCATCCTGGCGCAGCTGTGCCGCAGCCAGCTGTCCTAACTCCAGGCCAGGGGCGGTGAGCACTCTGAGCTGTAGGACAACACATTCTACCTAGTGAGGCGGACACTGCAGGGGAAAGGTGGGGCCAGACACACACTCCCGCAACTGGACAGTTTGCCCGACACCGGCATGTCTTTTTCCACTTTCCCTACAGTCCCCCTTTCCCTCTAGCGCTGAGCACCACGCAGGCAGCCTGCTCCAAACGTGTGTCTGTGCCACTGTGACCGGTAACACCTGACAGTACAAACTCCACTAAGGACACTTCCTTCCCCACAGGGAGCTCAAGGAAAATGCACACCTGGAGAAGATGCACAATGGAGTCTTCCGGGGGGCCACGGGACCTAGCATCTTGTGAGTACAGGGGTGCTGCCTTCCCTCCCCACCCAGGCCTGCTTAGGGTGTCCAGCCACACTGTCCCCAGGCTGGTTTGTGGAGATTCAGCCTCCGAATGTGAAACGGCTGCCATCAACCAATAACGCAAACTGGGAGGGCTAACGTGACGGAAACTGTCTGCATTCTAGAGCCTAGACGTCTGAACCAAGGTATCAGCAGGCTTATTCCTCCTGAGGGCTGTGAAGGTGGGATCTATTCCAGGCCTCCCTCCTTGCTGCTCGGTGTGCCTTCTGGTTGTGACAACAGAACTCTCGCCTTCACATGGCATTCTCTGTGTGGATCTGCCTGTCTCTGAATTTCCCTCTTTTTATAAGGACACCAGTCATACTGGATCTGGATCCATCCTAATGACCTCATTTTATCATGATTACCTCTGTGAAGACCTCGTGTCCAAATAAGGTCAGATTCTGAGGTACTGGGGGCTTAGGACTTCCACATTTGAATTTGGAAGAGACACGATTCAACCTATAACACCAAGTATGCAGGGCTGTCTTACGTGCTGACAGAGGGGTGGCTGCCTGCCTGGTATCCATCCATGGACGTGCAAAGGACAAAGATCTGACTTGCCCCTGGCACTTATACGGACAGAGCTGAGCTTCTCTGTCAGGCTCCCTGAGGTGCAAGCAGCAGAACCACTCTACTTCCAACCCTGCCACTGTCAACTTCTGACTGTGCCTAGTTCCCAGCCCCCACTGCTATCAACCCCCCCGACTGTCTCTAGTTCCCAGCCCCCACTACTATCAACCCCCCAACTGTCTCTAATTCCCAGCCCCCGCTACTATCAACCCTCCTGACTGTGTCTAGTTCCCAGCCCCCACAACTATCAACCCCCCCGACTGTCTCTAGTTCCCAGCCCCCACTACTATCAACCCCCCGACTGCCTCTAGTTCCCAGCCCCCACGACTGTCAACCCCCCTATCTCTAGTTCCCAGCCCCCACTACTATCAACCCCCCGACTGTCTCTAGTTCCCAGCCCCCACGACTGTCAACCCCCCTATCTCTAGTTCCCAGCCCCCACTACTATTAACCCCCAGACTGTCTCTAGTTCCCAGCCCCCGCTACTACCAACCCTCCCGACTATCTCTAGTTCCCAGCCCCCACGACTATCAACCCCCCTGACCGTCTCTAGTTCCCAGCCCCCACTGCTATCAACCCTCCTGACTGTGTCTAGTTCCCAGCCCCCACTACTATCAACCCCCCTGACTGTGTCTAGATCCCAGGCCCCACTTCTATCAACCCCCCTATTTCTAGTTCCCAGCCCCCACTACTATCAACCCCCCGACTGTGTCTAGTTCCTAGCCCCCACTGCTGTCAACGCCTCATTGTCTTTAGTTCTTGCCCCCATTACTGTCAACCCCCAATCCAGTCTAGCTCCTAGCCCCACTACTGTCAACCTCAAACTGTGTCCAGTTCTAGCCCCCACCACTGTCAACCCCTGACTTCACCTAGTCAGCAGCTCCTGCTGGTATCCATTCTGACTCTTCTTAATTCCTGTAATCATCAACCCCTGACTCTGTTTACTTCCTAATTCCCACCATTAAAACTCCTGACCTTCTCAACTTCCTAACTTCTGCCACTCTCAATCCTAAGGCTCTCTCTACTCTCCACTCAACCTCATGACTTTTGCTTTTACTACCTCATGACTCCTGCCCACTGCTTTCTCTGCTGTGTCTCAGCTTCCGCCACCCTACCCCAAGGGTCCTTGTCTGTAAGTCTCATATTCATTGTACACCAGACTCACAATCATACAGGTTGGTTGAGACTCTGTAGTCTAGCACACCTTATAGGCAGAGCTCTTAGAGCAAGATGGCTACTGACCCAGCCGCTGGACAGCCAGTCAAAGAGAGTTGCCTCTGGGTCAAAGTGTATGATGAAGTTAGTGTGGTCACAAGACATCCTGCCTGATAGTCTTTGCCTGAAGAGCTGTTTGGTCCACTTGCTTAGAAATGACTGTGAGCAACAGAGATACCTGCACTGTCTTGTCCAGAACAGTCAGACCAGACCTAGTCTTATTTCACAAGCAGCTGTTCTCATTACACCCTTAGGGTGTCAGTGGTGTCTAGAAGCATTCCTTCTACCCACAACTCAGAAACATTTCCCCCACTGGTCTTCCATGAGACTGAAAATATATTATCAGAGATTTACTCCTTTATAATGAGAACTTGCCTCTTCTAGAATCCTAATTTAAAATCCTAAATATCCTAATTTAAAATCCTAAGTATTAAAATCCTAAAATAACCCCCCAGCAAAACATACGCACACACACAAAACAAAAAACCCACCTGCAAAGAGTTGTGTGCTCTATCCCTAACATATCCAAGATACCTCCATAAAGCAGAATGAGAACACTGGTTATCTCAATCAACAAGAACACAAAAGCAGCAGGAATCTGAAGCCCGTGAGGTAAATTCTGCCGTCTTGACTGGTCCACCAATGACCTACACTAGTCATCGCTCCATGTTGTCAAGTTCATCTGTCTATCAGTCATCTCTTGATCCCCTTCCATGTGCTGGGCACTAAGCACTGGGACAATTTGCCGAAGGGGACTGTGCTGATGGAAAAGTTTCATGGGGCATCAGCAGCAACCACTTAGGAGATGGGCAGGATTTTAAATTTTCTACTGACTCATCTTCCTCCTCACATTGAACTTGTTTGGATTTTTCTCAGATATTGCCTCAAGTCTAGAAAAGCCAGAGTTTGGGACCTTGTTTACAAAACCTAAGGTTTCCACACAGTACTCTTTGCATGCCCAACTGCTTGCTTGCTTTGGACTGATGATGAATCCAGTTTGCCTTTAGATAACATGCAGTCTGCTTCCCAGGTAGATGATGGCTAAGGCCATACAGCAGCTCTTAATAGTATAACTGTCCTGTGCTTAGTGAAAACCTACCCTGCAGGGCTTGATCAGTCAAAGACAGAGGCATCTGAAGCTCTGAATATCTCCCCCTGGGAGAGAGCACAAAAGCTGTTGTCACTGCACGTGCCTGCTGTCTCATAAAGCAATAGCTATTTCATGTCTGCTAAGTGGAGAAAGGGAGAGGGACGGAGAGAGGGAGAAAGGGGTGTGGGGGAAGGAAGAGAAATGCTAATGAACATATGGCAGGTATAAGGAGTTACACTCAACTTTGAAAGGAATAATGGGGTGCATATGAGGGGAAAAACACAGCATAGTTTTTTGTTGTTGTTGTTGTTGTTGTTTTTGATCTTAATGAGAGTAACCGAATGGAGAATTAGGGGAAAGACAAGATGGAGAAAAGATTCCTCAGAACCTAGAACAATACTATTGTTGGGAGGGGGTTTCATCCTATGAATCAAATGTATAAAATATATAAACAAAAAGACTTGCTCCCTTCTATTTTTCAGGGATATTTCTTCCACCAAATTGCAAGCCTTGCCTAGCTACGGGCTGGAGTCCATCCAGACACTCATTGCCACATCATCCTATTCTCTAAAAAAACTGCCATCGAGGGAAAAATTTACCAACCTCCTGGATGCCACACTGACTTACCCTAGCCACTGCTGTGCTTTTAGAAACTTGCCAACAAAAGAGTAAGTAAAAAACAAAAGGGAGAGCCTGCCAAGCTGTGGCAGAAACAGATTTCAAAACAGTCAACTAGTCTACAGCTTCCTACCCCTTCACTCCCTGCTCTAGATCAGCTCCATAGCCATGGGGTCACTTTCAGAGAGCCAAGAAGAAAACGAGCCATCCTGTTTCCTCCCGAAAACTGATTCCAAACAGTTGATTCGCCCTGCAGCTACAAGACCTTTGTAGCCTATTCTGGGCCAACTGAGTTATAACCTTAAATTAGGCTATAATTTGCAGCTGCAAAATGGAGTACAAAACTGGCATCTTAAAGATCAGTTAGCTCTAATCCTTATCAGAGCACATCATTTTTAAAGAAGGAGGGAAGTAGGCTCAAGAGAATAAATTTTACCTAACATCCTAATCTTTAATTTAAAAAAATGGACACAAAACTCTACAGAAGGCTTTTTTTTAAAGCTATTTCTCTCCCAGCAAGAAGACCATGTTTCATTTCAGAACAGAATTCTACCTCCCAAAGGAGTAGCTTAGTGTCACAACAAAAAGGGCATGAGCTCCTGGCTGGTTTGTGTCCAGTGGGGGCATCTTGCTGATTCCACTGATACACTACAATCCAGAATGGAAGGACAGCATGTGCAGGATTTCATTCTTTCCTTAAAGATTGTTTTCCAGACTTCTTTCTGACGGAGATACATACTAATATCTTTTTTTACATCGCAAACCACTACACATGTCACATAGGTAACAAAACTTTTTTACATGTGTGATGTGCACATGTTTTTCTTGTCTATTTTACTCTATTTTATTCCACGTGTGTTTGTGTTTTTAATACTAGTCTTGATGCACTCCACTGTTTTCATGACCCACTAATGGGTCACAACTCACAGCTGTGAAAACATTTGCCCAGAAGTGTTATTATGCAGGCTAAGATGTTCTCAATTAATTAGATGAGGTGCTAGAAGAGTGACACTAAGATGCTGCTGTCTTTGTTTGGAATTCACGTATTTATAATGAGTCAACCAACATGTATTATTGTACATCTACTTTGTGCCTTGCAGAGGTGCATGAAGTGCTATCGGAAGTTTTGAGGTAACCAAAAAGAAGACAAAGCACTCAGAGAGCCATACACCATTAACTGACCTTCAAAGAATATTAACTGAGCACTTATTTCCAAACTGTACAAAAATCTGAAGATACAAAGATAACTAAGAGCTCATCCCACCCTCCGAGAGTCACAAACAGCTGTTTGGGGGCAACACACAAGAGACCAATGTTTAAGTACAATACAGCAAGGGTAATGATAGAGCGGAGAACAGAACAGAATGTTCTGGGAGCACAGAAGAAGAGCTTCTAAACAGCAATAGGACTTACAGAAGGCTCCCTGAGGAAGTGACTTCTGCTGAGCTTTGGAGAAGGGGTAGGGGTTGGCTAGGGAAGAGTGAGTGAAACCATGCCAAGAAGACAAAGTAGCTGGTGTGAAGGCACAAAGGCAAGAAACAAAGGATGGGAGTCCTTTGGGAAAACTGGAGCAAGATGCTTTGTTGGTACACAGAGGAAACAGGGAGAGGTGTATTGTGATGGGCTCTGAGTGCCGGGCCAGGTTGCTCAGAGGATGGGGAAACACTGAAGAACTCAAAGCAAAATTACTCAGATTTGCTTTTGTAAAATAACACTCCGGCACCTCTGGAGATGGCTTGGAGGTGAGCAAAGCTGGTGAGAGACTAATTTGAAGAACAATACAGACAGTGGTTTATGAGAAAGCTGATTCTGGACACCTCAACTTTGGAGGCAAAGTGGTCACATCCCTTCTGAAATTACTGACATGTAAAAACAGTTGTTCAAGGGCTTTTTATTCCAGCAAATGAAAGAGACAGCCTCTGGGTAAAAAAGGGGAGGACAGGCTTATGCAGTTGTAGGCCAGTATCAAAGTGCAATGGGAATATAGTCACACAGAGGGTGTCTTGCTTGGGATTACAAGGTTTAACTGACTCCCTCTGTCTCCACAAAGCTTGAAACCTTGGATGCTAGTAAGGCTGGAGAGCCTGAAGCTGGGCCAGTGGAATGTTGATGCAAACTCTGAGCCACCCCTCTGCCCTGCAGCTGCTGGGCCTGGATAACACACACAGCTGCCTAGGCAGATGGCCCCAAAGACCTCCTTGGTATCTATGATTAAAATTGCAAAAAAAGAGTAAATGGAACCCAGTGCTATGAGCTGAAGGCTAAGAACAACCACATTTCCTGTTAACTATAGACTGGTTCACACATAGTATCCCTAAGAGTCAGATATGGAACTAGCATCAAACACACACACACACACACACACACACACACACACACACGCATACTTTGATCCAAATTTGAGGACTTATAAGCCTGACCCAAAATAACAAGCTGATTAATTTTTGAAAGTGTGTCCAGTAGGTCAAATAGTTCTGCTATATTATCCACCTTCCTGCTTTGTATACAAAGTTATTTGTACAAGGAATTGTCTTGTTAATATTGGAGAAGAATAGATAGAAATTTCTAGTCTCAGTTGCCTTGTATCTCCTTCCTCCTTGGGAAAGGTTGAGTTTCTCACCACCTTTTCTCTTTCCTTCTATTTCTTCATCCAGTTTCCTGTGTGCCTCCCTTTGGTCTCATCTTAGGAATATAAGTACAAGTCTCCTTTAATATCTTGATACTTCTCTCCTTTCCATTAGGCTAAACTTCTTGGAACAATGGAGGAGTAGGGAGCACCCACATATATTTCTGCACATAAGGAAAAAAGGTAGAAAACTCACATCATAATGTGAAGTCCAGTATCTTCAAATCCTTACAAATTTCCCAGCTAGGATTCGAAGCCATGAATTCTGAATGGTTATTTGTTCATCAAGAACAATGTGGTAAGGAGAGTGGTAAGGAGCAAACCCTAATATACCATAAAGGTAGTTTTTAATAAGCAGTGAAAAATCCATGATTCTACATGACCGATTTAGGCTTTTTTGTCTCTAGAGCCCACACAAAACATTTAGCATTCAGGAGCATTTTATCTAAGCTGGAAGCACTCTAATGACAATTCTGAAGCCTTTACTCTCTCCCCAGGAAATGTTTCAGTTAGGACAATGGTGCAGAACATGACTGGTATAATAGGTAAAGAATTTGGATGAACAAAGCATAAATAGACATGATCATGTTTAGTTTAAAGACCAAAAGCTCAACTGCTTTTTTTTTAAACCTCTTTTCTTTCAGGCAGAATTTTTCATTTTCCATTTTTGAAAACTTTTCCAAACAATGTGAAAGCACAGCAAGGAGACCAAATAATGAAACGCTGTAAGTATTTGCATGCAAAGAAATTCAGGAAGCCATGTCTCATTCTATATGCACCTTATTATCAGTGCCAGTGGTTTTCTTCTGATAAAAGTCTTCACTGGGGGGATGTTTGCAAAGCACTTTTTAATAGATTTAAAATGGGAATTTTTTTTCTTTGCAAGCGGCATCCAGTTGATCAGACATCTCTTTTAACTGGTTAAAAAAAAAAACTCTAAAAAAATGTATCTACATGTTCATTCTACAGTTAAATGATCCTCAGAAATTAAAATTTTATTTACAGGTATTTTGAAGTCACTTAGGGCTTGTTTAAATGACGGCTTCATTTGTAGGAATTTTCACTAGTCAGTGGTCAACAAAGATTAACATTATTGCAGATACAGCTTCTAGAAGTAGCCACTTTCCTTCAGAAAGACTCTGGCCACCTTGACCACTATGCTCTGGAGCTTCAAATTATTCAACCTCAATGCTCTCACTAATATACGCTGCATGGGAGCTCCATTTCTATTCTACTGATTTTTTTTTTTTAACATTTTTCCTGGCAGCCTTGGCATTTCACATACATTCAAATGTAAAAGAGCATGCCTCAAAAGATAATCCCAGTGTCCCAATGACACATTTACTGTGATTTATAAATCTTATTATTTCCCCCCATGTGTCCTTCAGGCTACAAAACCAGATGCCCTTCTAAGACACCTTACCATTCTCCATCCCCTCTTCACCTTTTTTTCTTTTCTCTTGTTTTTTTCCCATCAATCTGCAAGTTATATAGAGGCAGCAGGGTGGTATGATGGAAGGACCCTGGGCTTTGGGGCTTCTCTGAGTTGGACATGAATCCTTGGCAGTGATGTTCCTGTAACAATGGGTATCCCTGGACAATACTTAGCTTTTTTGAGACCTTTTTCCTCATCTGTAAGGGGCAGCAGGAATATCATTTGGCTCTCAGAACCATGAGAGTAAAGGGAGTTATTAAAGAATGTGACAGCATCTGGGGTACATTAGAAATATACTCTGTATCCTTCTTCTCTCTTTCATTTAGGTCCAACACCAAGTGTATTCCAATGTTCCTTTTCCTCATCATTCCTGCTCTTGTCTCGATATTCTGTCAGTCACCTTCCCTGTAACTCTTTTGTAACCTATGGCTTTTTTCCTCAACAGGAAACACTTCTGGCTATAGTCAACGGTAGCATCAAGGGGTAGTTTGTGGGGACGGGAGACTTTAGCCCACTCTCAATAATCCTCATCAGCCCGCCACAAGCCTTCCCAAATAAGGCTACAATCTTGAGTTTGCTATACTAACACTACTTTAAAACAAATCCCCTAATCTCCAGCATCCCCAAAACTATGTGAAATTAGTACATAATCTAGGTAAAAAGAATGTGCTCCCTATGAAGCCCCCTTCCCCCCCTTCCTACCTTGCTATTCCTAAATCCCTGGAGTTTAGAAATTCTACAGCCAGCCACTAATCCTTACCTACTCTCGCCAAGATATCAGTGCCCTTGCTGTTACAGCTGGCCCCATCTTTCTCCTATAGTCCCAATCTTTCCTCCTGTCTTTGTTCATTGTGATTGGAGTAGCCTCTCCTTCCTCTGACTCAGTGTTGTAGGTCTAGACAAGTCCATTCATACCCTTCAGTACTAAAGACAGCTCCCTGCTGGGTTTTGTCAATAAGCATGCTGCTGCCCTCAGGAGCCATCCCAGGACACAAATGTAAGTAGCAGCAGGTAGGTATTTGGTCTAAAGACAAATCACGAAAGAGAAAAATTGCTAGACATATGCCCAATAGGGCAAAAAAAAAAAGGGGGGCAAAGGACCAGAGGAGAGAGAGAGAACATGTTTGACCTCTTATTAACACAAATTTATTCAGAAATCATGGCAGAATTTTTAGAAGCTTTGAATTAGTGTTTCTGACATAGTTTTATTAGTAGCAGCTAAAGTAGTTTTTTTTTTAAGATGGTATTTATTTATTTGAGAGAGAGAGAGCATGAGCACAGGGGAAAGGCAGAGGGAGAGGGAGAAGCAGGCTCCCCACTGAGCGGGGGGGCGAACGCAGGGCTGGAGAAAAGCACTGACCTAGAGACAGTGACATAGAGGAAAGGCCCCTGCACTAGGGGTATGAAGACCTAATGCTACCACTACAGCCTAGTGCTGAGGGACTTTAGGCTAATCACCTACCTCCTTTAACCTTGGGTTCCTCACCAATAAAATGAGGGGTTCAGTAAGATTGTCTTTCAGAACCTCTCTAATGCAAAGAAATAAACTATTTTCTTTAATCATTTTTATAACCACCACATCCCTTTAAAGATTAAAAAAAACAGGTAATTCTATTAATGGGCATGAGATGAGGATAAACAAATGCACCTGCATTTAGTAATAAAGCAGGTAAGGTTCCTGCGTAATCTTCTATGCAGAGCAGCAATCCTTCACTAGTCCCAAAATGGTTTCTAAGAATTTCTAGCACCATTTTGGAATTCAAAGATCATAGATTTCTTTTCATTCCTTTTTTAATCTGTGTTATTTCCCTTCAGTAATTGTATTGCTCAAATATATCATTTCATGCACTCACAGAATCAAGTTCACACTTCCTTGTTCGGAACGTGAGAAGCTAAGTTTTGAGAATAGAGAAAAATACTCTTTTAAAGGGTGAGAAACCCTAAGGTAAAATACATATTTGTGATGGCCCTGACAGAAAAATTATGCCCATTCCTCCAGCTCCCAAGATTATATGAGCAGACCTAACAAAGAGAAAATTTGTTGAGCCTACATGCATCATACTGTACACACTTGTTGTCCCTATATCCTTTCAATTCCTCTCAGAGCCAGGATCACCCTGGTTTACTCATTCCTCAAGCATTTACTGAATGGATACTCCGAGCCAAAACTGTGTGAGGCACTGAGAGTTCAGAAATAAGTAAGACCTAGTCCCCTGCCTTCAAAGCTATTAAAGAATAGCTTCACGGATTATTAAAGAAGACACGCATCATCACACAACGGCAGTACAGTTTGATAATGACAATAGTCCTTAAGTGCAGCCATGGCAGAAGGAGTGATAAACTCCTTGGAGGTGTAGAAACAAGAAAGGCTTCAAAGAGGAGCTTACCTTTAAGGATGAGGACGAATTCACCAGAGAGATAAGGAGAGGAAGGGAAAAAGAAACGGCACATACAAAGACAGAGGGATGAAAGAGTAGATTCTGAAAGCCACAAGTCATTTCATGTAACTGAAGGGAAAGTTGCATGAGGGATGTGCAAGAGATCATTATAAAAATCCCTAACAGTCACTGAACCCTTAATATGTGTCAGGCATTATTCTAAACATTTCTACAGGTGTTAACACAGTTAATCCTTAGCACAACATTAACAAGGGAAGTATGATTCGTAGGTCTATTTGGCAAATGAAGAGATTAAGGCACAGAGATAGTAACTCTCCCACCCAGATTTACACAGCCTATGAAGACTGGAACCCAGTCAGCTTTGTTCCAAAGCCCATGTTCTCAATTGTGAAGCACCACTGCTTCTCGGAAATGAGACTGGAGGAAGAGGCAGAACCCAGATCATTTAGGACTTGGAGGTCATCACAAGGAGTCTGGATTTTATCCCATAGCCATGGAGAACCTAGCAAAAGTTTGAATAGATTTGTACTTAAGAAAAGCCATTCCAGGAGGAAGGTACAGATGGACTGGAAGAGGGCTAAAATTGGGGAAGGATGCTGGGGGAAAACTAATGTAACTGTCTTGTAAGAGAGGATGAAAACCTGAACTTAATTATTAGCAGTGGGCCTGGGAGGAAGGGAGTGCCAGAGGTGGGGCTGCTCCTTCACTAGAGATGGAGTTCCTCTTCATTCCACTCTCTGAATTTGATTCATACCCCTAAGGAATATCTATTGTCCCTATTTCCCCCAAAGCAGACATTTCTCCCTGTTGTCCATGTCTATATTCATCTTCTGCTAGGTTTCCAGTAGTCCATCCTTGCTTTCCACTTCTCACCTGGGCTATGTGATTAGCCAGAGACCAATGTGCAAGCTAGTCTACCGGTAGCGGTGAGCCTTCAGCAGGGTGAGCCTTCCAATCCCATTTGTGTTCTACTATAGACACATGGCTTGACAGCAGTTTGGTTGGCAAGTAAATGAAATAAATACCTAAGAAAATGCCAAGAAAGGATTCTTTCAGACATAGCAAGCATATACTGTGTCTTTAAGTTTGTTTTCCAAAGAAAAATCATCCTCTGTAAACAGCTTCATTAAGCCTTTGCATCAATGATATACATACATATATATTCCCTTAAGGAATTCCTATATCAATTTGGAGTTCTCAGATAATTTAACAAATAAACCTAAGACTGAGGCTGTTGTGGCTTTGTTTCCTTTTGTTTCATAGGATTTAAAAAACCCTAAGGATTATTCTTCCATTTTTTTTAATATACAGAATCATAGAAAATCTCTTGAGTTTACACTGAGACAAAATATTCTTCTTACAGTTATTCTGCCATCTTTGCTGAGAGTGAACTGAGTGACTGGGATTACGACTATGGTTTCTGCTCACCCAAGACACTCCGATGTGCTCCTGAACCAGATGCTTTTAATCCCTGTGAAGATATTATGGGCTATGACTTCCTTAGAGTCCTGATTTGGCTGATTAATATCCTAGCCATCATGGGAAATGTGACTGTTCTTTTTGTTCTCCTGACTAGTCGTTATAAACTGACAGTGCCCCGTTTTCTCATGTGCAATCTCTCCTTTGCAGACTTTTGCATGGGGCTCTACCTGCTGCTCATTGCCTCAGTTGATTCCCAAACCAAAGGCCAGTATTATAACCATGCCATAGACTGGCAGACAGGGAGGGGATGTAGTGCAGCTGGCTTTTTCACTGTATTTTCAAGTGAGCTTTCTGTCTACACCCTCACGGTTATCACACTAGAAAGATGGCACACCATCACCTATGCTCTTCAGCTGGACCAAAAGCTACGTTTAAGACACGCCATTCCGATCATGCTTGGAGGATGGCTCTTTTCTACTCTAATTGCCACTTTGCCCCTTGTGGGTGTCAGCAATTACATGAAGGTCAGCATTTGCCTCCCCATGGATGTGGAAACCACTCTCTCACAAGTCTACATATTAACCATCCTGATACTCAATGTGGTGGCCTTCGTCATCATTTGTGCTTGCTACATTAAAATTTATTTTGCAGTTCAAAATCCAGAGCTAATGACTACCAACAAAGATACAAAGATTGCCAAGAAAATGGCGGTCCTCATCTTCACTGATTTCACCTGCATGGCACCAATCTCTTTTTTTGCCATCTCAGCTGCCTTCAAAGTGCCCCTTATCACAGTAACCAACTCTAAAGTTTTACTGGTTCTTTTTTATCCTGTCAATTCTTGTGCCAATCCATTTCTGTATGCAATTTTCACAAAGGCATTCCAAAGAGATTTCTTTCTGTTGCTGAGCAAATTTGGCTGCTGTAAACGTCGGGCTGAACTGTATAGAAGGAAGGATTTTGTGGCTTATACCTCCAACTGCAAATATGGCTTTACTGGATCAAATAAGCCTTCTCAGTCCACCCTGAAGTTGTCTCCTTTGCAGTGTCAATATACGATGTCCTAGACAAGACTTGCTAATAAAGAATGTTAACTGTTTTATCAGTAACCACATTATTGAATTGTGCTTAAAAATATAAAAAATGATCTGTACTAATAATTTTAACAAAGACTTGGTTTTAGGAAATTATTTATTCTTAGGCACACTGGGCAAAAGAGAGATAGCTACCTAACTCCAAGTATTGTCCATGACCATTGCCAGTCTAAAAATTATTTGTCATTGGTACATAATGACATAAAATACAGATGTTGAGAGTGTTTAGAAACGTTTCTAGCAATTTTGACATAGTAATTTAATGTCTGTTGAATCTAAAATTTTCTAAATGAGGTGGTATTTTACATATCTTGGGGGGTTTTTTTCATTTCATCTTTGTAGTGATTTTTATTGCATTTTATAAAAATATTAGTCCATAACAGATTTGACATTTAAAATAACTGGTCCTTTTCCTCACATAGTTTGAAAAACACCCTTCAGGGATTCACTGTCCAATCTGGTGGCCACTAGCCACATGCAGCTAAGTTAAAATTAAAATGTAGTTTCTCCCATGAAACCTCTAGAAGAAAATATAGGCTGTAATTTATTTGACATCAGCCTTAGCAACATTTTTCTAGATAGTCTCCTCAGGCAAGGAAGGCAAAAGCAAAAATAAACTATTGGGACTATACCAAAATAAAAAGCTTTTGCACAGCTAAGGACATTATCAACCAAACAAAAAGGCAACCAATCTGGTAAACAGGAGAAGATACATGCAAATGACATATCTGATAAGGCACTGATATCCAAATATACATAAAGAACTCATACAACTCAACACCAAAATATCAAATAATCTGATTTAAAAATGGGCAAAGACGGGGCTGTTCCTTCTCTAGAGATGGAGTCCCTCTACATAGAATCCACTCTCTGAATAGACATTTTTCTAAGACCTACAGATGGCCAACAGACACATGAAAAGATGCTCAACATCACTCATCATCAGGAAAATGCAAATGAAAACCACAATGGGATATCACTTTACACCTGTGAGAATGGCTGGACTTGAAAAGAAATAACAAGTGTTGGTAAGGATGTGGAGAAAAGGGAACACTTACACACTGTTGGTGGGAATGTAAATTAGTGCAGCCATTATGGGAAAGAGTATGGAGGTTCCTCAAAATAATCAAAATAGAAATATCATACAACCCAATAATTCCACTTCTGGGTATTTGTCCAAAACAAACAAACAAACCCAAAAACACTAATTCGAAAAGATATATGACCCCTGTTTATTGCAGCATTACTTACAAGAGCCAAGATATGGGAAGCAACCCAAGGGTCCATAGACGGATGAATGGATAAAGAAGGTTTGGAAAATATATACACATACATACATACACACACACACGCACACACACACACACACACTGAAATACTATTCATTCATAAAAAAAGAGTGAAATCTTGCCAATCTTGAATGGATGGACCTAGAGGGTGTAAGTGAAATAAGTCAGACAGAGAAAGAAATACTATATGATTTCACTTACATGTAGAACCTAAAAACCAAAACAAACAAAAACTTCCTCATAAATACAAAGAACAAATTGGTTGTTGCCAGGGAAGAGAAGAGTAGGAGGACAGACAAAATAGGTAAAGAGGATTAAAAGGTACAAATTTCCAGTTATAAAATAAATATGTCACAGGGATGAAAAGTACAACATAGAGAATATAGTCAATAATATTTTAGTAAATTAGTATGGTGACAGGTGGTAACTACACTCATTGTGGTAAACATTTTGCAATATATATAGTTGTCAAATCATTGTTTTACACTTGAAACTAACACAATGTTATAGGGTCAACTATATTTCAATTAAAAATTCTAAAATTTAAGGGGCGCCTGGGTGGCTCAGTCATTAAGTGTCTGTCTTCGACTCAGGTCATGATCCCAGGGTCCTGGGATTGAGCCCCACATCGGGTTCCCTGCTCTGCGGGAGGCCTGCTTCTCCCTCTCCCACTCCCCCTGCTTGTGTTCCCTCTCTTACTGTGTCTCTGTCAAATAAATAAATAAAATCTTAAAAAATTTTTTTAATTTTAAAATACTCTGTATGATACTATAATTGTGGATACATATCATTATATATTTTTCCAAATCTATAGAATGTACACCAAGAGTGAGCTCTTACATAAACTACAGACTCTGAGGAGTCAATGTACATTCATCAGTCATAGTGTATGTACCACCCTAGTAGGGGATATTGATAATGGGGGAGGCTGTGTGTTGTGTGGCAGGGCGAGTAAGTAAATGGGAAATCTCTGTACCTTCCACTCAATCTTGCTCTGAACCTAAAACTACCCTGACAACTCTGAGAAACAAACTGAGGGTTCCAGAGGGGAGGGGGTGGGGGGATGTGTTAGCCTGGTGATGGGTATTAAAGAGGGCACGTACTGCATGGAGCACTGGGTGTTATGTGCAAACAATGAATCATGGAACACTACATCAAAAACTAATGATGTAATGTATGGTGAGTAACATAACATAATAAAATAAAATAAAATAAAATAAATAAATAAATAAAACTACCCTGACGAAGTCTGTTAAAATTAAAAATTTTGAAAGCAAAAAAAAAAAAAATTAGAAATTAAAAAATAAAGCAAGTTGCAGACATCAGTACTCATCAGCTCTAAACACTTCAAGCATGCTTATCACTAACCAAGGCTCAATATTTTACATTTTAGGTAAGACTTACATGGACAAATACTAAACATACCATTTAATGAGTTTTGAGAAATTCATATATCCATGCGACCCCAAACCTCTGTGAAGACATAGAACTCTATCGCCCTCAGAAAATTCCCTCATGCCCCTTCCTAATTAACCGCTCACTCCCACCCCCCAAAGGTAACAATGGTTCTGATTTTTCCCCCATAGATTAGTTTTGCCTGTTCTAAAACTTCATATAAATAGAATCATACAGTATATACTCTTGTGTAAGCCTTCTCTAATTCAACACAATGTTTTTGCTATTCATCCAGGCTATTGCTTGAATCATTGTGGTATTTTATAAAAATATTTTTATTCCAATTCCAATTCATTGCTGAGTTGTAGGGCTCTAACACTGTTTTCCATTTTCCTACTGATGGAAATCTGGGCTATTTCCAGTTTTTAGCTCTCCAACATTTTATTAAATAAATGTATAGTCACAACTAGACTCTGTATTTAATCTGCCTTCCACCTTTATGCCACTGTGCAAAGTGATTCAAAATAGCCCATAAAAGATCATAAGCATTACAAAGTATCTCTTTTCTCTGTATGTTTTTCACATTTCTGACTTTTCTACTTGGAACTAGTTACTTCTCTTTACTCAGATGCAATCCTCTCTGGTAAACTAGTGTTCTAGAAGTTGTCTCAGTGATATGAAAGAATACTAATTAGTCATGTTCCTATATACATACATAATAAACTTTTTGATTAATTCATAATAAACTTTTTAATTCATAAGTCCCAGAACCAAAACAACTAAATAAGCAAAAAAGCAGAAAGTCAAAAAAAGTAAAATATATCCTTGCAGAGAAATTCTATTTAAATTATGTCTTCTTAAATATTGTTTGAGCCAAAGTACTTGTATATATCCTCTGAAAATAACTTTTGTGGCCTTATCCACAAATACTGATTTTTCTAAGTTTCAACATAGAGTTATAGTTTACTATCTCCCTCATCCTCATATCCTTTCATTCCTGAAGACCTACCAGTTGTTGAGTGTCTTTGAATGTCTTCTGTATCAAGTCTTTATTTTGCATTCCTGCTGCCACACCGTCATTTCAGGCCATTCCCCCTTACCTCAGAAGTCCTATCATATCTCCCTCATTTTTATTCATATCCAATCTTTGCCACGTCTACACTCTCATACTCACCACTGATTAATCTTCCTAAAATCCTATTTCATCCTATCACATACATGCCAAAATCCTGAGCAGCACATCAGTACCTATAAATTTAAGTTTTAGCTCCTAGACTAACATTCAAAGAGCTCCAGAATCCATTCTCAAGTCTGCTCACTTGGTCTCCTGCTGTTCTTCTGCATGAAACAACCTCTTCCACTTGCTTTTCCCTAACCATGCCCCACGCATCTCTCTTCTGATGTCCTTGCCACTGTTTCCATCCAGAACGCCTTCTTCCTTACCTGTCCTCCTCCTGCACCCCAGCCACAGGTCTAGCTTTGTTCCCAAGCTCTCCTAATCCACCTCCTCCCTAATCTACTGAATTTAAGACACCTCCTTTACCTGAAATACAAAGGCATAAATAATAAATATGTGACCCACAACAATCTCTCTGGACTTCTTTTGCCTTTTCATCCCTATCACTCATCTATCTGTCTTTTATGCTACACACTGGGTGTTATTATCCTTACACATATACCTCTTATTTCACCTATCTTAGAAATTTCTTTTGTGATAAACTCATTTCTTTTACTTGATTTCTCCCACTATATCTATCCTCAAGTCTTATATATAGTAGGTGATTAATAATTTTCTCAGCTGATTCCCTTTTATAACTAAAATATAAGACCAATCCTTATGAAGAAGTATTTCCCTCATGAGATGGTCTTGTATATTCTTAATCTGTGTAATCCTTCATACATAAATGATAAAAACATCAAATGCTCAGGAAATTTCATTTCTATCTTGTGGGTTTTTGTTTTTGTTTTTCTTTACCATGTTCGATATTATCACTGGCAGTTTGCAAAATGACGAAGAAAGATTAATCAGCAAGAATCACTCATCTAGGGGCTCCTGGGTGGCTCGGTCTTTAAGCGTCTGCCTTCGGCTCAGGTCATGGCCCGGGTCCTGGGATCAAGCCCCACACTGGGCTCCCTGCTCGGCGGGAAGCCTGCTTCTCCCTCTCCCACACCCACCCTCCCCCACATGTGTTCCCTCTCTCGCTGTGTCTCTGTCAAATAAATAAATAAAATCTTTAAAAAAAGAAAGAAAAGAATCACTCAGCTAAACTTACAAAATCTTTTTAAAAGTTACTATGTCCTCCATTCCTAACATTTGCTATAAAGGGCCTGGTTTTAGTTTCCTCAAAAATGTATTAAGTCCACATGTAAATTAAGAATCTTTATGTCACAAAGATTTCAATAAATGTGTTCCTAACTGGAATAATCTCTTCTTTGAAATGTGCAATATTTTTTATTAATATTGAATTTCTTCCTAAGAGTTATTACCATAGCCTTCGTATTTATAATTTAGTTTTCTAGTTATAAATCACAAAGTTCCCATGTGGCATATTACAGTATATTTACATGAAAACAGCATAATATTAACCTAATAACAGGAATCAAAAGAAAATTCCCACTAAATTCCCCTGCTTACCACCCCAATTAACTGTTGCTATTCATTCTAAAGATACTCATTTTCCTACACAACTAAAATTACTGAAACTGAGTGCCTCAGCCAGACTTGGAACCTCATTGCCCTGTGGAGTCTGAGCTGTACAGATGATTAGTAACACATATGATAGCACACTGAATAAAATAGGTAAAGAAGTATTCTAGGCAAGGTCAATCAGTCAGCCCCTAAGAGATTAACTGTGCAAATTCAGCAAGATCTTCTTAGACTGTAGGGAGAGGTGGAAAGTATGTAAGAAAGCACTGTAGGATGCAAGCATGAGAAAAAGTCTGAAATAGGAATTAGGATACATGATACTTTCACAAATTTCATTTAACACAGCAAACTGTAACCTCTATAATAGAGACACTTTTTCTGCCTATAAAAGGGCACAGGATGACATTTGCCAAGGTACTGTATTTACAACCTACCTTATGGAATTTTGTTATAACATACAAAAAGAAATGCTCAACTTGGACATGATGAAGGGTTTCTGAAATTAAAAGTAATACCATATCAAAGCCAAGTCTCAAACACCACCTTATAAGGTTTATAGAATAATTTTTTCTTTTAAAATGCACTTGTCTTGCTTTCTTTAGCACGAGTTGAAAATACTTTATGAGTCATGACCCATCAGTGGGTAGTGATATCAATTTATAGCTCAAGACCATTAATTTTTAATGCAACAGAACAAAATCAAATAGAAAATATAGAAGGCCATCGTGTGCTAGAGGTAAGCATGATTTTCCGAAACTTTTATTTAACTCGTATTACGTGTATCTATGTACATGCAAACATATACTGGTTAATTTTTTAGTGTAAATAGTAGCCAAAAAATTTTCAAAACCTCTGGTTTTGACAACTTTCAGGAAGTAGGAATTTTTTTCTGGTGTTATTTGAAACTAATAAAAGGGCACCAGATCCAAAATAATTTAGAGACTCTCTTAATTCTCTCTGCAGCCACTGCCAAATTTATCATTTATATGAGCATGCCAAGATTATTGTTGGCTTTATTTTATTTTGTGGTAAGCTTAGTTTTTAAATTGATTTTTTGCAATTCTAAAAGATCAGGGGCATGAAGGCACGCAGACACACAAATGGAACAAGTATGACATTTTTCTCTGATTAAAAAAAGAGGACCACATAAATAAAGAGAACTAATATAATAGTATTTGTGATATGCCATTTTAAAAAATCACTGAAGCAAAGTGAGATTTTAAAATCCACAGTGGGTAAGAGGTAAGGAATTTTAGAAACAACTGTTACTGCCTCTGCCAAACATTTGAATCAATACATTAAACCCCAACACCCAAGTGAATGCACCTTCTCAATAAATTCAGCCCTTAATTTGCAGTAAGGTTTGCTTAGGACAAATACAGAATGACTGGGCAACACTGGGGGGAAGAAAGCAAAAACAACACTAGAAAGTATACTCTTCAGTCCTGGATGAGGTACATTTTAAGAATAAACACAAGAAGTAAGTGTCAACTTTTGCCTTCTGTGTAGAAAAGATGGACATTTCATGAAGGACAACATTCATTAAGGGGACCCATAGCTCCTGGAAGTTCTCAAAAACCAGACAAGGATCTGGGACAGTGGGGGTCATAGGGAAAAGGATAATTACTCTGAGGATGAAGAGGGCATAGCTGGGGAATCCGGTTAGGAGAGCAGCACATTCACTAGTATTAACTGAATCCTCTTGCAGCTGCCAACTTTAGGCCAAAGACAGGACCCCACAAATGTTGTCCAAGGCCCAGAAGAGATTAATCCAGATTTTGGAAAGATCTACTAGTAGCTGAGTCCCTTGGGTAGGACAGGACAAGTACTGGAATAAATCAAATTCTCCAAATGGGCTTGTCTCTGAAAAAGAAATGAGGAATTAAGGGCACCTGGCTGGCTCAGTCGGTAGAACATGCAACTCTTGATCTCAGGATCATCAGTTCAAGCCCCACTTTGGGCATGGAGCCTACTTTAAAAAAAAAAAAAAAAAAAAGGTTGTATAAAAACAAACTATTAAATTTAAAAAAAAGAAATGAGGAATTCGTCTCGTGACCAGCCAAACCGAGGTATCCAATCCTTGGGGAGCTTTCTGAGACCATAACCCACTCATCTCAGCACTGTTTTTTCTATGAGAGTTACCATCCTAGAGAACACCATTCAGGGCTGAAAGTAGGATCTTAGAGACCATGTTTACTCTACCTGTTAAGAGAAGCAGAATGATAGGGAAAATGTTCCCTTGATGAATTTGAATCTACTAAGGCAAAAAGTAGTACAAAACAGCTTACTGGGATATTAATTTGTTTTTATTGCTGCAGGAAAATGAGAGCTATTTGTGTTTTGCACTCTGTTTTCTCTTCCTGATTTTAAGACAGTTATCTAGCTCTTCCTGTGTCAAATGAGATTGCCTAGCCAAAACAGAAGATTCCTGAAAAGAACATCTCTTCTCAACTTTTGCTTTAGAAAATCTCAATTCAGTGAGGGAATTCCCTGTGAGGGCAAAGGAAAAGAGATGGTGTCTTTCAGGGGAAAGAGTCTACAAAGGAATCTTCCACTGTTAAGAAAAATAGAAAAAAATGACAGATGAAGGAAAAACCCACCAAGACTAAAAAGAAGTCTAAAATTTCAAGAAATAGAATGGGAACCTAACCACTTCCTCACAATTCTCAGGGAGATAGCAGAATATGAAGAATGGCCCAGTCACATGCTAAACCTAGAGAGGCTGATCCTTAGCTCCAGGGATCCTGGGCTCAACACAGATTTCCATGTTCCAGTACAATATGGTTTCAACAGACATCTGCTTCCAAGGGACCACTTCGGCTTGCAAGGTCAGCCTATCACTAGTGATCAGTGTAGACTGAAAACCTAGAGAAGGCTTCTTGAATATCCCTCTAACTACAAAACTCTCCAGGATCTGTTGTAACATGGTTTGGGGAGAGATGGGAGGACACCAGCCCCGATCTAATAACTGATACCAACCTTACCATGAAGGGGAATTGGAGTCTGATTTAAATTTTACCTCAAGATTAAAGAACCATAACATTTCTTCATGTTCCATCACATGTGATTCATTTATGCTTCATAATGCTATCAATAATGAGGGCTTTTAAAAAAAGAAATCCCATTAAAACAACAAATGAAATATAAAATTGGATATTTGTATCTGCATCTGAATTATTGTTTTATTAAGTTCCATACAGTGAACTAAAAATTTGAGCAGCTCTGTATTGGACTATATTTAAAATAAAAATAAGTTTCACAATATGTAATATAGTCCCACTGATGTTTATGGTGTATCGAACTCAAGTTTTACCACTCTGCATCACCAATGGCTTTTGCAAATACATAGTCTCTCCCTCCAAAACACATAACACCATCTTTCAAATAGAATTTCCATTTGTTCTTGCTTCGATGAATCTGGAGGGAGAAAAATAGTCTAAATTAATTAATTTCATAAGTTAAAGGATCATTTACCATTCTTTGCACATCGTATGGGATTATTCTGACCCTAAATGGGAGTTCTTTAAAAATAAGACCTCCTCAAGATATTTTATTCATTCACCCAGCAAATATTTGAGTTCCTATGAGTCAGGTATTGTTTTAGGCACTGTAGATATATCAGTTTAAAATATAAATAAATAAATATATATATATATATATATATACACACACACACACACACACACATATATATGTATATATATTTTTATGTATTACTTTTTAAAAACTGGAAAAATTCATGACTTTGAATAGTTTATATTTTAGAAAGGATGGGGGGAACAGAAACCTAATAAATACCTAAATTATAAAGAATATTAAAAGATGCGAAGTGCTATGAAAACTAGAGCAGGAAAAGGAAGATCACAAATACAGAGGTGGGTTATAATTTTAAATAAGAAAGCCAGGGTGGGGCCTGACTTATGAGGTAACATTTGAGCAAAGACGTAAAGAAGGTAAGGGATAAAGCCAGGAAGATATTAACCAGAGAGAGCATTCTAGGCAAAGGGAACAGAAGCACCAAAGTCCTAAGGAGGGGGATACCTGGATTGTTCAAGAACAACAAAGAGTTCAGTATGTCTACAAAGGAATAAACAGAGAAGATGTAGTTAATATTATCAGGAATGAAAAAAAGTGGAATTTCATTTTGAAGGAGAAAGTTAAAGTACTGAGCAAGGTCAGAAGATACAGTTTATTACCTATTAGATTCTACTGGCAGTTCCTTGGATTTAATAAATCAGTCTAAATACAGAGAAAATAAAAACTAGAAAATCCTACTACTTCAAGAGGTAAGAAATCATAAAATCATTGTTACCTCTAGATAAACCACAAGTGACTATTTAAAAACCTTAGATATGTATGATCTGAAATCAAGGATAAAAATTAAACCCAGATGTTTAGGGCACCTGGGTGGCTCAGATAGTTAAGCATCTGCCTTCAGCTCAGGTCATGATCCCAGGGTCCTGGGATCGAGTCCCACGGTCCTGGGATCGAGTCCCACATCGGGCTCCCTGCTCCTTGGGAGCCTGCTTCTCTCTCTCTCTCTCATGAATAAATAAATAAAATCTTTAAAAAAAAATAAAAATAAACCCAGATGTTTATTGCAAACAGTCAAGTCAAAGAAGAAAAACATGTGACCAATATTCAGATGCATTTTGTGAAGCATAAGAAAACACAAATGATAAACCCTTATTTGTATGGGGGGAAAGAAGTCCTAATAACAGAAAATTTCTTCTGAGTTTCACTCTCAATTTTATACTTGGACATATCTTAAAAAGTCCTTAGAAAAAAATAATTAAAATAAATTTTAAAAAAAAAGTCCCTGAGAGTATTCAGAATCCTGAACTCAGCATAGGTGATAAAATCTGACCATAACTAGAGGAGAACAACTGTAACAGCAGCAACTCATCCTAGTAATTTTATTCTAGAAATAGTGCATAAATAGTACATTTATTCTAAAAATGCAAAAATGGTTCAATATTAGGAATTTATTAATATAAAAACTGTATTACCAGACCTATGGAGATAAATCATATAATAATCTCCAATAATGTTGAGAAAGCATTAAATAAATTAAAGAATTTTACTTTTTTAACTCTATAAGAATCAAAGACTGCATCATAAACACACACACACACACACACACACCTAGCCTAAAAGCTGTCTTAGTGGTTAGTGGGGAACCCTAAAAGTATTCCCGCTAAAATCAAGACAGACAAGGGTTATCCAAGTTTTTATTCTAGAGATCCTAGCCAATACAATTAGGTAAGAGAAAGTACAACTTGCAGTGGACGATGCAAGTAAACAAGAAGAAAGAAGTAGAGGGGCTCCTGAGTGACTCAGTCATTAAGTGTCTGCCTTCTGCTCAGCAGTGTCCTGGGGTGGAGCCCCGCATCGGGCTCCCTGCTCCACGGGAAGCCTGCTTCTCCCTCTCCCACTCCCCCTGCCTGTGTTCCCTCTCTCTCTATCTCTCTCTCTGTCAAATAAATAAATAAAATCTTTTTTAAAAAATAAAAATAAAAAAGTAGAGGTACAGAAGTTGGAAAGGATAAAGATTTGCAGATGCAATGACTGCATGTCTGAAAATTCTAAGATAATCAAGTAAAAAATTACTAAATAATGGAGCACCTGGGTGGCTCAGTCAGTTTAGCATCCAACTCTTGGTTTTGGCTCAGGTTGTGATCTCACAGGTTGTGGGATCAAGTCCCATTGAGGCTCCACACTCAGCATGGAGTCTGCTTGAGATTCCCTCTGCCCCCTTTCCATACTCACTAGTGCGTGCGCACACACTCTCTCTCAAATAAATCTTTTAAAATATTACTAAATAATAATTCAGTATTGATACAAAATTAATATGCACAAATCCATACCCTTCATTTATATAAGCACTGATTAGAAGATACAGTGAAAAAGCCCTTTTACCAGAGCAACAAAAGAGATAAAATAGCTAGCAATAAATTTTTAAAATATTTGATCTACTGGCACCCTTCAACACTCTCTCCTCTTTTAAATATTTTCCTGACTTGGCTTCATGAAGAAGTACTAACTTTACCAGATATTAAAAACCTTAATAATTATATCAATGTAGTACAGGCCAATGGACAAACCAATAGGACAAAAGAAATCAAGTAGACCCAAATATAGTGGTAAATGTAGTAGGTGATAAAGGAATCATTCTCTTATCAGTGTGGACAAAATAGACTTCTCAATAAGTGATGTTAGGAAAATTGGGTAGCTGCCTGGAAAAGAAAAATGAAAGAAACCAAAGAAATACTACAAGAAAACATGAGTGAATCCCTTTAAAATCTTAAGAAAGAGCTTTCTATTCATGACTCCAAATCAGAAGCCATAAAAATTAAGGTTGACAAATATAACATCTGCATAATAGAAAGAAAAAGCACTGAAAGCAAACAAGTGAGGAAAACTATTCCTGCATATAAGGGCTAATCTCCCCCCAAACAATATAGAGCTCTTAGAAATTAGTAAATACACCAATAACCCAATCTTTAAGAAAATAGACAAATAGGAACAAGCAGTCCACATAAAAATAGAAATAGTCCTTAGACACATGAAAAGTTAAAAATTTCACCAAGACATCATTTTTCACTTTTTATAATAGCAGAGATTCAAATATTTTATTACACTCCCTTGGCAAGGCTGTAAGAAAAGCAGCACTCTCAAATACTGTAATGGGAATATATACTGGAATAGAGTCTAGGAGAGCAATACCCAGTAATCCCACTTTCCTAAAGATTTTATTTTTAAGTAATCTCCACACCCAATGTGGGGCTTGAATTTACAATAACTCCAAAATCATCTGCTGGGGATTTTTTTTAAATAGATATAACTGCACACATATGAAATGTCTTGTGGATGTGGTCATTCAATAGCAAATGACTGAAATATAACTCAAATATTCATCAGTTGGGGATCAGTGAAATAAATTTTAATAACTCTGCAACGGAAAATTACACAGCTATAAAAATATTAAGACAAAGATCTCCAAGATATATTGTCTTAAAAGACAAGATGCAGAATACAGTGTTGACTATGCTATCTTTTAGGCTTGTACTTGAATAAAAAGACACTATAAATATATTAAGAAACTATTATAACTGGTTACATTTTTACACTCAAGGAAGAGACAGGGAGCTACTGGGAGGAAGCACAAACAGTGTAGGAGTAAGAACCAGACTTTTCATGGTATATCTTTTATAGTGTTTTGATTTTTTACCAGGCATGTATGCAGTATCTATTTAGAAAACAAAGCGTGTGGATGGATGGATGGATGGATGGATGGATGGATAGATAGATAGATAGATAGATAGATAGATAGATAGATAGATAGATAGATAGATACTGTTACACACCTAGCAATTATTCATTGTACCAGCATCTAACAGACAAAGCCAACTATGAATACGCAACTAAAGTTTGCTAACCTGTTACATGAAGATGCAACATATTCAAGTAGTTTTACATTCCACTATAGTGTCCAATTATGGCATAGAACACTCCCATCTATAGTTAAAGCTTCCATTTCACCATTAATCTCCCTATAATAGCATTATTACTTTAACCTGTATATTAATCTCAGACATTCTCTAAGCCTCTGAAATAACATAATTACACCCTTTAATTCTCCACTCAGCATGGTGACCAATGACCTTCATTTAACCCTTTTTCATGGCACATCTTAATATTTTCAAGTTTTTCCCTAATTGTTAACTTACAAATTTTAAAGGTAAATTCCATATGGCAATCAAAGCCAGATAAAATATATTAAAAAAAAAAAAACTTCTCAAAGTTTAATAACCATACAAATCACCTCAGGGTCTTGTTAAAATGCACATTCTGATTCCATACTCTGAGGTAAAACTCAAAAGTCTACATTTGTAACACTTTCCCAGGCAAACTGAAGATACTGGCCTTCAAAACACACTGACTAGGGGCACCTGGGTGGCTCAGTCGTTAAGTGTCTGCCTTCAGCTCAGGTCATGATCCCAGGGTCCTGGGATTGAGTCCCACATTGGGCTCCCTGCTCACCGGGGAGCCTGCTTCTCCCTCTGCCGCTCCCTGCCACTCTGCCTACTTGTGATTCCTCTCTCTCTGTGTCAAATAAATAAATAAAATCTTTAAAAAAAAAAAAAAAAAACACACACACTGACTAGTAAAGCTCCTAAAAGGTTACTGAAAACTCTTTCAATTTACTTGAGTCTGGTTATATTAAGTGCTACTTGAAATGGGCCAACCAATGCCCAGAACTGGGAAGTTATTTTCTCATAAAAATCCACTGTTGGCAGTGGTCCCTTGCATCCCACTTTGACTTTATAGATACATTTTCTTTGCTAACTTCATCAGCCCCTTTTAAAAACAATTCAATGGCTCCCCAGTGCAATGGCTCCCCAGTGCCTTGACTTAAAATGTTCAGTACTGTTTTTAAAATATTCATCAGGGGTGCCTGGGTGGCTCAGTCATTAAGCGTCTGCCTTGGGCTTGGGTCACAGTCCCAGGGTCCTGGGATCAAGCCCTGCATCGGACTCCCTGCTCCGCGGGAAGCCTGTGTCTCCCTCTCCCACTCCCCCTGCTTGTGTTCCTGCTCTTGCTATCTCTCTCTCTGTCAAATAAATAAATAAAAATCTTTAAAAATAAAAAAATATATATTCATCAGAGAGGACTCTCAGACAACTAGATTTGTTAACACTATACACCTACTATCACTCCTTCTACCTGCCCTATAAGAAGCAAAAGACAATATATGAAAACACACTTTGAAAAATACAAAGCACTATGTAATTAATTACAAGCTATTTCCCACAATGCAATACAACAAAGGATACTATATCCATAATGGTCTAGAAAATTCTCTGTGACTCTATGGAATGCATACATAACTTACTGCTTTATAGTGTTTTCTTCATAGAAGGCAATATACTGTTTATACGAAGCTAAAGTAAGTTTCAAACTAAGAATGGTCCCTTTTCTATTACCTATTCCTTCTTGTGTTTATGTTTACCAGCATCTCAATTGCCATTTTCTATCTACATAAAATGTTATAGGAGGGAAAATGATCTTATTTTTAGAAAAAAAGGATTTATTTTTATAGCAATTCAAAACACCATCCTTTGTTTCTCCCGAGTATATTGGAATTGTTACTGAAAAAAAGGCAAAGATGTAAATCTGCATTAGTCATTAGGGAAATGCAAATCAAAATCACAATGGGATACCACTTCATACCAACTAGAATGGCTAGAATCAAAAAATCAGATAACAAGTGTTAGTGAGAACGTGGAGCAATCTAAACCCTCATACATTGCTGATAGGAATGGAAAATGGTAGAGCCACTTTGGTAAACAGTCTGGTACTTCCTCAAATTATTACCATGTAACCCTGGAATTTCACTCCTTGGTATATACCAAAGAGAAATGAAAATACATGTTCACACAAAAACCTGTACATGAATGTTTAAAGCAGCATTCTTCATAATAGCCAAAAAACGACAACAACCCAAATGTCCATCAACAGATGATTGGATAAACAAAATGCGGCACATCTATTCAATAGACTAGGATTCAGCAATTAAAAAAATGAAGAACTGTTACATGCTATGACATGGATGTATTTGAAACACTGTGTGAAGTAAAAGCAGGCAGGCACAGAAAAAACACACTTATTATATGATTCCTTTCATATGAAACTCCAGAATAGAGAAATCTAAAGAGACGGAAAGTAGATTAGTGGTTTCTTAGGCCTCGGGGGGGATGGGAGGAAATGGGGAGATATAGGAGTGAGAACTAAAGGGAAATAGTGTTTCTTTTTGAGGTGATTAAATGCTCTAAAATGGACTATGTTAATGGCTGTACATATCCATGAATATACAAAACCACTGAATTGTACACTTTAAACGTGAGTTGTATAATATGTGAATTGTATCTCAAAGCTGCTAAAAACAAAGAAGTAAATATGCAGGAATTAAAGACAAAAGCTGAATATTCTACCACATAATCACAGATACAGTATTTAAAAAGAAGAAAAGGCAGTATTCTCTTTTAGTTGTAAAATTAAATTACTTCTAACTTAATCTCTAGGTTTGAAAACTGACACACCTTCAACTATTTGTTTAAGTGGGCCCCATGGAGCCCAGTGCAGGGCTTGAACTCATGACCCTGAGATCAAGACCTGAGCTGAGATCAAAAGTTGGACACCTAACAGACTGAGCCACCCAGGTGCCCCTCAACTCTCTTTGTTGATCATTCTCTAATGTCCAAATAATCACCAAGTCCCATTGATTCTTCTATCTCTGACTCTTCCATGTTCCACATTGCCATCCTTATTCTGGGCTCTGGTTACTTCGTGTCTGCACTATCCCTGTTCTTACCATTTGCCTCTGCCTAATCAGCAAGTATAGCCAGTTTTAAAACCAATTAGTTTTCTCAGTAACATTTTCAGAATGCTAACGTCCTTCAAATCAAGTTTGAATTCTCCTACCAGGATTCTGGATTTTCCAGTCTGCTGCCAACTCTGTCCCCAACCCAGCCTCATTTCCTAATAAATCCAAAAGAAGAATACTTCATTTAAGGCAGAGCTGTCTCTTCACTGCTTCCTTGTACATTCTACATGCATTCATTTCTCTGTCTTGTATTAAGCTGTTCTACTCAAAATGTCTACTCTCCACACTTATCTATATCTTACAAATCATTTAAGACCTATTTCAAAGCCCCACATCACCCATGAAGGATTTGTGGAGAACTCCAACTATAAATGATTTCTTGTATTTCCTAGCTACTTTTTGGACTCACTGTGCCACATATCTTAGCATTTGATTTACGTGTCACTCATCTTAGCATTTGATTTATATGCCATGTATTTTAGCATTTGATTTGCCTGTCACAGATTTTAGCTTCTGATTTACCTACCATCTTATTGTATGCCATTCTTTTATTACATACAGAAACATCTTGTTTTAATAAGATTGTCACCTCCTTTAGATAAGAACTATCATTTTTTTGGTATCACTGAGAACACAACACAGTGTTAGATATAAAATATACATAACTAGCTTTTTCAAGATTAACTATGAACTGTAGTTCACCATAATTGTCCATCATTTTACATACCTTTCTACCATAAATGCAATTAATAAACCCACAGTTTAAAAGGTGAATACAGTACCTTGTCATACTGGCAGACGATTACATTATCCGTGTCAAACAGGTCTGGCACATCCTGCTCACTAACATCATCTCCAGAATTTAAAGGGTCCTAAAGATGAAATATGGTCACATTAAGGAATTTCACGATGCTCTGAATTTTTTAAAGACAAAGATACATATAGAAATAAAGGAACTTGGTGGGGTGCCTGGGTGGCTCAGTCAGTTAAGTGTCTGCCTTCAGGTCATGATCTCAGGGTCCTGGGATCGACCCCCACATGGGGCTTCCTGCTCACAGGGAATCTGCTTCTCCCTCTACTCCCTGCTCGTGCTCTCTCGCATGTGCTCTCTCTCACGTGTGAATAAATAAATAAAATCTTAAAAAAAAAAAAAAAAGAAAAGGAAGGAAGGAAGGATCGAACGAACAAACTTGGAAAGAGAATAGTATTTTACTTAAAAAGTCAAATAACTTGAGCTTGAATCCCAGGTTGGACATTTAGTAACTACACGATTGACCTTCATCAATTTACTAAAACTCTTCATATCTCAGTTTTCTCATCTGTTAAATGAGGACAGTAATAAGACCTATAGGGCGGTGGGAATGTTAAATAACATAAAGTAAGACTTAATGTGATACCTGGCACATCTGTAAGGCCACCATAAGTGATAGTACTACTTACTACATTCCACAAAAATTTACTGCATTTATTAGAATCAGAGCAGATACTGTATGCTTCTAACCTGCCTGCCTTCTGTACCTCCACTCCTGGCCTCTAAACCTCCCACTATCCCTAATTAAGACCAACAAATATAGTAGCCGATTCCCAAATACTTAGTACTGCTTGAATTACAGTTTAAGATTAAAAGTTTAAATACAAGGGTACAAATAAGTCTCATTTTAAAAGACTAAAGACAGGGTTAATCTTAATTGCGATTCCTCTTGATTAAAGTATGTTAAAGAACCAAGTATATTAGAAGTATATTAAAGTACAAATGCTATAAATTTAATTTTTAAAAAAAAAGTTTCAGCTCAAAAGTGATCCTCACCTCTTCTACAACGTCTATTTGAGGATCTTCATTATCACTACTGTTGGCAGTTGAATCTTCATTTGATATACTGTCAGCTTCTTCTTCAAGTACCTTCAGGCCTCCTGCATCAATAATCCCTAGAAATTCATTCTCATCTACATCTCTTGTACTTCCTATTTCGTCATTGGAAGATGTATCACCAGTTCCATCTATTTGAATTATTTCATTAATATCATCATCAGTTACCTGAATGCTTAAATCCATATGAGAATTAGAATCCTAGAAAGAGAAAGAAATGCAATAAAGTTTTTCAAGTCAAAAAGGTGTATAATACATTTTATCACACAAAATATAAAGTTAAACATTTCACAAGTGATCTTAAAATATACTTTTCTATATTTCTTTCCTTTCCTATGTATGTTCCCTAATTTTGTATTTTAGAACAATCCCAGCATTTCTGTGCAAAATGGGGTAAGTTTTAAACCATAAATAAAGTAAACCCACTTACACTCATACATAGACAACAAATGAGTTTACCAGTTTCAGGTAATAACTGTCCATTTTTATATATACCACCTTAAATTTATACAGTACTTGTTAGGTTTTAACTCTTTCATTTTATTTTAAACAATAATTCAATGAAGCAGAAAGTAAAGTGATATCATGCTCAATGGATAAACAAAAAACAAAAGATTATACTAGCTGAAATAAACCAAGCACAAAAGAACAGAAAGAAATCAAAACTGAAAAAAGTGAAAAGAGAAACAGACAAATCTATAATTATAGTTGGAAAATTCAACATTCCTCTCACAGTGAACAATAGAGAAAGTAGACTGAAATTTAGTAAGGATGTAAAAGACCTGAAAAACACAATCAAACAATTTAACCTAATTGACATTTACAGAATACTCCATCCCAAAATAGCAAAAGGCACACTTTTTTAAAGAGCACACATAATGTTCACCAAGATGGACCATATTCTGGGCTCTAAAACAAATCCTGACAAATTTAACACACACAAAGTATGTTCTCTAATCACAAAGGAATTAAACCAGAAATCAGTAACAGAAAGATCTGGAAAATCCTCTAATATTTAAAAATTAACACATTTCTAAACACCCATGGATCAAAGAGTAAGTCATGAGGGAAAGCAGCACATAATTTTAATTGAATGCAAACAAAAACATAACATTTCAAAACTTGTAAAATGTAGCTAAAGCAGTGCCTAGAGGGAAATTTACAGCATTACATGATTATATTCAAAAGGAATCAAGTTTCAAATCAATGACCTAAAATTCTACCCATAAGAAACTAAAAAGAGAAGACTGAATTAAGCTCCTGGCAAAAGAGAAAACAATAAAAAGAGAAATAAATGAATTTGAGAACAGGAAAAAATTGAGAAAGACCAAAAGTTCATTCTTTAAAAAGATCAATAAAATTGATAAGCCTCTAGCCAGACTGACAAAGAAAAAAAGAGAAAAAAAACAAACACTATCAGGGATTAAAGAAGGGGTGTTGCCATTGATTCTGAAGATATTAAAAGGATAAGGAAATTGTCTTCAGCCATTTGAGCTGCTATAACAAAGTAACACAGACTAGGTAGCTTATAAACAATGGAAATTAATTTCTCACAGTTTTAGAAGCTGGGAAGTTCAAGATCAAATCACCAGCAAAATCAGTATCTGGTGAGAGCCCACTTTCTGGTTCACAGGCAGTGCCTTCTCACTGTGTCTTCAATGTCAGAGAGGCTAGAGAATTCTGTAGGGTCTCTTTTATAAGGCAATTAGTCCCACTCATAAGGGTTCCACTCTGACCTACTCACTGCCAAAGACCCAACCTCCTAACTACCATCATCTTTGGGGGTTAGGATTTCAACATATGAATTGGGAGGCAGAGGAACACAAACATTCAGACTGATATAAGTCAGTTTACAAAAATTGTGTAGTAGCAATAAATGATTGGAAACTGAAATTTAAAAACAGCACTAATTAATTTAAATATTTACCTCAAATTTTAGAGAAGTTTCCAAAAGTTGCCCCGTTGGATTTAAGTTTTGTGGGTTTTTAAATTTTTTAAAAAATTCTACTCAGCATCTAGTGTACTATTGGTCTCAGGAGTAGAATTTAGTGATTCATCACTTACTTATAATACCCAGTGCTCATCATAAAAAAGTTGTCCAGTTTTTAATAGTCTGCATATCCAGTAAATGGGAAGAAGTCTAATGAGCACTTGACCTCCTTGAAGAGATGAAGGGCTGCCTCCTCTGTGGAGAGGGAAGCTCTCTGAGAAGCTATGCTCATGCGATTGTAGTGCATGCTTTCCATCCTAATGGAAACTAGGAAATGCAGGAAAGTGTGATAAGGAAAACAGGAGCAGGTGAGTGTGGAAATTAGCGGACTTTTACCCCCCAAAAGTCTTTAAAAACAGACTACCTTGAGTTAGGGGTGTGATTTCTGGGTTATATATGAAAAGAGGTGTCTTATAACTAACACCATGAAACCAACAAGGGAATATCCTTCACTTCCCTGTGACTCCAGGCATAGTTGCAAGAATGCTGCTTAAGAAAGTCCACAATAGCCAAACTGTGGAAGGAGCCGAGATACCCTTAAACAGATGGATTAAGATGTGGTCCATATATAAAATGGAATATTATTCAGCCCTCAAAAGGATGAATACCCACCTTTTGCATCAACATGGATGGAACTGGAGGGGATTATGCTAAGTGAAGTAAGTCAAGCAGAGAAAGACAATTCTCATATGGTTTCACTCATATATGGAACATAAGCAATAGCACGGAGGACCATAGGGGAAGGGAGGGAAATCTGAAGGGGGAGAAATCAGAGAGGAAGATGAACCATGAAAGACTATGGACCCCGGGAAACAAACTGAGGTTCTCAGAGGGGAGGGGGGGGAGGGGGAGGGGGTATTAAGGAGGGCATGTGTTATGATGTGAACTGTGTTATGTGTAACTAATGAATCATTGAACACTACATCAAAAACTATACAGTGGCTAACTGAAGAAAAAAAAAAAAAAAGAAGCACAAGACTATCCCAAAAGTCAAAATGCAGAGGTGAGGTTGGGGGTGGCAATCCATTAAAATCAGACCTAGTTCGTACAGTTTTGAGTGTTCTGTGAGTGTCTATGTGGATATCTAGCACAATGCCTACTTTACAGAAACAATAAATGGTCATTGGTGCAAAACAAGTAATAAAAAATTTAGAAATTTAAAAAAATAAAAACAGCACTAATTAAAGCAGCAACAGAAAAGAAACTCATCAAATACTAGAGATCCTCAATAAGGTAACAAGCAGATTTCTCAGCAGAAACTTTGAAGGCCAGAAGGCAGTGGGATGATATATATTTAAAGTATTGAAGGAAAAGATTGTCAACTGGGAATTCTATATCTGGCAAAACTGTCCTGTAAAAATGAGTGAAAAATTAAAGGATTCTAAGATAAAGGCTGAAGGAGCTTATTACCACTGAACCTGTCCTACAAGACTCCCTAAGGGGAGTCTTTTAATGAAAGGAAACCAGAAAATAACTCAAAGCCATACAAAAATATAAAGTTTTCTTTTAAAAATAAAGAAATATAAAAACTGACATTATAATTTTGTTTGTAATTCTCCTTCTTATTCCTGTACAAGAATTAAAAGACAAAAGCATAAAAACATTTATAATTATAAATCTATAATAAGGGGAACACAATTATAAAGATGTAATTTGGGATATCATTAACAAAGTAAGGAAGGGCAGAGCTGAAGAGCAGCAGAATTTTTATAGGAGACTGCAGTTAAGTTGGTATCACTTCAAGACTATAATATCTTTACGATGCCACAAGTAATCCCCATGGTAACCAAAAAGAAAATATCTATAGAATATACACAGATATGAAAAGGGAATCGAAATGTGTCACTACAAGAAAATCAACTAAACACAAAGGAAGGCAATAAGGGAGGAAATGTGGCGCAAAAAAGCTAAAAGACACAGAGGAGAAGGAAAGATGGCAGAGGAGTAGGGGACCCTATTTCAACTGGTCCCCAGAATTGAGCTGGATATCTACCAGACCACTCTGAGCACCCAGAAAACCAGCCTAAGATGTAAGAAGATCTGGATCTCTACAAGCACAATATCGCAGGCGGTTGGTTTCGAGGTACGAAGTGGGGAGCCCTGATTCTGTGGGCAGATACTGGAGGATAAACGGCAGAGGGAGGGTGCCTGGCCGTGGGGATCCTACACTGCCGATGAGCGACAGCCTCGCACGCTGGGGATGGGGCGCAGACTTGCAGACCGGTATGGGCGGGGAAAGGACTCTAGGGCAGCACCCGGGGCAGAAACCGGGAGCGGTGGGGTCACACGGGCGAACTGGGAGCCGCTGGCAGTTTTAGAAGCACAAAGGGCAGAGACGTGCCCCAACCTGGAGGCAGGACTGGGGGTGCTGCGGAAGGGCACACAACCCAGGATGCTGCCGTTTATAGCAGCACAGACAGAAATGGAGACAGTGTGGCCTGGAGAGCTCACTGAAGAACAGACTGTGGTCTCTCTGCTCTGAGGCAGAGGGCTGGAAACAGTCTCTTCTGCTCTGACTCGCGGAAGAGATGTGGAAAGCCACCAGGGAAAGCCACCAGAGAACAAAAGCCCCAAAAACTGATTCCCGCTGAGCCCATCTCCTGCCACAGGGGGGCAGGGCAACTCCACCCAAACAGGGTTGCCTGAGTAACAGCGCAGCAGGCCCCTCCCCCAGAAGACAGGCTGGGAAAACAAGAAGCCAGCAACCCTAAGGTCCCAAGAAAACAGGTGCATCTTGCTTGGGTTCTGGCCAATAATTTGGACTCTATACATTCCCTCAAACACCCATCAACAGAATGACTAGGAGGAGGAACCCCCAAAATAAAAAAGACTCAGAGATTGGCAGATTTATAAATGGATGCAGATATAACCAAGATGTCAGAGATGGAATTCAGGCTAGCAATTGTGAAGACAATGGCTAGAATGGAGAAATCAATTAATGACAACATAGAGTCTCTAAGGACAGAAATGAAAGGTGAATTGGCAGAACTTAAAAATGCTATCAATGAGATCCAATCCAATCTAGATAATCTAACAGTTAGGGTAAGTGAGGCAGAAGAGAGAATAAGCGACCTGGAAGACAATATAATAGATAAAAAGGGAAAAGAGGAAGCCAGGGAAAAACAACTCAGAATCCATGAAAATACAATCAGAGAAATAAGTGACACCATGAAGCGTTCCAATGTCAGAATAATTGGAATCCCGGAGGGAGTGGAGAGAGAGAGAGGACTAGAAGATGTATTTGAGCAAATCATAGCTGAGAACTTCCCTAATCTGGGGAATGAAACAAACATTCGTGTCCTAGAAGCAGAGAGGACCCCTCCCAAGATCAAGGAAAACAAGCCAACACCCCGGCATGTAACAGTAAAACTTGCAAATCTTAGAACCAAGGAAACCATCTTAAGGGCAGTTAGGGGGAAGAGATTCCTTACGTATAGAGGGAGGAACATCAGAATAACGTCAGACCTATCCACAGAGACCTGGCAAGCCAGAAAGGCCTGGCAAGACATATTCAGGGTACTAAATGAGAAGAACATGCAACCAAGAATACTTTATCCAGCAAGGCTGTCATTTAGAATGGATGGAGAGATGCAGAGCTTCCAAGACCGGCAGAAACTGAAAGAATATGTGACCACTAAGCCAGCCCTGCAAGAAATATTAAGGGTGGGTTCTATAAAAGGAGAAAGACCCCAAGAGTGATCTACAACAGAAATTTACAGGGACAATCTATAAAAACAACGTCTTCACAGGCAACATGATGACAATTAATTCATATCTTTTTTTTTTAAGATTTTATTTATTTATTTGAGAGAGAGAATGAGAGAGAGAGAGAGAGCACGAGATGGGAGAGGATCAGAGGGAGAAGCAGACTCCCTGCTGAGCAGGGAGCCTGATGTGGGACTCGATCCCGGGACTCCAGGATCACGACCTGAGCCGAAGGCAGTCGCTTAACCAACTGAGCCACCCAGGCGCCCAATTCACATCTTTCAATAATCACTCTCAACGTGAATGGCCTAAATCCTCCCATAAATTGGCACAGGGTTGCAGATTGGATAAAAAGACAGAACCCATCCATATGCTGCCTACAAGAGACTCATTTTGAACCTAAAGATACATCCAGACTGAAAGTGAAGGGATGGAGATCCATCTTCCATGCCAGCGGACCTCAAAAGAAAGCTGGGGTAGCAATTCTTATATCAGACAAATTAGATTTTAAACTAAAGTCTGTAATGAGAGACACAGAAGGACACTCTATCATTCTTAAAGGGTCTATCCAACAAGAAGATCTAACAACTGTAAATATCTATGCCCCCAACATGGGAGCAGCCATCTACATAAGCCAACTGTTAACCAAAATAAAGAGTCATATTGATAACAATACATTAATTGTAGGAGACCTCAATACTCCACTCTCAGCAATGGACAGATCATCTAAGCAGAAAATCAACAAGGAAACAAGAGCTTTGAATGATACATTGGACCAGATGGACCTCATAGATATTTACAGAACATTCCACCCTAAAACAACAGAATACTCATTCTTCTCGAGCGTGCATGGAACTTTCTCCAGAATAGACCACATACTGGATTACAAATCAGGTCTCAACCGATACCAAAAGGTTGAGATTATTCCCTGCGTATTCTCAGACTACAATGCTTTAAAACTGGAACTCAATCACAAGAAAAAATTTGGCAGAAATTCAAACACTTGGAAGCTAAAGACCACTCTGCTCAAGAATGTTTGGGTCAACCAGGAAATCAAAGAAGAACTTAAACAATTCATGGAAATCAATGAGAACGAAAACACATCGGTCCAAAACCTATGGGATACTGCAAAGGTGGTCCTAAGGGGGAAATACATAGCCATCCAAGCCTCACTCAAAAAAAGAGAAAAATCCCGAATTCATCAACTAACTCTACACCTTAAAGAACTAGAGAAAAAGCAAGAAACGATGCCTAAGCCATGCATTAGAAGAGAAATAATTAAAATAAGAGCAGAAATCAATGAATTAGAAACCAGAAACACAGTAGATCAGATCAACAAAACTAGAAGTTGGTTCTTTGAAAGAATTAATAAGATTGATAAACCACTGGCCAGACTTATCCAAAAGGAAAGAGAAAGGACCCAAATTAATAAAATTATGAATGAAAGGGGAGAGATCATGACTAACACCAAGGAAATAGAAACAATTATTAGAAATTATTATCAACAACTATATGCCAATAAACTGAGCAATCTGGATGAAATGGAGGTCTTCCTAGAAACCTATAAGCTGCCAAGACTGAAACAGGAAGAAATTGACAACCTGTATAGGCCAATAACCAGTAACGAGATTGAAGCAGCGATCGAAAACCTCCCAAAAAACAAGAGTCCAGGGCCTGATGGATTCCCTGGGGAATTCTACCAAACATTCAAAGAAGAAATATTCTACTGAAGCTGTTTCAAAAACAGAAACAGAAGAAAAACTTCCAAACGCATTCTATGAGGCCAGCATTACCTTAATCCCCAAACCAGGCAAAGACCCCATCAAAAAGGAGAATTTCAGACCGATATCCCTGATGAATATGGATTCCAAAATCCTCAACAAAATCCTAGGTAATAGGATCCAACAATACATTAAAAGGATCATCCACCACAACCAAGTGGGATTTACCCCCGGGATGCAAGGGTGGTTCAACATTCGCAAATCAATCAATGTGATAGAACACATTAAGAAGAGGAGGGAGAAGAACCACATGGTCCTCTCAATTGATGCAGAAAAAGCATTTGACAAAATACAACATCCCTTCCTGATTAAAACTCTTCAGAGTATAGGGATAGAGGGAACATTCCTCAAGTTCATAAAATCCATCTATGAAAAACCCACAGTGAATATCATCCTCAATGGGGAAAAGCTGAGAGCCTTTCCTTTAAGATCAGGAACACGTCAAGGATGCCCACTCTCAGCACTATTGTTCAACATAGTACTAGAAGTCCTAGCAACAGCAATCAGACAACAAAAAGAAATAAAAGGTATTCAAATTGGCAAAGAAGAAGTCAAACTCTCTCTTTTCGCAGATGACATGATACTTTATGTGGAAAACCCAAAGACTCCACCCCCAAATTACTAGAACTCATACAGCAATTCAGTAATGTGGCAGGATACAAAATCAATGCATAGAAATCAGTTGCTTTCTTATACACTAACAACGCAACTGTAGAAAGAGAAATTAGAGAAATGAATCCATTTACAATAGCACCAAAAACCACAAGATACCTCGGAATAAACCTAACCAAAGAGGTAAAGGATCTATACTCTAGGAACTACAGAACACTCATGAAAGAAATTGAAGAAGACACAAAAAGATGGAAAAATACTCCATGCTCATGGATCGGAAGAATAAACATTGTTAAAATGTCTATGCTACCCAGAGCAATCTATACCTTCAATGCCATCCCGATCAAAATTCCAATGACATTTTTCAAAGTGCTGGAACAAACAATCCTAAAATTTGTATGGAATCAGAAAGACCCCGAATCACCAAAGAGATGTTGAAAAAGAAAAACAAAGCTGGGGCATCACGTTGCCCGATTTCAAGCTATATTACAAAGCTGTGATCACCAAGACAGCGTGGTACTGGCACAAAGACAGACATACAGACCAATGGAACAGAATAGAGAACCCAGATATGGACCCTCAACTCTATGGTCAAATAATCTTTGACAAAGCAGGAAAAAACATGCAATGGAAAAAAGACAGTCTCTTCAATAAACGGTGCTGGGAAAGCTAGACAGCCACATGCAGAAGAATGAAACTCAACCATACTCTAACACCATTCACAAAGATAAACTCAAAGTGGATGAAAGACCTCAATGTGAGACAGGAATCCATCAAAATCCTAGAGGAGAACATAGGCCAGTAACCTCTTTGACATCGGCCACAGCAACTTCTTTCAAGATACATCTCCAAAAGCTAGTGAAACAAAAGCAAAAATGAACTTTTGGGACTTCATCAAGATAAAAAGCTTCTGCACAGCAAAGGAAACAGTCAACAAAACAAAGAGGCAACCCACAGAATGGGAGAAGATATTTGCAAATGACACTACAGATAAAGGGCTGGTATCCAAGATCTATAAAGAACTTCTCAAACTCAACACCCAAAAAACAAATAATCAAGTCAAAAAGTGGGCAGAAGATATGAAAAGACACTTCTCTGAAGAAGACATACAAATGGCTAACAGACACATGAAAAAAATGTTCATCATCATTAGCCATTAGGGAAATTCAAATCAAAACCACATTGAGATACCACCTTACACCAGTTAGAATGGCAAAAATGGACAGGGAGAGAAACAAAAAATGTTGGAGAGGTTGTGGAGAAAGGGGAACCCTCTTACACTGTTGGTGGGAATACAAGTTGGTACAGCCACTTTGGAAAACAGTGTGGAGGTTCCTCAAAAATTTAAAAATAGAGCTACCCTATGACCCAGCAATTGCACTCCTGAGTATTTACCCCAAAGACACAGATGTAGTGAAAAGAAGGGCCATATGCACCCCAATGTTCATAGCAGCAATGTCCGCAATAGCCAAACTGTGGAAAGAGCCGAGATGCCCTTCAACAGATGAATGGATAAAGAAGATGTGGTCCATATATACAATGGAATATTACTCAGCCATCAGAAAGGATGAATACCCAACTTTTACATCAACATGGATGGGACTGGAGGAGATTATGCTAAGTAAAATAAGTCAAGCAGAGAAAGTCAATTATCATATGGTTTCACTTATTTGTGGAACATAAGGAATAGCATGGAGGACATTAGGAGAAGGAAGGGAAAAATGAGGGGGGGTGGGAATTGGAGGGAGAGATAAACCATGAGAGACTATGGACTCTGAGAAACAAACAGGGTTTTGCGGGGGGGGGGGGATTTGTTAGCCCAGTGATGGGTATTAAGGAGGGCACGTACTGCATGGAACACTGGGTGTTATACGAAAACAATGGATCGTGGATCACCACATCAAAAACCAATGATGTATTGTATGGTGACTAACATAACATAATAAAGTTTAAAAAATAAAAATAAAAGACACAGAGAAAACAAGTAACAAAATGACAAAAGTCCTACCCTATTAAGTAATGACTTTAAATGTAAATGGATTAAACTCCTCATCAAAAGACGCAAATTGGCAGAATGGATAAAAAAACAGGATCTAACCATATGTTGTTTACAAGAGACTCACTTTAAATCTAAGGATACACATAGGTTGAAAGTAAAAGGATGGAAAAAGATACTTCATGCAAACAGCAACCAAAGAATTAGGATACGCTACTATCAGACAAAATAGACTAAGTCAAACACCTTAGAAGAAACAAAGGAAAACATCATACAGTCAAAAAAAGAATCAATTCACTAAGAAGATTTAACAATTATAAACATATCAGCACCAAATTTAATAGCTCCTAAATGCATGTAACATTGACAGAATTTGAGAAATAGCTAGCTTTACGATAATAGTATGAAACTTCAATACCCCACTTTCAATAATGAATAGAACCAGACAAAATATCAATAAGGAAATAAAGAAGTTGAATATTATAGGGTAGTTGGACCTAACAGACATATACAAAGCATGCCACCCAACAACAGCAGGATACACATTATTCTCAAGTGCACACAGAACATTGACAGAATTTGAGAAATAGGTAGCTTTACGATAATAGTATGAAACTTCAATACCCCATTTTCAATAATGAATAGAACCAGATAAAATATAAGGAAATAACTTGAATATTATATTCAATATAATATTGAACAGACATATAAAAACACATACACAGACATATACAAACATGCCATCCAACAATAGCAGGATACACATTATTCTCAAGTGTACACAGAACATTCTCTAGGAAAGACCATATGTTAGGCCACAAAACAAATATTAATATTTAAAAAGACTGAAATCACACATCTTTTCTGATCAAAATGGAGGAAAACACACAAGATGTGGAAATTAAACTACAGACTCAAAAAATGAATGGGTCAAAGAAGAAATTTTTAAAAATCAAAAAAAAAAAAATCAATTTTGATCATATAGTTGTGGGTTTATTTCTGGGTTTTCTATTCTGTTCCATTGATCTATGTGTCTATTTTGGTGGCAGCACCATACTGTCTTGATCACCACAACTTTCTAATATAACTTGAAGTCCAGAATTGTGATGCCTCCAGCTTTACTTTTCTTCTTCAAGACTGTTTTGGCTATTCGGGGTCTTGTGAGGTTCCATGCAAATTTTAGGATTGTTCTAGCTCTGTAAAAAATGCTGGTGACATTTTGATAGGGATTGCATTAAATGTGTAGATTGCTTTGGGTAGTATATACATTTTAACAATATTTGTCCTCCCAATCCATGAGCTTGGAATGTGTTTCCATTTCTTTGTGTCATCTTCAATTTCTTTTATAAGTGTTTTATAGTTTTCAGAGTACAGATCTCTTACCTCTTTGTTTAGGTCTATTCCTAGGTATCTTATGGTTTTTGGTGCAGTTGTAAATGGAACTGATTCCATGATTTCTCTTTCTGCTGCTTCATTACTGGTGTATAGAAATGCAACAGATTTCTGCATGTTGATTTTGTATCCTACAACTTTGCTGAATTCATGTATCCATTCTAGCAATTTCCTGGTGGTCTTTTGGGTTTTCTGTATAGGATATCATGTCATCCGCAAATAGTGAAACTGACTTCATTGCTGATTTGGATTCCTTTTCTTGTCTGATTGCTGAGGCCAAAACTTCCGGTACTTCGTTAAATAACAGTGGTGAGAGTAGACATCCCTGTCTTATTCCTGACAACAGAGGCAAAGTTCTCAGTTTTTCCCCAGTGAGGATGATATTAGCTATGGGTTTTTCATATATGCCCTTTATTATGTTGAGGTATGTTCCCTCTATCCCTACTTTGTTGAGGATTTTTATCATGAATGGATATTGTACTTTGTCAAATGCTTTTTCTGCATATATTGAGAGGATCATATGGTTCTTATCCTTTCTTTTATTAATGTGTTGGTCAACTAATTTTCAACAAAGCAGGAAAGAATATCCAATGGGAAAAAAAAGACAGTCTCTTCAACAAAGGCATTGGGAAAACTGCACAGCAACATGTGAAAGAATGAAACTGGACCACTTTCTTACACCACACACAAAAATAAATTCAAAATGGATGAAAGACCTAAATGTGAGACAGGAAACCATCAATATCCTAGAGGAGAACATAGGCAGTAACCTCTTTGACATCAGCCATACCAATTTCATATTAGATATGTCTCCTGAAGCAAAAATAAACTATTGGGACTTCATCAAAATAAAAATCTTCTGCCCAGTGAAGGAAACAATCAACAAAGCTAAAAGGCAACCTACAGAATGGGAGAAGATACTTGCAAATGATGTATCTGATAATGGGTCAGTATCCCAAAATCTTTAAAGAACTTATAAAACTCAATACCCAAAAACCAAATAATCCCGTTAAAAAATGGGCAGACATGGACATTTTTCCAAAGAAGACATACAGATGGCTAACCAACATAGGAAAAGATGCTCAATATCATTCTTCAGGGAAATACAAATCAAAACTACAATGAGATATCATCTCACACCTGTTAGAATGGCTAAAATTAACAACAGATGTTGGTGAGGATGCAGAGAAAGGGGAACCCTCTTACACTGTTGATAGGAATGTAAACTGGTGTAGCCACTGGAAAACGGTATGGAGGTTCCTTGAAAAGGTAAAAATAGAACTACCCCACGATCCAGCAATTACACTACTAGGTATTTACCCAAAGAATACAAAAATACTGATTTCAAGGGACACATGCACCCCAATGTTTATAGCAGAATTATCAACAATAGCCAAATTATGGAAAGAGCCCAAATGTCCATCACCTGATGAATGGGTCTTCTTTATCCACATATACATGTATCCACTGGAATATTACTCAGCCATTCAAAAGAATGAAATCTTGCTATGTGCAATGACATGACTGGAACTAGAGAGATTATGCTAAGCAAAATAAGTCAGAGAAAGAGAAATACCATATGATTTCACTCATATGTGGAATTTAAGAAACAAAACAGATGAACATGGGTTGGGGCGGTAGAAAAAAATAGAGGCAAACCAGAAAACAGACTTTTAACTATAGGAAACACACTGAGGGTTGCTGGAGGGGAGGTGGGCAGGGGGATGGGTTAAATGGGTGATGGGTATTAAGGAGGACACTTGCTGTGATGAGCACTGGGTGCTGTATGTAAGAGATAAATTACTTAAACTCTGCACCTGAAACTAGTATTACATTTTATGTTAACTGGAATTTAAATAAAAACTTGAAAAAGAAAAACAAAACAAAAACAAAAAATCTTTTAGGAAAAGATAGTATCTTAAGACAAATAAAAATGAAAATACAACATACCAAAACTTATGGGATATAGCAAAACCAGTGTAAGAATGAGATTTATAGCTATAAATGTTCACATTAAAAAAGAAAAGATCTCGGGCGCCTGGGTGGCTCAGTTGGTTAAGCGACTGCCTTCGGCTCAGGTCATGATCCTGGAGTCCTGGGATCGAGTCCCGCATCGGGCTCCCTGCTCAGCGGGGAGTCTGCTTCTCCCTCTGACCCTCCTCCCTCTCATGCTCTCTGTCTCTCATTCTCTCTGTCTCAAATAAATAAATAAAATCTTTAAAAATAAATGAATAAATAAATAAAAAATAAAGCTCACTAAGCTTATAAAAAAAAAAAAGAAAAGATCTCAAATTAATAATCTAAATTTACACTGCAAGGAACCAGAAAAAGAAGAACAAAGCCCAAAGCTAGTGTAAGGAAGGAAATAATAACAATTAGGGCAGAGATAAAGTAAAGAATAGGAAAAAAAAATCAATAGAGAAAAATCAACAACATAATAATTTAAAAAAAAAAGAAAGATCAACAAAGTTGGTTCTTCAAAATAAATCAGCAAAATTGATAAGCTTTTGGCTACACTGATTAAGAAAAAACTAAGACTCAACTAAAATCGAAATGAAACTTTACTACTGATTTTACATTAAAATAATTATGAGAGAATACTATGAGAGAATACTATGAACTGTATATCAACAAATTGGATAACCTAAATCAGATAAATTTCTAAAAACACACAACTTACCAAGAATGGATCATGAATAGAAAATGTGAATAGATCTATAAGGAGATAGAATTAGTCATCAAAAATCTCTCAACAAAGAAATGCCCAGAACCAGATGGCCCCACTGGAGAATTCTACCAAACATTTAAAGAAGAATTAACACCAATCCTCAAAAATCCTAAACAAAATACTAACACAAACAGAATTCAACAGCACATTAAAAAGATCACACATCATGACCAAGTGGGACTTATTGCAGGGATGATTCAACATATGAAAAATCAATGTAATAAAACCTATTAACATAATGAAGGGGGATACACAGTCACCTGAATTGATGCAGAAAAAGCATCTGACAAAATTCAACACCATTTCATGATTTTTTTTTTTAAGATTTTATTTATTTATTTGTGAGAGAGAGAATGAGAGAGAGCACATGAGAGGGGGGAGGGTCAGAGGGAGAAGCAGACTCCCTGCCGAGCAGGGAGCCCGATGCGGGACTCGATCCAGGGACTCCGGGATCATGACCTGAGCCAAAGGCAGTCGCTTAACCAACTGAGCCACCCAGGCGCCCTGATTTTTATTTTTTTTTAAGATTTTATCTACTTACCTGAGAGAGAGAATGAGATCGAGAGCGAAATCATGAAGGTCAGAGGGGGAAGCAGACTCCCTGCTGAGCAGGGAGCCTGATGCAGGACTCGATCCCGGGACTCCAGGACCATGACCTGAGCCGAAGGCAGTCGCTTAACCAACTGAGCCACCCAGGCGCCCCTCATTTCATGATTTTTAAAAAACACTCCAACTAGGACTAGAAGGAAACTTCTTCACTATAATAAAGGCCATCTATGAGAAGCCCTCAGCTAACAGCATGCTCAGTGGTGAAAAACTCAGAGCTTTTCCTTTAAGATCAGGAACAAGGCAAGGTGACCACTCTTGCCACTCCTATTCAACAATGTACTGTGAGTCCTAGCTAAGGCAATTAGTCAAGATAGATAGATAGATAGATAGATAGATAGATAGATAGATAGATAGATAAATGGCATCCAAACTGGCAAAGAAGAAGTAATATTACCTATTTGCATAAAATACTATCTCATACATGTACAAAACCCAGAAGATTCCACACACATAAAAATGTCAGAACTAATGAATGAATTCAGCAAAACTGCAAAAGACAAGAGTTAACACACAATTATCAGTTGCATTTCTATACACGAACGATTAACAACCTGAAAAAAATGCAGAAAACAACTCCATTTAATATACCATCAAGTAGAACAAAATACTTAGGAGTAAACATAACCAAGGAGTCCAAAGACTTGCTCACTGAAAACTATAAAACTTTCCTGAGAGAAATTAAAGAAGCCAGAAATAAATGGGAAGACATTCTGTGTTCATGAATTTAAAAGAGTTAATATTGCAAATGGAGCACTGGGTGTTTGTTATATGCAAACGATGAATCATGGAACACTACAACAAAAACTAATGATGTAATGTATGGTGATTAACATAATAAAATTAAATTTAAAAAAAAGTTAATATTGCTAATGCCACCCAAAGCCATCTACACAATTCATTACAATCCCTATCAAAACCCAAATCCCTATTTCTTTTTTTTTTTTAAGATGTTATTTATTTGAGAGGGAGAGAGAAAGAGAGAGATAGACAGAGAATACAAGCAGGGGCAGAGGCAGAGGGAGAAGCAGGCTCCTGCTGAGCAAGGAGCCCAATGTGGGACTCGATCCCAGAACCCCGGGATCATGACCTGAGCTGAAAGCAGATGCTTAGCCAACTGAGCCACCCAGGCACCCTCCCTATTTCTTTTGTAGAAATAGAATATCCATCTTAAAATTCATATTGAATCTTAAGGGACCCTGAATAACCAAAACAATCTTGAAAAAGAAGATGTAAGTTGGAGGTCTAACACATCATGATTTTAAAACTTACTACAAAACTACAGTAGTCAAAACAGTGTGGTGTTGGCATACAGACAGACAACAAACCAGTGGAATAGCATAAAGAGCCCAGAAACAAATCCTCACATTATATGGTCAAATGATTTTTGTCAAGATGACAAGACCATTCGATAAGGAAAGGGCAGTCTTTTCAACAAATGGCAGTGGGAATACATGCAAAAGAATGAAGTTGGACCCTTACCTTACACCATATACAAAAATTAATTCAAAATGGATTAAAGATTTAAACCTAAGAACTAAAACTATAAAACTCTTAGAAAAAATCATAGGGGAAAATCTTCATGACTTTGGATTTGAGAATTATTCCTTAAAAAAGGATACCAAAAGCACTGGCAAAAAAAAGGGGGGGGAGGGGCGGCGGGGATAGATAAAATGGCCTGCATCAAAAATTAAAAATCTTTATCTATCAAGGGACATTACCAACAAAGTGAAAAGGCAACCCACAAAATGAAAATGTTTACAAGCCATATATGGAGTTATTATCCAAAATATGTAAGAAATCCTACAACAAAAAAACAACTTGATTTAAAAACATACAAAGGACTTGAATAGACAGTTCTCCAAAGAAGATAAACAAATAGCCAGTTAGCACATTAAAAAAATGTTCAGTATTACTAACAATTAGGGAAATGCAAATCAAAACCACAATAAGATACCACCTCACACCCATTAGGATGGCAATTATCAAAGGAATAAAACAACAGGAACTAACAAGTGCTAGTGAACCTGTGGAGAAATTGGGACCCTTGTGCACTGGTGGGAAGTAAAATGGTACAGCTGCTATGGAAAAATAGTATGGTAGTTCCTTAAAAAGTTTAAATAGAATTACCATATGATCCAGCAATTCCACATTTGGCTATATACCCTCCCCAAATAACTAAAAGCAGAGACTTGAAATATTTGTACACCCAAATTTACAGTAGCATTAGTCAAAATTGCCAAAGGGTATAAGCAACCCAAATGCCCATGGACAGATGAATGGATAAATAAAATATGGTATGTACATTACACAGAGTGGTATTTAACCTTAAAAAGGAAGTTCTGATACATGCCTCAACACGAATAAACACGGAAGACATTATACTAAGTGAGAAGGGATACAAAAGGACAAATACTATCTGATTCCTCTTCTATGGGGTATCTGAAATAGTCAAATTCATAGAGATAGAAAACAAAATGGTGGCTGCCAGGGATGGGGTGAGAGAAGGATGGGGAGTTATTTAACAGGCATAGAGTTTCAATTTGGGAAAGCTAAAATGTTCTGAAAATGGATGGTGGTCATAGTTGCACAGCAATGTGAATGCACTTACTGCCACCTAACTGTGCAGTTAAAAAGGGTTAAAATGATAAAGTTTTACCATAATAGAAAAAATAGAACAAAACCAATGGTGATAATGAACTGTCAAGTATGTAATAAAATACAGTGATACAGAGTGCTGGTAGCAGGAAAACTGGCACAACCTTTTGAAATTTACAATGTATGTAAAGAACCATGGAAATTTTTTTTCTCAATAACACTATCTTTGAAAATATATTTTTATAAGTAATGCAAATGAAGCATAAAATATGAATAAAGTTGTTCTTTATAGTGTCTTTTAGTACCATTTAGTACTTTTTAGTACTATCTTTTAGTACTATTTAGTACTATCTTTTGGTACTATTTAGTACTATTGCACCCAAAACCATAAAATACTTAGATAAAAAATAACACGTGCATTCTGTGTATGTTGAGAACTACAAGGCATTAATGAGAAAAGTTAAAGATCTAAACAGAAAACGTGTCATATCTATGAATTGGAAAACTCATTATTGTGATGTTATCAATTCTCCCCTTGATCTATGGATCCAACACAACTCAAATCAATGTCCTAGCAGTTTTTTTTAATCGACAAACACATTATCACATTTATATGGAAAAGCAAAAGAATTAGAATAACCAAAACAACTTTGAAAAAGAACAAAGTTGAGAGACTTGTACTCTCTGATATCCAGATACACGATAAAGCTACCACAATTAAGACAGTGGTATGACTGAAAAGATAGACACATGAATTCATCAAACTGTGAAAGTCCAGAAATAAACCCACACACATATAGTAACTTACTTTCTTTGAAGGTGAAGTGCTCAAACACTCAATGAGCTTTAGACAACTCAGTGGAGATAGGCTAGTATTTTCCATAAGTGATACTAAAACAAATGAACATTCACATGCAAAGAACAAAGAACCTAACCTTTTACTATATACAAAAATTAATCCAGCATGGATCACAGCCCCAAATGTAAAACCTATAAAAATTTTTTTGATGCATGAGATCTCTGCAACCTTTGGTTAGCTAATATATATAAACAGAAATCAAAAGGAAAAAATAAGTAGACTTCATCAAAACCACAAACTTCTCTTCTCCAGAAAACAGTATGAAAGTAGCAAGAATGTCAAGTAGCTGTAAATCTTATACATTGCTAGGAAAAATGAAAAATTCTACCATACTTTGCTTGTGGAAATATCACTTTGGAAATGTGTGGTGGTTTCTTATAAGCATACATGTATCATATGGCCTAGAAATCCCATTCCTAGGTATTTTTACTCAAAAGAAAAGAAAATCTGCATCCACACCAAAAAACAACAAAAAAACTGCACACAAATGTTTTTAGGAGCTTTATTCACAAATGCCAAAAACTGGAAAGAATCCACATGTCCAAATGGTGAATGAATAAACAAACTGTGGTACAATGGACTGATACATGCAACAACATGGATGAACCACAAAGTTACATGTTGTATTATTCCAGTTGTTTGACATTCTGGAATAGGCAAGCCTATACCAAAAGAAAACAGATCAGTGAGTGGCTAACAGGGAATGGAGGCAGAGGGAGGATATTGACTACAAAGGGACATGAGGAACCTCTTTGGGGTAACAGAAATGTTATGTATCTCAGCTTGGCACTGGTTATATAACTGCAAGTGTTTGTCAAAATTCATACTGTACACCTAAAACCTGTGTACCTAAAAAAGCATGAACTTCATTGTATGTAAATTCCACCTCAATAAATGTGATATAAATTATGATTAGGTTAGTCCTAGGCCTAAACCACAGGTTGAAATTGGCTCTTGGTTTTAATAGTGAGAAGTAGGGATGCCTGGGTGGCTCAGTCGGTTAAGCACCTGCCTTCAGCTCAGGTCATTATGCCAGGGTACTGGGATGGAGTCCCACAAAGGGCTCCTTGCTCAGCGAGCAAGAAGCCTGCTTCTCCCTCTGCCTGCCTCTCTCCCTGCTTGTGCTCTCTCATGCTCTCTCTCTCTCAAATAAATAAAATCTTTAAAAAAATAAATAATAGTGGCAAGTACTGAAAACCTCAACCCAAAAGATGTTTTGTTGCAAAATTAATCAGAGCTCCCACAGTACTTTGCAAGAAAAATTTAAGCTTATTAAGGAATATTGAAGATTCTAGGACTCTTCTGATTAAATTCATGTAGCATCATCTTATCTTAAATCAGTAAGGTCCTGTTTACTTGGGACAGGAGTAAGATTACAAATACAAATTTAGTATCAGTAATTACAAGAGTTTTGTTGTTCTCAACTTCTTCAGAAGCACTTCCACCAAGCACTGGTAAGTTCATATGCTTATCTGACTCCAATCTTCTTCTAAGATGGTAATTTGACCAAAATAGCCAGCAGGTTTGCAGCAACATCCAAAACTGATACCATAGGATCATGAATACGAAGATTTAAGTCTTTCATATGGCCAGATATCCACTACATGTTGTATCAATGGACTTCTCCCTGTCAAATTCTTACAAGGGGGTTTTCGTTCTCTCAAAAATAATGTCTCCCCAACAATCAATTAAGAACTTCAAGCATTGTCCTTTGAAAAGAAAAATTCTGCATGAAGAAGAACTTAACATTTTGCCCACATTTTTTGACAAATGTCTTGGAAAAGGCAATAATTCAGTACTTTTGCTCTAATGTATCTGAGTTTCATGGCAGCTGATGAGACTTCTTTTAGAATTATTGGCTGTGTCTTAGCATTAACGTATGCCATGTGCTGAAATAGATAGCAATGTTCTCTTTCCTGAAGCGGCAAAACCATTTGTTGCCAACCATCTCAGAAGCTCCATCACTATAGACAGTACCAAGTTTTGTTAAGAAAAAATAATAAAAAGTTGCACAACATAGCAACTTTTTTGATGGTGCCAGCATACAAATGATTAAAATCAAATGCTAGCTGCCGAGAAGCATTCGTATTTTCATCCTGTTGAATGTTAAAGGAAAGTTACTGCTGATTCTTCTATGAATTCCAGCTGAATGTGAAGAAATGTCATCTAGTGCAGATGACGTCATCTGACAGAGGCACTACTTCAGCTTTCTTTCTCTGCTCTAAGACACGGCAGCTCAGTAATTTCCAAGATTCTCAGCTTCACCAAGGTCTCTTCAATTGTATATGGCTTCTGTGTTTCGGTACTACAATAAGCAAATGCATAGGAGGCTTCAAGATAAAGCTTTGTTTGCCAAATCCAGTTTCCAATCCTTTCAATTTAAGCTTTCTTTTAATTAAAGAACGGCGTTTTTCCAATGGCTAGTGAGGACTAACAGAACTTCACACCTATATGTGGGGATAAATATAAGAGAAACCTAAGCTATAACACCCTTTTTCACATTTTCTAACTAAACTATGTAAAATTGAATTGCCTATAATCATAATGGCATCGTACATCTGCATTCCTAACAGAAATTTAATCCAGATATTTACCATAACATAATGAGTGGCAATAATGATTACCTATTACCTGATCATGTACAATTGCATCCCATGTCACTCCACTCTTATCTGGCATGAAATGTACCTTATTTTGACAAACACAAAGAAGTATTTTGTTAAATTGGCTTTTTTCCTATAAAGAAAAATATCACATCTAGTTTAAAAATCTTTGATTTAGAAATATTTAGGAGTGACACACAGTGACTCAAAAAATATTTGCTCAGTTAACTGAGTTCTGAATTCAACTTACTATTTATATGACTGATCTTTTAGAGGAGTATCAGAATGGATTTGAAAGAAAAATTAAAGCTCTTGAAGTTATATATTCTCTTACTCCCTCACTCCATCCATTTTTCATTCATACATTGATCTAAGTCAGTGGTTCCTAATCTTAACTACGTTATTACAACTACCTCAGAAAGCTCTTTAACACTAATGAGTGGACCCTATTCCAGACTAATTAGATCTAAATCTCTTGGGGGTAGACTGGAACTTTTTAATGCCCCAGCGATTTTATTTATTTGAGAGAGTGAGAGTGAGAAAGAGAGCACAAGTGTGGGGAGGGGCAGAGGAAGTAGGAGAAGCAGACTTCCCACTGAGCAGGGAGCCCAAGGGGGGGGGGGGGGGCGTCAGCTCAATCCCAGGACCTTAGGATCACAACCTGAGCAGAAGGCAGACACCCAACGGACTGAGCCACCCAGGCACCCCTAATGCCCCAATGACTGTAATATTTAGCCAGGATTGAGAACTACTGAGCCAAGTAATTAATCATAGATCTTGTTCTTTAAAAGCTTACATTTTAGGGGTGCCTGGCTGGCTCAGATGGTAGAGCATGTGACTCCTGATCTCAGAGTCATGAGTTCAAGCCCCACCTTGGGCACAGTATATTCTAGTATACATGAATGTGTATACATTCTTAGGCGCTATGTATACAAAGATTAATAAAATGTACCGCTCAATGCAAACAGGACACTTTAATGTATCTTTTAACTACATTATGACACACACATGCTTAAGGTACAATGATAACACAGAAGAGATATAGCCAGTCCAAAAATGAAGGGCAGGGGGGTAGAGAGGCACTGAAGTAAAATCTCTGGAGGAAGTATTAAGTGGCTAAGAAGCAACTAGCCAGAGAGGAGGATGGGGAGGATGGGAGGAGAAGATTCAGGCACCAAGCAGAGGGAATAACAAAAGCAATAGAGAGGAGGATACGCCAAGGTTAACGGAGAAGCACTCACAGTTTTGCATTCCCACTAAAGTAGTAGGCAAAAATGATTTGCAACGACGTGGAAACTGGAGGGTGTTATGCTGAGCGAAACAAGTCAATCAGAGAAAGACATGTATCATAGGATCTCAATGATATGAGGAATTCTTAATCTCAGGAAACAAACTGAGGGTTGCTGGAGTGGTGGGGGGTGGGAGGGATGGGGTGGCTGGATGATAGACATTGGAGAGGGTATGTGGTATGGTGAGCGCTATGAATTGTGCAAGACTGTTGAATCACAGATCTGTACCTCTGAAACAAATAATACATGTTAAAAAAAAAGAAGAAGAAGAAGAAGAGGAAGAAGATAGCAGGAGGGGAAGAATGAAGGGGGGAAACCGGAGGGGGAGATGAACCATGAGAGACGATGGACTCTGAAAAACAAACTGAGGGTTCTAGAGGGGAGGGGGGTGGGAAGATGGGTTAGCCTGGTGATGGGTATTAAAGAGGGCACATTCTGCATGGAGCATGGGTGTTATACACAAACAATGAATCATGGAACACTTCATCTAAAACTAATGATGTAATGTATGGGGATTAACATAACAATAAAAAATTTTAAAAAATAAAGTAGTAGGCAAGAAATGAAGAAAAAGTAAGAAACTCTGGCAGAGAAAGAACATGGAGGTCCTTGCATGCCACATTAAGGAACTTGAACTTTACCTTGCAGGCAAATAACCACCAGTGACCTGTTTAGCAGGTTGCATTCTGGGTAAATCTCTGGTAGCCATCAGAAGCCCTGAGGTAACAGCTAACACACTCTGACCACTACCACGTGCTAGGCAGTGTGCTGCTGAGCACTTCCCCCTGATCATCTCCTGCAATCCTCCCACGGGGACTCCACCGAGGATACCATTACCCTTATTACATGTGAGGAGACAACAACTTGCCCAAGTCACACAGTTATTAAGGGACGCAGAAGGGATCAATAATTCTGATCCCTGAAGCCTAAGCCTTTAACTTCTAAAATGGATGGACTGGGAGGAGTGGAGTGAAAAAAGCAGACTACAGGCTAATAAATTAGTTAGGAGACTATTATATTATCTTAAATGAGAGACAATGAGGACAACGGCAGGAGAGATGGAGAAAAGGGAAGAGAGTCCCGAAATATTTAGTACTGAAGTTATGAATAAAGCTATCAAATGACATGATTTAGTCTTAAAAAGGAATGAAATTCTGACACATGCTATGACCTAGATGAACCTTGAAAATCTTTTTCTAAGTGAAATAAGCCAATCACGGAAGAATAAATATTTTATGATTCCAGTTATGAGGTATCAAATTCACAGAGACAGAAAGTACAAGTTAGCAGGGGCTGAATGGAGGGGTAATGGGAAGTTATTATACAATGGGAACAGAGATTTGGCTTGGGACAATGAAAAAGTTCTAGAGATGGATAGTAGTAATGGTTGCACAACCATGAACGTACTTAATGCCACTCAACAGTACAGCTAAAAATGGTTAAAATGATAAACAGTACATTGTATACACTCTACAGCAATTTTAAAGATAATTTTTAAAAAGCACATGATATAAGGAGAATAAGAGGGAAAAAGAGCCAAAAGTTAACTGTAAGTCCTTAGCGTGGGAAACCAGCTGGGCAGTGGTACCATGCAGTGCCTCTGAAGAGGACCAGTGAATTACTGTGACATTCAGGTAGCACTGTCTAGAAGGCGAATAGACATGAGAATAAAGCTCAAGGGAATAATACGGTTAGAAACCTAGTCATCAACAAATAGGTGGTATTTAAAACCGTAATAATCCATGAGGTTGCCCAAAGAAAACTTCAAGTAAGAAGAGAAATGGTCTGAGGACAGAACCTTTGGAAACAGGAGAGAGGAAAAAGAGCTCAGAAAGAAGTTAAGAGGTTGCAGTCAGGTAAAGAATTAAAAGTTGAGGCAGCAGAAATGACAGTATTTGGAGGTGGGGCAATGACGATGATGGGGAGGGCAGACAAGAGATAAAAAATAGTTAAAGAAGATAGATTACCATACCCCTTTCTCTCCTACTCCTACTTTTTGAGTTCAAATAAAAACCTGAGTTTCTAGTTCTCTGTAGCCTTCTAAGACTATAAAACAAAATTTCCACACATAAGAATAACCTAACATAGTAATACATACTTTAAAATAGGAGCACATCAAAAATTGTCAGGAATATATTTTATGCAACAGTAAGAATGTTAAACCTACATAGAAACTAGATCTCTGGTAGTCTACACAGGACAAGTAAACGTGTACTTAACTGTAACTTGCTTTAAGCAATAAGAATTACTGAAAAGCTACTTAAAAAAAAAACAAACCTATTTATAATTCTTTCGAAAATTTTATCAGCATAAACTTTATCAGATTACTACTATTTGAAAAGTCCCTGCTGTATGTTAATTAAAAAAACACCTTATGAAGTAAATACTTTTGACTATTTGGATGTTTGTGTTTTAAATATAGCTCTATTTTAAAACTAACCAAAGAATTATATGAAAAGTTACCTGATTTATCTCATGTCTGCAAAGCATAATAGCACTAATCTAAAGCTTAGAAGCTATTACAAACTCTATACAAATCATCTCTGATAATCCTAAAAATTATGAGGTTCATTTCATGCCCAGTTTACAGACTTTAACTGAATTTCAGAGAGTAACTTACATAGCTTGTTTGTAAATGGTCAATCTGGAATTTGAACCTATTGTGGCTTCACCCTAAGTTCGCGACCACTATCCCCTAAACAATTCTTGATTAATCCCCCTTAACTAATCTATTTTGCCCTTTCAGAACAAAGTACAAGATGACATCTCATAAGTAACAGGAGAATAAGTCCTTGAATCATCACACCAAAACTCTGCAAAGTTCATACAGAGTTCAGGAGAAAAATGCCTCCAAAAATTTTAAGTGATGAAAACACACACTTATTTTAAATTCACAGTTATTTTTTACCTCAAAAACAAACGTTTCCTAATTATGAGTTTAGCCTACATTTCTCAAATTTTATATATTATGCGGAAAATATAATGAAAAAATACTCAAAAAACATTTTAATCTTTCTACTCTATACCAAAACTCCACTTGCTACAAGATTTTGAACAGGCTTCATCAAACATCAGAAACTTTCTAAAACAGGTCCAACAGTTTCTGACAGTCATTTTCTTCATTCATTACCCTTCACTGTACCCAGTCCCTTCCCCTTCCATCTAGGAAAATGTTAAAGTAGCACTTAACTATCCACTGCTACAGGTTTGTACAGCAGTTCTAGAGGACCACTAAACCATTAGCTAGACACATAAACATTTAATTAGTTGGCATATGTGACTAAACTGTATAAATGGAGTTAGCTGTAAGACATATTTCACATATGTAAAAAGAATTCAGTATTTTTTCTAAATTTTACCATCCAAAATTCTCCATGAATCTGTCTGCCCTCACTATGAATTCCTTGGAAATTAATAATTCGAACCTATTTTCAATACGCAAAGTTAATTAGAAGCTATTTTTTAGTAGTTTGAATTCCAAAAGACATTAACTCATATTTCAGCAAGCAGGGAGAAATAAAGTACTAGCAAGATAAGGGAAAATTTCCTATGGGAGTTTAGGAAAATTCTGTAGAGCAACTTCTAAAAAAATACTTTGGACCTCTTTTGCATATTAAGAATTACCTCAAAATATTCATTTATTTTCATTTAATTATTAGGATTGATCTCTGGGTCTTTTAAATTTATACACAAACATCCTCACAATGTAAGGGAGAGGTAAAATGGGTTACTTTATAACAAATCCATTTTCTTTGAAGACTCTTCTAATTCATTAACTGAAATTAAAAGTTTGAAATGCTGGGCATTTATAAGAACTGATAGCTATACTAAAAACAGTAATAAATAATCTTCTAAAGGAAAAAACAGAACACTTATACTTCTGAGTACCCTACAGCTTAAAAGAACCTCAGGATGTCAAATCACCCGCCACTGTCTGTCCCCTAATACCATTCACTTCAACAGAGAACTACCTTCTCTGAGACAGGTAGGCTGCTGGGCTCCTCTGTATTTCTTGGCTGCTTTACAGAACCACATCCAAGCATCCTATTTTTAAGAACACGAAGCTGAATATCAGACATGTGCTGGTGCTGGGCCCCCTGTCGGCCAGTGGAGAGGGGCCCACCATTCAGATTTTGAGTCATGCTGCCTGCAACACCGAGCCCTGGCTCCCCGTGCATGTCTGTCTGAGAGACCTGTGGAGGAAACACAACACCTGGAAGACGGATGTACTGAGAGCTTTCCGGCTGACTCAACAAAGCTTCAGACATGATTTCACGCTCATTTCCAGGAGGAGCAAGTATATCACTGGTGGCATTTTCTAAACGTTTCCTCTCCACTGTCCCAGAATGAACAATTGTGGGATGCTGGAGCACAGTTTCTATTCTCTTTGATTTTTCAGCAGCCGCGTGGAGAGAACATGGGTTCGGTCGTGGAACACTGGTCTGGATTATTGAAGGCTGCCCGAGCTGCTGAAATACTTGCTGGATTGGATGGAGAATACTTGCTCTTCCAGAAGTCTGTGTCACCATAATTGGTACATTGACTTTATAAAGGTGACCTCAAAAAGGAGAAAACAATACCTTAAGTATGATAGCAACCTAATTTCCTCTAAAAAAAAAAAGAAACCCGCAGGCACAACAAGCTATCCAAAAACACATCAATATGCCCATAGTTATCTCTATGAGTTCTTATTTTATTCTTCAGATTGTGTTTTCGACAATAAACATGTATTACTCTATTCTTACCAATGAAAGCCATCTCACTTGAACTCTAGCCTTTTCTTACTATTGCTTATATGGCACATTTTGAGATACATATAGGCCACTAATATTTACTCCATGGACCTATCCCATCGTCTGATAAATTACTATGTTACCAACCCAAATTGGGATTTTAATAAACATAATGGAGAGTGTATTTCACATAAATTTAAGATCTAAGATACCATGTAACTACTGTAAGACAATGCTATCCAAAAAGAGTTTAGTAATTTCAAAAGCTATCAAATCCCCTCCCCCACTTTTTTCCTTTAAAACAACACTAAAAAGGAGGAGGAAGAAATTTATTTTTTTGAGCACTGAGTTAGGTGCTTTAAACGTTGTAAAAACCTAAAGAATAGATAGGATTCTCTTTCAAATCAAGACAGAGTACTCGAAAAAGCAAAGTTTGGTTAATCTCTAAACTTCTTGGATATTCTATTACACGATCTCCAGGAAGAAAGGAGGCAAAGGTTGATCAATGTCATCTTTAGTCTTTCTGGATTAGAGCTAGCAGGGACACAGATATGTTATTTTGTGTTTGTCAAAATTTAGATGATTGATTTGAATTTTAAAAACATATATAAAGCATCTTTTATAATGCTGGGAAAGAGAAATGGGAATAAGTTACAGGACAGACCTAGGACAGTGTCTTTTATGGTAGGTTGCCCTCCACAACAGGAATAACTACCATTTATTATTGTTTTTAAAATAAGTTGTATTAAAAGTTCCTGTAACTTCAGTAACTTCTGGTATACAGTTTATTAAAAATCATGAAAATTAACATCCAGCATTCAGTACCAGTGCTAAAAAAAAAAAAAAAAAAAAAGAACTTAATGGGGACTATACTCTTACCAGACGCAGTCTGCAGTGTCACACCTGCTGGCACATGAATAGGATAACCAGGAAAAGTGAAGCTTGCACTAGAGTTTGAGGTGCTCTAGATATGAGAAATTTAATTAGAAAGTTAGAAAAAGGCTTTCCTTTTTATCTTTTTTTCCTGATCTCACAGGGACTAAAAAAAAAGTCTGATTCAGGACAACAGGACAATGGTTGGACATTTAACATTGGGGCTAAGTTCTTTGAACAAAACAGCTTTTCAGTATTTGATTTAGATCATCTCATTAAGGATAAAAAGAATTCTGTTCTACAGCTATTCACAATGAAGCCAGTAAAGTCTTAGTAAACAGTAGGAACGCTGACTCCTATAACTTCTCCACTACACAGGTTTGCCCGAGTCCGTGATCCTCAAATTGTCAGATACAAGAACCACAGCTGTTTATAGGAGTCCTCTAATCCATAGGTTGATCACTAATGGTACTTTAAATTAGTTAATACAATAGTGTACAATTTTTTTTTTTTAGAATAATTAAACCTCAGGGGCGTCTGGGTGGCTCAGTCGGTTAAGCTCAGGTCATGATCTCCCGGTCCTGGGATCAAGCCCCGCTTTGGACTCCCTGCTCGTTGGGAAGCCTGCTTCTCCCTCTCCCTCTGCCTGCCACTTCCCCTGCTTGTGCTCTCTCTCTCAAATAAATAAATAAATAAAATCTTTTAAAAAAAGAATTAAACCTCAGGGTTTTTAATTTTTTCAAATGCTAAGTCAAAAGACAAAAAAGTTTTTGCCTACCAGACCTACAAAAATTTCTAAGATTGATTAGTAACACCCAGTGTTGGTAAGGATGTGATAAAAACCAGTTTTCTCAGACCACTGCTTATATGAGTATGTATGTACCATCCTTTTGGAGGGCAATTATATAATATATAACCCAATTGAAAACATTCCGCTTCTAGGAATGTCTCCTCATTACCTGATTATCACACAAATACACAAAAACTTATCTACAAGTATAATCAATTATATTAGGAAAAAAAACTAAAAATAATTTAAATGTCCCTTAATAAAATATCAGTTAATGAAACTGATACACCCACTAAGGTCAATATATAACTGGCAGTGAAAAGGATCCATCTATATTACTAAGTAAAAACATTACAGAACCAGCACAGAGAATGAGCCTACTTTTACCCTGAAAATTAATGTAATTTTCACAAAAGAATGCTAGATGGATATACATCAAATAGTTAAAACAGTTATCTTTGGGGTACAATATTTCAGGGCTCTTTCACTTTCTACTTTATAAATTTGTTTTTACTATTTAGAAGTGTATTATTTCTTTAACCAGTAGAAAAAGTAGTCCCTAGAATTTCAAAGGCAGATGCATTTTTCAGCAGATTGGTCTCCTATCAAAAGCAACACCATTCTTTCCAAAAATCCTGGTAAGGGGTGTGGTTTTGTTTTTAATGAAGAAATGGAAATTAATGGCCCACCAAACCTTTTGGGCCAGAAAGTGGGCTGAAAGAAGATGAAAAACAATGGATTATATACCACTGGAGAAAGGTAAAAGAGGAAAAGTGCTATTTTTCCCCACCTGAAAACTACTCAATTTTCTATATACAAGTTGTAATTTTATTTTCTGCCCCAAATCTTTGGGGAGAAACCTATACTCTAAATCTCTACAACACAAAGATAAAAAATGACCAAAATACTCCACTTAAATAAAAAGAACTATTATATGGCTCAACTTATTAAAAAAAAAAAAATCAGAAAGTATCAACATCATCTATTTAGGATCTACCTAGTATATAACATTATACTATGTATTAAAACTCCATAGAATTTAACTTCAGAAATTTCCTGAACTTGTAGATACTAACAATAGTATTTATAGATACTACTGCTAACAACTGCTCTGGAAGACAGGAAAAGTTGGTAAAGAAAATGTCAATTCTGAAACTCCTCAGTTTTTGCAACATGTATGTTTTAGAAGTTATTCCTGTCTCCCCATCCCTTACTATATCTTTTCTCATTCAAATGGGGGATTACGAATTACATCTATGCCCAGCCTCCTGCTACCATTCACTGAAAGTAAGGCATATACTTAAAAATATATATCAAATAGGCTACATACCAGTTCTGCTGTAGTAAAACTGGGAAGAGGTCTACCAGCAGGAATAACTAATGATGCTGTATAGAAAACAAAATAAACATTATACATTCGTTACAATTTGCCAGTTTAATAAAACTGCTAAGTATAGCTTGGGTGTTATACACAAACAATGAATCATGGAACACTACATCAAAAACTAATGATGTAATGTATAGTGATTAACATAATAAAATAAAATTTTTAAAAAAATGTTTTCCATCACTAACATGTCTGACCATGAATTCTAAACTTCCTAACTGCAAGTGAGATAAATGAATTTAATTATATTTTTCCCCAAAAACTTCAGATAAAGATTTTACAACTAACCTGTTTTAAGTACCGAAAGAAAATATTTCATTGTTACAAAGTATACCGTATACAGAAATCCAAATCCGTAAGAAAATACCTAGGTTATTTTTATTAAGTCGATGTAGCACTAGATGTCCATTACAACTTTTGATAGGGGAGAAAAAGTAGTATTTATTCAAGTAGCACATTTCCCAAAGACTGTACTATTGAGCAAAGAATGTAACCCAACATAAACCATTCTAAATTTTATAGGCTCAAAAGAATTTCCAATTCATTCATTTCATGAAAAAGTTATTTACAATACTTTAGCCAACTAAGCCAGCACAACTACACAGTTTTAGGAATAAATGAGTAAGAACACGTCCCCACAAGTCTTTGCATGAAACAAGTATGACTACTAAAAAAATTACGAGAACAAATTCCTAGGAAAAGACCACCCCAACCTGCATTAAAGTTGCAACCTCACATATCTTTTCTTTATTACCTACCAATTTTCTATGCTATCTCTTTGTTTATAATACAGCTAAAATATTGACCTAATGGTTGGAAAGGGAAGCATTAAAAAATAAGTGTAAAGAACAAATAGTAACTATAGTAGAAAGACCTCAGTTGATCAATGTAACCTTAAAGTTTACCTCAAGGTTCATTTTATCTAGCTGAACATGACTATGATAGTATCATTTTGCCTTTTAATAAAAAAGAGAATGTTTTAGCGTGTTTATGCAGCACATATAATATTAAATGTAATGTTTATTATGGTGTTTTTTCACATACCACATTAAATTGTCCCCAAAATTTGCTTGACACTAAAATGGCTCCATCATGAACAAGTCACTCAGAAGAGCAAATTTTTTTTTAAACTAACCATTCTTCCCACGTTACAACAACAGAAGTGAAGCTACAGAGACTGATGATTAATGTAGCAGAAAATTATTTTTATCCTCTGTTCATCTATGGCTTTGCTTATTAACAGGCATTCTTTTAGAAAGGCTAAATTAGAAAGAACTGGTGTGGCAGGAACACAAGGGTATTAGTCTTAATTAGCTGAAGTGAGCGAAGCTTAAGCTAGTACAGCTGAAGCCATAGCCGGAGAGGAAATAAAAATCTGTTAACATGCTGTCCAAAGCAGTTAAATTAATTTCTTGAGGAAAAATAGCAACAACCCTCCTCTTTTAAATACCTTGCAATAAATCCTAAAGGATAATTCTCTAATCTTATATAAATCAAATAGAGCTATAAGAGTTTAAGAGTTTCTTTATAGTCATCAGAGTAAAAGCATTGAACAGTTTTATAGTGAAATTTCATGCAGCTCCTACTTAATTTTGATACTAAATGCACCATTTGCATACTTTCACAAATTATATATACCATTATATGTGCCTGAAACACGCTTTTTAAAATATTCAAGATGGTTTCAATAACCAATTAACTTTTAACTGAATATGTGTCTTTACTTAAACTAATAGCGTTAGAGAGCGCCTGGGTGGCTCAGTCGTTAAGCGTCTGCCTTCGGCTCAGGTCCTGATCCCAGGATCCTGGGATCGAGTCCCACATCGGGCTCCCTGCTCGGCGGGAAGCCTGCTTCTCCCTCCCCCACTCCCCCTGCTTATGTTCCCTCTCTCGCTGTGTCTCTCTCTGTCAAATAAATAAATAAAATTAAAAAAAAAAAACAAACTAATAGTGTTAGAATTTTGGTCTTCATGTATATATTCTAGAAATATTAAATTTCACAAACAATAGCTTTACGATATAGAAAGAATTCAATCCCACAAATGTAATTTAATAAGTGTAAATTAAGAAAGAGATAATGTTACATAATAACATTTACAAGGCTATTTTTTTCCTATACAACAAGAAGTCTTTGCTACATTAAAGGCAGTTACTAACTTCACAATTCCTGGTCCTGCTTTAAACCATTACAAATCTTAATATCCAAGTCACATGACTCAAGAGGTGCAAAGACTGGTCAATATTCTTTGTGGCTACTCATTAACATATGCCCATCTCTGATAACCAAATTGAATATTCCTCAAATTACATCAAGAACCAACAGCATTGCTGAAATTTTCACCAGATCTAAATTCAAGAACTGGACATATAGTTTGTATCTGAAGGAGTTTGAATGCTCAAAGATGAAAGGTATCACAAACCTCTCAAAATTCCTATTCTTCCCTTTCTTGCTCCCACAATGACTGATGATAGTTTCATCAAAAAACTATGTGACATGAAGACCAAATAACACAGATTTGAATTGCTCTAGAAATAGGACAATCATAGACAAAGTGACTCCATGTCCCAGTTAACCCAGGACAGTCCTAGTTTACACCTATTATTCTGAGGTTATTATTAATGAAATCCCATTTCTCTCTCAAAAGTGGATTATAGGCAAAAGACCCAGAAGAGCCAGTGTCATATTCAAGGAGGAAAAAGTTGGAGGACTGACACTACCCCACTTCAAGACTTACTAGAAAGCTGCAGTAATCAAGAGTTACCTGGTGAAAGAACAGACAAATACATCAATGGAACAGAACAGAGAGCCAAGAAAGTGACCCATATAACATAGTCAACCTGATCTTTAACACAGAAACCAAGGCAATACAATGGCACAAAGATAGTCTCTTCAACAAATGGCTGAACTGGCTATCCAATGCAAAAAACATGAAACTAGACATAAACTTTACACCCTTCAAAAAAAAATGACTAAACATAGATCAGACCTAAATGTAAAATGTGAAACTACAAAATTCCTAGAAGATGGAAGAAAATCTAGATGACCATGAGTGTGGCAATGACTTTAGATTCAACACCCAAGGTACAATCCATGAAAGAAATAACTGATAAGCTGGGTTTTATTAAAATTTAAAACTCCTTTCAAAAAAACAAGAGGATAATATGAAAAGACACAGGTTGAAAAAAAATGTTGCAAAAGACATATGTGATAATAGGCTGTTATCCAAAATACACAAAGAATTCTTAAAACTCAACCATAACAACCTAATTAAATAATGGGCCAAAGACCTTAAAAGACACTTCGTCAAAGAAGATATAAATGGCAAATAATCATATAATATGCTCCACATAAGTCATCAAGAAAATGCAAATTAAAACAATGAGATACCACTACATCCCTATTAAAATGGACAAAATCCAGAACACTGATAACACCTAATGTTGGCAAGGATGTGGAGCAACAGGAACTCTCACTCATTGCTTGTGGGAATGTGAAATGGCACAGTCACTTTTAAAGACAATTTGGTGGTTCCTTACAAAACTAAGCATACAACCCAGTAGTCACTCTCCTTGGTAGCTGAAAACTTACATCCACACATAAACCTCCACACAGCAGCTTTATTCCTAACTGCCAAAACTTGGCAAACTGTAGGTGAACAATTAAACTGGCACATCCAGACAATGGAATATTACTCAGTGTTGAAAAGAAATGAGCTATCAAGCCACAAAAAGATATGAGGGAATCCTAATACCATATTACTAAGTAAAATAAGCCAATCTGAAAAGGCTAGATACTACATGATTGATTCCAACTATAGGACATTCTGAAAAAGGTGAAACTATGGAGACAATAAAAATATCAATGGTTGCCCTGAGTTGGTGTGGTAGGAAAGAATGAATAGGAGAAGCACAGAAGATTTCTAGGACAGTGAAAATACCCTGTATGATACTGTAATGATGGATACAAGTCATTATAAATTTGCATAAACACATAGTATATACAACACCAAGAGCAGTAACAAACTATGGACTTTGGGTGTTTATGGTATGTCAATGTAGGTTCATTGTAGCAAATGTACCCCTCTGGTGGGGGATGTTGATAACTGAAGAGACTATGCATGAATGGGGGCAAGAGGTATATGAGAAATCTTTGTACCTTCTCTTAAATTTGTTGTGAATGTAAAGTTCTAAAAACATTACGTCTTTTTCAAAAAGTGGATTATAAACTATATATAATCATCCTAAGAATAGAATAGCAGTTCTTGCAAACCCCCAGGGGTCCATGAGACCCTTTCAATGTGTTCACAAGGTCAAAATATTTTTATAATACCAAGACAATAAAAATTATTTTTTCACTTCTCAATTTTTTTGTTCTTTGACATTTGCGCTTACAGTGCAGAGCACTGATGAGTAAAAGTGAAGGGACCTTGGGGCTCCTGGGTGGCTCAATCAGTTAAATTTCCAACTTCTTTTTTTTTTTAAAAGATTTTATTTTTTAGAGAGAGACTGCATGTGCACCAAAGGGGGAAGAGGGAGAGGAAGAGAGACAATCTCAAGCAGACTCGCCACTGAGCCCAATGAAAGGCTCCATCCCAGGACCCCAAGATCATGACCTGAGCCGAAACCAAGAGGCGGAGGCTCAACAGACTGAGCCACCCAGGTGCCCTAAGCATTTGACTCTTGATCTCAGCTCAGGTCCTGATCTCAGGGCCATCAGTTCAAGCCCTGTGTTGGGATCCATGCTGGGTGTAGAGCCTACTTTAAAAAAATTTTTTAAAAAAGTAATTGGGGCACCTGGGTGGCTCAGGTCATGATCCCAGGGTCCTGGGATCAAGCCCCATATCGTGCTCCCTGCTCAGTGGGAAGCCTGCTTCTCCCTCTCTACCTCCCAGTCCCCCTCCCCCTGCCTGTGTTCCCTCTCTTGCTGTGTCTCTGTCAAATAAATAAATAAAATCTTAAAAAAAAAAAAAAAAAAGTGAAGGCACCTTAGCATGAATTAAGGCAGTATTACCAAACCTGACTAGTGGTCAGTTTATTTGTTCTCCATCACCGCTCACTCACAGTAAAAAAAGAGAAAAAAAAAAAAAAACAGCAACAATAAAACAGTTTCACTAAAGAAGTTCCTGAATGTAACCATAAAGAATTATTTTTATGAAATTTCAACCCTCAAGGATACTTCCTCTTAATAATGTGGGATGAAATGGGAAGAACACAAAGCATTTCTGCAGCATACAGATACACAAGGAAGTATATGGAAAAGAACTGGTGCTGCTATTTAAGTTGAGAGCTGATCTCACCTCTTCAAGAAACACTATTTTTACTTGAAAGAATAAGTGACACAAACTATGGTTATTCAGACATGTCTCTTTGGCAGTCTTTTTTTTTTTTTTTTTAAATGAACCAAGTGTGCCCATCACTTCAAGAAAAACAAACTGACAATCTTTATTTGGCAATGGTAAAATTCAAGCTTTCAACTAAAAATCTTAATTTTGTAAACTTTATATCCACCACAGTGAGCTTGATAGCTTCCCAATACTTTTCTGATGAAATGTGTGGTGATATTAATAGTATTTTTTTATCTTTTTTTTTTTTTTTAAAGATTTTATTTATTTATTTGAGAGAGAGAATGAGATAGAGACAGAGAGAGCATGGGGGGGGGGGGGGTCAGAGGCAGAAGCAGGCTCCCTGCCGAGCAGGGAGCCCGATGCGGACCTCGATCCCAGGACTCCAGGATCATGACCTGAGCCGAAGGCAGTCGCTTAACCAACTGAGCCACCCAGGCGCCCCATATTTTTTTTATCTTGTATAATGAAAGTGTCAAGTGCGTAACTGAGTGAAACAATATTTTCCAAATAACTAACGTATGTTACAAAAATCACACACAGGTTAAGGAGTCCTTCAAAGTGCAAGACACACCAGTGAACTTTAACATTACAAAAAGTCCACTGATTAAGTTTCAGATTCCACCTTGTAACTAAGCTCTCAGAAACTACCACTTGTTGAGTTTTAGTATAGTATCAAGTTACCTGAAATTGCTATTAAAATACCCCTCTTTTTCCAATTATACACCCGTGGAAGGCTAGATTTTCTTCATATACTTTAGCCAAAACTACGTATCACAACAGATTGAATTTAGAAATAGATATGAGAATCCAGCTGCCTTGTATTAAGCCAGACATTAAAAAGATTTACAGAAAAGAAAAACAATGCCACTCCTCTCATTAAATACTTTTTGTTCTGGAAAATAGTTTTTTGGGGTTTTTTTTTGACAGAGAAAGACACAGTGAGAGAGGGAACACAAGCAGGGGGAGTGGGAGAGGGAGAAGCAGGCTCCCCGCCGAGCAGGGAGCCCGATGCAGGGCTGGATCCCAGGACCCTGGGACCATGACCTGAGCCAAAGGCAGACGCTTAATGACTGAGCCACCCAGGCGCCCCTGGAAAATAGTTACTTTTAACAAATATATGTTATTATGTTAACATATAATGAATTTTTTGAATTTATAAAACATTTTTTAAATTTCTCAGCTTTAATCTCTAATATGATAGATACTTAACAACCCACATAAAAGAAAGCTCTTCAAGGTCCTCAAGTTTTAAGAGTGTAAAGGGGTCCTGAGACCCCCCCCAAAAAAAAAAAAGTTGACAACTGAAGATACAGGAAATTATTAAGCAAATGGATAATAGAGTCAAAGAAAATATGACAGGGCAAAAGCTTTAAAGATAGAACAAAGGCAAATAACTCACTCCATTGTAGATTTAATTTGAACTTGTTATCAAGAGATAAAAAGGCTGTAGAAGTTAGTTTAGGCTATTTTAATCAGGCTTTCAAAAGCCTACAATGAGAAGATATAATTAAGAAATACTTCAATTTTATGAGGCTATTTACTTTAAGAATCTTATTATAGGGAACCTAGAAATGAAGAGGGATAAAAACAAGGCCTGTAATGCGTTTTTAAAGGATACATGTACTGCCTCCTAAACCTTTTCATTATAAATGATGTAGAAAAGAATAAAAACTGTCTTGTTTAAATGTAATTATTTCTATTATTCTAACTTCCAAGAAAGAAAATAAGAATACAGTACAGAATGAAAGCCAGCTAGACTTATTAGTTGCAAGACTATTTTGTGATTTAAATCACTGGTAATATTACCATCTTGCGGCAAAATCAAGTATTGCAATTTTGAATGACAAAGAACCTGAGCAGTGTTAACTGCTTTTGATAAAAAACAGTCTAGTCTTTCATTCCTCCACATGGCCACCCTCCAAGTCACTCCGAGGTTTAAAAAAAAAAAAATTCTTTAAAGTTCTTCAATAAAGAAAAAATGTTATTTAAATAGAGAAATAAAAGGGATGACCTAATAAAATAGTTAAGTTAAAAACAAAAGCATAACCAAAACTCTAGAAACTGATGTAAAATGTTTCAGTGTGTCAACTTAGTAATTAAAACTGCTGTGGCTAATTCTTATAGAGCAACGTTATACTTTATAAGCGTTAACATTAGATAAAAGTTAAGTCTGGTAATTCAATATTCATTGTTAACTTATTTCTTTTTTTAAGTTATTCTCTTCTTTTGTAATAAACAAGATACTAGCCTCCTTACTATTTTCTCTTCACCTTGGCCCATGTGATTTTCCTTTGAATTTTCCCAAGTGTGCAATGAACAGTCTAGTTATTACTGACAATCCAATCCAAAATCTAATCCAAAATCTACCCTCACTTCTGGCAGACATTAATCTACTTCAACTAAACCAAATAAAACCTATGTGTGTGTGTGCTGGATGTAGACATACATACACACACACACATACACACATTAGGATAGCATAAAAATTGTAAGAATCAGAAAAGAAGGAATAAATGCTAGAAAGATAGCACAGTATCATTTTTTTTTCTTAGCCACTTTTTTCCAGTTTAAATTGATACACATAATATGGAAAATTATTTCCCTCAAAAGCAGAAGTTTCAAGTCCAAGAAATGAAAAGTACGCAGGGTTAATTTCTAGCCATCATTATGTAATATCCAAACCGTGAAGTAGCCTGGATAATCTCCATATTCTTGTTAACTCTCCATTTTGCTTCCAATACAATAACAGATTTATAATATATACAACAAGCAAGAGAAAGATAAAGAATGCACAAGCATGCAACCACCCATCTTTCCCTCTGCTTTTTCAGCAACGGTGGCTGGGTTACTCCTTGACTCAACCCAATCAAATTCTCTGAAATAACTAGTGGGTACTCCCAATAGCACAAACAATGTAACTTGTTCCTCTGAAGTAACACTTGGTCATCCTTGTGGACTTTAATATTTTGAAAAGCTAGCTTGAATAACCTAATTTTGTCGCCAATAATTATGGGATGATGGCTCATTCTGTGTTCATTTAATAGTAATGGTTTTGAGGTCCAAGCCCTCTCACCTTAAGAACATTACCCTGTCTAATATAAAGCCACCACAAATGAGAATTTGTTCTTAAGACCACAATAGTACTAATTTACTAGCTATATCCAACCTGTTGATGACTGCAATGTTTGGTGCAAGTTGTTTGGCAACTGAAGGGTGAACACAGGTGAATGGACGCTATTTCTGAAGAAGTCCTCCGTTGCTTTAGACTGCAAAACCTTTGTTTCCCAGAGCTGTGGAGAAAAAAAAGTTTGTTAAAAAAAAAAAATGGGATATCTAGGTCTTTAACTTTATAATAAAATGTCAGCTGATGGCACAATGAATGGGTAAACATTAAACTATAATTAAGGGGTTAAAACTGTAATTTATCAGTTTTTTGAGAAAACAGAAAGGGATGGGGCGCCTGGGTGGCTCAGTTGGTTAGGCGACTGCCTTCGGCTCAGGTCATGATCCTGGAGTCCCGGGATCGAGTCCCGCATCGGGCTCCTTGCTCGGCAGGGAGTCTGCTTCTCCCTCTGACCCTCCCCCCTCTCATGCTCTCTCTCTCTCTGTCATTCTCTCTCTCTCAAAAATAAATAAAATTTTAAAAAAATTAAAAAAAAAAAAGAAAACAGAAAGGTCAACTTGTATTGTCTACAAACCTGCTTCAAGTCTTTTAAAACTTGTTCCTCTATACCTTCTTCAGCAAATAGATCCCGCACTCCTTCAATTACATCTTCAATTACAGATTTGTAGAGTTTAGGCTACAAAAAAGCAATTGTTAACATTTTACACTCTCAAGCTTGAATGTATTCAGTATACATACAGTGTATACTTTCTTATGGTTTAAAGAAAAACCACCATAAGGATTTTTACTAAGTGCAATCTACTCCCAGTATAGTCTCAGCTGTCCATAAATTCTGACCCATAGTCTCAGGCTATCTACAAGGCTGACTTACAGAACTACAATCAAATATGAGATGATAATTCATCAAGATGGTAGGTTACAGTTACTTGGTTTTTCTGTCAGAATTTAACCTTCCGGGATGCCTGGGTGGCTCAGTCATTGGGCGTCTGCCTTTGGCTCAGGTCCTGATCCCAGGGTCCTGGGATCGAGCCCTGCATTAACCCCACATCAGGCTCCCTGCTCAGCGGGGAGCCTGCTTCTCCCTCTCCCACTCCCCCTGCTTGTGTTCCCTCTCTTGCTGTCTCTCTCTGTGTCAAATAAATAAATAAAATCTTTAAAAAAAAAAAAAAAGAATTTAACTTCCCCCTCCTTTTATTTTTTTATTTAAATTCAACTAACTAACATATAATGTATTACCAGTTTCAGAGGCAGAGGTCAGTGATTCATCAGTTGTGTATCACACCCAGTGCTTATTACATCACATGCCCTCCTTAATGTCCATCATCCAGTTACCCCATCCCCCACCCCTCCCCTCCGGCAACCCTCAGTTTGTTTCCTATGATTACAAGTCTCTTCTGGTTTGTCTCCCTCTCTGGTTTCATTTGTTTTATTTTTACCTCTCTTCCCCTCTGATCCTCTGTTTTGTTTCATAAATTCCACGAGTGAGATCATATGATAATTGTCTTTCTCTGATTGACTTATTTCGCTTAGAATAAATTCATTTAAGGCAGGTGGAAACGAACCTACTGTCTTCAACTTACTTTTTTCTCAGAGGCCAAAGGAGTTTAAAATTTAGAGTTCACTATATTACTTCCACATATGTGACTAAGTTGCAAGCCATAAGATTGAGACAAGCACTTACAACAGAGTAACCAAAGACTATCCCCCTTCCAAAATACAGGTAGTCCAAAAACTATCGTGAACCACTGTCAAGCAAAAGTACTACTGCACCAAAATGGATTCCTAACAGAACGTACACAGAACATCAATGAACCATACCCTTCCACAAGATTGGCAATAAAAACTGTGGCATTCTAGGACTGCTCTTTCATACTACCCAGTAAACACTCTAAACACTCCTGCTCACACCAAGAGTAGTTAGGCTTAAAACTAATCCCTCTAAAGATCCTGGGTAAGCTTCTGAATAGGCCAATCAGTAACACGTTATTCACGGGCCTACCCGTTAAGATTAAGTGCCCCAGATTAGTTGCTTCTTCTCAGTTTACCCCGATAAAGGCATATAAAGTGCTACTTCAGTGTTCATCCCAGCTAGCTGGATCACATTTACAGCAAGAGGAAAAAACTCCTAGAGCTAAAAACTTCCTTGAGATCCACCCTCAGAGTAAAAAAGCAGCTGTCAAAAATAAACCATGAGAACACAAGTTTTCAAAAGCAAAACAGGTATTGAACATACTTCCTCTTCTGGAACTAAGGTTAGACTCTATACCCTCTCCCTGTTACCTTCATTAGAACTACGCATAGTCCAGGAAGTACATCTTAACCTCTTCTTTTTTAAAAGAAAACACACACAGCCCTCCGTAAAGTTCACCATCAGATAAAACGGTACACGGGGTAAAATTATATTCAAGCCTGAGTATTTTACATATCTTAAAATACATTATCAAAAAAAGGATACACACTGAAATAACGTGTCTCTAAAAACGGACCCTTTATGCTGCAGATGTGTACATGGAACCCGTAAAATGAGAGACCCGGACAAGCCCACTGCCTTTCACCAAATATGAAGTTGGTTCAGGTGAACTGAAAATAAAGGGGACTCCTCGTTTTTCTCTTTAATTCAGCTTTTTAAAATCGATAGAGCGTTTCACAAGCGCCATTTTAGCCTGTCAATTCTCACTAAGGGTAGGAGACCAAGGTTTGTGTTTAATTCCCATTGTATACCTAGGCCTTCAGGATGGGGAAATGGGGGTCGGAGAGACCTCAGAGAACATGCGTGGGGTCACACGAAGTATCACATCACTTGTCACTTCAGGTAAATAACACAGCTCCCAATCAACAAAGGCCATACCGAAAGTAAGAATTACAGTGGGAGTACAACCGAACTCGGGAATTTTCTAAACCCACAGGAACTGGGAGGGTTAACGTGAGCTTCAGCTCTAACCACCTCCGCCCGACAACCTCAGGGCGGTGAGGCCCGCGCGGAGGAGGAGGCCGTGGTTCCCCCAGCGGGCGGATCCCAACTTCCGCTGAGCTGCTACTGGGCCTCATCGGCTTCCGCCAACGCGGAGGAGAACAGCCGCGGCCACTGAGGCGAGGGTTTCTGACAGGCCGTGAAGGGCCAGGAGGGGGAAATGTGTGCGCAGGACTGGGCTGCCGTGACACCTGGACCAGCCCTCCCTCCACACAGAGCTCAGGCCTAGGGGCCGCGCTGGTCCTCCTTACCACGGGGTTGACGCAGGCCATGGCAGCGGCTCCGGCGCCTCTCCCCTCGCGCCTGCGCGACACGCGGTGCCCGACCGCGGCCTCCTCGCCGCTCGCTTTGAACGCCTTGCACGTTGCCTGCGCAACGACGCAGGGACGCTGGGGGCGGGGCAGGGGAGGAGAGAAAGCTGGTGGGCGGAGCAGGCTTCCCTGGAGAGAGGGAAGAGGTTGGTGTGCATGAGCAAAGACGCCGGCTGAACCGGGCTGATTAAGTGCGATCTAAACAGCTTTGGACCGTTCAACGGACCCCTGAGGAAACTTTATTTCCTCAGTCTGTAAAGTAAAGACTGAGAAAATAGGGGGGACGCGATGCAGTGGTAGATTCCAGTTCACCTTCAGCTTGAGGGGGCGGGGGTTGGGCCAGGGAAGTGGGGAGACTAGCCGCTTCTGTCCTCTCCTTCTACCAGTTTTCTCCCCTCCCACTACGCCCCGCGCACAGCTGAACTCCAGTAAAAATATAACAAAAGCCAACTCGTCTGTGACTGATTCTCAAAGTGTAGGACAGCAAATCAGCATCATCTGGGAACCTGTTAAAAATGCAAATTATTGGGCCAACCCCAGACCTACCTAATCAGAAGCTCTAGAGATGGGGCCCAGCATTCTGTAATCTCAGCATGCTCTCCAGATGATTCTGATGGTCGCTGAAATGAGTTTCACTGTCCCAAGACGAAGATTCTCAGCTTTGGCCTTCCAGTGAAATCACCTGGAGAGTTTAATAAACATTTGGCACCTGAGTCTCGCCGCAGAGACTCTGATTCTATTATGCAGCTTAGGTGGAGAACGACTGCTAAAATAAAGTCAGCACCAGGCACTACCCAGACTCCTTTTCCTCCTCAGGTAAAAATCACCATCTCTTGACCTGCAATAATTCCCTTCCCCCCTGAAAGGTAGAGCATTTAGGAGCATACCTTGACTAGGACTGAGAGTAAATCTAAGCATAGATAATGTGGAGTCTTAAGAAAAAGTCATCTATTGTCACTACTCTGCCTTTTAAATAGCCTTTCTAGTCTGCAGATAGGTCCTGACTTAACCAGATGGCTAGGTTATTTAATGATTTAAAAATCGTATTAAGTTTGGGCGCCTGGGTGGCTCAGTTGGTTAAGCGACTGCCTTCGGCTCAGGTCATGATCCTGGAGTCCCGGGATCGAGTCCCGCATCGGGCTCCCTGCTCGGCAGGGAGTCTGCTTCTCCCTCTGACCCTCCTCCCTCTCATGCTCTCTGTCTCTCATTCTCTCTGTCTCAAATAAATAAATAAAATCTTTAAAAAAAAATCATATTAAGTTTAAAATTGGCTGTTTATTTATTTGTATGTATAAATTCATTAGAGCTCTTTATGCCCTACCACTCTGTATTTGCTTTGCCTGGGTCAGGTACCTTATGATTTGTGAGTTTCAAGCAGCTGATTTATATGAAACCCTTTAGTAGACTCTGAAATTAAAAACCATCTGAGATTTCCTTTACAAAATGCCAAGAATTTTATATAGTAACTTTTAATGATTGTACCTCTACCTGGCAGTTTACTACCAGAAGTATTCAAAATGACTTATCTGTCACCCAAAATAGAAAAGCTAAAAGCAGTCATTGATTTCTACTGATATTATAAAATCCAATTAAATTATTCAAGCTGAGAAATAAGAAACCTGAAGGGTCTCTTGTTTTCTAACTTTTCATAGTCAAGTTTTAAGACCTTATTCTTACATGCATATGATTGGTAATCACCTAACAGCGCATTGTTTTTATATTACTTCTTCATATATTGTACCTTTCTCAAGGCTATACCATAGATCATACATATTTTTGAAACTAAATTTGGCCCTTAGTCCCCATAAAAAGTGTGACTTAGAGTTGAATTGTTAATGCTTTTGTATACTTAGTAGACTCAGGGCACAGAGAGGTTATGTAACTTTGGCAGAGAAATGTCAGCAGCTTTCCATTTGCCCCTTGTTCTCTGTCTGGATGGTCACCAGTAGACTCAGATGTAATTTTTCCCCAATAATAAACAATGGCTTTTAGAGGAGGTATACTTTAACCTCTAGGTGAAATCTAGGTGAATCCAAGTTGTAAGCCTGCTCTGGACCTGTGGTTGCCACCATCCAAGATGGCCCACAATGATCCTCACCTCCTGGCATTCACAACCTTGTGTTGTCCCCTCCCACATTGTACTATGGTTTGTCTGGATGGCCAATAGAATAAAGCAGAAGTGATGTTGTATCACTCTTAAATGAGGTTAAAACTGACTGTGGCTTCCTTCCTTGAGATTCCTTCAGATCACTCACTTTGGGAGACAACAGAGGTCATGTTGTGAGGACACTCGGGCACTCAGGTAGCGTGTGGAGAGGCCTGTGTGACAAGGCACTGAGACTCAAGCCCATGGCCAGCAAAGATCAGAAGTCTGTAGACAACTACACGAGTAACCTTGGAAATCGATCCTTCCCCCTTTGGGTGATCAGATTATTTATTGCAGCCCCAACTGACAGCTCGGCTGCATTCCTTTGAGAGACCCTAAACTAGAACCACCCTCTAGGCATTTCATGATTGTCAATCCTGAGAAACTGTGTGAGATAATAAATGCATGCCAATTTAAGCTTAAATTTGGGGATAATTTGTTACACAGCATGAGATAACTAATACAGGACCCATTGTCTGACTGGATTGTGACTAGCGAAGGTTTAGTTTTCCCTCATTGTAATCTCAGCGTTTAAAGTTTTTTGAATACCCTCATCAATCATAAAAGCATTTGAAAAGTATGTAAAAGAATCTTTAAAGACTGATATTTGGTGGCATTGATCCCAGGTTATCATCAAACAAGCAAACTCTTATAGTCATGTGATGGTCATATTTCTTTCGTCAATTTTTCAAGCCCATCAGGGCAGTGTGTTGCATACACAAAACACTTTTGATGCTAAAATTGAAATTTCAAGATCCCCAAGCTTCAGTGACTATTTTTTATGTTAGTAAATAGAAAATAAAAAAGGAATGCTGAGGCCTTTGTCCTTCCTTGAGCACTCAGTTCTTTGAAATTACACCTGCAGCAAAGCACAAAGCTCTTCCCTAGCTGCCCATCACAATTCAGAGCATCAGATTTTCATTTTCCCGTGCTTTGTTTACAGACTATAATACATAATATTTCATTTATAACACACACCAGTTTTGCGACATTTAAACAAATCTAATAATTGGATTAATTTCTTTGTATTCTGTATATTCTCATTATTTTTGCCTGGAGGTCTCAGTGATACTACCATTACCTTTTACATATTAAATTCTACAGTCAAATTCAGGGCATTTCAGTAACTGTACAGACTCTAAATTATATATTTAATCCGTAATGAAAAATACAAGTTAGTCTATGAATTATATGGCTTGAGGGAGCAAATATTCATAATTAGTTTCTGAACATTTTGCAACCACTGCACTGAACTCAGCAGTGTTGTGTTTCTCTGCCTGTTTCATCCTTCACATCTTCCAGGAAATGAAAATGCAGATAATCTCTGCCTCACCTTGTAACTTTGAAATGGTTACAATGTTGGTAGTTCTGATTTATTTACATTCTGTACTTTTGTAACATTTTCCATTTTGTAATCCAAAATCAACTTACATTATGTGAACATCAGATATTGCTTCTCCATAATAAATTCCCCCTTCCCACTCCAACAGGATTTCAGTTAAAATGACTGTTTCACAATGCGATGGCCAACTGGTGACCTTATCCCCTGGTGGAACACTCTTAATGATCGCATTACCGCCTCTTTCAAAATATTTTACTATTAAAGAGATGTATACATTATGTACGTATGAAAATTAGTGATTATAATTAACTCACTGAAAGTGTGGAGGATGACTTCAAACACAATTTTCCCCATGGCTACTTTTTCAACATTCTCATCAGGGTCTGATAAGGATTCAGTAATTTCCTAGCTAACAAATAATTCCATTTTCATTCTTTAAATCACAATATGTATAATCATACATGAACATGAAATATTAGCGAGGATAATATCCATTGTCTCCAGTGAATTTTCCAACCTAAATTTCTACTTAGAGAAGATAGAAGTGAAGACGAATAAAGCTGAGCTTAAGGCTATGATTTGGTTAGAACAAACTAGCTTTGTTCCCACAATAACTGTACTTTTCTTCTTACCTAATTTGTCTCATTTTATAAGAGGTAAATGGCAGCATCTTGAATATTCTATATTGTTTCCTTAGGTGCCTCAAATATCAGGAGAGGCAGGGAAAACATGGAGTAGACATACTTCTTCCTATTCCTCCTGCTAAATAGAGCTAAAAAAAAAAAAAAAAACCCTCTGGATTTTATATATAAAACAAACATAAGAAGACCCTGAATGGTAGAGAGAAGGGCCCAGCCCAGTTAGGGACTTTACAACCCAGAGAATGGCACAGTAGTGAATTCCCTGGCTTTCTTTTTGCCTCATGTATCCTAAACTGGGTGCTGGTGAAGTAAGCAAACCAGAAATACCAAAGGTCACAGACAAAAAAAGCACAAGACCCTTCTCTTTCTAGCCAAAGGACCAGGAAAGGGGCAACAAGACAGAAAATTCTTAAACAACACTGCAGTCAAACACACAGAAAAGATGGGCTCCACCCCACCCCTGTCAGCGAAGGCAAAGGAAGGAGTTTAGACTTCCACTCTTGCCCACAGGTAATGAGGTACAGCCATTCCCACAATGTCACTGGAGACCCCATGGGACACTGGGACTTGCAGGCCACCCTGCTACAATGAGACATCCCCATCACCCACTGGGGTTGTGTCAGAGAAGGTTCTGTTGGCAATAGTGGGACCTGCCCCTTGCAGCACCCGTGGAGGCCCGGTGAGAAGGAGCAGCAAGGCACCGCTCCCTGTCTCAGCCAGGGTGATGTCAGTGGTAGCCTGGGGGGCAGCCTGAGCTTCTCCCCGACCCAACAGTAATGAGAGCTCCTCCCTCCCCTGGGGTGTCCACAGAGGCTGAGTGAGAGGAGACCAGGCCCTTCCCCTCCACTTGGCAGTAGCAAGATGGCACTCTCACCTTCCCCCACTGACCCGGTGTCCTAGGAGACCTGCCAAAACAAATTTAAAGAAGATTCGGTCTCATAATAACCAAAATGTCCAGCAAGCAACTGAAAATCATCTGTCTTACCAAGAACCAGGAAAATCTCAACTTGAATGAGAAAAGACAATCAGGAGACACCAACATAGAGATGACTAAGGTGTTGGAATTTTCTGACAAGGATTTTAAAGCAGTCTTCCTAAAACTGTTTTGATGGGCAATTAAGCAAGCAATTTAATGACCACTTTGAAATGAAATGAAATGAATTTCACAAAACGAAAACATGGAAAGTCTCCACAAAGAAATAGAAGATATAAAGAAGAACCAAACAGAAATTTTATGACCAAAAAATAGAATAACCAAAATAAAAAATTCTATGGATGGGCTTGTTATGGGTTAATTATATCTCCCAAAAAGGTATGTGGAAGTCCAAACCCCAGTAACTCAGAATGTGACCTTATTTGGAAATAGAGTCATTGCAGATGGCTTAAGATCCTTTAAGAGATATCCTTTTAAAAGAAGGACAAAGACACACAGAAAGAAAACAGTCACATGACAACCGAGGCCGATAGTGGAGGGATGCACCTATAAACTAGGAACACCAAAGATTGTCAGCAAACACCAGAAGCTAGAAAAAGCAAGGAAGAAATTCTCCCATACAGGTTTCAGAGGGAGTATGGCTCTGTCAACACCCTGATTTCAAACTTCTAGCTAAACTTCAAACTAGGACAATTCATTCCTGTTATTTCAAGTTTCTCAATTCATAGGAGTCTGTTATGGCAGTCCTAGGAAACCAATCCAAGACTCAGCGGCAGAATGGAGAGGACAAAGGAAAGGATCAATGAACTTGAAAATAGAACAATAGCCCAATTTGAACAACAAAGAGAAAAACAGACAAATTGAAATATAAGTGTCTTTCTGGTCAGGAATCATAAAGGCCAGAAGAAAGTGGGCTGAAAGAACTGTTAACTCACTATCCCAAATGCAGTGATAACATCATTCAGGGAAAAAAGAAAAAATCAAAATATTCTCAAATGAAAAGAAACTAAGATTATTTATCACCAGCAAAACTACCCTAAAAGAATTGTTAAAGGAAATTCTTGAAATAGAAAGGAAATGATAAAAGGAAGAATATAAGGAAGGAAGGAGGGAAGGAAGAGAGAGAAAGAAAGAAAGAAAAAGAAGAAAGAAAGAAAGAAAGAAAGAAAGAAAGAAAGAAAGAAAGAAAGAAAGAAAGAAAGAAAGAAAGAAAGAAAGAAAGAAAGAAAAAGAAAGAAAAGAAAAGAAAGGAGGGAGGGAGGAAGAAAAAGAAAGAAAAGTAAAAATGGTTAAATGTAATAGACTTCCTTCTCTGGGCTTTTTGAGTGTGTTTGACAGTTGAGGCAAAAATTATAACATTGCCTCATATTGTTCTCAAATTCTATTATCAATGGAGGAGGATAGAGGAAGATAAGTTTTCTTCAATTCACTGGAACTGGAAAAATGTTGACGGATAAGTTATGTATGTATAATATAATACCCAGAGCAACCACTAACAAAAGCTACACAAAGAAATACATTCAAAAATACTATAGACAAATCAAAATGGAATTCTAAAACAAAAAATGCACAAGTAACCAACAGGAAGGCAGGAAAAGAAAAGAGAAATAAAAAATAGAGGGAAGAAACAGAAAAAGACAGGCACAGACTAGCATTGGCAAGAACGTGAAGAAGTGTAAATGGTGCAGCTACTTTGGAAAACAGCTTGGCAGTTTCTTGAAAAGTTAAATATAAATTTACCACATGACCCAGCCATTCCACTCATACTCTAGAGAAATGAAAACATGTCCACACAAACACTGATACATGAATGTTCATAGCAGCACTGTTGATAATAGCAAAAAAGTGGGGAAAACCCAAATGCCCATCAAATGAGAAATAGGAAGATAAAATGTGGTATAGCCATACAATGGAATACTATTTGACAATAAAAAGGAATGAAGCACTGATATGTGCATGAACCTGTATGAACATAGATACACAATATCGATAAGCCTCAAAAACGTGATACTAAGTTAAAGAAGCCTGAGACAAAAAACTTATATTGTTCAAATCTATTTATGTGAAATATCCAGAAAAAGCAAATATACAGAGACTGAAATTAGATTAGCAGTTGCCTGGGGCTGGGATGAAAATAGGAAGTGACTGAAGGGACGCCTGGGTGGTCAGTCGGTTAAGCGTCTGCCTTTGGCTCAGGTCATGATCTCGTGGTCCTGGGATCGAGCCCTATGTTGGGCTCCGAGCTCAGCAGGGAGTCTGTTTCTCCCTCTCCCCGCCCAGCCCCCACTTGTGCTCTCTCTCTCTCTTTCAAATAAAGAAAGAAAATCTTTAAAAAGGAAAAACAGAAGTGACTGAAGATGGGCTCAAGGAAGTTTTGGGGGAAGATGGAAATGTTCTAAAATTGATTGTGGGTGATGGTTATACAATGCTGTGAATGCACTAAAAATCTTTGAACTGTACACTTAAAACTGGTGAATTTTATGAGACCTAGTCATCAAGAAAACTCTTACAAGGGATCAAGGAATCAGGGGAGGCTCTCTTCTCTAGGGTGGATCTAATTTTTTTTAATTATGGTAAAACACCCATACCATAAAATTTGCCATCTTAACCATTTTTTCAAAGATTTTATTTATTTATTTTAGAGAAGAAGAGAGAGAGAGAGCTCAGGTGAATGAGTGGGGGTGTGGCACAGAGGGAGAGAATCTCAAGCAGATTCCCCACTGAGCGCAGAAGCCCGACGTGGGGCTTGATCATGTGACCCTGAGATCATGACCTGAGCCAAAACCAAAAGTCGTACACTTAACTGACTGAGTCCCCTGGGCGTCTCCCATCTTAACCATTTTTAAGTACACAGTTCAGTAGCATTAAGTCCATCCACATTGCTGTGCAACCATCGCCACCATCCATCTCTCTAAGTCTTTTCATACTGCAAAACTGAAACTCTGTACCCACCAAACAGTAACACTTCATTTTAACTTAGAATTGCATTTTATCCTTGTGGGGCAGGTCCAGGAAATTAAGTGCCTGGTGTTGTTTCAGATGCAGGAAGAAAGCCTTCTGAAGCTACCAAACGGTTCCAAAATATGTTTAACAAAAGACAGATACACTCATTTCACACCCAAAAATACCACTTTATTGGATGTTGGGTATTAAATGAAAAAACACGCGACCCCTGGCACAGAGTAGATGTTAAAGCCTAAAGGTGCTTCCTCTTAATTTTCAGCGGCTTTTAAAAATAAGATTAAATCAAATTTTAAAACAAACACTTTTTCAACTCCTTGAAGATATATGTGTTTATTATGAAAAAATATATTTGTAAGTGTGATAGATTTTTAATTTCTTGAGGACTGAAGCTGTGTATTATTATGCTTATATGCCCCCTGAGTTCCTAACATAGTACTTCCACTACAGAAAACATTCATTAAATGTTATTGATTTGATTTTATCATTAAACTGCTATAAAACAGAATTTCTATCTTATTTGTAGCGGAAAAAAATAGGGACCAAAATGAACTATCCATAGGAGAAGTAGTGATATCTCCATTCATTCATTCAATATTTTTTATTCGACATAGAGGTCATAAACTCTGGCTAAGGGATCGACACCATAGCATTAACACTGATATAACAATCACCTACCACCACCCGTCTTTGGGTTTCTTCCCAGAAAATGGGAAATTACTGTGGGCAGAGGCACCCCAATCAAAATCCCAGACGGGGAGAGAGGAAAGAAAAATATGCAAGCAATTACAATGTAATGAGATTAGTACGAAAAATTACTCATGAGGAGCACCTAATTTGAACAGGGAGAATCAGGAAGGCTTCCTGGAGCAGGACCCCTCAACTTAAACTGTGGAACGAGCCAGGGATAAAGGAAGGGATAAAGGGAGAGTACTTCGTGAGGGAGGACATGGTGGGTTTTGAGGAAATGAGAGCAGGTCAGTTTGGCCAGAGGACAGAGAATAAGCCAAGTTGAGGCAAAGCTAAGCTTGGCTGGTCAGTGTCAGATCGGGCGCTCCCCACTGACTGCAGTGTGGAGCCTGGACTGGAGGACAGCTACTAGAAGCAGAAGAGCAGTTACAAGTCTGTGGGGGAAGGAAGAATTGGGGCGCCTGGGTGGCTTAGTTGATAAAACATCTGCCTTCAGCTCAAGCTGTGATCCCAGAGTCCTGGGATCGAGCCCCAACAGTCGGGCTCCCTGCTCAGCGGGGAGCCTGCTTCTCCCTCTGCCCCTCCCCCTGCTTGTGCTCTCTCTCTCTCCTGCTCTCAAATAAATAAATAAAATCTTTAAAAAAAAAAAAAAGAAAGAAAGAAAGCAAAGCAAAGCAAAGCCTGCAGCAGAGGTCGTGTCTGCGGGAAGAACGAGATAGAAGTTACCGATGTGTATCCTTTCCCGGTGCTCAGTCACATAAGGCAAAGAGGGAGAGAGGAGGAAGACCCCAAGAGACTTCAGCAAGTTTACCGGAAGGGGGTGGAAATGCACTGACAGGGAAAGGGCAATAAAAAGAGGGCGACAAACATCATCTTGTTCACAATTTTACCCAAGGCCACTTCTGGTCCCAGTGTGAGTTTAATATAGAATTTGTCCTTTTCCACAATAAGTACTTAGCAAAGCCTTTGAAAAGTGTTTCAGAAGGTCTCAAAATTATCCACTAGAGAGGCAGGCTCTTGGCATTTAACAATGCCACTGTTCAAAGATGCTCTTTCCTTGTCCTTTTCATGGCACTTGAGGACCTTTGGGTGAAATTCTGTCTGAACAGTGTGAAAATATCAAAATAAAGCCCCACAGAAAGGCCAAACGTGGCTGCCAGCACCATCTCCCACCCCCACACAGCCACTTACAGACCCCCAGCATCTCTCTCAGAGACGGGCAGCAGAAAAAGAGTAAATTCTACAGTGTTCCCAACTGGGTTTCCCCAATCAGAACAACTGTTCTGTTGGGGGGTTAATAATCTTCAATACCAAAATCACACGAATTTCCCCACTTGGGACAGTATAGTTGATATCCAAGCCTTACTACTAGTAAAGAACTCATAAACTGAGATACACAACCCAACTCTTCAGAAAATAAATTAAAGTCCCTCCTAAAGGGCCCTTAAAGGGAGTCAGAGACACCCACCCTCTGTGGGAGGGTGAAAAGCTTCTGAATGAAATTCCATTTCTGGAAAAGAAACTAAAAAATAAGAGGCCCACTCGCATCTGTACCCATAGACTCTGCCTTCCCTCCTATTGCAATGGGCGAACTGTGCATGCCCTTATCCATATCAGCCCCTCCCTGACACCTCAGAACCCAGCCCGTGGGATATGATCCTAGCAATTTTCTCTCTCTCTCTCTCTCTGTCTTCAGCACCATCCATTTTCCTTTTGCTCCTGGATCACTGCCAACATACAGACATCCACCACCCAGGGGTAGTCCAAAGGTGGGAGAGGGAGGGGTCAGCCCCGGATGCAAGCAATGAGATGTGCATTGTCTGTAGAAAATCTACAAACAAGAATGAAAATGACTAAAAGTTAGTCTGCTTGCTCTTATCACTACATGCTGGCAATCCAAAGCAATGTCTGAGATAAAATGCCCCCCCCAACTCTATGGGTATAGTGTTCTAAACAATTCCTACAATTACTGTTGAGTTTTAATAATACATATGTAAACATCAAATCAGCACATACTAACTTCTTAGCATTTAATGAACGTTGTAGTCTACATAGAAGTTAATTTGAGAAACCCCGAGTTATACAGTTGGACCCAGGACACTTGTGGACTCAGATATCCATATTCATTTTGGGAATTCATAACAGTCCAGAGTCGTTCAAACTTGCTTCAGGTGCAGTTCGGGTCTTCATTCCCTTTGGTATTACAGATTCCTGGGTGTAAACCATCGATTCACAACGAACAATGATCGTAAAGATGAAAAAATGAAACTTGAGTTACTTCATTTTTGTCATTCTGCGTGACCATTTGGAGTTGCTATTTGTGTCTTTAAATTTAAAAGAGTAAAACAGTGACCCCTCCCCCAATGGCTCAGTCAGAAGGGCATGAGAATCTTGATCTCAGGGTTGTGAGTTCGAGCCCCATGTGGGGTGTGGAGATTACTTAAAAATAAAGAAATAAACCTAGAAAATAAATAAGAATAAAAGAGTGAGACAGAGTGTGTATGGCAAGATATAATATTTTTGCTTGGGAAGTTTTTGTTTGGTTACTTCACACATGAAATATTTATTGTACTTAAGTAATAGGACCTTTAAAATTGAAGTTTATTCTTCTATCTTAATCATTAATTATTTTAAAACTGAAGAAGGAATTAAGCAAATAAAACATCAAATTAGCAGTTGCCTAGATTGTACCTACTGCAGGTATTTCTGTATTATTAAAATTCATGTATTAGTTACTGGACAACTATTTACATAGAATGTTATTACACCAGACTGTAACACAGAACCAAAGTACAAAACCGTTGGGTAAATATAAAAACTACTGAATAAATGGCTGTGTTGTTTTCATCCTGCAGGGAACTTGGAGGAATCTGGTGGGTGTTCACAAGATTGTGAAACCAGTAACTCGTTCATAATAGTTCTAAATTTCATAACAAAATCTGAAGTGAGATCTCCATACCAACATGAAATAACATTGTCTGGTGGAACCTAAGCAAGAAAAATTTTACAGCAAAACAAGAGACGATTAAAGCAATGGCTGCGTAATGCCTTCAACACCACACGCACAGTTAATGGAAACTCTGAAGCACGCAAGCGGGCGCATCCAAAGCACCTGATTGAAACAACGCAAGATTCAGATGACATGGGACCGAAGAGTTGACAAGGAATTATTTTTGAGAAGTACTGGCAATGAGGAAGAGAAGGGAAATTTTAGCAAGAGTCAACATCAACCAGATTTAAGAAAACAATGACGAAAAAGATGGAAACTACAGACACTACTAAGACCAAGACCAAGACTTTGGTCTTAAGGGGGACGGTGTTAGCAAGATCTCATCCTCACCAGCTACTGTCCTATGGTTCCTATTTACAGCAAAGCTCCTCAAAAAAGCCAACTACTCACCGTCTCCACTCCTACTTGAGTTGTCTGTCAACATCACCGATGATTTCCACGTTACTAAATTCAATGGCCAATTCTTACTCCTCAGCTTGTAAGATCAGCAGCATTTGAGGCAGCTGATTACACTTAGTCTAGCTAGCTCCTCTTCCTCCCTCTCCTTTACTGGATCATCCTCGTTTTTCTGACCTCTAAACTTTAGAGTCTAAAAGCCCACTGCTCAGATCACTTCTACTCTTCATGCTCACTCTTAGGTGGTCTTACCCAGTCTTGCAGCTTTAAGTACTAGTGTCTCTAAATGTCCCATCTCTGGCCCAACCCTCTTTCCTGCCTGGTGTATCCACTTGGATGTCTGTCTGATAGGCATTTCAAAGTCAACACACCCAAACCTGCATTTATTTCTGATCTTTCTCCCCAAATTTTCTCTGCTAACATTCTTCCTCTTCTCCATAAAAGACAGCTCCCTTTTTTTAGTTGCTCAGGCCAAAAGTCCGGGAGTCAGTTTTGTTTCCTTCTTTCCCCCGCACTGGGAGCCAATCCAATCCATCAACACACACTGCTGGCTCTGTATTTCAGACGTGTCCAGCCATAGTCCATCCCCCAAAACCACTCCTAGTCACCATCACCTCTCACCTGGGTTACTGCAATAGCCTCCCAACCACACGCTGCTTCTGTCACTAACCCCATCTACATCCATGCAATCATCTTAACATGTAATTCAGTTCCTGTTGCTCACCTGCACAAACCTTCTAGTGTCTCCTGTCTCACTCAGAATAAAATTCAGGTCCGTCCCCAAGACCACAGAGCCCTGCATGATCTGCTTCCCTCACCCACCCACCTCCCTGATCTCTCCCCCAACCATCCTCCTGTCCATCTGCTCCCACCACCCAGCAGCCATCTGCCCTCCTCAGTATTTCTCTGATAGGCCCAGCACACTCAGATTTCAGTGCCTCTGCCCTGGCATTTCCTTCTGCTGGACACACCCTCCTCTGGGAGATCTTGGTGACTCGCCTCCTCACTTCTTTCAGGTCTCTGCTAGAACATCATCTCATCAGAGAGGACTTCCCTGGCCAACCTATCTAAAACAGGTTTCCATTTTCTGCCACTCTGTTGCTTCACGCCCCCACCCCCAGCAATGATTGCATCACAATATTTGTACTGTTTATTGTCCAACTTCCCCCCCCCAATTAAATATGCTCTACAGGAATTCGTTGTTTTGTGATTGCTTATCCCCAGTGCCTAGAAAAATGCAAGCACATAGTAAGCACACAATAAACATTAGAGTCAGCAAGACAATGAATTGGAACAATGGTCCCATAGCTTTTTGAGGTGATTCAAAGTGACCACTTAATGCAGCCAATGTCAAGCCAGTCTTCTGTACTTCAGAGTATGGAAGGCACCTTCGGGGACACCTGAAGTGTTTAGCCACATTCATATACTTACTCATGCTGTAAGATTTTTGGAAATATATTGTTCAAACAGGCTTTATAAGAAAATGACAACACCCACCCAGAAAGATTTCTGAAAGACAGAGCCCATCTTATAAAGACAATGTTAATTACTGGTTTCTGAGAACTACACAAGGTGAAGGCTTATCCCTGAGTTAAGGCGGTATGGAATATTCTCCTGGCAACATGTATTTGCTTACCTCAGAACCTAAAAGTACAATCCTGGGCTAGAGCTTTTTACAGCCCACATGCAAGTTGATATACATCCACTAAACGATCAGAAGTCAAGGGTGCCTGGGTGGCTCAGTTGGTTAAGCGACTGCCTTCGGTTCAGGTCATGATCCTGGAGTCCCAGGATCAAGTCCCACATCGGGCTCCCTGCTCGGCAAGGAGTCTGCTTCTCCCTCTGACCCTCCTCCCTCTCATGCTCTCTGTCTCTCATTCTCTCTCTCAAAATAAATAAATAAATAAAATCTTTAAAAAAAAAAAAAGATCAGAAGTCAAACAGGATGGATTCATTGTAATATAAATATTTTAAAGTGAGCAGATTTAGAGTTTATTAACTCTCATTAAACAAAAATTGTTTGAAATCTGTTGAGAAGGAAGGCACCATTTTTCTGTGTCTTTAGTACTTAGAAACGTTTAGAGATAAGCATGGTATTTAAATCTCTAGGATGTGTAAAATTGTATTCAACAGCATTTTTAGACAGGGCATTAAGAGTACTTAAATTGTTTGTCTACTGCATTAATTTTAATTACACTCCACTGGACTCACAATGCTTTGAAATGCTTTACAAAATGCCCCCAAGATCTTTTTATTAATCATAATACAAGCACCACCAAACTCAAATGCGGGTTCTTCTAACTCTGGGTAGCGGCAGCTTGCCTGCGAGCGCCCTCTTCTGTCTTAAAAGTATACCACAAGTTTCATTACGTGGAATTCACAGCAATTCTTAGTACAACATGGGCTTTTCAGGGAAATGTCAGCACACACAACCATATTATTTAAATATGCCGTCCTCCCACCTGAGGTTTGTCAGACTGTTCTGGAGCAGGGAGGAGGGGAAGATGAGGGGAAAGTTGCAACCCCAGATGTTAATGGCAATTTGCATTTCATTCCCGGGAAATCTCTGGGAAATAAACTTTAATCTTTTAAAAGATGGAGCAACTAACTAGTCGAATTCGTTTTCCTTTTCCTTATAGACAGAACATGATTTTAAAGGCAGAATGGTACCTGCAGCTTTTCTGTAAGGTATTCTTGGCAACTCAACTCCTATTTGCTTTCTGATTAGCAACCTGTCTTGCTTTAAAAATTAACATACTGTCAAATTCATATTTAGATGCCAGTTCTAAGCAGGAACGTATTAATACAATTATAATCAGAAAAAATCTCTTGTTTCATGTAAACCAGGAAAATATACAGGGAATGAGGTTGAGCCCCATGAAACTGCCATCGAGAATGGTTAAATACTGACCACTACACATCAAATACACCCAGCCCTGTGCTTCGGAAGCCTGGGTAAAAGCACGAAGAGGGTCTGAGAGAGACACAGCACAAGCTAGTGGAATCAGGGTGTGTCTACACACAAAGCGGGCAGGGTAGTCTGGGTGGAGTTGAGACAAAACAGGAAAGAACTGGTTGATGGGAATTTGAGGAATCTGATTACAAATATAATCAGTTTATGCCATTTGATTCTTTTGTTGTTCCTGCAGAAATGGAGCCAAACCCTGTTCATTCCAGTAGTGGTTAACGCGGTGCCCACTGATCTGGCTGCCATCAAGTTTATTTCCTGATGCCCTTTTGAGATTTAACTTCTCTAGCTAGATAAAAATTGAATTTCAACACATGGCAGCTTTCTTACAAAAAAGGCAGGTAAAGAGGTTGTTAAGATACATTTTCCCATCTTTTATGGCCTCCCCCCACCCAACACACACCTTATCTGAAATATATTCTGTACAATTGCATAAAAATCATTTTCTAAACTGAAAAAAATTTGCATAGGATTGTCCTGTGGACAAAGTGTGTATGGTTGTCAGGAAAAACTGGGAAAGACTTTTGACAGCAGGCACCCTATTAGCTCATTTTTTCAGGTTACCAACACCTTTCGTTTTCTTTATTTTCCAACTCTGTAAATTTTAGAAAACAGATATTAATGCAGACGATCTTTGTCTATACAAATGCAAATAAATTGTGTGGGGACAGGGTAAATTGATTATTGATTATTGCCCTATGGATAGATCCATTTTGCATCTTTTTGTAAACTGATTTCAGAATATTGCCTGGAACTGTATCTGCTCTTTGAATCGTCCTTAAAGGCAGCTGTAACAATCTTACCAGTTCCCTCATTAGCTAATGAGTTAACTAAAACCTTGGGCACATACTCATATTATTTCTTTCTATGAGAGTAATGACTAGACCCACTTTTAAAAATCATCCTTTAACATCACAGATTGTAGTTTGACGGTGTTATTTTTCCAGGATGTGCCAAGATGTCACGTTCACTGGACTCCTTAATAATGACCGTATACATTTGCCCGAGAGAGAGTCAATTGTTTAAGATCCTTGAAATTGATTTCATACCTTAAAAAGAAAAAAAAAAAATAGCCCCAGACCTTGCAAAAAAAGATGTAAGTCCATCGCACAGCAAGAACCATTTGAAATACATCTTTAATTTTAAAAAATCAATATGCAATCTACAAAATACTTTGTTACATGATTATTAAGGCTCAATGTGTTTTCTATTTGTATTGATATGACATAAAAATCATATTTTGAGTAAGACATAATAATACTCAGTTATTATTAAGGAAGGCCTTCTAACTGAATTTATAAGAAAAAGGGCTGTATCCTAAGTACAGCTCCAGAATGAAGAAAACTAAAACCCTAAAACTGTCTAATGTATAAATCAGGTCAAAAATTCCAGCCTTTATTTATGGGCTGGAAAGGAATTATTTTTATACATCTGTAATGGATCAACTATTTGTATTCCCATAGAGAAATGAAATGTACTTAAATTCAGACCCGTACAACTGATAAGGCAACCATCAAGCCATGGATTCATTTACATGGTTAATATGGTTAATATGATTAATATGATCCTTTGACGAGTAAGGCAACCAGATCAGAACAAGGAGAGCAGAACAACTAGTCTCAGACTGGTCAACTCCTTGGAACTCCACCATGGTGTCCATCGAACAACGGATCCCCAAACGGTCAAACTGATCAAGGGTGGATCTAAAGTACTTAAATTAAAATGTTAGAAAGAAAGGAGTAGTTTCTCCTTTACTCACATCCTTCCTCCTTCCCAACCTCAAAAGCAGGGATTTTGCGGTTGTTTTAAAGATTATCATTTACCTTCTGGCGAAGGTAATTTCACTTCTCAATTTGTAAGTCTAAGTGAATCCTACCAGATTTTTCACTTAGAGCACCATGGTCACATATGACCTTCTGCCATTTCTGAGGTCAGAAGAATTGTATTAAAAAGCCTCTCCTCCCTTCACAGAATGTTAATTTAATGCTAAGTAATGAATATTTAAGGATCCTAATAGATGTGCAAATTAACAATTATGCTGGAGCACCCCACTGTTCATGCTATCAACCTTTGCATTGCTGCAGAAACTCAATTTGGGCTTCAGTCAGCCTTTTGTTACTCTATTTTCAACACTGAATCTTGAGATGCTCCTGAAGGCTGGATGGCAGCTGGGTAAATGACCCGAGCAGTGAGGTACCCACCAATACCGGGCAACCTGTGGAACATGAGAGGGTTGATTCACTGGACCCTTTGCTGGAATTCTTTGGAGGTGTAAATATTTATTAAGTTCATCTGAAGCAGGCTCTGAGTTCCTTATGGGCAGGATGCCATAAAACAGATTTAAAAGGAATGGCAGTTGTTAACCCAGCTGACTTCCTTAGGATCATGGAGCAGCATGGGGTCTAGCCTGACTCCATATTTGTTCTGAGCAGGACTGAAGTCACTCCAGAACGTGCCACACCAAATGATGAGGAAAGATAGTGGAATTTTTTTTTTTTTTTCTGAATGACACACACACAGATTCGGCCTCCTATGCGTCCACAGTAAGTCTCAAACACATGACCACTACAAGGAATGCATCAAGTGAAAAAGAGCAAGACCAATTCATTTGAACAGCCACCTTTCACATCCTTTGTTTTCAAGGTAAAATAACAAAGAGCAATAAAATCCACTAATTGATACGGACCATTAGATGTTTGTTTTCATCTGTTTTTGAACAGATTAAAATAAATGTAAATACAACATTAAATAAAACATATGACATCAAGTCTGTGGGCCAACAAATAAATGCTGTTTGGAAGAACATTATGTCATCAGCTTTGACTCAAAACAAATCTGGTAAATAGAGAAATACGCCTCCTAAACACATTTAAGATTCAATACAAATTGAAGGTGTATTAATACCCCAAGGAGGACTTTGTTTTTCCAGACTAAAAAGTATGTAGAATATAGAATTCATAAATTTTAAGTCTTACCTTTCACTGTAAATATTGAAAGAATATTATAAACAGAATTATAACTGCTAATGCCATTGGCTTTTTATTAGAAACCAAGCATTTACCTGACTTTGAAGAATAGAAACGTCAACTCTTAAAAATCCAGGTAAAATAATCTAGTGTCTTTCATTTTCTTTATCTTTTAAAGAGAAACACTCTAAAGTAAGCAGAATTAGCATAAATAGCATGATAGCAGAACCAGCATAAAATAATCATAATATGACTTAGACTTCTACTCAAGAGAGGCTTGTGTTAATTACAAATAATACTTTTATCAAAAATACATTCTTAGAGTCTATACTTTTGGGAGATAGTATTCATGAACTTTAAAAATTCATCTCTCATATACATAAATATTTTAACTAGTGTCCAATACCATTCCATTCTGAATCTCTCCAAGCAAAAGGTGGTATGTCTTAGTGACTTGTACTAAAATATGTATATCCACAGAAATAGCTTCTTCACAACACACAACAGAATACAAATACAATTTGAAAATGCTAACACCATGGGGGAAAGACAGGTACCAAATACAGTCGATGATTACTCACCAATGTAGTAAGAGCACAGGAAGATAAATTACTCAAAATTACAGATACTTCCACATCTCCATTTTAGCCTGTGGTTTCAGCATCATCCCACACCTAGCCACATTCCAGAGATGAGCAAGAGGAAAAATTGAGCATTTCGGTTTACGTCTCCTTTGAATGCCTCGCCCTCCAGTAGGTGGTGCTAACAGAGCAAGAAGAAATGGGGACCAGAAGACGATAAATATGGCCCCCAGGTGATCCAGAGTGCAAAACACTCAGCCACTGAGTAATTAAAAATCCAAAACCCTTTCGCCAAGCTGGCTGTCCGGTAACACATTAAAACTTTGAGTTTTAATGGGAAGCAAAAACATCATACACATGTTGGACATATTTTAGATGAAACCCCTGGAGCACAAACATATCAAAAGCATAAAATACTGATTGTTTGGTTTCAGGTCTTCACTTCTCGAAACACGGCCACTGGACCTGTCCTAAGCCCTCTATTCCCAGAAGTCATTTCCAGTACACAGAAGCAGATCTTTGTGTGGTTTCTGTGAATTACGTATTTGAAAAGTGGGTCATCATTTACTCTTGCTACTCCTACTGAGTTACGCAGTCACCAGTTTTATCTGGGTCTTCTCCATCGATTTTAATCCTCTTCTTTTCTATTTCGACCTGTATGCAAAAGCAAAACATGACAGCATTAACCAACACATCATTAACACTGCTCAGTCCTACTGCGCACATGACGCAAGGACTGAAGCCACCTCATCCTCTGGACACAGACGCAGTGCCCCCACTATCTCATGCTAGCTCCTAGTGAGGCAGCCTGCTCTCCTCTTGGTCAACAGAGCCCCCCAAATCCTTCCCTCTAGTGTCAAGTCTTGAAGAGGACTGAAACTCTCCTCCCTTCTAAGTCAGACAGAGGGTTTATAAAATATACACAGAATACATATATCGGTAAGACATTTAGGGTCTTGGCTAGACATGTGATCAATTATACCCCCAAGTATCATATCTGTAGCCTTTGGCCCACGTGAGATTTATAACCCACCCCAAATCATCTCATTAAGATGAACTCATTTACAAGCTAGTAAACCAGCTGGACAGAACCATCTACCTGCCCCTCATCTTTTTCATCTCATCTCAAATGTTACCTCCTCACAGAGGCCCTCCTGGGCCACATGAAATAAGCAAGCCCTCCATCATCCCCTATCTTGTTCCCCTATTTTATCCTCTTCTTAGAATCCGTCCCTCTTGGAAACTCTTCATCTGTTTACAAATTATTTTTTGTTCCTGCGCTAGAAGGTATGCTTCGAGAGGACAAGAACCTGTCTCTTGTTCATGTTTGTGTCTCCAGCATCCAGGGTGGTACCTGGCACTTTGAAATTGCTCAATAAATACTTATGAAATGGAAAGTAACATTTTGAAACTGACTGTCACCAAGTGACAAGCAATTAGTAAATGCTATTCAAGCGGCAGAGACTTTGTTATGTAATTTTGAGCTGTCCTCTAAAACAAGAGGGAACTGGAACAAGCCATGCATAGGAAAATAGGTATAAATGAATTCTCCATTGTACTTGACCTGCATTTCAGTCACATGTAATACTTATATCCCTAGTGTGACCGGTCAGGGTCTCCAAGAAGCAGTCTCTGAGATGGAGACTGGTGTGCAGAAAGCGTACTGAGGAGTGCTGTCAGGGTCCACGCCTGTGGGGGAAGAAAGGGGAGGGAAGGAAGCAGGTGGAAGGAGTTGGGCTGCAATGCAGTCACTGGAAAGGCTTCAGCTGATCCCCAGGGTGAGCTGGAGCTAGGAGGGCTGCAGAGTTACCCCCAGCGGAGGCAAGAGGGTCTTGATACATCTGCATCCACGGAAGGGGGTGTGACGGGGGGCAAGGCAGCTGTCTTCAGCAGGGCAATTCCCAGCTGCTGGGAGAGTTAAGTCCCTTGGTCCCAAAGAGGCTGCACACAAGGGCACTCACTCATCATTAATTTTACTAATAGGGAAAAAAAATCACTGGGCCCAAACACATAGGCTTATAAACAGATGGTCCAAAATAAAGAAAAAAAAATCCCTGGCTTATACTACTATATTATAAAACCACCAGTTGGTGTTAATGATGTCGTACATAATCACACCATTTCAAGATACTGTGGGAAATCTGTGGCAGAGGTTATCTCTATATTTATTAACTTCGAAGACGAGAAGGAAAAGCAAGTTTAGAAATAGGTGCAAGTGTATGTCACACTTTAACTCATCTGGCATAAAAATGCAGAAGAGCTGATGGTGAACATTTAAAATTGTTGCAATAGAATAACTCAGCATTTCCCAAAGGGTGCTCCACAGAATACTATTCCAGAAGATATTGATAGGTGTTCTACATACACGTGCCCATAGAGACAAGATTCTGTAATCAATAAGTTGGGAGAAACTGAGTTAAGTCTAACAAGTTTCCTTATTGCCGAACTTCTCAGAGCCTTTATTTAGCATTAACTTAGTGCACAGCATGCCCCAACTTATTTTTTTCTTGGGTCATTATATGTTTCCCATAGAACACACCTTGAGAAATGCTATTCCAACATAATTTTTATTATAAAGATGCTTCTGAAATGTGAATTCGGTTTTAATGCCCTGTTTTTCATTGAGAGCAGAATTAAATGGCACCATGTGCTCAGGCTCCTGATTTCTAGAACTGAGAGAAACTTGGCTCACTGGTGACCATCACGTTTCTATGACTGGGCTCTTTTCTAGGTCAGATAAACACACATACATATACACATACACAGTCGTTGAAGAGAGCAAAACGGAGCTCTAAAGCCCAATCAGGTCACAGCGCCAGAAGCTTCAACTTGAACCAAAGGGTTTTGGGATATACCTGAATGTTGTAGCAAGCTCGCTGATGAACATGTTTCTGTGGCTGGACATCGCTCTCCACCCCCAGAGACTTGACCTCTGTCCTCGAGGCACAGGTGTCCAGCATTCCAAACTGAACAGTAGCAAATGGATACCAATCAGAGGGAATTTCTTGGTCTGATCCAAGTTCTAGTTTGTATGACAAGCAATGGGGATGATCAGGACCTTGAAGAAAAGAAATCAAATGGTCAAAGTATTTTAATGGCCATTGAGCATTTCTCTTAAACATAAGAAGCACTCATCCCTCTCTTTAATAAACAATTCCGTTAGCACTGCGGCAGTGTAAGTTCTGTTTAAATGACATACCATCAAAATTCACAATTTTGCACCAACTAGGGGAAATCTATCTGTATTTTTTAAGTACTAGCTTTAAAATAAGCACAAGTTCATTACTATATATATGACATATTAACTCCTAAAGTGTTTAATTAAGAGTATGTTGTTTCTTTAATTAAATATGATAATATTTGTATTAAGCATCATTAATTGGCTATAATGTACAAAGGATGTTAGGGAAAAAAAAAACCTTTCCCTTAGGTAGACTGAATTAGCTTTTACAATAATTCTTACCTTATTAATTTCCTTACCATTCTGTTTCTTGATAGATAATGCAAAGGTAAACTTCAGCCCAAATTGGGTCACATTATTAAAAATTCTCATTTTTTTAAGTGAAACTTATTAAAATTTTATTACTTTTTTTTTAAAGATTTTATTTATTTATTTGACAGAGAGAAACACAGTGAGAGAGGGAACACAAGCAGGGGGAGTGTGAGAGGGAGAAGCAGGCTTCCCACCGAGCAGGGAGCCCAATGCGGGGCTCGATCCCAGGACCCTGGGATCATGACCTGAGCCGAAGGCAGACGCTTAACGACTGAGCCACCCAGGCGCCCCAAAATTTTATTACATTTTAGAAACTACTCTAGGCCAAGAATTCTTTCTTCAGTAGAACGGATGATTTCTTACTGCTGTAATTCTTGCTCACCCCCCAACCCCAAAAGCTTAGCCTGGAACAGATGTACAGTGTAGAGATGGGCATATTGCTTTCAGTGTTTTAATCTAGTATTTGTTTCCACTTAATTCAATTTGCCATGTATTGAGCATCTACTCTATGCTAAGCCAGGCTCGGTGCCAGACCCAGGGATATTGGATACATACAAAGATTTTAAGTGGGGTCTTATAAGGTGTGTGTGCACGTGCACACGTTACAAGGGAGTAAAAAATGTTTCCAATGCAACCACTGTAGTAAGTCTACAAAGTTCCATGATTCTGTTGCGTTGTCCACAGCATCTACACATCTAATGCAGCCATCTTTATTTAAATAAACGTATGAGATGACAGTTATTTGAAAAGCCAGATTAAATTATTTTACCACTGACATACCTCGAGAAAGAACATTTCCATCAGAATATAGCTTTAGGCACAAAAAACAAGAGTTTAAAGGATTTCACTTAATTCTTAAGAGAGAAATTGTCTTTCACTCCTTACAACCTGTTCCTTGTAGAGACTAATCGAATTCTAAGGCTTAAGAAGTCATCAATTAACCAACAGATGCTCATTAGCCATCTCCATCACTTACATGGAGGGCAGGACAGCAGTGGCCTCTGAGGTACTCTAAGCTACCCAGATCACTGCAGGCAAGTGATAATTCACACACACACACACACACACACACACACACACACACACACCCAGGGGGGATTCCACAATCCATTACCCTTTCTTAGACTTCTGTCTGCAGCAAGGAGGCAGTAAATTTATTTAAACTTAATTCAGGCACTCTTAAGTTCTTTATGGCACAGTGGCTAAGAGAGACACAGGACTCAGATGGCCCAGAGTCCAATCCCAACTCTGCTATTTAATGGTTATGTGATCCTAGACAAGTTCCTTGATGTCTCTGAGCCTCTGTTTCCTCATCTGAACTTGGGAGTGATGATGTTGGCGATGCTAACATGAAGCTTACAGGATCATCGTGAGGACTCAACAAACCAGCTAGCCCTCAAACCGTGGTATACTAGACTGGTACAGAGTGCTAGCTGTAACTTTGCAAAGTGCTATTTGATTATAAATCCACCATTATTATTTAATTACTAGAATTCTGATAATGGACTGTGAAATCTACACTTTCAGAGCTGAAAATGGTATCGGAGACGGTCTAAGTTGATATTCCCATTTTAAAGGAAAGAATTCTTTTGGAACTTCTGCAACCAAAATTACTCAAGTTGAAGGTAAAGTAATATTCCAAAAATGTTAGAAATAAAACTTTTTCTGCTTTTCTAAAAAATTGGCAAAAAGGAGAGCCTATTTCCCTTCAGGCTTTCTGACCTATTTTTCCTGGCTTTTAAAAACTCTAAATACTCTACAATGTCTAGTCATATACCTTCCACTTTAGACTTTGACCTCCAAGCAAAGAGGTACTGTGTCTTGTTCTTAGCACAATGTCTGGCACATTTAAGGCTCAATGGATATTGCTCAATCACGTTATTTAATCTCAGTGGCTTCCAGCAGGGGGAACTCTTGGGCTTTGGTAATTGCTACTCTCACAACATTCTTAGGACTGGGAAGGCAAGTCACAAATTCTTTGGTGTTGACATCTGGTCTTTATTGAACCAAAATATTTCACATCTCAAGGTGAATTTTGAGAGCTGGAGGGAAAGAATGGTAGGAGGATGACACAAGTGGGGAAAGAGCCACCAGTGTGCTAATGACAGCAATGAAAAAAAGCAGGCTTTATCTAAAAATTGGTAACATGGGAAGGTACAAATAGATATATTTATTAATTGGCCCTCCACCACTCTCACTCCCCTTTCTTTCTTTCTTTTTTTTTTTTGTGGCTAACCAGTGTTCTCACCGGTCCCTCTTCCCCACCCCCCCCCCCACCCTGGAGAAAGTTTCCTCTGTTTCTCTGTTGTCATTCACACTTTAGTGCGAAAAAGCTATCTGAGCTACCTGCCCAATGCCAACCTTTGCTGTAAAATGAAAGACTTGCCCACGTTGTTAAAGGAATATTAAACATTGGCATGCTGGTAAAAGAGACATTTAAGGGGCCAGTAGCCCTTCCCACCTCCTTCGAAATCACATGGAAGTGAAAAAGAAAGGTTAATCCTGATTCAAAAATTCACAAGAAGGGGGTACCTGGGTGGCTCAGTCAGCTCAGCAACCCACTTTTGATCTCAGATCAGGTGTTGATTTCAGGGAGGTGAGTAAAAAAAAAAAAAAAAAAAAATCCACATGAGGAAAGGCATAACATTTTTTTTTAAATGATGTGCACAATAGATGAGTTCATATATTCTCTTTCAGGTTCCATTTTTTAAATATTTTTTTCTAACAGTACCAGTTTTTCAGAAACTTGCTTGACAAGAGTAATGGTTAAAAAAAAAAGATTTGATTGATTGATTGATTGATTGGAGGGGAGGGTGCAGAGGGAGAGGGAAAAAGAATCTCCAGCAGACTCCAAGCTGAGCGCGGAGCCCCACTCAGGGCTCAATCTCATGACCCTGAGATCATGACCTGAGCCAAAACCAAGAGTTGGACGCTTAACTGAGCCAGCCAGGCACCCCAAAAAAGGGCAATGTTTTCAAGACTTTTTAAAAATAATCCTGTTCTCTAAACACCCAATCGATTTAAGAATTGTATAGAAAAATAGAGATGCATTCAAAGAAACCGCTCCTCCGTGCGTGGTCCGAGGGCCAGCAGCCACTGGCATCACCCGAGCAGCGTGGAAAGCGGGGGCGGGGGGGCCTCACCTGCTGAATCGGTCTACATTTTCAAAGGTGGTTCAAGCCACTCAAGACTTTTTCTCTGCCCTGACCTTACTCTTTCTACGCTTCTCCTCCGGAGGCAAACTGCCAGGCACCCTCTCCCTCTTCGCGTTACCCTCCCCACCCACAGTGGGGAAACCACAGGACAGGCCACGGAAGCCCAGGTGTCCTAGCCCAGCCTCTCCCTGCCCCCCGCCTGACTCCACCTGACACAGCCCTCTGCCTTCTGTCTCGGCCCCCTTTTGGCCCACAGATCTGCTCTGAACAAAGCATCTTTGATCCCAAAGGGTTTATTCCATGCATTATCACCGTCTAATTGCCTGGAATGCTTGTAAAACATCATTCTGTGCAGGCCTGGTGCTGTGACTGTCTTCCAGAAGAATTCCTGAAGGCCAGCCTCCCTGGAAATATCCGCTCTTGTAATTGTTCTTAGCGAGCTCAGCTGCTAGTAAATACGGGTGGGAAGCAGTGAGAGCTCGGAGACGTAGGGTACACAGAGCGGGGAGGGATAACCTGTGCCTAGGGGACCGTAACAGGTTTCACAGCAGAGCTCCCAGGTCAGGAGTTCTCAACCCTGGCTGCGTAATAGAGCCTCTTACAAACACCAATAATACATGGGCCTCACCACCCAGAGTCTGACTGGTGGGGATGGGGCCCAAACATGGGGATGTTTTTAAAGCTCTAATGATTCTAAGGACTCCAACATGCTGCAGGGGCTAGGAAACAGATTTCGAAAGGAAGAGTGAGAGGATTCCAAGCTATCTCAGCTAATGGCACTATGGCCCACCTGTTTACCAAAGCCAGAGCCCTCGACCTCCTTGCACCCCTCCCGTCCCCTGTGCCCACAGGCAATCTGTCCTTGTCTTGAGGGCACCTGCTCTGAGTTTCCTCACCATCCTTCACTCCCTTCTTAGTGCTCCCACTGCCACTGGTCTTGCTTATCAGGCCCCCTCTTCTCCCAAGCCTCTGCATGTCTATACTCCTGAATCTCTCCTCTGCAATGTATGCCTAACTTCCCAAAACAAGGGATGATTCTGTCACAGTTGTGCCCGAAAACACTCCGGAAGCCCAGTAGACAGACAAAGTCCATACCCCAAAGCATGGCTCACAATGTCCTCCATGTGCTGGTTCATTCTCTTTCCACTCGCTCAGTCCCAGCACTTAACTACGATCTGCCACCTACAGGCCTGTTTCTGCTGTTTCTATCCCTGGTAGAATCCTGATTCTTCCACACCAAGCTGAACCATCACCTCTTGGGCCAAGACTTCCAGAGTGCCCCCTGCAGTTTATCACTCCTTTCTCTGGAATCCCAACTCTATGTGTGTGTTCCTGCCTGGAACACAGCACAATTCCACAGCGCCTTCGCGTGCTTGCTGCCAGATCTGCCTCCCCTGCTAGGCTGCTAGGTTTCTGGAGGGCGGGGAGCAGGGTTGCATCTGTGTCTCCCGAGCACCAAGCGCAGAGCCTGTACCTGCACGAAACTTAGTGGTGTTTGCAGAATGAATGAGTGAACCCTCTTCTCAATAAATTCTTGGTGACTGAATCAATTAACTATGCCATTAGTTCTGGGAAAATACAGTGTTATAAACAGGATCATTTTCACAAGAACATTTCCATGTTGTTCCCCTTCCAAAATTAGAAAAGAATAGTTTGTATGGGCTCTCAGTTTGGAAAACAAGCATGGTTGCTCTGATTGGCTCTAACAGGAGTGCCTGCCCTGAGGCAGAGCAACTGGAACGGGCTCTTTGCGAGCCTGTCGCCCTGTTCCTTCGACCCCACCAGGACAAGCCAGCAGGATGAGCCCCTTGTGCTCCTCTCCAAAGTATAAGCAGGAGTCGGGTGATCACCCAGACATCAGGGGACATTTATGGACTGAGGAGATTACAGTAGGCATTCCAGCCTGTCTTCCTCTCTTTCCCTTCGTGTTTAGCAAAATTAAAGGCAGTAATATGATTTCTATAATCCCTCTCACCTAAAAGTAGCACAGGTAACTTTGAGAATAGATCATTTGGAACCCTGCACGCAAAACCTCAAAACTTGTTTCCCTGGGATGAAGATAACCTGAGCATGGTTTTAGCTTGCTTCTCCAACAAAGTTATAAAAGAAGGGAGGGAACATTACCTCTGTGGATTGAATCACGGGAGATATTCCCGCCACGCTGGAGTTGAAGAGGAGGCACCATTAGAAGCCATCTATGTGACCAGGCCACTCCACCACCACTTTGCCCTGCCTTGAGCCTGAGCTCTCCTTGCTATTCCTTGGAACTAAAACCCTACTAATATAAATCATGAGAACGCTGCAGAGCAGAATTTGGCATCAACTGAGGGGTGGGGGCGGTGTCGAGGAGGACTACTGTGCAGTGCCTTCCCTTCTGCATGAGGGCCTGGGACTCTTCAGCCACCCAGCTGTGTCTCTCACCTGCTGGGCCCTGTCCTTTGCCCAGGCGACAATCAGCAGACAGATGTTAAGTTAGCAAACCGCAAGTCAGACAGAGTGGTCCTGGAGCAAGGGCATGATCCATGCTACCCCTCAAGTCCAATATAGTTTAGGGTCTGCTCTTCCTTCTCCAGAACATTCCAAAGCCTACAGAGCAGTGTCCCTCAACCATACATTAGGTTCATCTGGGGAGCTCTCAAAACATACAGGTGCTTAGGCCCCTCCCCGAGACATTCTGATGTACTTGGCATGGAATAGAGCCTGAACATCAAAATTATCCAACAGTTCTCAGGCTATCCTAACATACTGTCAAGTTTGAGAAATACTGCAATAGGTCCACCCTAATAAAAATGCTTCCTCTGAAGTCCACAGCCTGAAGGGTCCTAAGATGAAATTAAATTTCCCTGATGGACTAGACCAGCTGTGAACTATTTAGAAGCAGGGATGGGCTCTTATTCATCTTTAGCCCCACCACCTGATGTGGTACCTGGTTTACAGTAAGTGCTCAATAAAGGTTTGATTGAACGAGTGACTGCATCAACTCAGATCCCCAAATCTGCCCCCCATAACCCAGTGTTCTGCTAGAAATAACTGTACGGGGCGCCTGGGTGGCTCAGTGGGTTAAGCGTCTGCCTTCGGCTCAGGTCATGATCCTGGAGTCCTGGGATCAAGACCCACATCGGGCTCCCTGCTCAGCGGGGAGCCTGCTTCTCCCTCTCCCTCTGCTGCTCCCCCTGCTTGTTCTCTCTCTCTCTCTCTCTGTCAAATAAATAAATAAAATCTTTAAAAAAATAGAAATAACTGTACTAACACAAGGAGCAGCCTTAATTTCAAAATTTGCTTTTTTGCTCATTATAGAATACACCCAAGACTAAGTTACTATTCTAACATAAATGTGGTGCCAGGACTCTCTTTTTAAAGTTCTGAACTTCTAGATTCATTGTTTTCTTTGAAAATATTTTGAAAATTAACTGAATTTTTAATACTTGGGTTGTATCTACTTAATTCTGAAATAACTAGTCAAGATGGCCAAATTAAATCAGCTAAAGAAATCAATTTGGGTAAAAATGAAAGGCAGTCTTATTTCAAAGAACAGGGAGCAAAACCTAAGGAGAACGTGGTACTGGCGGAGAATACAAAAAAGTTCAGGTATATTCATGGATGAGAGATCTTTAAAGGTTAATTAGGGAATCTAAGCTCTGCGAGCAACAGTTTTAACATCTGAGGTTGGTGGCTGATGTCAAAATGTCCAACGAGGCAATCTTCCCTCAGTGCCACCATCCACAAGAAAATCTTAGCTTAGGGTTATTTTTTTATGATATTAAAAAAAAATTTTTTTTTAAGTTCAACTTAATCTGGCAGAAATAGGCAGAGAGGACAAACTAAATCCGCCGTTTGACTAAATGTTGCCCCTCCCACCAGAGCAACGCTAGCATGGCCCCTGGGGACTGAAGTGATCCTGTGTCTCAGCCTGGTTTCAACCCAAGGAGGAGGGTGAAAACACTGAAACTACTTAGTGAGCAAATCAACTTGGGGTGTTGAATATTTACTTGAATTTTTATCAGGAAGCCGGTCTATCTTCCATACAATGGCCCGGTAGGCACTCTCATATTTTGCTGACCCCACAGTGACCTGTATAACAGGTTCAGATTCGGGTTCGTGTAAATTCCCCAGACATGCCCGGCGGTTCATTTTGGCTTTCAGGGACTTCTGCCTCTGGAGGTTCATGGTCCAGAGGGCCTTGATCCACTGCGACGGGACAGGAAAGTGTATCATGATGTTGTCACAGGACCTCAAGGAACTGGCATAGGATGGTCTCTGAGCCAAGGGGGCCATGTTGACAAAGGCCTGAAGCTCCACATATGCCCCCTGGACAACCACCACGGACTTGAGGGAAAAGGGAAGATCCTCCCCCTTATACAAAGTCTTAAAACGCATCAGCTCAAACCGGCAGGCATCCAGCGGTACAAACTTAATGGTTCTTGATTGCTCGAATTCTTGTGCTTTCACACACTTATGAAAATGATGGTCAAGAATATCAATCCCCTTCTTTTCCTGGTCTTTTTCAAAATAGCGTTCGTTTCGCTTCTGCAGCTCAAGGTCATTCAAGGTCAAAAAGCATTCTGTGTTCCCATTCACAAAGCAGAGGCAACAGAGTTGAGTTATGACAGTGCTTTCAACCAATTTTCCTTCTTCTTTAGTGATTTTCCCCCAGAAGTTGTCCACAATTTCCAGGGAAATTTCTTGTTCCTCATAGTTCTTTTTTGGTTTTGAAACACCTGGCAGCTTTGTCAGCTCCTCCTCCACAGTAGTCAGGAAGTCGAGGAAATCGTGGTACTCTGTGGACCCTAACTTCAGCATCTGATCGATGTCTGGTTCATGAACTACTTCTGTCTTAGAGTGGTATTTCCTTTTTTCTGTGTAAGACACATGTTCAATCTTCACAGTATGGATTTTTCCTGCCACACTAAAGTTCTCAACTTTGGGTTCAGAAAGCCTGCAATGTGGATCGAGCTGTAACTCCTTAAATGGTTTTTCTAACCCCTTCTCATAATACATTTGCAAAATTCCACCAGGTAAGACTTTCAGAAAAATTGGTCCCCACTGACGGGAAGACATCATGTTCTTCTTCTCGGGAATTCTCAACATGAAAGACCATCCAGGTTTTGGCTGACTCCTGAAGAGCGTCTGGGGGACAAAGGAAGACGCAGTGTCTTCAGCATACAAACGCTGCACAGACAAATTTCCACAGGGGTCTTGCTCCTCAGCTGACTGGAGATGTTCAAGCTTCTCACAGATGTAGTTAAGTGAACCCTGATTTAAGCTTTTTTGATCGAGAGGCACCTCTTTGTCTCTTGATGGGTACATCTTTCTGCTTCCTGAAGGGTCAAAGGCAAACTGGGAAGCACCGCCTTCATCTTTCCAAAATGGACTTGAAAAAGCACAGTCCTCCCGAAAATACTGAAACTGGGGGGCATCACTCTGAAACCCTAGGCTTTCAGCCTGGGGAGGGCCAACTTCATCTGGAAGACCCACTCTGGGAGCTGGATGTGTACATGAGTGGTCACTGGGTAAGGAAGCATGGGATAAACAGGTTGGTTTAGTAGACAGTAAGGAAGAGTCTGCTCCTGGTGTTGTAAGTGGACTATTTGAAGATGATTCTGGGATAGGATAAAGCATATGAGTCCCTGCTTTGGGGACACCAGGAAAACCTGGGAAGTCCTTGGTAGGTGTAGAAAGAGGAGAGTTACTTGGAGGTCCCGGACTAAAGTAAAAGTCTATGATGGGAGAGGAGAGGGGGGTACTGTTGGCAGAGGAAGATCCACTGGGAAATTCTTTAGCACCAGAAAGGTTCAGCTTAAGTCCATTGGGCCTACAGATGCCTTGATTCTCCAGAGGTAAATTCTTTGACTTTTGAGAAGACTGAAAAGCAGGGTCATCATCAAATGTGACCCAGTTGCCTGGGTTTGTAGAACACATCTTTGGAATCAGACTGTGGTCTTGTCTATGAATCAGGTGTGTTGTATCTGTTAAAGGAGAAAGAGACAAGAAAAATATTAAATGAGGAGGGGGAGGAAATTCAAGTGACTTTAGTTCTGAGAAATACTTAGATTAAAAACAAGCAAACAAACAAACAAAAAAAACCAGGGGGCGCCTGGTTGGCTCAGCTGGTAGAGCATGAGACTCTTGATCTTGGAGTCATGGGTTCAAGCCCCATGTTGGGCATAGAGCTTACTTAAGAAAAAAACAAAAATAAAATAAAGTGTTGTCACAAATAGAAGTTCAAAATTAAAAAAATAAAAATAAAAGCAACCAGATTTACAGATTAACTGAGTTGAAAGAAATGCTTAAGAATTGTAACACTTCTGATGATTAAATGGATTAACAACAACAACAACAAAAAAAAAACCAAGATCTAACCGTACGCTGTGTACTTGAGACTCATTTGAGATTTAAGGACAAACTTAGGCTGAAAGTGAAAGGAAGCAAAAAGATATTCTATGCAAACAGAAACGAGAGTAGGCAGGGGTGGCCATATTCCACCAGGCAAAATAGATTTTACGTCAAAAGCTGTCACAAGAGACAAAGCAGGACATTATATAATGATAAAAGGGTCAGCTCACCAGGAAGATATAACAATTACAAGTATATATAAAGCCAACATCAGAGCACCCAAATATATGAAACAAACATTAAAAAACTGAAGAGAGTGGGCGCCTGGGTGGCTCAGTTGGTTAAGCGACTGCCTTCGGCTCAGGTCACGATCCTGGAGTCCCGGGATCGAGTCCCGCATCGGGCTCCCCGCTCAGCGGGGAGTCTGCTTCTCCCTCTGACCCTCCCCTCTCTCATGCTCTCTGTCTCTATCTCATTTTCTCTCTCAAATAAATAAATAAAATCTTTAAAAAAAAAAAAAACTGAAGAGAGTTACAGACAGCAACATAATAATATTATTCAATACCCCACTTTGAATAACAGATAGAACATCCAGATAAAAGATCAATAAGGAAACAAAGTACTTGAACAACACGATAGGCCGGACAGACATTCCACACAACGGGATACACGTTCTTTACAAGCATACACAGAATATCCCCCAGGCTAGATCACATGTTAGGTCATAAAACAAGTCTTAACAAATTTAAGAAGACTGAAATCATACCAAGCATCTTTTCTGACCACAATAGAATGAAACTGGAAATCAACAGAAGGAAAACTGGAAAATTCACAAATGTAGCAATTGATCGAAATTTAACAACCAATAGGCCAAAGAAGAAATCAAAAGGGAAGTGAGAAAATATTTTGGGGTAAGCAAAGTGAAAACACAACATACCAAAACTTATGGATGTAGCAAAAGCAGCAGACAGAATAGAGTTTATAGTGGTAAACACCTACATTAAAAAAAAAAAAAGAAGATGGGCGCCTGGGTGGCTCAGTTGGTTAAGCGACTGCCTTCGGCTCAGGTCATGATCCTGGAGTCCCTGGATCGAGTCCCGCATCGGGCTCCCTGCTCGGCAGCGAGCCTGCTTCTTCCTCTGACCCTCCCCCCTCTCATGTGCTCTCTCTCTCTCTCTCATTCTGTCTCAAATACATAAATAAAAAATCTTTAAAAAAAAAAAAAGAAAGAAAGATACCAAATAAACAACCTAACTTTAAAGCTCAAAGAACTAGAGAAAGAAAAACAAACTAAGCCCAAAATTAGGAGAAGGAAAGAAAGAATAAACATTAGGGCAGAAATAAATGAAATAGAGAATATAAAACAGAAAAGAAGGGAAACTAAGAGTTGGTTTGTTTTAAAAGATCAACAAAACTGACAAGCCTTTAGCTGGACTGAGAAAAAAAGAGAAAATACTCAAAACCAGAAATGCAAGATGTGACATTAAACTTATGTCACAGAAATAAAATAATGATTATAAGGAACCACTATGAACAATTACATGCCAGCAAGTTGGATAACCTAGAAGAAATGGACAAATTCCTAGAAACATACAATCGACCACGACTGAAACATAAAGAAATAGGAAATCTGAACAGACCTATAATTAGCAAGGAGATTGAATTGGTAGTCAAAACCTCCCAAAAAATAAAAGCTCAGGCCCAGATGTTTTCACTGGAGAACTCTACCAAACATTTAAAGAAAAATTGATACCAATCCTACTCAAGCTCTTCCAAAAAACTGAAGAGGAGGGAACACTTCCAAACTCATTTTGTAAGCCCAGCATTACTCTGATACCAAAGCTAAAGATACTATGAGCAAGAAAAATACTATATCCCTGATAAATATAAATGCATAAATCCTCAGTAAAATACTAGCACATCAACTTCAACAACAGATTAAAAGGATCATACATCATTATCAAGTGGCATTTATTCCTGGGATGCAAGGACAGTTCAACATATGAAAATCAATCAAAGTGATATACCACATCACAGAACAAAGGATAAATATCACATGATCATCTCCACAGACCCAGAAAAAGCACCTGACAAAACTCAACACCTTTTCGTGATAAGAGACCAGCCAACAAACTAAGAAGGAAAACCTCAAAATAATAATAAAGGCCATCTATGAAAAGCCCATAATTAACCTCATACCCAATAGTGAAAAACTAAAACTTATCCTCTAAGATCAGGAACAAGGCAAGGATGTTCACTCTTTTTTTTTTTTTTTTAAGATTTTATTTATTTATTTGACAGAGACAGACAAAGCGAGAGAAGGAACACAAGCAGGGGGAGTGGGAGAGGGAGAAGCAGGCTTCCCGCAGAGCGGGGAGTCCGATGTGGGACTCGATCCCAGGACCCTGGGATCATGACCTGAGCCGAAGGCAGATGCTCAACGACTGAGCCATCCAGGCACCCCAAGGATGTTCACTCTTACCGCTTCTATTCAGAAGTTCTAACAAGAGCAATTAGGCAAGAAAAATAAATAAAAGGTATCCAAATCAGAAAGGAAGAAGTTACATTTTGTCTACTTACAGATATGATCTTATCTATAGAGAACCCTAAACACACACACACACTGTTAGAAGTAATACACAAATTCAGCGAAGTCGCAGGATACAAAATCAACAAACAAAAATCAATTGCATTTCTATACACAAACAATTAACAATCCAAAAAGCAAATTAAGAAAACAATCCCATGTACAATAGCATCAAAAAGAATAAAATATTTAGAAATAAATTTAATACTGAAATAAATTACACTGAAAAGTAATTGCTGGAAGAAATTAAAGAAGACACAAATAAAAAGATATCCCACATTCATAGACTGGAAGACATAATATTGTTTAAATGTCCATACTGCCCAAGGCAATCTACAGATTCAATGCAGTCCCTACCAAAGTCCCAATGACATTTTTTGTAGAAATAGAAAAAACAATCCAAAAATTCACATGGAATCTCAAAGGTCTTTTTTTTTTTTAAAGATTTTATTTATTTATTTGAGACAGAGAGAATGAGAGAGAGAGAGAGCACATGAGAGGGGGGAGGGTCAGAGGCAGAAGCAGGCTCCCTGCCGAGCAGGGAGCCCGATGCGGGACTCGATCCAGGGACTCCAGGATCATGACCTGAGCCGAAGGCAGTCGCTTAACCAACTGAGCCACTCAGGCGCCCTCAAAGGTCTTTGAATAGCCAAAATAACCTGGAGAAAGATAAACAAAGGTGGCAGTCTCATACCTTCTGACTTTAAAACATTACAAAGCTGTGGTACTCAAAACAATATGGTACTGGCATAAAGGCATATAGACCAAAGGAACAGAATATTAAGCCCAGAAATAAAGTCACACACATGGTCAAATGATCCTCAACAAGGATGCCAAGATTATATAATGGGGAAAGGATAGTGTCTTCAACAAACTGTGTTGGAAAACTGGATATCCATATGCAAAAAAAATGACACTGGACCCTTATCTTACACCATACAGAAAAATCAACTACAAATGGATTAAAGACTTAAACATAAGACCTGAAACTATAAAACTCCTATAAGAAAACATAGGGGAAAAGCTTGATGACATTGGTCTTGGCAATGATTTCTTGGATAGGATACCAAAAGCACAAGCAACAAAAGCAAAAATAGACAAATCGTACTACATCAGACTCAAAATCTACACAGCAAAGGAAACAACACAGTGATGAGGCAACCTACAGAATGGGAGAAAATATTTGCAAACCATATATCTGATAAGGGTTTAATATTCAAAATACATAAGGAACTCCTGCTCCATAGCAAAGAAACAAACAAATAAACCAATTTAAAAATGGGCAGCAGACTTGAATAGACGTTTCTCCAAAGAAGACATAAAAATGGACAACAGGTATATGAAATGATGCTCAACATCACTAATCAGCAGGGAAGTGCAAATCAAGACCACAATATCACCTTATACCTGTTAGGACGGTGATTACCAAAAAAACCCAAAAGACAAGAAAAGCAAAAAACAAACAAAAGAACACAAAATAACAACTGTTGACAAGGATGTGGAGAAATTAGAACCCTTGTGCACTGTTGGTGGGAATGTAAAATGAAAAACAACATAGACCTTCCTCAAAAAAAATTTTAAATAGAACTACCATGTATATGATCCAGCAATCCCACTTCAGGAATCATATCCAAAAAAATTAAAAACAGGATCTCAAAGAGGTATCTGCACTCTCATCTTCCTTTCAGCATTATTGACAATAGCCAAAAGGTGGAAACAACCCAAACGTCCACTATCTGATGAACGGGTGAAGAAAATGTGGTATGTGGACATATGGTGAATCTCATTCAGCCTTAAAAAGGAAGGAAATCCTGACGCAGGCTACAACGCGAATGATGCTTGAGGACATTATGCTAAATGAAATAAGCCAGGCACAAAAACACAAATACTATGCGATTCCATTCCCATGAGGTATCTACAGCAGTCAAATGCATATAAGCAGAAATGAGAACGGTGGGGCTGGGTGGGGGGAAGGGGAGAGGGAAAGGGGTGTGGCTCTTAGTGGGTAGAGAGGTTTAGTCATGCAAGATGAGAGTTCTGGAAATCTGTTGTAACACAGTGTGCCTACAGTTGAGAACAGTGTACCGTACACTTAAAAATTTGTTGAGGGCAAAAAAAAAATTGTTAAAAACTTGTTATTTTTTTACCACAATTTTAAAAAAACCGCAAAAAGATTTCTAAAAATTTAAAAACCACAACACTTTTTAATCAATTCAGAAAGTCTTTATTTGAATGACTGTGTAGTGAGAACTTGCTAGTGTTGTAGAAAATATAGAAGATAAAAACCCATTATCTTGGGCGCCTGGGTGGCTCAGTTGGTTAAGCGACTGCCTTTGGCTCAGGTCATGATCCTGGAGTCCCGGGATCGAGTCCCGCATCGGGCTCCCTGCTCGGCAGGGAGTCTGCTTCTCCCTCTGACCCTCTCATGCTCTATCTCATTCTCTGTCTCAAATAAATAAATAAAATCTTAAAAAAAAAAAAAAAACCATTATCTTACTTATATATATATAAGTATATATATATATACTTACTTATATATAAACTTATAAGAAGTTTATAATGAACTTCTTATAACCCATTGATTGCTCCCCAAATACGTAAGGCTTATTGTTTAGAAGCATTTTCTTTTTTTTTTTTTTTAAAGATTTTATTTATTTATTTGAGAGAGAGAGAATGAGAGACAGAGAGCATGAGAAGGAGGAAGGTCAGAGGGAGAAGCAGACTCCCTGCTGAGCAGGGAGCCCGATGCGGGACTCGATCCCGGGACTCCAGGATCATGACCTGAGCCGAAGGCAGTCGCTTAACCAACTGAGCCACCCAGGCGCCCTTAGAAGCATTTTCAAATTCATGACCTAATTTATCAAAACAACCCTGGGAGGTGTATATCGTCATTTCTATTTCATAACTGAGATTACTTGGGTTCAGAGTCATTGCCTAAAGCTGCCCAACTAGTAAGAGACAGAACTAGATTTTTTTCTTTAACAGCTTTATTAAGATACAATTCACACACGTAAAATTCATCCTTTTAAAAAAAACGACAACTCAGTAGGGATTGTTTAGTATATTCAGTGTTTAGTATATTCAGAGTTGTGCAGCCATCACATTTCCAGAATGTTCTTATCACCCCCAAAATAAACCCTGTACGTATTAGCAGTCACTCCTCATTCTCCCCACCACCACCCCCAAGTCCCTGACAACTACTGATCTACTTTTTTTTTTTTTAATTTGCCTGGTCTGGACATTCAAAGTTCATCCACACCATAGCATGTTTCAGTATTTCATTCCCTTCGGTGGCTGAATAATATTTCATTGTGAAGACAGCCCACATTTTGTTTATCCGTCATTTATCGGTCGATGGACATCTGGTTTATTTCTAATTTTTGGCTATTACGAATGATGTTTTTATATAAGTTTTTTTGTGATCATTTTTCTCAGGTATAGACCTGAGTTTGGAAAGAACCAGAATGTGAGCACAGGTCACTTCATCCTGATCTAATAATACAGCATGAATTCTTGAGATGATTGTAACGACAGGAGAGGCAATGAGCTGTATTGTATGGGCCACGGCACGGAGCTGGGAGTTGGGCACCCGGGATGCTGGGTGCAGGTCTGTCACCCACTAGCTGTGTGCAAAGCCCCTCTGGACATTCAGTGATGAGAGTAGAATCATCTCTGAGGTCACTTCCCACTCGAAAATACTTCTGTGGTGGCTGACATCCAGTAGGCATTTTTTTCAAAAGCAGAAATTATGTTACCACTGGGATTTTTGACCAAACTCTCAAACTAACAGAGAGTAAAACTCCATGATATGAAAACCCAAAACCTGCTGGAATAAAGCCCATGAGAACGGCATCTTTGTCCCCCTCCCGCAGGCCTGCTCGCTTCCCCTTGTGGATAACGGGGGCTCAGCCAGTGCAATGCTTCCAGCTTGGAAAAGAGCCAGGCTCTAGCGAGGGAGCAAGCCTGGGGCTCCACTGGAGACAGGGCACGCTCAGTGTTGTCATTTGCTAAGTCCGCACATTCCTGAGGGCACCAAACACACAGCGGAGCAGCAGTCCAGGCCAACTGGTTCTCTCTGGAGGGCCTTTTACTGTCACTGCCCTTGGGCTGGAGCTGCCACAAAGCACTTTCCCTTCGAAGCGGGGCAGAGCCGTGCGTTTCAGTGGGACACCGCCCGGAGGCTCAGAGGCAGGAAATTGGCAGCAGGATTTCTGGACCCATCCTATCCTACCCTCCTCAGAAGGAATCCAGCCAAAATCACTCTTTATATGGGGTGAGAGATCATTGTAAATATTTATGTTAGCTGGCTTTATCAAAAAGAAAGAAAAAAAGAAGACTGAGAGAAGAAATCAGCCTGCTTTAGAGGGAATCTATTCTGACCTATACCAAACATTTTGCCTCATCTGTTTTCCACCCGTAGCTTGAAAATTTCGAACACTGATACTGGTTTCCTCAGAGTTTTTGCTTCTTATGGAAAAAAAAAGCGGGGGGGGGGGCGCGCCTGGGTGGCTCAGATGTTAAGCGACTGCCTTCGGCTCAGGTCATGGTCCCAGGGTCCTGGGATCGAGCCCCGCATTGGGCTCCCTGCTCAGCGGGGAGCCTGCTTCTCCCTCTCCCACCCCCCCTGCTTGTGTTCCCTCTCTCGCTGTTCTGTCAAATAAATAAATAAAAATCTTTTTTTAAAAAAAAGTAATTTCCATAAACCAGATAAAGAAATCAATTTCATGACTTTTTAAATGACCCTTGAACTTTGCAAAAAATCCCCGACCTTAAACGCAAAATCTATGCAGAGTGTACTCTTCCCCCCTATGCAGGACTCTCTCATTGGAGGCATTCAACACATGTAATGTTGAGTTTAATACAACCAAACAGAATTCTGTATCACACCCAAGAGGAGCCCAAACCTTGGTCCGTGTTTAAAAGGCAGGACTTGGGGGGCGCCTGGGTGGCTCAGTCGTTAAGCATCTGCCTTCGGCTCAGGTCATGATCCCAGGATCCTGGGATCGAGCCCCGCATCGGGCTCCCTGCTCCGCGGGAAGTCTGCTTCTCCCTCTCCCACTCCCCCTGCTTGTGTTCCCTCTCTTGCTGTCTCTCTTTCTGTCAAATAAATAAATAAAGTCTTTTAAAAAAATAAAAGGCAGGACTTGGAATGAGGGGCTAAGACTCTGGCTCCTTGCCGTCAAGGGCAGGGGCGCTTCCCACTCTTCTCTTCTTGCTCCTCTTCTGTATCCCTCTTGCTGCCCTTCCTTAGCAATCCTTTTCACACTCATTTCATTTCTCTCTGACCTCTTCTGCCTCTTCCTTCCATATGGCCTCATCTTTCTATTTTAGTCTCAAAGCCCCCACCATCAGTTTTCCCAAAGTGAACAACTAGAATCGATTCCATCTAAGGCTTTTCCTCCCCTACCTTCCCTCCTGACTCACCCCCTCCTTCAGCAGGGAAAGAAGCCCATATCCTTTCCAGAGCCTCGGACTGTCCAAAACCCCCTGGGTCTCAGGGAGGGATGCGAAAGTCCAGAGTGGAGAGGTCAGGGATGTGTCCTGCCTCAGTCATCTGCAACTTCACCCCACCTCCTTCAAGGCACTGGAACCAAAACTATTCAAGCAGCAGCACCGACTTAGCCTCAAGATGGTTTCGGCACTGCAAATGCGGCAGGATCTCAATGTGTGTCTGTGCCTCCTCGAGGGCCCTAAGTCCTACCATTTACAGAGCCCTGTCACAGGCAACATCTCACTTAAATTCATCACAATCCAGAGTAGACCGCGGCACCCAGGCACCTTCTCCAAAGTCCGGGCTCCATTTAGCGCAGAGCTTGGAATCCAGGCACCACGTCCCCAGCTGCCTTCCCCCAAAGTAGAGGTGCCTCTGGCTGGATTCCGTGGCTCTTTCCTCAGCTGTGGATTGCATCCCACCCCACCTGCCCTAATCCTTCCAGAGGTCTGTTTTCAGTCAATCCGGATTATCCTGCTAACTCCTGGAAGACAATGCCAGACAAAACTCAGAGACGGGGCAAGACACCAAGACTGAATGAGGCGCAGGCAGAAAACAAAAATGTATCATGGTGGAAGCTGCTGGAAATCAATCTCTGGGTTTTGAAGGTTTCTAGAGGAGTGTCTGCTTCTCCTTAAACTCTTAGACATCCTTTTGAGCTGCCCATTTTCAAAGTAGCATCAGAGTACACTGAACTCAAGAACAAATTAAAAGCAAGCACACATGCCTACTCACACTGGGAATAACGAGGATTCAGGTAGACAGTGGTTTTCAACCTTTCACCTTAATACATGTGACAGATGGCATTCAGGGCCTAGCACATTCTCTTGGAGGTACCCAGAGTTTAACAGCCCCCAAAATATTGAGGGAAGCCCTGAAATAATTATCCCCACCTTTCTCACCGTTGGATCAGCAAAGGCAGGCCGCAGGCCACAGCAAACATGAGTAAGTCTGAATTTACACACAATCCTGGGACTCCACTTCTTTCTTTCACTGAAGAAATCATCCTGGATTTCTCATAAGAGTATCACGGAGATTATGAATTTATTCTAAATTGTTTTAAAAAGTTAATCTTTCAAAAATAGCAACACCTTGAATGTTATTAGAATTATTGCAAATTACTTGCAATAAGCCTTATGAAAAAGCAACGCTAGTATGGAATAATTATCTCACCAAAAAGAACTGGGGGTGAAAATCATCAAGTTGTCGTAGGAAAAATACATATGTTTTTTGAGAGTCAGAGTGAAGCTCTTTCAGAGAGGGATTACGTCTCATTCGTTAGGGCATTTTTCACATTGTCTACAAATGTCCGACATCACTAGGCAGTTCAACGCATTTTTGATTAAATAATTTTAAATAGTCTTTTCAGTTTCCCATAAAGGAAATCTCTACACTGCCCTCCTCAGTTCAAAGAACCACTGCATTTCAGAGTTAGACAGAAATTGGAGGTATTCTGCTCAATTAACCACACCAACAAACACTTATCAAATACTTGCTATGCACTCTTGGTATGCTAAGGGCTATGTGTGCATTTGATCCTCACAATCCCATCAGGTAATAATATCATTTTGTAGAAGAGGAAAATAAGGCTCAGAGAGGTTAATCTACTTGCCTAAAGTCACCCAACCCAAAAGAGGCAGATCTGTCTGATCCCAAAGCCCATGCTCCATACCATCCACCACCCAAGAGGTCCCAAGAGATCCAATGACTTGCTGGTGTTGGTGTCTTAATTCTCATTTCCGAACACTTCCCACCACTCTATCTTCCACTAAGGAGAGTTCCTGGAGGCAGGAACTCTCTAAGCTGGAAAGATGCTGTTCTCACCTGAAAAGAGCCTATTTCTCCACAAAGCCCACCACACGTATCTGCCGCTTGGATATCAGGCTGTGGGAAAGACAAACTCTGAGGCAGTTTCCCCCTGATTGCTCAAGAACAACAACAGCTCAGTAGCAATTTGGGTCAATTCTGAGACTGGCTTTCATAACTCAGCCTGTCCTGGTTCCCGTCCTTTCTCGACTGCATCAACCGGCCACCCCACCCCGAGCAATGAATGGTTTTTCAGCCTTGCTGCCCAACAAACACCCTCAGGTGCCACCCTCTCTTCTAGTACTAGGCCATCTTGGGATATACGGCTCAATTCCCCAAACTTCACGTAAAGCCCCACATGGTCCTTCCACGCCACCCCACCCCGCTCTACTCTTGAGGGTCTATTCCTGCTGTTCTTTGCAGATTTCCTTCACTTTTCTTCAGAAACCAGTCGAAGTGTAAATATGAAGCTCTACCTTTTCCTGCAGATGATCAAAATCAAATTAGATGCATTTGGTGGTCGAGTCAGCATTCCTGTTCATCTGCAGCTGAAGACTGTCCCGGCTTACAGAGAACAACAGCCTCTCAGATGGTCCCTGGGATCTGGCTTCTCTGGGGCAACCAGATGCTGGGGGGAGGACGGACGTGGAAGGGGTGTTCAGTTCAGAAGAGTAGCTCAGGCACCTAGCAGTCCCTTCCTGCTATTAGCTCCACCCGACTGTCATTGTCAGGCTGACTCCCACTCAAGCCTCAGGAACACATCTGGACCCTCAGCAACGCCCCTGCTTTTGCAAAGGGCTGGATTTAGTCCTTTTATGCCTGCGCCTTTTTTGCTCCACACAACAATGCCGCATAATCTAGGGAAAGAATGTCTTCATGCCAGCATCTGTGTGGTTTCACTGGCTGTCCCCCAAGGAAGGAATTCTCTGACTCTCCCAGTACTGGACTCCTCAACTGCACCTCTGGAACCAGACAGGGGCTGTGTTTGCAAAGCCTCCCTGTGGTTCTTGTGTGGTTGGAGGTCTGCAATCGAGTTACCCCCCTTGCCATTCTGGGATGTACGTCCCGGAAACAAAGCCAAAGTCAGGGACAGCCTGACTTTATTTTTTTTTTCTATTTTTTATTTTTTATTTATTTGAGAGAGAGAGAATGAGAGAGAGAGAGAGCATGAGGGGGGGAGGGTCAGAGGGAGAAGCAGACTCCTTGCTGAGCAAGGAGCCCGATGCGGGACTCGATCCTGGGACTCCAGGATCATGACCTGAGCTGAAGGCAGTCGCTTAACCAACTGAGCCACCCAGGCGCCAGGGACAGCCTGACTTTAAATGCGTCCGCAAACGCTTGCTACACGAGGGTTTAAAATATCCTCCCTATAGAACTTTTCCCTTTAAAGGGGCAACCAAGGGCGCCTGAGTGGCTCAGTCGGTTGGGCGACTGCCTTCAGCTCAGGTCATGATCCTGGAGTCCCGGGATCGAGTCCCACATCGGGCTCCCTGCTCGGCGGGGAGTCTGCTTCTCCCTCTCCCGCTCCCCCCTCTCGTGCTCACTCTCTCTCTCAAATAAATGAATAAAATCTTTAAAAAAAATAAAGGGGCAACCAAACCTTTGAAACCGAAAGGAATTCTAAGACAACACAAAACCCTATGTGCGGTGAAAACCCTTGGAGCGTGCACCCTCACCTTGGGTCACAGAAGTGCCCGCTGCGTGGAGAGCCTGCGTTATTACCACAGATGTTCCGCAGCCCGTCCTACTTAATCACAAACATATGTGCTATTTAGCTCAGCTATGTGACAGGAAATACCGTTTGTAAAATAGTAAACCACAGCTCAACCTATCCATGCCTTCAAATATTATCTGTGCTGATTCCAGCTCAGCGCCCCACCCCGCACCTCCCCTATGGATTTAACCTCCACTTTTCCAAGATGAATTTGGGTCCTGGCTATTTTGTTAACCTTCTTTTAATAATCTGCTCATTTCCTAAATTTAAAAAAAAAATTTTTTTTTTTTTTAAGATTTTATTTATTGAGAGAGAGAATGAGATAGAGAGAGCATGAGGGGGGGAGGGTCAGAGGGAGAAGCAGACTCCCTGCCGAGCAGGGAGCCCGATGCGGGACTCGATCCCGGGACTCCAGGATCATGACCTGAGCCGAAGGCAGCTGCCCAACCAACTGAGCCACCCAGGCGCCCTCATTTCCTAAATTTAGAGAGTAGTATAAACAGACACCAACCCAAATGGACTTGTCCCAGGAGATGGTCTTTACATGAACAAAGAAAAGCTTTGGGGCTGGGTGGGCCATGCAGATTTCAGAATGTTACTCTTCTCACCATGACACGGTTATGGAGTCGGCAAACCACGTTCACGTCAGGGTCATAAATGCCATGGAGATCTGCTAAGCAGAGGTCTCTGAGCCTCAGCTTCTTCATCTGTAAAATGGTGATATTTGCCTCATATATAAATTGCCACATAATGGGTACTCACTGTATCTACTCTATTTCTCTCCCTCCTTTGTTTTCCCTTGTCTCCCCTTCTGACCTTCCTTTCTCTAGTCAGGAAGAAAGTAAAATGCTCAGACTCTGCAGTTTGCTTTAGCAGCAGGTCAACCTGCTACAAACCCTTCTCTAGAACTGGGTGTCCATTCTGTTTGGCCCATGACCATGCCTCTATCTACCCTGCTCTCCAGATTTGATCTGTTCCTATCTTAGTCCCTTGTGCCTGAATCCCTGCTCAGGGGTTCTCCCTGAAGACAGCATCACCCAAAGTGGAGAGAAGTTAACAGGCATGGGGGAAAAGACCCATGGTCAAATGTATTTGGCAAATTCTGATTAAACAAGGGCTTACAGGTCTCTTCACAGCATTCCTTTCCAGAGCCTATAGGATGCTAACATTCTCATGGGCTCCAGGAGGGGGTCACAGGCAGCTCTCCTCAAAGATCCACATGGATGGTTTGCCTCAGAACATTCCAGAACATGCTCTTCTAAAATAAATGCCTGGGGCCGGGAAACACAGGTCCACCTTTAATTCTGAATACCTTGGCCTTTTCATTCTGTTGCCACCATCTCTGCTCTGACCATGAGGATTGGCTCTGAGCCCATAGCAGCTTCTCTGGCTTAGCAGAGTCTCCGCTTCACTTTCAGGACGAGCAGTTGCCACAAGTTCTTCCCCTGGGACACCAGCAGGCCTCACAGCAGGACATAGTCCCTTTGCTTACCCAGACAGGACACCAAAGAGCTTCCGGATAGGCCATGACTGAAGTGAACCCTTGCCTTTGACCTCTGCAAGCATGTGAGGGCTTTGTTCCCCAGGTCATCATCTGGCATTGAGGATGGCATCTGGCAGCTTCCATCACTGACTGTCAGCACTACAGCCTCCCTCCCCCAGGTCCCCGCCTCTCCTGGCCAAGGCAGGGAGCACAGGGAGGACGGCCTCAGACCCTCCCATGGGAATCAAGCTCTGTAATGCTGCAGGATGCCCAGAGCACACTCAGCCTGGGGCCATGGAGCCACAGCCCCTATCTTCCCAACCCTATGAAGCCCCGTTCATCTTCCCTTCCCGGGGTTCTGGGACCCTCCTCAGTCTCCCACTATAGAGGGTCAGGGAGGGCACTGTGTGGGGCTATGGGGCTGGGCTCAGCCTCTCATCTGCCCCTTTACTGAGTGACACTAAACTCTTGGGCTATTCTCTTAGGAAAGAGTGAGCACCCAACACAGTCCATAGCCAAGTCTTTTTTTTTTTTTTTTTAAGATTTTATTTATTTATTTGAGAGAGAGAGAATGAGAGAGAGAGAGCATGAGGGGGGGAGGGTCAGAGGGAGAAGCAGACTCCCCGCTGAGCAGGGAGCCCGATGCGGGACTCGATCCCGGGACTCCAGGATCATGACCTGAGCCGAAGGCAGTCGCTTAACCAACTGAGCCACCCAGGCACCCTCCATAGCCAAGTCTTGTCCAAGGTGTGAAGGAAGGAAAATTACCTCAATCAGAGTCTTCCTGGTGCTGGACACAGGGCTGGGACTCATGGTCTCAACCAGCCATCTGCCAGGCCTAAACGTCTGCTCTCTGTCCTGAGGACCTGCAAGTGGCAAGACGGGGACGTCCTGAGCCAGTTAAGAGGAGCTCCTCCTTCATGGGATCCTGTCCTTTAGTCACAGCAAGGGTTCAACCCACAAAGACAGAAGAGCACAGAGGTCTAGCACATAGGCTCTCGTGCCCAAGTCACTGGCCTCTCATCTCGCTTCCTCTGCTTATTAGCCCTGAGGCATGTTACTTAACATCCTCAATGTCCTCATCTATAAAGTGAAAATGAGTAACACCTACTTCCCAAGGTCCGAATAAGTTAACGCTAAATTAGTAAGTTAAATGCTACTTCATAGGCACTCAAAAAATGGGGGCACAGTGCTTACAAGTGGGGGGTTCTTGAGTCAGCACTGACCATCGCTAGCAGCCCCCAGGCGAGCAGCAGGCCCTGCCAGGACTGCAGAGGACACCAGCGAGGGCCCCGAGGCTCCTGTCTAGCCCGGAATGGTCTCCCATTCTCCCGCAAGAGAAAACCAAGGTGCTGAACCGAGCTGTGAGATAAAAAGCACTGCATAAGCAAGTCGGCACCGCACCTGGAGATGTCGCAAGTAATCAGGGAAAAGACTGCTCAAAAATGACGCAGTCCTTCTCTACATGGGGCTGACCACTGTAAGGTGAAAACCTGGGACCACGCTCGTCACCCACACCCAAGACTCCGCATGGCTCTGTCCCGGTGGGTCCCCACGGGCATGACTTAACTCCCCAGGGGACACTTGGCGGTGTTTGCAGACACGCTCAGTTGTCACGCCTGGGGGTAGGGGGTACTCCTGGCACCTAGTGGGTAGGGGGCGGGGATGCTGCTAAACATCTTACCATGCACAGCAGAGCCCCCACAGTGAAAAATTATCTGGCCCCAAATATCAATAGCACCAAGGTTGAGAAACCCTGCTCTTTGTTGAGAAGGTCAGGGAGCTGAGTATGCCACGTGAGGCGTCCCGCCCTTCTGCGTGTGTCTACTTTGTAGACATTGAATTGGAAGCTTAAGCTGGGCAATGTCCCTGAGGGGGCACAACCAGAAAAAGGTGCTATCAGAATCGAACCCTGTTTGGGTCCCAAATCTCATGCTCTTTCCACTACACCACACAGACTACCAGGGCAGGAATCACAACAGGAGAGCAGTCTTCTTGACAGGACTTGGACACCAACATGATCTAGAAAACACGGGAAAAGGGGGAGTCTGGCACTTAGAAACGTGGAGCTACAGGAGAAGCAGGAAAAAATCAGGTCTGAGGTGCATCCAAGTGGAAATATCGAGCAAGGAGCTAGAAACACAAGACAGTACGTGGAGAGAAAACCAGGGGCTACACATGAAGAGTTGGGCGTCTTCCTAGGCTAGGTGAGAGTCGAAGGCAGGAGAGAACAGGAGAGGCCATATGGCATCCAAAGCTGAGGACTGGTCACTTTCTAGGAGGCGGCAAAGAACAGGAGAAAGTGAGACCCATCCAAGAGGCCAAGGTAAAACCAGGAGGTACAAGGACCCCCCAAGGCAGGAAAGAATGTCCTCCTGGGGCCTTGAAGAGAGCAGAGGGCAGGGACAGCTGAGATGACAGGCCACTGGGTTTAGTGACCAGGTCGGCGGTGACAGGGTAGGAGCAATTTTAGCAGTGGGTGGGGGTGAGGCCAGGCTGCCTGTGTGGAAGCAAAGGGAACACAGATGCTCAGGCCCACAGGCTGGGGCTGGGCTCAGCTGTCTGTGTCTTGGCCACCTCAACCCCCAGCCCCCAGTTCCTGGGTTTTTGCAGCTCTGGGCCGGCATTGTCTCCCAGGGGGACTGGTTCCTGGCAGCCCTAGTAACAGCCCCCCTCTTTGAACCCTATCTGCATTGTGGTCTCAGGAGCACTAAGGGGCCCCAGGACTTCCCACTCTCCAAAAAATCCAGCCCGCCTCCGGCCAGGGGAAGGAGGCACACAAGCGAGCCTTCGTGCAGGCGAGGGCCGGCGAACAAGGCCTCCTTTCAGGGCTGCCTTCTGGTATTTATATTCCCGAGGACCCTCTGGTGGGAAGAGCAAGGCGCTCGAGAGTCAGAAATGAGAAAGGGCATTATCTCCTCAGGCGCCCCCAGGGCTGGGAGGGGATGGGGGTGCAGGGCGCTGTGGTGACTGGAGGGGCTCCCGGATTTTGATTCTGCATTCTCAGAGGGAACCATGAAAAAGATGTGGGATAAAGTAGGCTGAAGGGGCCCTGGCTCAGATCACACATCTTAAACATGCAAATCTCCTCCTTCCCCTCTTCTCTACAAGCCCAGGGGCCCTCCTGAAGGTAAGCAGAAAGCCCTGGAAGTTTAAAGAACTCTAAAGAGGCTCTCTCTCTGACTTAAATATTTAAGCGGGGGGAGGGGAGGGGGATCAACAGCAACCAGCTATGAAAACTGGTCAAGTAATTTATCTTAATTACCATGTAATTACTTCTAGTGTTTTCAGAAGAAGCAGTAGCTAAATGGCCCAGGAAGGATATTTAATGCTTTAGAATATGATTCCCTCCCACACCAGGCCACTCCAGATTGGAAGGGTCTGACAAGTTAAGGGCCATCACCTGCTGGGAGAGACCCAGGACCCTGATCCTTGGCTGCCGGGCTCTGGTACAAATTTGTGGGCCCTAGCCCCCTGCGCATTCACTCAGCAAATAGTTACTTAGTGTCTTCTAAGGGCTAGGTCCTGGGTGAAACACCAGGCAGACAACAGAAACCAGTAAGACCTGATTCGAGTGGTGGGGAAAGAAGGGTTTGGAAGTTAGAGAGATGGTGTGTGACTCTCAGCCCCACCACTGACCAGCTGTATGACGAGGGCAGGTGATGTGAATTCCCTGAGCTTCGGTTTCTTCGGGTGTAAATAAAAGGGTAATGATAGTTAACTTTTAGTGTTCGTTATGGCCGACGTGTGCCCTCCCCCAAATTCAACCCTAACCCCCATATACTTCAGAATGTGACTGTCGTTAGAAGGAGGGACTCGTGCAAATGAGGCTGTTACGGTCGGCCCTGAGCCAGCCTGGCCACTGTCCTTGCAAGAAGTCAGGACACAGAGCGACACCAGAGAAAAGGCCACATAAGGACAAGGCCAAGGAGAGAAGCCTCAGAAGCAACCGAACCTGCCAACACCTTGCTCTTGGATTTCCAGCCTCCAGACCTGCGAGAAACACACTTCTGTTGCTTAAGCCCCAGAGGCCGTGGTTTCCTGTCATGGCAGCCAGAGCAAACTGAGCCAGGCCTCTTGTGACACTAAATAAAGTCACACCTGTAGAATGGCAGGTGCATGAAGAGAGGCCATTATCACTAGATTCCTGCTCCTAAGGTGCTTAGAACCTGGTGGGAAAGACCAGAGGAAACAACAAATGAAAGACAAAATGTGCTCACCCCCCCTGAGCTAGAGCGCACTGGGGCTTTGGGAGAGTACACCCTTGGCTCCCTGGGGAGGGGACATCTGCTAGGGCAGAGACACGGGGCAGCAGATGAGGCATCCGGGACCATCCCCGCTGCCCAGGTTTCCGTGCATTCGAGTCACACGCCAGTTAACGCCAACTAAGGGAGAGCCTCCCACCCGGCCTCATCCACCCCACCGAGCAGACACAAAACCCAGTTAGGCACAGGCAGATCATTGCTATGGCAGGTCTCCCCTCCGGCTGCCCAAACTGGACCATAAGCCAGAAAAGGACATCAGAGGTGATCTGGGCATGTGCAAGCCTCAGACCAAATGCATTTTGGTTTATCCGTGGCCTGTCTTGGGCTGTTGCTGACCATCAAGCTCACCTGGAAAAGTCCACATCACTGCGAATACACAGGCAGGAACCACTGACTTACAGAAAACCAAAGCACATTTGCTCAATCCTCCCCACTCCCGGGAATTCCATGAATGTACATGTGTATACATATGTAACAACCCAAGCAATCCTTTTTTTTTTTTTTTAAGATTTTATTTATTTATTTGAGAAAGAGAGAGCACGACCAAGGGGGAGGGGCAGAGGCAGAGGGAGAAGCAGACTCCCCATGGGGCAGGGAGCCCGATGCGGGGCTCGATCCCAGGACCCTGGGATCATGACCTGAGACAAAGGCAGACACTTAACTGACTGAGCCACCCAGGCACCCTGGAGCAATTCTAAGATTTTAAAAATCACTTATGAAAGTCCTATTTATAAAACAAGTACAGAAGATCAACATTTACTTGGGCTCTTAGTCTCAAATGCAGACATCACACACAAAAATAATATTTGTGTCTCTCGGTCTCCAGGGAATGTGTGCAAAATATTTGTGAACTTCATTGCATTTCAAAGGACACTAAATGCTTTAACAAAGAATTTTGCACTTACAGCAAAGTCTAATTAGAAACATGTAAGTAGGTGTGAATGAATAGATTTGTCCACTGATATTCTCAACAATGAGCATTAAATTATATTTAAACTTACAGATCATGGGGTGCCTAGCTGGCTCAGTGAGAAGAGCATGAGACTCTTGATCTCAGGGTCATGAGTTCAAGCCCTATGTTGGGTACAGACATTACTTAATAAATAAATAAACTTAAAAAAAAAACTTACTATCTCTACATATCAGCCTGGGTGCTTGAGCCTGTAGCAGAATGGCCTCCTTCATCTCGACTGAGTCTCCATTAAAATGAGTAACTCCCAGGGTCCTCACAGAGCACCCAGGTGCCTCTGCATATCGCTGCCCACTGAGGCTCCTGACAGGTCCAGCCCAGCATAAGGGGCTCACCCAGCTGCAAGATGCGGGCAGGCCTCCACTGGACACTCCCAGGGCCTCTCTCGCCATACCTGTCTCTCCACCAGCCCCTCCTACTACTGCTCGCAGCAAGAAACGTCCCACTGGGCGAGGTCCCTACAGCTGTTTGCCCAGCCTGGAAGCCGGGAGGTTTCGTGCCTGTTCCGCTTCGTTCCGGCTCCGTAAGTTAGAACAAGTCATTGCTAGCAAGTGGTTTCCAAAAGTCCCAATCAGTTACGAAGATTCAAACTCTAACAATCTATGAAGATGAATTCTCCTACAAAAGAGGTCTGCAGAGAAGTATGTGCCTCCCTGGAGACCCCTTCCTGTCCAAACTCTTTAGGACTCCTGCAACCATGCTTCCAGATAGAAGTTTTCCAAAGATGGCCACAGCAATACCTCCCATCTCATGCTCTTCTGGAATGCCATGGAGCAGGGAAGCTCCATTCCCCCTTCCCCAGGGTGGGCCTGTCACTGCTCAGACCAATACGGCATGGTAGAAGGAACACTGTGACAATCCTAGCCATAGACCCGACCCAGATGCTGCCTTTCCTGCTTTGTGGGAGCCCTGAGCCACCGCATACGAAGCCCACGCTAGGTGGGGGAGCCACACTGAGATGCCATCTTGGACATCCTGCCACTGGAGCTTTCAGTGGTTCTAGCCTCGGTCGCCATCTGACTACAACCGTATGAGAAACTCGAAGCAAGAACCACCCCGCTGAGCCCAGTCAACCCACAGAACCAGAAGAGATAATATGAAATTGTGATTCTAAGCCTCTATGCTTTTTTTGTGTGGTAAAATGTACATTCTCATAAAAGCTACCCTTTTAACTGCTTTAAAGAGTGCAGTTCTGTGGTATTAAGTACAATCAACCACATGGTTGTGCAACCATCATGACCATCCATCTCCAGAACTTTCCATCTTTCCAGATTTAGACTCTGAACTGTGCAAGCCCCACCCCAGCCCCTGGCAGCCACCATTCTCCTTTCTGTCTCTGTGAATCTGACTACTCTAAGGACCTCATATAAGGGGACTCCTACAATATCTGTCCTGTTTGTGAGTGGTTTATGTCACATCACATAATGTCTTCAAGGTTCATCCATGTGGAAATATATGCCAGGATTTCCTTCCTCTTTAAGGCTGAAAAACACTCCACTGTACATGCATACCCCAGTCTGTGTATCCATTCATCCGTCAATGGGTGGACAGCAATACGTACGTGGGGCAGTGGGCAATGCCGCCGCGGCTCAGCAGAGCGAGGCCCCGAAGGCAGACTTCGAGAGCTGGGAAGTCCGGCACAAACACACAGCACCAGGGCACTAACCTCCAGAGTGGGTGACCAGCCAGGAATCCAGGCTGGAGTTCCCAGTAGCACTCATCACAGCAGGCGGGGTGTCTCCTGGGGTCTCCCTTCTAGGCTGGGCGCGACCCCCGGACAGGGGCTGGCAGGATCTTACTCATGCCGGGGTGCCCTGCCCTGGCACAGGCTGATAGGCCCGATAAACGTCTGGCGACTGAGTGAAAAATGTCCCTGACGCTGAAGCCAGGTTCTGGGCCATGTCCGAGTTTCTCATGGGCTCCCTGTAGGGAAAGAACTGGGCCAGGGAAAGTGCAGGAAGGCTGCTTCTGGCTGGAAAGGGAAGGGGGAAGTAGCAGCCACGGGACAATCTGACGGGGAAAAATCCACAGCCAGGCCCAGGCTTTCGGGGAAGCGCAGGATCTGCGTGGAAGCCCCACACTGACCCAGCCACCACTGAGCGGGACTTCCACCTGGGGGAGGGAGGGCCTTTGGGAAGGGCGTGCTGGGTACCAGGCTGAGCCAATAGGACGAGCTATCTCAGGATCAGCCCGGCTCAGCTTGTCGGGCTCAGTTCCCAGGGCTTAGGGCAGTAGAGCCTCGTGTGCCCATTAGGGGGGCAGCTGGGGTTGGAGGGGCTCAGGCCTGCGCCCTAACGGGCCGTGGGGGACTGAGGGGGGAGCTGAGTTACATTTGAGCCCTGGGGGCTTTAGGATAGCGACCTTCCTTCACTACAGGAGAAGCCAGGCTGGCTGAACCATGACCCTCGCCCTCTCACCCTTAATCACTCTGCCAAGGAAACCCAATGCTCTCTTCCTGCTGGACTGCTCCGCCGGGGCACAGGTCAGGGTGCCGCAGAGCACAGACATTAATTCCAAATCTGAGAGGACTTGTTTCTGGTTGACTTAAAGAGTGAATAACCACCATACCAATGCCCACCTGGGATTGAAACAAAAAGGGCTCACATTATGGTTCGACTCTGCATTTAGCTTTACCAGCCTTTAAAGATAAAGCAAAACCCCGAGTATTAATTACAAAGGTGTTTGTCTCTATTCCTCTTCAAAGCCTACAACCTTGAAGGTTTGAAACTGCTTACCATGGGGAAAGCAGTTATAAGCACCAATAAAAGAGTTCAAGAAACATGGATTTTGAACCTGGCTCAGCTTCTAAGTAATTGCGGGGCTTTAAGCAAACTAATTACCCTCTTTGGGTCTCAGTTTCATAATGATAAATGAAGGAAAATACTTTGTACTCCCATGGTTTTGTTATGTGCTTAACAAGAGTAACTATATGTGAGATGATATAGATACAGATATAGATATAGAGAGACAGACAGATACAGACACATATATAGGAAGTCCTCGTAAGAAAAACTAAACTATAAATAGGTTAGACATTTTCTTATGTTCAGTAGGTGCTTGCTGGTACCTGCTGAATAAATGGCCAAATACCCCCAAGATTATAACGAGGCTCACATTTGGTGACAGCGGTACCTCTCCACATGGCAGAATCCCCACTGGTGTCTCTACCAGATCTTAGAAGGCAATCTGCTCTCTGCAGCCCACCTCACCCAAATCTTAACAGCCAACTCTCCCAGCCTGCACGATTCCTTCCCATTCCAGTCTACTGGAGCCAGCCTGATTTCTAGGATCAGAGTCTGCCCCACTGCCCCTACCCCAGCCCTGTGGCCCAGCTCCCACATCCAATCATGGCCTGAGGCTCCCTGTTGGGCCAATGCCAAGCCCAGAACACTAGGCCTGCACCTTAGGTCTCCACTGCCTTTGATACCAGAGGGAAACAACTCATTCCCTTTTCCTGGTTTTCATGGAACATGGCCACAGGGAAAATTTGTGGACAAGAAGCCAGTGTCTGCCCAGGGCCTCCTCCCCCGACCTCACGCCTGGACTCCACCCAAGACCCTCCCCTGCAAAATGAGGCTCATATGAGCTCTTCCACCTCAAAGGGCTTTGGGGAGCATCATAAAAGGTGAAGGACTCAGAAGCTTCTTTGAAAAATATGAAGCGCTCTGTAAATTCTTTTGCTCTTTTTACTCTTGTTCGTTTATTGCAGTGTGGTCTCCAGAGTCTCTAGAGGCCTGGGATTGTTCCCCGGGTAAACTCTTTTGGTACAATGACCACACACAGAGCAAAGTTTAATGCTCTTTGGGACTCTAGCACCATGAGCAAATGCAGCATGAGCTCCGGGGAGGGCCGGGGGGCCTGGGCCGGAAGTCAGGAAACCAGGCTCCCGCCTCTCTGGCCCTGCCAGGAAATTAAGCGCATCGCTTAACCTCGCTGGGCATTTTTCTTCATATGCACAATGGAACTGACAAGCCATCCACATTCCTGTTCACCAGGATGCCAAGAAGGCAAAGAATTTGAAAAGAAAAACACTACACAAGTTGGAATGTTGTAGTATTCAGCAGGCACGGGGAGCTGAGAGAGGAGAGATGCAAAAGACACGTGAAGGGGAACTAGGAACAAATAAGAGAGCTGCATTTGGGGTGAAATGGGAGGCACTTGAGAAGGCCCCGATGGAATGCCCTGGAAGTTCCCAGTACAGAAAGTATCCCCCAAGCCTGAGAGTCCATGTCTGGATGAGAAGATCTGCCACAGAGACACATGAAGTTCAAGGCCAGCAGAGTAAAGTGGATGGAAGGAAATGAAGTCCATCTACCACCTGCGGTGGTATGAGACCTACCAGAAGCCGAGGCTCACTGCTGTTTGCTTTCACTGCTCAGCTCAGAGTGAGGAGAGAGATGAGGAATTAATAGGCCCACTACCCTCAAAAATTTGTAATGTCCCGAGAGAGACGCTGGCCAGGCCACAGTCTGGCACACGACGTCCAATCCAGAGTGCTCTGCTTTAAGGGGGACATTCAAAGACTGTAGAGTTCCCAAAGGCTGGTCACCAGGACAGTGGGGTGTGCTGAGACCACGTCCCAGAAAGATGGGACTATGAAATCTGAAAGTGTGTCTCCAAACAAGATTTGGGGAGGACACAAGAAGCTAAGGCTCTCTCAGAATCAGAAAAATACTTTGAACATCATCTGGTCCAACCTTCACAAGTGAGGAATCTCTAATACAACATCTCTGCTGAGGAATCATTCAGCTGCTCCGTGAACTCTTTCAGTAATGGAGACCACATCACTTTATAAGTGAGTTCATTTCATTATCATTTGGACAGGATTAAACTCTTCTCCCTCCTATTAACCCCAAATAAACCTCCTCCTGGCTTCCATCTCTGCTCTGCGGGGACACAGGCTTTTCACCTACCCATCCTCAGCCAACTGGAGACAGCTGGTCCTGATGACCTGCAAGTCTTCCCACAGTCTTGCCCAGGAGGGGGACGCATTTTCAACACACCCCTGAGAGCATATTCTCGAGCCCCCTTCAAGGCTTTGTTCCTGGTAATCTCTGGCCAGCTGTGACCTCAGACTGCTGCCCCTGCCTTGCTCAGAGCATCTCATCCTGGCCGTGACCCCCTAGCTGTGTTTGCTTTCCAACTAAGTCTTGGCCTCCTCCTACCTCTTTTGGCAAACTCTGGTCCAAGAGGGTCCCAGCTCTGTGGCTCTGCCCACTGCTAAGGGCTTATCATAAACATACTCCACAATGAGACCAAAAAATGAGAGTCCCAAATTCATGCCACTTCATAGAAAGCAGCTAGTTGTTTGACTTTAGGCCTGCTAAAGACTGAATCTAAAATGTTCGATAGGCATTAAATATATGTTCTAACACCTCATTTGACAGATGAGGAAACAGAGGGTCAAAGGGGTAAAAGGATTAACTCAAGGAACACAGCCATGAAGAGAAGCTCTAATCTTTGATTGTTCAGTCCCACATTCCTTCCACTGCAGTCAAGAGGAAGCAAAGTTATCTTGTGGCTCTCAGTACATTTTGGGGTAAATTTTCCACAGTTTGTGTGTATGTGCATTCATTCTTTCTTTGACTCAACAGACATTCACTAAACACCTACTATGTGCTTTGCAAATGTTCTCAGTGAGATTTGGAGTAAGCTTCCCATAGGGACCGCATCTCGATGTGTGTATGGATTAATTAATTCTTTCATGCACGCACACATTCACTCACCAGTGATAGCTGAGCATCCTTAACATCGTGCTCCACGCTGGTACAAGTGAAAACAGTCACAGTCCCTTACCCCAGCACATTCTCTGTCCAGCACAGACAATTCCCACATTTTGTTAATGCAGGGTACCGTGGGGACCCACGGCCAGATGCTTGGTTAAGATTGGGGAGAGTGATGGTAGTAAGCCCACGTAGTGGTATGCGTATGTCCACGTGGTGAGGGAATGAAACCGCCTATCCTGGTGGTTTGAAAAGGCCTCGGGAAGAGCAGGCTTGTAAGCTGAATCCTGAAGGCTGATATCAATTGATCAGGCAGAGCAGACCGGAGAGAGGTGAGTGTGTGCACAAAGACAGGGCAGCAGAAGAGAGCCTGATTCTGCAGGTGGACGGCCCGGCTGGAGGCAGGACTTACGTGGGCACTGCTGGGAAAGAGGCCGATAGGTGAGAAAGCTACGGAAGCCCTGCTGTATCATGGCAACGGAGCTGATTTTATCCTAAAGGCAATGGGATTTGGTGAAAGACTTTAGAGAAGGGAAACAGGATTAGATCAGAATTTTGGAAAGAAAGCTCTGACCGTGGAGGACGGACTGCAAGGTGGGGAGGTCGGAGACAGGGAACCAGATAGGAGCGATAGTGGGAATGCAGGAAAGAAACCAGGGTTGAACGTGAGGGCTCCTGCCTGCACACACGTGGTTTTAAAGTCTGAAATAGGAGAGGAGAGAAGACAAGAGATTGCCTTTCATGTACATCTCTCATGGCACAGGGGATGGTTGCCCAAAGCTTTGCAGAACGACATCATCACCACCACCGTCCACCGTGGCCACAGAAAAGCGATGTGAGCTGTAGCTCTGTGACCAGTTGTGAGATGCAGGAGCCTCAAACAGAGCAGCTGCTCAGTAAGTGGTGGTTGCATGCATGACCAACATCCATCAGGTCCCGGGATCAAGTCCCGCATCGGGCTCCCTGCTTGGTGGAGAACCTGCTTCTCCCTCTCCCTCTGCAGCTCCCCTCTTTCAGATAAATAAAATCCTAAAACACACACACACAAAAACCCAAAAACCAGTTCTTCACAAGAACAGAAGGTAAAGAGCTCAGCCAACTTGGAAGCCCATAAAAGAGCCGGCACCTGTCTCAGGCGGTGAGCTTCTATGGGTCTCCTGTCTCTGGAGGCAGAGAGCAGTGAGGTCGCCCCGGCCGCACTCTCTGCTGAGACTCGGGGAAGGCGTCCCCTCTGGCCAGACGGGCAACACGCGGGCCACCCTCGGTGCGGCGGACAGCAGGGTGCCCGCCCCGCCGCGGGCTGAAGCCCACGTGTGCCCGCGGATGGGCACGTGTGAGCAGTTAGGCAGAACATCTGGCAGGAGAGGGATATGAATGTGTGGGTGGGAAGCAGGCAGATGGTGACAAGCAGGGGGCTGTTTAAACCCGGGTAAACCCCATCACGGGTGCCACAGAGCCACTGCCGCTGGGAGTTTAGAGTCAACGAATGATGAGGATGAGACCGGAAGCCTAAAATAACAAGTTCTTTCCTCATGGGAGAAAAACACCTATCTAGGCAAGTCCGAGCCTTCTTGGAACTGAAGGATTCTGACATTATCGCCCAGTTCCCGGGACCGCCTGATCACTTTTTTTTTTCCCTCAAGATAATTTTCTGGGGGCGCCTGGGTGGCTCAGTCGGTTGGGCGGCTGCCTTCGGCTCAGGTCATGATCCCAGCGTTCTGGGATCGAGCCCCGCATCGGGGTCCCTGCTCAGCAGAGAGCCTGCTCCTCCCTTTCCCTCTGACTGCTGCTCTGCCTACTGTGCTCTCTATCTGTCAAAGAAATAAATCTTTAAAAAAAAGAAAGATAATTTTCTGAAAATCGGGAGCACCTGGGAAGTAGCCACTGTGCTACTTACAATGACCCAGACCAGGCACCTTCCACCGAAGCCCCGCCCATCCGGCAGCCACCAGGGGAATGTTCACGAAATTTACAAGGTTCTGCTTCAAGCCACAAACAAGCAAGAGGCCTGGAGCTGCCCCACGGGAGGGTCTCAGTTGTAAAGACGTGAGACTGAAACATTTCTCTCTGTGCTATTAACGCGAAACTGAGGCCAACAAAAGCAAGGTTTGTAGCCTGTTACCTCTTCTAGCGCCTCCACATTTCTGAATATGAGTTACCCTGAGCTAGGGAAAAACACTCTCCAAGGGATACACAGAGGCCAGTGTGACAGTCCTGAGTTCCTGGGCTACGGATGTTTTAAATTAGATGCTCAATGTCGCTTCCATGAAACTCTTGGTTTAGCTCTGCTATGGAAAAGTTATTTTTGTGTTCCAGATATTTATATGGAGGCACATCCCCATACCAATTATGTTTTGTTTCCCTGATGCTCTTTTCCTGTACTTAAGAACAGTCATGGGTGCCTGGGTGGCTCAGTCGTTAAGCGTCTGCCTTCGGCTCAGGTCATGATCCCGGAGTCCTGGGATGGAGCCCCACATTGGGCTCCCTGCTCCGCGGGAAGTCTGCTTCTCCCTCTCCCACTCCCCCTGCTTGTGCTCCTGCTCTCGCTGTCTCTGTCTCTGTCAAATAAATAAATAAAATCTTTAAAAAAAAAAAAAAAAAAGAACAGTCATTACTTATCATTATTATGCCTGATAAGACACTTGCAGAAAAGCTCTGGGCCAAATACAGATTCCACAGGGCCCAGATAAATGACATTGTAAAATAGGCAGATTTTAGGGCGCCTGGGTGGCTCAGTTGGTTAAGCAACTGCCTTCGGCTCAGGTCATGATCCTGGAGTCCCAGGATCGAGTCCCACATCGGGGTCCCTGCTCAGTGGGAAGTCTGCTTCTCCCTCTGACCCTCCCCCCTCTCGTGCTCTCTCTCTCTCTCTCGTTCTCTCTCTCTCAAATAAATAAATAAAATCTTAAAAAAAAAAAAAAGGCAGATTTTAGGTCTTGCGAAACACTCAAGGGATACCTTCCATTCTTCTGCCCACTATGGCTGCCTCTTCTTTGTCAATTCCCCAACCCTAACAACCCTTCAATTGCTCAGGAACTTTATGATCCCTCCTGTGAATACCTAGTCCCAGAAGTTGTTTTGTTATTCACTTCTTACAGACTCTTCTCTGGGGTCTTTGTATTTGAAGTGTTTTCTTCAATAAGGAAATAAAGAGTTTTCATCTTCAGAAGGACAGGAACATCAAGTAATAAAGCAAAGAGAGACTTGTGGTTAAGAGGGGCATGGTTCATAAGGAATAACATGGTTATTCAATAGTAAGGTCCATCAACAGACTGGGAGGGCAACTAAGAGCTGTTGATACAGAAGCAAAATCAAAACGGTAATTCAAAGTATTAAGGAAATTTATCCAAGAGAAATCTACATTGATTACCAAGAAAACATAAGTTATTAGGAGGTATACCCATGGCCTCTCCCCAGAAGTCTTTCTGATTAGTCTGAAGCACAATCCTGATTCGAAAAAAACGGAGCAGGAGAGGGGAGATGACAGGAGACCACCATCTGTGAGCTTCAACAAATGTCAAGCACTTGGTTCCTATCATTTCCTATTATCTCACTTAATTTTCAGAACAACTTTTTAAGGCAGGTCCTGCTACCACTGTTTTATAGAGAAGGAAACTTAGCCTCAGAGATGTTAAGTAACTTGCCTAAGGCCACTGCCATGGTCTTAAAGTTTGTGTCCCCTCCCAAAATTCAAATGTTGAAATCCTGACGCCCAAGGTGATGGAATTAGGAGATGGGGCCTTTGGGAGGTAATTGGGTCATGAGGGTGGAGTTCTCTTAAATGGGATCAGTGCCCTTAGAAGAAGAGGCAGCAGACAGCTCCCTCACCCCTCTTACCATGTGAGCACATAGTAAGAAGATGGCTGTCTGCAACCCAGAAGAGGGTCTTCACCAGAACCATGCTGGCCCCCTCACCTTGGACCGCTAATCTCCGGAACCATGAGAAATCGACTTTTGTTGTTTGCAAGCCACCCCGTCTGTGGAACTTTGTTATAGCAGCCCAAACACACTAAGATAGCCACACATCTAGTTAGTGGCAGAGTTTAAACTCAAACCCAGATCTGCCCGACTCCAAAGTCCATTTTTTTTTTCCATTATCACATGGGGCTGATGTGAGGACCAGAGGAGAAGGCCAAGGACATTTGCTGATTTAGTTTCTTTAAATGAATAGGTTTTGTTGGGAGGGTATGGGAAAGATATGCTTATATAGATTTCCTTAAATATTTCCTATAACCAGGCTCTGCTGATACCAAACATTCCCAGAGATGCTGCCAGCCACGTACAAAGAGTCAATCATTCAGTATAAATCTGTCTGCACTGTTAGAGACACAGGTAAACTCACATGCCCAGCAGAGGGAGAACATCATCTCCATGACCAAAGGGAACAGGAACCTCTCCACAAAGTCTTTTCTTTCAACACAGATGTGAGTTAGGATACTAGTTGGTCAGCTACCAATGTTACTATTGAACGTTGTACTGGAGGGTCTACCCAATGCAATAAGACAAGAAAAAGATCATAAGGAGTCATAAGGAATGAAAAGAAAAAGACAAATTAGTATCATTTTGTGATTGTCTACCTAGAAAGCTCTATAATATCTAGAAATAGACTCTGAGAACTAATAAGAGAAGTCAGCTGGGATGCTAGATACAAGACCAAAATCCCAAAATCAGAAATGTTTCTGTGAGCCAGCAAAAAGCCAATAATAATAAAAAAGATATCATCTAAAATATCAACAAAACCTATAGGAAATAAATGCAGCAAAAGTTGTATAAGACATGAGTAGGAAAAAATCACCAGTCACCATCCACCTGAATAAAAGGAGAAGATGGGAAGACCTAATATTGTAAAGGTATCAGTTCCCTGGAATATAATGTGAATGCAACTGCAATAAAAATAAAAAAAAATCCCAACACAATTTAGTCTTTGTGTGCAACTAGACAAAGAAACTTTTATATGAACTAGTAAAATCCAAGGAAACCAAAAAATTACGAAAAAAATATAAAAGTAATTGTCAGAGCTAGCAATTGTGCTTCCTTATATGGCAGGCACTATTCTAACATTTCGTATACATTATCTCTTCCCAATTATCCTCGAAGTGGGTACTATTATGTATTTTATAGACAAGGAGACCAGGAGAAATTTTATAGACAAGGATACGATTACCTATTTTACAGACAAGGAGACTTGCCCAAGGTTACCTGGTACCCGGAGTAGCACCAGATGCAAGAAGACAATGGTGTAATATCTTCAAGTACTCAGGGGAAATCATTGTGAGTCTAAAAAACTCTACAAACTCTCCTTTGTAAGAGCAAAATAAAGACATTTTCAGGAATATCAATACTTTCAAGTTTACCAGAGCCCTTTTATGAAAGAACTTCCAAATTCACATGAAGAAAAATGAAGAAAAATGAACTCAGAAGGAAGAAGTGGAGTGTCCTAAGTAGCAGTCTCCAAACTGCACTGAATAAATAAAACAATGTATAGGCATACCTCGTTTTATTGCACTTTGCAGATACTGCATATTTTACAAATTGAAGGTTTGCAGCAACCCTGCACAAAACAAGTCTATCAACACAATTTTTGCAACAGCATTCGCTCACATGTCCTTGTGTCACACTTTCGTAATTCTCACAATATTTCAAACGTTTTCGTTATTACTTTCTTAAGATTTATTCATTTATTGGACAGAGAGAGAGAGTGAGGGGAGGGGCAGTGGGAGAGAATGTTCAAGCAGACTCCCCACTGAGCAGGGAGCCAGATGCAGTGCTCAATCCCAGGACCCCTGAGATCATGACCTGACCCAAAACCAAGAGTTGCATGTTCAACCAACTGAGCCACCCAGGCGCCCCTCAAACTTTTTCATTATTATTATATTTGTTACGGTGATCTGTGATTAGTGATTACTACTCACTGGAAGCTCAGATGATGGTTAGCATTTTTTAGCAATAAAGTATTTCCTTAATTAAGGTATGCACATTGTTTTTTGGTTTTTTGGTTTTTTTTTTTTTAAAGATTTTATTTATTTATTTGACAGCGAGAGACACAGCAAGAGAGGGAACACAAGCAGGGGGAGTGGGAGAGGGAAAAGCAGGCTCCCTGCAGAGCAAGGAGCCCGATACGGGGCTCGATCCCAGGACCCTGGGAACATGACCTGAGCCGAAGGCAGATGCTTAACAACTGAGCCACCCAGGCGCCCCTGTACATTGTTTTTTTTAGATGTAATGGTATTGCATCTTAATAAAGTACAGTATAGTGTAAACATAACATTTTTATGCACTGGGAAGCCAAAAAATTCATCTGACTCCCTTTATTGCAATATCCACTTTTTTTAAAGATTATATTTATTTATTTTGAGAGAGGGAGCATGGGGGCAGGGGCAGAGGGAGAAGAGAACCTTAAGCAGACTCCACGCTGAGTGCAGAGCCCAACGCAGGGCCGGATCCCGGGACCCTGAGATCATGACCTGAGCCGAAACCAAGAGTCGGACGCTTAACCGACTGAGCCACCCAGGTGCCCCTGCAATATTCACTTTGCTGCAGTGGTCCAGAACCAAATCTGCAATATCTCTGAGGGGTGCCTATAAAGTCGGTGAGAAAAGTGGGACTAAAGGAAAAGTACACACAGAAAATACAAGATGTCTAATAACATCCTATATACATGCTAGAAGCAGGCCACTAAGTTGGCTATGTGCTTCCTTTGGGCCAAATAAGAAACGGGAAACGGTCAATTAAAGGACTCACAGAATCCACAAGACAAAACAGCCAAGTTGCTCACAAGAACCATTCCTGACCCTGAGACCAGAAAGACCTTTCCCACATAGTTAAGTGGATACAAGATCTGGAACATCGGTCCAAGTATGATAATCTGAGAAAGAAGTCCTTGACTCTTACAGTTTTTTTTTTTCAACAATGCGATTTAGAAGCATTACCCTTCCAGAATCTCTTCCTTGAAGAATAGAAGAGATAAAGCCTCCTACTTAAGGTGTGTTATTTGAACAACCATATTTTTTTTTTAAAAAGCCCAAGCTTCTGGAGATCTTCAGGTATTTTCCAGGAGGAGGATGGCTAAGGTGACCTCTGGGGGCCTGGTTGCTGTGAGGGTACATGGTAGTACAGGACGTGGGCATTTTTTCCCAGACTACCCCTAGAATCACTCAGAAAACACTGAATATTTCCACCTCCACTAAACCAATTCATTTTGCCAATGCATGGGATCACCCACATAGCCAAGCTTCCAAAAAATAGTTTATTGTGAGGCACCTGGGTGGCTCAGTCAGTTAAGTGTCTGCCTTCGGCTCAGGTCATGATCCCAGGATCCTGGAACCAAGCCCCAAGTTAGGCTCTCTGCTCGGTGGCGAGCCTGCTTCTCCCTCTCCCTCTGCTGCTCCCCCTGCTTGTGCTCTCTCTCTCTCTCTGTCAAATAAATAATTGAAGTCTTAAAAATATATATATCTTATTGTGCTTTCATAGTAATAAGCACCAAGAGGTAATAAGCTGTTCTCTTTCTTTCCTGTTCCATGGTAAGTCCTTTACCTATCCACCCTGACAGTCCATGTAACACACAGGCAACTGGGAGCCTGGGAGCTACCCCTGGGTCTTCCTACCCATCACGCTCCCCTGACAATGTCAAAAACAATGAAAGCCCATACTGGCAGAGCTCTGAAGACATGATTTGCCTGATCTACTTTAAAAATCCTGCCTTCTACCAGGACTGCCCTAGAACCCCATGGAGTTCCTGGAACTCCAGGCTGCTTCGGAAGCTTCCAATGAATTTGGGATACCTTTTGCGGGTACAGCTGGCTCCCAAGGGAAGGAGAGCTACCTCTGGCTAAGTTTGGAGCAATTCCCAAGGACTTCCAAAGAGAAGTGATAATGAGAGACAGAAGAGATGGAAGCCAGAGACATTTTACAATTAACCAAAATATCAGTTCTTACTAAAGCACAAAATACTTGGCCTTCTCTTTTCTATATATTTTTTTCTTATAATTAAGATCGTATGAAGAGTACATGGCTGGAAGATGGTAGACAGTAGTGACTGAGATGTATAGACTTTGGGCACCGACCTGAATGCAAGATCTGATTCTAGCACATGGTGGCTATACAACCCTGGTGAGTTACCCCTCTGAATTTAGTTGCATGAGAATAATAGTTTCATGAGCATAATAACAGTACTTACCTCACAGAGTTTTAAAATGAAACACCATATGCAAGGGCTTTACACTCAATAAATGGTAGCTATTACTACTGCAAAAAATCTGACAAATACCGGCAAGCACAAAAAAACTCAAAAGCACCTCTAATCTGACCATCCACTTTGATGTGTCTAATTCCAATATTTTCTGGATGTATTTGCAAAGAGTGAGATTACAGTGCTTTCTATTTCATAACTTGCTTTTAAAACTTAACACCATACCCAAAGCATGTTCTATGTAATTCAGTATTCTTATACAATATGATTTTGAAAGGCCACTTTTACTTCTTAACAACCCCTGTCCTCCTTCCGCTCTGCAGATGCCACACTTCATGTATTTCCAACTCATCTGCCCCTCCAGATGACAAGTGGCTGCTTTCTGTTGGCTGACTGGGGATGCAGCTTCTTCTTACCACCCAGACTACCTGCTCCTTGGCCTTCACCTTACTAGCAGGCCTGCATTATGTCGCCATCATGCAGGACACCCTGTTGGGCAGCACAGCAAACCACCCAGTTCAACAAGATTCCATGAAGCGGCACAGAAGCTAGACGAGGCTGAAAGGCAATTTCTTTCCCAACAGCGTAAGGCTGACTTCTAGAGCATTAAATATACTATTAAAAATTCTCAGGAAGAGGAAGAGACAAAAGATTTTTATCTGAGTGCATTGTTTTTCTAAGCAACAGGGCAAACAAGTTCAAAACTTACAGGCTTTCTACTTGAATGAAAGTCAAAAACACTTTCTTATCAATGACATTTTGAGACCACCGTAAAACCTTACTAACTCACACTAATGGGGAACTGTCAAAATCACTGAAGAAAAATGAATTACATCCTTTTTAAACTAAACTCCTTTACTTCCAATGAAAAAACAATTTTTTTTTTAAAGAAATCTTTATCTCCAGGGTGCCTGGCTGACTCAGTAAGCAGCTGACTTCAGCTCAGGTCAGGATCTCCCGTCCTGGGATGGACCGCCCCCTGGGATGGACCACCCCCTGGTCGGGCTCCATGCTCAGCGGGGAGTCTGCTTGTCCCTCTCCCTCTGCTCCTCCACCCCCCCCCCCATAAATCTTTATATCCAAATAGTTCAATATCTTGCCCTGTTTTGAAAGGTTGCTCAGCACCTAATACATTTGTTATAACCACATTGAGTGTTCATACAGAAAACAGGAATGGCTAAAGTTCTTGAGAAGAGCTCTCTCCCTAAAAACAATAAAAGTTCAACACCCGCTGTGATCCTGCTCACACAGCTCACTTCTCAGGCAAGCTCTTCCTTCTTAGTCATGGGGACACAAACCTCAACTGGGCTCCCTCCCACCTCTCTCCAGTTCTGAGGGAGCGGGCAGAGGCTTGCCATATGAACCCAGATCTATCCCTAAAACAAAACCAAACAAAAACCCTGCAGATTCCAGACTTGATCTGTCCAGACCCATCTGAGAATTAACGAGCTCCTTTTAGGCACTCAGAGAACTAAGCCTGTCATGGAAACACTGATTCAACCATAATGAGAATCGACATAGAACCACACAAATGAACTAAACATTCTTCCACCCAATCAGAGGCAAGCTAAAGCAAGAGCCTCAGGATTAAAATAAGCTGTTGGTTTTTGTTTTGGTTTTTTCCTTTGTGGTCCTGCTCATTTTAGCCTCTTCCACTGCCTCGATTTTGCAACTGTTTATGAGACCGTGGGAGTGGGGGAGGTGGGAGAGAGACCGGGAGCCCTCTGGAGAGGGGCAGAGACCGGCGGAGCACTCACACCAGGCTGGGGAATGCCAACCAACACTGCGGTTTCGGTCAGGCAAATTACAACTTCTGGCCTGCGGGGGGCCAACAGTCTGTTTGGGGTAGTCTGAAAACAAGCCGATCTGAACTCCCACCTCCCACAACATTTAACTGTGGAATGAAGTACTTACTTTACAAAGATCAGATTCTGCTCACTATTTTTAGCCAGCATTCTTTTTTTTTCTCTCTCTCTCATTATTTTTTCCTGGATTTTAAATTTTTTCCGAAATTAGAAAGGCTAATTACGTGAAGTAACATTATTATTGGAAAAAGGAGAGTTAGGCTAAAAACACACACACACACACACAAACACACAAAAAACAAAACTGTCCAACAAACAGAAATAGTAAAATCCTAAGGAGGGATATATTTTAATTTCCCCTTGGACCCACAAGGTAGAGTTTGTGCAGTGATCCCAGTGAACGTCATTCGTGCAGGAAATGTTGGGGCAAGTGTGGAGGCCCCTGCGGCTGCTGCCCCTCGTCCTGGGTCACTGCCTGCTAGAGCGGGAGGGGACAGCCGGGAGGGGACAGCCGGGATGCAGACACCAGCTGTGGCCGGAGGCTGGGGGACCAGAGCCTCGCCGGGCAAGGGGCGGGGGAGGGGCAGCAGCGCGAAGAGCCGAAGCCGGGAAGGAGGCAGGTGAGAGTCCCGGAGGTGGGGGGAGCCAGAGCCCGCGAGGGAGGAGGACTCAGGTCGGGGAGGCCCGGACCGCGCGCGGGTTTGTACGAGCCCCCGGCTCCCCGCCCTCGGAAGTGTGTCTGGGTTCTTTGCTGTCTGAGTTTTCTATCTTTTTAGAGCCGGACCCAGGTCCCAGCGGCCCCAGGGCCGAGGTGCGGAGGGGAAGCCCGGCCGGGGCCCGCCCGGGACACCTCAGGGGGCGACAGGGGCGGAGGGAGGGAGATGGGGCGCCAGCTGACGGCGCCCAGCGAGCCCGGGAGATGCCCGCGACCCGGGGGCGCCCAAGCTCCCCGCCCGCAAACTTTCCCTGCCAAGTGGGGGTGGCCCCACCCTGGAGAGGGGGATCCCCATGCCTCCCCGACTGTCCCCTGGGGCTGGTCACTTACGGGCAGGCCGCTGGGGCTCCGACTCTGGCCGCCGCCATCCACAGCGGAGGAGGAGCGGGAGGAGGGAGAGGGGGAGGGGGAAGGGGTGGCGGGGAAGGGGGAGGAGGGGGAGGGCCCGGAGCCAGCAGGAGTGGCGCGGCGGGGAGGGGGCGGCTACTCGGTAGAGACTCCCGTCGCCGCTCCACCCCCGCCTCGTTCCCTGCCGGCCCCCCTTCTCCCCTCACTCCCTCTTTCCCGCCCTGGATCCCCCCAAAGTCTTTCTGGTGTCTGATTCTCCATTCTCTTCCCTCTGGCGCGTCTTCCTTCCCTTGAGTCTCCGGCCCCCAGGAGGGGGAGAGCATGCTCCCTCCAGCAGAAGTTGGTGGGGAGGGATTTATGTGAGCTGCAATATATGGGTACAGGACACCCCCTTGAAGCAGATGTTTGGGACCCTTGGCAGGTCTGAAGCCAACCTGCACTTTCTGGGCCTTTGTCATCATCTCTGGGTGGTGGGATGGTGGGATGATTGGGGGGGGGGGTCTCTGTGGTCATGCTTTCTGCGTTGCTTCATTGAGAGGGTTTTTTTATTTTGTTTGGTTTTCTCTTGTGATTAGGAGAACTAAAGAATCATTTTTGAAGGCTCTCCTGAGTGCCTCCTCTTTTCCCTGCAGGTGGGACCAGCCCTGGTCAGGGTAAGATGAGAGGTACAGCCAGAACCTCAGCTTCCGGGGTGAGTCAGTGCCTAGGCGGAGGCCACTGGATGGCTTGTGAAGGGCCAAGCTGTGTGGATGGGGCAGGAGGTAACTATTGATAGATGCCCCCTGTGTGCTGCCTGCAGAGTACAGAAGAGAAGGGGAGCTGTCCTCCCAGGAGAGGTTAGAGGGTGGCTTCTAGTCCCGACTCCATCACCTGCTAGGAGTTGCCTCCAAGCAAGTCCTTTGGCATCTCAGCCTCTTGCACAAGTGGGGCTGCCTCACTGGGAGCCAGTCAGAATGAAAGGAGAGCTGCCTGTGCCTTTTATCCTGGAGGGACATCCAACCCCAGGATGGAAAGCTTGGGCTGGGTTTGAACAGACTCAGTGGGGAGAAAAGAGGCCATTCCAGGCCCTGGGACTAGTGCTTTGGAGGCCAGCAAGACTGGAAAGCTTAGAGGAGGTGGGAACTGTTTGAATGGGAAGGTGGAACCGGCAGAAAATAGGAAACCCGTGAACATTTTTAAGCAAAGGAATATTTTGATCCAGGTGGTGTCCTATTCACTTTTGTGTTCCCAGAGCATGGCATACAGTAGGTACCAGTAAATCCTGTGAACTCAAAATGGCGACTGAAGCATATTGACTGAACAGTCTGAAAGACAAACTATTTGGGAAGAAAGAGCTTGAGCCCAAGGAAAGGAGTTAGAAGGCTCTAGTGAACATGTCAACCTGAAGTGCTATGCCTGGATGGTGGAGAGGATGAGGGAATTCCGTTGACACTTCCTTGCCTTTGCATAGCAATGTGATTCTCTCTCTTTTTTTTAAAGATTTTATTTATTCATTCATGAGAGGCAGAGGGAGAAGCAGGCTGGAGCCTGACGCAGGACTCAGTCCCAGGACCCTGGGATCATGACCTGAGCTGAAGGCAGACGCTTAACCATCTAAGCCACCCAGGCACCCAATGTGATTCTCTTTTAAATGCTCTTTGGGGTGTAGGCTTGTTTTTGACCTTGGATGGAGTTCCTCGGTGAAATAGAAAAGATACTCTGTATCCTTTTCAACCACCAGCCTGAAACTACATTCAGAGAGGGCACAGCGGTGCCTGAAGTCACACCGCCAGGATCTATTTAGGATACTTTTATTCTCAGATAAAATTTCTAGTTAGTCACACCGCCAGGATCTATTTAGGATACTTTTATTCTTAGATAAAATTTCTAGTTGTGTTTATGCTTAAAACACCCTCAACGAACAGAAAAAGGGACTGGGTCCTACTCTTTTCCCTATTTCCTCTAGCCACCATCTTGGTGATGGTCAAGGGTCCAAGAAGGACAAAAGAGAGAACAGGGAGTGAACTGATGGGCAGCTTTTCAGAGTCTTCTGTGGAACCAGACAGGTGATGGCCCCAAGTCAGCCTTCTGGTAGGAGCTGAGAGAGGTGCAGAGCAAGAACAAAGGAAGACGGAAGCAGAGGAAGGGAAGAAAAAGGTGCCTTGACCCTGGGCATTCTGAAGCTCCACGTTGAACCTCCTCTGTCCTGTGAGCAAGTCAAGAGGCTTTCTGGGGAGGCCAGCATATCTCAGGAAATGCCCAGGTAACAACTTGAGAAAGCACTCATAGAGGAAACAATATACTTGACAAATGGCAATCGTCGTTGCATTTAAAGAGAGTTCTGAGTGCACCTTTTTAATTCTGCCATCTTTGAATAAGTAGTATGGCTTTGAATAGTAGGTTGCCCACCTGGCGAAAGAAATCTCTTTGGAAACTTTGACACGTACAGTCCCATCATTTTCTAAAGACCAAATATAGTTGGTTGAAAACCGCTTATCTTTTACAAGGGACTGTCCCTCCCCTTTCTGTGTGACTCAGTGTTGCCCCAAAGGTGGCCACTTTCTCGCATGCAGATTTCTTTCTTATAACTCCACCACGTATTTCCAAAGACTCCTTTCTGGCAATGCCCCTTTGTGTCCAAATCTGGTGGTAAACAGCTCAGCCTGGCCTCAAGAGCTAAGCCACAACAGCCCTCCGTCACCAGCTGGTAGCCCATCTTACTCCACCTCCTGTTCTTTTCCTTGCTCTATAATAAGTAGACTCTCAGACTAACTCATTCTCCTTTTTATTAACAGTTTTTCTTTTCCTGGCAGGCTTCACAGAAATCATTTAAAACTTTCGTGCTGTTTAACAAAGGGTCCCCAAAGTGTCTGCAGATATGACCTAGTAGATTAACTTGGAATTCCACAAAACTCAAATCAGCTGAAACAGTCAGGATCCATTAATATAAACTCAAACCAGTCTGCAGAAATGCCTGCAGGGGACATGGTTGGGAAAAGTGAGGGCTTCAGATTTAGGACAAGCTTAGCCCTAAAAACTTGATAAAAACATTCCTCTCTAAAAACTTTACAACTCTCTATTTATATTACAACATTCATTCAAAATAGAGGGAGGGCTTTTGGAAAACTATATTCAAAAAAATATTACCCAGTGAATGGCTTCAACAAACGTGAAAATGAAACGGGGGGGGAAAATCACCGTTTTACCTGTATGATGCATTCTGACCTGGTGTTTGAAGAATACACGATTTTTAAACAACTTTCTCCATGAGGAAACCTGAATACTCTTTGGATAGAAATTTCCAGAGATAAACACATCTTCACTGAGAATGTCAATCAAAACCAATGATAGTCACAGGGATGATCACTTCCTTCAGAATGGCCCAAGGCTGGCTGTCCTTTATCCTGGGGATGGGATACTCTTAGCTGTGGCTTGAGCTATACAGTTGGCCAGTCCCTTGGCCTGCGTCCTAAAATGTATCCAATTAGTATTTCTTGGCCACCTGCTACAAAACATTCTGCTAGGCACTGTGGGAAAGTATGGATAAAAGCATGGCTCCTGCCTCATGGCATCTGTAGCTGCTCAGGGAGACGGCACACAGTATGATGACTGCATGAGGTATGTTGCTAGTTTAACGGAAGAGGTGTTCTGAAGAAATAGAAGAAAGCTGAAGAGAGGGTGAATATGCCTTAGCATCTGAGCAAGCCCTGAGTGACATTGTGTTCTTTGTTAGTTAACTGAACTGTGTGGTTTCTATTCTTGGACCAACGGTATGTCACCACTCAGCTATTCCAATGGTGTTTAGGGAGCAGTGGGTTCAGATTAAAGCTCCTGGTAAACAAACACAAAGGTTCCAAGTGGGGAACGTGCCTTTCAAGACCCCTATGCCCACAAACAAGACAAGAGCCCCCAGCCTGTTTCCACCAGGAGTCCATTCTTCTAATCCTCTCCTTAGGAAAAGTTATTCTGATGCTTAATAGCCTTTTCTTTCAAAGATTTGGGAGAGCTATCACGGGTTTTCCTGCTCTAATGCTTTGATTGCCAGTTAATTTCCTAATTTGGAGCTAATTACTAAGCTGCCTAAAAATTTAAGGCACAGGCAACCATCTACTGACAGGCTTTCCATTTATCACCACCGTGGCCGAGGACATGGCCCTTAGCCGAGAACAGAAGCTGCCTCCACCATCACAGAACAGACACCTCCTAGTCAGGGCGGCTCTGCCAGATGGTTTCTTAGCCATCACCAACCAAGTGGCTCTCTTCATATGGTAAAGTTACAGAGGAGTTTGAAGGCTTTTAAGAGCTGGAAGTAACTTCCAGGTTTAATTCTGCATAAAACAAAACTATAAACGGTACATTTTTCTGTCTGGGGATTTTCATTATAAAGAAGGCTTTAATTCACAGTCCTGTGGAAAGAATTTTTTTGCTCTCTGTTTCGCTGGCTTTCTTAGCTAACTGGCTCCTCATTTTACTTATTTTTTCTCACATTTTTGTTCAGAAATAGTGTGGCTGCGTATTTGTTTTGTTTCAATTTAATGGATAATGGATTTGGAAAATGATCATGTTATTAAAAGTATCTGTTAGTTTAACTTATGATAGACTTAGTTTCTTACCAAAAGCAATGGAGAATCCAGTTTTATCAGCTTGAAAGGTGAACAGTATTGCTTACCACAGCATAATGAGGGGTGGTGTTTAAAATGATAGAACAAGACACATACTGTTCATCAGTTCCTCAAGTTGTGCCTGGGGAGTCTTAGCCTAGCCAGGGCTGCTCAGGTGAACGGTGCCACCTTGAGTTGTGCTGCAGGCTAACCACTACCCCTTTCCTATTAAAGAGCCTTTTTTTCTTCACTTGGAATTTCATATAATCCCAATTTTGATTAAAAACATGCATCTTTACATATGCCTGAAAAAAGAGCAGGGATAAACAAAAAATGTTAATGGCTGAATGAATCTCTAATGAAATGTATGCTCTTGATACTTTTCCTCATTTTCCAAATTTTCAACAGTTAGCAAGGAGTACATCATCAGGAAAAAGTAGGACATGTCATTTCAATAAGTTCTGAAAACTCCATCTTCTGCAGGAAGCAATGCATGATTAAATACTTTTTTCCTTTTTCTTTTTTTCCATTTTAGTTTCACTCCCACATGGACTTCAGGCAACTATCTAAGTCCCGATTCTGTACCTAGACTAGAATCACCTCTCACTTTGCACTTTCCATGCCCTAAGAGGCCTAGACAGAAGAGACAAGTCTTTTGAGAGTTGGGTTGCAGTGGTAAGTACAGGGATAAGGCAGTCACCGGAAGGACTTCTCTGTCCCAAACCCTCCAAAGGAGGCATAGAAACAGACTAGAAATGCCACAAGGACTGTCACAGAACACTGCAGGCCAGACAGGAGCTGGAAAGCCTAAGTTTATGAGGGAGCTAATCAGAATGGTCATTTGCTCTTTTCCCCACAGTGTTTGGGGGCCTAGACTCAGCTGCAGTGAAGACAGCTGGTCCAACTGTTAGAGAACTAGAAATGAGCAGGTCACAAAAACAGAAAGGGCTAAGGGGCCGAGCCCAGACAGGCCGAGCAGAATGGGACTGAGTTGATTCACTCAGAGGTCCCCAAGGCAGGATCCCAACACTGTTGTGACTATGAGGACTGGGTCTCTCTCTACACCAGGCAGGAGAGGCCAAAGAGTTGGCCTTTGTGCTGAGCACAGAGGGAAGCTGGTAATGAGCTCTCAGGCAGAGCAGAATAAAGCATTTTGGAGGGTGACTAGCAACTGGCTAGCGAGGAGGTTCAAAGGAGATGCAGCAGGTACGGAGGTGGGGAGGAGGGGTTTTAGGAACACCTGAGCAAATCTGGGGACTTGAACATGGGGTGGAATGGGCCGGTACAAGCAGCTGGAAGAAAGGAGCAATATATTTAGGGAATGCTGGGAGAGACACCACTGAGGTTGACACTGAAATGATACAATGTTGATGAACTAAACCAAGAAGAGCCTGAAGTATGATTGCAGGTACCTGTTAAGGCAAAACTCAAAGCCTTAATAAAGGATTGACCAGACAATTGTGACAATCTGGGGAATCAGAAAGGTCATATCTAAGTCCACTGGGATTTTGTAACTTTTATAAAACATACTTTAATAGGTTTCAGTTTCCCTTATCAAATTTTCATAGCCTGAAAGTTTGATAGAAGTATGAATTTATTGACATCAATTTCCTTAAGCTATTATTCCAACACAGAGAAAGTACTGAAGAGCTGAGGACAATGATAATAAACCCACAAGATCTGAAGTTAAGTCTGCAAGACCCACCCCCTCTGAGAGAGAGAGAGAGAGAGAGAAAATATGAGTAAGTCTTCAAAAAGAATCTGGAGACTGCTTCCAATTATAGCAAGAAGTCATGACAGTTGGACAATTTAAGCATTTTATCCAGAAACATAGATCTATTTCATAGATACCAAATCGATTACCATATAATTGAGTTTGAAAATATACAAAATATCTGTTGTTCTTACATACTGAAATTAAAACCTAATTTTAAAAAGTGCACAGTAAAAACAGCATAAGGAAACCTACAATATCCATGGTACATGTATTGTTCTCCATTTTACTGTCAACATTCAATTCTGTATTTGCCTTACTGGTTACAAATATATTTTAAATGTTTCAAGGCCATTTACAACACTGACTAGTTTACTAAGTCCGACAACACCCCAGCTTCCTGAAGGCGGCCAGCACTGGACACTGGACGAGGGGTCTGGGTCCTGTAGCTCCGTGCAACAGTAGCAGCTTTGGAAAGAAGTCGCCAACCATCTATGTGTAAACTATCGACTCTTGTTCTTTTTAGAATTTCCCTGTGCAAAGAAAAATATCAACAATAAGAACACAAACATCTAGAAAAACAACTCCTAGTTTATAGCCCAAGGTGTCTGGAAGGCCATACTTCTCTTTGGAAAATTTTAGCTTCCAAGAGGGAGAACTGCTGATAACCTTGCGTCGCTAACTTTTAATCAAAAAGCAGTTTGTCAAATAATGCAATATATGTTAAGAAAAAAAGAAGAAGAAGAAGAAGGTAGCAGGAGGGGAAGAATGAAGCAGGGGAAATCGGAGGCGTGGACGAACCATGAGAGACGATGGACTCTGAAAAACAAACTGAGGGTTCTAGAGGGGAGGGGGGTGGGAGGATGGGTTAGCCTGGTGGTGGGTATTGAGGAGGGCACATTCTGCATGGAGCACTGGGTGTTATGCACAAACAATGAATCATGGAACACTTCATCTAGAACTAATGATGTAATGTATGGGGATTAACATAAGAAAAATAAATAAATAAATAAATAAATAAATAAATAAATAAACAAAAAGCAGTTTGTTACTTTTAACTCCCCCACTCTCTTATTTCCATGGACCCTATCCCCCTGAGGACTGAGGATCAGCAACAAAGGAAGAAAACAAAGCTATCCGGGATTTATCAAACCTCAAATACTCATTTTGTTCCAAAGACGGGAAGTTTATTGATTTCAGACACTGAATAAAAATTTTTAGCCTACACAGGTTTCTTGTTGCTTAACAAATACCTTCAAAAGAGGTCTTAATAGATACTAATTTTGAATATGTGCCAAGTAACACCCCAATGGCAGTGATCTGAAAAAGGAAGCTCAGATACTGGCTGAAAATGAGCTAAGGGCAGATGTCTTAACTCATTCCCAGTCCCCCCACATATGGAGATCTGGACTTTCCAGTTTTATGTAACTTCCCTTCTTTCTGGAGAAGTTCACTTTTTAAGAAAACATTGTAGGGCGCCTGGGTGGCTCAGTCGGTTAAGCGACTGCCTTCGGCTCAGGTCATGATCCCAGGGTCCTGGGATCGAGTCCCACATCCGGCTCCCTGCTCTGTGGGGAGCCTGCTTCTCCCTCTCCCACTCCCCTTGCTTGTGTTCCCTCTCTCGCTGTGTCTCTCTCTGTCAAATAAATAAATAAAATCTTTAAAAAAAAAAAAAAAAGAAAACATTGTAACTTGATTCCTATACTTAACTGTTAGGTATAAATACATTTTTGTCATGTGTGTGGTTAATGCTTGCAGAACACAAGCATTAATAACAAGATGATAGCCAACAAATGGTTCCAAGATGTTTACTTGGCATTCAACAGAGACCATGTCAACTCCACCATAAGATGATGCTCCAACAATCTAAATTACTAACAAACTGGACAGGGGAGGGCGCAAAATATAGGGATCATGGAATGATCATAAAAAGATTAACAGAGGGGTGCCTGGGTGGCTCAGTCGTTAAGCATTTGCCTTCGGCTCAGGTCATGATCTCAGCGTCCTGGGATCGAGCTCTGCATCGGGCTCCCTGCTCAGCGGGAAGCCTGCTTCTCCCTCTCCCCCTGCTTATGTTCCCTCTCTTGCTGTGTCTCTCTCTGTCAAATAAATAAAATCTTAAAAAAAAAAAAAAAAAAAAAAAGCCTTCTGCAGCTCTAGAATCAGAAAAGCTTCCCTAAAATCACTGCTACTTCTTTCCAAATGTCAGGCATTAAACCAGGCTTTTTCCTAATATTCAAACTAATGTACGTGCTTTCTACCATGACGAGGAACATAACCCCTGTGAACTAGCTGTTGTCCTGCTGGGACATCAAGAAAAAGGCCAAAGGAGTTCCAGGAGGCAAGATTCAAGAGGACCGACCCCCCTACTCATCACCTCCAAGCTCGTTTCCTGAAGCACAAGTAACTGAAGAACCATAATCAAAACCACACTGTCTGGCTACAATCATTACAAGATGCCCCAGGAAAGTATCACGATGCTCTCCTGCTCTCTCTCCAAAGTAGCCAGAGGCAGATCAATAACCTGAAACTACACGGGAAAACAATATTACATAATGCGGGTTCGAATGCACTCACGTGACAGATTCCAAGGAGACACCAACTGAGCAGAATGCTGCCCTCACCACCACTAGCTGATGCTAAAATCAAGCCATAGTGTGTTCATCTCTATTTCCTCTCCAGTGCCAGCACATAGAAGGAACTCAATACATGGCTGCTAGGTCAATGACAGGCAACAGCAGATTTCCAAGAGCATAGGTTAGAGACGGTAAATCCCCACTGACGGTGGTACATACTGTCTGAGTTACAAAATGTGCAAAGCATCTGAGATGATGCATGAAACCAAGTTCCTGGCTTCCTGAAGCCTACCTTTCCCGGTAAAAGAACATATCTATTATGTTACAACAACAGACATGGGATATGCAGATATGCACTTCCACATACAGGTACTGCCAATATCTACTGACCCCAGCCTAGACAAGCAGTGGCTTTATGGGAAATGAAATCAAAAGAAATTTCTGGAAAAGGACAAGATGTTCCTAGGTTATATGGATGTGTATGAAAATAAATCTGCTAAAGAAGGTGATTCTTCAACAGCACCATTTTAGACTCCTATATATAAAAAAAAGTATAGCCATCACAACCTCCCTAAAAGTCCCCCTAAATGACAAAACAGTAGCAGAAATGCCAAAAGTGCCAAAAATCAAAGGACATAGTATTAAACCTTAAAGGTCAGACCTTCTCTCAACTTACAACTCAAAGAAACTGAATTTTACTTTTGGATAACAGGACAAATGATATGAAGAAAACTCATTTAAAAACACTTTAAATCTCTTAACCTTTGCTCCCGAAATGCACAACAATGAAATACCTTATATTAAATACATTACATATTAAATATTATATTGCAGAGAGACTCCCTCCTTCTCCTCCCCTACCTTACTGGACATCTTCAGTGTGTCAATCTCTTCTCTCTGTTTAGATAATGTCTCGTTCATGCTGCATAGGTGGTCACTCATCATACTTAACTGATCCTCATAACTCCTCTTGGTAGTTGTCAGCTCATCCTAAATGGCAAAGGAACAGAGGGAAAAAAAGAAAAATCAAAACCCCACTAGTCACACCACTCCAAAGCTTTTTTAATTTATAGAAGGAATTTGAGAAAAGCAACCTATCAAGATGGCCTATCTGATCAATTAACATGAAGGACAAGCCACAGGCCTAATAAGAGCACAAAATTAAAACAAATGGGGGGGAAGGTTTTCTTTTCAGCCTGCAAAATATGTTCTGAATCTCTTTGCAAAAAGACTGTCCTACATCAGATATAAAACTGTCACAAAAAAAACAAAAGGGCTACATTATCTTTCCAAATCCCTTCGGGTTTTCCAGAGCCTTTGGTGAGGTGGGCAAGTCTGTCTCTGGCACATTCCCACCAGCCCAGTACCTACTGGCTCAAGGCCCTCAGCCCTCAGGGCAGGACCCTCCCTGGAAAAAGCACCTTTGTCTGGCTTCCCATCTCTCTGCTCTCTCCAGCCCCTTAAAATCTAATCCTGTGCTCCTAGCTAATCTGATAAACTAATCTGAAACTAGGGAGGAAGCAGGTGTTACTGTGCTAATCTATTTTTTCTCCACCTGTATCATGTTTATATTTAATAGAGGCTTTCTGGAAACAAGGCTTCAAAACAAAGCAGTGAGTAAGGAAGATTATTTTGCTGCCCTAGCTTTCAGTTTAGGCCAGTTTTATGAAACAGTAAAGAGAAGGAACAGAGTCATGTGAACAGAACAAGTGTCCAGCCCACCATGACAGGGATTAGCGTAAGTATCATTTAAGGAAATGCTGACTACAAAGCTCTTGAAAGTAAAATCAAGTCAGAGAAACAAGCCATATACAACTTTTTGCCTGACATAAGATATTACTTTAAAATGAGTTAGAAATAAACTGGTTGGAAAAATGTATGTCTAGAGGGCGAACACCACTACTTTGGAAAGGAAATGCGGACCCTGCCGCCCCAGAACTTCCAGAGAAAACCATATGAACCCCGAGCAGGGAGCACTTCTGAACCCACCTGAAGTCTGCTGATGCTCTGACCCGCTACTTTCATCTCTTCTGTCAGTGCCTCTTTAGACTTTTCAGCCAAGGCCAGTCTCTTCGAGAGCGCTCGGCACTGTTAAATCAGAAAACATCCCATGACCTCAGAGGGCATTTCCCCAAACCAAATTCACTTCAGGCCTGTACCACACACTGGAGTACACATAAGATGTGGTCCCCCTCACACCACTTTAATAAGGAAAAAAATCTACCAACCCAAGCTCGTCAAGGTTTCTCCTAGCTCTAGCCTGATGACCAGTAGTTACAAACAACTTAAGAAGTTTTTCTGCTGTTTTTTTTTTTAAGATTTAATTTTTAAGTAATCTCTACATCCAACGTGGGGCTTGAACTCACAACCCCAAGATCAAGAGCGGCACATAATACTGACTGAGCCAGCCAGCCACGCCCCTTAAGAAGTTTTTATACATTTACCCAGGATTCATTTATACTCACACTGGATGAGAACAGAAGTGGTTATTTCAAAAGTTATCAATGGCATCTGACCATGCAAGATGAATCCTAAGGCACTTTTCTTGTGTTTTAAGTCCTCTATTAGAGACCACGTTACAGAACAATAAAAGCTTTACAGCCCCAGGCTACAGATTAGGCTCGCTCTACGGGGAGGACGAAGTGAGTGCAGGAATGCAAAGATCCCAGTGCTTTCTTTGGGGTTCTACCAAAGCTAGGCTACCCAGAGACAGAGCTGATCAAGAAGAAAGAAAAATTCTGTTTCTCACTATTCAAAGACGGTGTGCCATTAAAAGGCTTGCTACACTTTCTGATAAGGCCAGGCGACTTTGACAAGGAGGATCTGTCGAGACACATCTGAATCTGTGTCGACATCAGACACTCAGACTAACCATTCCAGTAAAGTCATATGGAGGGGGTCACCACTTCCTGTTTATAAACAAGGAAAAACTAGGACAATGTAGAAATTCTTGTAGCACATTGTGCTGAAGACATTTACCAAGACAAGCAAATCTCTTGGAAATAAAAGAGCCTCAGATATTCCCCAGCTACTCATTTCATTCCTCACAAGAGAATTTCAGGAAAGTTCTGCCAGTCAAATCAACCACCATCTATTAACCAAACATCTACTATGTGCTCAGCACCACACCTGAAACAGAGGGAGAGAGTTTTGCAAGGTATGGGTCTTCAGGGCGATGGCAATCAAGCCTGAGACGATACCTCAGAAGGCAGTTAGGGACCCAGACAGGGACAGGACTCCCAGGCTCAGAAGCTCAGCCCTGAGGTCACACTGGAGGAGTTTCCACAGTGCAACCAGCTGTTACCAAAGAGGGAGATAATGGCAGCTGGTGAGCAACACGGAGCTAAAGACATCATTTATTTCAGCAGGGAAGAAGCAGCAAAGCCCCTCTCCACTTTGAGCAACCGGCCTCCCATCAACCTCTCCAAGTCCGCAGTACAGGAGAAAAATCACGCAGTCCCAATAAAGGGTGCTGTCTTTTCTTTCTCAAGGTCTTTAACAACTTAAAGCATCGTAATTCTCCGTCTGCCATCTGTAACTGACCTTTGAAAGTTTTAAATCAGATACCTTACAGGTATTCTTATATGTTGAGCGACAGCCATTCTATCTTATCATTTGTCTTGTACTCTGATTTCTGTACTTTCTTCCTTCATTTTCTCCCTTGTAATTAATGAACTGTGTATTATTTTATTGAGTATCTTGCATAGTGTTTTTCTAATTCTCCTAAGAAAATGAATTATTTGGTTAGGGAAAAAGAAAATGTAACAAAAACTAAGATTATATAACAAAGGCTTAAAACATTTAACATTTTTCATTTCATCATTTATAGGGCCTGATTTCTACAACTTGTCACTTAGAAATTAAAGAGTATTAAAAAAAGAAGAAGAAGAACCAGGCATATTTTGCTTTTTAATTTCTTTGCATGAAAATTCCTTGACTTGTGAATGTTTACCTGCCTGTAATTCTCTAAAACAAGTAATCACTCGAACATCTGTGATGTGACCATAGGAAAGGCGACCTAGAAGTCTCTCAACTATCTTTCGGTAACCTGGAAATGACAAATCAGTCCTATATTTATTGAAATGAAGATTTTTGATTGGATATAGGCCAATCAATATGAACTCCAACCAAATTCACATGGATGCACAGACACAGACATCTGTCTTCCAGTGAACAGCAGGGGACCTGGATGGTGACCTAATTCCTGCCCGGATTGGGAAAAGCCACCAAATCGAATTCCCTCTCCACTCACCTCAGCATAAAAGTGCACTGACTTACTGTCAGCCAGCTGTAGTTGAGAAGTCAGCTCCACTATCCTGGCCATGTAGTGATTTTTAATTAAGTCTTCACGAGATTCCACATCTGGAAGCTAAACAGAGCACACAGAACTAAGCAAATAAATGCCAGTGAAATGAAGCAGTTCTAGAAAAGATGACCATCACTCTAGAAGAAGAAGGAAAAAAGACAACATTTTGTACATTTTCATGTGAAATCTGATGGGGAATCATAGCTTCCCTACCCCTCGAAGAAACTTCAGACAAACCAGGTAAATGCATGTACAGTCCACATTTCTCTTATTCAGCATCCTGCCTATGTCAGAACAAGGTTGTAGCTTCAAAAGAACAGAGCAGAAGTGAAATGCTGGGAGGCCCACGACCTTTGGGGCCATGTCCCTCCATCCGCTTTGACAAGCCACAAACCTGGCCTTCAAAATCCCCACCCATCAGACACCTGCATCCCCCTCTCAGCTGGAGAAGGCACAGGACGGGGAGCATTGACTAGAACCCCTAAAAGCCAAACATTCCTTTTTTTCCCCCAAATTATCTTAAGACGGTTCTAATACTCTTAAACACACTAACCAATTACACTATTTCTATAATGAACAGTTTACAGCCCTTGTCCCAGACCAATGTTTCTTCTAGTTACTCTAGCAATGGTATGCTATAGAGTTTAATTTAAAAACATACACAGAACGAACTGAGTGTTGTTGGAGTGGGGGTTGGGGTGGGAGGGATGGGGTGACTGGGTGATAGACACTGGGGAGGGTATGTGCTCTGGTAAGCGCTGTGAATTGTGCAAGACTGTTGAATCTCAGATCTGTACCTCTGAAACAAATAATGCAATATATGTTAAGAAAAAAAAAAAAAGAAGAAGAAGAAGAAGAAGGTAGCGGGAGGGGAAGAATGAAGCGGGGGAAATCGGAGGGTAGACGAACCATGAGAGACGATGGACTCTGAAAAACAAACTGAGGGTTCTAGAGGGGACAGGGGTGGGAGGATGGGTTAGCCTGGTGATGGGTATTGAGGAGGGCACGTTCTGCATGGAGCACTAGGTGTTATGCACAAACAATGAATCATGGAACACTTCATCTAGAACTAATGATGTAATGTATGGGGATTAACTTAAGAATAAAAATAAATAAATAAATAAAAATAAAAATAAAAACATACACAGAAGTTCAAGATTACCTAAAGTAAAAGGCCAATAAGGAAATCAAAGAGTTTACCAACCTACTGGAACTGTGTTTACCAGCTTGTCACACTGAGTAGAAAGCTGAAGAACTTCAATGTTCCTTGAGTGGTTATTTATAAAGTTACATTTTATAATACTTCCAAACTCAAAAGCCAAATCTGACCTGGGTTCCCTCTCACTTGAGGGGTGGGAAGAACTCACAAGCACACTGTTGGTCAAGGCCCTGAGAAGCCCTGTTCCCCAGCCTGCCCACTGGGAGGGCTGATGCCTCCAGCCTCACGCAGGATGCCAGCCAAGCTGCTGGCCAGGCTCCCACCACACCTTGTCAAACTGCCAAGCCAAGTCATTCAACGAGGCGATTACAAAAACAGGCTATAATTTGTTGGTGACAGTTAAAGTAGAACCAGAAAGAAAAGCAACATGGATCCACGGATGGAGGAGAAAAACACTGGCTCCACATTTGCTAGAAACGTCAGAAAACAATTTGACAAGACTGACTTCTGCAGGACTTTGTGAATAAACACACAGCCAAATACTTACAAACAAACGTGATGCCAAGCACACATTACCTCATTGTCAGATGTCCTGGTTAAAATCCCAATCTAGAACATAAGAGGAAAAAAAGCTTTAGAACAGACTGTTTTCACTTCCAACACAATAGCTGCAACACTTGTAATACTTTCTCTTCTCAGTTCACACTGTGTTTAAGTGCATGAGTGCAGACCTAGAAGATCACCTGTCTGGTCTTCTACCTACCAGGAAGCTGTACCTACAGAGAGCTAACTGCGTTCCCTACTTCCATCATGAGGCAGTAATGGATAACGATCACTATTTCCTATCAAAATGCTGTAGTTCTTTTCACTGAAATCCAAAAACTGCCTGGGAAGAGAAAGAGGAAGAACAGCTTTGACTCATCTCGTCATTTCTATGCCTATTTCCAAAGCAGTAGACAAGGAGGGGTAAAGACAGTTTTATGGTGACCATAACAACTGAACATTCCAAACAGAAAACACAAATAACACTCTATTGAAAGTTCAAAAGGAGAAAGAAGAAATATATGTTTTGATACAATGTTATGACATTAGTAAGTATTCACACTTCAGATTTAAATTAATGAAAAAGAAAATGTACTGCCAAGTTGTTTAAAGCTTGCTTTTGTGGATTAAGATTTCAAAAACAGAGAGTCATGAATAATGATTTCAGGTTACTGTCCAAGGTGGAAAGGCATGTGCTTGGGCATAATAACTGAAGGAAACATAGAAATTCAGCTTCAGTGGATTCTGATACTCTCACAGATAACACCCAATAAACAGTTTTCACAGATTCTAAATCATCTCCTCAAGAGTATTACTCTTAACAGTGAACCGTATATCAACTGAGTGTATGCTAATGAATGTCATGCCCACCTAGCTGTAAAAAGGATCATTTATAAGACTTTTTTTTTAAAGAACCATAATTTTCTACTCACTGAAGCAGAAGTAGCAATTAGTCTTTCTCTTTTAGTTAAAAACTGTCTGTGGTAACACGCCAACCATTTAATTTTATATATTTAAATACGACTAGACTACATTTGGCAAAAGAAACTCTGAGTGTGCATCTATATTCTGCCTCCCCACCCTTATCCCCTGACTCCCAGGTTACAATCTGAGAATGTGTTACAGCACACAGACCCACAAAGAAAAGGTATTATATAAATGGAAGGAAAACTTAATGTACATAATTTCAACATTTTCTCATATGATGCTAATGGGAGTGTAAACTGATACAGCCTTTTTAGAAAACAATTTGGCATTAAAAGGTCAAGAAACTCTAAAACATTCACGCCTTTTGACCTAGTAAACTCTAACCCTGAGATTTACATCCCAAAGACATCATCTAAGATGCAGAAAAAAACCTTATGCATAAAAGGAGAAAAATTATAACCAATGTCCACTTATAGGCAAACTAAGGTATATTTTATGTAGAATACTATGCAATCAACAACTAAGTTTATACAGATTTCTGATAATATGATAAATGTTTGTGTATTCACATTACCCTAAAAGGTTTGAAAATTTTATATAGCACAATATCAACCATGTGTGAAATTCTGCAGGAAAATGTTAACGGTAGTTGCTTGGGTATTCAGGAGCATGTCAACTTTTTTCTTCTCTTACACTTCTGTAGTTTTTAATTATCTACAGTGTACATGTACTCTCTCTATACATAAAACATTTAAAATTCTACGAGTGCTTTTTAATTCCAGCAAGAACCAGAAATTTGTATTATTCTGTGCTTTTCCTTTCCTGAGGTTACTGCCATCTTTTATTACGATAAATCAGCAGGTGGCTAAAAGATCAAATTACACTATTAGGTATTTTAATGACAAATACTATGCATTCAACTATTGAAGTGCCCTAGGGTTAGAAATAGTATTTCTATATGATGTAACTTTTTCAGTCCCAAGGTGCTTGAACCAAACTAATTTTCTGAGGGCTTGTAAGATGAGCTCCGTTAGTCAGTTAATTTTAAAATGGGCACAGACTTGCTCCAGACACCCGAAAGGAAGGACACACAGAGCTGCGTACTTAGTTCAATAAGTTCACTAAGGGCAGATGGGGATAGGAGGATAAAAAAAAGCCTGAAAAGGAGAAACATCAAGGAAGGCAGAAAACACCATCACTTTTTTATCTCAATGGTCTCCAGGCTGTTTTTGGCAGGAATCCTCCACGTACAGGATGGAAGAAGAGTTACATGGTGAGACCCTTCTCCTGGCCTGAAATACTCTTCTGCTACCTTGGACTCCTGTTCACTTTTGAAACCCATTCATGTTACCTCTTCTGTGCCATCCTCCCTGTGCCCTCCAGCGGCCTCCTCTGTGACTCCACAGCACTCCACAGATGTCTACCCATGCCTGTGCTCCCTTAGATTGAAAGCAACAAAGACCTACTGTGAAAAAGGAAAGGAGGCCAATCATGTCTTGGTTCTCTAATCCTGACCATCATAGACAACACCCAAAACTGGGGTTCACGGAAACTGTGGCACCTCAGCTGTACCTGAAATCACGGGTAGAATTCTGAATTCAAGAAAGTCAAGGAGAAGGAAAGAGGAGTTGGAAGGCAAAAGCTTGTGAGTATACAGGTGATAGGGGTTATGGATGAACAGATATCAAAAGAAACAGCTTGAACGAAGACAGGGAAGCAAAAATGCAAAGAATGTTATCAGCGAAGAGCTCAGTTTGGCTTTGTACAAAGAGATGTAGAAGACAGGGCAAGAAAGGTAGTCTGGAAAAGGTATCCACAGACCGAGAATGCCAAACAAGTGAGTGGATTATATTCTATAGATAACAGGGAGCCACCAGAAGTCTAAAAACAAGAGTACATAATCAGTAATATACTCTAGGAAAATTACTTTGATAGCACCTTATGAGCTGGGTGGGAGGAAAGAGACCCTTAAGAGATGTGAACAGAAGAAATCAAGGCCAGGTACACACATGCTAATTGGACAGACTACTGAAAGTAGTGACTTCCAAACTCACCAAACACAAATCACATCATCATCACTCATGGCCCAACAGTGCTCAGCACTAAAGGTTTCCCATGTCCCTGGAAATCCTTCTCACTTACATACCTAATAACCATGCTTGCCATTGAAGATGTTCAAATAAAGACAGGCCTGAACTTTCAGCAAGTGACATTAATGACTCAAATACACCAATGTTGCCAACTCCCAGCACTTCAAGGAAGGCAAGCAGTAAACAAATGACTTTATGTCAGCTGATCTGTTTTCTGACACCAATCATCAGAGCACAAGGCCACAGTTAAGAGGGGAGGGGAGTATGGCCCCAGATACCTTGGATTCCATCCTAGTTCCATCACTTACCAAGGGTGTGACTTCAGCTGAGTTATTTCACCTCTCTGTCCCCCAGTCTCATCTACAAAATAAAGATGACAGTACCTACAATATTGTAGGACCTGTGAGAGAACTGCCTCAGTTAACGTGCCCAAGGTCCGCAGTGCCAGCGCCAGAGCACGATCCCTACATCACTGTTGTATGAGCACTCTTCCTGGCTGGTCTGGTCCAAGTTACTCCCTGGCCACCCAAGCAACTTCACTGCTAGCGCAAGTGAAAGCCGAGGGAAGAACAGATACAGGGAAGCAGAAAGAGAGGGGGTTGAAAGAAGAAATCCGACCAGAGGGAGAAAGGTCTGACCAGATCAATGAGACAGACTCTGAGGGGAAACCCAAAGACACCTGAACAGATGTCAACATCCTGCTATGTGTGTTGAATGTGCCCCTAGGCAGTCAGTCCGCTTCCCCTAGCCAGAGGCACCGTGCAGGACTCGTGTCTGGGACTCAGACCTGGGACCAGGGAGTCACTATAGGATCATCCTGTGAGCATGGTGCCCACACAAGTCAAAACCCTGGGAAGTTCAGTTTATGTTTTCTTGCTTTTCTAAAAATTTTAATTCTTTTTTTCTCCCCATATTTTATTAAGAAAAGTTCCAAACATACAGAAAGTTGGGGGGGAAAAAGTTTAAGAAACATCTGTATATTGGGGCGCCTGGGTGGCTCAGTCAGTTAAGCATCTGCCTTCGGCTTAGGTCATGATCCCAGGATCCTGGGATCGAGCCCCGCATCAGGTTCCCTACTCAGCAGGGAGCCTGCTTCTCCCTCTCCTACTCCCCCAGCTTGTGCTCTCTCTCCCTGTCAAATAAATAAAAAATAAAATCTTTTAAAAAAAAGAACGAAAGAAATATAAGGTTGTAAGATAACCTGATGGGTTTCTGTATTATATATATGTTGTGAAACTTTATACTGTTTAGGAATCATGTAATTAGTTTAAAAGGGTATACGTGGCCATTTCTATGAAAAGGTAGACATTCAAGCCTTTGTTCAGAAACATAACCCATATTACAAATGTTTCTATGGGATGAACCATGAGAGACTATGGACTCTTGAGAAACAAACTGAGGGTTCTAGAGGGGAGGGGGGTGGGGGGATGGGTTAGCCTGGTGATGGGTATTAAGGAGGGCACGTATCAAATGGAACACTGGGTGTTATACGCAAACAATGAATCATGGAACACTACATCAAAAACTAATGATGTAATGTATGGTAATTAACATAACAATAAAATAAAATTTAAAAAACAACAACAACAACAACAAAAAACAAATGTTTCTATGGAAAAACAAAATCACCTTAAATTTGACTTAGTAGACCTTTTCCAGGAATACAGTCCTCACCATGGGGAAGTCTCATGCAAAATCAAAGGAAATATAATGGAATAGCTTTTTGAAGGAGGCATCCTGCTTACCACTTGCTTTTTCTGGTATGTGTGGATTATACCTGTTTTACACTGACTGACCTGTTATTTATTTATTTATTTATTTATTTATTTATTTATTTATTTATTTATTTATTTATTTAAGAGGCAGGGCTGGTAAGGGACAGAGGGAAAGGGAGAGAGAGAATCATAAGCAGGCTCCATGCCCAGTGCAGAGCCCAACGCAGGGCTTGATCTCACATCCCTGAGATCATGACCTGAGTCGAAATCAAGAGTCAGACGTTTAACTGACTAAGCCACCAGATGCCCACACTGACATGTAATTTCGATGGTTCACACCAAACACTAGGTTAAGTCCTTACCAACTGGCATTACAAAAGAAGACACTTACCAGACTGGTGCTGTGAGCAGGCTCCAGCACAGCCTTGGCTGAGGCTTCTTCCCGGCCCGCCGCATTCACGCCGGTGGCATTTTCCTGGGCCAGCCTGAGCGCCTGTCCACTGCTCGTACTCCTCAGCTTATCTGCAATTCGCTGGTTTTCTTTCTCCAGCTTGATTTTGGCTAACTGTGCTTCCAACATCCAATGTTCTTTTTCCTGCTCCAGTTTAGAGATCTTTTCCAAACTCTGCTGAACCTTGAAAAGCAATAGAGTTCTGCACCTTAGAGGATGATGCAGATAAAACTTAGTGGCTCAAGAAAGGCTTCACAGAACATCAACCCCAACTACCTCCCAGAAGTAAAAACAAAAAAGCCTGATTGTTAAACACGGAAAAGGAAATACTGAACAAGATACAAAAAGCACAAACAGAAACTGAGAGAGTGGAGAGTAAAATTAAGAATCTCTATTCATCAAAAGGTATCATTAAGAGAGTGTAAAGGAAAGCCACAAAATGGAAGGCATCTGCAAAGCATGTATCCAACAGAGGACTATTATCTAGAATATATAAAGAACTTCTACAAATTATAAGAAAAAGATGGGACAACCCAGTAGAAAAATAGAAAAAAAAAAAAAAAAGAAGACCTGAACAGACACTGAACAAGACTAAAAACATAAAAAAAGAAGGTATTCAATGTCACTATCAAGAAAAAGCAATTTAAAACCGCCCGCATGATTACAACTAAAAAGATAGAAAATACAAAGGTGGGCATGTTTGTGGAGCATTTGGAACTACCATCTAGTGCTGGGAGGACTGGAATTTGGGACAAACACTTTAAAAAACCGTTTGGCTGGATCTTTAAAGCTGATGACATCCTATCCTATGCCCCAGCAATTCTACTTCCAGGTGTATCCCCGACAGAACAGTGTGCATATTTACCAGAGACATGTGTAAGGATGCTCACAGGAGCACCAGGATAGCCAAACACCTGAAACTACCCAAACACTCCTTAGGCCGTAAAAAAGAATACTGCCTACTCACACAATAGAATACTCAACAACAATGAAAATGGACAGATCACAATTACATATAACACGGATGAGTATTACAAATACGTTGGACAAAAGAAGCCAGACCTGAAAGAATATATGTTATATAACCTCATTTAATTGAAAAGTCCATTTACTGAATTTTTACACTAATCTTAGAGTGCAGGATGATGGATCTCTTTGGAGGCAAGGAGAATAATAACTGGAAAGGGGCACAAGGAAGGCTTCTGGCAATTTTTTTTAAAGGTATACTTTACATAAAGAAATGTTCTTTTTAAAAAAATTTATCTAAGGTGCTAGTTACATCAGTATGTTTACTTGTGAAAATTCACTGGGCTATATATATAGTTGACCCTTGAACAACCCAGGTTTGAACTACGTGGATCCACTTATACAAGGATTTGTTTCAATACATACAGTACAGTACTAATAACGTATTTTCTCTTCCTTATGATTTTGTTAATAACATCTTTTCCCTAGCTTACTTTATTGTAAGAATGTGGTATATAATACACATAATATACAAAATATTTATTAATCAGCTATTTATGCCCTTAGTGGGGCTTCCAGTCAACAGTAGTTAAGTTTTTGGGGAGTCAAGAGTTCTATACGGATTATTGAGTGCACTGGGGGGGGTGTCAATGCCCCTAACCCCCATGTTGTTCAAGGGTCAACTATACATTAAGTATTTGTATACTTTTTTTTAAGTATGTTATATTCCATTCAATAAGAAGTTTAAAAAACTAATTCTCAGGACAAATAAAAGTTTGAGAATTACATGAAAATAAAAGCAAGCTTGCAGTGAGTTCCAAATGTTTTACCAACTATCATGGCTGAGCAATTACCAAGCAGCAGACACTGTTCATGGTACTTTCCTGACATTAACCCACTGAAGCCTCCCAGTCCTTCAATTCTCATTTCTCAAAGAACCGAACTAAAGCTCCCAGCAGCTGAACCACCTGCTAAGCTAGCAAATGGCAAAGCAAGGATCGGGACCCCATCTGTCTGGCTCACAACTCTGATTCTTTTCACTGTATCACACTGCCTCCCCTTGGCTCAATTAATCCTTCCACGACCCTGAAAGGCAGATATTATCCTCAGTGCAGAGAGGCAGGAAGTGACGCCCAGTGCTTATCAGACTAGCCTGCAGCTGGTCAACGGCAGAGTGGGAAAAGCAACAGCTCTGAAGCCAGACAGCTCTCCCCACTTACTAGCTACGTTGGGTAAAAGCTGCTTACTTTCTTGGAGCCTTACTTTTCTTGATAAAATAAGAAGAAAATGGAAAATCAATTTTTAAAGTGTTCTCCATCTTATTGTTCATCCCAGGAATTTTGTTTTTCAGGAATTACTCTCTGAATTAAGTTTTCAGTTCCAACATCCTAGCGTATTAATGTCAAAAAGATAAGTGATATGTGCCAGTATGGACAAAATAAAGTCTCAGGTGAATTTATTTGCACTGTCTTTTAAGATAAATACTTCCAAAACTTAAATCAAGCCTGCTGTTGAAGGGAGTAAGTCTCTGACAAAAGCTAAACCAGTGTCAGCGGGCACCAACTTCTGGAAAAGTTAGTCCCTCCCACCTCCACCTAGCCCCCAAGTTCAACTGCCCAACTAACTGAACATTGGAAATTTCCCTTCCTGATCATTTAAGAAATAAAAATAATGGAGTCTCTAGCTCCTCCCCCTTTTTTGCCTTATTATTCCCGACATCTAAATCTAGTGCCTAGAGAAAAAAAGAATCACCGTGTCCCAAGTGTGTTGATATTACTTTAGTGGCAGTTATACCACCAACTGAATCAAGATGACTTATTTAGAGTATCAACAAACATTCTTCAGTGAAATATGCTTATGGTGCTTTTTAGCATGTGTTAAACCACTAATTTTACATGTTTACTTATATAACCTTTTAAATTGTTCTGTGTTAAAAGCCTTTTCCAGGGGATTTAACATTTATGCTCTTTTAACAAGTAGCATGATTTGCCAGGCACCATACCTGTTGGGCAAGGCCTTCTCGACTTTCCGTAGAGCTAAGAAGGACCCGGCGGTTTGCCAGTGCTTCTTCGTAAGGCACAGACTCCACAAGGGGCTATGGAAAAAGCATCATAAGAATTCAAGAAAAAGTTCATATCATTCCCTGATCCTACCTACACAAATAAGAATCCTAAGTGGGGTTCAATAATAAATTCAGATACACACCAACATACACTACTTCATTTACTAATGTGACAAGGAATTTTTTTTTTTTAGATTTTATTTATTTGACAGAGAGAGCACAAGCAGAGGAAGACAGAGGGAGAAGCAGGCTCCCTGCTGAACAAGGAGCCCGATGTGGGACTCGATCCCAGGATCCTGGGATCATGACCCGGGCCGAAGGCAGCCGCTTAACCGACTGAGCCCCCCCAGGTATCCCAGACAAGGAACTTTTTTTTTTTTTTTTAAAGATTTTACTTATTTGACAGAGAGAGACACAGTGAGAGAGGGAACACAAGTAAGGGGAGTGGGAGAGGGAGAAGCAGGCTCCCTGCTGAGCAGGGAGCCCGATGTGGGGCTCGATCCCAGGACTCTGGGATCATGACCTGAGCCGAAGGCAGACGCTTAACAACTGAGCCACCCAGGCGCCCCGACAAGGAACTTTTTTAAAGAAAAATAATGAAGAGGGACTTGTCATTCCAGTTATAATCTACACTAACTAAAGCCATAGGGACTTGTACCGAATACCATATGATTTCACTTCTATGTGAAATCTAAACAACAAAACAAAACAAAACAAAAAACAGAAACAGACTCAGATACAGAGAACAATCAGATGGTTGCTGGGTGGAAGGGGAGTGGGAAGATGGGCAAAATAGGGACAGGGGATTAAAAGGTACAAACTTCCAGTTATAAAATAAATAAGGCACAGGGATACAAACACACAACGCAAGGAATATAAATAATAAGTAACAACTTTGTATGGTGACAAATGGTAGCTAGACCTATCTTGGTGATCACTTTATAATGTATATAAATGTTAAATAACTATGTTGTACACCTGGAACTATATAATATACGTCACTTACATCTCAATTTAAAAAAAAAAAAAAGCAGATTGTCAGGAGATGGGGGCAGAGAGGCAGGAGTAAAAATTACTAAGGGGCTGGCACCTGGGTGGCTCAGTCGATTCAGCGTCTGCCTTCAGCTCAGGACATGATCCCGGGGTCCTTGGATCAGGTCCCACATCGGGTTCCCTGCTCTGCGGGGAGCCTGCTTCTCCCTCTGCCTCTGCCTGCCACTCCCCCTGCTTGTGCTCTCTCTCTCTCTCTGTCAAATAAATAAATAAATAAAATCTTAAAAAAAAAAAAAAGATTACTAAGGGGCATTGTCTTGACCATGATTTCAAGGGTGCAGACATATGCCAAAACCTATCAAATTGTATACTTCAAATATATGCAGTTCTTGTATGCCAATTAAATCCCCAATAAAACTTTTCAAAACAAACCAAAAAAACAGACAAAGGAAGACAACAGAAGATCTAGAAACAGACAAATGTAGAGACAAAAAATGTATTATGTGATAAATGGTGCATTTTTTTAAGTCAATGGAGAAAGGACAGATTATCAGATAAACGCTATAAGGACAACCAGTTAATAATTTAGAAAAATAACTACTTAGATTCCCTGTTTCACACCTACATCAGAATGAATCCAAGATGGATTAAAGACTTGAATTTAAAAACTGAGACCATGAAAATAATGGAAGAAAATGTAGGTGAACATTTCTGTAATCTTGAAAAGTACCCCTGGCTGAGAATCACCACCATGAAGACTGGTTTAATGATATAAAAATTAAAACTTCTATTTTGAAAAAAATACTAGAGCAAACTGGGGGGAAAATACTTCCAACACAGACACAGGATTAACATTTTTATTGTAAAAAAACTAAAAAATAAAATAAAATTCTTAGTATAATAGGGAGCTCTTTCAACCCTAATTAGGAACATCTATCTAAAAATAGGTCAACAGTGAACAGAGAACTGACAGAATGAATACAAACGATAACTTTATGAAAGGACGTTCCACTTCAATAAGCAAAGAACTGCAAATTAAAATAGTAAGAAACCTCTTGTCTCTGAGATGGATAAATATTAAATTCATGGGTTAAATTTATACTTCTACTGCTGGTAAATTATAAATAGGTAACCTTCTTAAGTGCAATCTGGAAGAAATGTGCCAAAATGTGAAAGAGTCACACACTTTGAACCAGCAATTCCATTTTGGGAAATTAATCTTAAACATATAATTAAATTAATTAGACAAATATAGGGACATAGGTAGCCTTATACAGTGCTAGAAGGGTAAAACAGTACAGCTACTCTTTTATTTTTATTTTTTTTAAAGATTTATTTATTTGACAGAGAGATAGCGAGAGAAGGAACACAAGCAAGGGGAGTGGGAGAGGGAGAAGCAGGCTTCCCGCCGAGCAGGGAGCCCGATGCGGGGCTCGATCCCAGGACTCTGGGATGATGACCTGAGCCAAAGGCAGATGCTTAACGACTGAGCCACCCAGGCGCCCCAGTACAGCTACTCTTAAGGGCAATTTGCAATAAATATTAAAATCTAAAATGTGCAAACCACACGATCTAGAACATTCTACTACTCAATATTCCATACATGTACCTGAGGCATTTACAAAGTTATCCACTGCAGTATTATCATAACAGTAAAAAACTGGAATGAACCTAAATGCCCACCAACAGGGAATACCTAAATGAGCCACAGAACATTCATATTATAGAATTCTATGCTGTATTTAAAAGGAATATAGTAGCCACCATATGTAATGATACAGATTTCTAAAACATTTTTTTTCATTTTTTTAAAGTATAACCTGACAATGTTAGTTTCAAGTGTACAACATAGTGATTCAGCAATTCTATACATCTAAAACATTGTAATTTTTTTTAAGTTTATTTTTTTTAGTAATCTCTACACACAATGTAGGGCTCAAACTCATGACCCAGAGATCAAAAGTTGAATTCTCTTCCAAATGAGCCAGCCAAGCACCCCTAAAATATTCTAAATGAAAAAATCATGTGGCACAATGAAACATGCATTTAGGTTAAAAAAAAGAAAGAAAATTCTATTTATTGTATATTGTCTATAAGTTTATATAGATGCATGTAAATGCTCCAAGATTTTGGAAGGTTACACATCAAACTAATTACTTTAGTCACCTCTGGAAAGAAAGTGAAATTAAGGACTGTACTTTACCTGTAATGTAATATAAGAATGTGTTTATTATACATTATGTGTAACCAGAAGTTTTAAAAAATAAGGGGAAAAGGTAAAAAACAAATGCACAAAGTTGCAGGTCCAAGTATATCTACTGTAGCTCTGCATGTAACAGTGAAAAATAGAACACAACCTAAATATCCACAAGCAATGGACTGGTTAAATTATGACACATTTACAGAATGAAATACTATAACAATTTATATTTACAGACATATATTATTTGATATATAAAAATCACAATTTTTATATCTCCAATTCACTATGAGGAAAAAAACAGATTCTAAACAGCGTATGGGGGCAGCCGGGTGGCTCAACTGGTTAAGGGTCTGCCTTCGGCTCAGGCCATGATCCCAGGGTCCTGGGATTAAGTCCCATATCATACTCCCTGCTCAGCGGAGAGCCTGCTTCTCCCTCTCCTTCCCCCTCTGGCCCTGCCCCCTGCTCGTGCACTCTCTCTCTCCTCTCAAATAAAGAAAATTTTTAAAATAAATAAATAAGTAAAACCGTATGTATTCAGATACACTTTGCTTTTTATAACATAGACATGTGTGTTTCCTTGTGCATGTGCAGCACACATGTACTACAATTTTTCTGGATACAGATATACTCTAATAAAAGTTAATGGTAGCTACCTCTGGGTGGTGGGATTTGGTGCAATTATAATTTTCTTCTTCATGTACTGCTTTATCTTCTGATTTCTTTTATTTATTTATCCACATTCAATTAGCCAACACACAGCACATCAGTAGTTTCAGATGTAGTGTTCAATAATTTATCAGTTGCATAAAACACCTAGTGTTCATCACATCAGGTGCCTTCTGATTTCTTTTTGCAATGACCTTGTTTTCTTATATTCGGGAAAGAATTAGAGATGTATTTCCATTTTTTTTGTTTCTACAAGTTTGAGACTTCTGAAGTTGGATACTAACTGGCTGCCTGGCTGCCTCATTCTAAACACTCCTACCAGGCACTTGGGGACATGAGTCCAACATGGTCTATGCACAGATCACATGTTAATTGAGGTTTGGGTCTCTGTCACCTTCTCCTTCCTGAAGACCTCCCCCAGTACCCACCAACCACCCGTGCCCCCCAGTTGTGTAAAATCTAAACGATATGAACTGTGCAGACTCTCGCCATTCTCTGGAATGATTCCTGATTTTCCCCTGATGTAAATTCAACAGCAGTTCACAAACCTTTCTCAGAGCCTTCATGTAGGCAGCAGCTTTTTTCTTGTACTGCAGCATGCATTCAGCTGAACGAGGACTAATGAAGTCACTCGCTGCTTTAGGCCCGTAGCTCAGAGAAGCAATGAAGTAGTCCACGTTGTTGCTGAAGAAAGATGCGATCTAAATCAAGTGTGACAAGAAGACAGATTTTGTTTTCCAATAATATATCTAACATATATGCCTAATAGTTTTCGGACCAGAGCTAAAGGTGCTGAGTATGGAAATGAAATTTCAACACCTGCCCCAAAGCCCACATTTATTTATTTGAGGAGAATACCTAGGACAATGATTTGTAATAAAAAGACAATACCAGGAGAAAGATTGAGACCAGACTTCTGATAGGTCTTAAGGTAAACAACTTCTGTTCTTCCTGAAAACCAAGACTAATTCTGGTTTATTCTGCAGACGATGTCCATGAGCTATTTACCTCATTAATTTCTGCCACTACTCTCAAAATATCTATGTTTGGATTTATACATTCTATTTGTATTTTAACTTTGAATGCTTCAAATTCCAACATGAGACATGATATGGCATCTTGGAATATGTTCACTCTATTTAAACTTAATGTGTGAATTACACGTATAATAAAGACTAGCAATTTAGTAGACCCTGTCATTAACAGATTTAACATGAGTTAAATCTGTGTAGGCAGCCATGAAGATCCATGACTGAACCATGACTTTGAATCTACAGTGCTGTATGAAATGGTGATATAAATAAAAATGTCTGAGAAGGTTATTAGCCAGAAAAATTAAAAAGTGTTGGCTACATTAAAGAATACCCTGTTTTGATAAATAAGAAGTGACTTATAGAACAAAATATCCTACACCTTGGCAAGAAACTTTGCTTACTTTTTGAGAAACTCCTCAAAAAGTAAGCAATGAATCACTAATGGTCTGAAAGGTTTTATTTTTCATCATTTTACTGTATCAAAAGAAATTCTATAGTAGGTAGTATTCAAGAAAATAAAGGATTCTAAAAATCCTGAGTCTTATATTCCTTGTAAACGACATGGACGGTTTGCGTTTGGGTCACTGCAGTATACGGTGAGGTTTATTTTCTTTCCTCTTTCTAATATTTCTACATTTTCTACATGTTCTTCAATAGGCATATATTACATTTTCTCACTGGGCTTCTAAAAATTACAAACTATAAAATTTAGTTTGATCGAATCACATTAGCTAAGTATTAAGCTGCCACCAACTAACATTAGTTCAGATATTTATTTCAGTTAAAAACCATTCACAAAAAATTCAGAATAAAGATCGTAGACCTGTCCTTGAGACAACATTTTAAAGTTCCAGGTAAAGCAAATCTAAAATTAGCTGTGAAGGATCCAGGTATTTAATATTTCAGAGTTTTCATAAAAGTTGAAAAATGCAGAGACTCCTCTAAAATGCCAATGTTCTCTTTTTCCAGAATTTTTTGTAACTGAATCAAAGTTAGAATTATCTTCAGAAAGCTACAGCATGCCTGTAGATGCAAGTGTTCAAAAGGGGGCAATAGGGATGGTCTTCTTGCTGGAGAACCCTGTAGGCATAGACCTGTGAGCTGACAGAACCTAAAGATAACACCTTTTAATGATGGCCCCAAGCGCTAGCAAAGTGTCACTGAATATATAAAATGATCTGTGATCACTTCTGATTAACTTAATTACCTGAAAAAATTTGTTTCTGTAAGAGGCAACCTGTCAGAAAAATAATGGTATATAAAACACAGATAGAGAAATTTCCTTGAGAAATTAGGATGCATCAACCGAAATAAATGGGCTAAGACAGCTCTGAATACAGTCCTTCCAGTTACACATATATGGGTAGTTCTCAGAGAAATCTGAATCAGCAAAGCTGTACTGAGAATGTGACAACTGCTGAAATCAGAATATCCAAGAGAGAATTTTTAGAGAAAGTGCATTTTGGTCAGTTTATAATAATAATTAAGTGCTTAATGAGCCAAATAATCATTATCTAATATTAATGGTTCAATGAAAAGACACATGTTGAAGTCACCTTAAAAGCACTTGTTAGGAAATAAAATCACAGAAGCAGCACTGTGACAAAAAACTAGGAGAGAAAAAACCCCAAAATATTAACAAAGGTTTTATTGGTTCTTTTTTCTTTTTATAGAAGTTCCCAATTTCTATAAAGCAGACATTTGATATGTACAAAGATGTATACTGATCATCAAATATCTCCCTAAAAACTAAACTGTGAGCAAGCGACTCATTACAAATGCTAATAAGTCACTCCCATATTGCTTTAAATATTGTGTAGGGAGAAGGAAAAGGGAGACAACTTTATTTTACAAAAAGGCCTGATATTCCAAAAACCCTTTTAAAAGAGCTTACTTAAGAATTAAAGTTCATGTCACTATAAACCGAGAAAACTTACCTTTCCTGCTCCATTTGTTAATGCTGCTACTGATGACAGGATACAGTCATTAGTCGTAATGAGCTTCTGTGTTGCTGTTGGAAGTTCATGCTCTATTGTAGCTTTCTGATTGTAATGTTTAGAAATATCTATAAAAGCAATCAAATGAAAACTCTTACTATCCATATACAAGTTGCACACAACCAGCCCATTAACTTCTCATATCTACTCTTAGAGACTTACACAGTAAATCTGAACAACAACAACAACAAAAAAGGTCCCAACTCTATCAGGATTGTCCTGAATATCAATTAGGTCACAAATCCATGTGGAAAGACTAGAGACAAGTGAGGGTCTGTGTCTCTATTACAGCCACCAGCCTGTGGCTCTGATTATCCCTCATCTGAGCGTTTGCCCTTCTTCTAGGGCTGGGTAAATGACCCTGAGCAGTTACTTGCCAGTTAATAACGCTGTTTTCATAGTCTGGGAAGGCACAGATGAGAATTTATCTAGTCCTCCTCTAAGCTAACTGTGAGGCGGGAACAGAGCGACCCACAGAGGCACAATGGCCCGCAATCCTTACTGGCCCGCAGCCAGTTTGCGGGCACACACCCTGACACTGACACCAGCAAGGGTCTGCACAGCCAGCCAGGACTGAAGGGCCCTGTGTCTGGCTTCCCAGGCCACCGCCCCCAGTCCCAGAGTAGTACAACAAAGCCTGCGCTTAGCAAAGCACAGGACACAGACTTAGACATAAAAGCGTTAGAAGAAATTGCAGTAGGTGAAACTGGCCAAACAACTAAGCTTGGCGTTTTCTGGGTCTCTGAGAAAGAATGATTTTGCCCCAAAAATAAGGATAATGGGAGAATTCTTAAGACAACTCTGATTTACGAGGAAGGGTAATGGTATTTTTAAATAATAAAGTGTTCACAATTCATTCTCCTCTGAATTTTTTAGAATACTTCAGGTACAACAGCATGAATTATCATTATCAACAAAGCTAAAAATAAATCACAAAATATGAAAATTAATTTTTATAACAGGTGTGTATGCCGAGAATTGCATTCAGAACCAAGGAATCTAGCTGATTTCTGACTGGATAATTAAAAAGAAATAAGACTAGTTAGAAAGAAATGGCATTTGAGATTTAACCTGATATGATCATGATATGTTAACACAAAAACCACTGTTTTATGAATAAAATTATTTTTACTAAAATTTTAACACTGGGGGGCGCCTGGGTGGCTCAGGCGTTAAGCGTCTGCCTTCGGCTCAGGTCATGGTCCCAGGGTCCTGGGATCGAGTCCTGCATCGGGCTCCCTGCTCCACGGGAAGCCTGCTTCTCCCTCTCCCACTCCCCCTGCTTCTGTTCCTGCTCTCGCTATCTCTCTCTCTGTCAAATAAATAAATAAAATCTTTTAAAAACAAAAAATTATAAAATTTTAAAACTGGGGAATTGTTTTACTTATATATTTAATAGACATAAATTTGTAAACTGTAATTTAAGATAGTTTTAGATTCACAGAGAAGTGACAGAGACTTTCTGTATACCCTTTAGCCAGCGTTCCCTACCGTTAACACCTTACATTACTATGGTACACCTGTCACAGCAAAGGAGCCAATTAACTGGTACATTATTATGTTTATACTTTTAAAAATAAATGATTATCCTCTATATATTCCTACGATATCCAACTGAATAAAAATTCAATTGGAACACTGAACATTTTTTTTTAAAGATTATTTATTTTAGAGAGAGAGAGGGAGAGCAGGCGAGAGGGAGAGAGAGAATACTCAAGCAGACTCCCCACTGAGCACAGAGCTCAACAAGGGCCTTAATCCCAGGACCTTGAGATTAGAAGCTGAGCCGAAATCAAGAGTCATCCGCTTAACCGGCTGAACCACCCAGGCGCCCCACTGAACATTTTTATATACTGAACTGCTAGCCCCAACAGAGACATTTTCTTTCTACACACCACAGAAAGTTGTAGTCACCATTTTACTGGAAGTGCACAAATCTTAATACAACTTGGTTGGCAGGTAATCTTAGGTGACTGGTAGATGACTGAGATACTTAGGAAAGTCATACAGTACTTTGAACGCTGACATGGTTCCCACTGAAACAGCACCACTGTAGTTTGACTAAGAATTCTCCTGATCCAATTGATCACTCTTTATTGAGTCCAAAGATTTCAATTATTTAGGGTGTTCCTTGACACTAAATTTTAAATCCAAGAAGAACAAAGAAACCATGTGACCTATGCCAGAGACTTCTTTTTCTTTTTTTTTTTAAGTTTTTATTTATTCAGTTGACGGAGAGAGAGAGCACAAGCAGGGGGAGCGGCAGGGAGAGGGAGAAGCAGGCTCCCCAGGAAGCAGGGAGCCTGATGTGGGGCTTGATCCCAGGACCCTGGGATCATGACCTGAGTCGAAGGCAGATGCTTAACCAACTGACCACCCAGGCACCCCGAGATTTCTTTTTATGTTTCCTATGGTCTATCTGCTTTAGACCTGAGATTAAAAATCAACAATTCTCAGAATTCCCTTGTTAAAAGATTAATTCATTCCAATTTTGAATCCATGTAAGATTGACATGTTTATAAATCTCTAGCTCTCTTTTTTTTTTTTTTTAAAGATTTTATTTATTTATCTGAGACAGAGAGCACATGAGAGGGGGGAGGGTCAGAGGGAGAAGCAGGCTCCCTGCAGAGCAGGGAGCCCGATGCGGGACTTGATCCCAGGACTCCAGGATCATGAGCTGAGCCAAAGGCAGTCGCTTAACCAGCTGAGCCACCCAGGCGCCCTCTAGCTCTCTTTTTACACTGACACCTGCCTGCCTGCCTCCTAGCTCAGATCAAGCAATTATTCAGGGCAAAGTAGCAAGGGAAGAGGTTTGAGAGTTCTCTGAAACACAAAGCTTCTTCTGTTAATGCCAGTTGATATTCACTCTGAGTCTCCGAGAGATACACAGCAGTCTTCCAAGCTAGGTAAGAAGACAAATTTGAACTGTAAACCTAGCAACAGGACCCCATAATCTTGCCAATCACCCTTCATGTTTCCCAATATTCTCTCTTTACATTGTATTTGCAAGGACAGAAACAAGTGGACGCACTAAGGGGGCTGGGGGGAGGGGACGGTGACTGATCCTCCCGTAAGTTCCATCAGCTCATGCCTCAAATAACAACATTCTTTGATTTGGACGGCTTGGTGTCTTCTTAATCTTATGTAATATTTGAATAAAAGCATCTGTATGGGGGGTGCCTAGTTGGCTCAGTTGGTGGAGTGTGTGACTCTTGATCTCAGGGTTGTAGGTTTGAGCCCTATGTTGGGTACAGAGATTACTTAAAAAAAAAAAATCTTAAAAAAAAAGCATCTGTATAAAATTGTAGATAAATTAAAATAGAAATATAAATAAAATCAAGATTTTTTTTAATGTAAAGGAAGGTTTAAAACCCTTCTCATTGGACAGCTACCCTCCACCGCTCTAGCCCCTTCTTTAGAGGAATGTGAGAGAAACTACTAGCAAGAAGAAATCATTATGTCAGCATAGCAAAATTTAGAAAATAAAACCAAAAAAACAAAAAAATGTGGCAACAGAGCTACCTATGGTTTCAATGGCCCAGTTCTAGGTTAACTAAAGTTCTGGAAGAAAGGACCACAGCTAGATCTGAACTCCCCAAACCAAAAGCTGCTTGGGAAATAGGCACCAGGCCCTTGGGTTCTCCACACACCAGACTAGTTCTGCTGGTTTGGGGCTAACTATTGTCACCTGCCACGAAGACTGTCTATTCAAGCTGTGATTCCTGCAGCCAGGGCTAGCTCCAGAAGTACAACAATTTTTTAAACTCCTTATTATTGAAGAAAAGCCACAAAAAGGCCCATTCTCCACACTGAATGGTAAGGTGGTGCTAGGTGAGACTACTGGCACTATGAATGATTCCCAGTGCCATAGGTTACATGCCAATCTACAGAAGGGCCTGAATATACACATCTTGTACATGCTTTCCAACACTCGTTAGTTTTTAAAATTATTTTCTGTGAAACTAGTAACTGGTCCCTAATTGTTACCTCCACACCACAACGAATAATCTAGGCTATTATTAATCTGGGCTATTTCTGATAACTGCTTCTGCCCTTTCCCCCTCCCCCTGCCCCAACTGCCTTCAAAAGGAAAAGAAAGGAAGAGAAAAACCTAGAAGCCATGCAGACCTATAGATTAAAAAGTCAACTCAGAATCACAGTTAGCTAAGAAGCATATGAAATGTCCTTCAACTGACTATATTCTTAGTCCATAGCAATTAAACACTGACCAGAGTTTAAAACCAGACCTGCACTTCTCAAGGTTCCCCTGAACAAAACAGGACTTAAAATGGGCACTTTAAACATAAAAATGCACAGGAGTGGAAAGTTAGTACATTCTTTCTTGGAACTTTAAACCCTGGTTTCCTCAACTCCTTCATGCTTGGTTGGGCTCTAACAAGTGCAAAGTATTTTGCTAAATGCCTCTGAATAGCATGCCTGACTTGATAAAATGCACACACCTGCCTTAAATCAGTGCAGTGCATTTCTGGCTAAAGTACTGTGCACAAGGGTTTCTCTTCGGCACTTTGTTTACCTTCAGAAATGAAGCAGATGGAAAAAGCAGACGGCAGTGAGCTGTGCACTTCAACAGAAGCCAAATGCTACTAAGCCTTTCTCTGAGGTCTATTAGCCTTGGCAGTATTTGTTTAAATCTCATTCGGGCAGATCTGAGAAAGTAAGATGAAGGTTTTCGGCTTCTTTATGTCCTTCTCAAGCCTCACCTTTCATGACATCATGAAATCCATGCAGAGCAGCACCAACGTTTGTTAAGACAGAACCGTAGTTTGTCCGAAGGAGTCCATCTGGCTCTGTACCTAGGAAACCAAAATCACCAGCCTAAGCATTTCCCCAGAAGACTTCTTCGCCTGAAAAACTGACAGCCCACCTTCTTCCTCCACTTTTGGGAAGAGAGAGAATAAATTCTGCCTGTGATATGCTGGAAATTATGGCTCCTGACATCTTTGCAGACACATTCAGATATAACAGTGATAAATATAGACATATCCAACTGATCTGCATGATCCACATCCACAAACATTTTTAATGGTTAAGAATCAAAATTAAATTGTTAGGTAGGATTACATATTTTATGATTCTTTTTGAAATAAAAGTTCGTGAATTTCCACCTTGTTATTACAGAACACATTTCTCAATTTCTTCTTTCCCAACACATTATTTGTTGAACCTCACTAAAAACACCATTATTCAGAGTTCCACTTCTGACATGACAGCATGAGCAGCTCCACAGATCCACTCCCCCCAAAAAACTGGTGAAAATTATTTTATTTTTAAAAGATTTTATTTGAGAGAGAGAGAGAAAGAATATGAGAGGGGCAGAGAAGTGGGGGAGTACATAGGAAGAAGCAGACTCCCACTGAGCAGAGAGCCCGACATGGGGTTTGATCCCAGGACCCTGAGATCATGACCAGAACCGAAGGCAGACGCTTAACCGAATGAGCCACCGGGTGCCCCTGAAAACTATAGTGGAGGGGGGTTGGAGGGATGGGGTGGCTGGGTGATGGACACTGGGGAGGGTATGTGCTATGGTGAGCGCTGTGAATTGTGTAAGACTGATGAATCACAGACCTATACCCCTGAAACAAATAATACATTATATGTTAATAAAAACAAACAAACAAACAAAAAACAACCATTTAATAAGACTCTGGAAATGATCCTAAGTGCATACAGCAAATGAAGAAACATTTACTCAAGAAAATCTTTTAAAAACAAAGGGGGGGGAAAAAAGAAAAAAATCTTTAACAACTCAGTAAGAACAGCCAGAATCTGTGGTATTTGAACAAAGACCCATTCCCACCCTCCCCTCACCAGCTCAGTGAGCTACAAATCCCACTCCAGACTGGTGAGGCCAAGAATATAATTCTCCTCTAACTGCCAGCTGGAGGGCTGCATTTCACCCTTGTCCCCACCTACCTGTTGCTAAAGCTAAGTTCGGGGTGAGTATGACTAAGAGGTGGGAGTTCTCCCACCCAGCCCCAACTCGGGGGATGGAGGTTCTACCCTGAGCACAGTACCGCTGAGTACACTGGGGTTCTCCATACATAGCCTTGCCCCAGCTCACACTGAAAAAGGCAAGCCAAGGAGACCGGAGGCTGTGGCCCTACCCCTCCACCCCCCCAGCCCCTGCCTCCTCCCCCAGCGCTCAGCCACTAAAGCAAGAGTGTTACTCTGAGAAGTGCATCACTGTCCCCATCTCCAGGACCAGAACCATGGCTCAGAGATTTAGTCCAAGGGAGGCACAGGCCTTAAAACAGAAAACTCTGAACCTGTTCCCAAAGGAATTAATTTCATTCTCAACAGAGTATGGAGAAGTTCAAGTCTAAAGGCACTCTCAAAAATAATGGAGCTTGTGGTGAAAGCAGTTAACAGGAAATTGGTAGATTCATAAAAGATATAAGTTAAACTGTAGGCTGGCTGGTTGACCAGAGCGGAGAAGAAAAACAGCTAAGAAGGCCCTCCTGGGGTCATAACAAACCTCAAACACTGATCTCAAAAACTATACCCATAAAGAAGCCCAAATTCAAGGGGGTCATCTGTGGAGCAATTTATGCCCCAAAGGCATTGTTAAAAACAAGATGGCAGTCAGCCAGCAATCAGTGGAGCTTATCCTTGGTAAGATCAAGAAACAAAACAGGGAAAGGGCCCTGACAAAACCACTGTCACCCCAGGGCAACTGTGTGCATGCCCAAGGCTGAACCCCCTGAGAAACAACATCAGGGTGCTTACTCCGAAAAACTACAAAATAAAATTAAACAAGGTCTACCTAGATGGAAAAATACACCATGTTCATGAGCCAGAAAACTTTAACATCATTAAGATGGCAATACTCCCACATTAGTTTGCCAGGCCTGCTGTAACAAAGTACCACAAAGGGGGTGGTTTAAAACAACAGAAGATAGTTCTCTCACAGTTCTGGAAGCCAAGTGCTGACAGGGCCACACTTCCTCTGCCTCTCCCAGCTTCTGTTGGCCCCACACGTTCCTTGGCTTATGGCAGGATTAATTCCAATCCTTGCCTCTGTCTTCATATGGCCTCCCTGAGTCTCTCTTGTGTCTCTGTCTCCAAATCTCTCCTTACAAGGATGGCAGTCATTGGACTGACAGGGCTCTCCCTAAACTAGTAGAACCCCATCTTATCTTGACTACATCTGCAGAGATCCTATTTCCAAATAAAGTTACATACATCAGTGCTGGGGTAGAATTTCACATATCTTTTAGGGAGACACAGTTCAACCCACAAAACTCCCCAAACTGATCTACAGATTCAATACAATCACTATCAGAATCCCAGCTGACTTCTTTGTAGAAACTAACCAGCTGATTCTAAAATTCATATGGAATTGTGAGAGAACAAGAACGGCCAAACAATCTTGAAAATGAAGAACAAAGTAGGAGAACTTTCACTTCCTGATCTCAAAAATAACTACAAAATAACAGTCATCAAGACAGTATAGTATTGGCACAGGATAGATACATAGATCACTGGAATAAATCTGAGAGTCTAGAAATAAATCCATACATCTATGATCAACTGATTCTTAACAAGTGTGCCAAGGCCATTCAATAGCGAAAGAAGTCTTTTCAATAAATGGTGCTGAGACAACTGGATAAACACATGCAAAAAAGGAAGTTGGAGCCTTACCTCACACCAGATACAAAAATTAACTCAGAATGGATCAAAGACAACTAAGAGCTAAAACTATAAAACTCTTAGAAGAAAACATAGGGGATAATTTTTATGACCTCACATTTGACAACAGATTCTTAGATATGATACCAAAAGCACGAGCAATAAAATAAAGATAAATTGGACTTCATCAAAATAAAAAACTTTCGTGCTTCAACAGATACCATCAAAAAAGTGAAAAGATAACCCACAAAATTTAAGAAAATATTGTCAATCACATATCCAAAAAGGGATTTGATCTAGAATGTATAAAGAACACTTAAAACTCAATAATAAAAAGACAACCAAACTGAAAAATAGAGAAAGGATCTGAATGAACCTATTTCCAAAGAAGATATACAAATGGCCAATAAGGACATGAAAAGATGCTTGACATCATTAGACATTAGGCAAATACAAATCAAAACTGCAATGATATACCACTTCAGAAAGTCAGATGATAACACTAGGATGGCTAAAATCAAAAAGTCAGATAATAACAAGTGCAGGTGAGGATGTGGAGAAATCAGAACGCTCATACTCTGCTGGTTGGAAGCCACCTTAGAAAACAGTATGGCAGTTCTGCCAACAGTTAAACATAGTTACCATATGACCCAGCAATTCCACCCCTAGGTATACACCCAAGAGAAATGAAGGCTATGCCCACTCAAACACTTGTTCACAAATATCTATAGCACCATTATTCATAATAGCCAAAAGGTGGAAACAACACAAACTGTCCATCAACTAATGGGTAAATAAAATGTGGTGGGATATGTAATGAGATATTATTCTGCAATAAAAAGGAATGGGTGAATCTTGAGAACATCATGCTGAGTGAAAAAAAGCAGTCACAAAAGACTACATATTATATGATTCCATTTATACAAAATGTTCAGAATAGGCAAATCTATAGACAGAAAGTATATCAGTACTTGCTTAGTGCCAGGGAGGCATGGAACAGGGGAATGAGGTGATAGCTAAAGTATACAGGATTTCTTCTTAAGGTGATGAAAATATTTTAAAATTAACTTTGATGTGTGATGGTGCACATACCTGTGAATATACTAAAAACCACTGAACATTATACTTTAAATGGGTAGATTATATGGTATATAAATTATATCGCATTAAAGCTGTTACAAAAAAAACAAATCACAGTACCCGAAAATCACAGCATTCTCAAAACATCATTTAAACTGAGATCCATTCAATTACCTGGAAATACTCTCTTCAAGTTAGACCAAAGGGAAACAAATGACATTTTTCCTTCCAAACCTCCCTCCCCTATGCTACTTGTTGGAAAGTTGTTACAAATTCTTATGCTTTGCCCCTCTCCATTTAAAAAAGAAGATGGAGAGAAAGGAAATTAATATTTAATGCATGTCTTCAATGCCTAATATTGTACATTCTTAATTTAACTTAATAATCACTTTACCTCCATTTTATAAATGGGAAAACAGGTACAGAGAAGTAAAGTGATTTGCCCAAGATCATAAATGTGTAAGGGGCTGGAGGATTTGAATTCAAGTTTTTCTGACTCCAGATTCCTATACTCTTCCTATTCAAACAAGCTAAACATCTGCTTTCTCCAGCTTCTTATACTCTAAGTTCTTCAAGCTGATCCATGAGCAACCAAGAAACTTACTTGGCAAGGCGAGAAGACCGATGTAAGTCTGCAGCTTCTCAAACACAGCTGTCATCTTTTTCATGTCCTGAGACAGCTCTAGATTCCTGGCTCTCAATGCAGATGTGCAAAGAGAAGATCCACATTCTTCTTCTAAACTAGGAATGAGCAGATTTTTCAAAAGTGAGCATCCTAACGATTTTCAAATAGCTATAATAAATCATCTGAATTCTCAAACAACTATAACCAAAGAGAAACTTTCCAAGGGGGAAAAAAAAAAATGATCTCATTTATAAGGTTCCATTTTCTAGACCACAATACACACGCCTGTTTGCTGCAAACGACTAACAGAGGACTAAACAGAAAAAACAAAAAACAAAAAAAAGCAGATGCCCTTTGTCTTTCCATCCTAAGAGCAGCACAAAATTATTTCTCTTAAAAATACTTTGAGGGGAAAAGAAAATTTTGAGGAGTACTGCCTGGCTGGCTCAGTCAATAGAGCGTAGCACTCTTGATCTCAGGGTCATGAGTTCAAGCCCCACACTGGGCATAGAGCTTAATTATTTTTTTTTTAAGATTTTATTTATTTATTGGACACAGAGAGAGAGCACAAGCAGGCGGAGCGCCAGGCAGAGGCAGAGGGAGAGGCAGGCTCCCCACCAAGCAGGGAGCCCGATGCGGGGCTCGATCCCAGGGTCTTGGGATCATGACCCAAGCAGAAGGCAGATGCTTAACTGACTGAGCCACCCAAGCGCCCCATAGAGCTTGCTTTAAAAAAAAAGAAAGGAAAAAACAAAAAAAGAAAAACATAAAAAAAACTATTTTTGTGGAGAAAAATATTTCATACATTGAATTCCTAAAGAAACCTATATGTCTTTGTAAAAGCCAAACAGATTGAAAAAAGAATCTATATACACAAATCTAAAAATCAATGGCTAACATTCATATAATACATTGTATCATTTTCTATTTTAAATGGTTACTTGGGAAAACAATTATATGGTTAAAAAAAACACATGGACTCTCAACAGTGTTTATTAAAAATGTGCCAGTAATCAAGCAAAATGCTTTTTATATAAAGCCAAGAAAATTATTAACACAGAAATGATAATCATATCCCTTTCCTTCTCTTTCTCTACTTTGTACCAGACAGCTTCATTCAATACTAAGCCCATTTATTACTAAAAAATATGTCATCTTGTCAATTACAGTGGTTTTTAAACCAATGATGACAAGTTGCCTAAAAACATAAATACATAATGAGGTAGGGGACAAAACATTCCAAGAATAGGAATCTAGGATCAAGACTTACCCAATGTTTCTAAAAACTTAATAGTGAAAAAATAAATTAAGGTAAAATAAAAATGCATAACCGTTTCAAGTAGTAAATGCTTCCTTTGCAATGGTTCTCAAATAGAGTCCTCTTAAACATAAGCCAAATCAATAAAATATATTCAATTTAGTGTTATTTAAACTTCTAAAGTCAATTTTCAAAAATTTTTACATTGAACAACCATAAGATGTAAGAATCTGAATGAAACTATAATTCATAATTATTAGTTTAAGTCCTAATTCCCTGATTCCTAAAATTCTGTCATATCCACAAATCAGAAAATTTGGTTACTGAAATACCTTGTCTGGTTAGAATTAGGAAATAAAATGGCTTTTAACACATATTAAATTTTTTAAATAACAAAAGTTTACATTTTTGAAAAGATAAAACCTACTACTTTGGTTTTATAAGGATTTATGAACCATAATTACTTGCATATTTTCAGTATCTATGAGTTACTCATCTACATATTTTCTAAATCTTATCTTGCAATATATTATAATACATACATGTTCTTATTTCTCTTATGTTCCAGTTGTATTATTCTTTGCTTTTTTTTTTTAAGGCTAAATCTTAGGATGAAAAGATTTAGACGAATTAGGGGTCATGGTAATTTTAGGCCAAAAGTATCAAAACATAAAATCAATTATCAAATTTCCAGTTATATGGATTATTTTCTCTTTCCCATCCAGAAATACATAACAAAGAATATTTAAGGTTACTAAATGATATCTTCTATGAGGGCTGGGGCAGATAAAGTTTTTAGTTTATAACTTAAATAAACCACCAACAATAAAAACAAGAAAATACCACTTCAAAGAAACCTAATGATTATAGATCCAAGTGTAGAAGCTAATTACTATAACCTCCATCTAAATGTTTACAGCAAAAAGGATAAAACTGAAAGATTTCTTTCAATAAATGTGTGATTCAATCACTGAAAATACTGACTCACAGCATTATGTGGTTATAGCAGTAACCACGCTATAGAACTACTCAAAAAACCCTAACTGGTGCACTACAATTCAATTTTCTTAAATGTAAGTTTATGCTGCTCAAGCCATTATTTTCCTTTTTCATAGAAGTCCAAATTGGTTGTGGTGCAGAAAGATCAGGCAGCTCACAAGGGTCACATGTCGCTAGTTCAAGTCCAGCACAGGTCAGGGGACACCCCACAACTCCCCAAGCTCCTTGGCCTCAAGGGTAAGTACCTTTTTAACTGATAAGGAAGAATCTTCCTTAGAAAACATATGTAAGAGGTTAAATGCTCTGAGAAAGTTTTCAATTTCACAGTTGTCTCCTGGAAAAGAAAAATAATTTCATGGTTAATAGTGTTATTTGACAAAGAGGAGCTTCCACTTCCAGAATTTGTAAAACATAGAAGAAAATTACCAGGACAGTCACAGTATCCTCAGTAATACTTTCAAATAAATGAAGCATTCCTTCCTCAAGAGGGCGGACGTAGGATGCATTTTCATGAAGGTATTGTGAGAACTACATTAGGAGGGAAAGAACTGTGAGTTACATCACTGGAAAATAACAAGTATCAATAGATTTGTAAATGGACTCACTGAGTTATAAACCTAAATTCTTCTGGAAACTTTTTCTAGGAAAAAAGTCTGGCTTTTACAAAACAGAGATGATCACCTCTAACAGTTCCAAATACAATCCCCAAGTCCCCATCTCATTCCAAAAGGAGGAACTTGAAGAGGGGTGACATCATTAACAACGAGAAGGACACTCAGAGAGGACACTGCATTACAACCCACACCAACAGGCCTTCCCCAAACACCAGCTTCTCTAGAGAGGTCTCAGTTTAAAAAAAGAAAAAGAAAAGAAAAGAAAAGAAAAGGAAAGAAAAGAAAAGACAAGAAGGAAAGGAAAGGAAAGGAAAGGAAAGGAAAGGAAAGGAAAGGAAAGGAAAGGAAAGGAAAGGAAAGGAAAGAAGGAAGGGAAGGAAGGAAGGAAGGAAGGAAGGAAGGAAGGAAGGAAGGAAGGAAGGAAAGAAAAAGAAAGAAAGAAAGAAAAAAAGAAAGGAAAAAATAAAAACTATGAAAGATTTTTATGTTATGTGCCTCATTTTAAAAAAGCAAGTCTACTGAGGACAGCTTCTTATTTTTACTGTGACAATGTTCAGGGTTAACAAATTCCAGGAATATAAGTATCACCAAAATGAGGATGTAAAAAACTTTTGTAACTTTCACTGATACCTTAGTATTTATAAAGAACTAATTCAGTATGAAGAATAAATTCAGGAAAAAAAAATCCTATAGGTGTTTAGACAATTTAGAAGCAAAAAGTTAATTTTCACTTATGAAATATCTCAATTATCAAAGTACTGTATAATGGCTCAAATTTTGATTTCTCAGTATAGAAATGTAATATCTCATTATGCAGAAATGTGATTCAACTGGCCATACTATAAACTATAGATATTTGGCCCTAGGCAACTCACTTGATCTCTCTTGGCTTCAATCATAAATGCTACTTTATGATTCTATGAACAAGTCTAAACATTCTGGTCATCTTTTAACAAGTGGTTTCTGACTCTCAGAATAATACAGCCTTATTCAATAATAAGACTTATTAGAAAAACCACATAGAACCTTTCATAGGCCAAAGGTAAAATATTAAGATAAATACATGAATTCTTCAAAGTGATGAAGTGTTTCAGATAAGATTAACATATTTGATTCTCACTGTGTGGGCATAATTTGGCAACAAGCTAAAATAAAATTCCAAAAAAGGGACAAAGTATTGAGTAAAATATATTTTTTGATATTATAGGAAGTATAAAAGAAAATATAACTTTTACATTAAAACGCTGCAGTACTCTTTTCCCTACCCAAGTCATCTGAAAGCTTTTTCCCACAGTGAAATTAAAAAGCATTTCAAAGGCCCAAAGTTTAATTGTTTATGAACTTCAATAGATTCGTGGAGTCCGATCAAAACTGATGAAAATCAAGCACTTCCTGAGGGCTTCCTATGTGTAAGGTATAATGATAATAAGAACTAACCTTTATTGAGTGCTTACTATGTGCCAGGCACTATTAGAACTTCACATGTATTATCTACTTAATCCTCAAACATATATACCTGTGAGGTATGTACTCTAACCTCCATTTTAAATATCAGGAAACTGAAGCACAGAGAGGTTAAATAAATTGCCCAAGGGGACACAGAAAGTGGTTGGACCCCAGTAGTCTGACTCCAGAGTATAGCTTTTGCTATACTACAAGGTACTTACAGGATACATGGACATAAACACTAGTCAAACCCTGGAAACACTGCATGATACTCACAAACCAGCTGGGAAGAAAAATCAGCTAAGTAGGAGGAGTGGCAGAACTGTTTCAGAATGCCACATTATGGGGCACTTAGAGCACACACTGACAGCAAGATCCCTCAATTTCTTCCGTGTGGGAGCCAGCCTGCAAGATGGCCCCAATGACCCCTGCCTTGGCTGTTCTTGGCTTTGTGGAGTACCCTTGCACACTGTTTCAGGGCTGGTCTGTGTGGCCAATATAAGATGGTAGCAGGAATGGTACTCAGTACCCAGGCTAAGTCATAATAGGCATTGTGGCTTCCACTCTGCTCTCCTGGATCACTCGTTCTAGGGGAAGTTAACCGCTATGTCTTGAGGACACTCCAGCAGCCCTATAGAGAAGGTTCCTCAATGAGAAACCAAGGCTTCCAGCCAACTGACCAGCCAACTGACCAGCCGTGTGAGTGAGCCACCTGGGAAGAAGATGCCCTACCCGGGTCAAGTCTTTAAATGAATGCAGCCTCAGCCAACTCTTGACTAAAAGCTTATGAAAGATCATGATACTTTTCTCCTGAATTCTTGACCCACAGAGATTGTGTGAGATAATAAATATCTGTTGTTTTAAACGATTACATTTTGGTATAATCTATTACACGGCAATACAGAACTAATACACTCATTATTTTTTTCTTTTCAGTTCAATGTGGTCTTGCAAGCTACTTTAAATCCTTTTTTAGAACAAGCTGGGGAGAAAAAAGGAAAGAAAGGAGCAAAATTTGCCAGGCCCCAAAAAAGCACATGGACTGAAGGGAATGACAGCCAACCCTCTTCTTATTCCTTATTTAAACTTCACACACCCTGAAAATGCCCCAAAGCTCAACCAGAGAAGCAGTTTCACTCCCACTCCATACCCCAGCAGGAAAGGTCAACTCTACCACACACACTTTTTTTTTTTTTTTTTTTTTGCTTTTAAACATACCCAGTGACAAAAGTTATTCAGTGAGTACAAACAGGGAGAGAGAAAAATGCCAGGAAATTGACTTTTCCAACAATAAAATGGCACTTTTGATTATGTCACACCCTGGTCAAAAAACTACAAAAGGGGGCGCCTGGGTGGCTCAGTCGTTAAGCGTCTGCCTTCAGCTCAGGTCATGATCCCGGAGTTCCGAGATCGAGTCCCACATCGGGCCCCCTGTGCTGCGGGAAGCCTGCTTCTCCCTCTCCCACTCCCCCTGCTTGTGTTCCTGCTCTCACTATCTCTCTCTCTGTCATATAAATAAAATATTTAAAAAAAAAAAAAAACTACAAAAGGCCCCCATCCTACATACAAAGCAAGAGAGTTGGGGCTTTGGCCTGACCCCAGGGTCTTTCCAGAGTCTGGAAAAAAAAAACTAGGCCCCCATCCTACATACAAAGCAAGAGAGTTGGGGCTTTGGCCTGACCCCAGGGGCTTTCCAGAGTCTGGAACCATGTTTTTTCCTTTGCAATCTGACCTCTCATTCCTCCACTTCGAAGACTTCACACTCTTGCCAAAACAGTTTGCTCCCTGCTCCCTCCCCACTCCCCCTTCCTCCACTCACTTCCTTATGCCTTCCTACTGAGTGACTTTGCTCAGGTCTTGCCCTCTTCTGGATGAAAAAACACCTGTCCTATTTCTCTCCTCTTCTTCAAATCTTGCTCATTTTTCAAAGATCCCAAACACTACCAGCAACAGCAATCTCCCCTCCTTGATGACCTCACATCCCTTACTGGCCTCACCACCCACACTTCCCCGGTATTTAATTTCTTAAGAATGTCCATGTTTGCCACATTTTATCTTAAGGTTGAAGACTGTGAATTCTAGTTTTCTTCCATGTCCCCCACAGCACTTGGCTGATGCACAGTAGTGGTCCGAAAAGAAAGAACATGTCTTCCTACTTGTTCTGGGCAAAGAACAGGTATCTTGAGTTAAATTTACCTTCTGATTCAACGGAGATATAGTGTCAATGGCAGAATCAATAGGAAAAATCTGAATCCTCTGTTCTGTATAGGTGTGAAAGTTCAGAAGAGCCGTCACCAGGTCTTGAACAAAAGCCAGGGCCTGCCCAGCAATGTCCCGCATCTTCAGCTTTTAAATGAAAAGTATAGAAAGTCAGCTATCCAATTACTATTCTTAGGCAACTTTAGTTAAAGTCTGCTTTTAGAGAAAACATTTAAATTCTAGTATAACTAATCCTGACTTTAAATTCATTTGCTCCCACTTGGATTTTAATATTCCCATCTAAGTAAATGAGAAAGCCACCAGTTTTGGCAAACAGACCTCCTTCACTTAACCTAGACTGTGTAAGTGTGAGGCCCACCAACCTAGAAGAAAGGTATGGCTCACAAAGTAAGTGCATCCCGTAATTCAGTTCTAATGGTATCAGATGAGAGCAAAAATCTGTATTACTTATGAATTCAATAAATAGCAAGTTATGCAATTTTTTAAAAAAATGTATGAGAAAGTAAAGCCAAAGTTAAACACAACAGTTGAGTGCATTAAACAGAGGCCCAAACAATAAATTCTTGTTTCTGGAAAGTTTGACATACACATCGCTGAAAATAAAAACATCATCATTACCTGATGTCTCCTATTGTGGAGTGGAACGTTCAGAGCGTTATACTGACTATATTCTACAAAACAAAAATGGATGCATATTAAGTCATTTTACGTTTATAAGAAAACAGCATAACTGAAAAATAATGAATGCTCTGCAGCAAAATCAGCTTTACGTAAAAATTTTAAATGATCAAAGCCACAATCATAGTATAAGAGAATAGTGGAATTTATATAGAATCAGTTGTTTCTCAGATAAAGTAATACTTCCAATTTTTAATTTTTTTTTTTTTAAGTAGGCTCCATGCCCGACGTGGGGCTTGAACTCACGGCCCAGAGAGCAAGAGTCGCATGCTCTACCCACTGAGCCAGCCAGGGGCCCCCAAATTTTTTTAACTTTAGGATAAACAAACAAACCCCGACTTTCTATTTCTAAGAAATCATTTCAAAAAACTTGAGGCCTATCAAGATTACTTAGAAAGGCCCATGACGATCTTGCCATGTTCAGTCATGCTCCCTTCTAAAATAACCCCGCACACAGCTGCCATACCAATCATCCAAAAATACCACGGTTTTCATGACACTATGATATTTGACAGCCTACCAATGCCTGCCACTGCTGATCCCAATGACTCGATCCTAACTCTTCTGGGTTGGCTTCCTTATTTTCTCACAGTCCTCCTCTCTACCCCAGACTCCATCCGAACCTCTGATAGCTTCCCGACACTTGGCCTCACACTTCAGTTCCCTCCTCCATCTCTATTAATCTCTGCACACCCCTTCAGCCACTCAAACCGCCCCTCCTCTGCCTGGTCCTCAGTCGGAAAGACCTGGTGCCAAAATCTGACTCTAAAAGTCCATATGCCGCTCTCACCCAGTTCTCTCTTATGGCCCCATTTCTACCAAGGGCTTGGTCTCCCATCCACAGTCGGTCTACTTTCCTATCAGTCCTCTCTGGGCCTTGCTTGTTATCCCTCCCAGCCCGGTCCATCGTTTCCCACAATGCTCTTGCTAACACAAAAGAAGATCAGGGTCCGTGACAACCTAATTTTACCAAACTTCAGGGGATTTCAAGGCTACTCCACAATCCATGACTTCACTGCTGTGTCACTTCCCAAGGCATCTGCTCCAAACCTTTTCCATTTTAAGCCCCTAACATCATTCTTCCTCTCCTCCCCTGCCCCACGGATAGGGTGGCCTCCCCCTACAACTCCAGGAAGACCAGGGCCAAAGCCCAAGGGGTTCTTATGTTTCCTACCCTCCACCTCAGAGTCCATGGCTTCCCATATCCTGTCCTCAGCTAATCTTCCCCCTGGGTCCCCAGCAATAGCTCCTTCTGGCCCCTGAGGGCCCAATCCATCAACCACTCCCTCCTCTTCCCTACACCTTCAAAATTACTCTCAAAAAAAGCATTTGTGGCAGCTTTATAAATTCTATCTCCACAGTGACTTCTTCCCCTTTACTTCATTCATACTGAATCCTCTGCTGAGCTCCCAACTTTCCCCACCTCTTTCATTCCCGCTGCTCAAAGACCAGCATGTCTCTGCCTGTTTCCTCAGCACCCATCCACCTCTAACCCTCGTGCTAGCCTTCAGCTGCCCACCTCTACCCTGCAAGGAAACACTGAGTTCTCAGAGTCACCAAAACAGCTGCCTTTACTGTCACTTCACCCTCTCTGAGCTCCCCACAACACTACTAGAATTGCCCAGCACCACCAGGCTGAACACTCCCTTCGCCGGCTTCCATGTCACCTCATTTCCCCAGCTCCTCACCACCTCCGCCACCTCAGCCCCTCTCCTTCCTCACCCCTGTGAGGGAGAACTCTCCAAGGACGCTGCACGGGCCTCTCTGCACTTGGTACCCCTCATTCCCACCACTCTCAAGGCCCATCCATCCCAACAGGGTCAACTGCAGTCTCTCTCCACGGTCTAGGCTTTAACTTAGAAATGCGTACCCCAATAGAAAGACAGATGTACACCGATCTGTCAGAATATTAAACAACAAAGTTAACCTCAACATCTTTCCCATAAACCTGCCCTTCATCTGCCTCTCTGATTTCTGTCACTGGCACCACATCTTTCCCCCACACTGCCTCCTCCAGTGCCCCTGCCCGCTTGCATCTATCTCCCTGACAACTCGGCTCCAGCCTCCATTAACAGCACACCAAGACTAGCACCACAATAGTCTTGGCCCCCTTTCCCCATTCCAGGGCAGTCTACACCCTTGCCAGACTAACTCTGTGAGTGCACAGATCTCATCGTGACATTCCCTGGATCAAAGGCTTCAACACCCCCACCATCTTGTGAATTGAGTCCCAACTCCTTGGCCCACAACTCTAGGGTCTAACCCCACCCACCCTTTGAGAACTTGCCTACCCCCTCCCATCCTAGCCTCCTATCACACTTAGCTAATTACTGCTCCTCAGACCATGACAGCACCTTGTGTCCCACGTACCACACTCCACTTAATTCCCTGGTTCATTTTCATGCATCTCTGCCCAATAAAACCTACTCACATATCCAGGCCCAGCTCAAAGCATACCTCTTCCAAAAGACTTCCCCAAACAACCCCTCCAGCAGTAATCTGTCCTTCCTCGGAAACCCCAAGAGTCTCTTTATTGAACAGGTTAGCTTATATTTTAGACATTTCTATACATTATCTCTCCCCTTCTGGACTATAAATTCCTTTAGGGTAGAGATTTTTGCCCCAGAAATTTTTATATCCCTTGTACTCTCTATCCAGCTGGGCACTGAGCAAATGATCTCTAAGTTCTGCAGAACTAAAAGTAACCCACACTGACGTAAGTATCTAAAGCAGAGTGACAACTAGTACTGAAAAAGGAAAGATAAATCCAAAAGAGATCCAGAAGGAAATTATTAGAACCTGATGATTGAGAGAAGGATTAAAGGGAAAACGAAATGCCAAGATTTCAAGTCTAGTGGATCAAAGTATGCTAGCACTATTTACATTAATGTAGAAACTAGAAACAGGTGTTATTTTCAGAGGAACTCAGGCTTTGATATAATAATGACATATGCAGATTTCAGTGTTAGATCAAACTGTTTTTCTTTGATGTCTTTTCTTTCCTCTTAGGTCTTTCGGAAGAAAAATTTAGGGGAAGTAAAAAATTTTAATCATCAGACTGTAAAAAAGGAACTCTCTACCTATTTGAATATAAGCTTCAAAATTCCAAGCAATTAAATAAAACATATTCTTTGTTTTCAAGGTTCTGATTTAATTTTTCTCTAAACATTACAAAATCGACATCTGTTATACATTGTAAGTTGATTTTTTTTTTTAAGTTCTTTTTCTTGCTCTTGGCTATGTAAATTACCAAACCATTCTCAGGATGAATAGGAAGCAGGACTCACCCAAGTCAGCTTCCTAACTATCAGTGGGGATCACCAAAAGTGCAGGAGATACCAGGCTGAGAAGATGCATCTCCCACCGCCCTTCCCCCATTCTCCCCACCATGAACAGCTTTTCTTATACAAATTTTCAAGTACTTTATGTGCAGGTTGGTTTTTAACCTAGGGATATGCTCAATATGCGCAATAAAAAAAAAAAAAATGTGGGTTACCTTTTCCAGGAAGGCTGACTTTGAAATCAGCCTCCATATATGAGAGCCACAGCTGATCAAAAAAACAAAAAGAAAGCAACCCTCTGTTGAGCCAATAATGTTTTTTGTCAAATAGATTAAAAACTTTTTTAATTAGTTCGTTACCAGAGAGAGAGGTCCAAAGTTGCAAATAATGGAAAACTGTACATAATATACCTACTTGTATCATTAAAAGGTACTTTTTCCGTGATGATTGATAAGGATTCCTCTAATCTACCTGACAAATCTTCATGAAGATTCTTTAACTGTAATTGACTAAAAGAAAAAAAACACAAAACCACATGATCACCAGTCAGACGGGATTCTCACTTCCTTGTTACCACAACAGCTGGTATCAAGCTTTTAGAGACTCGTGCCTGACACCGGGATACTCTCGGTGGTAGATAGTTACTAAAAGATGAAGATAAGAAAAATACTAATCCTCAATTCTGAAGCCCCTGAAACTTCTGTTCAATGACGTTAAGACTGTCAGAATTTATCACAGTCCCAGTATCTAGTACAATCTTGTCAGTTTATTTCCCCAAGTGCAAAGTAATCTTAAAGCCATTTCAAAATCACAAATTTTATCTTTCTTATGTGCTAACATAAATGTTGAATGTTCAAGTATTACAGTAAAGTTCTTTTCTAAGTATTATATCAGATTTCCCCCCCCTTGGGCTCAAAATCTAGTAACTTTTCTGTTTTTGATTCAATTATGAGCATGGGTATACATCCAAACCATGCATGTAATTCTACCAATGCAACTAAAGAAATTCACATGACTGAGTCTATGGAAACCTAATATTATGTCATTTGTCAACTAAATGCTGGAGTATGCTTTTACCACCCATTAATTCATCCCATTTGAATTTTAAGATTTAGGTATCTCCAAATTAGATCCCATAGTCTCTATTTTATTCAAAATGTACCACTAAAAGGTTGGCACGGTGAAAAGGAGTTAGTTTTCCTGCCTGGAACTCTCAGAAAGCTTTCTCTATCCAGTCCTCAGTATAGGAGCCCCAGGACACCATCTTCCATGGCCGCAAACATCTGCAGGCTGAGGACTAGTGCACAAGCCAGCTGACCAAGAGTGTGTCAGGCCTTAGAGATAACAGAACTGAGGAGAACCCTGGAGACGGCCTGTTCCTGGCTCACTTCAAATGTGAGAGTAAGAGAGAGGAGCCGCTAAACTAAAACTCAGGTCTTCTGATTCTTACTTCAGGGCCCCTTGAAATTCACATTTCCACATACCATTCTTCTGTTCGAAGCCGACATTCCTTGGCCTCCTTTTCTAGAGTCTGAGATTTTACCTGAATTTTAGAAGAAAAAGAAAAGTAGATGGCTCAGGCTATACATACGGGCACACTTGGGAGACACCACAGGCAACAGCCTCCCCCTGAATGACTAACTGTGCATTCCGTAAAGTGCACAGAAGAGTCACAAGAGCCCTGACTAACTTTTAACGTGCTCTCCCCAACAGCGGGGCTTACTTCTAGTTTGGCCTTGTCATTCTGCAGTTTCTCGATAGTTTCCATGTACTTCCGCGTCAGGCCATCGACCACGGCTTGGTGCTGGGCCGCCTCCATCTCCAGGGTGGCCAGCCGACTCCTCAGCTCTGCTTCCACATGCTTGTGCTGCTCGTCAGCTTCAAAAAACTGAAAAGAAAAGACCATTTTCTCTTCTCACAATATCCAAATATATACAAATGGAGAGAAAAACAAAAGCAGTGACTGTTCACTGAGCAATTTCCACATGGTTGTATACGCTCACCACGTAACACCCGCACAGGCTTGATCTCACAGAATCCTCACAGTATGTCAGGGGTAGTGCTATTGTTATCCCTCCTTTCCACATGGGAAACCAAAGTTTCAACTTGCCCAGTGCAGAAATGAGATCTGAACACAGGAGATCGATGCCGAAGCCTACAACCTCCTTCCTCTTAAGCTCTAGGATTTCTTTCAACTTCTGGCACACAGAGAATTTAACTGACCAGGGCATAACTTTCCTGCTACGCTACCTCCCACAATTAAATAAGCGAAATTCAAATAGATGTTATCCCTAAAACAGGTAAAGCTCTTTTCCTTAATAAGAATCCAGTGCTAATTAAGAATTATGAATGCTTAACACAAAACGCACTGAGGTTTTCAAAGCTCATTTTAACAGCTGCAAAATGTTAAACTGAGAATTACTGCATATTTATTTTCCACCATTTGACTATGCTCACCATTTCACAAAAAATTTAGGAGGCACAGTCAGAGACATTACACTATGACTCTTGAATATGCTGAATGTTGGGAGGCAAACTGATTATTCAACATTTCATATATATTTGAGCTCCCGCCATGAGTAAGACCCTGTCCTGGGGGAAGGCATACAAACCGACATGGTGTGTACTCAAACAGACCTTATAGACTAACAGGTGAACAAACAGAAACCAACTAAACGGTAATAATTTAAAAAACAAACACTACTTATTGATAAGCCCCCATCTAAATGATCCAGCTGATCATTTTCTAAATAAAATGAACAGTGCCTAGTATATTTCTGTACTGTTATTTAATAAAGTTATTCTGTTAAATAACTTAACAAAGTTATTCTGCCATCCTCTAAACAAATGCACACTTCAAAACACACATCCAGATTAAGATATGAATGAGATTTAAGAAATGAATCAACGACAGGGACATATATACCTAACAACCACAGGAAACATTAAAACACATATACAAAACACTCTACCCTGCATGGGTTTTTCCACATTCCAGATTATACAACCCATTTTTAACTCATGGGGAAAACAAAAATTTTCTCACTTGTATATGCAACCGTTCATTCTCTTCTATCTTCTTTTGCAGATCTTCATCAAAGACGCTCTTCTGCTCTTGACTCAACTGAGAGGAAGATTCTCCACTTTTCTGATGGAAAGAATAAGTTATGTCCACATAACTTTCATCCTTTAGAGAAACATCCTAAGGTACACAGATTCTCTATCACCTTAGTTGCTTGTCTCTTCTACATGTGCACATTCTCAAAGAATCCTGCAAAAGGTATACAATCCATCATTTAACTTTTCCTATTTGACACAAGTAGGAACTGCAAATATTGGAATGGGCAGGAAAGCTCAAAAAAGAAAGAGAGAATGAACAGATAAGGCTCACTATTCTTTGCAGATGAATTCAGGAGTAGTTCAATTGGAAGACACAGCAGGCCCAGAAAGCTAGCCATAAAAATATGCTAAAAAATATCATTTCAATCAGAGAGGGAGACAAACCATAAGAGACTCTTAATCATAGGGAACAAACTGAGAGTTGCTGGAGGGGGAGGGGGCTGGGGGGCTGGGGTAACTGGGTGATGGACATTAAGGAGGGCATATGACGTAATGAGACCTGGTTATTACATAAGACTGATGAATCACTGTCTACTTCTGAAACTAACAATAATACATTATATGTTAATCAACTGAATGTAAATTTAGAAAAATAAAAAAAAATATATCATTTCAAGTTGATCTTCTGGTTTGGGAAATCAGTTTCAGCAATTCCATGAGTATGAGTTGTTAAACTCCTTTAGGAAAATGTAATAAATTAATTAGAATTCACAATAATAAGTTCATACAAAAGTTTCATAAATTTCTAATTTTTAAAAAATCATAAAACCATATAAAATAAAGCTACTATAAATAAACAAGGAAAAAGCTCAAAAATCATGAAAAAAACCTTCCTTTTCCTTTTTTACCAATATTAACTTTTTCTACATAGAAGAATAGCACTATTTAACAGAGCCAATAATGAACATTTGTTTTCATGGAATACGAGAGCTGAGACTATTCCAGGGATGGTCTAACAATGAAACTGTGTTCAGACATCAGTCACCACCCTTCTCTGCCTTTCTTGTGCCCTCACTCCTCACTTAAAATGAAGTTATTTACTGATCCAATGTGAACCAATGATTAGAAGGCCCTTTGAAAATGGAGTAACTGTATGAAAAATAAAACAAAATAGGGGTGCCTGGGTGGCTCAGTCAGTTAAGTGACCGATTCTTTTAAAGATTTTTTTTTTTTAATTTTTATTTATTTGAGACAGAGAGAATGAGAGAGAGAGCGCGCACATGAGAGGGGGGAGGGTCAGAGGCAGAAGCAGGCTCCCTGCCGAGCAGAGAGCCCGATGCGGGACTCGATCCAGGGACTCCAGGATCATGACCTGAGCCGAAGGCAGTCGCTTAACCGACTGAGCCACCCAGGCGCCCCTAAGTGACCGATTCTTGATTTCAGTTCAGGTCATGATCTCAAGTCATGAGATTGAGGCCCACATCGGGCACTGTGCTCAGCACAGAGTCCACTTGGGATTTTCTCTCTCCCTGTCCCTTTGCCCCTCCCCCCCCACTTGTGCAAGTGCTCTCGCTCTCTCAAATAAATAAATAAATCTTAAAAAAATAAAAAATAAATAGAAACAAAACAAAACATTAAATCTCCATCATGTTTAGGACACAAGAGCTGCACAAGGAAGACAGCCGAATGACATATTCTGGGCATTCTGGGTCATTAGTGCTTCCAAATTTGGAAAACTTTAATTAACATTAATTCATAAGTTCATACGTGTTACACCCCAGCCTCTGTGAAAACAGCACTGGGGGAGGATCTCACTAACCTGGGGAGCATGTCTGAAGTAGATATGGCTATTGGTTCCCCAAGGGTCTCTCAGAATTTCCAGAGCACGTCTTTTTTTACAAAATTCCCCAAGTGATTCTAATACATACCTGTTTTTGCCCTCTCTATTCCCCATTTATTTGAAAATTACCACTCTAGAGAACTCTTTCATGTAGGAGACGTGTATATGGAAAGGTACTAACATAGAATTATGTTGATTGTCCATCATATGGCAAATACAGTCCTAGCCACCTTTACAGGATCCCATTTAATACTCAACAAACTGAGAGTATCATCCCCATGCTGCAGATGAAGAAACTGAGGTTGCAAAGCTAAAATGGCAGACAAAGAATTCAAGCCTGGGCTTAACCCCAAAGCCCGTGCTCTTCCCTCCATACCATGCTGCTTCGGAGTTCCTGTAGGCCTTCTTCTTCCCTCCTACCCTTCTACTTTTACTGCCTCAATCCACGCACTTGCCGGGTGCTGCTCTATATACACACCAGACTTAAAGAGTCAATCACTACGGGAGCCTGGGTGGCTCAGATGGTTAAGCGTCTGCCTTCGGCTCAGGTCATGATCTCAGGGTCCTGGGATCGAGTCCCGCATCGGGTTCCCTGCTCCTTGGGAGCCTGCTTCTCCCTCTGCCTCTCTCTCTCTCTGTCTCTCATGAATAAATAAATAAAATCTTTAAAAAAAAAAAAAGAGTCAGGGTGCCTGGGTGGCTCAGTCGTTTAAGCGTCTGCCTTCGGCTCAGGTCATGATCCCAGGGTCCTGGGATCAAGTCCCGCATCGGGCTCCTTGCTCAGCGGGGAGCCTGCTTCTCCCTCTGCCCCTCCCCCCTGCTTGTGCTTGCTCTCTCTCTCTCTCTCTCAAATAAATAAATAAAATCTTAAAAAAAAAAAAAAAAAGCAACTTCTTAATCACAGAATGTTCAAAAGTACCAGACCATCCATCTTATGGAAGTAAGAATCATGTCTCACTATATAAACCATAATGGAAAAAGTTTATTTTTACATGACCAGACAAGAATACTAAATGGCCTCATAAAAATAAATATTAAGAAATATTTACAGCAAATTTTCAAGCCTAAGGAATGAGTATTTCAATTGCTACTCTCACATGAGCTGTTACACTTCAACACTGTTTCTCATTTTATTTGCCCTACCTTGAGTTAATGGCAACTCAGTATAACTGAAAGATATCAGTAATTTTGACCAGTATGAGATATTCCTTTCACTTTTCTCAGACACTAAATCTAGTATGTGCATGTTTGCTCCTAACAAATTATTCAAAACTCACTTTCGTATAAAAATGCCTCTAATATTACTACATATATTAATCGTAAGTGTCTGCTTCCTTGAACCAATACCCAGGCGTAATAATGGAACATTAGGGAGTTTGGAGGGGAGGTGTTCTGTTAAAACCCAGATGGCCTGGAGATGTCTGTACCTAGCAGACAAGGCCTCCCTAACGTGCTTTTATTTGACCTACCTTGTTTTTCTTGCCTCGGGGTTCACTTAGAGCCAATTCATCTTGAAGTAGTTCTACCCTCTTGGCAAGCTGCAGATTTCGAAATGTCAAACTGTCCATTTCCTGCTGTAGTTTTCTCAATGATTGATCCTTCATTTTCAGTTGTTCCTACATCAAAGTGAAAACAGACCATTCTTTATAATTTAGCCTTAAGGTTTCAAATAATGAAATTATTTTTGTTTCACTAAAATATGATCAAACCTCTTGCTTTAGGGAATTCACATTGTATGTTTATCATGCCAGTTCCCATGTTTTTAGCTCTGTTTTTTGACAAAATCATTTTTTTTAGCCAAACCAAGTAAATTTAAAAATAAAATTAAAAAAGCATATATACTGAAATAACAGTCATCAACTTAAAGTAAAATATGTTGTTACATAGGCGTCTGGCAGTGAGGAGGCACAACGCCTGAGGTGGACAATTTTATAAACCTGAATTGTGAAAGAGAACCTCCTACTCACTGATGATGCCCTTCAGTAAGTAAGAATAGGAAGCAATTTATTTGCATTCATTTTTTTCAATAAATCCTCCCTGAATTTAAGTCACTCAAAATGAAGTCCTTCCACTACACTTAATTTTACTTTAAACTATTTCTGATTTGTCAAAGATAAAAATCAATATTATCCTAACACAAGAATATTTTTAGATGCTGTGTGTTCTGCATCAATTCACCTAAAAGTTTTAAGTAAAAATAGAAACAAAATCTAAAATTTAAACAATGTATCTTCTACTGCCCATTCTATACTGTTTACACCATAATGAGGTAAGACAGTGGAAATCTAGAGAAGTATTTAGCTCTGCTCTATCTTAAAAAAAATATTATTCTCACTATATTTTACTTATGATATTGTGACAACTTTGTGTTCACTGGTAATCAAACACAGATGACCATATACTACTGTATATTTAAAGCAGTGCAGTTATATTACTTTCACTGAAAAACCATTGCAAAGCTAAGACGAGGTCAAGCTTTAATGACAAAGTGACTGAAGTATATTGAAAGAGCAACCTAGAAACCAAAGGCTGGTGTCTGCAAGCTACTGACATTATCTGCCCATTGCAAGCAGCCAGAAGGCTAGAATAATGTTTCCATTAAGCAGAGAAACATTTTTCTTTTCTATTGTTTTTTAGTAAGCCCTTAATTTTTGCTTGGAGCTTCATGGTAAATACAGACCCAGCCCATATCCAAATCATCATGTATTTCAAATTAAAGAAATCCAAATCAATGAATGCTTACTGTGTCCAACAACTCACTGAAAAGACAAACCCAACCTATCAAAAGCCTGCTGTAACAGAAGACATCCCAACCTTCCCACTGAGCAAACCAGCAAATTGCCATTCTTACTAGAACTGTAATAACCACCGCAATGAATAGTAAAACAAAGAGTAATTTCTTTACATCCTTATAATTCATCACCAGCTGACTAATGCTCCAACTCCATTAACCAATCACCAATTTCAGAAGACAGCTATCTCAACCTCTCTGTAAACCCTAGTTTCTGCACTGGGGACGATGATAACGTTATCTGCGCTCACAGACTTGTGTGAAGACTAACTGACAGAGTGGGTGCAATGTGCTTGGCACAATGCCTAATACACAGTGAGAGCTCAACAAACAGAACCTGCCGTCACCATCACCAATGTCACCACCATTGCAAAATTGCAGAGTTAATCAAACACAACCAGCAACAGGATGCTGTCACATGCCCAGAGTGGGCTACTAAGACACACGAGGAAATATCCTTCCCAGTCATAGGTTTTAAACATTGTTGAGAGATTAATGACTATTTCTTCAATGATTTAGGTTAAATAATAACTGACTAACAAATCGTGACTATAAATAAGCTTAGTTTTAATAATCCTGGCTTGGGCACAGACAGCTTTGGAAGTATGGGTACGGTGTTCTCAGCCGCCTCAGCCCCAAGTCCATGCAACAGCACCTGAGTGGGGGGGCACTCTCAAGACAGAGTTCTCTAGGGTAAAGCTAAGTAAAAGGACGTATTTCTGGGTTACCTGAGTGGAATCACCCTGGATAGGTCACTGGTTAGGGGCTATTCCAGAAAGAGATATGAGTAAAGGGGAATCCTAATCCCTTTTGTCTCAACAGGGAGCAAGGGAGAGAGTGAAGAATGACACAGACAGTATATTTAATGGAAACAGGCCAAGAAGAAATCTGTATCGTAGAGTTAATTTATCCAACTAAAAATATCACTAAGCAATATTTATGACATGCCTACCAGAATGAGGTAGAAACAAATTTCTTCATCTCCTATCGTATTTCACCCCTCAGGTAGTAAAGATGCTGATGATAAAATATATCACTCAAACAGAGTAACCTGATTTACACAGGTTATTACTATTAAAGAGCTCAACCCAAAAGCAAGATTAATGGACTAAATGATTCACACTTTCAAATCCATTCATTAGGGGACAACAATCTGCTGAATACTGGGCATATGAATATGACAAAGGCCCCCTCAGAGTGCTGTCTAGTGATGAAGACAGATAAGAAGCTCTATTAATCCCCATGAATTCAGCTAAAGAGAGGCCGTAAGGTATAAGAAAAATGCAGGAGATAAAGTCAAATAATTCTTTTTTGTGATTTTTAGCTAAGGAAATCAAAGTGCATCACATTCATACCTAAGCAAGTAAGAAAGTCAAACACAAAAAACTTTATTACCTTCTCCCATCCCTAGTGAATCAGTGTCATAGTTGGGACTTCAACACAGAAAACCAGCTGAATTCCTTGCTTTGAGTATCACCAAATACTAACTTAACCCTCACAATACAAATACTGTTTCATACCTTTAAAGCAGCAGAATTCGCCTGTTCATCCACAACACCTTTTTTCAGGACCTGATTCTGAGCCCGAAGCTGAAAACACAGGAAGCAATAGTTAATTTTTAATATAAAGCAATCACCTGTAGCAAGGAAATCACTTACCATTACTTCACAGGAATGATTACACTGAGTAACTATCTTCTCACATATATATGAGAATAAAAATATTAGCATGGAAGAGGATAGTAGATATCATCATTCTGCCCAATGACATAATATTAATCAGCAGCAAAATCAACACTAAAATCCAGGTCTCTTGACTTCCATCCAGAACATGGTTCTTTCTGTCAAACCAAGTGTCCTCCTTAAATAAAAACTAATACAATGAACTAATCCTAAATACTAATGAAAACTAATATCATAAATAATACGGTACCACGTATGCCATTTTCCTTGAAACTCTGGCACGCATTCATTTGTAAAATACATACAATCAGACTAATTATGAAATAAGAACTCTACAGAGAATCAAAGTGTAGGGCATTAAACATACCCAGCAGGACACTGTGCCTAATATTAGTCACGCAAATATCATCCCCCACAAGAGCCTCAGGAATGGTGGACTTGCAATAAGGCATCAGTAAGGCAGTGTGTGAAAGCAACTAAGAAGACTCAATCCAGAAGTTGGTAATAGCAGCTAACATTTGAAAACTCATCATATACCAGGCACTGTCCTAAGTGTTTTCCATGTATTACCTCATTAATCTTTACAAGCCTATGAAGTAGGTACTAGAATTGTGTCCATTTACTGATGAGCAAACTGAGGTACAGAGAAGTTAAGTGGCAATGCTGAGATTCAGACCCCAGCATATTTGACTCCAGTCATAATGCCATTAGACAATATTGGTTACTATTGTCTAAAGCTACATATAAATGAGAAAAAGAAGGAAGCTGGAGAGGTTAGGAAAGTCTTTGAAAAGGTAGGACGCAGGCTTTTTTTTTTTTTTTTAATTGAGGTATAACTTCATTTTAAATAAAGCATACAAATCAAGAATTCTACAGCTAAATGAATTGTGTCTATGTATATAGGTATACCACCACCACTTGCAGAATTTCGAAAGATAAAATCCACTTCTGTAGGAAGAAGAAAGTTCTCAGCAACACTGAGCATGTAAGTAGAAATATACAAGTCCTATGTAGCCAAAGCAAAAGGTTTACAGACTCATATTCTGAAGGTTCAGTACAGAGACCATGAAAGACCAGGTTCTCTGAGAAACTGAACAAAGGGAATGATTTTATCTGTGAGCTTAAAAAAAATCTACTTCTAATTAGCATAACTCAAATCTGTCTCCTGAGAACAGAAATGACCCTCCTCTGTGCCAAAAGGATAGGAATATTTAAATACTAAACCTTAAACTGAGTATGTGGAATTCAATACAAAATTTAGCTAAGAATCTAAGAAAAGCAGGGAATACTGCAGGATATTCAACAGCTTGAGCAAAAGACAGATTAAAAAATGAGCTTCTTCTATTTTTAGAAAGTTAAAGATACAGCTCACTACAACAGAAAGAAGACCCAAATCTTGCTCTGCCATTTAGTAGACAATTTAAACTTGAAAAATTCACTTAACCATTCTGAGCCTCAATTATATGATCTATAACATGGGTGAATACATCTAACCTATCTTCCTTCTTCTCACATTGTTGTGAGAACCGGATAAGAAACCCCTATCAAAGTACTTTCTAAATCTTAAAGTGCCCCAAGAATGGAAACAGAACTCTTGTTACTAGACTAGAATCAAAGGGATAACAGATAACATTATAACTTGCCTGGTGTAAGGCCTTGTGCTAAAGGATATGGAGGAGAGGAAGAAGTGAAAGAAGTGGTTTACCAAGAGTTTAAATTTAAAAGGGACAATACAAGATAACCAGCAGTACTTACTCCTACTTAAATTCCCTGCAACAAGGATTGCAAACTAAGGCCCATGGCCCATACTGGCCTGCTACCTAATTTTTAAAAAAATTTTTAAAGATTTATTTATTGGGCGCCTGGGTGGCTCAGTTGGTTAAGCGACTGCCTTTGGCTCAGGTCATGATCCCGGAGTCCCGGGATCGAGTCCCGCATCGGGCTCCCTGCTCGGCGAGGAGCCTGCTTCTCCCTCTGACCCTGCCCCCTCTCATGTACTTTCTCGCTCTCTCAAATAAATAATCTTAAAAAAAAAAAAAAAAAATCTAAAGATTTATTTATTTGAGAGAGAGTGCATGGGGGCGGGGGGGGGTGGCAGGGAGAGAGGGATAGAGAATCTCAAGCAGACTCTGCGCTGGGCATGAAGCCTGATGCAGGGCTCGATCTCACAACCCTGAGATCACGACTTGACCTGAGCAAAAAGGAAGAGTCAGTCGCCTAACTGACTGTGCCACCCAGGAGCCCCTAATTTAAAGTTTTACTGAAACAAAACCACACTCATTTCCGTATTGTCTATGGTTGCTTTTGAGCTACAATGACAGAGACAAGTAGTTGCAACAGAAAATGTACAGCCCTAAGCCTTAAATATTTACTAATAGTCTCTTTACAGAAAAAGTTGGGGCACCTCTGCTCTACAAGTTCAGAAAAAAGAAAGTACTACTTTAATATTGATTTCCATCAGGCAGTATTTTCTTTTGCAGCAGGATCAACATACTCTTGGATAACAGAATTCAATAAACACTTTCAAACCCACACAGCCGGAAGACAGCAATATGACTTCAGGCTTCAGGTTTCATTTCATTCCCCTGTCCTAACTTTGACCTGTGATCTCTTACGTCTCTCTTCTTTCTGGGGTATTTAGAAGATCCCAATGACTGCTTCAAGAAATTACGGATGGAGCTTGAAATCTACTGAACTGATCACTTTCTATAGGACCAGAACCACGACAATTTTGAAAAAGACCTCAACTTTCATTTCTAAGACACACTTAAAAGCTACTTAAAACAAACTAACAGCCTACTCTGAACAAATGTTTTTCTTAAAGATTTTATTTTTAAGTAATCTCTACACCCAACTTGGGGCTCAAACTCAATCCCGAGATCAAGAGTCCCAGGGTCCACCGACCGAGCCAGCCAGGCGTCCCACAAAACAAAACTCTTAAATTACTACTGTATAGAATTCAATCTGATTTCAACAAAAAATGATTTGGATATTCCTTTGGAAAATACTGTTTGCTAAACGAATCAACAACAAAAACATGGTTTCAATAAAACTGCTTGGCAGAAAATGCAGCTCCTTTAGAAATATTTACCTAATACATTTATGGAGGTAAACAAGGATGACAATCAGAAGCTCAGCACATACCACTGCCGTGTTAATGACACTTCACAGCATCTGGCGTCATCCCGCATTTCAGCATTCAGTACGGCCACACTAGTGCATTAGTGAACCAGCAGCCTGTCAAACGCCGATGCCGCTGTGGTCAGTCTGGTCTTTTAGAACCCATCGTTCTCCCCACCAGCATTCACCACAGTAGGGAGGCAAATGCACACTGTTTTACTGTTTTAGAAATAGGTACAAGATCACCAGATGGTCACTAATGCTTCCAGGAGATACGTACGGAGGCTCCAAAGCCTGTGGGCTTAACTAAGAAACAACTGCCCTGAAGTCCCATTAGGAGAAACTCTCCAGAAAATGATAGAGCCTACTTCCAAGCAGCTGTGCACCAAGCTCTTCTGTTCCATCCAGTAGAGGAACAGCACCTCTGCTGCCCAACTCTGAAACCCTCAGTCCTTTTAAACCTCGTTTTTCATGGTCTTGTAATCTTCTGAGTTGCTTTAACTTTACTCTGAAAGCACAGCCCTTCCTCACTTTGACCAACCAAATCCCAGCTGGTTCTTCCAGGAGCTTACTTCCTACCTCTGGTCCTAATTCATCCATAAATGTTTCCTAACCACTCCCTATGGTCCGCAGGGAGCTTGCCCCCTCTGTTACTTTGGCACCTAACTAGTAAGAAGACATCTCTTATTAAGTGAAAGATCAAAGCCATGGACAGAGAAGGCACTCAATAAATGTTTAGTTAACTAGTCAAATTAAATAATGTAAAAGGCATTTGAAGGTAATGCGTCATATAACTATAAAGCTTCATTACTCTAACAGTCCCTCTCTGACCTTTCCCCAAGATCTGTTTCCTGCATCAGTGACAGGCTAACTCCAGCCACTACTCCCTGGTACTGCAGAGCCTACGGATAGTTTATCCCCGTCCAGGGGGTCGTACAAGCAAGTAGGGAGAGAGAAAGACCAAGTGGTATTCCCAGCACTTTGGAATACTGAAAATGGTAGAACCGGAAGGAGTTTTAGGGATCACCCAGGCCAGAGATTCTGAAGATGGGATCTGTAGATGACTTCAGTATTCTGAAGCTTCGAATCAGGGTTTGGGTAAGGCTTAGGGATGGGCTTAGGGTTGTATAATGCACACATTACTTTGTAATGAAGAAAAGCTTCTATGTTTAATGGTTTGTTTTATAGGGTTGTAAAACTTGTAAAATGTCAAAATGTCCACTGTAGGAAATAGTTATGTAAGTGTGGTTCTAATACAGAAGACTGTTGGGGATTAGATGAGAAAATGTGTATATGGGATTCATCTCTCTTTCCTCACAAACTCTTCCAGCAGTCTGTGATTGAAGGGAGTACATCTCTAATCTTGGACCCATTATCCCATCACAGGTTGTCAAAGCAACAGGAGACGTCATAGTTGACTTACCACCACTCTCTGTCCCTAGAGCAATAACTTTGCGGTAAGCCTGACCATTCCAGAACCAGAGTTACGTAGAGTAGTCTGTAGAGTGGTCTCCAGCGATTTAGGCTCAGGCCTTTTGAGGCTTCTTGATGTCCAGTAGGACCACATGGTTCTAAGCATTTGGAGAAACACCTGTAGGCTCTGCAGTACCAGGTAGCAGTGGCTGGAGTTATTCCGTCACTGAGGCAGGAAACAAACCTTCTCTCAGACCTGCCCTCAAACGGACCCTTTCTCCTGTTCCTGATCCCATGCAGGGCAACTCCTTAGGACCACACCCCACCCCAACCCCTGCAGTCTAGCTGCCTCACCAGTGACTGGATGACTAGATCAGCTGTGGATTAAAGAGGAAGAGTAGGACAGACACCCCTGGCTTTTCTAAGGTCTTACTATTCCAAGTGTGGCCTGCGGACAGCTGCAATAGCATCACCTGGGAGTAGACTCTCGGGCCCCACCCCGGACCTACTGAACCAGAATCTGCCGTTCAACAAGGTCTTCAGGTGAGTCACAGAGATGTTTTGTGTCTGTGATGCACTGATGAAGGGGCTAAGCTAGCACCTTCTAACAGGGTAGCCAAAAGCCACATGTGCCTATTAAATTTAAATTTAAATAAAATCTAACATTCTGTTCACTAGTTGCACTAGCCACACTGGAAGTGCTCAACAGTACCACATGGCTGGTGTTTTGCCCTGCTGGACAGCATAGATACAGAACATTTTCATTCACATGGAAAGTTCCATTGAATAGCACTGAACACAATGCTGTTTTCCAAACAAACTTTAGTAGTAAACTCTACACATTGGGGGAGGGGGGAAGGGAGGCTGATACTAGACTTTAATCCAAATGATACTCATTTTTAATCCAGCTCCTGAGTCAATTTCTCTTACAGGAAGGGGCAATTAATCAGCTTCCACCAAGCTCCACTATCTAGAAAGCAAACACACCGAGTCAAAACTGAACCTTCACCAATATGAATAGCTATTTCCTGAGAGCGTAAATCTAAAAAAGCTCCCACAGGCAATCTCCTTCATCACTAAAAGAAGCATCAATTGCAAAGTAAACTGTTAAGAGAAATACTGGATGTCTGACTTTCCCATTTGTTTTTACTGGCTCAAAAAGAGCTTTGAAAAGATTGAGCAAAAACTAATATACTGATACCACGTCTTGAGCAATGGTTCTCAAACTTTGGTGTGCATCCAAATCACTTCAGAGGTTTGTTACACACAGATTGCTGGGTTTGACCACCAGTTTCAGATTCAGTAAGTCCCAGGTGGGTCTGAGAATGTATACTTCTAACTAGTTCCCAGATGCTGATGATGCCAATCCAGGGGCCACACTTTGAGAACCACTGGCCCAGAGTAACACAAACACTAAGAAAACAGAACCTAAAACATGCTTACACACATAACATGATGCCAGGCAGGGGTGCAGGAGCTCCTGCAAAGAAAGCAGGCTGAAATCAAACAGAGCCAGGACTCAGTGCTCTTAGCCTCTCCTCCCTATGAGACATACCAGAGCATCAGAAGCAGACCAGGCTGCGGAAGAGACACCATATAAGAAACGATCTTTGATTCTTAATCTACGGTGTAGTAACTGAGGTCTCGATTAGCTTTCCCTCACATCGCAAAGCAGCAGCTTGCATTGCTTACCAATTATCTTCAAAAACCTCTGAAAACCAGTGCATACACCTTTCCTCTTCCCTAAACTTTATTAAACCTGAAGTTTCAAAAGTCTCCAATGACCTTCTAATTGCCCAAACTACTAGGGTCTTAATCTCTACTTTTACTAGCTTTTCCATTAACACTTTACATTTAGCAGTATGTATGCCTCAGAAATTCTCCTCTGCTTTGGCCTCCCATCTTTTATCTAACTAAACTTTCAGTCCCTTAAATGGGAGCTTCTCGGGCCATTTTTTTCCTTCTTGGGAGGAAAGAATATTATGATCATAGTTCTTAAGCAACAAATGGGCTCCTTCCTGGAAAACAGGCTGAGATCTGCATTGAATCTGTACAAGGAGATTCTGCAAATGTCCTTGGTTTAGGAATCATGCTCGCTGCTGTCTTGATATGTAGCTTCCTTCTCCTGTTTATGAGGAACTCTATTGTCTTTGTATCCTAAATAAGGAAAAAGACCTAACTGGATTTCAACATTAGCCCACAATTTCTGCACCAGGGAAGGTAATGCAAAGCTAGAGTACCCCTTCCACAAGCTCAGGGCTGAAGGTAGCACAGATCTTATCTAGAAATCACTCGGCACTAGAATTGACAGAGAATAAAAAGCACATGAAATCTTTTGACCAATCTCTGTTCTCTTATGTTCTGAAATTTCCATCACATTGCAATTAAAAGGATGAAAAATGATCTAACCCAATCTGAGAGATAAATAACCTCAAGTCTGGCAGACCTCCTACAGTCCATCTCCTCCTCCCTTCACACCCTTCCCATAGGTGTTCCCCAAAGAGTCTACCTAAAGGCTTCCACCCAGACTAACTCTTGCAGTTCAACTACTTGTCTTCACAGGAATTATTCCAAAAGCTCTGGCCTTTGTCCTGACTTTTAGCCAGTCCATCTCCACTAGAAATTTCCAGCAGTTACCCCAACAACACCTCAACTACTATGTGAACAAGATAACTTTAATGTGCCTTGCAACCTTAAAATTCTGTAATTATATCTAACCTGTAATACACCCCCTTTGCTCTAAACTGGCTCACCTTCCTGCCAGTAGCATCTGTCAGTGGCACTCATGTCCCTTCATCTAGAACCACAGGGTCAACTCTTCAGTCTCCCTTCACTCACCACATCCCACAGAATGAGTAAGACACAAGGATGAGTGCCTCATATACTATATTCTTCATAAGTTTTGTGCTAGGTACAAAGTGGGCACTCAAGAGGTAACTAGGGGCGCCTGGGTGGCTCAGTCGGCTGAGCAACCGACTCTTGGTTTCTGCTCAGGTCGTGATCTCATGGTCTTGGTCATGGGATCAAACAGCATGGGGCTCTGCGCTCAATGTGAGCCTGCTTCAGATTCTTTCTCCCTCCCTCTGTGCCCCCTCCCAACTCTTGCATGCACTCTCGCTCTCTAAAATAAATAAATAAAATCTTTAAAAATAAATTTAAAAAAAAAAGAGGTAAATAAAAAGGTACTTTAACCCTAAGTCCTAAATCTAGGCCCTCCTCTCCATCTAAATAGTGACTAATTTGATTTAGTCCCATATCACACTTCCCAAAACTATTCCAACAGCCTATAGTCTGGTCTTCTTTTCACCGATCTTTCCCTATTTCAATCCATCCTCTGAGTAGTTACCAGTTCCCCTCCTAAAAGTAATGCCATTATCCCGATTAAAAACCTTTGACATCTATTTTTCAAAAGATAAAGTTCCAACTTACTTGACATCCACAACCCTTTATGATGATCAGGTCCAAATTAACTCTCCAGCCATACTTCACCTCTCTCTGCCGTGTACCTTAACGTGCTTTCATGACTGGAAACATGGCCTGTTCCCTTTGCCTGGGATGCTACCAACCCTCCCTCTTCCCTATTTCCCAGTCTGAGTAACTTCTACTCTTACCCTCATCTCTTCTGTGTTCCCACTGAACTAACACTTGTCATACTGTATCATAATTATGTACAATCTCTGAACATTCCATTAAAGGATTCTCCTTAAACTGGAACTCTGCTCACTCAACAGAACCTGGCAGACTATGCACAGGAGGCCCATAATGAATGTCCGTGAACGAAAAAGCATATATATCCAAAAAAAAAAAAAATCTTTCAAAGTTTTTAATACTTTTGGAAGGCTACACAATTATTTCAGCAATGCAGTCACTGCTTAAAACGTTTTTAGAACTCTCTTTTGCCATTTGGAATTGCCTTCTGAGATTGTTCATCCTCTGGAGAAGAAAATCAGTCCCCTTACTTTATACTCATAAAACATTTTCACCCAAAATAGTGGAGTCAACTTTGAGTATTGCCATTCTCCACCCACTCTCCTTCACCATATGGATTTGTTCCAAACAATTTCTGACCCTTTCCAACAAGAAAATATTCCTTCAAAGGCTGAAAACTTGCCATCACTGACATTGTGCTACAGGCTCTTAAGACAATTCCATAGGTAAATGCAAGAAGTTCTGCTAATGGCCTCACCGCTGGAATAAGTATATTATCTCAAAAGACTCCCATTTGACGGTGAAAAGACCTAAGTGTGTATGTTTAGGCAAAGGTTTTATTTTTCAAACAATAGTTCATTTTACCTTGCTGAGTATGTGTTAAGTGAAACCCTAAGAAAAAAATGTGCGTCCGTTTCTCCAAATTGTCAAAAGGGGGCTAAGTCTTCCCAATGCTCCCATGATGCCAGATCATTGAAAACTAAGCTTAATGACTGTTCAATTTCCGAGGATGTGAGATTCTTTTATAACTTCATTAGAATATTCTTAAGGCAGCAACACCTTAGAAGCAGCACCGCCCTTTTCCAAGGAAAAGGTTCCATCATTTAAAGACGGATGCCATAAATACGACTGTTTGCTTAACTCAACATGTATTGAGCATCTGGGTGTTCCGCCCCACTCCAGGTGACCGAGGGAAAGACAGAAAAAGGGACACAGCCCTACCACTCAAGCTTTCAAAATCATCTCCAGACATCTTGCCAACGCACTAAATACATTCGTAACCACCCATCCTCGGTGAAACAGTTTACAGGAATGGCTCGCTCTACCCTCCCGAATCGACTGGGGACACATAAATCTCTTTATCCTCATGTCATCCCTGTGAGGAGGAAGAAAGCTTGATCCTTCCCATCACTGGGCTAGGAAAATTAAGGAAGCAGCAGTAGAGGGGTTGGTCCTTACCCTTCCCTTCCCCTCCCGACCAGCACCAGAGGCAGAAGCCAGGATTCGGACACCCCAGTTCCAAGCCCGCTAGTTTAGTGAGGAGGAAGACTCAAACAAACTCCTGATCCTTCCCGCAGAAACGCACAGGGACCCAAAGACGGCCCGGCCCCATCCCCTGGGAGCTGCAGGTGGAGGCATGGTAATGGTGGACAGGGAAGGCAGAGAGAAGGGGCACGCGAGCGTGCCCCTTCGCCGTTCCCCTCCGTCCCGACGAGTAGCTGCCAAGGCAACCCGAGGCCGCAGGGCCGGGGACCCCCTACTCCCCGCCCACGATGGGTACCTTCGAGTACTCCTGAGCCAGCTTCTGGTACTTCCCCTGCAACTCTGCCGAGGCCATGGCCTCCCCCGCCCCGTCCGGGCCTGGCTGTCCAGGCCGCTCGGCCCCACCCCCCGCCCCCAACCCCAGACACGCTCCCGGCTTGGGCTCCGCCAGCGCCTGCCCGCTCGGCCACCACCGCCGCGCCTCCTCCCCCACTTCCGGGTTCGCCCGGTGGGAGGAAGGCGGAGTGGGACCAGGGGCGGGGCGACTACCGGGGGCGGGGCAGCGCCTGGACGTCACCGCCCCACCCCCACCCCCGCGCCTGAACACGTGCGTGCGCAGCCTCGCTGGAGCGCCAGGGCTCTGCCTCTGGGACCAGGGGCGCCATCTTGACGCGTGGCCCAAGATGGCGACCTAGAATGGATAAGAAGAGACTCAAGAAAGGAAGAGAATGACGAGAGCCCACAGAATGGGGGGAGGGGGGACCGAGGAGAGGGGCGGTGGTTGCGAAGAGCAGAGGAGCGGAAGAAGAAACATTCTAAGCGCATCAAGAATTCTGGCGGATCTTCTCTCCCCCTCCCCCTGCTGGTTCCCATGGCAACCGTCTGGCGTTTGATGGTTATGGCTTTCAGAACGTACTCGGGGAGAAAGACCTTTATATTCCTCTATCTCGTTACCCGGATATGGTGGCGCCAGACATGCCCTGCATTGTAAAGTCTCAGGCTGCCCCCAGATTTATAACGCTTGCTGCTGCCACCCTCCCCTACCCCAGACCATACAAACCATTGTCTTATATTTGGACACTGAAATTTGTGTCCATTCTCTACCCCCTCTGTCCACACACCCTTACCCCCGTACGCATACCACAGCGGAGCCTTTTTCAGTGGATTGAGTAAAAAGCCGTTAGGAAATTTCAGGAAATGTCTCCTGCCACGCGTGCAGATCGGGTGGATGATAACGAATAACTGGAGAATTGAAGCAAAAAATAGTCTGCCTGAGATACTTTATGCCTCTTTTCTTGAATTAAAAGCTTGCCTCTCCATTCAACAAATATTTGTTGGGGTTCTGTTGTATATTCGATATTGTTCTAGGTATTGCCTGTATTGCAACATAAAATGTTCATTGATAGAGGAATCAATAAATAAAATTTAGAGTATATGTTTGCCATAAATTACAACACAGCAGTTAAAACAAATGACCTAGATCTGTGTATCTGTATGTATCAACATGACAAAATAGAATGTTAGCAAATTGCAGTACACAATAGGATGAAAAGATACATTTAAGAATATGAAACAACATTTGCATTGTTCGTGAACAGGTGAACGTGTAGGAAAAATAGAAAAACAAGAACTGGACAGATACACATCAAATTCTGGATAGTGGTCACCTCTGGTGGGAAAAAGAAAGGGAAATGAAACGGCAGAACAAAGGACCATAAACTTTAATTTTTTAAGTAAATATGACAGGATGTAAACATTATCTACCTAGTAGGTACAGGGATCTTGGTTATATTGGCATTTTAGGATACTTGAAATTTTCCATGATTAAAAAAACTGTGCCATCCTAGTTTCTTGTTTGGCTATGAGTAAGCCTGGGATTTTATACTGAAATGCTGAGCCCGTATGCATTTTTTCAGCAATTGTAATGTATAAGAGGTTTATAAACTTTAAAAAATGTTGTTTATATTTTTCTAATTTGCTAATAGCGACGCCCTACTGTCCAGCAAACTTTCAGAACAATCCTTTTAAATTATTATTATTAGTTTTCATGACACCACCAAGCGGCAGAATTAAATATTGTAAGTGCATTTTTCCGGTTTGTAACGTAATGGAATTTTCAATCATTTAAAAATAAAATGTCATCTCAGAAACAACATTCCAAAGGAAGAATGTGCAACTTTGGCTAGAGCGCCTGTGTTGAGTTCATTTTACTGAACTGAGAAATTTGCTTTCCACTGCTTGGTCTAGTTATTCTGTCAGATGCACCATTTTCAAATCCCAGTTGATAAGTCTGAATACATTAAAGATTCTCTCCCTCGACACCATTAAGTGAGTGAAAAGGCACCATTAAGTGAATGAAAAGGCAACACCATTAAGTGAGTGGAAGAAGAAGCTTACAACATTTATATCCAACAGAGTTCTCTTAGTCTCTTATTCAAATATATAAAGAGCTCTTACAAATCAATAGAGAAAGGCAATCAAAAAGAAAAATAGGCAAGAGACTTCAACAGGAATTTCACAAAAGAAGATATACAAACATCCATTAAATATGCAAAAGGGTGTTCAGTTTCTTTAGCAATCAGGAGGAAGTAAAATTAAAACCACAGTGAGATACCATTCATATCCACACAAATAGCTAAAGTTAAAAAGATTGAGGGCGCCTGGGTGGCTCAGATGGTTAAGCGTCTGCCTTCGGTTCAGGTCATGATCCCAGAGTCCTGGGATCGAGTCCCACATCGGGCTCCCTGCTACTTGGGAGCCTGCTTCTCCCTCTGCCTCTCTCTCTCTCTCTCTCTCTCTGTCTCTCATGAATAAACAAATAAAATTAAAGCAAAAAAAAAGATTGAGAAGTGTTAGTGAGGATATGGAACAGGCGAAACTTACAAAATGCTGGTAGAAATATAAACTGGAAAAATCATTTAGGAAAAGATTTTGGTATTATTTATTCACCCGTACATATTCATGATCTAGCAATTCTACTCTTAGGTATACACTAAAAAAAAAAAAAGACAATGTGCATGTATTCACCAAGAATACTCATGCCACTCTTATTCATAAGAGTCAAAAAAAAACAATCAACAGAATAGATAAATGATTGTACATTCATATTATGGAATACTAAACAACAATTAAAAAAAACTGAACTATAGCTACAGCTAACTGCTGGATGAGTATCAAAATATAATCCAGAACGAAAGCCAGCTTCCCCCCCAAAATTATATTGTATGACTTCATTTACATAATTTTCAAAAAATGGCAGAATTCAATTTTAAGGTTCAGGGATGTATGCTGGGGTAATGTAACTAGAAAGAAAAATAAGTGATAACCACAAAAGTGAGAAACCTGATTGGAAGGGGGCATGAGATGGGCTGGGGGGGTAATCGCAGTGTTGTTTCTGTGTTAACTTGGTGATAACAACTTCTCATCAGGTACATTTTTGTTTTGTGTACTTTTTTCTATGAGTGTTCCATTTCACAACAGCAAATTTTTCTTTTCTAAATCTCAATTATCTCATATGCTTGCCAGCAATAGTTCCCAACCTGTAAAAATAACATAGTTATGGGGAGTAGTGTAAATGAAGGTTGCTTGGAATTATTGTAAATATGCGAGTGTTATGATGATCATTAAATCATTTAAAAACATAATTGTTTAGGACTTTTTTTTTTTCAGGTATGAGAAATTGAACTCAAACTAGCTTAGACCCAAAGGGGGAATTTACTAGAAAGTTTTGTGAATAGCTCACAGAACTACAGGAAAAAGAGGTGAACAGGATCTCAAGTACAACACAGACCAGGGATCTGACTGTTTTTGCAACTCTCACATTCTCAACATGTGCTCCTTCCCCATACCTTCCTTTACTTCTGCGAGGTAGCAAAACCAAGCAGTGCACTGGTCCTGAGCCTCCCATCTCACAACCCAAGAGAAACTAGACTGCTCAGTTCCAGTTTGAAAGATCCTAGGGAAGGTCTCTGACAGCTTGGGTGAGATGTCCATCCTTGGGTCCATCAGCTGTGACCTGAATTTTCAGTCACACAGGACAGACAGGTCAGCTGGGAAACCCCCTAGGCCCTGACCAAACCTAGAGAATAGATCACTCTTTCCCCAGTTGAAGACTTCTACGGTAGATGCCACCAGTGGAAGCAAGGGACACACAACTACAGAGACCAGCAAGGACCAGAAAGCAACACTGGGGACCCCTTGATGCAGACCCAAGTTCCCCTGCCCCACCCTCAAGGGCATAGTGTGCTCTCCGCACGCCTGGATGCCATCTTGGGAGGTGAGAGAGAGGGACCAAAACTTAGAATAAATGAGTATTTCCTGAAAGGAGGGACTATTGTAAACCAAAATAAATAAATAAATAAAATAAAACAAAACAAAACAACAGTTTTGACTGGAGACTGAGAAATTACTAACTGATGAAATAGGCTTTCCCCTTCCAATGGAGAGGAGATTGTGAGAAGACCAGATCTGCCATAGAGAAAGGAAAGCTCCATTTTCTCTGCACATCTAAACATACCATGAGTCAGTTATGGCAACATAGCTTAAGCAAGAAAAACTTTTGGCTTGTGCTATTCAAACTCCATCCTGAACAATAAAAGATCTGGCTTAAAACAAGACTTGGGACTTCCTTATACATCATGAGAGGATAATGATGGAGAACAGAGATGTTGGCCCTTAGTTCAATGTTGATGAATAAACAATTATATATTAAATAAGGGGTCTTTAAAGAAACACACCTAAAATGAAGTTATCGATTCATTGATGAAAATGTTGTGACCAGAGGCTTGCAAGAACCTAACCCTGTATTTTCTAATCCCGTTAATTGCTAATTCAGTGTTTATGGCAATTTGAGAACATAACTATTGCCAAGTAAGGGGAATCAAATGTAATGTATATAGATTGAGAACAATGTGGAACTTCTCTTGGTCATACAGTGACCAATTATGCCATGGGGTTACTTAGAAGATATTGTCAATCTCTGGGTGCACATGATTTCTTGGTGCAGTAGAGTCATATGTTCTCCGTCTTAGCATATATCTGAAAATCAAGAACTTCTTTCAATCTTCAAAGCTCCATCTTTTGAAATCATACATTTTGCTTCATAATAACCTGCTGTATGTAGCAGTTCCTACAGTGACATTGGAAGACCACCTAGCCCCACCCACATCTCCCCACACAGGCATTAAGATAACTAAGTAACAATTTTCTCTGGTCTAGTTTCACAATCCCCATGGCTGGTCACCACACCTGGCTACTGAGATAATGGACAACAAAGAACATTTCATGGGTGGATATAAGGAAAGGACTAAATAAGGCAACCTTTGGGTCTTTTGTTACAGCATACCGTCCTTGTGTTATTTATATTTTTAACCCAGTGGGAAAATGCATATCACTCTATGGTAAAATTAAAGAAGGGGTGGGGAGAAGGGGGAGAAAGAAAAGAACTTTCCTCTACTTGATTTTCTTTTGAGCAGTTAGCTCCAAAGTTCAGGTTTTGTAATGAGTGCCCAGTGAGACAAAATCTGACAAATGTGATGATTTGCAACTTTGAGGAGTTCTACTAAAAATAGGAATTCTGGACTTTGAAGTTTTGCAACTCCCTTCTTTGGCTGTGCTCTAATGCTTTGCCTCCCTTGGTCACAGCAAGACAGAAGAATGACAGAATAAGCACAGAGCCCTGACGTAGCTTGTCCAAAGTCAAATGGTAAACACTGGCAGAATCATAACTAGAACCCAGGTCCTTTGTCTCTACTGCAGGCTGTATTTTCTCTAAGTTAGGTTAAGTGCCCACAGGTAAGAAACCTTTTGCTATTTAGCTTAAAGAATCAGAAGGTGAACAATGAGATACCGCCTCACACCAGTCAGAATGGCTAAAATTAACAAGTCAGGAAATGACAGATGGTGAGGATGCGGAGAAAGAGGAACCTTCTTACATTGTTGGTGGGAATGCAAGCTGGTGCAGCCACTCTGGAAAACAGTATGGCGGTTCCTCAAAAAGTTGAAAATAGAGCTACCCTACAATCCAGCAATTGCACTATTGGGTATTTACTCCAAGGATACAAATGTAGTGATCCGAAGGGCACCTGCACCCCAATGTTTATAGCAACGTCCACAATAACCAAACTATGCAAAGAGCCCAAATGTCCATTGACAAATGAATGGATAAAGAAGATGTGGTATATATATGTACAATAGAATACTACTCAGTGATCAAAAAAAAGTGAAATCTTGCCATTTGCAACAACATGGATGGAATTAGAGGGTATTATGCTAAGCAAAACAAGTCAGAGAAAAACAATGATCGTATTATCTCACTCATGCGGAATTTAAGAAACAAAACAGAGGATCATCGGGGAAGAGAGGAAAAAAATAAAACAAGACGAAATCAGAGAGGGAGACAAACCATAAGAGATTCTTAATCTTAGGAAACAAACTGAGGGTTGCCTGAGGGGAGGGGAGTGGGGGGATGGGGTAACTGGGTGATGGACATTAAGGAGGACATGTAATGTAATGAGCACTATAATTATATAAGACCGATGGATCACTGACCTCTACCTCTGAAACCAATAATACATTATATGTTAATCAACTGAATTTAAATTAAAAAATTTTAAACTAATTTTAAAAAAATAAAATAAAAAGAATCAGAAGGTGAATGAGTCCTAGATTAGGGGTGAGGATGCCAAAGGGTGCTATACCTTGGTATTTGTTTGGACTTGCACCTTCATGAAATAGATACCATTGGAGCTTTTTAAAGGGAAGGAGCAGGGGCTGGTCTAAGAATTCAGGGGTTTCTCACATAAGCCAAGGGCAAAGTCTGGGGTCAAGGAGGTGCAGGTGGGAAGCAGCAACAGAAACATTTTACTGCTCATGCCTTACTTTACCCCTGTTCCCCTGTGTCTTTGCTTCATTATTGTTTTTTTCCTTCTCTTAAGACTGGTTTTCTCTACCTCCCTGTCTTATAAGAGGAAATAGTCATGAACAGCACCCAGATTTCTATAAATTAACCTATTACATATTTTTTAAGTTTGTAACTTGTTATTATGGACAAGTTTTTAAAACACATACAAAAGAAAAGAGAATAATATAATGAGCCCCCATGTACCCATAACCTAGCTTTGACAATGATCAGCTCTGGCCTACAACCCCATCCATGTTCTCCCACCCCACTTGATTAATTTGAAACAAATCCCATATGTCATATTATTATTTTTAAAAATATATTTATTTATTTACTGGAGAGAGAGCGAGAGCATGAGCAGGAGGGAGAGAGGGGGAGGGAGAGGGAGAGAGAATCTCAAGCAGACTCCATGCTGAGCACAGAGCCCAAAGCAGGGCTCGATCTCAGGACCCTGAGATAGGAACTGAGCTGAAATCAAGAGAGAGAGGGGAAAGCAGGGAGCCCAACACGGGACTGGATCCCTCAATCCCAGGTCCCTGAGATCTTGACCTGAGCTGAAGGCAACATATTGAGCCACCCAGGTGCCCCTCATATTGTAACTTTTTATTTACTCTTCTAGCAAGAGAGTTTTCAAACTCAAATACATATTTTTTTTTAAATTGAAGTCTAGTTGACACAATGTTACATTATTTTCAGGTGTACAACACTGTGATTCAGCAAGTCTATCCATCATGCAGTGCTCCCCACAAGTGTAGCTACATCTCCTGATGTCCTTTTTCTGGTCCTCTTGACTGTAACAGTTTCTCAGACTTTCCTTGTTTTTGATGACCTGGACAGTTTTGAGGAGTATTGGTCGATTGTTGAGAGTGCCTCAATTGGGATTTGTCTAATGTTTTCTCATGATTGGACTGGGGTTAGATTTTTGGAAAGGAGACCAAAGAGGTAAAGTGCCATTCTTAACATATCATATATCACATCAAGGGCAATATGAGCAACATGTTAAACTTGATCATCTTGATAATCTACTAGATGTTGATAATCTATTAGACTTCAGTGTTAAAGAGTTGCATTTGCTTAAGCATGGGGCCTTTTCTTTCTCCATTCTTCTGCTTTTATATTCTGATTTTGCTCTTTCTCTGGCGTGTTGGCCCATACAATGCTATAAAACAAAAGATGTATATTGAGGGACAATGGGGTTAAGACCAGAAATGGGAGGACACAATGCACTGGCTTTTTTTTTTTTTTTTTTTAAGTTCTACGCCCAACATGGGGCTTGAACTCTTGACCCTGAAATCAAAAGTCACATGCTATACCAACTGAGCCAGCCAGGTGCCCCATGTACTAGCTTTTAAGTTTGGCCTTTTTTGGCAAGGGATGAGGGGAGATAGAATAGGTGGAGAGTAAAGATTTAACTTTCACATTTTTGAAAGTCTACTCCTGAATTCTGCAGTACAGGCATCCTCATTTTGTGTGTGTGTGTGTGTGTGTGTGTGTAGTAGAACATGCATAAGGTAAAATTTACCATTTTAGCCACTTTTCAGGTGTACATTCAGTGGTGTTAGGTACACTCATCATCACCACCCATCTCTAGACTTTCTACATCTTTCCAAACTGAAACTCCATATTGTTAAACCCTAACTCCACACTCCCCTCTCCCCCTAGCCCCTGGCAACCACCAGTCTACTTTCTTTTTCTATGAATTTGACTACTCTAGTATCTCCTATAAGTGGAATTCTACAGTCTTTGTCCTTTTGTGTCTGGCTTATTTTACTTAACATATGATCTTCATGTTTCATCCATGAGGTAGCATGTGTCAGAATTTCATTCCATTTTAAGGCTGAATGATACACCACATCTTACTTATCCATTCATGCATAAATAAACATTTTTAAGATAATAGCCACCCTAATGGGTATGAAGTAGTATCTCATGTGGTTTTGATTTGCATTTTCCTAATGATGGTGATGTTGAACATCCTTTCATGTGCTTATTGGTACCCTTAATTTTTAAAGATGCTTTACCCTTGCCCATTGTTTATGTGCATACTCTACTGCAAATTTCACCTTCCTATTCCTTGCCAGTGTCACACAGAGGGACAGCGAGTAAGGGCACAAGCCTCTCTGACTCTGTAAGTGGCTGTATTGGGACAAGTTTGTACTGCCTTTCGCTGTAGCTCTACAAAGCAGCAGGCCTCCGTTAAGGCAACTGGTCTACCTAAAAATGGCCTCCAAACTGTCCTCCCTGACTTTAGGCCACCCTCCTTGTTGCCACAGATTGCTAGCTTCATAGATTAGGAAGTTTCCTATTTCCATAGGAAAACACCTGAATCCTTGGGCTCTACCCTCCTTTCCCACACTCTGCTTCACTGCTTGTGATTTTCAATCACCCTCCCCAACACTCTCCCGTCTGTGTGTGCACCCCTCCTCTTACTCTAAATGGCTTCCCTGCTCCCCACCATCTGGACAAATGCTTCACAACATTAACTCCATTTCCTCTTTCTCAGTTATCCTTTTTAAGTCCTTTAGCATTTTAAAACTCTGGACCACTATTGGCATTTTTTTTCTTTATCTTTTAAGTGGATACTTTATTTATTGGTACTTAAACCTATAAACCAATCAGCCAAACTGGTACTATTATCATGATAAATGAAAACAGAAAACATCTTCCTACAAATACAAGAATATTGAACAAATTTGGAGTGTAGTAAAACAGCACAAAGGGCAGAGGAAATCAGTGAAGCACAGTATAGCTTAACCCTTCATGGTAACAAATGAGGTTATTAACAAGTAAAGCCTCACACTCTCAGAAAATGCAAATAATCCATCAGCACACATCTTTGTATTTTTACTTCCTATTCTTGAGTTTAGAGTCTAGAGCCTAAAGATATCCAAATTAGTATTATATCTAGTTATCTATAGCCAGACACATCTTTTATCATGTTGCCCATAGCAGCCAATGCTACTGAAACTCCTTTTATTAGACTCCAATTGTACCCCCTCATTTGACATAATAAGCATAATGAGAAACATTATTCCTCTCCACAATTGTGGAGCTGATTGTCCCAGGCTTGGTTATTCCAGGTGTGGGGGCACCAGGTCTGACTGTTCCAAGAATGGTTGCTCCAACTGGGGTCATTCCAGGTCTGGTTGCTCCATATTGGATAGTTTCCAGAAGTGTTCATCAGGTATCCCTGGTGATAGGAAGAGAAGAGAAGGCTTGGTGTTCTGTAGTTGCTGAGTTGTTCTGAGTCACACTGTTGCTATTCTCTGGCCAGTTGCTGTTCTGCTACCTCTGGTTCTGGAACCAGGTCTTAGTTGCTTATAGCTAAGGTTCAGAATGTTGGAATGTTCTTGCGTCTGTAGGAGGCTGAGGTATTTCTGTCTCTGAAATCTATCATTGAATACACATAGCCGGGTCTGAGGGAGGACAGTTCTGATCTGTTTCTTCCCTGGGTTGTATTTTCCTTCTTCACTGTGCTCTCCTCTACAGAAGTGGGTAATAGTTTTACTCTGGGACTGGTGGAAGAATCGGGGCTGTCCTGAATAAGCAGATCCACTGAGGAAGGAAGAGGAGAGAGATGATCATTGTGTGGGGTGTCTCAGCAGAAGACATTTGCAAGGATGCATAATGTTCTCCAGGCCCATAAATCTCAGGCATTGCACAAGAGTCCCTAGAATTGGATGCTTTGGGGCCAGGTAGGCACTGGGGCTCAGCTGAACCCACATTCATGATGCTGAGTTGTGGGTAGAGGGGGAAAAGACAAAGAGCAAGATTGTAAGAAAGGTCCAGGTTTATGTATCTGGGTGGAAGAGCTTAGAGAAATATGAAGATCTCCAGATGTAAGAGTATCAGAAAGATGGTCGGGGGGGTGCCTGGGTGGCTAAGTCAGTTAAGTGTCTGACTCTTCATCTTAGCTCAGGTCTTGATCTTAAGGTCGTGAGTTCAAGCCCCATGTTGGGCTCCATGCTGGACGTGGAAACTACTTAAAAAAAAAAAAGAGTATCAAAAAGATGGGATGAAGTGGGTCACCACCACAATAGCAAGAGCTAACCAGCTCAGTCCAGCAAAAGGTCAGCATTTATTTTCTTTATATTGTTATTACACCATGTATTTAGACATGTGCCCTCAACTAAACTGCAAAACTTTAAGACAAGAACCATATCTCATTCAGCTTTCACACTCAATGATGGCTGGGAATACACACACATCCAGATTAGCCCCAGATGTGCCTGCAGCACCTGGAGGGGCCTGGGGGGCAGTCCATCACCAGAAGGAAAGCAGTCTCATCACACTCCCACCAACAAAGAGCATTTCTTTACTTTTCCCATTGCATTTCTTCCAGTTAGACGTTGTCTTGGATGGGTTTCCAGTTTTGCCCTGCCCCTCTGGGATGTCTTCCTCTCCTCTCCTTCCTCCACTGCCCCTCCTCCAGGCTCCCACACTTTCCCCTCCGCACCACTCTTGGTTCTATTACAGAGGCCCATCCTCCTGAGGGAAGCACTTCATTCCATGAGCTCAGCGGAGTCTTTGACTTGTCATAATCTTCAGAGCAGGGCACATACAAGGCAATCTATTTTTTCTTTTATTTAAGAAAAAATTTGTAACATTGACTGCATCCCAAAACGTAACTTCAGTGCTTGTCACCAAGTCTCTGTCTCTTTACTTTTGCTTGCCAAGAACTCCCCCTCTCCACCAATGGCACACACGAAAAAATCCTGACTTGCCACATACATAGTACATATATTTATATAGCCCTGCATTTCAAGAAAGAAGATTGTTATTCACTATATCCTTTCCAAGCCAATCCATTAGCAGGACCCAAATTTCTCCACTATTTCCCATCTCTTGTTTGGATGCCTGAAAAAGCCTCCCAGCTGGTCTCCCTGCTTCTATTCTTACCATCTACAATCTTTTCTCCACACAGCACTCAGAGTGATTTTTTTTTTTTTTAAGTAGGCTCAATGCAGGATTGAACCCCCGACCCTGAGATCAAGACCCAAGTTGAGATCAAGAGTTATACACTTAGGGGCACCTGAGTGGCTCAGTTGGTTGAGCATCTACCTTTGGCTCGGGTCATGATCCCAGGGTGCTGGGATTGGGCCCCACGTCGGGCTCCCTGCTCAGCACGAAGCCTGCTTCTCCCTTTCCCCTCTGCTCCTGCTATCTCTCTCTCTCTCAAATAAATAAATAAAATCTTAAAAAAAAAAAGAGTAGGACACTTAACTGACTTAACTGACTGAGTCACCCAGGCACCCCCAGAGTGATCTTTTAAAACATACCACTCTTCTTAAAACCCTCATGACTCCCCAGAGCACATGGAACAAAATTCAGATTCTTTACCATGCTAATACGCCTTTACATGATCTTGTTCCTGTGACCTCCTCACTTCATGTAACAGTTATCCATTGCTGCATAACAAAACACCCCAAAACTCGGTGACTTAAAACAGTAATGCTTTATTATTTCTCACGATTCTGTAGGTTTTTCTCCTGGTCTCTCCTAAGACCACTCATACAGCTGCAGTCATCTTGACGGTGCAGTGGTGGACAGAGGGTCCAAATGCCTCATTTGACTGTCAGGCAGTTGGCGTTGGCTGTTGACTGGGCTCCTTAGTTCTTCTCCTTGCAGTCTTTTAGGAAGCTAGTAAGCTTAGTGAGCTTCTCTTCATCACAGAGAGGTTCCAAGAGAGTGATGGCAAAATCTCAAGGTTCCTTAAGGTCCTGGCTCTGGAATTTGTACATTATTTCTGCCATATTCTGTTGATCAAAGCAAGTCAGGCACCTGGGTGGTTCAGTCGGTTGAGCATCCAACTTGTGATTTCACTCTGGTCATGCTCTCATGTGTTGTGGGAGAGAGTCCCACGTCAGGCTCCACGCTCCGCAGGGAGTCTGCTTGAGATTCTCTCTCTCCCCCTCTCCTTCTGCCCCTCCCCCACCACATGTGCACTTGTGCTCTCGCTCTCTCTCAAATAAATAAATAAATCTTTAAAAAAAATAAAAAATAAATAAAGCAAGTCGCATTGCCAGAGCAGACTCATGGAGTGGAGAAAGACACACTACCTCTTGAGGGAAGGAGTAGGAACATTCATTGCAAAGGGATGTGGACAAAGGGAAGACTGACCCACTGGAGGCCAATATTAGAACAATCTATTACCCCTCATCTCCTAGACTGCTCTTCTTTCTGTTTCTCCAAACATGCCAATCTTCAGAAACTTTGTACTTGTTTTTCTCCAGTGGCATGCCAGAATTTCTCTGTAGAAAGAATGTAGGAGGATAGATGTGATTGAAAGAGGGAACTGGGGCGCCTGGGTGGCTCAGACGGTTAAGCATCTGCCTTCGGCTCAGGTCATGATCCCAGGGTCCTGGGATCGAGTCCCGCATCAGGCTCCCTGCTCCTTGGGAGCCTGCTTCTCCCTCTGCTTCTCTCTCTCTCTCTCTCTCTGTCTCTCATGAATAAATAAATAAAATCTTTAAAAAAAAAAAAAAAAGAAAGAGGGAACTGGATAGGAGACTTATTTAAAGTTGAGTTTGGATGGTGAACACACTGTACTTTTGGGGATGTTTTGAGTGTGCTAACCCCCAACCCTCAGCAGCTCTTCCTCGGTGCTACTGTTCATTATTCTTAGCCAGCCTTTCACGGATCTGGGCATGACTGCCTCCTCATCATTCAGGTCTTAACCCACACATCACCACTTCAGAGAGACCTTCTCTGACCATCTACTAAAATGCCTCCCTTCAGCTCTCTCTGCTCTGTGGTTGCATTTTCTTTATAACACTTATAGCCACCTGAAACTACTAGAGGCTAATCAGCAGCTTTTATGAAATCCACCTTGCATCTCACCTTGTAGGACTCCAAGTACCTTCTCCAGCAGGCCTTTAGGGGTGCGGTCTGTGGAGAACTAACTGCAATATCTCTCAACATCCCTGCACTAGACAGAATAAAAACCTCCCAGATACTCTAGTCTGTGGCACTTATGTGTATGTCAGGTTACATGGCAAAGGAGAATTAAGGCTGCTAATCAGCTAGCCAAAGAGAGAACCAGAGAGATGGCAGCTTGACAAGGCATCAGCCCAACACGGGGGCTGGCTTTGCAGGTGGAGAAAGGAGGCCACAAACCAGGGAATGCAGGTGGCCTCTAGAAGCTGGAGAAAGGCTATAAAAGGATTTTCCCTAGGGCCTCCAAAGGGTACACAGCCCTGCCCACACATTGATTTTAACTCAGTGAGACCCCTTTCTGACTTCTGACCTCCAGAACAGTGACATAATACATTTGTATTATTTTAAACCACTAAGTTTGAAGTAATTTGTCACACCAGGAACAGGAAATGATAACCCCCATTGCTGAGATAGGACATAACTCCTAACGCTACACCTAGCTCCCTTCTTCTTCTGTGTCCTCAGGCTGTTGACCGTCCCGGGCTCAGCGCATCATCCCAGCCACATTCTTCCAAGTCCCCAGGGGCATGTTGTGTATTACCTTGGCCCCGCTGCAGTATTGGTGGGGTGCTGGAGCTGACTCATACTAACTTGTCAGGGCCAACGGTTAAATTTTCAGAAACTGTGCAAGCCAGCTATTAAATACAGCCATTATAAAAACAATTAAATTATATAAACACATAAGTAAATAAGTTACATTACAAAAATAAATACTCATCACTTCTTTGCTTCACTATATTAAAGTTAACTGTTATCTGTGCTCTTGAAGTTATTTACTTTTATCGTATCCGTATGATGAAGTTACTATATAATGGCGTGCTATGCATAGATTTGTAATTCTTCGTTCAGTGACATGTTGTTGGTAGCTTGAAACCGGCCGTGATGGGAGTATTTACAGTTTATTCTGGGAAATAGGCAGATACTACTGATCGGGGCTTCCCCCCCAGCACCAGAGCCAGTTACATTTGCCACCTGTGTAGAGGGGCAGGTGATATCTCATTTTGGAGTGTTGCCTACGACTTCAGTGTGCTCTTTGTGAGTCTCGTAACAAAGGCCATGAACATCTGTGCAAGGCAAGTCCCAGGAACCACTGAGGCAAAATTCATCTGCAAGGCCCCTTGAGGCTTCACAGCGTCTGGGTCTAATTCATTTTTGTTTTCCTGAAGGAGCTCAATAAATGTCAGCTGAATAAAGAGATGAATCCATGGTTTCTTCGAGGTTAAAAAGTGAAACCTAGGAGCGCCTCGGTGGCTCAGTCAGTTAAACGTCCAACTCTTGATTTTGGCTCAGATCATGATCTCAGGGTCCTGTGATCAGCCCCAAGCCCCCTCCCACCCCCACCCCTGCATAGGGCTCAGCGCTCAGCCATGGAGTCGGCTTCAGATTTTCTCTCTCCCTCTCCCTTTGCCCCTCCCCCACTCATGCTCTCTCTTTCTCTCTCTCTCTCTCTCAAATAAATAAATCTTAAAAAAAAAAAAAAAAGTGAAACCTAATCTGAGTAAGGCCCTTTGGGTTACACAATGACTAGCACTCTTATTTTCTCTGTAAATAATTATTATGAAAATGAGTTAAATTTCATTATTAGTTCATTAAATCAATAGGAAATATTCCATAAATGATAGTAACTATCATTACAATTATTACTTTTTTTTTTTAAGATGTATTTACTTATTTTAGAAAGAGCACATGCACACACACAAGTGGGTTGGGGGGGGCAGAGGGAGAGAGAGAGATAGGGAGAGAGAGAGAATCCTCTAGCAGACTGCACACTCAGAGAGAAGCCCAACGCAGGGCTCCATCCCAGAAGCCCAAGATCACGACCTGAGCGGAAACCAAGAGTCGGCCAGGTAGCCCACTGAGCTGCCCAGGTGCCCCAGTAGCCCCAGCTACTCTTTAGCTCACCGTCTCTCCAGGTCCATTGACATGTCAGTGTTTCCTCTATATTCTGTATCTTTTTCTTCAAGCAAAGTGAGGGAATTCTTATATTTGAGTAATACTTGATTGGGAGAGCTTTTCTTGTTGGAGCCTTTTTAAAAGTTTCTAACAATCAATAAGCCAAACTGAAAATTTTCACTAGCAAATTAAAGACAAATAGTTAAGTATTTTTCCTGCCTGTCCTCTACAACAAGAGAAAGTTGTGAAAGAACGTTTCCTTTATGCAGAAGAATCCCAAGTGATATATGTGGAGGGTTGATAGAATTTTTAAAAAATCAACATTTTGCAATTCCTAACAAAAATTCAAGGCAAAGACCATTCGAAACCATTAGAAGAAGGGTTGCTGGGGGAAGTTTACACTGGGGGGGATCAGGCTGCCACCCCCTGGATCTACTGATCAGTCTCAGCGTCTGAATTAAGAGTGAGGTCACTTAGGTGTCACTTAGGTACCTCCCAATGAGAGTAGGACGGAGTACACAACATCACTTCTGAAGCATTCTTGCCCAAGTATTTAAACTGAATCACACCCAGGTTTTAAATGAGACTTCTAGTTTATAGGCAACCCAGGGGTGAGAGGGACAAGTTAAGCGACACCTCAGGGAGGCTGTTGGCCATATGCAGAATGCAGACTACCGGACAACTGGAAAGTGGTAGAGAGGGTGTGCTCAGGAGAAGAGACACAGGGATTTCTTACAAAGTTAGACATACACATTCTGTGACAAGTTATTCTACTCCAGGGTATTTACCCAAGAGAAATGAAAACATATGTCCACAAAAAGATTCATACAAAAATATTCATAGCAGCTTTTCCCCCAGTAGTCCGGATTGGAAACTATCCCAATGTCCAGCAACAGGAATGTGCACAAGCGGATTGTGGTACATACAGATGATGGAATATAACTCGCAATAAAAGGAATATGCAACAACAGGGATGAACCCCCAAAATACTATGTTGAGGGCAAATAGCTACATAAAACAAGGAACAGGCAAAACTCATCCATGGTGAGAGAAGTCAGAGCAGTGGCTGGGGTGGGGGCAAAGGGAGAGTTGTCTGTGAAGGCACAGGAGGAAACTTTCTGAGGTGAGGGAAACGTTCTCTATCTTGATAAGGATGTGGCTACCAGGTGTATGCATTTATCCAAACTCTCGGAACTGTATGCTTAATGCCTGTGCATTTCCCTCTGTATAAGGAGAAGTTAATTAAGAGGGAAGAAGGGAGGGAGGGAGGGAGGGAGATTGTGAGAGGGAGAGAAGGAGAGAGACAGAGGCAGAGAGAGAACCAAACAATGAAATGCAATACGTGGACTTCTTGGATTCACAAACTATTGCAAAAAGACAGTTTTATATTCAAAGGAAATTGTAATGTAGACCGTATGGGTATGTAGATGACTCCAGGGGATTATGAATTTTTAGATGTAAAAATGGTATGTGGTTATGTAAGAAAATGCCCAGTTTTTAGAAATGCATACTGAAATACTTAGGGTCAGGTAATAAGATGTCTGGGCTATAATATTTAATGGGGAAAAGCAACTAAAAACATTTAATGGGATATAAAATTGAGCATGACAAAATCTTGATAGCTTTGAAACCTGGGTAGTGACTATATGGGATTTACTGTTCTATTTTTTGGTATATTTGCATTTTTTTGTAATAAAAAATCGAACTGTTCTAAGTCAACAGAGAATATAATACCCACAACGTAAAAGCAGAAGTATCTGGAAGCTCTCAAAATTATATTCTCTTTTCTTATCAGACCAGAGATCGATTTTCCCTCTTTTCTGCCTTGGCAGATTTTTTGCTTTGATTAAAATTCACACCTTCCAAGTTCACAAGTATGAATGGATTATATTAATCACATTTATTTCATATTTCAATCAATAAATAGTTACTGAGAAATAACAGTACTATGCCCTACTGAGAACGTTCCAAAAGCAGCACCCACGCCCAGTTATTCTTCTACCCAGGGAAGGAGTCACTCACTGGGTGGAAGGATTCTTCCTGCCTGGCATAATCGCGTGTCACCACCAGGGGGCGCGTCCTCACCGAATTTGCTTTAGGAAAGATAACATCACATCTACAGTCTGAGGAGCTGGTTACCAGTCTCCCGGCGCGCCCATGACCAGAGTTTGTAATTGTTTAGGCATGTCTCTGGTGACCTCATCCCTCTACATTGAGTCTTTTTGAGGAAACAATTAGCCTGTTTGAACAGAACAGGTAAAGCAAATTAGTAACTGGAAAATTACTAAGTCGTTCTACAGGACGTGTTGGGACATCCTGTACTCCCTTGAGGCTTAGGCTTAGGGTGTGGACCCTGCTTCCTCATCTGATGGCTGGGAAAGGAGACAAGTCCCCCCTCTCCCCACAGGGCAGCCGCTCTGCTGTCCTGGGGAGGCTGGGCAGGATGACCAGAAGTGGAACTGCCTTTGTGGACAGGGGGCTTCGCTGGGACAGACAAGCCTTCCTCCCCACCCGTCCCTGGCTCCGGGTCTGAGGCCACTGACATGCAGCCTTCAGAAGCTCTGTGTGGCGAAGACCCCAGGCTGGGAACGGCCCTGAACTGCCATGTGCTCTAGAAACCCTGGGAGCCAGTTCTCCTGGGCTCTCGGTTCTGTGTGGCCATTTGCTGAGAGACCAGTGGGTTCTAGGCCACTTCACTTATATTTGGAATCTAAACAACAGACAAAAAAACAAAACCCCAAACTCATAGAAAAAGAGATCAGATCTGTGGTTAACCCAGGAGGGGGAAGTGGGGGTGGTATTTGGAGAAGGTGGTCAAAAGGCACAAACTTGTAGTCATAAGATAAATAAGTACCAAGGATACAATGTGTGACTTGATGATTATAGGGGACACTGTTGTGTATGTTTGACAGTTGTTGAGAGAGTCAATCCTAAGAGTTCTCATCACAAGAAAAAAACATTCAAACCTTTTTTATTTTGTATCTATATGAGATGATGCATTTTAACTAACTGTGGTGATCATTTCATAATATATGTAAGTCAAGTCATTATGCTGCACATCTTAAACTCACAGCTGTGTATCAAGTATATCTCAATAAAACTGAAAGAAAAAGAAAAAGAAGACCCGAGGAAAGTGGTACCAGAGTGAAGAACCTTCCTGAAGCCCCCAGATCACACCACCAAGGCAGCTGTCTTCTCTCCCTGTACTTAAAGCTGACCCTAGCCTGTGATCAAAGATCAGAGGTTTGAAAGGTGAGAGAAATGGCTGAGGAGAGGGAGGGTGTGAGGAGCGTAACAGAAAGAAATAATAACCAGTTTGTCAGAGCTCAGAAGAGAGAAGACTCCCTTCTGCCCCCCACACTCAGGGCTGCTTCTGTCTCCGCGTCACCCCCCATCCTTCCTTGCCTCAGGCCTTCCCAGCAGCGCCATCGCAAGGGGGCCTCCAGATGAGAAGACGAATCCGTGTGAGAATCATATTCTGCTTACCATTCATGTGTACATTCATGCGTTCACTTAACAGCTAGCAGTGGGGGCCATGTGTAGGTACGGGTGTTGGGGGTGCCTCTGAAGAGCCCACAGACAGCCGTCCGGTGGGGGAGGCGGTCCTAAGAAAATCGTCATGATACCACGGAAGAACTTCAGGAGCTGCAGGTGGAACATAGAGGACAAGAATCAGGACGTTTTGTGGATGGAGAGGAGGAAAGCGTGAAGTTTCGGGAAGGTTTATTCCAGAGGAGGCAGGCATTCGGAGATTCAGTCAGCTAGTCGGCCACGAAATGCTTACGGAATGCCTCCTGGCTGCCAGGCCCTGGGTCCCATCAGTGAAGACAACGGTCCAAACTCCCTGCCCTCACCGAGACGGCATTCTATGGGGGTTCGGGGGTGCAGGGGGAGACACAGACTGTAAGTAATAAACATGAGCAACAAGTCAATTCTATAGTAGTTAGAATGCTGTGGGGGAAATAGAACAGCTAATAGGACAGTGGGGGTTAGAATGCATGGTGAAGAAGTCAGGTAAGCCTCCTTGAGGAGGTGACATTTGAGCAAGGAGTTCTAGAAAGAGAAGGAATACACAGCCCCGAGGGTGCTGGCATGTGTGAGGAAGGGCAGGGAGGCCAGTGGGGCTGGAGCAAAGGAGAAGGAGGAGACAAGGTCAGATTGCAGAGGCTTTGCGAGCAGTCAGGACAAGTTTGGTCTTAACCCTGAGAGAAATGGGTCACCATTCATGGCAGCAGTGGTGCTGGCAGATTGGGTCTCAAAAACAAACAAACAAACAAACAAAACAAAACTTGTTTTTTTAGCATTTGCCAATTTCTGTGATGTAAATACTCCCACCACGGCCAGTTTCAAGCTACCAACGTGACACCACTGAGCAGGGAGGGCATGTGCGGGAATGCCTCTCCGTGGCTGGGACCAGCCATTGCACCACTCTTGCTTTGGGCAGTTTGGAGCAGAGGTATGACATGATCTGACACGTTGGGTTTTTTTTAAAGATTTATTTATTTGACAGAGAGACACAGCGAGAGAGGGAACACAAGCAGGGGGAGTGGGAGAGGGAGAAGCAGGCTTCCCACGGAGCAGGGAGCCCGATGTGGGGCTCGATCCCAGGACCCTGGGATCATGACCTCAGCCGAAGGCAGCCGCTTAACCGACCGAGCCACCCAGGCGCCCCTAACACGTGTTTTAAGAAGGTCACTCTAGCTGCTGTGTTGAGAGCAGGCTATGGGTGGGTGGCAGGGCAAGGACAGGAGCCAAGGGGCCATTCAGGAAGTTAGCGTCATGATCAAGGTGAGGGCGGTCTCAGAGATTAGCGGTAGTGGAGACAGCAAGTCCTGGACAGATTATGAGAGTATTCTGAAGTAGATTTATTGAAATTCACCTGGATTTCTTGGCAGACTGGATAGGGAGAGTGAGAGAAAGAAAGCAATAAAGGATGGCTCTGAGGCTGAGTGGAAGATTTGGGGGAGGGGGGTGGAATGTGAGGAAAGGCATTCCAGGCATAGGGAACAGCATGTGAACACCATGTAGTTGGGAAAGAGATTAATAAATCTATTACAGGCTAGTTGTGGGAATGACATGAGACTTTCTGATTCATTTTCTCTTTGATGATTTTTACAATTAGGCCATATTTTTTACACTTAACCAGTTTTTTTTTTCAAAGATTTTATTTATTTATTAGAGAGAGAATGAGAGAGAGAGAGAGCATGAGAGGGGGAAGGGTCAGAGGGAGAAGCAGACTCCCTGCTGAGCAGGGAGCCCAATGCGGGACTTGATGCGGGACTCAGGACTCGATGCGGAACTTAGGACTCGATGCGGAACTTGATCCTGGGGCTCCAGGATCATGACCTGAGCCGAAGGCAGTCGCTTAACGAACTGAGCCACCCAGGTGCCCCTAACCAGTTTTTTTTTTTTAAGTTTTATTTGTTTAAGTAATCTTTATACCCAACATGGGGCTAGAACTCACAACCCCAAGATTGAGAGTCGCATGCTCTTCCAACTGAGCCAGCAAGGAGCCCCTACACTTTATCACTTCTATGAGATTACACTGTCTGTAATTCAGACTAAGTTATGTGTGATGACCAAGCTTAATAAGAAAAATACTAATGCATTTCTGCATTTAAACAATTTTAATGTATAGTAATATTTATGAATAACTCTAGGCCAAATGATTTTACTAAAATTTTATGACTTTATAAAATCATTTGGCCACTCGTCTAATTGTTAGATCATGAAAAATAAAATTTGAGCAAAAAGCAAAATAATAAAAATAATAATGTCTGTTACAAATGGGTATTCAGGGTGCTTCGGTAACTTGTCCTCAACTTTCCCTCAAGAATAGAAACTACTGGGGCGCCTGGGTGGCTCAGTCGTTAAGTGTTTGCCTTCTGCTCGGGTGGTGATCCCAGGGTCCTGGGATCGAGCCCCGCATCGGGCTCCCTGCTCCGCGGGAAGCCTGCTTCTCCCTCTCTCACTCCCCCTGCTTGTGTTCCCTCTCTGGCTGTGTCTCTGTCAAATAAGTAAAATCTTGGGGAAAAAAAAAAAAAGAATCAAAATCATTAAATGCCTCAGTTGCTGCACTGATACTCAGAGAAGGAAAGAGACTCACCCAGGGTCACACAAGCACGGTCTCTTGACTCTCTCTGTCTACCACCGGGGGACAGAAAAAGGCGTGCAAGAAATACAGCCGTCCCCGTCTTCAGTGTGGGAGTGAGCGGGGCCGGGCTCCTTGCGGCGCAGGTTGGAAATCCCCAGGAAACACTCACCCGGCGCCAGCGCAAAGCCAGGAGCAAAACGAGGAGGACTCTTTCAAGAGGAAAAGCTATTCCAGAGTTCACACTGGGGGTATTGCCGACTGACCCTCGCTTCCTTCCCGGACTTGAGCACATTTCGTAACAAAGGGTTTTCTAAGAATGAAGATTGCAAAAAGTAGCTAGAAGAGAAGCCCGACCGTCAGGGACGGTCATCAGGTGGATACCCCCCACTTACCACATCCTCGGAAAGAATGACGCTTCCGCCAGGGTTTGGTTTGCGTTGTCCCGGCAACAGCCCTCTCTAACCAGTACCTCTCCGGGCACCTCCGAGAGAAGACCCGCCAAGGGCTGGGTCGGGAGGTTAGACCAAGATACCTCCCAGCGGGAAGTAAAAGTGGGTTGCGATGTATCTGGAGAGAAGGTAAAGATTTAACCCCCCTCCCCCGCAAGGACTATCTGTTTCACACCCCTCCCAACTCCTGCGGGCGGGCGTGGGGTGGGGGAGGGGCGGTGGGGGAGGGGCGTCCCCCGGAGTCAAGGAAGCGGGCGTGGCCGTCCCCCCCGCCCCCCGCCCGGCTCAGTCGGCGCGGTGCTGCCCACAGAGGAGGCATCCAGGCCACATCTGGGGATCACATGGAATGGAGTGACGGGATTTTAAGGGGCATTTTTATTTCCTCGGTTGTTTTACAGATGAGGAAACAGACAGAGGTTAAATCACTTGCCCAAAGTCACAAAGCAGCCGGAGCTCAGTTGTAGAGCTCCTGACTGTCCTCTGCTCTAGCGATCTTCCCAGGAAGACCCCATTCACCCACCAGTTTGCACGGGGCTCTCTGTCCCCCTGCTTTGCCTGGGCCAAGCCGCATAGGAGACACTGCTGCTTTGTGTCGCCCTCCTTGGCACAAGATGAAATCAGGTGGTCCCCATTCTTCCTGTTCCACTCAGCCAAATCTAACTGCACACACTTCCTGTGCACAAAGCCAGCTCGCCAATTATCTGCTCCAATTCAGGAGTGTGAGATGTGGTTAATTCCGTCACTTGGCGGGGTGGGGGGGGTGACCTAGGCGAGCGAGCGGTGGGCTGGCCCTGCCAGCCGCAGGTCCCCTCGGTGGTCCTGGCCATGCGGTTTTCCCTGGCACTCCTTCCCTACCCCCAGATGGCCGCTGTGGTTTCTTTACCTCCCCTCGCTCTCCTTTCTCAGTCCCCGGAGTCCCAGAACTGTGTCGTGCTCTCCCTTCCCCTCTGTCAACACAGAGTTCTGTCCTAATTCTGTGTCCTCTGAAAAACTAAAGTGGACAGAGTTGTGGGTGGTGGATCATGGATTAACACTCAACCTGCTCAGAGATAATTAGCTCTCAAATGGCATTGCACATGATGCATCTTCTGCACTTATGCTGAAAGCCAGGCTTGCCACAGATAAATGTTAAAAAAAAAAAAAAAAAAAGCCTTTTTTGCTTGACGTGCAGACCCCCAACACTCAGCTCTCTGCTGCCAGTCCTTTCTGCCTCTTCACACTAAAGTGAAGAAGCAGATGGAGGCTGAGTGTGCATGAGTCTCATCAGTTAGGACGCCAGGCACTGTCAAGACCAATGCCCTCCTCCCCGCTTAATGGAACACACTTTATGATCCTGACTTGAAATGTATAGATAATATAACTTACCTGTACGTACCTTCTCAAAAATAAAATCAGCATAATGCCTTGACTGGGAAGATTCAAAGAAGAAATAAAAGGGTGGTAATTTGTAATAAAGTATTTCATATTTCAACACGAAAACGCTTGGGCCCAACTGTAATAGAAGATAAAACAACGGAGCGGGTGCCGTAATTACTCACATTCACCATGAATAGGACAACTATAAACTTAGGTCAATAGAGTGTGTTACACAGCATACAACTAGTGTTGCCATTGGTGATACAATTTTGCAAATAGTGAACAAATCTTTGTAAAGTTCCAAAAAAGAGTACAAAATTTTTTTTTACCTATCCATTTGAGACAGAGAGGAAAAAAACACAAGCCGGGGGGAGGGGTAGGAGGAGAGGGAGAAGCAGACTCCCTGCTGAGCAGGGAGCCCAACTCAGGGCTCAGTCCCAGGACCCCGAGATCATGACCTGAGCTGAAGGCAGACGCTTAAGCAACTGAGTCACCCAGGTGCCCCCCAAATTTTTGTTTTACATGGCAGTCACATTCCTGGAAAATTAGGTGTGTCTGAAACCATGCAAAAAATATATTTTATTTATTTGTAAAATAGAATTATGTTTAAGGCACAGGTAATTATAAACATTTTGTTGTTGTTTTAGATCTACATGAATATCTGGGACAAGACATCTCAGACTTTTGTCAACTAAATACAAGTAGTACCACATATTGTGACAACAAAAAACATACCTCCCTCCCCTCCCACAAAATTTGCAAAATGCTCCTAGGGGGTACTACTGGGCCCTTCACCCCATAGAAAGTCATTCCAATAGCAATTACCTTTAGCCTCTACTAACAGAGTCCTCAAGTGATAGTAGTTAAACAAATAGGGGTTTGTTTCTCTCTCAAGTGAAATAAAGCTGAAAGCAGGCAGTGTTGGGCTGGTCTGTTCAAGTCTCCTATCCTTTCTGCTTTAACATCTCTAGTATTGATTTTCCACCTCAAGTTCATGGCTGCAAAATGGCTGCTGGAGCTCCAGCTATTGTGTCTGGGTATGAAGAAGAAAGAAGAGAGGAAGTCAGGAAGATGGATAAAGCTCCTTTAGGAATGTTTCTGGAAGTCCCACCCAACAGCTCCCTTTGTATCTGTCCTCCAAGCGGGCCTGGAAATGTAACTTTTTAGTTAGGTGCTTTGCTGTCTCTAATAATAATATTGGGTTCTATAGTAAAGAAGCAGGAGGGAATAGACACTGGGTAGGCAGACAGCCATTCCTGCCGTATTGTTTCTCTCACCCACTGACAATATCCAGGGAAACTGCCAAAACCCCAAATGCAGATTCAACACACAGATCCTAAGAGAGGTATTCAGCTTTTTGAGTTCCTTGGCTCAGGGTCTCAAACTTCTAATGGCTTCCATTTTTGTCCATTTCACCCAAGGGAGCACAGCGAAGCCTCATTACAATGATCAAAACCCAAAATCTGCTGGAGCTTCTAGTGTGAGAGCTCAAGATGACAGAGGTTTAGTTTATCACATTTGATGTTAGTCATTCGAGTGTATGTGTGTGTGCTTGCTTTCCAGAGTCGGTGCCAACCCCTCTAGAATTTTCCTAGAAGAGTTTTGTTCAGTCTTACAAACACGTATTGCATCAACTGCCTTTCTCCTGCTGCGTGCCAGGGATGCAAGATGAAGCCAACAAAGGCCCTTCCGTGGAGAGCTGGCAGCCTGGGCCTGGGGGGCGGTGGGAGGGGACTGAGGGACAGCAGCGACAGGCCACTGCACTCCAAAGTGGTCAGTACACTGCCGTACTTAGTAGGTGCTCAATAAATAGTGGCATTTTGACCTGTCATCTTCTTCGTGATGCTTGGAGACGAATCTGTGCTCTTCCAAGCTGAGGCTTCTTGGGTTAAGGAGTTACCACGGTCCTACTGCCAAATGCTCTGTTTTTCCTTCCATTTCACTCAGTCAACTATGCCCTAGAATAAGTTCCTGAAATATGTTTTTATTTTCAACCTTGCAGAAACCCTTCTTGTGTTGAAGCCCTGCCAAAACTCTTGGAACGGGGAAATATCCAGAGATATGCAAAGTTAAAAAAAAAACAAAAAAAAACTCTGTACTTGGAAATTCCTAGTTCTTCCATAGCCTCAAAATCCCTCCAGAGGGCAATTTGGCAAATTTTCAAAGTTTTAATGAAACGTTTATACCCTTTGACCCTGCGGTTCCTCTTCTAAGAATTTATACCAAGAAAAGAATTAAGGATATACACAAAGATACAAAACAAGGATATTTTTAAAGACTGGTTTACAACCATGAAAGCACCTAGTTGCGACTGTGTGCAATGTTTTCTAACTGATAATAAAAGACCAGTGACTGTAGTACATTCCATACAACAACACTGCATTCACTTGAAATTATTCATTTAACAATTATGAATTGATTACTTGCTATATGCCAGGCACTGTTGTAAATAGAAGGATATATTACTGAACAAGCAGACAATGTGGATCTCGCATTCTGGCTATGTGCCATAATTATATTTATTGACATGAAAATATATTTAGGATATATCATTAAGTGAAAAAAGGCAGGTTACAAAATCATTAATAATAATGATGATAGTAGTAGATAACACAGTGATTATTTATTATGTGCCAAACATCATGTTAGGAGCTTTACAGACATTAGTCATTTTATTTATATAAGAACCCAATATGATCTAGTACTTGTTTAAAAAATAATTTTTATATTCGTTAAGACAGGCATAAGTGCAATAATAAAGCAACTGTTTTCTTTCTCTCATTTATGTCAAACCCGCTCTCTGGATTTGTCCTTTTGCAGCCCGTGGATGAAATCTCAGGCACGTCTCGACACTTCTGGTCCCTTGCAGTCAGTTGGACTGTCTTACTTTGAGAATTGAAATGTCCAGTCCAATCTGAACTTCTCCCTACTTGAAGAGAATCTTCTCCTTCAGGCTGAGCTGCTATGAGCTCGGAATCCTGGAAGGATTTCTTCTCATAGCTGCTTCTCTTCCCTTTGCCTTTGACCCCTCTGAGGCAGGGCCCTGGGCTGGGACTGGGGGAAGGGCAGACTTCCACAGCAGGCACAGTCCTGGACCATCACTGGCTCCTGTGGGTGGACCGCATGCACTTTTGCAGCCTCTTTCTCTGCCAGGTGCTTTTGCAGGTGCTCCCAGGATTCTCTGTGGGGGATGCTGTCTCTCTCATAGCTGGAAGCTTCCTGTTCTCTCAGCCCATGCGGTCTCCAGCAGTCTCCCTTACGCTGACTTTTTCCTTTGGGCCCTTTGCCCTCCCACTCAGGGGTCCTGCTGTGTGCTTCCCCTTTCAAACAACCCAGGCCAGCTCCCTCCTCAAATTCCCATGGCTCCTGGTGGAGCTCACATACTTTTGCCTGCCACTGAGGAAGGGCGGTCCTTCTGTCTCCTTGCTGTTGGGCAGACTTAGGCACAGCTACAGTCTCTCACCTGTGGGCATCTCTTGGCAAAAGGCAGACACCCGTCCCCAAACTCTAGGAGGCCCACATCTAGCTCTCTGAGTGGGTCTTCTCAAGGGTGTCTCATTTGGCTTGGGATGAGGGGCTGCACTCCTCTCCCCCTGGGAGGTGGCATGGGATCCAGCCCATCAACAAGGTTCTCGGTGGAATTTTCTCTCACTGCTCTTCAGCCCTCACTGTTAGAGGCTAGAGGGGGCACTGCTCAAAGCCTGCAGATCCTGTTTCAGAATCTCTCAGTCTACCCTGTGTCAGTTGAACAGAAGTCACGGCATCTTAATTAGGATATTTAGGATATGGGGTCCTTGGCTACCTGTTGTAGTGTTATCAACCTTTAGGGCTTCGGGCAAAAGTAAGCACAAGGAGCCCCATTTTAACCTCCTGTGACGTTCCTGCAGACGTGCACGTGTCTGAAGGTTTCACTGCAAAATGGTATCAGTTATTTTCAGGTTGTAGAGCTGTTTTCCTCTTTTGTGCTTATTGGTACTTCATCTGTACCTGCACTGAACACATTTTAAAAGAAAAGCTATTCTTAAAAGGAAAATACTCTTCCATGTGCAAAACAAAACAAAACAAAACAAAAAAACCTAGACACAGATACCACACCCTTCACAAAAATTAACTCAAAATGGATCACAGGCCTAAACACAAAACTGTAAAACTCCTAGAAGAAAACACAGGTGAAAACGTGGGTGGCGTTGGGTACCGTGATGACTTTTAGATACAACCCCAAAGGCACGATCCATGAAAGAAATAACTGACAAGCTGGACTTCATTAAAATGAACACCGTCTGCTCTGCAAAAGATGACATCAAGAGAATGAGAAGACAAGCCACAGGGAGAAAATATAGGCAAAAGACACCTCTGATAAAGGATTGTTATCCAAAAGAAATGGAAAACTCTTAAAACTCAATTAAGAAACAACTGATTTAAAAAATGGACCAAAGAGGCCGTTGCTTGAATGGTGGAGCTGAGGCTGGGCTCGTGAACACACAGTGACAGCTATAGGGCAGGCAGCGGCACCATCCCCGCTTCCCCTCGGCGGCAGGGTGTCCCGCCGGCGGCCCTGAAGTGACCCATAAACATGTCTTGTGAGAGGAAAGGCCTCTCGGAGCTGCGATCGGAGCTCTACTTCCTCATCGCCCGGTTCCTGGAAGATGGACCCTGTCAGCAGGCGGCTCAGGTGCTGATCCGCGAGGTGGCAGAGAAGGAGCTGCTGCCCTGCCGCACCGACTGGACCGGGAAGGAGCATCCCAGGACCTACCAGAATCTGGTGAAGTATTACAGACATTTAGCACCTGATCACTTGCTGCAAATATGTCATCGGCTAGGACCTCTTCTTGAACAAGAAATTCCACAAAGCGTTCCTGGAGTACAAACTTTATTAGGAGCTGGAAGACAGTCCTTGCTACGCACAAATAAAAGCTGCAAGCATGTTGTGTGGAAAGGATCTGCTCTGGCTGCATTGCATTGTGGAAGACCACCCGAGTCACCAATTAACTATGGTAGCCCACCCAGCATTGGGGAAACACTTTGAAGAATGACAGTTTACTTAGTTGACTCCTAAAATAAAAATAAAGATTTAAACCCAGTTTAGAAAGACTCAGAAAAAAAAAGAAAAAAACTATGTTTAAGACAGCAGCCAAGATGCCCTTCAAGAGATGAATAGATAAAGAAGATGTGGTCCATATATACAATGGAATATTACTCAGCCATCAGAAAGGATGAATACCCAACTTTTACATCAACATGGATGGGACTGGAGGAGATTACGCTAAGTGAAATAAGTCAAGCAGCGAAAGTCAATTATCATATGGTTTCACTTATTTGTGGAACATAAGGAATAGCATGGAGGACATTAGGAGAAGGAAGAGAAAAATGAAGGGGGGAAAATCGGAGTGGGAGAATGAACCGTGAGAGACTATGGACTCTGAGAAACAAACTGAGGGTTTTAGAGGGGTGAGGGGTGGGGGGATGGGTTAGCCTGGTGATGGGTATTAAGGAGGGCACGTACTGCATGGAGCACTGGGTGTTATACGAAAACAACAGATCATGGATCACCACATCAAAAACCAATGATGTATTGTATGGTGACTAACATAACATAATAAAATTAAATTAAAAAAAAGAAAAAAAAAATGGGCCAAAGACCTTAAGAGACGTCTCATCTAAGAAGATAGTAAATAAGCATATGAAGAGATGCTCAACATCATAGGTCATCAGGAAATGCAAATTATTATTTTTTAAAGAGAATGGCAATTCTTTTTTTTTTTTTAGATTTTATTTATTTGAGAGACAGAGAGAGAGAGAGCTAGAGAGCGCAAGCGGAGGAGGAGAAGTTCCCCGCAGAGCAGGGAGCCCCATATCAGGCTCGATCCCAGGACCCCGGGATCATGACCTGAGCCAAATGCAGACGCTTAACCAACTGAGCCACCCAGGTGCCCCAGGAAATGCAAATTAAATCAACATAATACCAGCAGCCTGAGCAGATGTGGCTCTCGGGGCACCGCCCTCTTCCCTGGTGGAGGTAGATGCTGCGGTGGCTGTGGCCACCCCAGCTGGCCCGACCCACGTGGCCACGCGATGGCTGCTGGCTTGTGCCAGGGCGCCACTCCTGTGAGCACCACTGTCTGATTTGGGGGCAGCCCCACCCGCCAAGCGCTGGCCTGACGACACTGCTCCTGGTGCCAACTTTTGAGGATGTTTCCATTCCTGAAAAGCCCATGCTTAGATTTGTTGAAAGGGCACCACCGTGCCAAAAGGAAGAAGAGAACCTCAATAACTGTGTGACTTCCAGGTACCTTGTACTGAATGAAGCTCCTGAGTTCACAGAAGGTGGTGGTTACCTCCATGGGGGACATTTTGAAACGCTGCACCTGACAATCCACTGCTTTATGGACACCAAGAACATGTTTCCCTGATAGAGGGTACCAGCCCCTTTCAAGTCCATCACCTGCAAGGATATGGGACAGCCCATGGCGGGGAGGCCACCGAGGTGCCATTGGTCAGTGTGTGGCTCCTGTGAAGGAAGGCTGGCAGTTTCACAGTAGAGATGGGTGGGCGCGGTGAATCCAGAGATACCACGTTTCCTCGACCTGTTTGTTGCCCTGCCCAGCAAAGGCCATGAACCATGCAACTCTAGAGAAGAGGCAGAAAGATCAAGAGGAACGAAAACAGAACAACCACAACCCCTGCACCTTTGAACGCAGAGCCACTGCCAACATGCTGGGGATACAGAAAGTCCTGAGCCCGTATGACTTGACCCAGAAGAGGCAGGACTGGGGCAAGCCCTATATGTCTAAACGTGGGTAGTGAGAATGTGAGAAATACATGTAAAAAGGCTACTGAGAGAGAATCTACCTTTTTCTTCCCCTCGGCCTATCCTTAAAGTCTGTGGCTAGCCCTAAAAATCTAACCAAGGAGCAGCATATGAGTAAGTGATTTCTGAAAAACTGTACAATATCTGTTGATTTTTAAAAATGTATTATATTTACATTAAATAAAGCTTGAGTATCACCTCAAAAAAACCCCAACCAAACAAACAAAAAATAATGAGATAACCACTACACCCCTATTAGAATGACCGAAAGCTGGAACGCTGACCACACCAAATGCTGGTGAGGATATGGAGTAACAGGAACTTTCATACACTGCTGATGGGAATGCAAAATGGTAAAACAACTTCAGAAGACAGGTGGTTTCTTACAAAACTAAACATACGGGGCGCCTGGGTGGCTCAGATGGTTAAGCGTCTGCCTTCGGCTCAGATCATGATCCCAGGGTCCTGGGATCGAGTCCTGCATTGGGCTCCCCACTAGGTGGGGCGCCTGCTTCTCCCTCTGCCTCTGCCTCTCTCTCTCTCTCTCTCTCTGACTCTCATGAATAAATAAATAAAATATTTAAAAAAAAAAAACAAAAACTAAACATACTTGTACCATATGATCTAGCACTTGAGCTCCTTTGTATTTACCCATAGGAGATGGAAACTTCTATCCACACAAAAAACCTGCATATGGATGTTTATAGCAGCTTTATTCATAATCGCCAAAACTTGGAAGCCACCAAGATGTCCTTCAGTAGGTGACTGAATAAGTAAACCTGGTATTTCCAGGCAATGGAATATTACTCGGCACTAAAAAGAAATGATCTGTCAACCCATGAAAAAGCATGGAAGGAGCTTAAGTATGTATTACCAAAGAAAAGAAATCAACAGAGAAAGCTGCATCCTGTGATTCCAGCTATAGTACATTCTGGAAAAGGCAAAACTATGGAGAGAGTAAAAAGATCAATGCGGGGCACCTCGGTGGCTCAGTCAGTTAAGCATCTGACTCCTAATTTCAGCTTGGGTCATGATCTCAGGGTCCTGGGATGGAGCCCCACACCAGGCTCTGCACTCAGCCTGGAGTCTGTTTGAGGATTCTCTCCCTCTCTTTCTCTCAAATAAATAAATCGTAAAAACAAACAAACAAACAAAAAAACAATGGTTGCTGGGGGTCGGTGTGGAAGAAAGGGATTAATAAGCAGAGCACAGAGGATTTGGGGGCAGTGAAGATACTCTGTATGATACTATCATGATAGATACATATCATTATAAATTTGTCCAAACCTATAGAATGTACAACTCCAAGAGTGATAATGTAAACTATGGACTTTGGGTGACTATGATGTGTTAATGTAAGTTCATCAATTGTCACAAAATGTCCCACTCTGGGGGGATGTCGATGATGGGGGATGCACGTGTGGGGACAGAGGGTATGTGGGAAGTCTCTGGCCCTTCCTCTCAATTTTGCTGTTCACCTAAAACTGCTCTAAAAAAAACCATTCTTCCAGAAAAAAAATGTTAAAAACATTCATTTTCTATTTTCTTCTCTTTTTTAAAAAAGATTTTATTTATTTATTTATTTAACAGAGGAAGAGAGAGAGAGAGAGAAAGCACAAGTAGGCCCAATGGCCAGCAGAGGGAGAGGGAGAGGATGAAGCAGACTCCCAGCTGAGCAGGGAGCCCAATGTGGAGCTTGATCCCAGGACCCTGGGATCATGACCTGAGCCGAAGGCAGGGGCTTAACCAACTGAGTCACCCAGGCACCCCTTTCTATTTTCTTCTTGAGTGAGTTTCAGTAATTCATGTCTTTCTAGGGAAGTTTCTATTTCATCTAAGTTAACTAATTTATTGGCATACTGTTGTTCAAGGATTTCCTTATAATTCTTTTCATTTCTGTAAGGTTGGTAACAATGTTCCTATTTTATTCCTGATTTCAGTAACTTGTGTCTTTTCTCTTTTTTTTCCCCCCCTCTTGGTCAGTCAAGCTGAAAGTTTGTCTATTTTCTTGATCTTTTCAAAGAAACAACTTTTCATTTGTTACATTTTCTATTGGTTTTCTACTTTATTTCCACTCTTCTCTTTATCATTCCATTTCTTCTGCTTCCTTTGAGTTTAGTGCATTTTTTCCTTTCTTAGTTTCTTACGGTGAAAGTTTAGGTAATTGATTTGAGATCTTCCTTCTTTTCTAATATAGGCATTTAGTTGTAAATTTCCCCTTTGGCAGTCCTATCCTGCCATGATATTTGGGCTGTCCAGGCTCTCCTTGGGATTGGTTTGAACAATGAGTGTTGTTTCACACCACACAAGTTAGGCAATTTGTCAGTTATTTTCCACAAAGTACTTTATTTTGGCTATCCAAGGGTGAAAAGTTTCATTTAGACATATCATAAGTAATCTCAACATTATACAGTTATACAAAGAACATCACATTCAGACTCATTGGGTACACCAATGTACAATAGTTAAATGCCATCAGGGGGGCACGTGGGCAAGGCAATGGGCCACCACATTGCAGTGTGATAGTGCTGTCTGCATGCTAAGGGAGCACAAGACAGAGACACGTAGGTAGAGTTCTAGGGTCAGAGAGAAAATGACATCTACTGACATCTGAATGTTGCTTGGAGGTCAGCCCCCGCAAGAGACCAGGGCTGTGCAGCATCCTCCCACGTGCCACAAAAAGTGTCACCCGGAGACAGAGCTCAGTTCAGCAAGTGGACTTGTCTAAGAAATATACAAGTCATTTGAGAAGCTCACGTCATTTGATGCATTGAAGTCCATAACCTTCCAATACTTCTACCCTTACCCTATAACCTCTGGATCCCTGCCTACAGGTTCATCTCCACCCTGCGCTCCAGGGCCAAGCATCCAAGGCCAAGGCATGGTGACCAGGAGCCCTGGTCTGAGGCTGACTGACTCAGTGTGGCGTAAGCCTGGAAGCTTTCTTTTCTTTCATTTTGTACTCCATGTTTCCTCGTGACCTAGTCCTTGTCTGGTGAAGACCGTGCGGTACAGCTCTTCAGCCCCAGCTCTGCGATAATCCTTTGTAAATCAAGTTCGTGATTCACGCTGGCGGGTTCTTCTTGCTATTTTTAGTACCCAGATCTTGGCAAACTGCTTGCCTGTTGATCCTCTACCAACCAACCACTGATCCTGACTCAGCTGGGGCGACTGTCAGTCCTCATCTGGACTCGCCCCTTTTTGTAGGGATTAGTATAGGAGGGGCCACGGCCTTCAACAAAGGATAGTCCTCAGAGGACAATTTGAATGATCCTTGTAGCTTGTTAATTCTACCTGTAAGTTAACTGATTACCAATCTCATGTGGGTGAATTGGCAGACACACTGCCATACGTCTGTCCATCTCCCAACTAACTACCCCTGCCCGTCTGTCTAGACCCCCAGTCTTCATCTTGCCAAATCTGACCCACCTTCCCAACCCCCTACCCTGGTTCTTGACAGGTCCTGGGCCTTCCCACAAGAGCCCATTTCACCACAGGTTAAAGTACTTAACTCAAGTACCAGTAGTGTGGGTTTGTGCTCCAGGGTCCTGACCACGGGGATCCAGTTGCAGGGTTAGCCAAAGCAGGGCACATTTTTAAACGCAAACTTTGTCATTGAATCTTTTTGGTCATCCTCTTAGCATCTGTATCTCACCTCTAACTGCCTCGCCCCAAACAGCTGGAGCCACAGGGCACCCCTACACCGTGCTCCCCGGGCCTGCCCAATTCAAGCTGCCCACCCTTGCTACCACCTCTCACACCTCCTCCCCAGCAAGGCCCCCAAGTCCTCCAGTGCACGGGATCCCTGCCCAGTTGCAGAAGGACACATGCCTGCACTTGGAGCCTCTCAACCTTAAGGGGCTGCTATGTGCTGTTGTGGGGCTCGCTACGGCAGACACAGCGACCAACATGCCGGTATCTGCCGGGCAGGATCTTCCAGCGAACGCGAGCGCCTTCCACTCGGCAGGACTGCTTGGACTTCCAATGGACCACATCTGGCCAGTTCTGCAGGCGGGAAAGGAGCCTCCACCCGGTGGCCAGGCTTCTCCGGAGACAGTTGGTTCAGTTGGCCTTCTTTGCCCAGCTCTCTTCTTTGCCTCCTAAAGGCACAGATTTTCTAAAAGTTCAAAGTTCTTTCCCTGCTGTTGAGTGACAGAGGGCCCGGGCCCAAAGAAGGCCTTGTGTATGATTAAGTTGTTCATTGGTTAATTGCTTGGAAGGACAAGCCTGCTCACGGAGCAAATTAAAAATGCCATTCAACTAGCCTGGAAAATAGAACACCATTCTGGAGACGTCTTACTCCAGAAAAAAGAAAAAACCTAAAAGCAAAAAGAAAACCAAAGCTGGACGAGTCTTGAAACAATATCTTTTTTTTTTTTTTAAGATTTTATTTATTTGAGAGAGAGAGAGAACGAGTGGTGGGGAGGGTGAGAGGAAGAGGGAGGGAGAAGCAGACTCCCCGCTGAGCAGGGAGCCCGATGCGGGGCTCAATCCCAGGACCCTGGGATCATGACCTGAGCCGAGGGCAGACGCTTAACCACTGAGCCACCCAGGCATCCTGAAACAGTATGTCCTTTTTTTACCAAGTGGCAACTACTCTGATGCAAGCACCTAATAAGTATGTACATTTCTGGATTGTAACAGGGACAAGGTCTGGAAACAGCTCTTCTCAACAACCGTAAAAAGACTTTTGTGAGGCGACTGGGGACATTTGAACACTGTCTAGATAATTGTCCTAATCTTTTAGATACACATAATGAAGTTATTTATGGATAGAATATGATGTATGCAATTCATTTTAAAATAATCCAGTGTGGGAGGGGGTGGTATATCTGAAAATGACCGGGGGGAGGGGGAAAGTATATCCGAGACAAGACTGTCATAGGTTGAGGGGCACCTGGTGGCTCAGTCAGTTAACTGATTTGGCTCAGGTCATGATCTTGGGGTTCTGGGACCGAGCCCTGCATCAGGCTCCCTGGTCAGTGGGGAGTCTGCTCCTCCCTCTGTTCCTCCCCCTGCTTGTGCTCTCGGTCTCTCTCTCTCAAATAAATAAATACAATCTTTAAAAAAAAAAAAGATTGGCCACATGTTGATAATTATTGAAGCTGGGTTACAAATACATGAGAATTCATTATCCTATTTTTTTGTGCCTTACTTTTGTGTTTGCTTGAAAACTTTTATTACGAAAAAAGTGAAATAGAAAAAGACCAGTGCTTCTTAAGCTTCCAGGTATGTACCTCTGAATGCAAAGGAAAGCAAAAGTACTCATGCCCCAGGAGAATTTGGGGGATATTGTGTGAAGTAGCTCCAATACAATAGATATTCTGTTTCCTATTTTACTTCAAAAATTCAAACAGATTTTATATTCTGCTAAGTTGACATTTTAAATGTAAAAAGTTCTAAATTACTCGGGTAGAGGGAGAAAACAATTGTTGCAGCAAGCTGACAAAAGAATTCCTCTCAGCAAGAGATCTGTCTCATCTTGGTATGCCCCTTCTTGGCAGTTTTGTTAAAAAGACAAGGCTCTTCTAAGGTAGCTGGATGGCCTCATGGGGACAGAGACATAGGTAAACTGCTCTCCCTGGAAAACTGAGCAGTGGTTTGGGGTCTTGGGAGCTTTGAATTAAAGAGGAAAAAGAGAGGTGCCTGGGTGGCTTAGTCAGTAGAGCACCAAACTCTTGATTTTGGCTCAGGTCATGATCTCAGGGTTGTGAGATTGAGCCCCACATTGGGCTCCCTGCTCAGCGGGGAGTCTGCTTCTCCCTCCCTCTTCCTCTCACCCTCCCCACCACTCGTTCTCTCTCTCTCTCTCAAATAAATAAAATCTTAAAAAAAAAAAAAGATATTGATTCTCTATGTCCCTCCTCGCCAGCTCTCTCTTAAATAAATCTTTAAAGATACATAAAGAGGAAAAAGAGGATCAAGGAAGAAGAGAGGAAACCCAGAATCACAGAAGGACAAGCAAAAATGATGAGATGTTCCACAGTCTTGAAAACGGCCAATGTGCATTTACAGATGAGGAAGTCTAATACTCAGCATTAAGTGGTTGTCTGTGTTTTATTCAGTGCAACCCCTCCTTTGCTCCAAACTATTAATAAAGCCTGCTATGGCCATTGCCTTGAGTCATGGTGGTATTCAGGAGAGTGAAGAGATTGGAAAGCAAAATATCTAGTTGGGTCCCACGGTATATAAAACAGGGAACAGCTGTGGAAGGCAAAATGCAAAATGGAGATCAGGAAAGGTCAGTAGAAATTTGGAGATGGGTATTTCTAGCAAAAAGAGCATTCCTATACAACCTATGGTGGATTCAGAATCTCTGGAAATCTTCACAAGGATGTTGATTTCCCATCAGATATTTCAGTAGAAGTGAGGCCAATTCTACTTCAGTACTAACAATTTTACTAAAATAAGATGATCTCAGAAAAACTGGGGGACTGAAGGACATCCAGGCAGCCAGCCAGCATCCGGGTTACAATTATCACCTGGCAAGGGCGGGGGGGTCTGCAACCTATGTCATTGGTTAATGGGCAAGGTACTGATGCATGAAGATTATTAATTTCGGAAATTCGGGAAAAACTGAAGAGGTTCCACATGCAAGTAATTTTTCCTGATGCCATAATATGTTTGAAGGCCCAGACTCACAGAAATAGATTATTACAGATGAGATGCATTTAGTCTTTGCATTATTAGCACTGCTGGAGAAATGCTTAGAATATCACTAAAGAAGTGATCCTGTCCCATACTTCCAGACTACTCTTGAGGTCTACCTTAGAAAATGCGTCCAGCTCTGAAACTTCATTGTTAGTGTAGTGTCCCCGATGCATTTTCTAAGTAAAAGAAAATATAAAACTGGGGGTGCCTGGGTGGCTCAGTCATTTAAGCATCTGCCTTCGGCTCAGGTCATGATCCCAGGGTCCTGGGATCAAGTCCTGCATTGGGCTTCCTGCTCAGCAAGGAGTCTGCTTCTCCCTCTGCCTGCTCTGCCTGCTGCACCCCCTGCTTGTGTGCTCGAGATCTCCCTCTCTGACAAATAAATAAATAAGGTCCTTAAAAAAAAAAAAGAAAAGAAAATGTGTTTTGGGGGCACCTGGGTGGCTCAATCGGTTAAATGCCTGCCTTCAGCTCAGGTCATGATTCCAGGGTCCTGGGATGGAGACCGCATCCATCCAGCTCCCTGCTCCACAGGAAGTCTGCTTTTCTCACCCTCTGCTGCTCCCCCTACTTGTGCTCGTGCTCTCTCTCTCTGTGTCTCTTTCTCCCTCTCTCATAAATAAATAAAATCTTAAAAAGAAAAAGAAAATGGCATTTTCTTACAAACGGGCAGGCTGCTGCATTCCTCGGCTCACGGGCCCCCATCCTGCAAAGCCAACAATGACCGGCAAGCCTTTCTCCCATCACACCATTGCAACAGAGTCTTCTGCCTTCCTCTTCTACAGGAGGACCCTGTGATTACACGGGCCCACCTGCATAACCCAGGATAATCTTAGGTTGAAGTCAGCTGACTAGCAAACTTAATTCCCCTTTCTCACCTAATGGTAACATTGATAAGGAAAATCTGTGTCCTAAGATGGCCCACCGAGGTGGCAAGAGAGTCCCAGTCCTTGCCCCGGGGCTCTTCCGGGTTCTTCTCCCTGCTCTGCTTCCCGCAGGCACCAGTCCGGGTTCTTCTCCCTGCCCCAGTTCGCGCACACAGCAGAAGTGCCAAGTATGCGAAGTAGAAGTGTATTAATTGCCCCGTTTGTGCTCAGGCTCAGACCTTTGGAGACCACTCTCCTCTGAGCCTGCCGGCGTTAAATAAACCTCCTATCCTCCAAGATCTCCGGGTGCCGCTTGGTTCTTCTTTCGGGCGATCCAGTCCAAGTTCCCTAACAACATAATCACAGGTTCCAGGGAGTGGAACAGAGACGTCTTTGGTGAGGCATTATTTTGCCTCCCACACCTATGTTTCATGACAGACCCAAAACCCCAAAGGGTTTCTAAATCCCTGGCTGGGCTCTTTAACTGTCTCTAGGAACTAACTGATCAACGAATTTTCTCCACATGGAAAGTCTGCTGACATTTTTTTAACTCCTGTTTTCATAATATCAATGGATACACATATTCTTGGAATCTCATAACTCACAATCCCAACAAGCAACCATTTTCATCCAGCTCTGAAACTTCATTGTTAGTGTAGCGAATTTCACATAAAGTAAGTCATTTTGTATTTCAGTTATTGATTGCGATGATGCAACTGTAAGCATATCTGCAAAATAAGCCCAATTTGCGAACCATTATTTTTGTTGTGTGTATTAATAACTCTCAGTACTGTTCAGGGTTTTGTTGTAAGACATAGAATCCATTCTAACTGGCTGAAACAAAAAGAATGTATTACAGGGTATTAAATGACTTTAAAATAATTGGAAAACTGAAGAAACAGAAATTTCAGAAGAACTTTAAGGATCATGTCTCGGAAGTGGGCCATCAAATGAGCTATTTCTTCTTCCTTTGTGTCCCTAAGAAGAAGAATCAAGAAAAGGAAGAGAAAAAGCAAGGATATTGGCATAATGATAATAGTAGAAATTAGTAAAATCAAAAATCATATTTGATCTCAAGGGGTAAGAGCAAGAGAGACAGGAACACTTTATCTAACACCTTTTTCTATTTATATATTCATGCATTTATTTTTTACCTACCTACCTATCTACTTATCTATTTACAAAAGTGGTAATCTTGGGGCGTCTGGGTGGCTCAGTCATTAGGCGTCTGCCTTTGGCTCAGGTCATGATCCCAGGGTCCTGGGATCGAGCCCCACATCTCCCTCTCCTGCTCCCCCTGCTTGTGTTCCCTCTCTCTCTCTGTCTCTCTCTCTCTCAAATAAATAAATAAAATCTTTAAAAAATAAAAATAAATAAATGGGAACACTAACAAGTTGTAATGACAGCTCTCCATAAAGATTATATCAATGTATATCCCTATCAACACCAAGCCAACACCAAGTTACATCAGCCTCGTAAGTCTATAGTTTTATGCTATTCCGGAGACTGATCTATGGCAGTTTTGTGACATTTTGCTGGTTTGGGTATCAGGGCTTCATAACTTTGTCAAATAAACTACGACACTTTCCTTCCCTCCTTTCCCTGTTGTTTGGAACAGTTGAAATAAGAGAAATTATCTGCTCCTTGAAAGACGTAAAATTCATCTGGTAAACCATCAGACTGGTACTCCTCTGGGGAACGGAGGTGGGGAGGTGTTTGATAAACTTTTCCAATAATTTCTGGTAATTGGTCTTTTTGGATTTTCAATTTTTCTGTTAAATTATTCATTTTATCTACATGTTCAGATTTCTTTTTCTACTTTAAGTAGGTTCCATGCGCAATGTGGGGCTTGAACTCACAACCCTGAGATCAAGAGTCACACGCTCTACTGACTGAACCAGCCAGGCGCCCCTCTAAATGTTCAGATTAACTGACATAAAACTCCATGTATTCTTATAAAAAATTTGTTGTGCCTCTTGTTGCCTCCCTTTTACACTTCTAATGTTGTATATTTGTGGTTTCACTTATTTCCATAATCAGACTTGCAAGAAGTTTCTCTATTTCATTGACCTTCAAAGTAATAACTCTTGGTTTTATATATCAAGCCTTTTCTTTTCTTTTTTTTTCCCTAATAAGTTAGATTCTGCGGGGCGCCTGGGTGGCTCAGCCGTTAAGCGTCTGCCTTCGGCTCAGGTCATGATCTCAGGGTCCTGGGATCAAGCTCCGCATCGGGCTCCCTGCTCAGCGGGAAGCCTGCTTCTCCCTCTCCCACTCCCCCTGCTTGTGTTCCCTCTCTCGCTGTCTCTCTCTCTGTCAAATAAATAAATAAAATCTTTAAAAAAATAAATAAGATTCTGCTTTTATCTTTTTATTGATTCTTACTTTTGCCTTCGTATTATTTTGTTATTCTTTCTACTTTATTTCAACATTTTATGTTTATTAATAAAAGCATTTAATTTTATGATTTTCCCCTGAATACATTTTTTACTGTGTATTTTCACATATTAATGTCTAAATTATCTATAATTTCAGTTTTGATTTCCTCTTTGATTTAAATTCTCATGAATAATTCTGAGTAATTTAATTTGATGGGAGGAAGGTTTTTTCTTACTAATTTCTTGTGTTATTTCACTGTGGTCAGAAATTGACAGTGTAATTTTTACCTTTCAAATATCTACTTGATCCATAGAGATTTTTGTTGCATACAAAGTCCTACAGTATTTATTAATTCAAGCTTTCTAACTATATATAATCCAAACTTTATCTCATTTTGTTCTTTGTATTGTATAAATCCAGAGGGATATTTATCAAAATTTCCATTATAACTGTGATTTTGTCAAATTATATATTTCTACCAATTTTTATTTTATTTTGTCCACAAATATTTGCAACATATTACAACATCTTGATGGATTATACATTTGTAAAAATAAAATATTCCTCTTTATCCTTCCTTTTTGCCTCAAATTCTGTCTTGTCTGATACTAATTTTACCACCTTTTTTTTCTTGTTTGATATGTTTGTCCAGCTCTTTATTTTTCGTTTGTGTGTTGTTTGTTTGTTTCTAGTAGGCTCCATGCTGGGCATATGGATCTTGCACTCATGATCCTGAGATCAAGACCTGAGCTAAAATGAAGAGTGGGATGCTCAACCGACTGAGCCACCCAGACACCCCAGGGTTTTTGTTTTTGTTTAAGGATGTTTTGTTGGGGCACCTGGTTGGCTCAGTCAGTACAGCATGTGACTCTCACACTCAGGGTTGTGAGTTCAAGACCCACATTGGGCATGGAGCCTACTTAAAAAAAATTTTTTTTTTAAATTAAAGATGTCTCATTAGCATACATAATTTTGCTCTTTTCAAAAAATCATTTGAAAGTCTTCACTAGGGAATTTAATATGTTCACATTTACTGTGGTCACTGTTTCCACTACATTATATGGATCTCCCTTTGTGCAGGGATCTTCTGTCTGACTGGAGGGATTAATAAGGAATGCAGATCATTTTAGCTATAGAATGTTGGCCTTCAGAGTTTGTCTAATCCAATCTGCTCTAGGACAGATGAGGAAATAGACCGCTACAAGATACACCATTTAGGAACAAAGTTCAAGCCAGTAGCTAAATTTGAACACAAGACTGTAATATCTAATATAATTTCATGAAGGGTTTGTTAGAATCAGATTAAATCAGCTGCAGTCAGCACTGACTTTTCCTCTTTTGGATAATGCATAGCATTGTTTAGAGCTTCGTTGTGTTTAATATCATTGCTCATCTAAAAACATGTAGTATTTTCCAAAGAGTGCTACAATTATCACTGAAACCTTGATATAATTTTAGGTGGTACACAGATCAACATTTTTTTATTTTAATGGCTACATATTTATTTTACTTTATTCTTTTAATTATTTATTTGACATCTAAATTAGTCTCCTCATAGACCTAGTTATAGGGACACGGAAACCTGGCTATGCTTTTAACTAGATACATTGATTGGTTAGTTACTTGGGTCTCAGTTTACTCAACTGCAAAATAAATGTTGTACTAGATAACGTGGAAGGTGTCTGACAATTTTGACATATATAACTCTCCTGTTGGATCCCCCCCACCGAACTGAATACCATTGACTAATTAATCAATTAAACAATTAACTCATTCTTGCAAAGATATATGTGCACTTACTACATGCCAGGCCCTGTTAGAGAAAACATGGTACCTGCTGTCCTCACTTAAAAAGTGTCTGCTGACGACGTGGGTGGAACTGGAGGGTATTATGTTGAGCGAAATAAGCCAAACAGAGAAAGACATGTATCATATGATCTCACTGATATGAGGAATTCTTAATCGCAGGAAACAAACTGAGTGTTGTTGGAGTGGGGGGTGGGGTGGGAGGGATGGGGTGACTGGGTGATAGACCTTGGGGAGGGTATGTGCTCTGGTAAGCGCTGTGAATTGTGCAAGACTGTTGAATCTCAGATCTGTACCTCTGAAACAAATAATGCAATATATGTTAAGAAAAAAAAAAAGAAGAAGAAGGTAGCGGGAGGGGAAGAATGAAGCGGGGGAAATCGGAGGCGTGGACGAACCATGAGAGACGATGGACTCTGAAAAACAAACTGAGGGTTCTAGAGGGGAGGGGGTGGGAGGATGGGTTAGCCTGGTGGTGGGTATTAAGGAGGGCACGTTCTGCATGGAGCACTGGGTGTTATGCACAAACAATGAATCATGGAACACTTCATCTAGAACCAATGATGTAATGTATGGGGATTAACATAAGAATATAAAAAAAAAGTGTCTGCTATCTTTTTATTGCAGTGATTTCTTCATTCCATAACGGGAAGCCTGTATATCCCACTTCCCTTCACGCATTTGGCCCATCGGTCCACCTCCACCCTTCTGGCACAGGAATAAAAGGCACAGCATAGGGAATATGGTCAATGGGATTGTAATAGCATTGTATGGTGACAGATGGGAGCTATACTTCTGGTGAGCAGAGCATAATGTAGAGAGTTGTCAAATCGCTGTGCTGTACGCCTGAAACTAATGTAGCATTGTGTGTCAACTAGACTCAAACAAAACCAAAACCAAAACACAAAAAGTGAAATAATAAACTAAACCCCCCTCCCTCCCTCCAAAACACAACCCCAAACGTGTCTGCTAAGTGATGTATTATCTGGCTAAAGAAAAAATAAAAAGGATTTCTCTTCTTAAGGAAATCATTATACTAAGTTAACTGTTGGCGTACAGAAAAAAATGTTAAACTATTAGATCTTTCAAATCAGTAAAAAATTAGCTTTATGAGAAAAATTCTAAATTTTTCTTGAAACAAACCCAAACAGTCATCTGAAGGAGATGATGATAGAAATCCAGTATGGAAACAGTACCACCAGGCCACACCTGGGTCTGTCCAGACCTGTGCTAAGTTTTCTAGCAGAGTCAAGTGAAAGAGGAGGGACAATCTTGCAGAACTATCAGACTAGTTGGAAAAATAAGAGGTACTTGCAGTCCACCCCATCCACCCTGCCCCAAAGAGCTTGCACAGCAACTTTGTGCAAGTTGGGAAAAGCAACCCCTCCCAGCAGAGAAATTACAACATGGCACCTCATCAAGGCAACACATTTGATAAAGGACCTTTCTGAAGACTGCCATCTTGGCAAATGGAGCACAGGCTGATTTGGGCTCCACTCACCCCCGTGTGGTATGGCTTTGTGCAGGGCACAGACTACACACCCGTATCAGAGCCCAGCTTGTGAGGAGCCATCGACTAACAGGTCTCAACACACTGAGGAGATAATCATGTAGCTTAAACTGTCACCATTGTGAAAAAAAGGCTGTAAACATTTCTAACTTTAGCGATCTTGTCAAACTGAATAATGTCCTTAGTCCAAACAGGAAGTGTCCTCGCATTGCCTTTAGGAGCACAGCTTTAGAAAAAAGCAGTAGTATTCATATTAGGCCTTTTGTCCACAGATTACTGCCACATCAGCAACAAAAAGCCCCGACAGCGTGAGGGTTAAATGTTTTAGAATTCTCTTCCACCCAAGGCTGGATCTTGTTGCCTAGTGACTGCTGCGTTGCTTGCTGTTGTCACTCACCTTATCTCCAGACAGTTATCCCCCACTCTCATAAGGAGGGTTATGATTGGACAAAGGTGACATCATAGCACATGGAGGAATGGCATCTCTTTGTCAAGACAGCACCAGTAAGATGACTCAAGAGTTGGTAGCAAAGTGTTGTGGTTCCTTTGTTTTGTTTCTTTCATATAGAGCTAACACATTTCATGAAACATGGTCTTCATTGCTGGCAGAGCCCATTTTGCAAGGGTTAGCAGTGGATTTTTGCCCGTTAAAAGTATCCCTTGATAATATTGATTATCCTCAAGTCCGTTATTCAGCGGCCAGCCCAGCTGAAGCCTTTTCCCTCCTAGCACTTGGTCAGCACTTGAGAAGCTGAATAGATTACAGGCAGAAAATGACTATCCCGCAGCTCATTATCACACCACTGGTCGCAGAGTGGAATTTCACACAGCGCAGGTTCTTCTTGGTGCTTATCTGAGAAGTACCTAAAGTGGTTCCAAAGCATCAGTTTCAAGGACAGCCCTCTAAGACTTCAGGGCACCTACATAAGGCATCAAAAGAGTTAAAAAAAAAAAAAATCGATTAAAGTCCAAAGCACATGTACTTTTAAAATCAAGCAGTTGGAGAAATCTCACACATTGTAGATAATAAACAAACATAAGTTCTTTGATTACTTTCGAAATTCACATCACACATGTTTGCACTGTTTTGAAAATCAAGCCTGATAGTCTTTATTTTCTGCACCGACTTGAGCTACTTGTGTGCTCTTGACTATTTCAGCCAATGAAGACATTAGCTCTGTGATTGAAGTGTCGGTTGCAGATTCATTATGCCAGGCCGCTATATTAAATCATCTGTTAAATGCGTTCTTTTCTTGGTAAATATTCAGTATACAGCATAGTCACAGCTGGGTATAATTGGATAATTGCTTTCAATTAATGCTCTATTTGGAAAGCTGCAACTCCATATAAAGCTTATAGTTGAGCTGTAACAAAGGCAATCCCCCCTGGGAAACAGGAGAGAGCGAATTCCTTCCTGCAATTCTACTGGAAAGCAATTAGAGAGAGAGAGAGAGTACTAATAAATTATATATGGCCCTGCTTTTACCTCCACTGAGAAAGAACCTGTAATATGTCAACTGAAATGTGTAAGTACACCCCTGCCTCTCCCAAGAGCTGGCTGCAATTTTATATTGTAATTGTATATTGTAATTTCTCATTTGAATAATCAACATTGTTCTTAAAGTGAATTAAAGCTGACCGAACATTTCCTGGGGAAATCTAAAAGAAGGGAAAGATAGTATTGACACAGAATTAAGTTACAAGGAAACACTTATTCTCAGAATAATCGTCAAACACATTTAGGAAAAAACCAATTTCATAAATAATTTCCTTTAAGAAATGAGATTGGTGTGCAAATGAAAGCCGAAAGCGGGTATGAGTTCTTTTAAATGAAATCTTGATACACGTGAGGAGAAAGTTCTGCTGCTGATGTGGTTCTTGCTCATTCGACAAGAAAGACTGCAAACATCTGTGTTCTTGAAGTGTTCGCTTGGTAGCAGTAAATCATAGAGAACTGATAGTACTATAATTTGATCAAGATTCGGTTTTATATTTTCTTTTTTCTTTTAAGATTTTATTTATTTATTCGAGAGCGAGAGTTCGAATGAGGGAGTGAGCGAGCAAGAGAATGAGTGAGTGAGAGAGAGCGTGAGCAGGGGGGAGGGTCGGCGGGAGAGGGAGAAGCCAACTCACCGCAGAGCTGGGAGCCCGCCACCGCCACCGTGGGGCTGACACCAGGACCCTGGGATCACGACCTGAGCCGAAGGCAGACGCTTAACCGACTGAGCCACCCAGGCGCCCCCAGTTTTATATTTTCTTTTACTCTACCTATTAAGAGATTTAATACTATAAACAAGATCTTAAGGGAATGCTTGAATTACTTAATGAAACTGTCAGAGGGCTAATCATAAAATTATTCTTCTCTATTCCCTTAATGCCCTAAAAAACTTGGATGGCTTAAATCCAATTACATTTTAAAAAGTAATAAATATGTATTTCAATAGGCTTTTCAATAATGTAGGCTGACCTTTACACTGATAAAAAGCGGTAAGATTTTTATCCTATGAAACACCTTGCTCATATATGTACCAGTTTAGAGAAAACAACCCCTTCTTTCTTAAACTCCTGGATTATCCATTTCTGGGGTTTGGAAGATTTTGGCTTGAAGGGTAACTGTATCAGGGTGCAGGTTGTAGTATTTTGTCCTAAGGTATTTGATTAAGAATGTGTATTTAAGATTTTCGAGGAACAATCTCCCAATCTCTAGGTGTAATGGGATCCTTTGAAAATGTACGTTTGATTCCGTTAACCCCAATCTTAGATACTCATTTCTTTTTTTTTTTTTTTAAAGATTTTATTTATTTATTTGACAGAGAGACATAGCGAGAGAGGGAACACAAGCAGGGGGAGCGGGAGAGGGAGAAGCAGGCTCCCTGCTGAGCTGGGAGCCCGATGCGGGGCTCGATCCCAGGACCCTGGGATCATGACCTGAGCCGAAGGCAGACGCTTAACGACTGAGCCACCCAGGCGCCCCTTAGATACTCATTTCTTACCATGGCACTAGCAGGGCTCTGGCCGGCACGCCCCCTGCACAGGTCACCTCCTCCTGCCTTTCCTTTGAACCCGATGCTCCAGGTACCCCAGCTGTTCCTCTTGCTCATGCTGTAAAAATATCCCAAGACTGCAGCCTCCCCCTGCTCTGTAGCCTTCCCTGTTCCCTACCTGGAAGGCCCTTCCTCTGGATATTTGTCTCCCTCCTGCTCATCATTCTAATCCCTGCTCAAGGCCACCTAGATGAGTGGTCCTCCCTGTCCACCCTTTCTAAAATAGCAACAGTCACCTCTCTCCCTCCCCTTCCTCACCTTAGTTCTCTTCATAGCACGTACCGTTTCTGAGATTTAATGTCGAATTTTTGTCTCGTCAGTCTCCTCCCACCAGAATGCAAGGCCCATGAGGGCAGAGACTTTTGTCTGTTTTGTCCACTGCCAAACCACCACGGCCTAGCCCGGTGATGGGCATCTCACAAGTGCTCAGTGAAGATTTGTAGAATCAATGAATAAAAGGTCAAGCGTTCTTCTTGTGCCTGGATATTCCTGTAAACTAGAGGCAGTAACACCTGGTCATGCAGGCAGACATTTAGGAATCAGACTTGGTTTTTTAGCCATTTACTAGTGCATGTAAACACAGGCGCTTTAAGCTCTTTGGGTGTGGATTTCTTCATCTATAAATGATAGCATTTACCTCATTAACCTCAGAGAGTTGATGTGAAGATTAAATGAGATAACAAGCAATATCCAAATGCTTGGCTTAGTGCTCACATGCTGTTGAGTAGAAAACACTCAATAAGTAATTGTTAGAATATTCCAGATCAGACCCATCACAGATTACTAAATCAGCTTCAGGTAGGTCTTCATTTAATTTTGTAAAAAGAGCCATTGAACTTCTAGCAACTGGTCTCCCACACCTACCAAACCCTCCCCAAAAGCTGTTTAAGATTTCTCTCTCCCCAGTGCATCTCAGAGTCTATGTGGAAGCCATCAGTCTGACTTCAAGGTTTTTGTTTGTTTGTTTTTGTTTTCAAAGATTTGTTTATTTTTAGAGCGAGAGAGAGCACAAGTGGGAGGGGCAGAAGGAGAGAGAATCCCAAGCAGACTACACATTCAGTGTGGAGCCCGACGCGGGGCTTGATCCCAGGACCCTGAAATCACAACCTGAGCCCAAACCAAGGTTTTTTATTCAACTCTCAGCTCTGAAAGTAACAGAGCTGTTGAATGTATTTCAACTTCTCATCTGTTGGCTTACTAACACATTTTTATTATCTTCCTTATTCTGCAGTTCAAATAGGACACGTTATTTTTGTTTTGTAAAAAAGAAATTCGAATCCCAAGGAGCTTTTCTCTCCTCTGTAGGTGGACGGTTCTTAGCTCTCACCCCCCTGCACACACACACCCCCCCCAGCCCTGGGCAGTCGACTGATCTGCTTTCTGTCCCTATAGATTCCATTTGTCTTTTCTAAGATTCTATGTAAATGGAATCACATGGTGTGTATTCTTTTTTTTTTTTTTTTTAAAGATTTTATTTATTTATTTGAGAGAGAGAGAATGAGAGACAGAGAGCATGAGAGGGAGGAGGGTCAGAGGGAGAAGCAGACTCCCCGCTGAGCAGGGAGCCCGACGCGGGACTCGATCCTGGGACTCCAGGATCATGACCTGAGCTGAAGGCAGTCGCTTAACCGACTGAGCCACCCAGGCGCCCCCACATGGTGTGTATTCTTTTAAGACTGGTTTTATTTACATTGTTACTGGCATCAGCAGTTTGTTTCTTCTTACTTCTGAGTAGTGCTCTCTTCTCAGGATTCACCATAATATTTTTTTTTTTTTTAAGATTTTATTTATTTGTTTGAGACAGAGAGAATGAGAGACAGAGAGCATGAGAGGGAGGAGGGTCAGAGGGAGAAGCAGACTCCCTGCCGAGCAGGGAGCCCGATGCGGGACTCGATCCCGGGACTCCAGGATCATGACCTGAGCCGAAGGCAGTCGCTTAACCGACTGAGCCACCCAGGCGCCCTCACCATAATGTTTTTATTCACCTGGTGATAGCAGTTAGGTTGTTTCCATTTTGGAGCCATCTCGAATATGGCTGTTGTGAACTTTTAAACACAAATCTTTCATTTCTCCTGGGTAAAAACCTGGGAGTGGAATTGCTGGGTGTTCTGGGCTGATCTGTATAGCCCCTCCCCCAAATTCATATCTTGAGGGCATGAACCCCAGGATCTCAGAATGTGACTATTGGAGATAGGGCCTTTAAAGAGGAAATTAAGGGGCGCCTGGGTGGCTCAGTCTTTAAGCGTCTGCCTTCGGCTCAGGTCATGATCCCAGGATCCTGGCATCAAGCCCCACATCGGGCTCCCTGCTCAGCGGGAAGCCTGCTTCTCCCTCTCCCACTCCCCCTGCTTGTGTTCCCTCTTTCGCTGTGTTTCTCTCTGTCAAATAAATAAAATCTTTAAAAAAAAAAAGAGGAAATTAAGTTAAAATTAGGCCATTTAGAATGGGTCCTAATCCAATCTGACTGGTGTCCTCGTGAGAAGAAAGAACTTGGATAAAAAAAGAGGCACAAAAGAGATCCCAGGGGTGCACAAACACAAAGGAAAGGCCACGTGAGGGCACAGCAAGACAGCCTTCTGTAAGCCATGGGGCGAAGTCTCAAAAGAAACCAAAACCTGCTGGACACCATGATCTTGGGCTTCTAGCCTCCAGAATTGTGAGAAAATAAATTTTTGGTTTTTAAGCCATCCAGTCAGTGGTATTTTATCGTAGGAGCCCTAGCAAACTAATACACTGGGCTATATGACAACTGCACGCTTAGCTTTATAAGAAACCGCGGAACTGTTTTCCAAAGTGGTTGTGCCATTTGCCATTCTCACCAGCAACATAGGAGATTCATGATTGCTCCACATTTAAAAAAACACTTGGTATTGACTTTTAATGGTCTTTTAACACTTTTCAATTTCAGACTTTCTCTTGGATGTGTAGAAGCACCGCATTGGGGGTTCAGTACGCACTTCCCCGATGACTAATGATGTTGAGCATCTTTCCATGCTCTTATTAGCTATTCACATATCTTCTTTGGTCAATGGTCTGTTTCAATCTTTTACTGTTTCTGTACTGGGTTTGTGTCTCCTTGATATTGAGTTGTAGAAGCTCTTTATATATTCTGAATACAAGTGCTTATCAGATAAATGTGTTGTGAAGATTTTTTCCCAATGTGTTGTTTGCCTTTTCATTTTCTTAATGGTGTCCTTTAGAGAGTAGGAGTTTTTAATTTTGATGAAGATCAGTTTATAATTTTTTTCTCTTATGGATTATGCTTTGTGTGTTCTAAGAAATCTTTGCTTACCCTGAGGTCAAAAAGATTTTCTTCTATGTTTTCTTCTAAAAGTCTTCCAATGTTAGTTTTAACATTTAGGTCTATAATTGATTTCCAATATATTTTTATGTATTCTGAGAGGTAAGAGTCAAGGTCTGTCACTCCCCACATGTATATCCAATGGTTCCAACACCATTTGTTAAAAAAATTATCCTTAAGCCTTTGAGTTAACTTGGGACATTTGTCAAAAATCAATTGCTCATATATGTGTAGATTTTATTTCTGGACTATGCTGTTCCATCTATCTCTATATTTAAACTTATGTCAAATACCATACTGTTTAATTATTATAGCTGTATAATAAATTTTGAAATCAGGTAGCACAAGACTTTCAACTTTTTTTTTTTCCAATTATTTAGGCTATACTAAGTCATTTGCATTTCCATATAAATTTTAGAATCAGCCTGCCAATTTCCTCAAAGAAGCCTTTCACATTTTGGTTGGGATTGAATTGAATGTATAGATCAATCTGGAGAGAAGTGACATCTTAACAATATTTAAGTCTTTGAATCCTCAAACACAGTGTATCTGTTCATTTATTTAGATCTTCTTATATTCTTTCAGCAATGTTTTATAGTTTTCATTGCACAGGTCTGGCACATATTTTGCAACAATTGGATATTTAAATTTGCTCCTCTGTATTTTGTTTTTTGTAAACTACTGCAGATGGTTTTTTTTTTTTAAATTTCATGTTCCAAGTTTATTGGTAATATATTGAAGTACAACTGATTTTGAAAATATTGACTTAGTATCCTGAGGTCTTGATAAATAAATTTATTAGTTCTAGTTGCCTTTTATAGATTCCTTAGGGTTTTTTACTGACACAGTCATGTTGGCTGTAAATAAAGGTGGTTTCTTCCTTTCCAAGCAGTATGCCCTTTTGTTATCCCCCTTCTTCTCCTTCTCCTCCTTCTATTTTATTTTTTGGCCTTACTGAACTGGTTAGATAATATTCAATAGAAGTGGTGAGAGGGGGCACCCTTGGCTTATTCATAATGGAGGTGGGGGGAGGGAGAAGTCAGCCCCTCACCATTCAGTACGATGTTAGCTGTAGGTTTTTCGTAGATGCTTTTTATCAGACAGAAGAATGTCAAGAACTGTGAAGGATGTGAGATTTTAATAGTACTTTCCGGCTAAGAAGCTAGCCTGCTACAGCTGCATGGATGAAAGCAGAAAACATGAGACTCCTGGGTCAGAGACAAAGGAATTGATTGCTTACAGCACAGCAAGCAACATGAGCTTCACAGGCGCATGGGTTCTCATTACGCCCATGGGTGCTGCAGAACAGCAGGTGGATGCCACATAAGAAACCCAAATATTTTGGGCGCCTGGGTGGCTCAGTTGGTTAAGCAACTGCCTTCGGCTCAGGTCATGATCCCGGAGTCCCAGGATCGAGGCCCGCATCGGGCTCCCTGCTCGGCGAGGAGCCTGCTTCTCCCTCTGACCCTCCCCCCCTCATGTACTCTCTCTCATTCTCGCTCTCTCAAATGAATAAATAAATCTTTAAAAAAAAAAAAAAGAAACCCAAATATTTATAAAGTGTGTAAGCAAATATGTCTGACCTTTGCCCCAAAGTGAGCCATTTTCTTTATTATACTGGACAGCAACCAAACCAGTTCTCTGGTCTGGAGGGAGACACTATCTGTTCATCCTTGGCTGTTCACTATACAAGCATCCTTAAAAATATAGTCTAGAAGAAAAGACTGTCAGTGTCCCTGTTTGCAAGACATGAAAAAATGTGAGACACCCTACTTCACCTCCATTAGGATTGCTATTATTAAAAAAAAGAAAGAAAAGAACAAGTGTTGGAGAGGATATGGAAAAATTGGAACATTTGTGCATTGCTGGTGGGAATGCAAAATATGCAGCCATTTTAGAAAACAGGATGATGGTTCCTCAAAAAAAAAAAAAAATTAAAGCTGTAATTACCATCTTATCCAGCAATTCTACTTCTAAATATATACCCCAAAGAATTGACGGCAGGACTTAAACAGATAGTTGTACACCCATGTTCATAATACTATCATTCCCAAGAGCCCAAAGGTGGAAAAAACCCAAATATTCATCAACAGATGCATGAGTAAACAAAATATGGTATGTAAATCATAATATGTATATATACATATATATACAATACAAATTATTCAAACTTAAAAAGAAATGGAATTCTGATACATGCTACCACATGGGAGAACCTTGAAAACATTACTCAAAGTTAAAATAAGCCAGGTACAAGAAGACAAGTGTTGTAGGATTCCACTTTTAGGAGGCACCTAGAGTAGGCACATTCATGGAGCCCAATTTATGACTATTGACGTTGACCAAGGTCACTGGGCTAAAGTAGCATTTGTCAGGCTTCTCCACTGCAAAGTTACTCACCTCCTCCTCCACCCCCAGTCCAGACCGCACTCTTTGGAAGGAAGTCATTATGTGCAGCTCCTACTTAGGAAGAGGAAAGTTGAGCTCCCCCTCTTGAAGGTGGAGTATCTGCACCATTTATGGGGAATCCTTCTGTATGGAAGATTTGCCTCCTTTCCCTCGTTTATTAATTTATTCAATCATTATTTGTAACAATGTGTACTCGTGGATATTTATTTTATACTTTGGGTTATAAGCCAATACTATTTTGTTTACTTTTTTGCTTAAATGGTTCCAGCTTTGGCCATTGGGAGCTCTTGCAGTTGGCAGGGGGTTTTTTGTTTTGTTTTTCTTTCACTTCATTTTTAACTAATAGACTTTACTTTTTAGAGTGGTTTTAGGTTACAGAGAAATGGAGCAGAAAGTACAGAGAGTTCCGATATACCTGCTTCCAGTCCTATTTTTCCCTACCCCAAGTTTCTCCTATTATGAACCTCTTACATTAGTGTGGTACACTTACGACAATTGTCAATATTAATATGTCATTATTAACTAAAATCCATAATTCACATTAGGAAGTCATCTTTTTAAAAAATATTTATTTATTTATTTCCAGAGAGAGTGAAAGAGAGAGAACAAAAGAGTTCAAGCAGGGGTAGTGGCAGGTAGAGGGAGAAGCAGGCTTCCTGCTGAGCAAGGAGCCCGATGCGGGACTGGATCCCAGGATGCTGGGATCATGACCTGAGCAGAAGGTAGATGCTTAACCAACTGAACCACCCAGGCATCCCAGGGGGTCACTCTTTATCTTGTACATTCGATGGGTATCAGCACACATATAATGACATGGATCCACCGTTATGGTAACATACAGTGTGGTTTCACTAAAAATCCTAATTCTCTGTGCTCCACCTATTCATGTCTTCTTCCTTCTGAAATCCCTGGCAACCACTGATCTTTCTCCTGTCTCCATAATTTTGCTTTTTACAGGATGTCATAGAGTTCGAATCACAGTATGTAGCTTTTTCAGATTGGCTTCTTTCCGTTAGCAATATGCATTTAATATTCTTCCATGTCTTTTTGTGGCTTGATAGCTCATTTCTTTGTTTGTTTGTTTCTAGTTGTGTTAAGTACAACCAATTGTGCAACTAATCTCTAGAACTCTTTCATCTTGCAAAACTCATACCCCATGCTCATTAAAAAACAACTCCCCATTTCCCTCTTCCCCAAACCCCCGACAACCACTCTTTCACTTTGTACCAATTAAATGACTCCAGGTACTTCACTAGAGTGGAATCATACAGTGTGTATCTTTTTGTGACTTGTTTATTTCACTTAACATAGTACCCTCAAGGTTCTTCTGTGTTACAACACGTGTCAAAATTTCCTTCTTTTTTAAGGCTGAATAATATTTCATTGTATGTATAATACCACATTTTGTTTAGCCATTCATCCATCAATGGACACCTGAGTTGCTTCCCTTTTTGCTATTGTGAATAATGCTGTGATGAACATGGGTATACAAATACTACTTTGAGACCTTGCTTTTACTTCTTTGGGGTATATGCCTAGAAGTGTAATTGCTGGATCATATATATTTTTTATTTCTTTAGGAACTCCCATATACTTTCCATAGGAACTGTACCATTTCACATTTCCACCAACAGTGTACAAGGGTACTGGTTTTTCACATCCTTGCCAACACTTGTTACTTTGTTTTTAGTTTTTTAAATACTAACCATCCTAATGTGATGTGATGTGGTATCTCATTCTGGTTTTGATCTACATTTTACCTAATAATTAGTGATGTTCAGTATCTTTTCACATGCTTGTTGTCCATTTGTATATCTTCCTTGGAGAGATGTTAATAGCTCATTTCTTTTTATGGCTGAATAATATTCCATTGTATGGATATTACTATAGTTTATATAGATATATGGATATATACTAGAGTTTGTTTACCCATTCACATATTGAAGGACATCTTGGTTGCTTCTAAGTTTTTAATAATTATGAATAAAACTTCTTTTTTAAAAAGATTTATTTACTTATTTGAGAGAGAGAAATAAGACACGCGAGTTGGGGGAGGGGCAGAGGGAGAGACAGAGAGAGAGAAGCAGACTCCCCGCCAAGAATGGATCCTGATGTGGGGCTCGATCTCACAACCCTGAGATCATGACCTGTGCTGAAATCAAGTTGGATGCTTAACCAACTAAACTACCCAGGCGCCCCATGAATAAAGCTTCTATAAGAGTTGTGTGCAGGGGGGCGCCTAGGTGGCTCAGTTGGTTAAGCATCTGCCTTCAACTCAGGTCATGGTCCCAGGGTCCTGGGATCAAGCCCCATGTTGGGCTCCCAGCTCAGCAGGAAGCCTGCTTCTCCCTCTCCCCCCTGCTTGTGCACTCTCTCTTTCGCTCTCTCTCTCTCAAATAAATAAATAAAATCTTAAAAAAAAAAAAAAAAAGAATTGTGTGCAGGTTTTTGTGTGGACATATTTTCAACTCATTTGGGGAAATGCCATGGAGCATAACTGCTGGATCATACAGTAAGAGTATGTTTATTTTGTAGGAAGCCACCGACCTTTCTTCCAAAGTGGCAGTATCTTGCATTCCCAGAAGAAATGAATGAGTTCCTGTTACTCCACGCTCTTGTCAGTGTTTTGCACTTTAGCCATTTTAATAGGTGTGTAGTGATATCTTAATGTTTTAATTTCCCTAATGACATGATGTTGAACTGTCTTTGCATATGTTTATTTGCCATCTGTTTATCTTCTTTGGTGAAGTGTCCAGATATTTTTCTCATTTTTAAATTGTGTTGTTTTCTTATTGTTGATTTTTAAGAGCTTTTTATGTATTTTTGATACCAGTTCTTTATTATTATGTGCTTTGCAAATATTTTCCCCCAAGCTGTAGCTTGTCTTTCCATTTTCTTGACAATAACGTGATCACAGAACCTAAGTTTTTAATTTTAGTGAAGTCCAACTTACCAATTTTTTCTTTCATTGGTTGTGCTTTTGCTGTTGCATCTTGTTGTAGTTTTAATTACTAATAATTATTAACTCAATTATAAATAAGTACACGATTATTTAGATTTCTATTTCCTCTTGATTTAAGTTTGGTAATTTACAATATCTTTTAAGAAATTTGTTAATTTAGGGCGCCTGGGTGGCTCAGTTGGTTAAGCGACTGCCTTCAGCTCAGGTCATGATCCTAGAGTCCCAGAATCGAGTCCCGCATCAGGCTCTTTGCTCGGCAGGGAGTCTGCTTCTCCCTCTGACCCTACCCCCTCTCACGCTCTCTCTCTCTCAAATAAATAAATAAAAAATCTTAAAAAAAAAAAGAAATTTGTTAATTTCATCTAAATTGTTGAATTTATTGGCATTAAGTTCTTAATAAAGTTTTGTTGTCCTTTTAATATCTATAGGATCTGTCCTTATGTCTCATTTCATTTCTGATTTTGCTAATTTGGGTCCTCCTTTTTTCCCATTAATTAATGTGGCTAGAGGTATATCACTCTAACTGATCTTGTCAAAAAATGTTTCATATTTTTTTTTCATATACTGTCCAGTTTTCTGGTTGTTTACAGAGGAACTTAAGTTTGGTCCTGTCACTCAATTATGGCTGCAAGTCAACATATCAGGGTGATTTCTTAAACTGCCTACACCCTCAATAGTTTCCCTAAGGTTCTTAGAAGCCCAAATCTTTTACATGGCTTTGCAGGACCTGGCGCCAGGTCTTTTCCTTTGTGGCCACACTATTAGCCTTTTAGTTCACCAAAAATCTCCTGTTCTCTTCTATCCCAGGATCTCAGTGATTGCTGTTGCCCTTGCCCAGAACAATAAACTATGCTTTCAGTTCCAATACCTGTTTCTTCTAGATCTCAGCTTAAATCACATTCTTCATGGTAGCCTCCCCTAAACCCTAGATTAAATGTTTTCATAGCTCTCTATCCTTTTCTTTCATGGCAATCATCACAATTCATAATTGCATTTACATTTTTTTGGAGAGAGATTGTCTATTTTTACTTCTTAGTGCATATTGTATATCCAACAATTAAAACTCAATGCTTGGGATTAGGCACTGAAATACCTGATTGAAAAAATGCTCAGTTTACCAAGGGTGTGGAATTTTTTCTCAATTCCTTTCCTGATATACAAGATCATCATATAAATTTAGTTACCCTGCAGAGTACTTTATATGGCTGCACTCTCCACTTAAGAATTCTTGACCATTGGGGTGCCTGTGTGGCTCAGTCGGTTAAGCGTTGGACTCTTGGTTTTGGCTCAGGTCATGATCTCAGGGTTGTGGGATGGAGTCTCGCATTGTGCTGCTTTCAGCGTGGAGTCGGCTTTTCTCTCCCTCTGCCCAGCTCCCCTACCCTGCACTCCCTCTCTTTCAAATTAATAAAATCGAAGAAAAAAACCTTAAAAAAAAAAGAATCCTCAGCCATTAGAGGCGCCTGGGTGGCTCAGTTGGTTGAGCTGACCAACTCTTGGTTTCAGCTCAGGTCCATAGTCTTGGGGTCCTGGGATCAAGCCCTGCCTGGAGCCCTGCATGGAGCACCATGCCCCTCCCCCTCCAAAAATAAATAAAATCTTAAAAAAAAAAGAACTCTTGGGTTCTAAAATCTCCCCTACGTTAATATTCTCTACAATGTCTCCTTTCTGTCCAATTGCTAGTTTCTGCTTTTATTAAATTTTCCCCACAAGATTGATTTCTAAGTGTTTACTTGAACCAAAATCTCAAAGTTGAGGAAAATCTATAATGGAAGTAAATCCATTTATACAAAAATTTTGTGTAAGAATCACTTTTAGTTAAAAAGGGGTTGTTTATCCACTACATTATGAGGTAAATAAGGCTTCCTAACTTGCCTTGAGTTCACTGAAAAATGCCTCCTCCAAGAATGCATTTGTAAACAAACTTTTGGAACACAACTATCAAACACATGTGTAACACATGGCTATTTCAATTTGCAGCTGACAGCTTCTAACAGTTCTCTATTTAAAATTTCATGAGGGAACGCCTGGGTGGCTCAGTCGTTGGGCGTCTGCCTTCAGCTCAGGTCATGATCCTGGGGTCCTGGGATCGAGCCCCGCATCGGGCTCCCTGCTCCGCGGGGAGCCTGCTTCTCCCTCTCCCGCTCCCCCTGCTTGTGTTCCCTCTCTCGCTGTGTCTCTGTCAGATAAATAAAATCTTTAAAAAAAAAAAAATTTTCATGAAACAAAGTAACACTAAGATTAATAATTGTTTTCATTCTTAAAGATTTTCAACAGTTTAATCTAAATTTTTGCAAGCTTTATTTCTGGTTAAAAAAAAAACAACTAGCAAATTAGCATGTCCCGAAATTCTTGAGGGAAAGACTAAATGTTTTAACCCATATTTTAGTAAGTTATTTCTCTAAAAATGGTATATATTTCTTCCCCCTTCAGAACTAGTATGAGCTAGATGAATGCAATAGTGAGAATAAAATTTTTTTTAAGATTTTATTTATTTGAGAGAGAGCACATGAGAAGGGGGGACGGTCAGAGGGAGAAGCAGACTCCCTGCTGAGCAGGCAGCCTGATGCAGGACTCGATCCTGGGACTCCAGGATCATGACCTGAGCCGAAGGCAGTCGCTTAACCAACTGAGCCACCCAGGCGCCCGAGAATAAAACTCTTAAGGAATAAATACATGAGTTCCAAATACCTATGTTTGGTAAAATTCTGTCTATCAAAAAGGTGCTTTGGAAGGAGTTAGGGCTTAGAGAACGTGGTAGTTTAAATCAATATGGCTCTCATTTGACTCCTTTTAAATAAACAACGCTACATAGCTAATACCATTTAAATTACCAGCACAGAATTTCAAAGGGAAGTAGGGGGTGGGGGGATTAAAATTAAGGTATTGGGGGGCGCCTGGGTGGCTCAGTCATTAAGCGTCTGCCTTCGGCTCAGGTCATGATCCTGGGGTCCTGGGATCGAGCCCCGCATCGGGCTCCCTACTTCTCCCTCTCCCACTGCTTGTGCTCCTGCTCTCGCTATCTCTCTTTGTCAAATAAATTAAATCTTTAAAAAAATTTAAAAAATAAAATAAAATTAAGATATTGGTTGTAGATTATTTCATTTTATAATGGATGCCCCAATTTTTATTTATTTTTAAAGATTTTATTTATTTATTCATGAGAGAGAGAGAGAGAGGCAGAGGGAGAAGCAGACTTCCCACAGAGCGGGGAGCCCGATGCAGGACTCGATCCCAGGACTCCGGGACCATGACCTGAGCCGAAGGCAGACGCTTAACCATCTGAGCCACCCAGGCGCCCTGGATGCCCCAATTTTTTTTTAAAGATTTTATTTATTTATTTGAGAGAGAGAGAGAGCACATGAGAGGGGGGAGGGTCAGAGGGAGAAGCAGACCCCCCGCTGAGCAGGGAGCCCGATATGGGACTCGATCCCGGGACTCCAGGATCATGACCTGAGCCGAAGGCAGTTGCCCAACCAACTGAGCCACCCAGGCGCCCGCCCCAATTTTTAAACACATGGTACTACTGGGAATTGTTGAAGTAACAACTACTATATTTAGAAATAATCTTAATTTCATAATCTGCTCAATTTTTCTTACATTTTAAAATATCCCATATATATATATGCACAGGAAAAGAAGTTCATCTTCAGGAAGAGAATAATGTAATTAACACTATTTTAGCTTTCAAAATGATTAAAATGGCTTGTAAAAACCAGGAAAAACAATACTTTTGACTTTTAAAAATTCTGAAATTGAAACTTTATTTTTCATTTGTATGACTTCAACTTTGTAACACCAAAAGGGAAAGGGCATGTGTATGTGTAAGTATGAGCCACTTACATCTACACTACCCACCCCAAAAGGACAGAGAAAGTACACCAATGTTATAAAACAAGGTTTATTCTGCAATACTTTATCATAATGAATTGCATCTCTTTGGTAAAAATAAACTTTATAAACATTTTAATCATCAGAGATTAGATACAAAAACTAAATATCTGTTAGGCTGCTTTTAATATGAACAAAGACTGGCAACTGAGAAGTGGTTCACTTGTGACTGGTCATCTACTGGCAGTCATAACGCAAACTCAGGGCAATTTTTATGCTACATTAGAAAAGAGGATAAGGAAACCAGTTTAATAACTCAAATTTCTTGAATCAGAAAGCATTCTTACACTTTCATTTAAAAATAAATAGTAGTTACAGTGAATTGGCAATTATACATTTTTATACACTATATGATGACAACATAATACTTAAAATTAAGCACTTAGTTTAATAAGAAATGTACAACAATGGCACTGGCAGTTAGATGCAGAAATAAATGTGCTTTAAGAAAAAATGGCAGGTATAACATTAAAATACTCTACTTTGTCTTTCAATAAATACTTTGAGTACATCATTAATATAGTGAAGTAAACTTTAAATCAAAGCTTACACATTTCAAACTAAAAAAAAAAAAAAACAACTGTAAAGTATATGTAAACCAGAAAGCCTTTAATTAAATGTGTGGTCTTCACAAATGGTTGTTAAGTTACTGTAAGTATTTAAGACAAAAGTCTTTACAGCTTTGTGAATTATTCACATCTGTTGATTAAACTGCTAGGAAAAGCCTCCTGGTCTACGAAGACACACACATTCCCTCAACACTTTCTCTACCTTTGAATTCGTGCTTACATATATTTAACTGACCACCTAATATGAACCTTTTACATAATGCCTCAGAAAGTAGCAAAAAATATATATATATATATTCTAAGCCTTACTATATACAGGGGAATCTAAGTTAAGAGAAGTCATGCTGGCTATAGGGAGGAAAGGAAAGGCTCAAAGGTGGAAAAAAGGAGGCAATCCACCAATAATTAGCTTTTCCATGAATACAAGTAATGTTTTCTTTCTCTGAATTTGAAAGGTAAAATAAAATATTAATGAATCTAGTAATATATTGCACAAATAAATTTCAAAAATCTATATTCAAGAAACACTGATTCTATTTGGGATGGGAAAGATGAAGATTAATTGTGCTGACTCAAAACTTCACTAGAAATCTATTATAAACTAGAATCGGTTGTAACAATTTATATTGATGTAAGGCAAATTATGTTAGCTTAAATCACAGTCTTAAAATATGCTGGAACATATATAACCTCTCTGGAATTGCCAAACTGTTTCTATTACAGTATAATTTCTTATTAATATATTATCAGAAATACAATTTCCAGTCCATAGGACTTGAAACGACTTTCCTTAATTGGGTGGTTATTTATCTCAACACACCTGAGGAATGGGATCATAATATCTATGAAAGTAATAATGGGGGAATCATAATTAAAAAGGTACTTCCCCTTGAAAACAACTGCCTCAGTAAATCAGCAAATGGAAAAAGTGATGCACTGAATTCTGTGTATTAAGTGTAAAATACCATATGACTTCTTCCCATTAGCTTTTAGTATGAAAGCATTCATTGTCTTTGCTAGTGATGCATTTAAACTTTTAAATTTGAAGAGGGAGAGAATATTAAGTTTAAAGAATTATTGTTATTTATATTAAGCCAAAATAATTTTGAAGATCCCTCTTAAAGGGGGAACAACTCTCCCCCTCCTTATCTTAAATCATCCTCCTCTGCTTACGAAGAGTAATTATCTAATGGACAGGGACCAGAGAGAACATCTGTGGTACAGAATTTCAGTAGAACAAAATAAACTGGAACCAGGTCACTGAAACACACTGTTACTAAGGTCTATCCAGAGGGCCACCATAAAGAGCTTTAAGATACTGTTATTGAAATGATTTTTATAATCTGTGTACTATTTATACTGTGGTATAAACATTTTTTGGTGTGTTATAGTCACTGTCCATGTAAAAGGTGTTAACTTGGATTAGTCATTTTCTGTAGCAGAGGTGACAAAAATGAAGAAGAAAAAAAACAATCCCAAATACCTCATCCTGCATACTTAAAAACTATTTTTCATTATCAACAAATTTAAAAATTACTGTATTTCAACAGCACTGATTCTATTAATGTGACTATCCAAGTTCAATTACAATTAACATGGAAACGGGACAGATAATATTAATGTTGTTATCCCTGGCTCTGGCTTAAAGTTTTGCCAATTGAAAAAGATGTTTTCATTATGCTTCTCATTCGACAGTTTTGCCCAAATAAAATTTACAAGTTAAAATAAAAATACCTCTTAAAAAAAAATCCAAGAAAATGCTTTAGTCATAGAAACAGCTGAAAGTAACCAACCAAAATCACGAGCCTATGTATGTATGTATATGTATATAGAAATTATCAGAAAAATGAAAACAAGGTCATTGTTATAAAACAGAATGCACCAAGAGATAAGACTGAACTTTTGGAAAGTTGCTTCTATCACCGTAAAAAAAAAATATATATAATAAGTTTAGTTTTACTAGTGTATCCTGTGTTCTTTCTAAATTAATATAGTCAAACTATAAAAATGATATGAAAAAATGTCTCATAGAGCAGATTTGTTCAAATGCTTAAAATGCCTTAGTCAATGCACCTTTGGAATAGCAATATAAAATCTTTTAGCATGGAATAAATGGCACATATGTATTATAATGCCTCCCCCAAAGGGTGTACTGTATAAGATTTAATTTTATATGAATTTTCAAACTCATGAAGGTACTTGGTTTCTACAGTTTTGTTAAATCCTTCTAAATTTAATTAGGAATACATACAAACTTAATTCATACAAACCTTGGACAGAAGTTTTTTCCTAAATGATCTATCTTTATTTAAGAGGATATAAGTAGTAAGTATTCAAAATGTTTCTATTAGGTCACACTCCATTCCTACTACAAAATTCCCAGAATGCAGTCCATTTAACAACAAATAAAAGATTCTCTTATTGCAAAAAGTGTGTCAAAATGAGTGTTAACTCCGTAACATACTTTATGGCTATATCCTCTCTCACTGGGTTATTTTTACTCAACAAAGACAGCTAGTGGCTAAAATTCAAACAATGGTTGCAAAGCACTTTGGGAATGAACAAAAGGCCCCAATAAATGTTATGCAACATCTGGGAAGTAAAAAAAATTCAAAGATAATATTATAATAGGAATTGGGAGTGTTCTTATTTGAAATTTTACCACAAAACTGCCTTTTCTAAATTTCAGAACTCTTTGTTATACTTCCTGCCTATGTAGCCAAAAGGAGCTTTCTAGACAGCTAGGACCTTTTCCAATTTATATTCAACTTTGTCCACGCTTCAGCGAAAAATAATTAAAAACTAAAATTAAGACAAAATAAAAAAATCCAAATCTCATTCTACTGGATTGCATGTGTCCAGAGAGAAGTATGTGAGAAAGACATCAGCAACATTTTTAGCTGGATCAGCAACTACAGTTAATTACAAATGATTGGAAAAGAAAATGAAAAAAAGTTACAGAGTTGCCAATTCTTACACTTTAACACATTAACAGAATAAAAGATTTTTCCTACAAGTTTTAAGACATAGGCTGTGGATTTTCTTATATAAAAATTTCCAAATCTTAGACACACTTATCACAAATATTATGCTTTTAGGACTTGGCAGCGTATCTATGGTTGGGCATGATCCTAACAGCAATTATTTAATAAAAATTAAAACAAACATGTGAAATAAACAAGTAATTAGCACCCCTCCCCCACCCTAAAACAAAAGAAGTCCATTATGGCTTTGATATCCCTTGTAAAGAATTAAGTAGAAGAGTATTGCCACACTTTAAAATAATTTCACACTAATAAGTATTTCTATTTTTTCCGCTGCTTTTGATTTTGTGTCTTCGCAGTACTTATTAGGGAACCCAGACATGTTCGGATTCCAGCAAGGTGGAGCAGAGATCCAGCTGCCTCTTTGAGCTCCTCATCAATTTCTTGACATAACTGTTTGCGCATCTTTTTGCCTGGCTGCCCTTTTTCAGAGGCATCTGCACAAGCCTGTGATGCATAGCCACTGTCTCCAAGAGGATCATCTTCATAATCAACATCTGTATCTTCTTCACTGTGAAATCCTTCACTGCCATCACTTCCCACATGGCTGCTCTTTGGGATAAATTCATATGCCTCATCCACAGAGGACAGAGAAGACACACTAGACCTGGACGCACAGCGCTGTGCTGCCATGCTGCTTGCACTGTAATTGTGGTCTTCTTTTGGATCAATGCTTGTGGCCAAAGAATCACTCTCTTGCAATCGCACACTACTGGGATGATTAAATGCATTGCCATAACTCCTCTTTTTTTGCATTGCTGTTTTAAGAGGAAGAGGCTTCTCACCTGTGGAAAAGAAAACTTCCATCAATAGGTCAAATGCATCCGATTGCAAGAAAAGGCCATTTAAACTACTATATCACTACTAAGTAGTAAGTGCTTTAGGGTTAGTAATGTTCTGTAGGTTTTTGTTCACTTGTTTCTTTTTTTACTTAGACCACATATCATCCTGTAGGTATTAACTTGAAATATTTTTAAATCACTTAACGATATGTCTTGACCTTTCCATGAAAAATATAATTGTTTTGAGCTGTTCGTACAGAATGCTTCAATAGGAATGTGCCACTGTTGAGCTAACCATTTTCTTATTGATATTTAGGTTTTCCCAATTTTTCAGTACTGTGAATAATATTGCAATGAAAATCATTCTAGACGCTTCTTCTTACACATATGCAAATATTCTTCTAGAATACCAAGAAACAGAATTATTAAGTAAAAGAATATATACATTTCAAATTATAATTGTTTTTTTTTTTAACTGAAGTATAGTTTACATACAATCTTATATTAGTTTTAGGAGTACAACATAGCGATTTGATAATTCTATATACATTATGTAATGCTCACCTTGTGTAGTCACCATATAGTTATTACAATATTATTGACTATATTCCCTATGCTGTACTTTTTAACCCCCTGTGATTTATTTTTTAACTGGAAATTTGTAACCTCTTAATTGCCTTTACTTATTTCACTCATCCCCCCATCCTCCTTCCCCCTGGCAACCACCAGTTTGTTCTCCGTATTTATAAGTCTGGTTTTTTTGTTTTTTTTTTTAAGATTCTACTCATTTATTTAACAGAGAGAGTGCGGGGAGCGACAGGCAGAGGGAGAAGCAGGCCCTAGGACTCTGGGATCATGACCTGAGCCAAAGGCAGATGCTTAACTGACTGAGCCACCCAGGTGCCCGTTTTTTTGTTTTTTGTTTTAAGATTTTTATTTATTTGAGAGAGAGAGAACAAGTGAGGAGAGGGGCAGATGGGGAGGGAGAGGGACAAGCACACTCTGCACTGAACATGGAGCCTCATCTCAGGGCTCCATCTCACGACCCTGAGATCATGACCTGAGCCAAAATCAAGAGTCAGGCGCTTAACGGACTGAGGCATCCAGGCGTCCATTTGTTTTTTGTTTGTTCATTTGTTTTGTTTTTTAGATTCCATATGAGTGAAATCATATGGAATTTGTCTTTCTCTGGCTTATTTCACTTAGCATAAAACTCTCTAGGTCCATTTATGTTGTCAAGAATGGCAAGATTTCATTCTTTTTTTATGGCGGAGTAATATTCCATCGTGTATATATATCACATCTTTATCCACTCATCTACTGATGGACAGAGGTTGTTTGCTTCCCTATCTTGGTTATGCAAATAATGCTGCAATAAACACAGGGGTGCATGTATCTTTTCGAATTAAGTGTTTTTGTTTTCCTCAGGTAAATATCCAGAGGTGGAATTACAGGATGGTATGGTACTTCTATTTTTAGTTTTTTGAGGAACCTCCATACTGTTTTTCACAGTGGCTGCACCAATTCACATTCCCACCAACAGTAGGTTCCCTTTTCTCTACATTCTTATCAACACTTGTCATTTCTTGTCTTTTTGATACTAGACATTCTGACTGGCATGAGATCTCACTGTGGTTTTGCTTTGCATTTGTAGCTGGTATTTTCAAATTGTGTTCCAAAATGGTTGTACTAATTTACATCTTACAGTGTATGACAATATCCAGTTCCCACAATTAACACCTAATATTATCAATCATTTTAATTTTTCATAATCTCATGGACAAAAAAAGGTAGTATCTCAATATTGTTTCATTTTGCATTTCCCTGTCTTCTAGAGAAGTTGCCTCTTTTCAAATGTGTATTGTTCACTTTATTTCCTTCCCTGAGTCCACCTAATTCATATATTTTCTTGGCTTTTCTGAACATTTTTCTTATTTCTTACTTGTAGCGTCCTTTTATATACATATACTCAATATTAACCATTTGTTTGTTATATACATAGTAAAAAAATGTTCTCAGTGTTTTCCTTGTGTGACTTTTCTTATATATATTTTTTGTTGTCAGAACTACAAAATTTTGATGTTTAATTAAATTTACCTATGTTTTCTTTTATGGATTTTGCACTTTGTATCTGAAGGGTTTTCCAATTCCAAGGTTATATTTTCCTATATTTTCTTATTTATGGCTTTCGTTTTTACTTTTAAATTCTTAACCTTAATTTCTATACATGTTATTATTTCTTTGTTTCTTGGTCCATGTAAAAATATCTATCACAGTATTAACTTCAATCTCATAACTGCTCACATATATTAATGGAAATATAATAAAATAGAAACTAAGTAATTCAAAAGAAAACACAACTTAGTTGGAAAAAACAATTTTGCCTATAATATTTAATATTTTGCATTCTAAATTACATTTGATAAAGCACTCACAAAAATGTATTTTAGGAAGAATGGGATGATTGCTTACATTCTAAAATGCCTTGTTCTATAGAAGTATTTAAAAGCATCATTGCAGTGGCAGCATCAATATCAGATTCTGAAAAAGGAAAAGAGTAACAATATTAATGTTCTTTATAAAAGAGAGGCTATTATAAGTATTTGCAAAGGTAACCAATGTTAAGGGTTGGTGTATATTCTTTTACTTAAATACATACACACACACATTAAACAAAATGAGACGTATTATTCTGCAATCTGTTTTTGTTCACTTAAAATTATGAACAGTTTTGTAGACAGTATCAAAGGAGAACTGAGAAGTACTGTAGATAATAAAATTCATGATTTTCTTAATATCTAGCTTACTTTACTGTAAGAAGACAGTATGTTTTTCATAAAGCATACAAAATATGTGTTCATCAACTGTGTATGTCATCACTAAGGCTTCCAGTCAACAACAGACTATTAGTAGTTAAGTTTTTGGGGAATCAAGTTATACATGGATTTTTTTAACTGCATAGGGGAAGGAGGCAGGGGTCAGCACCTCTAACCCCCGCATTGTTCAGGGGTCAACTGTAATTAACTAAAAATGTACACTAAGGCATTATTACTTCTTAGCATTTTTACCTTAAAAAAAAAAGGATTTATTTATTTGAGAGAAAATGAGAGAGACAAAGAGAGAAAGGGAGAGAGCGCAAGCAGGGAGAGGGCCAGAGGGAGTGAATATCGAAGCAGACTCCCATGACCCATGAAATCAGGACCTGAGCCGAAACCAAGAGTTGGACACCCAACCGACTGAGCCACTCAGGCGCCCCTACCCTTTTTAGCATTTAAAAAATATCTTTATCTGTGCATATCTGCAGTTATGAAGTACTTCATTAATTACATACTAGTTACAGGAGTTAAAAATATGTGTATTTGGTCAGTCTAGATCATGTGAATTTACAAATGCTAAATAAATAATTATTGCTGGCACAAAAGTATTAGTAATGTTTTTAATCATAATTATGTATGAGCCCACAAGTACTATAGCCTTCATAGGAGGTCAAACATAATTATGGATATTCCATAAGGAAAATAAGCTTTAAAAGGATGGTAAAATCAGCAGGTTCTACTCCAGAGAAAGTCATTATGCTCTCATATCTACTTTTCTGCTAGAAGTTCTTCTCCATCTTGGTGATCTATTATTCTGAATAACTGTAATTAAATAAAAGTAATATGGTATAATCTAATGTGAAGGAAAAGTTAGAAAATATTTAGAAATTTTAGGGGCGCCTGGGTGGCTCATTTGTTAAGCGTCTGTCTTGGGCTCACATCATGATCCCAGAGTCCTAGGATCGAGCCCCACTTTGGGCTCCCTGCTCGGCAGGAAGCCTGCTTCTCCCTCTCCCACTCCCTCTGTTTGTGTTCCCTCTTTCGCTGTGTCTCTGTCAAATAAATAAAATCTTTAAAAAAAAGAATATATTTAGAAATTTTAGATTACAAAGGATGTTTAAAATAAGATTCAGATATGAAACTTCCCATTTCTATCTCAAAGCCAGAAAATTATTACCCCGTTTTCCATTTTATTTGTAATACCTAATTATAAAGTTATTTTAGATAATAAAGCCATAAAGATATTGACTTGTTTTCTCCCCAACTTGACCATAAACTCTGTGAAGACAGAAAAAGTTACTGACTTTACCAAACAGATGTAAGTAAATCAGAAGATGGTTGTTATGAAAGAGCATACCATACTACAACTCTTTCCCCTTCAATAAACTGTGACCTTGTGAAACAAGAGTCTCTATGAATGCCTTCCCAATTAAGGTAGGAACCTGTCTTATCCCCTATGTTCCACAATGCCTGGAACAATAGTAGGTCCTAAATAAATGTGTCAATAATAAAGTATATGACCTCTTTGCCCTCCTTTCCTTAGATTAAGCTAATTATCACCAAATTACTAATGTTGGGTATCAATGGGCTTGGCATGTTCTGAGTATTTATTAACTCATCTAATCCTCACAACTTTATGATGTGGGTGCTATTAGTATTTCCATCTTAAAAAATGAAAAAAACCAGACACAGACAGGTCGGGGGCGGGGGGGGGTGGAACTTGAACCTCTCAGTAGTCTACTTCCAGAATCTAAGCCTTCAATTTGTACTCTATCAATCATCAATCATTAATATTCACTAAGTATCCATGACTAAAGTAGGAAACTCTGCAGGATTTACAGAATATACTGGAAATTCTCTATTCTGTTATTCACTCAATAAAACGAGTATCCTGTTTTGAGTCAGACATCATTCCAGGCTGTGGGAATATAGCAAAAAACAAAACAGGAAAACCCCTAACCTCTCAGAACACAAAGGAATAATTAAAACACAGTATGTCACAAGGTGACAAACATGAGGGAGAGAAACTAAGCGGAAAGGGGGATAGAGAGTGTTGGGAAGGGTGACCGCACTTTAAATACAGAGGTTAGAGAAAGCTTCAAGAAGAAGCAAGCATTGAGCAAAGATTCAGGGAGATGAGAAAAAGAAGATATCCGAAGGAAAAGTATTTCAAGGCAGAAAGAACAGTAAGTAAAAAGAGTATGAATCAGTGTTTCTCATGTCATAGCCAAGAAAAGATCTCTCCAATTCTAGCTTTTAGAATGAGACCTGACTATAATTTGATAGAGTTCAGTATTCTAACATGTCTTTGAAGAAGAAAAGATTCAGACTCTAGCCCATATTGCATCTCTGTGTGAACTGAAAAAAAGCAAGTCTGCCTCCAGGTGAATGCTTCCCTGTACGAAGGCACACAGCTTGAAGACTGGAGCGTGGGCTGAATTTCAGACCCCACTCACTGCCTCAGCCAAGTGGCCCTGTGCAGGGCAAATCTTGATTGGCATTATGCAAAAGCCCTGACAGAGAGTTTCCTGTTCCATGAAATAATTTTTCTTTTAATAAAAAAAGGTCTACCTTGTTTCCAATTTCATTAAAAAAAAAAAAGGAGGTGATGGTGAGGGAGAATCTAACACTGAAAAGCATAATTAGGAAAAAATTTCAGAAAATTTATAATCTTATAAATGAAGTACCTATAAAATCTTATCAAAAAAGTTAGTGTATCTCTAGCTTAACTTCCTATAGTAAACTTTCATTAGAATTCAAGGAGTCATATTTCTTAAAAACAATACCTAAAACTAAAGAAAATTGGTGAGGCTTATCCTGACAACGTAAGAAAGCTACATGAACACCACTTCTCTTCTTAGTTTCCAAATATTTAAAATGATAAAATTAGATACTATTTTTGTAACAGTAGAAGGACAGGAAAAGTGTACCTTAAACACATTTATTTCTTGTATAGATTTATTATAACCAAATTAATTTGAACTCTCCCACATGAAATTAACTTTATGAAACCGAAAGCCTCCCTGCAAAAGAATTTTATCTATATGTAATTTGTTTGGTTTCAAACATTTTAAGTATGCTTCCCATACCTTGCCAATTAGTTCTAGAAAAATGTCTAACTGCAAGAGAAATGACCCCAAACACTCAGTAATCAAGAATACCTGATTACTGATGATTTGACCAAGGTACAATCTTGAACTTCTTAGAACAAATACAACAAAAACTCTCTGTGTAGACTTTACAATTTTTACTTAGAGTACCCCATCTGTTTTAGTATTAAAATTAAACTGAAGACTTACTTGTTTATTGTCACAATTGATGACACTTCATGTTATTTTTTCACTGATAATATCTTAGCTATTTAAAATGTAGCTCTGTGTTTTTAAAAACATACTATTAGCTAGGTTACCACCATATCCAGTTCATAAAGAATAAAAATTTGGTTCTTTTATAAAGTCTTTTGTATATATTTTCTCTGACACTATTTAGTTTAAGCAAATAATTCACTTCTAGTTGAAATTCATTTGTCATTAAGAGTCATGAGATCCACCCAAATAGTGATTTAAAAAACCCACTTAGTTCAAAGTCATAATATTTCTCTTTTTTTCCTTCATAGTTCTGACTGGAGTTCAAAACATGCTACTGATTTAATAATTGATTCAAATAAATTTCTGTCATAAGTGTTAATTTGTATGTCCTGGTTTATATTTCCTTAGCCCTGATGCTGGGAAATTACTAACAATAATTGAGAAAAAAACCCTAAGACACTAGGTTCAGCTATGTGAAACTGAGGGTTATGACACAAACTGACACATTTCTGTTATCTGATTTTCAATCTATTTGCTTAAGGAATGATATGAGAACCATAGAGGCAGAATTTAAATTGTTATAAGCTCAGTAATAACTATAAGGACTTATTACATCTATCAAAGCTAACATACACATTTACAGAGCGTCGAAACAGAGAAGCTGTCTCTTGTGATTCTTTAATAGAGGAGAGCAATTTTGATATACTGCCAATAGTTTAAGCTGTTTGGACCACTGGTTTAGTTTAATTTCTATTAAGATACAAATTATGCTAATTTGGAATCTTAAATTTGAACCTAGATTTGCACTTAGCCCCTAACATCATCATTAACTAACATTTATATTTGCTTGTAGTATACTAGTGCTTCAGTATAAATACTGTAATTCAGTAACTAGAATGTGAGTTCCATTTTTGTCATTTTGTTCACTGATGTATCCTTGTGCCTAGCACACAAGTATGTTCAATAAATATTTCTTAAGCAGATGAATTTATTCTAAATCCACACCAAACCAAAATATTGACAAAAAAGATTTTGTTTTGCTATCTCAGTATGAGATTCCTGTGCCTCCTACCCTCTTATACAATACTGTAACATATATATTGGCACAGAAAATTAGTCATTGTAAGGTGAGCAAGAGAGACAACTATACTTTAAAACTGCTGCACCCACTTTGGGTGATAGTGACTATTTCTGGAGTTTCTCCGCCTAAGTAAGTTCTCCTATTTGCTCTTATGTGTTTGAAGGTAGCTCTATTATAATGATTAGTAAAGATGATTCTGTGAAGTGATAGATGAATCTAATACTGGATTCTAATACTGGAACTCAATGACACCTAAGGGACCTTAATAAAACACAGAACTGACAATGTTGCCTCATTCTTTAAAGCCCTTCAGCAGCTCCCTCAATGCCTCATACTTAGTAGGAGTGCAGGTTCTGAAATCAGAGTTTCTGAGTTCCTTGTATGCCTTTTACTAGTGATGTGGCCATGAGAAAGTTACTTAATCTCTCCAAACTTCAGTTTCCTTATTAGGTAAGAATACCTCAAAGAGTTGTAAGGATTAAATGAGATAATGCACTTAAAGCACCGTAGTAAGAAACCCAATGCTAATGTTATAATTATAGGAGTTCAAACTCATTACGCTAAATAAGTTCTCCTTGATTTGGTTAATGCTCGCTTAAACTTCTTCATTTGGCTTGCCCATGCTAAATGACCACATCTACAGCTACTGGACCAAGGCTGCCGAATCCTCTTCTATAATCCTAGGCTTCAGCCATACTCACTGGCCTGCAGTTCCTAGCAAATACCCTCCAACAAGGTCAAGTATTTCCCCAACTTCTGAGGTCCAGCTCAAGCACCACTTTCTTTTCTAAGGGGCCTTTTCTGATCTACCTCTAAGCTTACTTTGCCACTTACTTCCTTTTCCCCCAATGTACTCTGCATAATCTTCTCAACCTTCTTCAATTAAACTGTACAGTTTTTGAGAGCAGGGCCTTGGTCTCTTTCATCTCTGCATATCCCAAAGCACCCATACATTACTTGGCACCATGTGGGAATTCAACAATTACTTGTAGAATAAACAGTTGATTGTTTAGTCCATTTAGTGCTGTGTTTTTTTCAAACTTTTCTCTAGAAATAATATCGAGAGAAGAAAAAGCAAATTTCCTCGTAAATCTATCAATAGGCCCTAAAGCAACCTGATTTAAATATAAATTTTCTTAAGTTTTTGTGTGGTCTTATGTTTTCCTCTAAAACTCGTAAGAACTGTATATTCTATTCCAGGACAGGCCTGCATTTGTTTTTTGGGTTTTTTTTCAAGATTTTATTTATTTATTTGACAGAGAGAGACACAGCAAGAGAGGGAACACAAGCGGGGGAAGTGGGAGAGGGAGAAGCAGGCTCCCGCTGAGGGGGCAGCCCAATGTGGGGCTCAATCCCAGGACCCTGGGATCATGACCTGAGCCAAAGGCAGACGCTTAACGACTGAGCCACCCAGGCGCCCCAGGCCTGCATTTGTTTTAACCTGGAACTCCAAGGCCCCTTACCATCAAGCCTAAGACTCACCAGTACAGAGAAGGAGGGAAGTAAGCTATTAGCAGCACTGGAGAGATGATGCACCATATGTCTAAGTCATTAGATGAAGGAGAAGTGCTATGCTCTAGTTATGAAAAATTGCGGCTAAAACTAGGAGAGGGGTGCTTGGGTGGCTAAGTCAGTTAAGCATCTGCCTTTGGCTCAGATCTTGATCCTGGAGTCCCAGGATCGAGCCCCGTGTCATGCTCCCTGCTCTTCAGGGAGTTGGCTTCTCCCTCTCCCTCTGCCCCACCCCCTGCAACTTGCTCACTCTCTCTCAAATAAATAAATAAAATCTTAAAAAAAAAAAAAAAACTAGCAGGAGAAAATTGTGCAAGTGTCTGCTCCCCAAAAGAAGCAGCAGAATTAGGACAGAATGGAATAAGAGCAAGAAGAGATTCCAAATAAACCCAGAATTCACAAAGAAAATGTTCTCAAAATCTGTGTATGAACTGAGCTTGAAAGACTAAAGGTCAGAACTTATTGAGATAATAAAAATATGCAGTTTCTGCAATGCCTAAATGTAAAGAGAAACCACATCTACCCATGCAGGAAGGAGAAAATGGATACTTGCATTATGTTAAGCCAGAACATTATCTGAACATACCCTCAATCCTCTTAACTTCTTTGCAGAATTCTCTTCAGCTTTTCACACCCTTTCCCTCTCTCATTTTTACAGATCATCATCACACTGCTTCCTAGGCTTGGCTTAGTGTAGTTTCAAAGAGCCAAGATGTGTCTGATACACAGAAAAGACTTCTGGTCTGCGGATTTCTGTTTTTAAAAGTCACAGAAATGTTTCTAGGCCTGAAAGTGACAATGCTAGAAAACCTCAGGTTAATACATCACTAATTTATAATATTAACTATGAGTAGGGGGCAAAAACTACTAATTCAGAATTTTTATGTACTTTAGAAAAGTCATCTACAGAATTCTGAAAGTTAATTTGCTGTCTTCTTAAAGTTCTTTACACTTAACCTATAAAAGAAATATTCTAAACTATATTCTAATCCAAACTTCCTCTGAAGAGGGTCAATAAATACTTTAGGTTTTGCCAGAGAAGAGGCATAACCAAGGATACAATACAGAGATCTCTGTTGCAACTACTTAACTCTGTTCTTATAGTGAATTTTCACATGCCTTGAAATATTTTTTTTATTAATTTTTCAACTATTTATAAAGATAAACTCACAGGCCATGTAAAAACACATGGCAGGCCAGATATGGCCCAAGGCCTAGTTTGCCAATCTCTATTCTAGTCTAAGACTTGAAAAGCAAACTCTATACTGATAGTATTACTAAGAAATATTTTCCTATTTTCAGGGAGAAATACACATAAGAGGAAATGAAAAAAAAAGGGATATACAACAGTATACACAGTATGAGCCTAACATTTGGAGAAAAAGTGTGTGTGTGTGTGTATGCATGCAGACACATCTACTCGTGTATAAGGAGTAAAAAGAACCAAAGTAATTAAAACAAAATGTTGACGATAATAAAGAATAAGTCTTAGTTTCTTTTTGTTTGTTTTATTTAAATTCAAGTTAGTTAACATATAGTGTATCATTAATTTCAGGTTAGAATTTAGTGATACATCACTTACATTTAACACCCAGTGCTCATCATATCAAGTGCCCTCCTTAATACCCATCACTCCATTTCCCCAACCCCCAACTAACCTCCCCTCCAGCAACCCTCAGTTTGTTCTCTATAGCTAGGAGTCATTTAGGGTTTGTCTGCTCTCTTTATCCTATTTTATTTTTCCCTCCCTTCCCCTATGTTCATCAGTTTTCTTTTTTTTTTTTTTTTAAAGACTTTATATATTTATTTGACAGAGAGATAGCACAAGTAGGCAGAGAGGCAGGCAGAGGGAGAGGGAGAAGCAGACTCTCCACTGAGCAGGGAGCTCGACGTGGGGGTCGATCCCAGGACCCTGGGATCATGACCTGAGCCGAAGGCAGCCGCTTAACCAACTGAGCCACCTAGGCACCCCATCAGTTTTGTTTCTTAAAATTTAGTTTCTTTTTAGAAATGTTTTTATTTTCCACATCTTCTACAATGAACATGTAATACTTTTATAATCAGAAAAAAATTAAATAAACAAAAAATCCTGATATTTGACCTGAGCTGTTATGATTTAAAGTAATGTTCTTACACACATACCTTTAAGGGTTCGCACCTGGTTCTGCTTGAGTACAGAGCTTAAGAAATGAGGTGATAAAGAGCCACTGAAAAATAAAGATAAGATAAATATGCTTATAAAAACCTTCATTTCACTTTTTATAGAACTTAGTCACAAATACAACTAATTTATACAATAAAAAACACAAACTATTTTTACCTTGTTTTCTTTGCTAATACTATTCAGTTTAGAAGAGTCTGCCAAAGCAGAAAGAGCATTAGATCCAAGATTAAATCACAACTATTTGGACGATCTTAGGCAAAATAATTAATTTCTTAGTTTCTTCATCTGTAAAATAGGAATAATTAAACCTCCCACATAGGGCTGCTGTGATGAATAATAATAATGCATTTAAAATGCCTGTAACAATAGACAATACATAATAGTTACTATTTGGTTTTGTATTGGATGCTTAAATTTGATATGATATTCATATAGGTGTTACCACAGAAATGAAAGCGTTTATCGAAACAAATGTGTGAAGAGAACTGTATGGTAATGATGCAAAACAGATAAGTTCCTGATTTTATTAAGAAATATTAATGTCAAATTAAGCTTGCTACAGTCATAAAGAGATTAGGAGTTCTGTTTTTTTTTTTTTTAAAGTTCTTATTTTTAAGCAATCTCTACACCCAGCATGGGGCTTGAATTTACAACCCCAAGATCAAGAGTCACATGCTCTTCTGACTGAGCCAGCCAGGCATCCCAGTTTTGGCTTTTTTATTTTTTTTTTAATTCCAAAAATTAAATCATTTTTGGGACACACTACTTCTGTTCTTTGGAATTTGTGATACCATAAAAAAATCTGTTTTGCTAACTAAATTGTAAGTCTATTTCTCATTCATAGTTTTACATATACTATATTTCATTCTTTTTCTCAACTTACCAATAATGACATGAAAAGGCTACACAAAGATCTATTGGATGGAACCATCATTTGCCAAACAATGAAAAAGAAAAAATGTTTCTAAAAATATTAAGGTAATGTTTTAAAGTGAAAAATTATCTTTATGCTGTCATTTATCTGTTTTTAAACCACAAAATCATTTTTATTTAACATATGATAAAGCTAAAAGATAAAATCATGAAAATGCAATCTATCAAAGGCACAGTGAAGTGCATATCTAATGGTATACAACAGTGTCAATTCTCTCATTTAATCTTTAATTTAAAAAAAGCATAGCTAAATAAAACACATAAATGACCATAAACAGAACTTACCATTAGTTTCTAAATTGTTTTTTTTTTAAACTAGGATACCTCATAAGCACCAACATTAACGATAAAGATACCAAGTCCCAAACAATGAGGATATAAACTCTGATAACTTTTCTAGGTTTCATTTAATAAAGATAAACCACTCAATCGTTCTTGTGACAATAATCCTTCCAATCTACTAGTAAACAAGCTTAAAATCTCAGTGAGAAGATATATATTACTAATTTCAACTTTAGCCTTACTAATTTTTTATTGTATTTCAGCTACAACCACTCCACTTGAAGTTATTTAATAATAATTTAAGAAATTAAACATTGTATGGAAATATTGATAATTGTTGCAGCTGAAGAGTTCATTATAGTTTTCTCCCTCCTTTTGTGTATGTTTGAAATTCTCCATCTAGCATTTTATTAAAAAGCTTTTAAAATTTTCCAAAAAACAATTAGCCATGATAAGGCCACCCTCAAAAGTATCTCAACAAAATCTGGCATTTTCAATTCAAACAAATGTACATAATAGAATTTAAAAAAAAAAAATTCTGAAGGCTTCTTTAGGAAACGGAAACAAAATCAGATTTGAGGTGTCATTTTCAGCTTTGACTTAAAATGGGAAAGCTGTAAGATCAATAAGAGTCACTGAGTTTGAAAACAAGAGCCAAGGAAATACATCACAATTATATTTACCAGCAGAAACAAAACAAATAAAAAAGTCAAAGCATTATTTTACTTGTCAGACATTTTAAAACTTGAGACTGTGAGCATAATTTTCAAATATTAAATGTGTTGTGAAAGAAAACTAAACTTAAAATAGAAAAAGATATAAATATATCCATAAAAATGTTACAATGACAAACTGTTAAGCATCTTATTTTAAAAAGCTTAAATATACTTTTAATTTCCCATGTCTTTAGTCTGCATTAGTACTGCCGGCAATTAAAATAATTTAAACCTTTTGTACCTGAAATCATTATTATAACGTTCTGTAGGGTTTACTTATACTCAGGAGTGACTGTATTTTCCAGAATTTATGTTCTCACCTATCAAATATCCTGTTTCCTAATAACACAAGTTGACTATAAGTAAAAATGCCTTAGGCTAATGTCTTATCCATAAGTTATTCTCTATGCAATAAAAAAAACCCCCAAACCTTACAACTTTGTTAGGTTTTTCCATGTCATACAACGAAATCTTATGTCACCATTGATACTTATATGGAAGATTCTGTACCTTTGTGGAGATGCAGGAGGGGTGTAAAATGTTAATGTTGAGGAAAAAGGTTGCTTCTTCAGTGCCTGCATAAGGTTGGGTTTATATTCTGGATCAACACACCATAAGGAACCTTTTCCATTGACCTAAAATAAAATACACAAGAATTATTAATGTGCAACTTTAAGACATACACAATCAGTGCCTGAATGTTTTCACCAATGTGTATGGGGGAAAAAAAAATCCTACAGTATGCTTTTGAGTACAATGCAAAGGTTGAATTAAGCTTGCTTTAAGTGCATTGTATGGTCAAAAGCCCTGGAGGCAGGCTGCCTGGGTTCTTAGCTCCAGCACTGCCATTTACCTGTTGTGTGATCTTAGGAAAATTAACCAACCTCTATCTCTCCAGGCCATTATTCCTTCATTTGGAAGGTAGGGATGATAACACTACCTATCTCATAGGGCTGTTATGTGGATTAAATTATGCATAAAGTACTCTGCATGTTGCCTGGCACATAGGGCCACAGGACATGACAATCACTTCATAGTCTCTGAGAATGGTACAACCCCAAGATGAACAGTGAACAGCATAGAGGGCTGTACAATGTGGTCCTCCATATGGTGAGATGTAACAAATATAAGCCATTATTGTTACTGTTACAGAAAAACCAGGAAGAAAAGGAAAAATTAAGCTTTCTATGCAGCATCATTTCCCCAAAAGTGGTAAGCAGTATGAGATCAGGTGATGCAGCAAAAAATTTTTATTTTTTAATGGCATTAACAGTAATGCTTAAGTTCTCATTTAAAGCAAGTTTAAATTTAAAAAGCAAATGATTTCAGGGGCTCTTGGGTGGTACAGTCAGTTAAGCAACCAACTCTTGATTTCAGCTTGGGTGTGATCTCAGGGTTGTGGATTGAGTCCGGCACTAGGCTCCGCACTCAGCACAAGTCAGCTTGAGATTCTCTCCCTTTCCCTCTGCCCCTCCCTGTGCTCACGCCCCCGCTCTCTCTATATACGAATAAGTACAGTCTTAAAAAAGCAAATGGTTTCATAAAAAGCACAGGAAAAGTCTCAAAGACTGGTAAATCAACAACTGAGGTATGAAAAAGACTCCTGTAAAAGATAACAGAGAGGAAGGAAGAATCAGCCCTTCCCTCAAGATGATTAAGTTAAATTTGAGTGACTTTTAGATAATATGGCAATGAGCACACAAACCCAGATTCCATTGAAATAATCAACAGAATCTAAAAATTATGGAATTTTTATGATTACTAGAAACCAGAGAAACCATTAACAAAAGTGCCTGCTGAATTTCAAATGGGAGGTGCCTGAAAGAAGGGCTTGTGTGATCCATAGTTCCCTCAATATGAAGGAACAGCTTATAGGAAGGTAAGTAGACAAGATATATGAAAAACCTCACTAATATTATCTAACATGCAGGGAAGAAGGCCAGGCTATGAGATAATTCTTTCAAATAGGTTTGAAAAATGCTGTACATTTTACCTCCCTCCTTCTTAGAAGGTCACACTAAATACCAGCAGGTTAAGGGATCTAAATAGTCTTGCTATCATTATACTTGTTTTATATGGTTTCCTAAAGTTATCTGACACAGAACCTCCTTCTCCCAGGTAGTATTTGAGGAATTTAGTGCTCTGTGGAACACTTATGAGAAAAACTGATGTAATTAATGAATTCTTGTAGAAAATACTTTCCAAATATTAATGGAAAAAACTACATTGATTAGGCCAGGAGGAAAAATAAATTCCCTCTTAAAGTTCACAATTTTAAGACTCCAGTGCAAAAAAAAAAATTAACAATCCCAACAACAACAAAATTCTGACCACTTGGAAATTTATAACTCTTAGATTAAAAAGATATCCAAACTACAATTATAGATTATCTAGTAAATAAATATATTCATAAATCTAGTAAATAAATAAATTTCATATAAACACAGTTATATGAAAACTAAGAGAATGTGGCCAAAGGCAAATTTATATCCACTTTCATTCATTTTTTAAAAAAGATTTTATTTATTTATTTGACAGAGAGAGCACGAGCACAAGCAGGGGGAGCAGGAGAGGGAGAAGCAGGCTCCCTGCTGAGCAGGGAGCCCGATGCGGGGCTCCATCCAGGGACCCTGGGATCGTGACTTGAGCTGAAGGCAGCCGGTTTTTTTTTTTGTTTGTTTGTTTGTTTTATTTTTATTTATTTATTTAATTTATTTTTTTATTCTTATGTTAATCCCCATACATTACATCATTAGTTTTAGATGAAGTGTTCCATGATTCATTTGTGCATAACACCCAGTGCTCCATGCAGAATGTGCCCTCCTCAATACCCACCACCAGTCTAACCCATCCTCCCACCCTCCTCCCCTCCAGAACCCTGTTTGTTTTTCAGAGTCCATCGTCTCTCATGGTTCGTCTCGAAGACAGCCGTTTAACTGACTGAGCCACCCAGGTGCCCCTCATTCATTTTTTTAAAAAAACTTCTTTATTTATTTGAGAGAGAGAGTGTACATGCACATGAGGTGGAGGGACAGAGGGCAAGAGAACCTCAAGCGGATTCCACACTGGGCATGGAGCCCTACTGGTAGCTCAATCTTACGACCCTGAGACCTTGACCAGAGACAAAACCAAGAATCAGACACTTAACCAACTGAGCCACCCAGGTGGCTCTTTCATTCTTTTTTTTTTTTTAAGATTTTTATTTATTTTTTGACAGAGAGAGAGACAGCGAGAGAGGGAACACAAGCAGGGGGAGTGGGAGAGGAAGAAGCAGGCTTCCCTGCTGAGCAAGGAGCCCGATGCGGGGCTTGATCCCAGGACGCTGGGATCATGACCTGAGCCGAAGGCAAACCCTGAACGACTGAGCCACCTAGGCACCCTAGCCACTTTCATTCTTAAACAACAATTGAAATATCTGAAATAACTTTTATCATATCTGGAGAAGGGGGGAGAGAAAATTATATAATGTTATATAATGTAAATATATTATATGAAAATTGATAAATTGTTAAACTAGAAATCAGGAAAAGAATGGAACTAAATGGAACTAAAAAACCGTCAATATGCTACACACCCTAGTTGAGGTAGTCAAAGGAAATAAATGAAGAACTTTAGAAGCTGTGATTGATTATCTATCACCTGCTAACTCTTCCTTCAGGATAAATCTCTTCTACTTCCTTCGCTGAACATCCCTAACTGCACATCTTGAACAGAAGCTGGACTACAAGTATATCCTTACACATGTACCACATCCATACACAGTCTACATACAGAACTCCACAGCCATGCAAGGAGGAGATCCAAATTCAATCTCATTTCACTTCCCCAGAGCTAAACACTACTTGTACAGTGGTTAAGAGTGTGAACCTTGGAGCCATTTTGTCTCCTTGGGAATCCTGGCTCTATCACTTAAGAGCTGTGTAATCTTCAGAAAAATGGGTATGTTTCCTGTCTATTAGTATGCTCAAAATAGAACTATATAAAAAATAGTACCTACTTCACTTTAAGAATTACTATATTATAAGAGTTAATTCACATAAAGTGCTTAGAACACTGACAGACAATAAGCACTCGATAAACACTGGCTACTGCTGTTGATATATGTTCATTTTCTTTGTAGTTTCAAAAATTGTTCCTGTTTCCTCCAGTCTAATAGCATGCAAATTTTAAATCTTTACACCAGATCTATTACACCAGATATTGGCATTACATTTTAACAATATTTTTAAGATTTTTTTTTTCTCTACAAATATTGAAAACCAACTATAAGGTATAACCTTCCCCCTCTCCCACCATGTGATGTACAAAACTTCCTCAGAACTCATAAGATTAGTGAGATTCAAACTGGTAATTTTTGTTTTTATATTACACCTTTTCTATTTAAAAAACCCTTTCATAAAATCTGAATTACACTTCACAATTACATTAAGAATTACTTGGACAACAATAAAATTTATGTGTGTTCTATTCCCCTGGTTCCTTTTTGTTTATATAAAATCCTATATGATGTGGCGCCCAGGCGGCTCAGTCGTTAAGCGTCTGCCTTCGGCTCAGGTCATGATCCCAGAGTCCTGGGATCGAGCCCTGCGTCAGGCTTCTTGCTCAGCAGGGAGCCTGCTTCTCCCTCTCCCTGCCGCTCCCCCTGCTTGTGTGCTCTCTCTCTCTGTCAAATAAATAAATAAAATCTTTAAACAAACAAACAAAAAAAGGTAATTTATGTGTAAGTGATATAGAGCTGCAAAATAAATGAATACTTATTTCTGGAGGTTATTCTAAAATTGGCATAAAGTTAGAGTTCATTTTTTGTTTTTTAAGATTTTATTTATTTGACAGAGAGAGCGAGTGAGAGAAAACACGAGCAAGGAGAGGCAGAAGGAGAGAGAGAAGCAGACTCCCCACTGAACAGGCAGCCTGATGTGGGGCTCGATCCCAGGACCAATATTATGAACCTGAGCCAGAATCAGGAGGTGGCTGCTTAACCGACTGAGCCACCCAGGTGCCCCAAGTTTATATGGTTTAATAACAGTATATTCCTACTCCTTTACCTGTGAGTCCTGAAAAAAATCAACAATAAGGATAAAATCAATTAATTCTGAGTAAGAGATAAAAGGTAATAAAGAATAAGGAATTAACTAAATTTAAAGGGAAAATAGCCCTTGTTTTAGAAAAAGTATGCTATCAGTGTACGCAGTTTTTAACATCCTAGCAACCTAAATGTATAGGAAAAGAAAAACCATAGCTGTCATATCATACTGTAATATAGAAAGACACATACTACACTATTAGGTGAAACTTTTTTCTGGCCTTCAGTGGCAAAATATCACATGAACTATATACTAAGTAAGTATCTGAAATTTTGATTTGTTTTTCAAAGGAAGTCAAATTTTACAAATGTATTTTTGGATGAAATTACTTAAATTAGGTATGTTTTCAGTCAGTTGGCCCAAGGGATGTTTTTTAACGATAGGGAAATAAAACTTTAAAACATTAGCACCCACAACATCCTTTGCCCAACCCACTTCAGTTTCATACAGAAAAGATATGTATGAATTATTTTTCATATATTAAGACAATTATTTTAACGATTCTATTTTAATGTTCTATCTTGGTATTCCTGAGATTACACTCCTAGAAACTGTTTGGTTCAATAGTCTACTTTTTAAATCCTATCATGTGAATTACAAATTGTTTTGACCATAGTAGAATTGCTATTTCCTTGAAGTAGTAAATTGGAAGAACTGGTACTGAAAACCTGCCGTTCAGGGCAGTTAAGTATTATCTTGAGTAAGGTCTCCAAATAACAGTCTGGTTATGTTACCATGGCAGCATTTCCTTTCACTGGGTCTGTTCACAAACTATCAGTAACAAGAGATAAAATTATGTATTTGCTAACATTATGTTTTAGAGTCTTCAGCAAAGAGGAATTTATTTTAAACTAATTCTCACTTAAAAACCTTGCCCCTTTATTATTGTGCTTAGATGACAGAACACAAATAATAAAGAGTTTCAGACGTTAAATATTGTTTTAAACTAAATTTGCCTATAACAAAATAAACCTGTGCAATGGAAACAGGAAATGTGCACTCTCTCATTTATTTTGCATTTTGGAACTATAAGGCTTCTGGACTTAACTTGGTAGAGAACCACAGAAGGTTTTGAAGAAATAAGGAATATACTAAGAAATGAACTTTAAAAAGATCTTAATGTTAGTTGTAAAGAATAGTTTGGGAGAAAAGGCAATGTTCACTATTCCTGAGATGTTTTTATGTACTTGCCTTGTACATTTTAATAGTTTCCTCCCCTGATTATCTTTTCTGTGGTTTTTAGAATGACTGAATTAAAAAGAATTAACTAATCAAAAAAGGCATTCATAAGTCCTGTTTATAGTTTAAAGCATGAACTTTTATAGTGGTTGGCATGACTTCTTTTCCTGGGATTCAGCTATTGAAGCGAGTCATCACTATGCAAACATAAAGACTAAAACCAGGCAAAATTTCTTTTTTTTTTTTTTAAAGATTTTATCCATTTCACAGAGACAGCGAGAGAGGGAACACAAGCAGGGGGAGTGGGGGAGGGAGAAGCAGGCTTCCCGCTGAGCAGGGAGCCCGATGCGGGGCTCTATCCCAGGACCCTGGGACCACGACCCGAGCCGAAGGCAGACGCCCAACGACTGAGCCACCCAGGCACCTCTAAACCAGGCAAAATTTCTAATTTTGTGTTTCCCAGCTCAAGTCAGTGTCTTAGTTTGGCTTTATAAAAATTTAGAGAAGTAGATATAAGACCTGGATGTTTAAATATTTAAAACATGAAACCCAAACCAAAATAAACCAAAAAAAGACCATGTCTAACTTTTATAACTTTAAAATACCGAGGCAAATAAATACCAAGCCAAGATTTTTAGACCTATCTATTGAGAGTATTAACTACAGTATGGATGATAGGGGGGGAAATCTAATCAGAAGCTATCCAGGTGGCTGGGTATCATCATCACTTTGTAGTTTGACCCAGACCTTGCCATCTTGCCATTTTTTTGAGATTATCATCTATAGATAAGAGATATTCATCAGAAAAGTGCTGGCAAGGCTGCCAAATTCAATTCCAACATTTATTGGATGTAAGTATAACTTACTTGCCTTCTGAAGATTATAAGAGAAGTACTGTTATTTTGAAACACTGATTTCAGAAGTATTTCATAAATTAAAAAAAAAAAAAATCCACAAGCAACCCCAATCCTACCTGAATGTATCACTTTCTGTCCAAACTTCAGAAATTTAAGCAGAGTGGCTATTGATTTTTGTGAAGACCATCTCCTGCCAGTTTCTTTCCTCCTACCCTGACCTGTTGTAATAGCTTACTAATTTTTATCCCAGTATTTACAATTTCTATATTTATCCTCATATTTTTTATTATCTCATAAGAGGATTTCTTTCTCTTTATCACACTGTCCCCGGACTCTGGACTGTAGCTTTCTTGTTTGCTAGCTCTCACTTCCTTAACTTTTTTCTTTCTCTGAGCATTCAAAATGCTCAGGTTAATTATGTAAATAATGCACACATTTAAAAATTAAGGATAAAAACAAATCCCTTTTGATCACTACCACAAATCCAACTACACTGCACATATTATTCTGCAATTTTTATTACAAATACCACAGTGGATATATATCTCCTTGTATGCAAGTATGAATCTTACTCTAGGGGAGAAATCAGAATCTAATCCACTAGATCAAAAGATATGCACATTTCTAATTTTAATAATTGTAGCCAAGTTGCCCTCAAAAATGGTTGTACTAATTTACACTCCTATGAGTGGTATGAAAATATTGGTATTATTTCCCCTATCCTTATCTAAATTGATACTATCATTTAAAATTTTTGCATTCTAATGGGGTACAACTGTTTTTGTGGGTTCTTTTAGTTTGTATGTCCCTGATTACTAGTGAGGATAAATATCTCTGCATGCTTATTGGCTATTTGTATTTCCTCCTCTGTTAACTGCCTATTCATATTCTTACCCATTTCTTAATTAGTTTTCTTTTTCTTATTGAATTAGATTAATTCTTTACACACAGTGGCGTACTGCTCATTATAAACATCTCCTATCAACTTCACATTTAATGACAGAATGTTGGTAGTTTGAAACTGGCCATGATGGAAATATTTATACCTTGAGAATTTACAAAAGCTATATCCCCATCCCTACTCAATCCCCATCCCACATATACCAGCACACCATATTTTGAATCCTCATCTGTTGGCTCTTAGTTGTCTCAATCACTTCTTCTTAACCAATCATTTAAGATTTCTGCAACATTTGATACTGTTGCTCATTCACACTTAAATTTACCCTCCTTTGCTTCCACTACAATATACTTTTCCTAGATTTTTCTACTGCAAATCAGTGCTGATGACTTCCAAATTTAGAGCTTTAATCCCACATTACCACTACTCCTGTATATTTCTAAGTACCTAACAGACAGTTCTCCTTTTATGTCCCACCATAAGCATAAACACAATAGGTCTAAAACTAGAAAATAATTAAGTGATATAATTCAAAATAAAATCCAACAATACATGTTGGAAAGAACATATCCAACATTCCTAAAACTTTAGTCATCTGAAAGGAAAGTTTGAGGCTGGGGGAATCTGCTTCCAAGATGGCTTATTCACACAACTGTTGGCAGAAGGCCACATTTCCTTGACACATAGGCCTCTCCATAAGGCTGCTTAAATATGATATGGCATCTGGCTTCCCCTATAGCTAGTTATCCAAGAGCCCAAGATGGAAACTATAGTACCTTTTATCACCTAGCCTCAAAAGGCATGATCCATCATTTCCACAATATCCTCTTGGTTACACAGGTCAGCCCTATTCATTACTGAAGGGAACTCTACAAGGGCAAGAACAGTGGAAGGTAGGGTTCATTTGGGGGCCTCTTGGAGGCTGTCTATGACAGACATTGAACCTTTGAAATTACTGAGGCTTTTTTAATGGCCTAACACATAGTTGGTCTTCATAAATATTCCATGTGTAGTAGACAATGTGTTAGATAGCAATATGTTACAAAAGATAACTAATACAACCTCCTTAAGTTAGCTGTAAGATGATGATAGATGACGATATATCCTAATGTCTTGCTACTCATGGACTAATGGCACCAGGATCAATGGGGAGCCTGTTAGAAAAGAAAGAGTCTCACTCTCCACCACAGATTTGCTGAATCAGAATCTGTATTTTAACAAGATCCCCAGATATCAGTGAATACACTTAAGTTTGAACAGCACTATCTTAGAAAAATCCTTCAGTCACTTAAAAACATAATTACTTGCTCTTCATTTTTATTCAAAATAAGAATAGGAGAGTTCTGCTACCATTTGGGAGTATAGGAAGCCATTAGAGAACACAGTTACCAGCCTAACAAGAAAAAAACCAAATAATCCACGAAATCATAATTTTTTATGAGCTCATCTGAGAGCTAAGACCATAAGACAACTGAAAGAACTGAATTCTAAAGTGTGACAGGACCTTGTTAGGAGAGATGGAACATATGAACTGTTTTACCTTTGGGAGAGCACAGAAAAAGTGGCAGTCATAAAATAAGGTTAAAAAAAAAAAGACTCAAATTTTAACAAATTGTTAAAAGCAGGGGCACCTGGGTGGCTCAGTCAGTTAAGCGTATGCCTTCATCCCAGGGTCCTGGGATAGAGCCCTGAGTCAGGCTCCTTGCTCAGTGGGGAGCCTGCTTCTCCCTCTCCTCCCTGCTCGTGCTCTCTCTCACTCTCTCTGTCTGTGTCTCTCTCTCTCAAATAAATAAATAAAATGTTTAAACAACAACAAATTCTTAAAAGCCAAGTGTGAGCCAGCAAGATAATTTAGTATCCTTGGCATTTCCAGACAGAAGGGTCTGCATCTACTAGCCAGCATTTTTCTACAGGCCTCCATCCAGTGCTCCATAGAAAGACTTTAGACAGGGCAGGAGACCTAAGAGAGACACACTTGGAGATGGTGATGGATGTGCAGAACATACTAAGGCTTAAGGCTGGAACAAGGATATCAGGCAAATCTCATCCATATTCCAGACTTTAAATGACCATAAGATGAGATCAGGTGTCACTGTGGGACAGTCACACAACCTGGTTACATGCTGGACAAAGCTCCACTATGAAGCAAAAGCTGTCTGCCACTGAAAGAGAGGCAAACACCCTCCTCACCCCACTCCCAGGTAAAGGATGGCTACTGCTGGGGAAAAATACAACACTCAACTATCCTCACACTTTACTGACACTAGGCAATGGCCATGTGTCATTAGGTAATAGGCAGGAAATTTGCTCATGCCCAGATGATACAAAGCAGAGATCTGCTGCCCCTGAGAAAGGAAATGGTAACTTACTTGTACCCAGGACCTCCCATTGATACTAGGCAGAGTTTATCTACCTTGAAGGGAATAAGCAAGAAATTGGCCTGAGCTCTGGAGCAATGCTGTCCAATAGAACTTTCTACAATGACAGAAAGATCATATATCTATACTGTCCAATATGCCAACCACTAGCCACATGTAGATAACTGGCTACTGATGATTACAGCTCTAGACTCCACTCTGAGTAGATGGAAGAGACCGTCTCCTCCACGGGAAGGCAAGGAAAGTCCTACTTTTGAGACAAAGGCATACAAAGCCTGCTTAATACTAAAACTAGAGCAGAAGAATCAAGAAACTCCTGCTCCCATCCCAAGAGCCTCATACTAAGTAAAAAGCAATTGCTATGGGAGGGGCAAGAGCACAGAGAGAAATATCTAACTCCCTTCCTGCCTCCAAATATATCACAAGCTGAAAGATGAAGGTAAGGCAGAAATGCTGAGAAAAATCATCTGACACTCCAGGACTCACATTAAGCACAAAGTAATAGCAGTCCATCTCTGTATGAATTTGAAGCCTGTGGTACTCAGAAGGTAATTATGACAAGCACAAAACCTAAACCTAGACCAATTATTACCTAGATTGACCAATACCTGTTTCATGCTAACAATCTGACAGAAGTAGAGGCATGTTTCTCTTACAAACAATGTTTGACATTTAATCCAAAATTAAGAAACACACACAAAAACAGGAGATAAAACAGTCAACAAAATCAGACGCAAAGATGGACCAGAAGATATACCATATCTATAATTAATATGTTTATGGATCTGGTGGGAAATTTTAGCAAAAAGATGGAAACTACTTTTAAAAAGGCAAATGAAGGGCAACCCTCTTGAGTTCCCTCCCTCTTCGGGAGCTTTGTACATAATTTTACTACTGCTCAATAAACCTTGCTCTGCTGCCAAAAAAAGGGGGGGGGCGGGCAAATGAAAATGCGAGAAATGATAAATAGGAAGAAGTTCTTTATCAGATTTATCGACAGAATGAACACAACAGAGGGAAGACTAAACCTATAAAAGACTGAAAGAAATGATCCAAACTGAAACAAAGAGAGAAAAGAGTAGAAACTAGGGCAGAGGAAATAAGAGGTGAGACAATAGCAAATGGTCTAACATATTTTTACTTGGAGTGCGAGAAGTGGGAAGTGAGCCACAGAAATATTTGAAGAGATAATGAACAAAACTTTTCTAAATTTAATAAATGACAACAAATCACAGATCCAAGAACCTCTGAAAAACCAAAGCAGAATAAAAATAAAGAAAAACACACCTAGGCGCACCACAGTCAAACTGCTTAAAAGTAGTGATATAAAGAGAAGTCATAGAAGTCAGACAGGAAAAAAAAAGAAAGAAAGAAAGAAAGAAAAGAAACATTATAGAGGAATAAAGATAAGAATGACAGCAGACTTCTTATCAGACATTATATAAGCCAGAACATGAGAGAAACATCTTTTTTATTTATTTATTTTTTATTTTTATTTATTTATTCATGAGAGACAGAGAGAGAGAGAGGCAGAGGGAGAAGCAGGCTTCCCGCTGAGCAGAGAGCCCGATGCGGGACTCGATCCCAGGACCCTGGGATCATGACCTGAGCTGAAGGCAAACGCTTAACCATCTGAGCCACCCAGGCGCCCGAGAGAAACATCTTTAAAATCCTTCAAGAAAAAAAAAAACAACTTCTTAACCTCCACAAAAAGATTCTTATAAATTCATTGCCAGATTTGAACTATAAGAAATGTTAAATAAACTTATCAAAAAAAAAAAAAAGGAATTGATCCTGATAAGCATCATGATTTTAGTCAACTTTTTCTGTGAAAAGCCATATAAGTGGTGTAATAGTATAATGGTGATAAATTAAAGATATATATTGAAAAGTGTATAGCAACCTTCACTGCCACCAGCAGCCCCCAAAAAGAGAATAGCTCATAAGCCAATAGTAGAGATAAAACTGAATCATAAAAAAATACTCAATCCTTAAAAAGACAGGAAAAGTGGGAGAAAAGAATAGAGCAAATAGAAAACAGCATGATGATAGATTTATAGCCAACCATATCAATTACATTAATATAAATGGTCTACATTCCAATTATAAGACAGACTGTCATACTGAGTAAATAAGTAACACATATTGATACAGTGACAGAACACTACAGAAACTAAGAATAGAAAATTAGAACATTAGAAAACTAATTTATGTCCTATAGTAGACTGAAATTGTTAGATTTATATCAATATTTAAGAAATTTAAAAACATCTCAATGAAAGCAAATGATGAATATAATTAAGCTAAAACTGAAGTAATTATGAGTTGACTACTTTTTGTCTTCCTTTAGTTTCCCCATATTTTAAGGTCTTGATGTTAATTCTCCCCCACCTCCCCAAATACAGCAATGTTCATTAACACTGACCTTGCCATGGCTTCTTTCCACTTTCTGAAAACATTTATTCAGGGACAGATTATGTCGAACAGAATTCTTCCAGCCTGTTGGTGCAGTAGCAAAATATGGGAAGCGATCCAAAATCCAGCTATAAATTTCTTTGACAGGCAAACATTTATTTGGAGAGTGTTCAATGGCCATGTAAATGAGAAGACTAAAGGAATATGGGGGCTTTGCAGTTGCTGATTTTTTTTCTGGGTTCTGATAGCAAGATGGTCCTAAGGATGGCACATCATCTCCCTCTATGTCATACAATGGACTAACAATTGGAAGACCCTCACTTCCAAAGCTGAAGTTTGTTAGAAGATTAGTACTTTCATGAAGCCAGTTCAAGTTTGTGAGTTCATCATCTGCTGACTCACTGTCCACTAGAGTGGCCTTTGGCCTGGCAGCATCAACAGCTTCAGGCAAGCTTCCCATTTTGTAAATCTGGCTTAATCCTGCAACCTTTTCAGCTCCTGGAGTTTCAGCTCTCTTTTCTGGAGTCATTCCAATTACTGGACCCATTTATTCTTACAGTTTCTGCAATAAAGAAAACAATTGTCAATCAATATAATACTTAAGATTCGTAAGCTCATGGAAAAAGAAAATACATATTTAAATACCACCAAATCAGAAATTTTGCAATTATCCCACATAATATTTAAGCACAATATTTGTACAACAAAGACATTAAAGGTTACAAAACAAGGAAGAGAACTTATTTCATATTACTCAAAATAGCTGTAAATAAAATACAGAATTATAACACCATATGTATGAGTGATATTAATAAAAGTAAATAATATATTTTGAATACTTAATAAAGTCCTGAGCCTACAGTTACAGCCTAATAAGTAATGGTTATTATTAAAAATAAGCAGACTTTCTTTGAATTATAAGACTTTATAATCCATGCATTTTAAGGATCTATGACCTTTCTCATATAGAAAATAACCAAATTTAAATTTAATCAATTTAAATTCAAATAAATATTTATTTAATAAATTTAAATTAAACATTAAGCAAAATTTAAAATATTGCTTAAACAATAACTCTAAACAAACCCTTTCCTCAAATCTGAAATATTTACTATAGAGATAAATAATTTCTAACATTTTTATAGATTATACTAAAACAGTAACATTTCTTATTCACTAAATTCATTATCAGCAAAATTATTACTTACTGTAAATTTATTCTTATTACATTCAATATTTTAACTGAATTCTGTATCATCTCATCAAGTACTGACACTGAAAGGCTGGCATTCTCTAAGTAAAATTTGAATTATCACTGTATTTTCAAGGAGAGGGGGAAAAAAAGCTATTTTTTTTTTTTTTTTAGATTTTATTTATTTATTTGAAAGAGAGAGACAGTGAGAGCAGGATCACAAGCAGGGGGAGAGGGAGAGGGAGAAGCAGGCTTCCCGCTGAGCAGGGAGCCCGACGCGGGGCTCGATCTCAGGACCCTGGGATCATGACCTGAGCCGAAGGCAGACACTTAATGACTGAGCCACCCAGGCGCCCCCAAAAAGCTATTTCTAAACTATCCATTTTTATTTCTATTTTCTCAAATGTCTTTTGTTTTACTTTTGAAACATACTTCAATGCAAAAACTTATCATGGGAAAATAACTGACCAAAGAGAAAAGTGATATAGTAATGTACTATTAAATTCATTTTTAGTGGTTCATAAAAGTACCTCATTTATGAATTCAGTGAAAAACTTTGTCTTCCATTATCCTATTCAATCTACTTATGCTTATATAACTGAAATAAGAGAAGTACCCCTACAGTTTTATTTTACTTAGAACAAAGCTGGCAGGTTACTCCAAGAACTATGAAAACCAGTCAATTTTATATGTAGAACAGTCTATCTGGATTCTGGTAGCTATTAATAGATGTAGTCTCAAAGCACTTAATTATCAACAGCATCAGCTAATATTTTGGGGACCAGGCATTGTGCTAAACACCATAAACTATATCTCAATTAACTATCAATTAAACCCTATAAAGTAAGCACTATTATTAACCCAATTTTATAAATGAGAAAAATGACTCAGAGGTTAAGCATCCTGTTTTAGTTTACCTGTTTAGTAATGGGAAACAACAGAATTTAAACCTGGGCATACTGACTTCAGAACCACAACTCTAACTACTACATTATTCTGGTAAGAAGGCAAACTTATCACCGGTGAATAACAATGACCCAAATCCTATCTATTTTAAATCTTACTACTGTTCTCTCCATATCCAGTTACTATTTTTCTTACTTAGACCTGTATCTATAACTTGACATACCAAGACATTTTGACTTGGTATGACATTACTGACTTTTCTTTTAAGAGTTTTCTGGTTTCAGGTCTTATGTTTATATTATATTTAATACCTGATTTTGGGCAAGGAGCTAGTACCGTTTTGGAATGCTAACTGGCAATATGCACCAAGAATCATTAAAAATGTCATATTCTTTGACCCAATAATTCATAGATCAATGGAAGAGAATTTAGAACCCAGAAATAAGCCCACACATATATGGTCAATTAATCTACAACAAAGGAGACAAGAATATACAATGGGGAAAGAGAGCTTCTTCGAAAAACAGTGCTGGGAAAACTGGACAGCTACACTCATTAAGAATGAATCTGTACCACTTTTTTTTTTTTTTAAGATTTTATTTATTTATTTGACAAAGAGATAGTGAGAGCAGGAACACAAGCAGGGAGAGTGGGAGAGGAAGAAGCAGGCTTCCCGGAGAGCAGGGAGCCTGATGTGGGGCTCTCAATCCCAGGACCCTAGGATCATGACCTGAGCCGAAGGCAGACGCTCAACAACTGAACCACCCAGGTACCCCAAAACTGTACCACTTTCTTAAACCATTCACAAAAATAAACAAAATAGATTAAAGACCTAAATATAAGACCTGAAACCAGAAAACTCCTAAAAGTCAGTAATCTCTCAGACATTAACTATAGCAATATTTTTCTGGATCTGTCTTCTTAGGCAAGGGAAACAAAAGCAAAAATAAACAATGGGACTACATCAAACTAAAAAGTTTCTGCAGAGCAAAGGAAACCATAAACAAGATAAAAAGTTTTCTCCACTGAATGGGAGAAAATTTTTGCAAATGATATATACATTAAGGGCTTAAATATCCGAAACATATAAAGAACTCATACAGCACCACCAAAACGCCCCCAAATAATCCAGTTAAAAATGGGCGGGGGGGCAGAGCAAGATGGCAGAGTAGGAGACCTGGATTTCATCTGGTCCCAGGAATTCAGCTGGACAGGGATCAAACCATTCTGAACACCTACGAACTCAATAGGAGATCAAAGAAAAGAATAACAACAACTCTCTGAACAGAAAAGCGACCACTTTCTGGAAGGTAGGATGAGCGGAGAAGTGAACCCGAGGCGATATTCGGGAGGATAGGGCGGGGGAGGGGGCCTCCGTGGGCCACTTCTGGCAAGTGATAGAGCCGCGGAGCACAAAATCGGAACTTTTAGAAGTCGGCTCCGCTGAGGGACGTTGCTCCAGTGGCTCAGCGGGACAGTGTGGACTCAGGACCCTCAGGGTCACAGAAAGACCGGGGTGCCTGAGTGCAGCAGAGCTCCCAGGTACTGGAGCGGGGAAGCCGGCTGCAGAGACAGAGCCGAGGAGCAGGGTCGCAGCTCGGGGTTGCCATAAACCATGATCTGCGGCACATTGGGCCACTGCTCCTCCAGCAGGGACCCAACAAGCGGCAGATCGGGGAGACCCCCCTTCCTCCCCCAGGAGAAGCGGCGTGGAAGTGCACCACAGGGATCTGTTGGGATTGGAGACTCCACAAGGGGTTGGGTGCCAGAGATAGAAATGCTCGGTCACAGGCCGGGTGAGCATGGAGTGAGGCCGGAGACCAGGGAGACAGAAGTGATTGACTGCTTTTCCCTGGGGGCGCACTGAGGAGCGGGGCCCAAGTTCTCGGCTCCTCTGGCGGAGATTGGGAGGCAACCATTTTCACTTTCCTCCTCCAAAGCTGTACAGAAAGCTTGCAGGGAAAAAGCTGGGGAGAGCAAACCGGAGCAGATTACTTAGCCTGGACCAGCAAGGGCGGGGCAATTCCACCTCCAGCAAAGACATTTGGGAACCACGGCAACAGGCCCCTCCCCAGAAGATCAGCAAGAACAGCCAGCCAAGACCAAGTTTACCGATCAATGAGAAGAGCAGAACTCCAGCGCTAGGGGAATACTGCTCATAGAATTCATGGCTTTTTTACCATGATTCCTTAGTCTTTCAAAGTTAATTTTTTTAACATTTTTTAAAAAATGTTTTATTTATTTATTCATGAGAGTCAGAGAGAGAGAGAGAGGCAGAGGCAGAGAGAGAAGCAGGCTCCCCACCTAGCAGGGAGCCCGATGCGGGACTCGATCCCAGGACCCTGGGATCATGACCTGAGCCGAAGGCAGATGCTTAACCATCTGAGGCACCCAGGCGCCCTTAACATTTTTTTTTTTAATTTTTCTTTTTCCCTTTTTCAACCAACATCTTATCAATCCTTTTTAAAAAACATTTTTATTTTTCATTTTTTGTGTCATATTCTATCCCTTCATAGTAGTTACCCTTATTTTTGGCATATATATATATAAGTTGTTCTCTCTTTAAAATTTTGAGATACAGTTTCTTCGAACAGATCAAAATATACCCTAAATCTCTAGTGTATGGCTTTGTTCTAGTCTCCTGCCTGATCACATTCTCTCCTTTTTTCTTCTTTTTTTTAAAATCCTCTTCTTTTTCAAACAACTTCCTATCAATTCCTTTTATAAAATTTTTTATAATTTTCATCTTTACAGTCATATTCCATCCCTTCATTGTATCAACCCTTATTTTTGTACATATACAAGTTTTTCTTTCTTTAAAATTTTGGGAGGCATGTTCTTCTAATAGACCAAAATACACCCAAAATCTAGTGTGTGGCACTGATCTATGCACCAGCCTGACCATATTTGATCATATTCTGCTTTTTTTGTTTTGTTCTGTTTTTCCGTTTGTTTTTATCTTTTTCTTTTTTCTTTCTTTCCCTTTTCCCTTGGTTTCAGGTCTTTTCTGATTTGTTTAGAGTATATTTTCTGGGGACATTGTTACCCTGTTAGCATTTTGTTCTCTCATTCATCTATTCTCCTCTGGACAAAATGACAAGACGGAAAAAATCACCTCAATGAAAAGAACAAGAGGTAGTACCAACTGCCAGGGACCTACTCAATATGGACATTAGTACGATGTCGGACCTAGAGTTTAGAATCATGATTTTAAAGATACTAGCTGGGCTTGAAAAAAGCATGGAAGTTATTAGAGAAACCCTCTCTGGAGAAATAAAAGAACTAAAATCTAACCAAGTTGAAATCAAAAAGGCTATTAATGAGGTGCAATAAAAAATGGGGGTGCTAACTGCTAGGATAAATGAGGCAGAAGAGAGAATCAGTGATACAGAACACCAAATGAGGGAAAATAAAGAAGCTGAGAAACAGAGAGATAAACAACTACTGGGTCACGAGAGCAGAATTCGAGAGATAAGCGATACCATAAGATGAAACAACATTAGAATAACTGGGATCCCAGAAGAAGAAGAAAGAGAGAGGGGGGCAGAAGGTATATTGGAGCAAATTATAGCAGAGAACTTCCCTAATTTGGGGAAGGAAACAGGCATCAAACCCAGGAGGCACAGAGAACCCCTCTCAAAATCAATAAAAATAGGTCAACAGCCCGACATCTAATAGTAAAACTTACGAGTCTCAGAGACAAAGAGAAAATCCTGAAAGCAGCTCGGGACAAGAGACCTGTAACCTAAAATGGTAGAAACATTAGATTGGCAACAGACCTATCCACAGAGACCTGGCAGGCCAGAAAGGACTGGCAATGATATATTCAGAGCACTAAACGAGAAAAATATGCAGCCAAGAATACTATATCCAGCTAGGCTGTCATTGAAAATAGAAGGAGAGATAAAAAGCTTCCAGGACAAACAAAAACTAAAGGAATTTGCAAATACAAAACCGGCCCTACAAGAAATATTGAATGGGGTCCTCTAAGCAAAGAGAGAGCCTAAAAACAACATAGACCAGAAAGGAACACAGACAATATACAGTAACAGTCACCTTACAGGCAATACAATGGCACTAAATTCCTATCTTTCAATAGTTACCCTGAATGTAAATGGGCTAAATGCCCTAATCAAAAGACACAGGCTATCAGATTGGATGAAAAAACAAGACCCATCGATATGCTGTCTGCAAGAGACTCATTTTAGAACAGACACCCCCAGATTGAAAGTGAGGGGGTGGAAAACCATTTACCATGCTAATGGACACCAAAAGAAAGCTGGGGTGGCAATCCTTATATCAGACAAATTAGATTTTAAACCAAAGACTGTAATAAGAGATGAGGAAGGACACTATATCCTACTTAAAGGGTCTATCCAACAAGAAGATCTAACAATTGTAAATATCTACGCCCCTAACATGGGAGCAGCCAATTATATAAGGCAATTAATAACAAAAGCAAAGAAACACATTGACAACAATACAATAACAGTGGGGGACTTTAACACCCCCCTCACTGAAATGGACAGATCATCTAAGCAAAAGATCAACAAGGAAATAAAGACTTTAAATGACACACTGGACCAAATGGACTTCACAGATATATTCAGAACATTCCATCCCAAAGCGACGGAATACACATTCTTCTCTAGTGCCCATGCAACATTCTCCAAAATAGATCACATCCTAGGTCACAAATCAGGTCTCAACCGGTACCAAAAGATTGGGATCATTCCCTGCCTATTTTCAGACCACAGTGCTTTGAAACTAGAACTCAATCACAAGAGGAAAGTCAGAAAGAACTCAAATACATGGAGGCTAAAGAGCATCCTACTAAAGAATGAGTGGGTCAACCAGGAAATTAAAGAAGAATTTAAAAAATTCATGGAAACCAATGAAAATGAAAACACAACTGTTCAAAATCTTTGGGTTGCAGCAAAGGCAGTCCTCAGAGGAAAGTATATAGCAATACAAGCCTTTCTCAAGAAACAAGAAAGGTCTCAAATACACAACCTAACCCTACACCTAAAGGAGCTACAGAAAAAAACAGCAAATAAAGCCTAAACCCAACAGTAGAAGAGAAATAATAAAGATCAGAGCAGAAATCAATGAAATAGAAACCAAAAGAACAGTAGAACAGATCAACGAAACTAGGAGCTGGTTCTTTGAAAGAATTAACAAGATTGATAAACCCCTGGCCAGACTTATCAAAAAGAAAAGAGAAAGGACCCAAATCAACAAAATCATGAATGAAAGAGGAGAGATCACAACCAACACCAAAGAAATAAAACAATTATAAGAACATATTATGAGCAACTCTATGCCAGCAAATTAGATAACCTGGAAAAAATGGATACATTCCTAGACATGTATCAACTACCAAAACTGAACCAGGAAGAAATAGAAAACCTGAACAGACCTATAACCACTAAGGAAATTGAAGCACTCATCAAAAATCTCCCAACAAACAAGAGCCCAGGGCCAGATGGCTTCCCAGGGGAATTCTACCAAACATCTAAAGAAGAATTAATACCTATTCTTCTGAAACTGTTCCAAAAGATAGAAATGGAAGGAAAACTTCCAAACTCGATTTACGAGGCCACCATTACCTTGATCCCAAAACCAGACAAAGACCCCATCAAAAAGGAGAATTACAGACCAATATCCTTGATGAACATGGATGCAAAACTTCTCACCAAAATACTAGCCAATAGGATCCAACAGCACATTAAAAGGATTATTCACCATGACCAAGTGGGAAATATTCCTGGGCTGCATGGTTGGTTCAACACCTGCAAATCAATCAACGTGATACAATACATTAACAAAAGAAAGAACAAGAATCATATGATCCTCTCAATAGATGCAGAAAAAGCATTTGACAAAGTACAGCATCCTTTCTTGATCAAAACTCTTCAGAGTATAGGCAGAGAGGGTACATACCTCAATATCATAAAAGCCATCTATGAAAAACCTACAGCGAATATCATTCTCAATGGGGAAAAACTGAGAGCTTTCCCCCTAAGGTCAGGAACGCGGCAGGGATGTCCACTATCACCACTGCTATTCAACATAGTATTAGAAGTCCTAGCCACAGCAATCAGACAACAAAAAGAAATAAAAGGCATCCAAATCGGCAAAGAAGAAGTCAAACTCTCACTCTTTGCAGATGATAGGATACTTTATGTGGAAAACCCAAAAGACTCCACCCCAAAACTGCTAGAACTCATACAGGAATTCAGTCAAGTGGCAGGATATTAAATCAATGCACAGAAATCAGTGGCATTCCTATACACCAACAACAAGACAGAAGAAAGAGAAATTAGTCGATCCCATTTACAATTGCACCCAAAACCATAAGATACCTAGGAATAAATCTAACCAAAGAGGCAAAGGATCTGTACTCAGAAAACTATAAAATACTCATGAAAGAAATTGAGGAAGACACAAAGAAATGGAAAAACATTCCATGCTCATGGATTGGAACAACAAATATTGTGAAGATGTCAATGCTACCTAGAGCAATCTACACATTCAATGCAATCCCCATCAAAATACCATCCACTTTTTTCAAAGAAATGGAACAAATCATCCTAAAATTTGTATGGAACCAGAAAAGACCCCGAATAGCCAGAGGAATGTTGAAAAAGAAAAGCAAAGCTGGCGGCATCACAATTCCGGACTTCCAGCTCTATTACAAAGCTGTCATCATCAAGACAGTTTGGTACTGGCACAAAAACAGACACATAGATCAATGGAACAGAATAGAGAGCCCAGAAATGGACCCTCAACTCTATGGTCAACTCATCTTCGACAAAGCAGGAAAGAATGTCCAATGGAAAAAAGACAGTCTCTTCAACAAATGGTGTTGGGAAAACTGGACAGCCACATGCAGAAGAATGAAACTGGACCATTTCCTTACACCACACACAAAAATAGACTCCAAATGGTTGAAAGACCTCAATGTGAGACAGGAGTCCATCAAAATCCTAAAGGAGAACACAGGCAGCAATCTCTTCGACCTCAGCTGCAGCAACTTCTTCCTAGAAATATCGCCAAAGGCAAGGGAAGCAAGGGCAAAAATGAACTATTGGGACCTCATCAAGATAAAAAGCTTTTGCACAGCAAAGGAAACAGTCAACAAAACCAAAAGACAACTGACAGAATGGGAGAAGATATTTGCAAATGACGTATCAGATAGAGGGCTAGTATCCAAAATCTATAAAGAACTTATCAAACTCAACACCCAAAGAACAAATGATCCAATCAAGAAATGGGCAGAAGACATGAACAGACATTTTTCCAAAGAAGACATCCAAATGGCCGACAGACACATGAAAAGTGCTCAACATCGCTCGGCATCAGGGAAATCCAAATCAAAACCTCAATGAGATACCACCTCACACCAGTCAGAATGGCTAAACTTAACAAGTCAGGAAACAGATGTTGGTGGGGAAAGGGGAAAGGGGAACCCTCCTACACTGTTGGTGGGAATGCAAGTTGGTGCAACCACTCTGGAAAACAGTATGGAGGTTCCTCAAGAAGTTGAAAATAGAGCTACCATACGATCCAGCAATTGCACTACTGGGTATTTACCCCAAAGATACAAATGTAGGGATCCAAAGGGGTATGTGCACCCTGAAGTTTATAGCAGCAATGTCCACAATAGCCAAACTGTGGAAAGAGCCAAGATGTCCATCGACAGATGAATGGATAAAGAAGATGTGGTATATATATACAATGGAATATTATGCAGCCATCAAAAGGAATGAGATCTTGCCATTTGCAATGACATGGATGGAACTGAAGGGTGTTATGCTGAGTGAAATAAGTCAATCAGAGAAAGACATGTATCACATGATCTCACTGATATGAGGAATTCTTAATCTCAAGAAACCAGTTGAGGGTTGCTGGAGCGGGGAGGGGTGGGAGGGATGGGGTGGCTGGGTGATAGACATTGGGGAGGTTAGGTGCTATGGTGAGCGCTGTGAATTGTGCAAGACTGTTGAATCACAGATCTGTACCTCTGAAACAAATAATGCAATATATGTTAAGGAAAAAAAAAAAGAAGATAGCAGGAAGGGAAGAATGAAGGGGGGGAAATCGGAGGGGGAGATGAACCATGAGAGATGATGGACTCTGAAAAACAAACTGAGGGTTCTAGAGGGGAGGGGGGTGGGAGGATGGGTTAGCCTGGTGATTGGTATTAAAGAGGGCACGTTCTGCATGGAGCACTGGGTGTTACGCACAAACAATGAATCATGGAACACTACATCAAAAACTAATGATGTAATGTATAGTGATTAACATAACAATAAAAAATTTTAAAAAAAATGGGCAGAGGACCTGAACAGACATTTTTCCAGAGACATACAGATGGACAACAGACCCATAAAAAGATGCCCAACATCACAAACCATGAGGGAAATGCAAATCAGAACCAGAATGAGATATCACCTTATACCAGCCAGAATGGCTAGTATCAGAAAGATAAGAAATAGCAAGTATTGGTGAGGACATGGAGAAAAGAGAACTCTCATGAACTACTGGTGAGATATAAATTGGTACAGCCACTGTGGAAAACAGTACAGAGGTTCCTTGAAAAATTAAAAATAGAAGTACCATAGGATCCTGTAATTCACCTTCTGAGTATTTACCCAAAGAAAACAAAAGCACTAATACAGAAAGATATGAGCATCCCTATATTTACTGCAGTATTACTTATAATAGCCAAGGTATAGATGTAACTTAAATGTCCACTGTTAGATGAATGGATAAATAAGATATGGTATATATAAGCAATGGAATATTACTAAGCCATAAAAAGGAATGAAATCTTGCCTCTTACAACAACATGGATGGACCTAGAGGATATTATGCTAAGTGAAATAAGTCAGACACAGAAAGACAAAAACAGTATGATTTCACTAACATTTGGAATCTAAAAAACAAAACAAAACAAACAATATCAATAAAGAGAAACACAGACTCATCAATATGGAGAACTGGTGGTTACTAAAAAGAAGAGTATGGAGGGATGGGTGAAATGGGTGAAAGGGATTAAGAAATACAAACTTCCACTTATAAAATAAGTAAGTCACGGGGATGAAAAGTATAGAACAGGTAATATAGTCAGTAATATTATAATATACTGGGGTGCCTGGGTGGCTTAGTCAGTTAAGCGTCTGTTGATTTCGGCTCAAGTCATGATTTTGTGGGGGTCTGCACTCAGTGGGGAGTCCGCTTCAGGATTCTCTCCTCTCTAAAATAAATATTTTTTTAAAAAAGATTTTATTTATTTATTTGAGAGAGAGAATGAGATAGAGAGAGCGTGAGAGGGGGGAGTGTCAGAGGGAGAAGCAGACTCCCTGCTGAGCAGGGAGCCCTATGCGGGACTTGATCCCGGGACTCCAGGATCATGACCTGAGCCGAAGGCAGTCACTTAACCAACTGAGCCACCCAGGTGCCCTAAAATAAATAAATCTTTAAAAAAATAATATTGTAATGTACTTATTGTGATGAGGATTTTGTAATGTATGTAATTGCTGAATCACTATGCTGTACACCCAAAACTAGTTTAATATTCTATGTCAACTATACTTCAAATAAAAAAAGTCATATTCTTTGACCCAGTAATTCCACTTGAGTCACTTCAGTGAAATAATCCTACATAGGAAAAATAGATTCTCATTTTTCCTCGTCTTTTATACACACACACACACACACAGACACTCATCCAAGAATTATTTATTTTTTTTAAAGATTTTATTTATTTATTTGAGAGAGAGAGAATGAGAGAGAGCACATGAGAGGGGGGAGGGTCAGAGGGAGAAGCAGACTCCCTGCCGAGCAGGGAGCCCGATGCGGGACTTGATCCAGGGACTCCAGGATCATGACCTGAGCCGAAGGCAGTTGCTTAACCAACTGAGCCACCCAGGCGCCCCCTCATCCAAGAATTATTAAAGACAACAGAAAAGTATAAACAACTTACACATTTTATTATAGAGAAACAGCTAATTAAACTGAAGTGCATGTATTCAATCTATTATTTAGTCATTAAAAATCACTCTCTTCAAGACTATGAAGTAAACAAAAAAGCTTATTAAAAATTGGTGAAAAAGTAAAAATATGTAACACACTGGTTTATATTAGCAACTCGATAATTTTTTTCTTTGTTCTCTTTACCAGTTTTTCTTTAATGTGTTTATTATTTTTGTAGTAAAAAATTAAAATACACTCAAGGGGGAAAAAGTTGTGCTAGATTATTTTTTAGTATTTCCACTTCACAAAGAATCAAATCACAAAAAGGTCATGGACTTATCAAAGACCTCAAGTCAAAAACAGAAGCCACCTCAGGGGGGAAAAAAAAAAGTCAAAAGAAAAAAAAAAAAAAAAAAGCCCAAAGAGAAGTCACCTCTTAAATTCAGTACAGCCGGGCGCCTGGGTGGCTCAGTCGTTAAGCGTCTGCCTTCGGCTCGGGTCATGGTCCCAGGGTCCTGGGATCGAGTCCCGCATCGGGCTCCCTGCTCGGCGGGAGGCCTGCTTCTCCCTCTCCCGCTCCCCCTGCTTGTGTTCCTGCTCTCGCTATCTCTCTCTCTGTCAAATAAATAAATAAGTAAATAAAATCTTTAAAAAAAAAAAAAAATTCAGTACAGCGTATTCTGCAACCAAACTCTTCTGTAACACAAATTAGCTCACTGGTAAATAGGGGAAAGATTTTAATACAATGTGAAAATCACATTGGTTTGTAAGTGATTTTTACCAGCCTGTTTTTGCAATACTAAGTAATAACAGCTGAACCCCAAATAGGCTAACACAGTGGAAAGCTGCAAGCTGCTGAAAATACAGTATTGTACACAATTCTCATTCAACCCATGTTCTTGCTCTTGGCACAGCTTGGCCACATGCATTTTCTTGGAAGTGTTAATGAGCTCTTCTCTCCGAATCTTTATGCCTTTTACCCTGGCCTCCATAACCCTGTAGCTTCAACCCTTCCATCAGGCTATTTTCATCCTTTTTTTTTTTATCCTAAATTATAATATTTCTTTATTTGTAATAAATTTAATGTATCTTTAAAATATTTGAATATTCTTATATTAAAATTTATTTTTGTTGGTGTTCGGGTACAAAGCTTCATACTTCTAAGTGAGTTGACCCATCAGCTAGCACAATATTTTAGTGTTTTCAGAAATATGTAGTATGTAATATTACAAAAGAAAGATCTGTATATTTCATACCAAAAATTTTTTTAAAAGCTTTTACTTTTGTTTGGAAAATTCTAGTTTTACACACACAAAAATATCTAGTTTTATGAGAAACCACTTCTTAAAATGAACTGAAACCACTCAGTAAGAGGTCATTAATAATGTGCAAGGAAGTTTGCTTCATAAAGCAGAGCAAGTAAAGAAATAAAAGGAAATCTGGGCTAGTGATGTAACATTTCCTTTTATTAATCTTTTAAAAACAAGACTTCAATAATTGTTACACGCATAATTGTTACACACGCATTATTGTTACACATAATAAATGTCACTCAAAATAAGCATTAGGGTCAAGAGACTATGATGTGGGGTTTGAAAACTGTACTCTAATTTCTTAGGAGCGTAACTAGCATACCCCAAGTAATGAATACATCCACTAATAAAACAAATCCTAAAACCAAGATAATGCTACAAAAAAGTAGGTAAATGTACAAGACAATTTTACAAAGTACACATTTGTGTTAAGACTCCAAGTCAGAGGGAAAAAACTGAATTTCCTTAGACAAGAATAATTTAAAAGTGGAGAGCTCCAACAAGCCCAGTATAATCACTCTGCAACCCCTGCCTAGAGCTTCACTGTGTAAGGCCATGGCAGTATTTTGAGAAGAGGGCTCAGGATTAAAATGTATGACTTTTTCACATTTGTGCAGCCCATGCATCTCTCAAAGATATCTAACAGAGAGATCTGCGTATTTCCACACTATGTTCAATATCACAGTGATATATCTATTCTAGGACAAGAAAAATTAAATTCTGTATTGGAATTCTTGGATCATTTCTCAAAAGGTCAGAGGAGAGTACTTTTGCTTAGGTCAGTATTAACATTGCTCTGAGAGGAAATGCTTGACAGAGCTCAGAGAAGGTAAACTAAGGTACAGAATTTTCAATATTAGCCTTGTTATTAGAGGTATTATAAGAGCTATTATTGATAGCTCTTTTGCCCAAAATAACTAAGAAACCTCCTAAACACAAAATGTTGGTTATTACCACGCAGATTTTTTTGACTAATTTTATTTGTCCATGTTTTTAATTGACTGTATCAAAGACTAGGCAAACAAAAACATTTTTTCTTTATAGTTTTACCACGTTAGGACCCCTAAACATTATTTTAGCCCTCTATGTTTTATAAACATCATATAAAATTGAATTGTACTGAAACTTGCTTTTCCCCCACTAAATTCATTAACATGATTGCAGCAATAATTCACTTTTACAGATGACTAGTATTTTACTTTATGATTTTATACCAAAATTTATTATACTCTTGAGGACAATTATTTATGTTTGAGACTATTACAAGTAGCATTGTTATGGATATCCTTGTTCCCATCTCCTGGAATGTAACTGTCAAGAACTTTATTGGGGTACACAACTAAAAGCAGAATATATTGGGTAGAATTATTGGGTCACAGAGTATTCTTCTCTTCACTTTAACTGGTCATGACAAACTGCTACCAGGGATATATATGTATTCTGTTTACTCCATGTACGCATCAAAAAAATTTTTTTGCCAACCTGACGACTATGAAATTTCATCTCCTTGTGTTTTAATTTGCATTTCTCAGATTAGTAATGGGGGTTGAATATGCAGGTATCCTCCACTTTTCGAGTTCTCATTACCCTACTTTGCTTCTACAAAAGACTTACATTATGAGTACCTGTCAAAGAGGATTTTCACTTTTAGGAAAAGGCACAAAGTGAAAATAACATTCAGGGTCTGTTCTGAAGTGTGCATTATGTAGACTGTATGAACCTTGAGCAGGGAGAGTGGCAGTGCCAAGCTCCTTCCCAGGGGATCTATACTCACCACCTCAGCATCAAGCTGCCATAGCTTTGAACTGTACCTGTCGGATTTGGGGCTTTATCTTGATTTATTTTGTGCATTCCTTGGTAAGATGTGTCCTAAGATATCAGAAAAGCCTATGAGAGGTTACTTTTTGGCTTTGTGAATGTTTCCATATAAATTAATGGTAACTCCTTCTTCACTTTACACTGTTTGGGCTTCCTAAGGTTTTGCAGGAACACTCTACTTTTGGATAGCAGGAGAAACCTGTATACAAGAAATATCTTCTACTAATTGTCTATTTAAGTCATTTGTATTGTTTATATACTAATCCTTATATGTGATGCAAATATCTTTCCCTAGTAGATGGTTTGTCTTTTTAGCCTTTCTATTAGTTGCTTATGAATGAAAAAGTTCTTAACTTTAATATGATGGAATTTATTAACCCTTTCCTTTATGGTTACTGTAGTTTGTTTCTCATTTAAAAATTCCTTCCTAGGGTGCCTGGGTGGCTCAAGCATCCCACTTGATTTCGCTCAGGTCATGATCTCAGGGTCCTGGGATCGAGTTCCTCGTGGGCCTCCTCAATCAGTGGGGAGTCTGCCCGGGGATTCTCTCTCTCTCTCTCTCCCTCTGCCCCCCTGCCCAGCTCCTGCTCTCTGTCTCTATGTCTAAAATAAAATAAATCTAAAAAAAAATTTTTTTTTTAATCCTTTGTTGTGGGAACCAATCTGCTATTGGCCATTGGCATCCCTGAACATTCTTGCTGGATACGCCAAGAATGAAAAGCCTTTACTTGGGCCATTACTCAGGGTTGTGTTTGCTGCAAGCAAACTTAAAGGATGACCTAACATCTCCCAAAGAGCAGTTCGAGCTCCATGAACATTTCTTCTTTCATTCATGAGTTATTTAGAAGAATGCTTCCTAATTGCCATGTGATTTTTTTTCTAACTAATTTCTAACTTAAATGGTCCATAGGCTACTAATCCTTTCAATGTGTTAAAACTTGTTTGGTCCCAGTATATGGTTGATTTTCATGATTCAGCGGATGTTTCCAGTGACTGGATGAAATAGATGTCCACTGAATTAAGCTTGTTAATTACAGTTTAAATTTTCTATATTTGTATCAATTTGGGGGGGCTTGTTTTCTTTATTAAATACTGAGGCAGATATATTACAATCTCCCATTATGCTGGTGAAATCAGTCAATTTTTTCTGGTAGTTCTGTTAATTTTTGCTTCTTTTTTTGTGGTTATGGTTATTAGTTACATACAAATTTAAAGCTTCTATTATTCCTGGCAAAAATGAAACATCTACCATTATGTATCAATTCTTTTTCTCTAGTAATTCTACTAGTTTTAACACCTATTTCAAATGATATGCCAGCTTTCTTCCCACTAATATTTGCCTGGTATATTTTTTTTCCATCATTTTACTTTCAACATTTTTTCCTTTTGTTTCCATCTAGTCTCAGCTTTAAACCCCATAGAGCTGAACATTTTAAATATAAGGTATAGATATATTTACTTCTAATACCTTATTTGGTGTTCTACTCCATATTTCTTTCTATTTTTTGCCTTCTTTAGGATTTTTTTTTTCCTGATTCCATTTTTTTATCATTTATTAGTTTGGAAGTTATATATTTATTTCTATTACTAAAGTGTTAACCTTAAAATTTTTATCATGCATTTTTATCAAAATCCAAAGTTACCTTTAATCTAAGTAATAAAAAGACTTTTCAATACTAGCTCCAATCACCTCCTCCTGGTTTATAAAATAATGGGTATTTAGTAAATAACTATAATAACTTGCACTTTAGTTCTAGCTTTTATTATTCATAGTTAATATTAATAAGTAATATTGTTATAGTTAATTTTTATTAATTTACCCATATACTTACCACTCTCTGATTATTCCTTCTTGAATCTCATACTTGCTATGACCATTTTCTTTCTACATAAAACACGGTCTACTTTTGAACTTTCAGATTTTATTTACCTGAGCATGTCTTTATTTTACCCTTTGTTTAGGAAAGACATTTTTGCTAGCTATAGAATTCTAGGTTGAACTAGAGTAGGTCATAGTTGTTAGATTCATTTCCATTGAATATATCATTTCACGGTCTTCTACTTCCATTATTGTTATTGAAACCTGATATTCCTCTAAAGGTGTTCTGTTTTCTCCTAAAATTTTCCCCTTTATTAACCTATTTTATATTTCCCATTTTCTTGTCTGTGTTGCATTCTGGATTTCTTCAGATGTCTATCTTTCATTGTATCAATTTTTCTTCAGTGGGGTCTATTTACTTTTATCTATCTTTTGAATTTTAATTTCAATTACTATATAGTTTTATTTCTAGAACCTCTGATTCTTTACGAAATGTTTGCTCTTTTCCTCATTTTAAGTCGTCACTGAACATATTAAATGTACAAATTTTATATTTTACATCTGATAATTTCAAGATGTGAACTACTGGCAAGTCTGATTCTGCTGATTCTCTTATATTATGCCTTGTTTCCTTAGTTTGCAAATTTTTATTATAAGCTACTCATTTTCTTTTTTTTTTTTTTTAAGATTTTATTTATTTGACAGAGTGAGAGTGCAAGCACAAGTAGGGGGAGGGGCAGGGGAATGTGAGACATGACCTGAGCCAAGGACAGACGCTTAACCAACTGAGCCACCAGGCCCCCCTAAGCTATTCATTTTCTTTTCTTTTTTTTTTAAGATTTTATTTATTTATTTGACAGAGAAAGACACAGCAAGAGAGGGAACACAAACGGGGAGTGGGAGAGGGAGAAGCAGACTCCCTGCCGAGCAGGGAGCCCGATGCGGGACTCGATCCCGGGACTCCAGGATCATGACCTGAGCCGAAGGCAGTCGCTTAACCAACTGAGCCACCCAGGCGCCCAAGCTATTCATTTTCATTAGAACTTTACTAAAACCAACTCCCTGATGATGATTTGTGCTGCTTCTGTCAGGTCCCCAGGAGTAGTAACAATGAAGGATCATTTTAAATTCTTAGCTTGAGGTTTAGTGTGAATTCAGGCAAACCTGTGTGAGGGCTAGTTTGTGGTTAATAAATTTTCAGTAGTGATTTTATTTTTCCTGTTAGCAGCAATATTCTTATAACTTTCTTTGTCCTAAGGACATGAAAGGAAAGAATATCTAGATTACTCTTATGTCTAGAAGTTAGAGCCCTTTAGGGCTCCACAGTAATGGGGAAAACTATTTCCTGCTAGGTATTTTACCTTGGCTGGGTCTGGGCTTTGCTTCCTTATCCTGAGCCCCACAAGGCTAAGAAAACAGAAACTCAATTGATTTGGTAACTACCCTCAAGGCAATAGCCAGCTTCAGTACTCAGCTTACTGCACTGGGTTCTCTCTGGGTTTCCAATTAGTGTTCGGTCTAACTATTCTTTATTTTGTGCCAGAGCACTGATGCATTTTATCAAGTATTTTAGGTTGTTTTCAGCAGAAAGGCTGGTCCAGGTATTTCGTTTGTCATGCTGCTGGAAACAGATGTTTATATTAGTTCCTGATGGCACTATCATAACCTACGTTATCCTGTATCTTAAAGTACTGTTTCTTAAGTTTCTTCTGCTTCAACACACTTGAGGAATTTAACTCACTCCTCTATGAGTAACAGTTGCTCATTATGACGGTGATTCCCAACTAGAAGTAGGTAGAGGACATTTCCCTGGAGGTGGAAGGTAGTGATAAAAAATTGTGCACATTTTTTTAAAAAGAGGTGGTTCTTCTCATCCCTTTTAAAAATCATATTCATTAAAGACAGGAAAGATATTTTAATCCCTTTAACTATGATTCAGGCTTGTCATTATAAAGATACTTGTAAAGAATATTTATATGGGCTTTTCAAGTATATAGGACTATTTACCACTTTATTAGTGTTTCTCAAATTAGGATGTCCCATGGATATACTCTGGTGGCCAAGAGTTTTGCAAATTTTCATTCTGTGCCTTTATTTCAGTAACAGTATAAAAATGTATTTCACTATTTTCAAAGAGAAAAATGAAAGACTTATTAAAAAAATTACTTCAGGAACTAAAGTCAGTGATTCTTAAAATTGGATTTATAATTTTTTTCTTTAAAAGGGATCCATGTATCATGATCTCAGGGCCCTGGGATGGAGCCCCACGTCAGACTCTCGGCTCGGCAGTGAGTTTGCTTCTCCCTCTCTGTCTGTGATCTCTCTTGCTCTCTCTCTCAAATAAATAAATCTTTAAAAATAAATAAATAAAAGAGATCCATGTATTATTCAAGTTGAGAAATATTGCTCCACGCTAAAAGGCTTCACCTTGCTATGCTTGAGTTACTGGATTAATCTTCTTAGTTCATTAGATCCTAGTTTTCATTTGTACTGCACTCACTCTACCTGATTACACAGGTGTGTGATCCCTTATCTAAAATCCTTGAGAGCAGATATATTTGAGAATTCAGAATATTTTAGAATTTAGAAAGGAACTACAATGCAAATATGATATGTTGTACGATGTGTCGGTGAGGTTTGAGGCAGTACCCCATAATAAATATGTCAGTATTTCTGTAGCAAAATGTAGATTCACACTAAGAGAGTAAATAAAGACCATCAATTGTCTTACATCAGTTCAGATCATGTTTTGCTACTAAATATGCTAAGAGAATATTTTGGTTTTCAGAGCATTTTGGATTTCTAAATTATTAACATAGTATTATATTACCATTATCTGCTATAGACTAGAAAGCCAAAAAATTTTTATTAGAATTTCATATAAGATCACAGCCTGGGTGGCTCAGTCGTTAAGCATCTGCCTTCAGCTCAGGTCATGGTCCCAGGGTCTTGGAATTGAGCCCCACATCGGGCTCTCTTCTCAGCCAGGAGCCTGCTTCTCCCCCTCCCACTCCCCCTGCTTGTGTTCCCTCTCTCGCTGTGTCTCTGTCAAATAAATAAATAAAATCTTAAAACTTTGTAATTTTTTCCCCAAGTATTTAGAGTCCCTTTTTTGTCCATCTGTGGTTTAATAGTTGAGGATACAGAATAGGTAACTTCCTGATAAACAGGAAATATATATTATGAATTCTAAAATGTCAGAAGTACCTAAATGTATATAGAAATTTAAAATACATCTCAAAGCTAATGTATTAGCTATATTGGATTATGATTACAATATCACTACACCTTACAATGTGGAGAAAAGGTAGAGAAAGAAAAGTTTAACAGATATACTATTCAGAACAACCTCTCTTGGTCCTTTTCAAAGAAACAAAACAAACAAACAAAAAAAACCCAAAAGCCCAACCCTTTCACTCCTACTACATTCATGGCTCTATTGCCATAATTGTATACTATTTTACCATAGAATCTAACAACTATGGCACAGCTGCAAAATGAAAGGAATTAATACATGTAATACTAGGAGATACTTAACAGAAACTTGAGAGGACAGTGTATCTGAAGTTAAAATTGTGAAGGTTAAGCAATTTCATGTTATAAAAAATAGTAAAATCTAAATCACTATTCTTGATATTATAATCACATCTGGTGGCAGTAAAGCAGAGAGTTAAGAGCATGAGCTTGAAGAGATATTGCCTGGGTTCAAATCCCAGCTCTGCCACTCAATAGGTTATAAGATCTAATTTAGTATTATGATAGTACTGACTTTCATAAACTCCTAATACAAATTAACATGAGAATATAGAGCACTTAGAAAAGTGGTAGAGAGTAAGTGCACAATGAATACTAGCTACAGAGATGATAATTATTGTTAGTTGTTAATTTTTAAATCATTATTAGTTTCCTTCCTAAAGTAGATTTATAAATGGTACATCTTTCAAATACAAAAATTAGGGTACAAAATCAGTAACAATACTTTATGTTTTGAAGTTTGGGAATTAAAAAAAAAAAATCCTAACATTAAGGATGGGTCTCCCTTATGACCAATGACACTGGCAAGGCAGCCACCTGAAATTAGGACTTCTCAGAAGAGTGCTGCAATAACAATTTCATCATTTTCTTTATAATGTGACTTTCACTTCCTCATTCTATTTGTTTCCATGCACTTTATATGTTGTTATATCAGTATTTTACCAATCATGCTACATGACAGAACTCTTCTTCAAATCTTTCTAGTTTAAATAACTAAAAGAAATCAAACCACATAAACTTTTAGAACTTTTTTTTTAGTATTTTGTTATTAATGCCTCCAAAAACTCTTAAGTTCCTTTATTAACAGCTCTGCCTGATGCTAACATTCTCACATACACACACAAAGATAATTTATAAAAAATAAATACACTACCTCTGAAGTAAAAAAAAAAGTTGAGTTTTCACTAGTAATGACATTCTTAATGACAAAAAGAAAAAATATCTACATATATAGTACATTCATTTGTATCCAGCCAATTCAGAATCTACTATCCTGTTACAGAATTCTTATCAAGTTAAAATATTCAAGATAATAATCTCTTCTTTGAAGATACTACCTATTGTTTTGTGATTTCAGCATAATATCTATAGTACTTTAAAACTACGGGTTCATAAAAAAATGGGTAAATGAATATAAAATTTACTTAAAACCCCCAAATCAGGAGGTGCCTGGGTGGCTCAGTCGTTAAGCATCTGCCTTCAGCTCAGGTCATGATCCCAGGGTCCTGGGATAGAGCCCCACATGGGGCTCCCTGCTCAGCAGGGAAGCCTGCTTCTCCCCCTCCCATTCCCCCTACTTGTGTTCCTTCTCTCGCTTTGTCTCTCCTTGTCAAATAAATAAATAAAATCTTAAAAAAAAAAAAAAATCAGGCTCTCAGTCCAGCAATTCTCATGAATATGAGACTTTTTTAGTGTATACTTTATTAAGTAATATAGATCCATAGCAAATAAGGAATAATTGCAATTAACTCAGTTCTATTAATGATGTGTTTAATACTTTTAAAAAGTGCTTTTCAGTATTACTGAATCTCCTGATGTTACAGTTTTCAATTTTTTTTTTTAAAGATTTTATTTATTTATTTGAGACAGAGAGAATGAGAGAGAGAGAGAGAGCACATGAGAGGGGGGAGGGTCAGAGGGAGAAGCAGGCTCCCTGCCGAGCAGGGAGCCCGATGCGGGACTCCATCCAGGGACTCCAGGATCATGACCTGAGCCGAAAGCAGTCGCTTAGCCAACTGAGCCACCCAGGCGCCCGCAGTTTTCAATTTTAATTAAGTTTTTATCTTACCTATATTACAGTTCTTCAAGCCTAAATCTAAGCTACTATTTGTGAAATAATTTCACAAAAAATTTATTTTTAACCCATTACCTAGGAATTCTCATTAAGAAATTTTTAAAAAGCACCAAAAAATACTCAGATCAAAAAAGACAGTCTTGATATCCCAAAGCAAATTTATTCCAATTTTTTTCCTTTCACCCCCCCAGCTAATCATTGAGTATTTCTTTTCCTAGCATATTTCCTAGATTAATTCAACAGCATAAGATTCTAATAAGCTTAACATAAAATATTTTAGCAGTTTTTAATTACTAATTATTTTCAAAATCTTAAGAGTTCCTCTTTAAAAAAAAAAAAAAAAGGAAAACCCCAAAAGGGTAATGAAGAAAATCAATTTTGCTGTTAAAAGCTTTTTTACTACACTAGAGTGAAAAGGAACCATGCCATCTGTTATGTTTTACTAGAACTGGGAAGAAGATGAAACCAACACTTGAGCAATTGTACAGCGAAACCCTGAAGAAGACTTGCTGTCAGCCCTACGCTTAAAGCAAGGAATGATTAACCCTGAACAATATGGCAGCCTCTAACCTACAGCTAAAGTTCTCACCATTTTCACTCTTCTAGTCTAGCTTTCTACTTAATATGTCTCATTATAAATATTTTAAAACATGTAAATTCATGAAGCATGTGACAAATGAATATTATTTTTTGGTTATATTTAATTAAATGCATTTACAATTTCTAATTCTATCTTTTTACGTGGCTTAAGACATTTGGAAACTTTATTTTTATTAATTTTCCTTCTTCCCTCCTACCAATAACTTAATGTCATGAGTAAATCAAATAATCCTGCAAACGTAAAAGAACAACCAAAGAGTAGGCCCCATCTTAGATTTGTGGCTTTCCCATCCAATCACTTTAAAGTAACCAATATAAAAAACTAGACTTGGGCTAAGACAACCCTAGCAAAGGTAAACACTCTTTCACTTAGTTCAGGTCACTAAACAATGTTTGCCGTAGAAAAAACAAATCTACTACAGAGACACGGCATAGTACAGAATTCCAAAATGTTTGTGATTTTATTAGCACAGCCTGGCAATTATCTCAATTTGTTACCATAATTTAAGCTTTCCCTGATGAAGATAAATACATAAAAGAAATTTCCACTCAATTTCCCTCTCTTTCCCTCACCTCCCATTCTCTGCAGGAGTGAACTATTTTCATTGATTAATTATAATAAAATAAGTTTTCTCAACCCTGGAAGCCACAGCATTATATTTCCAGGATTTATTCAACAGTATAAGGAGCTTATTATATAATAAGCTCAATATAAAATATAAGATCAATATAAAATATTTTAGCAGTTTACAGATACTAATTTTTTTTAAATCCTAAGAGTTCTTCATTTTTAAAAAAAGAAAAACAGTTTCATTCCTGTTAATTTACCACACTGAGAACAAAAACAAAGTGTGACATTTATTGAGCACATACTATTTGCAAGGCACTGTGTAACAAACCTAACACATACTAGAACTCTTAAGATATTCCACTGACTCAAAATACCTGATAATGTTGGTAACCCTCAGGTAAGAAAAAATTTAGACATATAAAAGGAAGGAACTCCATCTTTTCTACTGAATAACAATAAAATCTTCATTTTGATTAAGATTCTCTATTATAAATAATGTCTACCCCATAAAATCCAATATTGAGATTAGAGGGTAGAGTCAAATACCAAATGTACTGCAAAAAGACGGGTGTTTGATTATAGTGCCACATGATGTCATGTATCCAGGACAACTGAAGCATTATGGTCTCTTAGGGATAAAACTGCCTCTTGGTCATAGATTAAGGTGACACAGCATGTGATCCATTGTCTCTACACAAAAAATATGTGCAGCTGCATTTTCCAGTCAAGAAAGGGCGGGAAAAGGCGGGGGGGGGGGGGGGTTCCGAATACAAAAGGGTCAAAGATTTGTCTCATAGGGAAACTGTTCTTCAAATAGGGGTAAAAAAAGAAATAAAATTGAGTGAAGGAAAAGACCTTTCTCCAACTCATGATAAAAGCATAAAACACTAAAATCTGGGGGTACAAATTCTGTTGTAACCTTCCACTGAATCCATTTTTCTCCTCCCCTAACTTGCCCAGGTACACCGTGTAAACCACGATTTAAACGCCATTTCTATCTAAATAGTTTTGTGCTACTTGTACACAGTATATAGACTTCCCCTACACATTGTTGCAGCATTTTTCTCTTAAAAAAAAGTGTTTCAGTTGTTCATCAGTTTCTTGGGGAAGTTAAAATGAAGCAATAGCTTTATAAGTAAAAAAAATGAAACACATTGGCTTCTAACCAGTCAACAAACCCGGTATTTTCTGTTTAAGGACCAAATGCTTTTCCGCAAAATGAATGCTAGCAAATAACCCCACCTTTCACACACAGAAATACTGATTTAAAAAAACAGTACCACAAAAGACCTAAATGCAGTGAAAATTGTTTTCTCTGATAAGAATAATAGCTAGTTCTAATAAATGTTTAAAAAAAGTTGATGACAAAGTAACTTGAAAACTCCTATTACCATCTAAAACATAGCACTAATTTACTTTACCTGTTATTAAATATGATAGGGAAAAGCAGCACTACTAGCTCTTAGAGTAAATCTAGCTTAGAAAACCCATCTTTTCTCAACCTTTGGGGTGGCAATCAAAGTGGTGTACAAAGGAAAATATGTTAAAGGCTGGAAAACACTGACAACACAGAAAAAAAATCAGTAATGGAGGGAAATATCCATGCCATCTAGAATTAGAAGTAATATCACCATGCCACAAACCATACAGTGACCAGTTAACCAACCAGCACTTTGGTTCTTTGACAGTCCTATACCAACCACACTAGAAAAGTAATGTTGAAAGGAACAAAGTTACAGAAACTTGAAAGTCAACAGATCTAATAACCTAAAGTACACAGGTAAATTTGGTTGGCATTTGAATACAAACAGGAAGTATTCTTTGTTTTCAAAATTTATTTATGTAGAAATTATTTTTAATGCTTTGAAATAAGCCATGCAGTAAATCTCCTACAGCCAATTAAATTGTTCCACTGAAAATAAGCATCTTTTAAAAGAATATTCAAGATCGGGAATACATTTAATAAAGGCAGAAAACAATATCTTATCTTACTAATAGCTTTCTATACCAAATTTGGAAAGCAAAAGTAAACTTAGGACTCTATATCAGTTGATTTAATATATAGATATTACATGTAATTCTAAAAACAACACAAAAGTATGATTAATTAAAAGTATGATTAAAAGTAAGTACATTTTAAATAATAAGACTCAACTAACCCTCTACGTATAATTAGCGAAGTAAAATACATTTATGTGAAAAATTATTAAAGATATTTATGTTATATCTTTATATAATTTATATAATATATTTATATAAATATATTTATTATATATATATAAATATATTTATATTTTATATATTTATATATAAAAAATATATAAATAGACTATCTCCAGGGCATTGTAGAAAGTAACACTTAGGGGCGCCTGGGTGGCTTAGATCGTTAAGTGTCTGCCTTCGGCTCGGGTCATGATCCCAGGGTCCTGGGACTGAGCCCCACATCGGGCTCCTGGCTCAGCAGGGAGTCTGCTTCTCCCTCTCCCCTTGCTCATGCTCTCTCTGTATCTGTGTCTCAAATGAATAAATAAAAATCTTTAATAAAAAAAAAGTAACACTTAACCTAATAAGCTAAGTTTCTAAATAAACTTACTCAGAATATAACCTAAATCCTAAACAGCCAAATCAACTGTAGCTGTGTAGCTAAGAGGTCTAGTTGTCACTACCAGTAGATAGGATCAGCCACCAAATGGATGTTAGTTCCATTTGATAATACAGAGAATACTGACAGCAAAATGGCTGCTTTTCTTCTTGGAGGTAGATCAATGTTTGTGGTGGTGGTGATGGTGTGTATGTGTGTGTATTTGTGTGTTTTGTTCTGACCTGTTGAATTTGGCTTGTGAGATATTCAAATAGAGTGGGCGTTTGGGATATATGTGATCTAAAGTTCAGAAGAGAGGTGTGGTCTGGGGATAGATTTTGGAGAAATAGTTAAATATGAAATCTGGCCATTTTTCTCCATTTTCACGGTTACAACAATAGTCCAGATCAATACCATTTCTCATCTAGACAGCTGTAATTGTGTTCTGCATAAACATACACAGAGGCTCTGACAATACCTTTTTAATTAGTCTCCCTGCATCTATGCCTGATCTTCTTTTATTCTCTACAATATAATTTTATAAATGCAAATCTGACAAGGTCCTTTTCTTTCTTAATCCATCAAGGGGACCCTGAGGTCCAAATGAATAGTCCTTTACATGGTACATGAGACCTGGCCTGACTTAGCCCCTGTCTAACTTCTCTGGCCACATCTTTTGCCACTCTTTCCCCACTTTAGATGTCTGAATGGGCCATACTTTCTCCGCCCCCAGGGCCTTTACCTTACATCCTTTGCCCAACACACTCTTGATTTCACCTAGCTCTGGCTGCTATTTATCATTCACATCGCAGCTTTTAAATTTTTAAGGGAAACGTTCTCTACATCCCAGACTAGACAGGGCCCTAAATTCTGTCCTTCCATAATATCCTATACTTTTTGATAACATTTATCATACCTGAGAAGGCTTAAGACATCTTTCCTGACTGAAAGCTGCACAATGGAAGAGCTCGTCGTCTGTTTTGTTTACTGCTCAAATAATTGTCATCTGTCAGATCTTGGTTCTAGCTCTGCTACCACATAACTTGGACATCTATAAAATGAGATGGTTGGATTTTCATTCTATACTAATCTAAATGCCATCAAAAACTGAAATTCAAATATTACCAACTCTCCTGTAGATACATACATGGTAAAACCTGTATTTCCTACCCATATGTATATTTCCTATGTGTGTGTATAAATCATGTACACATGATTTATGTAAATGACAGGGCTAGTGCTTTCTTATATAAAAAATTCACTGAATGCTTATTGATACCAGGAATTGTTAAGTGCCTTACCAGTATTAACTTTTAATCTTCACAACAACTCTACCAGGCAGTTGCTATTTTTAGTGTCCATTTTATATATGGAAACAGATACAGAGAGATGGAATGGTATGTTCATTATCACAAACTCTAAAGTGGCACAAATGGGATACAAGCTCAGGGAGTATGGCTCCAGAGCCCACACTCTTCACTACTACACTAGTTGCCACCCTGCTTAGATTGCTCCACAGTACAAAAGACTGAAAAAGTACATGCTATCATAAATGTATCTGATTCAATATCTATATCCTCAAGCTAATCCTCCTCTACTTGAAGTTAGCCCAAACTACCCTAATTCTGTACAAATACCTCTTGTGCATTTCTCTATTTATATTCTTGCTCCTGCTATTCTAACATCCGGATTACCTTCCCTACGACCATTCAGCCAAAACCCTAATGACAACTCCTCCATGCAATTACCACCTGAACTTCTTTTAGAGATGTTTCTCTCTCCTACTATGTTCCCATTGCATTTATATGTCCTTTTTTTTTTTTTTTTTTTACTGTGGTTATTTGTGTCAATAGCTCAAAGCAAACAATAGAACTGAAGCCACTTTATAAACACTAAGTTTCTATACTTTAAAAAAAGACTTACTCCAGAATAAAAACAAAAACAAAAAAACCCTAGAAAACAATGGACACAACAACCCTAAGCAGAGTACTTAAGCAAGTAGTATTTGGAAAATAGTATCAGAAAACTTTTTAAGAATTATTTTAATTACATTTGAACAATATGCTATTTGGAAGTAGTAATTAAAGGAAGTCTACAGTAAAACCATTTGTATGAAGCACTACTAATGGAAAAGTTTACAGAAACAAAGAGAAAATGAAGTTATTAAAGGTAATGATACACCATTAGTAAACCTCTATTATAACTAAAAAATTCACCTTACCTAATCCCACTCCTTGGGGAAAGCTGGTTCCTACTTTCTGTGTTCCCACACTACTCTTGAATCTGTGTCTAGAAGGGTTATGTATCACACTGCAATTATTTACTTACATGCATCTATTTCCTAACATATAAGCATTTTCTATTTGTTATATAAGTATCTTTACATTGATCAAATTATTTAAATCTTTTTGTTTTTCTAAACAAGAGACTATCCCATTAAGTTTTCTGATGGTTTCATATTTTTAAATTACTATCTTATATAAAGGAAAATCAAGAAGTCCTCTAAACTAACCAATTATTTCTCCATAATTTAAGAATAGCCCTAGGTGTAAATAATGTAGGTTAGCTTTTAAATATTGGAAAGAGCTAAAGCATTAAATGTCAAAGTGCTAACACTTGCGTATTTGCAAATGAAAGATAATCCATGACCCCTCCAAAATTTCCCCAAGGATCTTTAATAGACTTTTAAATGCTCTCTCAACTAAGAAGAAATAATCAGGGCAGAACAACAGTTCAGATTGCTGTGACATATAAAATCAATGAATAGCATTAAGTGCCAATAATTTTAGAAGAAATAAGTTTTTTTGCCAACATTTGGGGCAGGGGGAGAGATATAATCACTCCCCAAATTAAAATTATCAGGAAGAGGATTATGGAAAACGGCAGCTGTGGTGGCAGCAAATTTTTGATTCCTTGTGAATCTTTACATAAAACAGAGCAATTAGAGAGCAAACCCAAAAACCCATGGGTAACTTTTACAACAAAACTATTTGACAGTCTCACCATATTTGACAGTGTCACCACAAACCCCATAATACAAAGGACTGAAACAAACCACCAACAGCCCCAACCTTTTTTCCCCCACTTCTCCCCCAACCTGTTTTCTATTAGTGTCTAAGTGAGAGAAAGCAGGGGGGAAGCAATGAGGTGTATGAAGAATTTGAGAACAGAAGTACAAAATAGCCAAAAGGTATTCAGTGGAAAGCAGTGAGAGACAATTTGTGAGAAGCTAAGATTACTCCTGTAGTAAGTGCAAGCAGTTCACAATAAGGCATATAGGCCTGGAGCAGTCTGGTCCCCTTAGGTCGCTTGAAACTGGCACTTGGGGCTGTCTTCCAAGACGGAGGCTACACTTAAGAGAAAGTGCTGGGAATGAAAATAAAATTGAGCAGGTTACAGACAAACAAGATACAGGAAAGAGAAGGTCCAAATAGAAGTGTCAGAGTAGAACAGAGCCAGGAAATCTCAGAAAGCCATCTACCATTTTTTTAATGATGCACAAAAACAACAAAAGAGAAATCTGTGAAGTTAGAAGAGCTATCTGAACTAAGCCTCCTCCTAGAAGTTCAAGAAAACTATTTTCATATAAAAAAACAAGTCAAAGTATTGAGGTTGAATATCATACAGAGTTACAATAAGAAAAAAGAAACAGGAAGATAGTCAAACTCATAGAAGCAAGGGAGAGGGGGAAATAGAAGTTGTTCAATGGGTATAAAGTTTCCATTATGCAAAATGAGTAAGTTCTAGAGATCTGCTGTACAACACAGTGCCTACAGTTAACAATATTGTACACTTAAAACAGTTTTTAACAGGTCTCACGTTAAGTGTACTTATCCCCCCCCACTAATAAATTTAAAAAAAGTGGGGGTGGGATACAATAACATCCTATAGACAATTAAAGCATGCCAGAAAGGGATGCTCACAGAAGAGATAAAAATGAGCTTCTATTTCAAAATGAACTTAAAAAAATTACACAAGACATGAAAGAAAAACATATATCAAAATAAAAACTCAGAAATAAAGTGACAGAGTTCAGGAAAGAATCTGAAATAAAAGGGAAAATTATTTCAGAAATGAAGACTTAAAAAATAGAAGAAAAAATAAACATATAAGATAAAGCTTTAAGAAAAACAGAAGGTGAAAAGAAAACAATCAAAAAGAAATGAAGAGGAAAGAAGGGTGCAAGCTTAATTCTAGTGTCTAGGGATATATACTTGGTAATAAAACAAAAAAGAAAATTAAGTTCTGTTTCTCACATGTAACACATACTTTAAAAAAAGTATCTGACATTGACTGATTCTTAGAATAAACTGCAACTACTTAAAATGCATAAAAGATTTTTTAAGATACTCTAAAACTGCCAAGAAAACTCACCTTTGTGACAAATATGGTGGTCTTCAAAATAAATATAATTAAATTCAACAAACATTTATCCAGGATATATTATGTATGAGGTATTTACACTTCCGTTGAAGAAATAATACCTATAATAGAAAGCTATATATAGTGCATGCTTTGAGAAAGGTACAAGGTACTGCAGGTTCCAAAGAAAAAAAAGGGCATTTCACCTGCCCTATTGCATTAAAATTCTAACCAGACCCTTCTCATATTCCTCCAATCTATCCTCCCCAGTAACGGCAGAATGATCTTTCAAACACCAAAATCCCCTTTTAAAAACTCTTCACAAAGTACAGTACACAGGCAATTCAAATGCCTTACAAAGGACAAGGTAGGCCACAAATGAGTGAAGCTGGTCTGGTGTAAGAAATAGAGAATGATGGGGCGCCTGGGTGGCTCAGTTGTTAGGCATCTGCCTTTGGCTCAGGTCATGATCCCAGGGTCCTGGGATCGAGTCCCACATTGGGCTCCCTGCTCGGCGGGAAGCCTGCTTCTCCCTCTCCCACTCCCGCTGCTTGTGTTCCTGCTCGCTGCTTGTGTTCCTGCTCTCGCTATCTCTCTCTCTGTCAAATAAATAAATAAAATCTTTAAAAAAAAAAAATAAAAGAAATAGAGAATGATGGAAACTGTCAAAGAGAAGGCAGCTCCTTATTATTAAGCTTTAGCCAATTACCGCCATGTAGGAACATGAAACCAATGTTGCTACAATGTTCAATTTTTCCAGAGATGACAGAACTCTAGTCATTTCATGTGAAATGTACCCATATTTACATGCTGGCAAATAACGCAAAATTTGGGGGGGGAAAAAAAAACCCAAACAAAAAACAGCTGTAGGCAAAATTTGTGAACTCTGCCTTCAAAAATGGGTCTGACATTAATATTCCTATAGATGGCCCCTGAGTGTCCTCAAAACTGCAAAAACGACTGTCTTCCTAATTCAAAGGAAAAGTGAACTTTCTCTCTTAAAATGTTAGCACCTGCTACCATTAGCCTGCTAGCAATGGCTAACAGATGCCAAAACACAAGAAAAAGTAAAAGAGGAACATTTATTTGAAAGTCATCTCAAAATTGCTTAACCAATTTTTGGTTGTGATTGTTTTTATCAACAGTTATATTCATGGGTACCATTTTACACTATATACGTGTTATATGGTCAAAATTTCTATTGCTATAACTGTTTCTAGATTATATGATACAATCAAATATATACCGGTATTTGTTCTTTAACAAAAGAACACCATGAAACTCCAGAAAACCATGGGCCTAATAAAATCTAAAATCTCTGGTACGGTAGCCTATAAACTCCTGGAAAAATCTGGCTCCTGTTTGCCACTATTTCACACCACTTCAGGTTTCCTGAATATACTGTGCTCTTTACTCCTTCGGGCTTTTAGATGTATTTAAGGCTCTCTACCCTATTTGTTAGAACTACTTAAAGTCATCTTCCAGTCCTCCTTGAATTATTTGCTTTTTCCATCATGCTTCCTTAGCATTCTATACAGAATCCTATTATGGAACTTACTTGCTATTTATGACATTCTTATAGCGATCCAAGATACACATTTGTAACTGAAACAAAATGAAACTACACTTTTACACTTAACACATATAATACACTGAAATTTTCTATTCGATTTTTTTTAAAATGCTGATGACAGTTTACTACATTGGTTCTATCATCCACTTAAGAAATACTGCACTAGGGCGCCTGGGTGGCTCGGTTGGTTGGGCGACTGCCTTCGGCTCAGGTCATGATCCTGGAGTCCCGGGATCGAGTCCCGCATCGGGCTCTCTGCTCGGCAGGGAGTCTGCTTCTCCCTCTGACCCTCCTCCCGCTCATGCTCTCTGTCTCTCATTCTCTCTCTCTCAAATAAATAAATAAAAAAAAATAAGAAAAAAAAAATACTGCACTAGACTATAAATCCTTGCAGGCAGAACTCCATATATTTTTTATGCTCTAGTACAGACCATTTAGTTAAGCAAATGTTTAAATAAATGAATAAATATAGCAGCATCCTGTACTAGAAAAGTCAAAGAGCAAGGCTTTGAGATCAAGCAGACCAATCAGCCAACAAGCTTATACAATCTGAGAAATGACTCAACCTCCTTGAGTCCCAAAGAGTTAACACCACTTAAGTCATTATAACAATAAAGTAGTAGCACTGCTAGACGAGGCATTCTATAAATTAGGCATCAAATGAGTTAAAATGGCCTGGAAATACTAGTTTCTTCTCTCTACCCTGTATTTTTCCCTACTTCTTCCTGGAGACAGATCAAGATGTGTCTCATCCTGGCAAATACCCCTTTTATAAAGGCTTCAGGTCACAGTACATAGATTACGCATTTTTTCAAAGATTTATTTATCTTAGAGAGAGAGAGAAAGAAGGGGGAGGGAGGCAGAGGGAGAGAATCTTCAAGTAGACACCCCATGGAGCATGGAGTCCATATGGCTAGATCTCAGGAGGCATGAGATCATGACCTAAGCCAAAATCATGAGCCTGAAGCTCAACCAACTGAGCCACCCAGGCACCCCAGAATATGCATTTTTAAAGTCTGACAGACTTGGGGCGCCTGAGTGGCTCAGTCGTTAAGCATCTGCCTTTGGCTCAGGTCATGATCCCAGGGTCCTGGGATCGAGCCCCGCATCGGGTTCCCTGCTCTGCGGGAAGCCTGCTTCTCCCTCTCCCACTCCCCCTGCTTGTGTTCCCTCTCCTGCTGTGTGTCTCTGTCAAATAAATAAATAAAATCTTAAAAAAAAAAAAAAAAAAGTCTGACAGACTTGAATTCAAATACCCAGCACTGCATTTACATAACTTCTCATTATCTTTTTCTTTATCCGTAAGAAAAATATACTTCCTGTAGGGTTGTTACGAGGAATTAATATATACTCTCTATACTACGTGTCTAGTATAATTCCATGTCAGACTACAGCAGGTGCTCAATAAAAGCTACTGATTGCTGCTATGATTATTAATAAATGTTGTTTAATAACTATTTAAGAGGTAGCATTCAAACTGAACTTTTAAGGATGGAGGAGCTGGACAAAGGCAAGGGGCGAACAGAAGGAACAGGAAAATCCTAATTTACAAGAAATCACTTCTTTTCCTGTATTTCCTCTTTTAAGATAAACAAACCACAAGGATATATAAGTTTATCAATTTTCTCAATTCTCTACCTCCAAGGTTATGAATAAAACTCAAAGTACTATATTAGCTCTGTGTCAAAAGTCTAAGTTAAATATTAAATTATGCTCAGTGGGCTGTACAATATAGTGTGAAAGGTATAATGTATTAAAAACATTTTAGAAAGAACTTCAGTAAGAGTTCAAAGTAAGAGCACTTTGTAGTCAACCCAGTTAACTAGGAAAAAATTAACTTAAATCCTCATTCAATAGGCCTTTTATCAAATTTTATTGTCCAATAAAACCAACAGTTTTACTGATAATATTCTCAATAACATTCCCAATATTAGAATGGCATTTCTCTTCTATTAAGTATACAGTGACTTCCCTCCAAAAGTTTATCACTTTCAAAACTTTAACTGTCATTTTCTTCAACTTCATTTTCTTTTCAATAAATAAATAATTACAGTCTCTCATAAGAAGAGTGCAGGGTCTATTCTTTTCCCAGTGTATTTTCCCCCCAACACACCTTTCAAACCACTTCTAATTGGCAAAACACCAAATACCTATGAAAATATAATCAAGAAGCCAAGAATTTTCTTACATAACCTGCAAACTTTATAAGTTATGAGAATAATTAATGGTAATTAAACTATCCAATTCCTGTGTTTAACAGGAATATATCTATTTGGGGAGAATCAAAGTAATTTTCCATTATCTGTGTTGGTACAAAAAGGCAGTTATTTTTATGGCACATATATTTAACCTTTATGATAATAAGCATATCTTCTAAGTGACTACCTAAGTAAAGAGATTTATTTAGCCTTTTAGGCCTTATAGTAATACCATGTTTATAAATGACAGTGGGGGCACCTGGGTGGCTCAGATGGTTAAGCGTCTGCCGTCGGCTCAGGTCATGATCCCAGGGTCCTGGGATCGAGTCCCGCATCGGGCTCCCGGCTCAGCGGGGAGCCTGCTTCTCCCTCTGACCCTCTCCCCTCTCATGCTGTTTCTCTCTCGCTCGCTCTCTAAAAAATAAATAAAATCTTAAAAATAAATAAATAAATAAATAAATAAATAAATAAATAAATAAATAAATAAATAAATGACAGTGAAATCAACACCTATGTAAGTGAGGGGATAAATTCTATTTTATGTTTTATATCAGGCAGACTCCAGAAAAGTAGAAATGACATCTCTTACTCATCACTATATTCTTAGCACTGGAATACAGTAGATGCTCAAAAAATATCTATCCAAGTTTAAATGTTTATTTATGGAAAAGAAAATTAGGTTGAGGGAAAAAAAATATGAATCAAAATTAGGTTAAGACCTTAAGCATGGGATATGCTTAACAACTTGCTTCTAAAAGAGTAAAACATGGAAGGGTGGGGTGTGAAACATGGCAAACAAAGACCTCGAAGAGTGATCAAGATTATCATCAATTTTATCATATTGTTAGGATGTACCCTTGGAGTAATGTGATGAGAATGGCACTTTATGTCTGTTGCCTTCCTCCCTAAAACCCATGACCCCAGTCTAATCATGAGGAAAACATTAGATAAATCGCAACTGAGGGACATTCTCTAAAATTTCTGACTAGTACTCTCCAAAACTGTCACAGTCATAAAAACAAGAAAAGTCTCAGAATTTGGAATTCTGGAACAGAAAAAGGACACTAGGGAAAAACTAGTGAAATCTAAATAAAGCGTGTAGTTTAGTTATTAGAAATGTGGCAATTCTGTTTCCTTAGTTATGACAAATGTACCATAGTAATATAAGAAGTTAACCATGAAAATGAAATGTCTCTGAGTAAGGTATACTCATGTGTACTATCTTGCAACTTTTCTGTAAATGTAAAACTAATCTAAAGAAATTTATTTAAAGAAAAACAGTCAGAGTAAGGGAAATAAGGAATGAATCAAAGTCCCTTGGAAGCAAATGATGATAAACATTCTTTTGGTCCCTTTATGTTTGGGGATAAGACAAAGATAGCATTCTACTATAGTGGAAATAAAGTTATTAATAAAACACTACTGTAGGCATTGTGTAAGTCTATAGTATTAGTTATAAAGTTACATATGACCAAAGTAAATGCCCTCTGAATTTTAGTTTCCCAAAGTATCATTCTTAGTCCTCAACATTTCATAACAATTCATAACAGTAGCTGTCAGTTCTGTATTGAATGGACTATCCCACATCCCTAATCTTTAGTCACTTAAACGTCATATTCCCCTTGCTATCTCCCAGTCACCTTACACTTAACTAACTAAACTCACCATCTTCTTGATAATGCTCTTCTTCCAAACCTCCCTCTCAAAGTTATTTTTTCTTCAATAAATCTTCTTCCTATGCCTCTCCATCCCCAGTTAATAATTAGTAGTACACACTGCTATCAAATGAACCTTCCTCAAATAAGGATTTTATCATATTCCCAGGCTCAAATGCCATTTTTTTTTTACTAAACCATATTTACATTCAGAAATGATACTTTCAAGGCCATCCATAATTGCTTATGCTTTTGTACCCTTCACTTGTAAAGATCCTTTCATCCATCTCTCTACCTCATACCATGTCCTGCCCTTCCTTTATTCAGTATCACATATACACAAGAAAGTAAGATTCTTCTGGGTGGTCAAAGACTTTATAATCTCCTTGGAGTGATAAAACCTAAAAAGATGACTAACAAAGAACATAGGAATTTGTCTCATTCAAAGCTGTATCCTCAGCACCAATACCAGTGCCTGCCACATGGGAAGTGCTCAAAAAGTATTTATTAAGTGAAAACAGGCAGTACATAAAGCACAGCCAAAAGAATTATATGCTATTTGAGAAGGTAAAGAATTTTCAGTTGGAGAGGTGAAGGCAGGTCTGTTTTTCTGTGATTCTAAGGCTCTCGGGGCAGCCAAGACTCAAGCTTGAGTATTTCTTCAGTTGTTAAGAGGATGTGTGCAGGTGCATTTCCAACAGAAAAATGTTACACCAGCAAAGGTAAGAAGAAGTAAAATTGTTATACAACACTGAAGTAGTCAATAAAGAACAGTTCCTGAAGGTTAGTGGAAGATTAAGATGGGAGAAGACTGGGACCAAAGTTTGCAAAGTCCTGAGAAGAAATTTGGTATTCATGCTTGACATAAAAGTGATACAATTTTCAGGAAGATTAATCTAAGGGGAGTAACATGGTTAGACTTTAGAAAGCAAGAGCCTTATTTCTTGAAGAAGCCTCCCTACTTAATCAAAACCCTTTAGGTTCCTTCTCCTTTTAAGCCTTACAGTACTTGCCTGCATTATACAATTTAACTCCTAACTACATCCTCTCACAATATAAATTCTTATTTTCATGGGTGTTAATTTAGTCTCTTCAACCAAAGAATAGGGATCACATCATAGACCTCTGTTTCTTATCTAAGAAATCAGCAAAGCATTGGGCCCTTGAAACTTTATTTCTGGAGGACTTTTTGCATTTGTGCAAAACCCAGTTACCAAAATGACAACAATCTAAAAGCAACACACAACACATACTGTGAGTAGCTAAGCTACCATAAGAACAAGAGTAAGTCCTGTTTGGATGGCACTTTTTAAAGTTTCATTCGATAGTCGGATCCCATAACTAATAATGTTGTTATCAGACAGCATATGTTTTCAGTGCTTTCTGCTTTATATAAGTATTTCATCACCTCATTTACTTTCTTTCTCAACCAAGCACTGCTTTCAGTGGCCAGCACATATACCAATTTCTCAATCACGTTATCTTTTCTGCACTGAAGCCTCTCCAATCTTTTTATCTATTAACTTCATTGATTGAGAACCACTGTTATGGCATAATTAAATTCTAACAAATGGTGCTGCTGTAACTTCTCTACATAATTCTTTTACACATTCTAAATGTTTCCTGTGGTTTAGCACCCTCCAAGTAAAACTGATGCAAATAAAAACATATGTTACAGGAATAATTCAAATCCACCAAAGCATTTACAAAATGAAACATCATGCATTAGTATCCAGGGATTACACCTAAATTCTAAAATTTGCCAAACTCTCCAAAAGTTTGGATTTTTTTTATCTTCAACCCTTTGACCCTTTACTTCATATATTCTCAAAATTAAATTTCATTCCTTAAAATAAAATCTGTTCATGTTAACATTCATATTAACCATTAAAACTTTCCCAAAAAGAGCTTAAGAAAGTGCACACACACAAATCAAACGGGTGTTTATTTCATCCCTAAACAAGTATTTTCATCCGTAATATATTTTTTCAGGTCAGGATTTTTATGTAAGAAGAAAACACTAAGACTTCTATAAAAGTAAAAAAAAAAAAAAAACAAAAACCCTCCAGAACATGATTGTTTCTTATCGCACTAGAACCTCTCACTAATGCTTTTGAAATACAAACGACTTTTTTCCAGAGTTGGGGAACTCCATAATGTACTACTCTATTCCCCCACCACTCCTTAATGGTACCTAACACTGCTGAGATTTTAGAGATGAATCATCAAAACAGCAGAGGAAGGCAAAAACGTCAATATAAACCTGACAAGGACTGCAAGGTAACAGAGATAAATCTTACAATTCGGATGGAACAGAGATAGACATGAACTGTTGAGCATTTTCCACTTCCTCATCTTTGAAAACACCAAAATAAATGTGGATGCGAGGCTACAGCACGATTACAAAGCCCCTGGTACCAGTGAAGCCTCAGACCTAGTGGCGCTAGGGCACTCTATTACACTCAGCCGGCCACGTGGCTGTCACAATCAGAAGGAAGACAGGAGACACAGCACAAACTAACCTGGAAACAAATAACCTCCCACTTCCCTCCACCTCGGAGTTGGGGTGAAAGAAAGACTGTGCTGTTTCTTTGCACGCTAAGACTTTTTTTCTCTAAGGTGAAAAGGAAGTACAAGGGCTGCTTTAAATTAAAGAGACAGAAATCAGGTCCAAGAAGATCCCGGGAGTGCACCCCACTGAATTCGCTACGCTCACTCCCGCGAGCAGAGGTGGGAACAGAGGCACTTTGCAAAGGGGTAAAAGAAGTGGAGTTGAGTAAGAGTGGAGGGTGGAGGGTGGAGGGTGGAGGGCTACGCACAGGGGCCAGCTTTCCCCTGACTCCCACCGTCCTCCCGGGTTTCAGACTCGCTGCTGCTGCTGCGGTGGGGCGAACCCAGCAGGCGGAGGGCCTCGCATGCGCCCTCACGACCTCTCACCCTCCCAGACACAAGACAGAAGGGCAGAAGTAACCACGGGCCCAACAGAGGCGACGAACAGGAAGTGTCCATACTGCAGCGCAGAAAAACCCTAACTCGCACCCCACCAAGACAGCCACCCGGCGAGGCCCCCAGGGCGCCCGCTGGAGGAGGGGCCAGAGGGTGCCGGGGTCTGCCACCCCCACATCCGGACCCGCCCCTGTCCCCCCGCATCGCCCAGCAGTCCCGCGGCTTGAAGTTCACTCCAGGCAGCGCTCGGCGCCTCCCCGGGCACTACTTGGCGGGGCCCAGCCAGGCCGCCTGGGGCCGGACCAGGACTCCACGCCCGGCACGTCTCGCTCCACTTCGAGGCGGGGGAGGAGCGCTGCACACACACCCGAGGGGCTTGGGGCACTTCCTCTAACAGCAGATTCGCCCCGAGTCGAGCCCTAAGCGTCCTCGGGGCCACCTCCGAGCCTTGCCGGAGAGCCGGCACCCGCTCCGGGGCAGTCATTACCTCTCACGAAAAACTCCTAACTCCGCACGGGGCCACGCTCCCCTTAGTTCGACACCCCCCGGGAGCCCACACAGTACCCAAGCCGCGCGCAGGGGAGACCCCCGTGCCGGCACCAATTCCTGACAGGACAAAAATGTCCGTGCGCGTCACGGGACAGCCGCCTCCGCGCCCCACGCCGGCCGCACGCGCTGCCTCCGCGCCCGGGCGCTGCGCCGCGGGCTAGGGCGGAGAGCGCGGCCGTCCGGCGGCGCCGGCCCAGGAGAGCGCCACTCCGCACGGGACTCACCGTCTGCTCGGCCGCCTCAGCGGGGAGGAGAGGGACGGGCAGGGGAAGACACAATATGGCAGAGCACCACAGCTGCTCCCGGCGGCTTCCAGCAGCCGCCTCCGGGAAGACGCGGCAAAGAGCAGGCAGCGGCAGCTGCGGTGGCGGCCGCGGCAGCACCACATCCCCCTCCCGCTCGCTTCCTCCCCCTCCCTGCACCCTCCCTCGCTGCCATGGCAACGCGGCGCCAAGGCTATTAGCCCCGCCCCTCCCTCTGGTCCCCGCCTCTCGCGACCCCTTCGGAGGGGGCTCGGTCCGCCCCTCGTGTCCCCTCCCACCTCCTACCTAAGGGCCGGCCAGGGACCGCGCAGGCTGCTCTGAACTGCTGGTGGGAAGGAAGGGAGATGCAGTGTCCGGAAGGGCGGGGTTCGCACGGAAGGCAGGGCGGAGACGTTGTGAGCCAGTGCGGGTTTCGGACTGAGGAGGGGCTGGGAAGGCGGGAAAAATGGAAAGGCCTCGCCTGTCCGGGAAGGACCTATAGGAGTGCAGCGGGGCGCGGCGCGGCCCCTGAGTGGCCGAGATGGCGGGGGGCGGGGCTAGGGCGACCTCCCCTGCCGGTCGGCCCGCGGAGCCTGGTGCTGCGAGTGCAGCGAAGACCCCCAACAGCCCGAGCTTCTGTGGGTTTCCTCAAGAGCTTTCCGCCATTGGCCAGTCTTTGAAAGCACTGTAGGAACGGTAAAACATTAATATGAACTAAAAGTAGTATTACACTCACTTGACTGAAATTTTAAGTGAAAACTGAGCTCAGCGTGGTTGTGGTGAAAAAAAAAGGACTTTCGAAATCAGATACAAAATTTAATAAGCATCGCATTTATTGAGCCCTCACTAAGTGCTAGGGGCAGAGCTAAATTTTTGACATGCATTGTAATAACCATAATGCTAAGATAGCATTGCCAGATAAAATAGGAGTGTCCCATTAAATCAGAATTTCAGATAAATGCAGAATAATTTTTTTAATAAGAATGTTTCATTTGGGGATACACTTCCTGGTTTGTTTTGGTTTTTGGTAAATCTGCAAACCCTATCCTAACTCTTACAAATTCCCACTTTACAGATAAGGAACCCGAGGCTTAGAAAAATAACCTGACAAATACAAGGTAAGTGGCAGAACTAAGGCTCCATTTTACTAAAATTATGATCCTGAACACTAAATTTCTGAATATATCCACATCTTCAAAAACTAGAGTAGTGATACCTATCTCACAAGTGTGCTGAATGGGTTGAAAGAAGAGGTAAAGAGACCTGCATAGTGACTGATGCATAGGAGATTCACATTCTTCCCGAACAATGAATGTTAACTGAATATTCACTATGTGCCAGGCCGTGAGTATAAAGTGAGCTGATTATGAAACAGGCTGCTTACTGACAATAAAACAAGTCAAGCTGTGGGGATGACAAAGACACAGAATTATAGGCATCAGAATGTATAAAAACAAAAATGGAAGTGTTCAGCCCTCATTCCACAGAGGAGAATGCTGTGTCTATATGATTTGTCCAAAATCACCTGCCAGTTCCATTTGTTGCTCATTACACTGTCCTGAAAGGCCTCATAACTGCATTTAGAGTAAGAGGCCACAAGGCAAATATACAATAAGCTTCAATTAAAGCAAGAGTTGTTTCATTTTCTCCCTTAAGAGCAACCACTGTTGCCCCCTCATGTGGACAAATTGAAAGAAGTTCCTGGAGGAAGAATGTAGTAGAAAGGGAGCAGAAGAAAAAAGGGAAGATTGAAAGGAGGTGGCTTCTGGAGAGCCACAGCCTTCTCATACCTTAGTTTTGTTTTATCTCTGCTAGCCATGGTGATCACTAATATAATACAGGTCTTCATCTCCTTACAGATTACTGTAATAGTATCTTATTTGATATATTGAACTTCAGTTCCTATTTTTCCTTCTAATCAATTTTAAACTCAGGTGACCAAACAGTCCTTCTCAACTCTAGAAGAATCACAGAATTTGAGATCTGGAATTAATATATACTTTAAAGATATGGCATCAGGAGCCCAGTTTATCATGGATGCAAAAACAAATCCAGAACAGTTATGTAACTTGTTCAAGGTCAAATAATGAATGTACTGCATTGGCATCCACTAAGATCTTTCTGCTGGTCCTCTCTACTGATTGATTCAGTAGAGAGGCTGGGAACATTTAAATAATCTCTGTGTATAAGGCTCAGGTCCCTTAGGAAATCTGTCACACTTAGTTTAGAGTCCAGGGACACTTGTATACTTAAAGGCTATTTTAGAGGACTTTGAACACCTATCAAGGAAAAGCTCTGATTAAAACTAACGATGATTCGGAGTGAGTAGCTTTTCCTAGGAGTTTACAAGAGTAAAAAGGCTATGAAAGCACAGTTTAACTCTTTAGGAAAAAGAGGATCCTGGCATTTAAGATCTCTTGTGAAGTTTGTATTCTTTGTTCTCCAAAATACTTTAAAGGAACATATTCAATAATAAACTTCCCTGGAAGACAAATGCATTAGAAAATATATTGTTTGAAATGCCCTCATATTTAGGCTGAAAAGTGATAGGAGCTCAAATATACATGTTTACATTTTAAATGTATTTATCATTGTATTACATATATTTAACAAAGCCTCTCTGATCATGACTTGGTGATTCTAAAAATAACCAGTTTACCAATAAGGAATGTAGGCTTCAAGCCCCTTGAGGTCAATGGCCATATCTTTTTCATTCTTATAGTCTAATTTCTTGGAACAGTTTTTGGGACAGAGGTGATAGTCAATAATATTTGTTGATAAAAGAAGTAACTTTTCTCAAATTACAAGATACCAGGAATAGGATACAATAGTCCTAAGTACTTGTCTGCCACTTGGGCTAAAAAGATGGAATTGTGAATGAAAGTCTATTTTTTTTTCCTTTGAGGATCATTTTCAATGTACTTCCTAAGTGCAACTACCTGTATTTGATAGTACCTACATTTCTTTTTTTTTTTAATTTTATTTATTTATTTATTTATTTTTAAAAATTTAATTTATTTATTTGGGTGAGAGAGTGAGTGAGAGAGAGCACAAGCCAGGGGGAGAGACAGAGGGAGAGGGAGGAAAAGACTCCCTGCTGAGCAGGGAGCCTGACTCGGGGCTTGATCCCAGGACCCTGGGATTATGACCTGAGCTGAAGGCAGACGCTTAACTGACTGAACCACCCAGGTGCCCCCGTACCTACATTTCTATAGGCCCTATTATTGGCAGTAATTTGGACCAATTCTCTTACTAAGGACACTAGAAAAAGTTAGCAAAATATAAAAAATATCAGCTTGAAGGTGGTAGAGAGCTAACAAGATAGAAATTATAGTCTATGACCTGAGGGTTGATGGAGGCCCAGTGAATCACTTACCCATTCCATAGAAGGTTGCTGAGAGTATGGACAGGAATGGGGGATAGTGATTAGAGTTCAAGATGTGCAAAGGGGGAAGGAGGATGACTCGGTTGAAGTCCCCTTGCTTTGGACAAGGAATCCAAATGGTTATATCCTAGAAGTAAAGGGGAGACATCTCCATTTCAGATCATCTCAACCCTGAGACTGGATTAGGGTAATTTCTTTAAGCTAATGCCCCCAAGCCCTTGGCAGAAGCAAACTGAAATTTTCTCTGGAGTAAAGTAATATCATTCTAGGCCTCAGATCATTTGTACCATTTTACAAAAACTATGTTTAGTACACAATGAAAAATAATCAGTCACACAAAGAAACAAACAAACAAAAAAACCCAACAGAAACAACAAAGAACAAAAACCGAGCAAAAGGGATTCAGATAGTGAAATTATCAGACTCAGATTTTAAAATAACAATGTTTTCTATGTATAAATAAATAAAATGTAAGATTAAAAATTTAGACATATAACTAGAAACTTGAAGAAAAGAATCTGATGAAAATTTTAGAACCAAAAAATTCACTAACTGAAAATAAGAACTCAGGGCTGGGTAAAATAGCATATTAGACATAAACAAAGATAGAATTTGTGAACTAGAAGATAGTTGAGAAGAAACTATGCAGAATGAGGCATAAGAAAAAGGATGGAAAACACAGAACACAGGGAAAGCACATAGAAGATATAGTGATAAAGTTTAATATGCATGTAGTTGGAATTCTGGAAGGGAAGGAAAGATAGTATTGGGCAGAAATAATATTTGAATTAATGAATCCCCAGCAGGATATATAATATATATATTTCTAGTCCATACAGTTGACACATAGATGCATCATGATAAAATGCTAAAAGACAAAGAGAAAAATCTTTTTTTTTTTTTAAGATTTTATTTATTTATTTATTTATTTGACAGAGAGAGAGAGAGACAGCGTGAGAGGGAACACAAGCAGGGGGAGTGGGAGAGGGAGAAGCAGGCTTCTGGCCGAGCAGGGAGCCTGATGCGGGGCTTGATCCCAGGGCCTTGAGATCATGACCTGAGCTGAAGGCAGTCGCTTAATCAACTGAGCCACCCAGGCGCCCCCAAAGAGAAAAATCTTAAGAAGAACTAGAGAAAATAAGAGCTTATCTTTAAAGAAACAATAGACTTAGAATTGACTTTTTAATAGAATAGTCTGAAGCCAGAAAATGATGGCACAAAACCTTTAAAAGACTGAAAGCAAATATAAAAAGATCAATAATTTTAGCGTGAGATGTTAACATATTCCACTAATAAAATAGGCAGACAAAATATTCAGTGAGAACATAGTTTTGAACAATTAGCGAAGTTGATTATAAAGACATATTGAGTACCTTTCCATAGTCCTTTACATATGAATAAGTTTATCAGTTTATATTATTTCTATTTTGGCTCATGAAACTGGAAGGGACAGCTGAGGATCTGGAGCCTTCAGGTGGTTAGAACCTATCCTTATGTTATAGATTTATTGACCACTGGGTAACTTTACCTCTATGTTAAGTTCTTACTATGTACCAGGCCCTATACATAGCACAGAGATAAAAGTTGTAGTTATAACTAAAGACAAGCAAATCAGAAAATATAATGTGGCATTATAAGTACACTGATAAAGCTTTACATAAGGAGTGGTGGGAATCAAGTCCTAATTCAGCCACGGGAGATAAAGTCTGAGCAAAGTTTGCAGAAAGAAAAGAATATAGAGAAGTGGCAATGTGGGGGTGGGGAATGGAACCACACCGAGCAAAGCCTCAGCTATGTGAGAGCATGACTGTTCAAGTCAGAGAACTGTCAGTCATTGGAATTTCTAGAGTATAAAAGGTTGCTTGAGTTAGGGGTTATCTGGTTGCAAGAAACAGAAACTCATGCCAGCTGGCTAAAGTAAAGGAGGAACGAATATAAAAATAGGCAGGGATTATGTGAGACAAAACTGTGGGAAGCACAGCCAATATTACACGAACCTTCCTTCCCCCTTTCCCTCTCTCATCTTCTGGTCTCTAATCTGAGCTTTTCTTTGTATGTCTGCTTCATTTCCTCTGCAGATGGGCTTCTCTGCTTACTTGTCTGCTTGAATGCTACTATGGCTGTCCCAAATAGTGGCCCCTGCTCTCCACCTCTGGTCTCCACCCAGTTTGCCCAACTTTCCTGCTTAGCAACCCACAATTATTACTTAACTCCATTTCCCAGTCCCAATCCAAATTCCCAGGAGCTCTACAATCTGACTGGTCCAGTTTCAATATGCATGTAGATCAGGGGTCAGCAAACTTATGGCTTATCAGGGTGGGAGAGGAGTTGGCAAATCTGGCCTGCCTTCTGCTTTTGTAAATAAAGTTTTAATGGAACACAGCCACACACATTCATTTACATGTTTTCTTTGGCTGCTTTGACGTCACAAAGAGTTGAGTAGTTGCAAAAGAGAACCTATGGACCACAGAGCTGAAAATATTTACTATCTAGACCTTTACAGAAAAAGATTGCTGAGCCCTGCGTTGGATAGTTGGATGTGGAGACATAGGGCTGTGTAGAGGCTCAGAGGGAGACAGCTTTGGGAATCGAAGTTTTGAGAAGTGGATAACCTCTTTGCAGAAAAAGGATAATGTGGGGAAAAGGCAGCTGAGGAAGTATTTTGAGAAAGGAAATGTTTGAAGCCTCTAACACAGGAAAGAAAATAATCAGTCTCAAGTATGTGCTAAATTTTTCACACAAAGGGTGGAAGAGTGCAAGACAGTTACTCCTTAATCTGGAGAAGTTCATTAAGATGTTAAATTTAGAAGAGAGTGTCACCATAACTACCTTTAAATAACTCACTTGTGGCAAATTTCCCAGACCCTCTAGTTAGCTCTTGCTGAGATGAACCGGCTGAGGCACAATGTTCATGGTATGTAGAAAGATTTTTAAATGCATGTCCGAAAGGTTCAGTATTTACCTTTCAAAAGAGGAAGAGAAGAGAGGCATTGAGAGAACGAGACAGACAGTTAGAAAGACAAAGGCAGACAAAGACTTGGGGAGTAAGAGGAAATGAAATCTAGAATTTACCATTTTGGTAAACTTAAGGTCATTCCGAGAAAAATTCCAAGGAAAGACTTTTTGGTTGAGTAGAAAAACGATTAGAGTTTTTAAAGCTCTAGCAATCATTCTAGTGCTTGCTATATTCAAAGTATAGTCCGAGCACACTCAGCAGCATTGACATCACCAGGAGTTTATTAGAAATGCAGAATCCCAGGCCCTACCCCAGACTCACTAAATAAGAATCTGCATTTTTAGAACTCCCACAGGTGATTCATATACACATTAAAGTATAAGGAGCACTTAATTAGAATGGCAGTTTTCAGATTATTCAAAGTAGAACAATAGGGTTTTGTTTCTTTGAATGAAACCTTACATGGAATCCAACTATAAAACAGAATAGAGTGGATCTGCTCTGGTTGAAAATGGGCTGATATTGAAAGGCTGGGAAAGCCCAGGCATTTTCATCCAGTGTTCCTCCAGGAACACAGTTTGAAAACCACTGATCTAATGGATCAAGCAGAACTACTATCAGAATCTTTAGGGCCAGGCTCTGTCAAGTTTCCAGGCACTCTCTCTCTCTCTCTTTTTTTAAAGATTTATTTGAGAGAGAGAGTGGGGGGGGGGGGGGCGCAGAGGGAAAGAGAATCTCGAGAATCTCAGGCAGACTTCTCACTGAGTGCAGAACTCATTGCTGGGCTCCATTTCATGACCGAGATCATGACCTGAGCTGGAGCCGAGAGTCAGAAGCTTAACTGACTGAGCCACTCAGGTGCCCCTCCCAGGCTCTCTTTTACTTCTCCCTCATTGAGAACTTCTACAATGAATCCCTAATAGTGATAGGGTATGTCCTTGAGAGAGTTGAAATTTTTTTTTAAGATTTTATTTATTTATTAGAGAGAGAGAGAACACAAGCAGGGGGAGCGGCAGGTGGAGGGAGAAGCAGGCTCCCCACTGAGCAAGGAGCCCGATGCGGGACTTGATCCCAGGACCCTGGGATCATGACCTGAGCCAAAGGCAGACGCCCAACCAACTAGCCACCCAAGAGTCCCAGGAGTTGAAAAATTTAAAGGCCTGGAAATCACCGATCTAGGTCCCTTCTCTCAAAGATGGGGAAACTAAGGCTTAGAATGTGACCAATGAAACTCAATTAAAACATAGGCACATTTAAAACTATACTGATCAATCACAAAAGAGGCTGCTATTGATTGAATATTGCCCCCCCAAATTCATATGTGATTAGGTCATAAGAGGGGAGACGGAATGGGATGAGTGCCTTCATGAAAGAGACCCCATGGAACTCCCATGCCCCTTCCATCATAGAAGGTTATAGTGAGATGACCAGCCATGAACTGGGAATTGGGTTCTCACCGGACACCAAATGGTGGGACTTCCCAGCCTCTAGAATTGTGAGAAGTAGATATATGTTGTTTATAAGCCACCCAGTCAATGGTATTGTGCTATAGCAGCGCAAATAGACTAAGAGGGAAACCTAAAACATCAGTAATTCCTAGGGACCAAAAAGTGCTAAAATTCCATATCCCTTCCCTGGTCCCTCCCTCCTTAGCAGTCAAGTAGAGAGATATTTGTACAGTTTTTAAAAGCTGTAGGTTTAGGCTCAGGTTAAAATCCTGGCTCTGCTATTTACTAGACCAGGCAAAATATTTCAACATTTTCTTAACCTCTTCCTGTCCAAAATGAAGATAGCAGTTCCAGCCTCGGAGGGGTGCTATGAGGCCAACGTACGTGTAACAATGGAGCACATGACCAGGTGAATAATAAGTGTTCAGTAAATGCTAGCTGCTCGTGTTATTTTTTAAATGAACAACAACTAAAAAGTCAACCTACTTCAATTTTAGGAATTGCCCAAAAGGATTGCATAAGAGAAGCTTGAGAAGTTGGTTTCCTTTTCTACTGCTAGAAGAATAAAACAAATTTTATCTATAGCAATGGGCTATCTAGTAAATAGAGTTTATTCAAAATTAAATACTGCAGTTGTGAAACTGACTTTTGATAAACGAGGTAATTGTTTAGGGAAGGCAGTATTAAAGAGATTCCAAATTATGTTGTAGCAAATACAAACTTTTGTTCCCCAGTAGTGTTTCATTTAGAGTTAGGCACTTTTAGAAACTACGGTTAATTGCTTCACTCTGTCTCTTTGATTGTGCAAGCTCCAAACCTTGAAGTCACCTTTGGCTCCTCTCTTTCTCTTTAAAATACGTCTAGAATCTGACCCCTTCTCCCCACCTCTACTGCCACCACCCTGCTCAAAGCCATAGTCCTCTCTCGCCTGAATGACTTTAATACTTCCTAATTCCCTGCTTCTCCTCTTGAGCCTAGGCAGTATTTCCTTACCACAGCAGCCAGAGTGATCCTCTTAAAATCTGTCAGTTCGTGTAATACCTCATCTCAAAACTACTCCATGGCTTCCTCATTTCACTCAGAATAATGCCAAAGTCCTTATAATAGCCCACCACGTTTTACATGATCTAACCCTACCAACACCATCATTGGCCTCCCTGCTCTTTCTTGACAGTGCCAGGCACACCCAGCCCTGTGACCTTTGCTTTCTGCCTGGAATGTTCTTCTTCCAGATATCTGCTTAGCTAACTCTCTCACTTCCTCTAAGTCTGTGCTTAAATTTTACTTTCACAATGAGGCTTCCCTTGGCTTCCTTATTTAATACTGCAAATTATCCCCAACCATGTCCCAAGAATCCTAATCCCCTTTCCCTATTGTACCTTATCTTTTCCCATAGCAGTCATCATCTTCCCACACACTAGATAGCTTATTTATTATGTTTTCCTTAAGTCTGGCTCCTGGACTAGAATGTAAGCTTCACAGGGACACCAGTCTTTCTTCTGTCCTCTGATATATTCTAATTATCTAGAATACTGCTTGGCATATAGTATACACTCAAAAAAAATTTGTTGAATTTATGTATTAGTTTTGTGGTTATTAGTTTTATGTGTGTTTGTTGCACTGCCTTACTTGGACAAAGATTAAACAAATTGACAATAATTTAACAAAGCCAATGATTACATCATTTGGGGGTTTCCCATTTTTTTTTTTACTTCTCTTTGTTTTCAATTTCTTCTTCATGCTATGCTGAACCCCCCAAAATGTCCTAAATATAACTTTAAGCTGATGTGCAGATTTCCTCACCTAAGAATCAGTGCTGCCGTGTTGCCCTTCTCATCCTCAGCTATACCCAACCTGTTCACAGAGCACAACTTTTAGGTCTAAATAGCCATTATTTTGGGGACTGCCTGGTCTTACATATTGGCTCAGAGGCACTCATTCTCAAGCCAATAGTTCAGGTTGGGACTAATGCAGTAAAGAAGGGAGAGAATAGTAGTGGTGCACAGAGGAAGATTTGGAAGTTGGCTCATCTAGGGGAAAATGATGAGTTTTTGTGATTCCTCCCCCCATGGAACAAGAAAAAGAAGACAAATTGGAGGATGGCATTAATAAAGTTGTGTGCTATTCACTGTGGCTTATGAAATCCAACCCTGGCTCCTTTACAAAATCTTCAGCAGAATCTACATTGCCTATAAATATTGGATGGATGGATTTTCTTTTGAAGGGATCTGAATATGTTCTGGTTCCTACTTCAAGGTTGACATGGGGCAAAAGAGGAGGCTTTCCATGGCAGGGCTACACAAGAAACATTTTAGGTGTGGAAATTGCAGTCTTCTGGGGTTGCCTGTCTGCCATGGGTTAGGGTGATGGGCCACGTGAAGGAAGGTTGACTTCCTGCCCCTGCCAGGGTACAGCGTGTAGGTCCTGCAGCTGGGGAGGGGTGAAGCTTGCAGCTGGGGGACGGTGAGTGTACACAGTCATGGGATGGAGCCCTGAGGTGCCTACGAGCAGCTGCATTCATCCTGAAAGTATCCCTGTGCAAGCCATTAAGTAACAAATTAAAAACACCAAGATGAGTTGAGAGAGAGGAGAAGAAGAAAGAAAAGTATTTGATATTTTAGTATCTTTTGCATTGCAGTGCATTGGCACTTTTTCTGTTTTTTGAACAAGATGCCATATTTTCACATTTCACTGGGCCCTACAGATAATGTGGTCAATCCTATCTGTAGGCATTCTACTTCTTTTTCCTTTCCAAGTAACAGACTATATAACATCTGAGCAGTGATGTGTCTTCCATTAGTGAAAATAAGCCAATTTTTACAACATATAGTATTATTAATCTTCAATTACCTTTGATGGATTTAGCAAAGGGGAAGCAATTTTTTCCTATACCCATAAGAATCACTCTATCATTAAATTCACTTTATTATATGATTTAAAATGAATAAGCAGGGAAGAAAATTTAGTACTTGTCAGTAAAATTCCATTTTAAATTGCAGTAATTTCTCTTCTGAATGTTCTTGATATCCAGCAATCATGATATAAAATGTTGCTTATGTATAGATATTATATTACATAGGAGAATTTATTTTCAGTTCTGTGGCAGTCGAGTCTTCTAAGAATAAAATAAGCATTAAAAATAATTGAAACTATGAAATATGCATTTCTTACTGATATGATTGCTGTCTCTTCTCGTGTTAGGGAAGTGGTATTGCTTGGTAGAAAGAACCCAAAATTCTGAAATAGAAGAAGAAAATGGGCAAATTATTTAATCTTTCTAGCTCTCAATTTTATCTTTGTTAAATAAAGACCTTCAACTAAGTAGCAAATCTCTCAGTTTTCTTCCAACCCTGGAGTTTAATGATACTTGAATCATGCTCTAAACACATACACACATACTCTATTTTCTTTAACAAGTATTGCTACTATTAAACTATCTTTAATAACTATGGGTCTTGGAACATGTTTGCATGTAAGTAATAGAAACCTACTGAATTTGCTCAAGTAAAAATTCTTTTTTCCTTTTTTTTAAAAAGATTTTATTTATTTATTTGAGAGAGAGAGCATGGGCAGGGGGAGAAAGGCAGAGGGAGAGGGAGAAGCAGACTCCCCACTGAGCAGGGAGCCCGATATGGGGCTCAATCCTAGGACTCCAGGATTATGACCTGAGCCGAAGGCAGACACTTAACCGACTGAGCCACTCAGGTGCCCCTAATATGTTATTTTATTTTTATATTTTATTTATTTATTTTTTTTTAAAGATTTTATTTATTTGAGAGAATGAGATAGAGAGAGAGAGCATGAGAGGGGGGAGGGTCAGAGGGAGAAGCAGATTCCCTGCTGAGCAAGGAGCCCGATGTGGGACTCGATCCTGGGACTCCAGGATCATGACCTGAGCCGAAGGCAGTCGCTTAGCCAACTGAGCCACCCAGGCGCCCCTAATATGTTATTTTAAAAGGAGTTGCATTATAAAAATACTTTCGTAGTCCACAAAGGAACAGAGAACGACTAAGCCACAGGAAAGACAGGAATCAATACATTTCAGGACTTTCAGTATCAAGATTTTAGAGATCTTTGCTCTTGTGCTCCACCATTAATATGCCTCAGCTACCAAAGTATTGAGATAGAAAACCTAATTGGCTGAAAAGGCTTGTTTCTCCTTGGTCAAATGTCTACCTTTGATCCAATCAGCCGTGGCTCAGGAGAATACAAATGTGATAGAAACAGGGCAGCCAGACTACTCAGTCAGGATTTATTCAAAGGTTACACACTGTTCAGGTAATAGCTAGATACAGTGTATAATTCAGCTAATGATGGTGTCACTTTGAACAAGTCTGAACTACCAGTGGACTTATTTTCTTGCAAGCAGATACTGCATTTCATATTCTTTTGGAAAATATCTTCAGATCTGTAAGAGAAAAAAAATACCAACCTAAATTCTGGCAAATAAATTTTCCCCTTCTATTTACTTCAGTGTCTGTGTTGCCACTCGATAAGAGAAACGTATTGAACCTCACTTATTGCTGTTCTGCACTGGGCTTCTGCTCTGGCCAGGTCCATAGAATCCTTTCCCAAACCAATTAAGAAGCTCAAATGCCGCATGTTCAGTAACAAACATGATAGAATGAATGCATTCTTTTTATATTTACCACATTATTATTTTTTTTAAAGATTTTATTTTTATTTATTTGAGAGAGAGAGAGACAGAGAGAGCACAAGCAGGGGGAGCAGCAGAGGGAGAGGGAGAAGCAGACTCCCCGCTGAGCAGGAAACCAGACGTGGGGTTTGATCCCAGGACCCTGAGATCATGATCTGAGCCAAATGCAGACGCTTAACCAACTGAGCCACCCAGGCGCCCCTTACCACATTATTTTAAACATAAATTGTGTGTCAAAGATGCAGATCATTGATTCCATCCATCCTCCCCTCTAGAAGATTCTGACTTGCCTCCATCACAACAGAGCCCTTCTGGCCTATTTGTACTATGTGACCTCACCCCTCCCCTAGATTCAGGCAAGTAAGTCAGGGGTAGACACTTGGCTGGCCCAAGAGGCTGCACCCCATTGCACAGCTAAATCAATCAAATTTTCCTTTTTGAACATTTGAAAGAGGAGACACAGAAACCTAGGGAGTGGGTAGCTACATTGCTTTTATAGGGGAGCTGGAGGGAGTGACTGCCCTGTTCTCACCCTTGCCTTTCCTTGAATTCTATAAGATTAATTCTTATAGTATAGATCAAGAGTTTAATAAACACAGGGACTAATTTGAGTAGGTTACTTGAAATAAAACTTGCTCTAAAGCAAATAGAAAAAAAATTTAAATACCATTAAGTAGTTTTTCCTTTAAAAAAAAAAAAACTCATTTCCTCTCTTTGTGCGCTGGTCTGGTTGCCTCAGGCTGTGGGAATGGTGCAGTGCCTGTGGGGGCTCCTGTGGCTCCCTCCCCTACGCTAGGGGGAGGCCCCGGCGTCCTGCGCTGTCTTTGCGCGGCTTCCTGCGTGCCCCTGGTCCTCGCAGGCTGGTCCTCGCAGGCTGGTCCGCAGCGCCCCGAGGGTGTCTTAAGAGTCCGCAGGTGTGTTACTGTTGGATAAAGAATGATTATTCTGGAAGCCTAGCTAGGGTGGTGCCCTTTCAGATGAGGCACCGATCTGGTAGCTGAAGAGCTGAAGTTTGGAATTTGCCCTCTGGGAGAAATGCTGTGGAGAGATGTCTGTGATGCCTAGGTAATGGCTCCTGCCACTTGAACCTACAGGCTGTGATGAGAAGTGAAGAGCTGCGTCCTTTCTCCCTGGCGACTATGGGTTTTGTTAGCGCAGAGGATATCTCCTATCTGGTGTTGGGCAGATCCCAGGAGCTTCCATCTAGCTTTCCTGCATTAACCTGTGTGAGCAGCTGTCAACTTACTGGAGGAAAGAAACTGCCCAGAAATTTTGAGATGCTTAAGTATTTTTAGACCAATTAGACTTATTTAACATAAATACTGTTTTTATCAAAAGATTCCAATAAAATATTTTATTTTATTTTATTTTATTTTTTTAAAAGATTTTATTTACTTATTTGAGAGAGAGAATGAGATAGAGAGAGCATGAGAGTGGGGAGGGTCAGGGGGAGAAGCAGACTCCCCGCCGAGCAGGGAGCCCGATGCGGGACTCGATCCAGGGACTCCAGGATCATGACCTGAGCCGAAGGCAGTCGCTTAACCAACTGAGCCACCCAGGCGCCCCTCCAATAAAATATTTTAAAGCAAAAAAAAAAAAAACCCAAACATTTCCTAAAACTTACTAGTTCCCAAACTTGAGCATGCATCAGAATCAGCTGGAGGCTTGTAAAGTGCAGATTGCTGGGTCCCATCCCAGACTTTCTGATTCAGTATGTCCAGAATGGGACGAGGGCATTATATTTCACATTTCTTAACAAGCTCCCTAGTGATGCTGATCTTTCCGGTCCAAGGAACGCTCCTTGAGAAACAATGCCCTGGAAATAATTATCTAAAATGACCATATCAATGGGGCACCTGGGTGGCTCATTCGTTAAGCGTCTGCCTTCAGCTCAGGTCATGAACCCAGGGTCCTGGGATTGAGCCCTGCATCGAGCCCTGCATCGGGCTCCCTGCTCTGTGGGAAGCCTGCTTCTCCTCCTCCCACTCCCCCTGCTTGTGTTCCCTCTCTCCCTGTGTCTCTCTGTCAAATAAATAAATTTTAAAAATCTTAAAAAAATAAAATGACCATATCAAAAAATAAAAATAAAATAAGCATATCTAACATGACTTTTTTTAAAACCCCAAATTAAGATTCTTCAGAATATTAGAGTGTCTAAGAGTTCATGCCCTGGTTGAAGCCAGATAACCTAGATGCAGATCCTAGCTCAACCACCTACAAGTGGTTGAGCTTGGGCAAGATACTTATTTCTGTGCCTCTTCATCTGTTGAGTAGAGAATGTAATAGACAACACCAACAAGCAGCCTAGCACTATATAATTACAGGCATTCATATAGACTCCAACATATGAATGGCAACCCCTAGAATTGTGCAAAGGGACCATCTTGTTAGGAATACCTACCTGAGGGAGTTGTGACAGTTAAGATCATTATAAGGATTAAATAAAATGTAATGCATATGAAGGGTTTAGAATAATACCTGGCACATGGTAAGGGCTCATTAGATACTATGAGAAATCGGTCCATATCTTAGCTATGTAAAGCAAATCTTGAAAACATAGTCATGGTGACTGCATTCTTAGTTAAGAATTAAAGGAATGCATGTACCACTATGCAGGCATAGTAGATTAAAAATGTTTTTTTCTAAGAGATATATGCTTTGGAGAGCAAGGCAGTAGAAAAAGAAAATATGACCTTAATTCTCCCAGGGCACAAAACTACCCTTTACCCCGTACACATATCTAGTATAAAATTAAGCAAATAACCACTTCTGTCTCCAAATAGTCTTTTAATATCCTGAAATATTAATACTCTATCAAGAAGTAGTTAGTGCTCTGTATAGTTTGGAACCTAATGATTTTTTAAATTAAGTGCATTTACTTCTCTAACATACTGTGTCCTGATTTAAAATACTACTGTAGGGCATAAATGGTAGATTGCACAATTTTATTTGACAAGATAAAGTGCTTTAAGTAGGGAAACAGTTAAAAAACCAAACTAGTAATTGGAACTATAGGAGTAGTGCAAGCCAAGTGAGCTTGGTGCCATAAGAGAAGTCCTTTGAGACATGTATGTGAATGTTCATAGCAATATTACATAAGAGCCCAAACCCAGAAACAATACAAATGTCCATCAACTAGTAAATGATATAATGAAAATAAATGAAATATGATATATTAGTTATCTATTACTATGCCCAAATCACTCCCAACATGTAGTGGCTAAAAACAACAAATGTTGGGGTACCTGGGTGGCTCAGTTGGTTAAGTGGCTGCCTTCAGCTCAGGTCATGATCTCAGGGTCCTGGGATTGAGCCCTGCATCGAGCCCTGCATCGGGCTCCCTGCTCTGTGGGAAGCCTGCTTCTCCTCCCACTCCCCCTGCTTGTGTTCCCTCTCTCTCTGTCTCTCTCTGTTAAATAAATAAATTAAATCTTTAATAAAACAAAAAACAAAAACAACAAGTGTTTATTTTATCACTGTTCCTGTGGGTCAGGAATCTGGACCTTGCTTAGTTGGGTAACTCTAGTCTCTCTTGTTGCAGTCAAGGTGTTGCTCAGGGTTGCAGTCTCATCTGAAGCCTAGACTGCAAAGAGGGGGTATCTGCTTCCATGCTCACTCACGTGGTGTTCGCAGCCTTCAGATTCTCTTTAGTTATGGCCAGAAACATCAGTTCCTTTGCCATGGGGTATCTCTCCATAGGGCTGCTTACAACACGGCAGCTCAGAGGAAGGGATTCATGAAAGAGAGAGAGAGAGAGTAAGAGCCCCCAAGAGGGAATAGTCTTCTTATAACCTAATCTCAGGAATGACATCCCACCACGTTCTATTCATTAGGAGCAAGTCACTAGGTCCAGCCCACTCTCAATGGGAAGGAACCACACAAGGGCATGAATACCAGAAAGCGGGGGTCATCTAAGACCATCTTAAGAAGTTGCCCACCAGTGTGGTATATCCATACAATAGTACTATTCAGCAATAAAACAGGAACAAACTACCGAGATATGCTGCAAATGGGTGAACCTCAAAAACATTAGGCTAAGTCAAAGAAGTCAGACTTAAAAGACCAGATACAGTACTGTATAATTCTATTACTTGACATTCTGAAAAGGCCAAACTTTCAAGACAGAAAGAAAATCAGTTGTTACTTAGGGCTGGGGGTTTGAGTGGGGAAAGCAGAATTTGGGGGTATGATGGACATGTTCTAAACTGGATTGTAGTGCATAGCTACACATCTCTATATATTTACCAGAAATCATTAAATTGTACACTTACAAGAAAAATGGCATGGGATACAAAACAACTGGCCTGTTCTTTTCAAAAACTCTCAGTTTCATGAAAGGCAGAAGAATCATGTCAGATTAAAAGAAATGAAAAAGGCATGACACTAACTGCAATGCGTGATCCTGGATTGGATCCTGAATTTGGGGGAGGGAATGGTGGGATGCCGTAAGGCATCTTATTTTAGTTTAGTCTCATTTTAGTTTAGTCCTGTCTATTAATTTTTCATATTGCTGAACAGATAATGTTCATGTTATAAACCTTAATTGTTGCTGCTCCTAGGTTTTCCAAACATTTAGAAATAAGCCTTTTCAAGTGCTATTTAAGCTGAAGAAGGGGAAATTTGACCCACAGTTTATCACTTAGCTCATTAACATACTAATATGACTATAATTTGCATTTGACTAGGGGGTTGTGCTTTCACCCCTGTAATCTTGTTGGTGGAATATCACAGTTTTGGGTTGATTTTTAAGACAAATTGTATATCTACACTGGGGAAATAAGGTGGTGTTAATACAAGAAGGTTGGAAGTGAATTAATTGCTTTGAAACAATCCCATGTTGGTTTAGCCCCTTAGGTGGTGTTATTTGCACAGCTCTCGCAAATGCTAATGATCAATTCACATTGGCATTTAAACAAAATCAACCCGAAGACATTTCTCACACTTCCTAATGAATGATTCCTTTTTTCTTAGTCTCAGAGTTACCTAGGTCCTGGGGTGATCTAGAGTAGCTCCATTTTGATAAGAGAAAGTGTGGCTGAGACCTCTAATAGCTTTTTCAGATAACTAGTTCCGAATGACCCAGCTCTTTTCTAGCCACCGATGCAAAACTTTTACCTTGATGTGGATACCCATGGGAAGGAAATTAATATAGGGCCGTATTGATGGCAATCTTGCTGGTAATTGAGATTTTTATTATTAAAAAATGAAATTAAATATTTTTAAGTAATAACATGTTATTCTAAAATATTCTGAAAATATGTTAGAAGGTCTGCAGTAAAAAGCACACTCACTGTATAGAGAGGCAGGATATTTCTGATACAATAACACCATTGTTTTCTGAATGTACTGTAGACTGAATGTTTGTGTTCCCCCAAAATTCATATGCTGAAACCTAATCTTCAGTGGGATGGTATTTTGGAGGTGGAGGCTTTGGGAGGGGATTGGGTCATGAGGATTAATGACTTTATAAAAGAAACCCCAGGGGCACCCGGGTGGCCTGTTGATTAAGCCTCCGACTCCTGGTTTCAGGTCAGGTCATGATCTCGGGGTTGTGGGATCAAGCCCTGTGCTTGGGCTCTGCACTGGGCACAGAGTCTGCTTGTCCCTCTCCCTCTGCTCCTTCCCGCAGCACGCACTCTCTCTCTCAAATAAATAAATAGATAAAATCTTTTTAAAAATTAAAAAACAGAGTACATTATAGAGACATGCTGTATTGCAAGGGCCTAGAACAGTAACTGGCATATATTAAAATCTCAGTAAATATTTACTGAATGAATGGATGGATGGATGGGGGAATAAATGAGACCTTAGCAATACAAACCAGCAGGGAGGAAAAGAAAGCTAGGATTGGTACCGGCAGGCTAGTGCCTGCAGCAGATAATCCAATATGATACAATGTACAGTGACCATATTCCTGTTCCTAAAGAGTAGAACAACTCAGGTATAATCAGACTCATTTTGGCAGGTGGGGTTAGACAGAGGCAGAAATGTTAACCTGATCACTATTCTCCACCCTCAGCTAATATATTCCTTCCTTCTCTGTCCTACCTATATGTGTTGCTAATAAGATTCCATCATTCCTACCACCTAAGCCTGCCCATCACCATCTGTAGGACAAGCAGAAATATCTATCTATCTATCTATCTATCTATCTATCTATCTATCTATCTATCTATCTATCTATCTATAGCACCCATGATCTAAATAGCTAGCCTAAGTAACCTGGGTTGTGTCTAGACATGGAATAGATAAAAGCTAGTTATATGCACCAGTCTTGTCTTAGTTCAGGCTGCTATAACAAAGTACCATAGACCAGATGGCTGATAAACTAAAGAAATTTATTTCTCACAGTTCTGGAGGCAGGAACTCCAAGATCAGGGTTTCAACATGGTTGGATTCAGGTGAGAGCCCACTTCTGGGTTGCAGACTGCTGACTTCTCATTGTGTCCTCACATTACGAAAAGAGGGTGAGAGATCTCTCTGGAGTCCCTTTTATAGGGGCACTAAACCTATTCATAAGGGCTCTACCCTTTTGACCTAATTATTTCCCAAGGACCCTACCTCCTAATACCATCATACTAGGGGTTAAGATTTCAACATATGCATTTTGAGGGGACATAAACATTCAGTTCATCATAAGTATCAAGCCCTAAAAACATCATCTCAAACATTTCAGAAAGCTAGGGCTGAGGCACCATAGGCCAGTCATAGATTCAGTAATACATTCATTTGCTTTATATGAGTCCATATTTGTATTTATGCCAAAGTTCTTATACGCCCAAGCAGAATTATATACCATTTGGTAAGATTCTGCTTATTAAACTGACTAACAGGGTAATTCTTTGGACCTAGGCAATTTGAGAAAGATACAACAAGAATTTGCACAGAAAATAGCAGTAATCTTCTAAATACAGCCAAGTCAATTGTATCTGTTGTGCACTAACAGAAAGACGCCTGGGCTTTAGTAGATAGCCCACTATGTAATCATCCTGGCTGAATAGCCTCAGATACTTTGTTTTGAAGGGAGTGCAGAAATCCTGCAGGTTTAATTGCCAATAAATCAGCATGACCTCCACTCCCTGGCAGTCCTTTTTTACAATGATCTTTTCAACCAGAAAATGAAGAGATGGATTTTACAGTGTGTGCGTACTGCCTAGGGTGAGAGAACAGAATTACACTTACCGTGTTCTCCATTACAGCCCATGCTAGATAATGAAGGACTCTATTAATGACATGTTCTGTTTGCTTTTAGGTTATTTTCGTCTTGTATTATAGTTATTTCTTGTTGTTATTATGGAGGGCTGTCTTTCCCTTTTTTAAAAAAAATCCTTCTAGGGCGCCTGGGTGGCTCAGATGGTTAAGCGTCTGCCTTCGGCTCAGGTCATGATCCCAGGGTCCTGGGATCGAGTCCCGCATCGGGCTCCCTGCTCCTTGGGAGCCTGCTTCTCCCTCTGCCTCTCTCTCTCTGTCTCTCATGAATAAATAAATAAAATCTTTAAAAAAATAAAAAAAATAAAAAAAATCCTTCTATCATTTGTTAATTCAATATTTTATCATCACCAGAGATTTTAGTCCCTAGTTAATTCACAAGAATTTGTATTAAGATATTCTGGCTCACTCAAAAAGCTATTCACAAACTGATTGAATTGGATGCTACTCTTAGCTGATTTTCAGGTTTATCTTAAAAAGTAACTACTTTAAATTAATATTTCTTCCATGACTTAACTAATACAGAGATTTAACACTCATCCACATGCAGATGTAATATAACCTGCTGTTTGTACTTCTGAACTGTTTGAATGTTCAAGTTTATTTTGAGTGAGCAATATTTTGCGGCATATATTTATATATTTAGATTCTATTGTATGAACACTATAAGAAAACCATAAAATTTAAAACTACTAAACAATAGGTTACACGTCCTACTTAATTCTCAAGTGCCACTGCTATCTGTTCTGAATTTAGGGTGATGCTTTTCTTACCTGAAAACAGAGCACTAGATAGCAAGATCAAAAACATTTACAATAGGGGCGCCTGGGTGGCTCAGTGGTTAAGCATCTGCCTTCCGCTCAGGTCATGATCCCAGGGTCCTGGGATCGAGCCCCGCATCGGGCTCCCTGCTCGGCGTGGAGTCTGCTTCTCCCTCTCCTTCTCCCCCTGCTTGTGTTCCTTCTCTCGCTGTCTCTCTCTCTCTGTCAAATAAATAAATAAAATCTTAAAAAAAAAAAAAAACATTTACAATAAAATTAGGTGACAGAGTATCCCTAGAAAGCCCACAATACAAGCAAATGAAAACAAGTCACCAAAATCCACAAGTCCTGCCATTTGTGTGGTAGAAAGCAGAGGAAAGCAATAGGGCCTCTAAGTGAACCTGAAAATACAGCAGAGAAAAATGGCCAAAGATATCTACTGAAAAGTGCAAAAGACTGATTGGAGAATAACAGCTGAAATTAGGAGGTAGTTCCCCCACTCCAATGACAGATGAATGCAAGAGGTATCCAGTAAGGATGGAAGGCACTAGAACAGTTTGGTCCCAATGAACTCATGCAGCTGACCAGCCAGCGCTCCCTTCCAGTATAGAGCCTGAGCCAGACTCCTGAGAGCAGAATCAAAATTGATCAGGAAAAAGACAATAGAAACAAAAGAAAGAGAAGAGCCACAGCCAGGAAATCTCAGAAAGTAAAGAGTTAATTTTTTAAACACTTTATGGAAATAAAAGAGGGAGCTCTGTGAAGTTAGCCAAGCTATCCTGAACCATGCCACCTTCCAAAAATTCAGAAAAACTTTTTTCACATAAAAATGGGCAGCATTGGGGCGCCTGGGTGGCTCAGTCGTTAAGCCTCTGCCTTCAGCTCAGGTCATGATCCCAGGGTCCTGGGATCGAGCCCCACATCAGGCTCTCTCCTCAGCCGGAAGCCTGCTTCTCCCTCTCTCACTCCCCCTGCTTGTGTTCCCTCTCATGCTGTCTCTCTCTCTCTCCCTGTCAATTAAATAAATAAATAAAATCTTAAAAAAAAAAAAATGGGCAGCATATCAGTTACTATATGAAGAGAAAGATAATAAGGAGTACAATGACATCAGACAGTGAAAGCACATCAGAAACGTGTTCACAGCATATGTCAAGACTATAAGCTTTAATTTCAAAATAATCTGAAATGTATTAAGAAAAACAATCTAAAAGATATCAAGATATGAAAAGAAAACCCGGGGCGCCTGGGTGGCTCAGTCGTTAAGTGTCTGCCTTCGGCTCAGGTCATGATCCCGGGGTCCTGGGATCAAGCCCCGCATCGGGCTCCCTGCTCGGCGGGAAGCCTGCTTCTCCCTCTCCCACTCTCCCTGCTTGTGTTCCCTCTCTCGCTGTGTCTCTCTCTGTCAAATAAATAAATAAAATCTTTAAAAAAAAAAGAAAAGAAAAGAAAAACCATAAGTCAGATTTTATTGTGAACTCAGAAATGAGATGATAGAACTCAGAGAATTAAAAATGAAAGAAAAATCACTTCAGAAATGAAGTCTTAAATAAAAAGAACACAAGAGAACATAAAAATAATATCTTTTTTTTCTTAAGTAAAATCTACACCCAATGTGGGCCTTGAACTCATGATCCTGAGATCAAGAGTCACATGCTCTACTGACTGAGCCAGCCAGGTGCCCCTACAAATAATACGTTAAGCAAGAGCTGAAAAGAATAAGAATTTTAAAAATGAAAAAGAAGTTAACAAAGATAGACACAATTCAAGAGAAAGTGATAAATTAAAGGCAAAGAAGATCTAACATATAGATAATAGTCCTCAAAAAAGAGAAATTAAATTGAGGGAACAAAACAAACACTAAAAAACATTAATTCAGGGGCGCCTGGGTGGCTCAGTTGTTAAGCGTCTGCCTTCGGCTCAGGTCATGATCCCAGGGTCCTGGGATCGAGCCCTGCATCGGGCTCTCTGCTCTGCAGGAAGCCTGCTTCTCCCTCTCCCACTCCCCCTGCTTGTGTTCCTTCTCTCGCTGTGTCTCTCTCTGTCAAATAAATAAATAAAATCTTTAAAAAAAAAAAACAACAAACATTAATTCAAGAAAAGTTTCCTGAAACAAAAAGAAAAAAGAATTTAAATTACATATGGAAAGAGTACACCATGTATCTGAGAATATTCACCCAGAACAACCAACATCAAGACATAATTTAGTAAAATTATTGGACTTTATTTTTTTTTTAAGATTTCATTTATTTATTTGAGAGAGAGTGGGGGGTAAGGGGCAAAGGGAGAGACAGAGAGAGAATCCCAAGCAGACCCCATGCTGAGTGTGGAGACTGACACCGGGCTCGACCTCATAACCCCAAAATGATGACCTGAGCTAAAAACAAGAGTCAGACACTTAACTGAGCCACCCAGGTGCCCCAAATTATTGGACTTTAAAGAAAAAGGGATAAAAAGTCTTTTAGACATCTAGGCAAAAGGAATGTGTGATTTATATGACAAACACAATTATATTATCAGTCTTGTCAACATTTTAATGCCAGCATAAATGGAGTAACATATTTAAGCACTCAAAGAAATCAAATGTGAACCAAGGGTATATTTAGCAAAACTGACCATCAGGTGTCAAAAGCACAAACAAATGTTTATCAACATGCAGGAACTCAGGGAATAGTGCTCTCATTTTTCTCTCTGAGGAGTCTACTGGAAATCAGGCTTTAGATAACCGAAATGACTAGAGAGACATTGACATAAGGCTTGCTCATGAGCATTAAATAATTATGTGTAGGACTCAGACTAAATAAGGGCTAAAAGGGAGAGTATGGTTTGTAATGGCTCTCTGACAATGGAGATACCATACAGCTATTAAAACTGAGAGAAAAAACAAACAGAGGAGAATGGGAGAGGGATATGTGAAAAAAATTCTATCTGTCCTCAGTAATTGTATTTTTCTGCACCTGTGATATATATAACGTGGGATAAAGTAAATGGCAATTCTGGGATATTCAAATTATCTATTACCCTCTGCCCTTGAAAACCCGGATTTTCCTGTGTGGAAGACTAAATGCAGGAGCACTTAAACACAAAACCTGTAGTCCTGAATTTAACTTGGAAATATCAATATTAACTCAGAGTATTTTACCTTTAAAATGTATATTTCTCTGTATCTGTGTGTTGTTTAATATAAAAAGGTTTTTACAAGGAGGTTTTTTTCTTTTTTCTTTTTCTAAAGATTTATTTATTTGAGAGAAAGAGAAAGAGCAAGTGAGAGAGAGCACGAGCAGCAGCAAGGGGCAGAAGCAGACTCCCCACTGATCAGGGAGCCCAACTTGGGGCTCAATCCCAGGACCCTGGGATCATGACCTGAACTGAAGGCAGACGCTTAACTGACTGAGCCACCCAGGTGTCCCGAGGAGGTTTTCATTTTAAAATTTCATATCTCTGTCCGCTGAAGAAGCCTAGAAACAATGACCAATCCTGTGGCCCAAGAGCATCCTTAGCAGCCAGACTGTGGTCTTGAAATACCATGACGCCATTTCTCTCTAAAAGAAATCTGAACTTTTTGAGAAAATGGCTGATTTCAGGTCTTGGGCAGTGTAGTGGTTTGCTAGAGCTTCTGTAACAAAGTACCACAAACTGGGTTGCGTAAGTAGCAGAAATTTATTGTCTCATAGTTCTGGAGGCTAGAAATCCAAAATCAAGGTAATGGAAGGGTTGGCTCCTTCTGAGGGTCATGAGGGAAGGCTCTATTCCAGGCCTCTCTTCTTAGCTTATAGATGGCCATCTTTTCCTTATGTTTCTTCACAATGTCTTCTTTCTATATGTATCTTTGTATTCCATTTTCTTTATAAGGACATCAGTTATATTAGATTAGGGAACACTGTAACTACCTCAGTTTAATTAATTACCTCTGTAAAGACCCTATCTCCAAATAAGGTCACATTCTAAGATACTGGGGGCTAAGACTTCAACATATGCATTTTGGGGATATAATTCAACCCATAACGATAGTAAATATATAAAATGAACTTTAAACACCTTGTTATATTTATTAAGATTATCAGGGTCAGGTGTCTGGATGGCTCACTCGGTTAAGCATCTGCTTTCGGCTCAGGTCATGATCCCAGGGTCCTGGTGTCAAGTCCCACATTGGGGGTCCCTGCTCAGCGGGGAGTCTGCTTCTCCCTCTCCCTCTGCCCCTCCCCCCCTACTCGTGTGCTCGCTCTCTCTCTCAAATAAATAAAATCTTAAAAAAAAAAAAAGATCATTAGGTCACGTCCAAAGGCCAAGGATCCAACCTAAAGAGGCTCCCACTGGGCGCCTGGGTGGCTCAGTTGGTTAAGCGACTGCCTTCGGCTCAGGTCATGATCCTGGAGTCCCTGGATCGAGTCCCGCATCGGGCTCCCTGCTTGGCGGGGAGCCTGCTTCTCCCTCTGACCCTCCCCCCTCTCATGTGCTCTCTGTCTCTCTCATTCTCTCTGTCTCAAATAAATAAATAAAATCTTAAAAAAAAAAAAGAGGCTCCCACTGGCCAAAGAAAAGGTAGGAAAATTACAATTTGAGCTTCATAGCTGATTATATATATATATTATACATATATTACATATATATAATACATATATATATTATGTATGTATTATATATGTATATGTATAATTTGTTTCATATATTAATTATTAGCATATTATATATTATTAATATGTTACATATTTATATATATAATAAATTGGTCTCCTTTAGAGGATGAAAGGGAACTAATTCATTATCATGAGAACTGACAATATAAAAGAATCAACTATTTATTTTACCTTTCGTATATGAACAATGCCGTTGTGTTACTACATAGTAAACAAGGGGAAACATCTTTTTATAAAAGTATTCTAACTAATAATTGAAAAGGAAATGATGGGGTGCTTGACCAGCTCAGTTGGTAGAGCATGTGACTTGCTCTCAGGGTCATGAGGTTAAGCCCCACTTTGGGTATGGAGACTTCTTAAAAAAAAAAAAAAAGAGGGTGCCTGGATGGCTGTCAGTTAAGGGTCCAACTCTTGGTTTTGGTTCAGGTCATAATCTTGGGATGGTGGGATTGAGCCCCCTGTTGGGCTCCATGCTCAGCTTGGAGTCTGCTAGAGATTCTCTCCCTCTCCTTCTCCCTCTGCGCCTCTCTCTCTCAAAATAAATAAATAAATAAACATTCTTTTTTTAAAAAAAGAAAAGAAATGATAGAATTAGAGTAGCACCATTTTTCAATCCTTAGCAAAGTAATGGATATAGGCACTGAGCATCAGCAATCTGCTGACATCACAAAAAGGGAGACAACCTAACATGTGCCTCCAGTGAAAGAAAACCATCTTTCCATCCAGGCTACTGTAACAAAATGCCACAGACTGGGTGGCTTAAAACAGCAAAAACATATTGCTCACAGCAGCGGAGCCTAGAAGTCTGAGATCAGGGTGCCAGCATAGTTGGGTGAGGGCCCTTTTCTGGGTCACAGACTTATTGTATCTTCATATGGTGGAAGGGTCTAGGGAGCTCCCAGGAACTCTTTTATAAGAGCACTAATCCCATTCATGAGGGCTCCTCTCTCATGACCCAGCAATCTCCCAGAGGCCTCACTTCTTCATACCATCACCTTTGGGGATTAGGATTTCAAAATATGAATTTAGAGGGGACACAAACATTCAGCCCATAGCACATAGTCTTCCCAAAGGAACCAAACATGAACCTGGGTCTAGCTGCCAATATGCAGGAAATGAAGAGGACAAAGAACCTTGTTGAACTACCCTGTGGGTGCATAGTCAACAACATTTGGAGTGTAATTAAGTAAATAAAATAAAAATAAAGTTTTATGTCCAAACTCTAAAAAAAAAAAAAAATTTATTAGAGTATAGGAAAGAATATGGGTTAAGTGGTCTGGGTTCTTCAACAGATAAAATGTGAAGAAAAGAATTGAAGGAGAAACCTATACATTAAGAGACGTACAATAGACAACACTAAACAGTAGCCTAGGGTTGCACACTTGGATGTCTTATTATACTTGGGTAACATAAACATAAAGCAAGGATTGCTTTAATCCTCAGAATAGCGGTTACTTTTGTCAAGATAGGCGTTATCGTTGGAAAGGGTATATGGAGAGGCTCCTGGGTAGGGGCTGGGGTTGGCAGAGTTCTATTTCCTGGCCTGGGTAGTGGTTATAAAAGTGTTTGCCTTATAATGACTCATTAAGCTCTATGTTTTGTGTGTTTTGTTTCTCAGTAAAAAAGTTTATCTTCTTTGTGTTTTTGTTTTGTTTGTTTTAAGAGCTGTGCAAAACAAAGAGCTTTAGAAGAGATTCATACCGTCCGTCTGCTGCTTTCCTTACAGGATACTTGTCAGTGTCTTCCAAAAGTGCTACTGTAACCCCATTTCCTATTAAATTTAGCAAAGCCTGTTCTTGGGATAATAGGCAAACTCATTTCTGTCTATACCTGACTTAAGGGCAGGGTAGGAAGAAAGCAAGTGAGAGATCAGCAAACTAGAAAAGAAAAATGTTTTGCCATCCAAGCATATTCCTGCAAAAAATATTAGGCAAAACTGGGAAAGCACAGGTACAGATACGGCAGCATTTAGTATAGTAGTATCATTAAACCTCTCTGAGAAACTACAGAATCCCTCACTGTCTGTTGAGGTTTATAATTTCACTTCTTTCAAATTAGATAAAGTGGCTTTCATCCATTTGATCCACTGATCTTTTTTTAAGCTGCAGAGGGCTACCTGGAGATCAGTTTGCAACCCCAATCAATCTTTAAGTTATCAGCAAGATCTCTCTGAAAGCTAACTTTCCTGAAGTATTCATTAAAGCAAAGAACTGGAGTCCACTGTATGAGCAATAACACATTCCCTGCAATGAGTAAAGAGAGGGCCATGGGATCTGGATCAGACAATATGCAAGTATTTATTGAGCATGGATTTTTCTATAAAGTCTCAATTTCAAATACAGGGTTGGAGCCCCAAATATATGGTCACCATACCTATTTTATAAAATCATTCTTTCTCTTTCTTCTTCCACTGTTAATGAAAACACTGCTGCACTTGAGGGTAGATCTGACAGATGGATTTAACTTTTTCTTAAATTTTTAAATTATTAGAACCAGCCCAGGAGGTTCTGAGGATATGCCCAGAACCCCCAAGGTGCCACTTGGAGAAGGGGTTTAGTAAGCCGGAAGTTATTTAAATCCTGTCAATTATTTAAGGCCCAGCTCAGCATCATCTCTCTGCTCTCCAAGCCCCTTGAAAGCTTTTTAGACTGAACTGCATAACCTAACTTTTATTATTGCCACTATTGTATATTGTTCTCCAACTACTTTATAATTATTAACTTTGTGTCCTTATCTGGTTATAAGGCTTCCAGAAGGCAGCAGTTATGTCTTAGACTTTCTTGCATTCTTCATTGCATATAGAAAACACTCAGTACTGGGGTGCCTGGGTGGCTCAGTTGGTTAAGCATCTGCCTTCCGCTGAGGTCATGATCTCAGGGTCCTGGGATTGAGCCCTGTGTTAAGCTCCCTTGCCCCTCCCCCTGCTTGTGCTTTCACGCTTTCTCTCTCTCAAGTAAATAAAAATCTTAAAAAAAAAAAAAAAGTTAAAAAAAAACTACTTACTGATCTCATTGATTGATCCTTTAATCCATCCATTTATTCAATCAACAGTATTTACCGAAGACCAACTATATGCTGGGGTTATATAGCTATGAGCAAGTGTGTGCTCTTGTGAAACTTCTATTTTAATAGTTGGAATAAGGGGAAAACCCCAGGATACATCTTTCCCCCCCAAACTATGTACTCTAAAATCACTAACTCTCCCGCAGTAGCAGTCACTAAACCACCCTTTGTCCAAAAAGAATTCCCAGCCCATTCTGCTGCTTAGTAGCGGGCAAATTAAAAGAAAAGAAAAAACAAAACAGGTTCAGCAGGTATGAATTCTTTCTGATTGCTCTCCCTTTCAGGGAGGTGTGTTCTTCAGAAAGTCAAGTAGAACCTTTCAAAATCCTGGGGTGGGAGGGGATTCACAGAGTTTCCCTTTAACTCCTTTACTTCTCCCCAGTCTTTTCCCCCAGACATACACTGTTATATATGTGTATGTATGTGTGTGTATATGCATCTCTCTCTCTTCTAGGGAGATTGTTATTTTTAAATCAGTAGTCGCCTTAGTGCCCTTTGCCCTGTAGAGAGATTTCTCAAAGGCAGGGTGGTGCCAAAGCTGTAAACCTCTGCCTTTGTGATTCTCTTTTTGATGTTGGAGCTCTCTCACCGCCTGCTCTTTTGGTCTAAGCAATTCCCAAGCTTCTACAAGCCTGGGAATTTGGCTGTTTCTTAACCATGGTTATTTATTTCATCAATAGTGTCGAAGTGGCAAATTTTATAGTACTATGACATTGATTCTCAAAGTAAGTGTTTTCCTGATTTTGTTTATTTTGACAAAATAATCTTTGACAGACAAGAAAATGAAATACATTTGCACCAAACTGCCCCAGATTTATAATACATATAGTATAAAAACGATAAAACTCTGTTCTTAAAAAAATTATAGTGCAAATTGGTACAATGCTGCAGATAATATTAAAAATCAATTAGGGGTGCCTGGCTGGCTCAGTTGGTAGATTGTGTCAATCTTGATCTCAGGGTTGTGGGTTTCAGCTTCACGCTGGGTATAGAGACTACTTAAAAATAGAATCTTTAAAAAAAATCAGTTGATAGATACATAGCTATAGGTACCTTCTGAGTGAGGAAAAAAGTGAAAAAGTCACAGGGTCTGCTCTCAATAAACATAAAATTGCTCTTATAGGGGCGCCTGGGTGGCTCAGTTGGTTAAGCATCTGCTTTCAGCTCAGGTCATGATGCCAGGGTTCTGGGATCGAGTCCCGTGTTGGGCTCCTGCTCAACAAGGAGCCTGCCTCTCCCTCTCCCTCTGCCACTCCCCCTGGGTGTGCTCTCTCATTCTTGCTCTCTCTTAAATAAATAAATAAAATCTTAAAAAAAAAAAAAATCACCCTTGTATCCCAGTGCTGCTACCAGGCCAACAACATATAGTAAGCACAATAATACTTGTTGAATGAGTGAATTAATTCACTTTTTATCCACCTCTCCAGATCCCTCATATCTAAAGAGTGGATTATCTATGAAGATAAGGAAGCATGCTATTAATATAAATAATAGGATTATAACAAATCACGCATCATTTAAAAATAATATTGCTATGGTCAAAATTTAGTGCTTTAAGTGAAAGCTTATAAATAATTGTTCACCCACTTTTTGTACATCATTTGAGTAATCTGATTATAGACAGATGGGAAGATAAAAGTTTCCCAGAAGGGAATAAGGTTTTTTATTTTTCTTGTAGAAATGCACAAATATTCTAAGTACTTCCAAGGTTTGTTCTAGGTGATCCATTCTTAATACCCAAGGAATTGCTGTGAGAGATAGTGTGCTCTGCCGAGGTGGGGCTGAGTGTCTTTGAGGTAATGTGAATTCACGGGTTTTCGTGTGGGGTGATTGTTTTTATTTGTCCAAGTAGAAAGGGCATGTGGGAAGCAGATGGCTGTTAATTTGGCACAGAATGGCCCTAGATGATTATACTGTTCCCAAATTGAGCTCTGAGGAAGCTCAAATTAAGTTGGCTGTGGACAATCGGTGAAATTTGCGGGAAACTGTGGAAAATGTTTCCTACGTGTACTCTGACCTGAACTTGATGCTGTAGGATCTCCTTGTCTAGATTTGTTTAACTCACAGGATACTTTTGAAATGATACATAGTCTTCCGGGACTAAAGGATTCTAGTCAAACAAATACAGTCCATGTCTCTTTTCCATACCAGAAATGACAGAGAAAATATTGAAATTCCTTAGGTTTCCTCTTTATTCATACAAATAGAACAACAGTAATGCAGTGGCCCTATAGAGCCTTAGGGGTTGAGTTAAACAGCTGATCTTACCAAAGCAGTTTCTCTAAGAGTCGATCATTTGGGTGGGAGAGCTGGGGACTACGGCATAAGTTAGACAACCAGTTGAGTATTTCTACCCCTTGAAGATATGATAGCTTACAACCCTCAGTGGAAATATAGGACAATTAATTCTGTGCTAATATGTTGCTACTGACCTGTGAATTCAAGCTATAATTTTCTCATATAGCACATTTGAAACAGCTAGCTGGCCCATTTCAACAATCCACAAAGCTATAGTATTCTTTCTAACTTGTCTAACAAGTGAGTGAAGCTCAAAGTTTGAGGACAGGAAGAATTTGAAACCTGACCAAGTCTCCAGATGGGATGGATACTATGCATTGACTACTGAGATATATTGGAGATCAGTTAAAAAAACTGTGTGAATCAAAAGTGTGTAACTTAAGAAATAGGTCTGTATGTATATTTAAATAATAGATCTTTATGTATCCCTACTTCTTGACCTATGTTGAGTCACATCTTCATTCATTTAACAAATATTTACGAAGTTCCTACTATATGCCAGGCTCTGATAGGCACTGGGAACATGATAGTGACTGAAACATATAAAAATTACAAAGCTTACACCCCAGTGTATATAAGAATAATGATTCGTTGTATGAGCCACATTCACCAAATTAATTCCAACATTTCTCTAACTGACCCATCTTATTTTAGACTGTCTCTGACCACTCTTGGCTCTTAAATGTTCTTCACTTTCTTTTCTGAAGAACACTTTAGTTTGGCACATTGATGGACAACATTTTACTTTGTTCTTCATATTCTTCACTTTGTTCTTTGTATTCCAAAACCTGTCTCCCCTGAGAAAAAATGACCTAGTGATAAGCTTCCTGGCTTGCAGCTCGCAGAGCCTAACACATATTTGTAAAGCTCATATCAGAGATGGCCTAGGTCATGAACAGATACTAGACAATAGACCTGTGCTTTGTTATAAGCTGCAGAGTTTATGGTTCTGCACCATAAGGAGTATTTCTGAACATAGCTTCTGCTTGGCCCAGTGGAAGCTGAAAATAAACATGGGTAGTACCAAAGCAAAAGTAAGAAGCAGTTGAAGATCACTTCTACCACCCTAATCTCTTGTTTTCTTTCCCTCTCTCCACTTATTTAACATTTTTTATCTTTTTACATACTGCTTTGGTCATTTTAGAGGCCAGTGAAAGGGAATGTCTTTCCTCTGACCTATCCCTGCTGCTCTCATGGAAGGGAGCCCTGGCTACAGCAGCTAGAGGCCTGATCCCTAAAAGCTACCAGGAGTGGAAGAAAGTGCCTTAGGATTTCCTTCCCTGCCCCCTTAACTCTAAGTCTTCATTCACTATGCTATGCCCTAAGCCTCCCAGGTTCCAAAATGTAGAGCAACTACCCACAGGCCTGTGCTTCTGTATGATAGTGGTAACTAGCATTGGTTGAGTGCTTACTATGAGCTAGACTCATACTAAGTACTTGACGTATATTATTATGCTCAATCCTCCCAACCTGATGAGATAGGCACTCTCATTACCATACAGTAAGCTCTGAGTGGACATTTCTATTAGTGCTGGGCAGGAATACGCACAGAGTTTTGTTTTTGGGGGCTGAGGTTCAAAAGAGAGAAAGCATTTTTTTTTTTTTTTAAGATTTTATTTATTGATTTGACAGAGAGAGAGAGAGACAGTGAGAGAGGAAACACAGCAGGGGGAGTGGGGAAGGGAGAAGCAGGCTTCCTGCTGAGCAGGGAGCCCGATGCAGGGCTTGATCCCAGGACCCTGGGATCATGACCTGAGCCGAAGGCAGACGCTTAACCGAGGGAGCCACCCAGGCGCCCTGAGAGAAAGCATTTTTAATTGGTTATGTATTGCTGTGTACCCCCAAAGTTTACCCCAAATTTGGCAGCTGAAAACAACAAATTGTTACTATCTCATAGTTTCTGAAGGTCAGGAACCTGGGAACAACTTAGCTGTATGGTTCTGACTCAAGGTCTCATGAGGTTGCAGTCTAGTGTCAGCCAGGGATGCAGTCATCTGAAGACTTGACTGGGACTATTGAATCTGCTTCCAAGATGGCTGACATACATGGCTCTTGAGAGAAGCCTCAGTTCCTTACTGGCTGTTGGCAGAAGACCTCAGTTCCTTGCATCATCTATCTCCTCACATGGCTGCCTCAAGTCATGGTAGCTGGCATCCTCCAGAAAGACTAACCCAAGAGAGAGCAAGGCAGAAGCCACAGTGTCTTTTATAACCTAGCCTCAGAAGTGACATTCTGTCATGTTCTATTCATCACATAGACCAGCAGTGATACACTGTAGGAGAGAACTCCACTAGGGCATGCCTTCTTGGAGGTATGGATCATTGGAAATCAGCTCAGGGTCCATTTAGGGATTATTAAAACCAATTGGGGATTATTATATCAGTTGTTATTTTAGCAGCAATTAGGTTAGTACCGTCAGTCTGGCCATGCCAAGGTTTTTTGACTCTCATTTTATAGGTATTGGGAACTTAGACATTTGCTCAAGGTAATACTACCATTAGTAGAGGAGAGAAGGATTCTGATGCATGCTGTCAGATGGCAGAGGTCACTCTCCCAACCAGAACTCTATAGGGCCCTACCCTCAAAGGGCAGACCATACTCTCATAGTTCCTTCTAGCCACCAGTCCAAACACAAGGAATAAGGGGAGGGGGAGCCAAGGCCGGAAATGGGGTACAGCCTGAGTGTACTCAAGATTCTTGTGAGGATGTATGTGGCAGAGCATCCTAGGAAACTGGAAGATAAAAATACGGTTAGATCAGAAGAACACTCAGGACCAGAGATAGAACGAGACAGTTAAAGAAAGGGATCTCCTGCTTCCGATGGGCTGACTGAGGGTCTTCAGTTCCTAATATGTGTGAAAGTGATATAAGAAATCTGGTATTTGTACAAAGTACTGCAAGGATGCTTTTCATTAATGCTGAATAATTAACGCGATAAAAGGAAAAGATACAGACACTTGACTTGGCAAGGTAAAAGGAACACAAATTACAGTCATTAATGTGAACTGTTTGCCATTTGTGTCTGGCTAATATAATCACATCCAGGAATAAATGCAAGGAAATCATGGACTCTGAAGTACAGGTAGCAGACTCTCACAAATTCTTTTACTGGATATTTCTCTTGCGACTGGCTCTGCCCTACTTTCTCCTTCCAAAAACTAAATAGAAAGTACCTATTCCTCTTGAAAAATGATGTTTGCCCTAGAGATCCCATGGAAGCTGACCCAGAAGGGTCCAGTCATACAAGAATTCTGTGAGAGGGGTGCCTGGGTGGCTCAGTTGGTTAAGCGTCTGCCTCCGGCTCAGGTCATGATCCTGGAGTCCTGGGATGGAGCCCCGCGTCGGACTCCCTGCTCAGCGGGGAGTCTGCTTCTCCCTCTGCCTCTCACCCCACTTGTGCTCTCTCTCTCAAATAAGTAAATAAAAAATCTTTAAAAAAATAAATTCTGTTAGACATGATGCCAAATTAAGAAGCTCATATGTGTCTTCCTCTTCTGCAAAGCCTTCCTCGATTTTGCCGTGGTGGTCCAGGTACTGCCTATACCTCTTTTGCCCACATGGGAGTTTGGATTAAGTGTGAAGAAGGAAAAGTTAGTTATCTGAAACCATGGACACTGGGGGAGGACAGGCACTGGGGGGAGGAAGGTTGTACTGCCCTCGGGGTTGTTGCGGAACTCTTTCCAGTTAGATTCTCAGTGACCTGACTCCTTAACCTCTTTCCTCCTTCCTACAGGTCTAAAAAATTCAGCTGTCTTTCTTTTTCTTTCTGACTTGTTAGTACCTCCTATACTTCTTGGTTTTCATTTTCCTCCAAGAGTGGTTGTGGAGTGGGATGTATCCCCCTTTTGCTGTGCACCATAATAAGTACATAGACCCTTTCAATTTTAAGGGCTTTTTGGAGGGCATCATGGGGAAACAGAAGGGGCTAAACAAATAACAACATGAAGAAGTTATGAAGTCTCCAAAAACCTTACACAGCATTTAACTTTATCCTTATCTGGTACCCAGAAGTGTAGATGGCTCCTTTTCTGCCTCTGAGGGTGGAGCTCTCGTCAGAGCTCCTCCTTTCTGCACCTCTTCCCTCCCTTATCTTGTTCCCACAGACCCCTTCCTGGTGGCCTCTCTTTCAAGACGTGTAAGTACAGTTTGTGTGTAGACACGTAAACAATCTAGTACTCCCAGACCCAAAGAATCATTTACTGTCACAGTCCCTCTAAGACATCTCTCTCAGTGCTTCTTTCATGCCACCTCAGGAGCTAAGAGCATAAAAATTGCAGTTGAGGAGAAGGGGACATTGGAAGTGGCAAAGCTATAGACGTTGGGAAGGTGCCAAAGATACATCATACTTACTTTGCCATTTTCCTTGGTAGCTGGTCTGAGTGCTTCTGGCTATGATCTCTAGGTGAAGCATTTCATAGACTGCTCTAGATGGGTGTTCTCTGTAAATGTGAATCTGAACACTGCAGATGCTGGAGTGTGAATCAGAGGAACCCAACCTGGCATAACCAGGAAGCCAGTGTTTTGTGGGCAGACCAGTTACCCACCACAACATGATAATATCACACACAAGGACAAAACTTGATAGCCTTGGTTTGCTAAATGGGCATCAAGAATACTAGTCATTTTGGGGGGTGCCTGGATAGCTCAGTCAGTTAAGTGTCTGCCTTCAGCTCAAGTCCTGATCCCCGGGTCCTGGAATCGAGACCCTGAGTTGGGCTGCCTGCTCAGCGGGGAGTCTGCTTCTCCCTCTCTCTCTGCCCCTCCCCCTGCTTGTGCTCTCTCACTCTCTCTCTCAAATAAATAAATAAAATCTTAAAAAAAAAAATACTAGTCATTTTTTTATAGTGGAAGGGAGAGTACATCCAAAGTCAACTTTTAAAAATGTCTCCAATTCTTGGTGTGCTTAATGCATTCAACAACAAGAGGTTCAACAAAGGGTAGAAATTGGAAACTGAATATTGATGTTATTTCAAAGGACTCAGAAGTAGTTAGGTAAGTCAGGTATAGCTTGTTAGTAGTTAAGGCTTTAGTGATATGAAATACACTTTATGTGACAAACTTCTTGAAGGTCACTCATATAGCTTAATTTCTTATTTATATTTAAATAACGTGGTCCTAGTGCTGAGTGCCTCTCAGCATCATCAATGATAACTAAGAATGGCCTCCTTATTACCCTTGATTTCTTGCCCCTCTCTGTGGGGGCAGTTATATTCTACATCCAGCCTCAGGAGAGAAAACAAAGGCAGGTTCAGGGACCAAAAGTATTCATGATAATTAGATAAACTAATTGGAAGCATTATACATAAGTAATTATGTATCCTTTAAATTATTTAATACAGGGCATATTTTTATGAGATAAGATTTCTATATGGTATGTATGCTTAAATTAAAAATTGATCTTAAATTTGAAAAATAAAAAACTCTACATTGGAGAAGGCAGCTGATGACACAATGGTTCGGAGAAGTTAAAAAAAAAAAACAACATCAAAAAAAGAAAACCCAGGGGTGCCTGGCTCGCTTAGTTGGTAGAGTATGCAACTCTTGATCTTGGGGTTGTGTGTTTGAGCCCCATTTTGGGTGTAGAGATTACTTAAAAATAAGATCGTAAAAAGAAAAGAAAAGAAAACCCACTGGAGAATTTTGAGAAACTCCAGATGGATTTGAACTTGTTGATGGAAGCAGGGAGCAATATGACAGATTAGGTCTGACTTGAGTATCTATAATTTTCAAAAGGAATTTTGAAATTCTTAGATAAGCTAAGTTTGCTGAAAGAAGGAAAAACCTCTAGAATTTATGATTCTCTGCCCGTGAGTTTTGAAGAACTATTTACAAGTGTAGAACAGCCCTAAGGGTAAAATGGGGGCAATGAACTTGTTGTCCTGTCCAAGATAGCTGGACTTCCTGTTCTTATCCAGCCACATGGAAATGGTTATGGTTCCCTGAATACTCCATGTTGTGGATCCCCCCGCCCCCGCCCCCACATCCCCATCCCACTGTTATCGACCCTGTTGGTTTCTCATAGCATTGTATGAGCACTGTATCCTTCTGTGGTAGTTAACACCGTTTGTAATTAATTTGTTTGAAAATTTGATTGTCTCACTTCATCATACTGCAAATTTCAAGAACAGGGATTATGACTATTTCATTTAGAATTGTATCTCCAATGCCTACCAAGTACTAGGTATCTGGTAGTAATCAGTAAATATTTTTGAACAAATGAGCCTTGGCACATTTTTTTCTTTTCTTTTCTCTGATTTGGAATGTCTTTCCAGTTCCTTTTTGGCTGATGATCTCATATTTATGTTTTTCAAAACCCAGCTTATATCACCACTCCAAAATACTGCTCCTTTAGAGGAAATTATGGCCTCCTTTCTCTGTACATTTTCTAGGCATATGGATTGCTGTACTCACAATACTGTCCTGCAATTATTTGTTTACATGGTTCTCTTGACTGTGAGCTCCTTAAGTCCAGTGACTGGGTCTTATTCTTCTTTTTATTCCCAGTACCCAATGGCATTAGTAGATGCTCATAGATATTTGGGAATTAAAGTAATAAGTGAAGCTTATGTTTTCTGGCCACCTCAACAAAGGAGAAGTCCTTTTAAGGGCAGTGGTGAGCTGTATGTCCACAGCTCAATGAGGGTGCAGGACACCATTGATGCCCCCAGGTAACATAGGTGTTGTTTCCCCTTACTTTAGAAACTTGCTGCTTTTCTCCCTCACTCTTGTGGCCCAAATGGAGCTTCCCAGGCCACTGTCTATGATACAAGTCAAGAGAGTTAATGAATCTCTTGGCGGGGGGAGGCGGTGACGGGGGTGGCATGCCTGGGTGACTCAGTCAGTTAAGCATCTGACTCTTGATTTCAGGTCAGGTCATGATCTCAGGGTCCTGGGATCGAGCCCCGTGTCAGGCTCCCTACTCAATGCGGAGTCTGCTTGGGATTCTCTCTCTCCCTCTCCCTTTGCCCCTCCCCCCACTCTCATGCTCTCTCTAAAATAAATTTTAAAAATCCTTAAAAAAAAAAAGAATCTCTGTAGGTTTTTTCTTCCAATAGCTCAGTAATACGTAGCAGTTCTTTCCTCTCTGTTGCTACTAATGTCAAGGTATGAGCACAAGTTATTCCCCACTACTTGGAGAATATAGCCATCTCTAGAAAGTCCTGAGAGGATCAAGTGTCTAGATCTAGTAAGATCCAGCCATCCCTGCCCTTTCAGTGTTTGGTTTTATAAGGAAGTATATTCCCTTTTGGATTAAACCAGTAAATTTGTAAGACTTACTAGCAGGCAGAGCTCAGCTCCCTACCACCGTTGGTCTTCTTTCCCCATTCTTCTCCCAGCCTCTCCTCTAAAAACTTCTTGAACAAATAATAAAGAATATCTGTGAGATAATAGAAAATATATGTGTTGGTCACTGCCCCCAGTTCCCAGTACAGAGTTCCTAAAATCTTTGTAATTTCCTAAGTGATAAGAGTAATAGCAGCACCCTTTGTTCTAATATTTGGTCTTTGACCCCCCATTCTTGACAAAGAATTCCTAAATCCCTTCGAATTTCCTGGGTGACAGCATTAACTCTTGGTGGGCTCCTGGATGGGGGCTGGCACCAAAAAGACCAAGCCATGATTAGAAGCTTGGAATCTTCAGCCCCACCTCCCATTCTCCAGAGAAGGGAGAGGGCCTGGAAAGGAGTTAATAATTGATCATGCCTACGTGATGAAGCCACTGTAAAAATCTCACAAGTATGAGGTTCTGAAAGCTTCCAGGTGAGTGAACACCTCCATGTATTGGGAGGGTGACACACCCCAATTCCACAGGGATAGCAGCTCCTGCTCTGAGGACCCTCCTAGACCTTGCCCTATGTATCTTGTCATCTGGCTGTTCATCTGTATCTTTTATTATATCTTTTAATAAACAGATAAACCTAAGTAAGTGTTTTCCTGAGTTCTGTGAGCTGCTCTAGCAAATAACTGAATCCAATGGGAGGAGGCCATGGAATTCTCCAATTTGTAGCCAAGTCAGACAGAAGTTGTGGGCAACCTAGGGACCTACTCGTGATTGGCATCTGAAGTGGGGGGCAGTCTTTTGGGACTGATCCCTCCACTTGAGGGATCTGAGGCTATCTCCAGGTAGATAGTGTCAGAACGGAGTTAAATTGTAGGGCACCCAGCTGGTGTCACAGAATTGCTTGGTGAGGGAAAATACATCAGAAGTGCTATGAGTATGGGGGGGTTGGTGCATGGCTGGCTCAGTCAGTAGTGTGCAGCTCTTGATCTCAGGGTTGTAGGTTTGAGCCCCACACTGGGTGTAGGTATTACTTAAAAATAAAATCTTAAAAAAAAAAAAAAGTGTTGTGAGTGTGGTAGTGGTGTGAGAATAAAAGAGAAACACAGGAAGAAAGAATGTTTTGTTTTGTTTTTTTTTAATACAATATCCATTTGGAAGACTTCTAGTTTTCAGATGACCAAACAAAGATGGTTCTGCGCCCCCCCCCTCCACGCACACTCCCTTTTCTCTTAAAAATTGCCTTTCAACGACAAGAAAAACAAAAATAAGAAACACAGAGTTTATCTTTAATAAAACGAAGAGACAATTGTGACACTGAACCAAAGAGGAAGAAGGTCAAAGTGAAGTCCGGGTGCAGGGTCATGTTGATCAGGAGGAGCTGATTCATTCCACCCAACTAAAGAAAGGCTCAGGAACTGGTGGCACCACGTATCTGGAAGACAGAGGTGAGGCCAGGGAGTGGAATGGGGGCTGTTTAAGAGTGTTTAAGGAACAGCTAGACCTGTAGGTTCCCATGTACTCTACAAAGGGGCTTTCCCCCGCCCTCAGAGATGAGAGTAGAGTCTCTGAAGAAGCCAAACTAGAAAGTCTCAGGAGGTCAGGTACAGAGGAGACTGGCAGTGAGGTACTAGAGTCTGAAAAGAGGGAAGTGAGGACTTCAGTGCCAAGCTGTAATGGCTCTAACCCCCTCCTCCTCCCACAGGAGAAACTCAACACCCTTAGAAAATAGACCTGCCTATACTAAAATTTAGGGACACCAAATGAGAAAGTTGGCTAGCCATCTGCTTGTATTACATTTCACACCCCCTTAAATAAATAGTTTCCAAACAGATTTTAAGTATCTCATTTTAAGTTATAAATAGATAGACAAAGATCACTGGATATCTGAGGAAAACCTCCAAGATGGAAGCTAGAAACTGGAACAATAACAACAGCAACAACTCAGAGGGGGAAAAAACTTTTTGGAGAGAAAAAAATCATTCCACAAGATTGGGAAAAAAGACTAACACCAGATTTTTCAACAACACAGCTAGAAGCTAAGAGAGTAATGCTATTAAAAATCTGAGTAAAAGTTATGGGCACCTGGCTGGTTCAGAAGGTGGAGCATGTGACTCTTGATCTTGAAGTTGTGAGTTTAAGCCGCATTTTGGGTATAGAGATTACTTAAAAATAAAATCTTAATTAAAAAAAAAAAAAGCCTGAGTAAAAGTTATTTTCAGCCTAGAATTCTACACCCACCCACCCAAACAAACCATTGATTAGGTGTGAGGATAGGATATACACATTTTCATACATTGCAAAATCTCAAAAGGATATTCCTTTCACATACCCTTTCTCAAGAAATCACTAGATGATATGTTCCACCAAATGAAGACATAAGCCAAGAAAGAACACAGTGGATCCAGGGAAGAGGGGCTCCAACACCAGAGTAAGGCAAAGAGCCTCTCCAGGATGATGGCAAAATGAAGTCTCAGAAGATCTCAGGGGGCGCCTGGGTGGCTCAGTTGGTTAAGCAGCTGCCTTCGGCTCAGGTCATGATCCTGGAGTCCTGGGATCGAGTCCCGCATCGGGCTCCCTGCTCGGCAGGGAGTCTGCTTCTCCCTCTGACCCTCCTCCCTCTCATGCTCTCTGTCTCTCATTCTCTCTCTCTCAAATAAATAAATAAAATCTTTAAAAAAAAAAAAAGAAGAAGATCTCAGATAGCATAGGTGATGTGGGAGGCCGAGAAGTCACTATGTAAGTTAAGTGGGATGGAGGGCTGCAGGAAGGATGCTGTCAGGGGGGAACAAAATGGAGCTACTAGATTATCTAACAGATTTGGTCATATGAGGCTATCTCCAGGTAGCCACTGTCGGTGGATATGGAAACACAAGTTGTTCAGTGAAATCTGAGTAAATGACAAAACAGAGGCAATTATCAACTTCAGGACAAACTAAAAGACATCCAAGAAAGAAAATGCAATCACCATTCTTGACTCATCGGCAAACAGTATTTACAGTCCTTTTAATTAACAATGAATATGGATTTAGCCAGAAAATATGATACAACTATGTTGGGGGATGGGGGAAGGGGCAGAGGAAGAGTGCTAATCGCTTTGCCTGCAATGAAAAAAAAATCAGTAGATAATATCTAACTCGATGACTAGAGAGGATCACATGCCGAGAAACTTGGAGGCAAATAGAAACAATTATAAAAGGTGGAAATGATTGTGTCTGTAAAATAGGACGGTGAGGGTGGGACAGAGCTGTGTGAAAATACTGTTGGTTTTTTGTTATAGGCTTTTGGGCACTACCTGACCTTTTAAATTATGTACATACATTGCTTTGATAAGTAAAAAATAGTTTAAAAATATCAAGAGGCACCAAATTATTACACAGCTCACTTGCCCACATGTAGCATTACGGCTCTGCTCTTATGCTTGAAGGATTGAAGATGTGATCAGAGAGCTGGTCAGAGGGCGGGTCATGAAGGGCCTCGTGTGCCAACCCAAAGAGCTTGAATTTTATTGTACAGGGAGTGGAGAGGCTTCAGGGATCCTAAACAATGGAGTAATAGGATCAGACACACTCTCTGAGCATTAGCTTCCTAGACCATGTTGGCCTGGGAAGGACTATAGTGCCACTTTTCCCCCATCAACATTTTATTATGAAAATTTCAAATGTTTTAGTTACTAGCTTTAAATTTATATTTATTTATTTTACTATTTTTTATTCTACATTATTAAATAATTATAAATTATTTAAATTTACTATGAAAATTTTTCAGAAAAATTGGCTTATGTGGCAAACATCCATATGACTACCTAGATTCTATAATTAACATTTTACCATATTTGCCTTCTCACATAACGATCCATCTATCTATCCCTCTGTCTACCCATCAGTCCATCTGATATTTTTGATACATTGAGAGACATCAATATGTTTCATCTCTTAACACTTCAAGGTGTATATCATTTATGAGAATTCTTTTTGCAGAAGGAGAAAGCATAGACTGTGGAATCACACAGACCTGTTTCGATCTCAGATTATAATTTTGCTGTTAGATTATTCAATGTAACAGCACATTTGGGGGTCTTCATTTTAAAGAAAGAGTAGAATTATTGTTTATTCCTTGACTTTCACTAGCACAAAATTGTATCTACATTGGTATAACCTACTTTTTTTTTAGTGTCCTTCAGTAACTTAAACATCTATTTTTCTAGTTAAATAATTACCCCCCGTGGTATTTACCAGTTTCCAATACTAGTTCTAGACTATTAGCCTTATATGTCAACCTAAGAGATCCTAGAGCCTTGATCATTTTCTCTACCAAAGAGGAGAAGGAGTGCAGTCCTCTCAGTGAGACTCACCACCACTGTCCAACATACTGTCAGAGAGAATCTGCCTCATTTTCCTGTGAAATAAGCCTTAGATCTTAGAAGATGATAGCATTTACTCAGAACAGGAAATGAGCTCTTAGATGCCTTTGGGAACACTAATTGCAATGGGTTAATAATTTATCTTTAACAGTTTTCAACAAATATTCATTGAGGGAAATATTATCAACATACTATAAACTCTTGCTTCTGGTTAATCCTGTCTACCACATGTTTAATAAATGGTTTCAGCTTTAATAACTTCAGGAAATGGAAGCTTACTTTTTCAACCACTATCTCTTGATTCTAGGATGCAGAGATGCAGGGATCTCGTCCTCAAGGTATACTCTGTCTAGTGGGGAATAATACAGGCAAGAAAACTAAGAAAAAAAAAACAAAACAGTAGAGAGTGATAAATAGCGTAACAGATGGTTAAGATGTAATAGGATCAAGGCACAGAAGTGGGACCAGCCTTTGTGGAGAGGAGGTTGCTGTCAGGGATCAAGGAAGCGTTTTGGAGAATGGCATACTTGTGTTGTAAAGGAAAGGCCTTGAAAAACCTCACCTGACATAACTTGCATTTTCAAATTGTTTTATGTAATGGAAATGTCTTTTTATAACTTCTCTTCATTTATTCAACATCTACTGGGGACTGCTCTGTGCCAGGCACTGGCCATGGTTCTGAGAATACAGCAGTGAACTGGGCAGATCTTTGCTCACAGTCTAGAGGTGAGACAGACACCGAGGAAGTAAGTATAAGTGTGAAGAACATTGTTTTTGTTTTGTTTTTGTTTTTTTTTATTAAAGATTTTATTTATTTATTTGATAGAGAAAGAGAGAGAGAGTTCACAAGCAGGGGGAGAGGCAGAGGAAGAGGGAGAAGCAGGCTCCCAGCTGAGTAGGGAGCCGGATGCGGGGCTCCATCCCAGGACCCTGGGATCATGACCTGAGCCGAAGGCAGCTGCTTAACCAACTGAGCCACCCAGGCGCCCCAGTGTGAAGAACATTGTGATAGACAAAGAGCAGGGTCTGGAGCAGAGGGGACCAGATGTTTGCCTGGTCAGTGCGAGTTCCGTCTTCTCTTTGAAAGTGCAGTCATCCTCACAGTTATTCTGAATCCTCTACAGGGCCTACCCCAGGGACCAGGGATGTAGTTAGCAGCTCAGAACCCACTGCCTGTTTGGGTCTTTTATGCTCCGGAACGCACTTCTGGATCTTCACCATTCTGAAAATAATCTGTAGTTTCGTAGAGTGCCAGAGAGAGAATTCTGATTACATTCTTCCAAAGAGTTTTTACTGAGTGTTTAAAGTCTTGCCTGGTTAAGAAGGACATGAGACTATAGGTCCTGAAATCATTTAATTTCACATTGCAAAAGTTCTGTGCTTGAAATTCTAACTCTAGCCAGCAATCTTACAAATGCCCATCATCAATCACTATAGGACAGATATTCACTGTAATTTTTATGGAAGGTGGGTAAGAGGTGCCATCACCAGCTGTCAAGGATGGTATATTATAGAAGCTCTTCAACTTACCAATTTTCACCTTACAAAATCAGACAGATATAACCAAAGTCGGCTTTCCAAAATCCCAGAAACAAAGATGTAGCATCAGAGCTGGGAGGGACCTTAGTGGTCATCTAGTCTAGGTTTTGCCAACCAGTAGATTTTAAAGCTTTATCTGGTAACTGAAACCAAGATATTAACAAAGATGAACCTCTTAGACTCTTGTCAGTGTCTCTGATTTTCCTGGAACCCCCATCAAGGAGTATAGTTGTGTTGATAGCCCCATGGCCATATTCCAACCTTACTTCTCCCCATGTTCATTCAGTGATTCCAGTGTTAGCACTCAACCCAAACCTGCTCTTCCTACAATCTTTTTTTTTTTTAAGATTTTATTTATTTATTTGACAGAGAGACAGTGAGAGAGGGAACACAAGCAGGGGGAGTGGGAGAGGGAGAAGCAGGCTTCCCGCGGAGCAGGGAGCCTGATGCGGGGCTCGATTCCAAGGACCCTGGGATCATGACCTGAGCCAAAGGCAGACGCTTAACAACTGAGCCACCCACGTGCCCCCCATTTCACTTTTTAAATAATTTAAAATACTTTTTAAATTTTTAGAGAAAATGATTTTTCTAAATAGAAATATGCTAAATGTGACTAGTACAACAAAAATGATAGTCCAATAAAATGACAGAAAATTGGAAGAGGAAATAAAAATGTTTGAATAATTATTAAGTTATTTGTATACAACTACATAACTATATATTATATGTATATATATCTAGAGAGATACATGCTATTTTCTATTATAGGTATATGTAATATTTATATGTCATATGTATATTCCATTATAGGTAGAGGTATGGTCCCCTATGAAGAGAGATTTGAACAAATTGAACCACATATTTTTCTTTTTGCTTTGCTTTATATCTCAGCATGGAAAAAGTTGGAAGAAGATATAACACTGTATGGATATAGATATTGCTTATAGGCTGGTGGGAAAAAGTATAGATGATAGAATTTTTATGATAAAATTAAAATTTTGTGGTGTTTTCTATGATAATAGTCATTAGAGCAACCCCATTAAAATGTTTGAACATGATATGTAAAATTTATGTTTCGCTTCCAAATATAAGTATTGATTTAGAAATTTTATTGACAATTTTAGTTGCTACTGCCTCAGCAGAACTAAATTTCTCCAATTCTATCAAAGCAAAAATTTTAAAAAGATTTTATTTATTTATTTGACAGAGAGAAAGAGCACAAGCAGGGGGAACAGCAGAGGGAGAGGGAGAAACAGGCTCCCAGCTGAGCAGGGAACCTGATGCGGGGCTCGATCCCAGGACCCTGGGATCATGACCCGAGCCGAAGGCAGACGCTTAACGACTGAGCCACTGAGGCGCCCCCAGGCCTCCTTTAAAAAAAAATTGTGCTAAAGTACATAGAACAAAAACCTTACCGTCTTAACAGTCCAATGGCATCAGTACATTCACATTCTTTTGTTTTTAGTATATTCACATTTTTGTGCGACCGTTACCACCATTCATCTCCAGAATGCTTTCATCCTGTACCACTGAATCTCTGTACCTGTTAGACGCTAACTCCCCTTTTTGCCCCCTTCCCCCAGCCCTTGGCAACCACCATTGGACTTTCTGTCTCTAAGACTGTGACTACTCTAGGTACCTCATATAAGTGGAATCACAGAGTATTCGTTCTTTCATGACTAGCTTATTTCACTTAGCATAATGTCCTCATGATGTCCACATCGCATCATGTGTCACAACTGAATTACTTCTTAAGGCGGAATAATATTCTGTTGAATGTATATACCACATTTGTTTATCCATCCATCTGTCCTTGGGCACTTGGGTTGTTTCCACCTTTTGGCTATCGTGAGTAATTTGCTATGAGCATGGGTATTCGAAAGTTCTTGCTTTCAAGAGGGGAACTTTCGGTCCCCTCTGCTACAGACCCTGCTTTTTGTCTATCACAATGTTCTTCACACTGGGGCGCCTGGGAGGCTCAGTTGGTTAAGACTTCTTTTGCGTCTATACCCAGAAGTGGAGTTGCTGAATCATATGGTAATTCTAATTTTAAATTTGGGGGGAACTGCCATCCATTTTCTTTTTTTTTAAATTTATTTATTTATTTATTCATGAAAGTCAGAGAGAGAGAGAGAGGCAGAGGCAGAGGTAGAGAAGCAGGCTCCCCGCCTAGCAGGGAGCCCGATGTGGGATTCGATCCCAGGACCCTGGGATCATGACCCGAGCCGAAGGCAGACGCTTAACCGTCTGAGCCACCCAGGCGCCCCTGCCATCCATTTTCAATAGCAGCTGTACCTGTTTACATTCCCACAACAGGCACAAGAGTTATAATTTCTCCATATCTTCACTAACTTTTTTTTGTTTCTTTCCTTCTCTTTTTTCTTCCTGTCTTTCTTTCTTTCTTTTAATAGAAGCCATCCTAATGGGTGAGGTGCTGCGGAGTTCTTAAAATCTAAGTACATCTGCAAATACATTTAAGCTCCCAGTAATGGGTCTTTAGCCTGCAAGGCAGCCAGTGGTACTGAGGTGAACTTCTGGAATTTGTTCAGCTGCATAGACACTTATTCCTCTCTCCCCATCTGCTTACTCCTAGCAGAGCCCTGCCAGCCACTTTTGAGTGGCTTCGGTGGTATAAATTCTCATGATTCCTGGTGCCCAGCTGCTCAGCAGCATTCAATATTTACTTCGAACCTTACTCTCCTCTCTTCACAAAAGGCGATCGAGGAGGAACTATACATGGTTTACTTGCAGGAAAGAGATAGCATAAAGGTAATAAGCAGGCTGGGTGAGTATATTATAAAGTAAGAGAGTGAGGGCAGATTCTATAGAGCCCTTGTGTGCCAGCAGCAAAGCTGAGTGAAGGAACATCTGGAAAGCCCCTTCCCCCAGCCACATCCCACATCACCCCATCAGCCCATCACCCCTGGAGTCCAGCTCTGTTCTTAGGAAACTTTGGTTAACAACAAACATCACTTCTCCCTTACTGCAGACAATTCTAAAATATTTCCAAAAACTTATGTTCAGGGAGCTATAATTCAAACATTTTGATTTCACAGTTTTTTAAAAGATTTTATTTATTTGAGAGAGAGAGAGCACAAGCAGGGGAGCGGCAAGCAGAGGGAGAGGGAGAAGTAGGCTTCTTGCTGAACGGGGAGCCCAATGCGATGTGGGGCTTGATCCCAAGAACCCGGGATCATGACCAGAGCCGAAGGCAGATGCTTAACCAACTGAGCCACCCCAGGCCCCTCATTTCACAATTAACTTACTCTGGACAAGTCAGTAAACCTTACTACACCTGTTTTCTCAGCTATGAAATGCAATTATTGGACAAGAAGTCTTTAAGGACCTTATCAGTTCAAAATAATTTTAATTCTAAAACTTCCAATGATCCAAAAAACATTTCCTTTTATTTTAGAAATGTTTCATATATATCAAAGCAATTCTGTCTTATTCTGCCCTCAATGGCGACCTCATTTATATTGAGTAACTCTGAAAACTCAGAATCAGATGCTTGTTGCTATTTATTCTCTGCCAGGATATTGTAAATGTGTGTGTCTGCATTTGCAGAGAGCTGTAACTTCTCAGTCATTTACCCTCTTATCTGCCACCACCTCCAAATGTTTCTTTTCTAAAAGCACACAAAAAATGTCACTGGATTAGATGTAATTATAAAATGCTACCTAGAAGCAAACATTATATCAAGTGTGTGCTTGGTAGTACTCAAAAGCTGTAATTGCTCATGTATCACTCCCTTTTACTCACTCACTGTCAAATTCACTTTGCAAACAATGTAAAAAGAGACAAAATTCAGAAATGTCATCTCCCACAGTGTCACCGTGATAGAAAGGGATCGAGCCTGTTATTGTTATGATGTTTTTATGGGTTTCCCAGCCTGTTGAGAACCATTTCAGGATGTTGAGTCAAGGAATGTGAAATCTGGGATCACCCAGTTGTTTCTGACACATTTTCAGTTGATGTCATCAGGCATTTCTTAGAGTAAGCCGGTGCCCACCTATTAGTCATGTTCATTTTCATCAATTTTTTAAAAATAAAAACAGTTTATTGAAAATAACTCTTTATACCTGCTCATTCACTCATTCTGTATTCTGGATAAACTTTTTTTTTTTAAAGATTTTACTTATTTATTTGACAGAGAGAGACACAGCGAGAGAGAGAGCACAAGCAGGGGGAGTGGGAGAGGGAGAAGCAGGCTTCCCGCGGAGCAGGGAGCCCGATACAGGACTCGATCCCAGGACCCTGGGATCATGACCTGAGCCGAAGGCAGACACTTAACCGACCGAGCCACCCAGGCGCCCCCCTGGATAAATTTTTTAAAAAAGGTTAAGGGGCACCTGGGTGGCTCAGTCAGTTAAGCACCTGACCTTTGGTTTTGGCTCAGGTCATGATCTCATGGGTTGTGGGTGGGGGTGGGGGGTAGGGAGGTGGGGTGGGGTTCCGTGCTCAGTGGGGAGTCTGCTTGAAAGATTCTCTCCCTCTGTCATTCCCCCACTCGCTCTCTTGGGCTCTCTCTCTCTCAAATAAGTAAATTAATTAAAAAAAAAAAAAAAGGTTAAACATGTTGCCCCTGAGTTGTTGTGTATGCTCTGATTTATCAGTAGTTGTTACGACATGCAAAAGAGAATCTCAGAAATAATTCTTAGTTTTTAAACCCCTTTAACACTTACTTTGGCAGCATACAGTGTACAGGATAGATACAAATCAAGTAACTTACTTTAATGATTCTAAAACAAGGTTTGCAGTTTCTCTATGTTAAAAGTCCATGCTATCAATTATATCATTTGAATTTCAGTTGCAGGAAACAAATCACCACCTATTTTAAGCAGAAGAACGTTTAATTCAGTTAGGGAATTGTTAGGGAGGCTGATAGGAGGGGGATAAGCTGGGTTCTTTTTTTCTTTCTTTCTTTCTTTTTTTTTTCTTAAAGATTTTATTTGTCAGAGAGAGAGAGCACAAGCAGGGGGAGTGGCAGGCAGAGGGAGAAGCAGGCTCCCCACTGACCAAGGAGACCAATGCGGGACTCAGTACCAAGACCCCGAGATCATGACGTGAACCCAAGGCAGACACTTAACCGACTGAGCCACCCAGGCGTCCCAAGCTGGGTTCTTTCTAATGACCCCCAGAACATCACCACTGAACAGTCAGGAAGGTAGGGTATGGGAGCTTGCTCTGGAAGGTTTAAGATGCACCAGTGAGGGCGCCTGGGTGGCTCCATCGGTTAAGTGACTGACTCTTGATTTCAGCTCAGGACACAATCTCAGGGTCCTGGGATCAAGCCTGAGTTGGGCTCTGTGCTCAGCGGGAAGTCTGCTTCAGGATTCTCTGTCTCCCTCTGCCCCTACCCTGCACTCGCATTCTCTCTCTCAAAATAAATAAATAAATAAATCTTTAAAAAAAAAAAAGAAAGAAAGAAAGAAGAAGAATGCACTACTGACTGTGATCCATGCAGGGGTCAGGAAGCTGCCCCTGCAACTGCCTTTTGACATTTATGAAGCTAGTCTCTGGACACCAGGATGCTGTTGCAGAAAAGCGCAGTAATTCCATGACCATGACTGTCAGCAGCAACACCTAAGAACTCAAGAAGGTGGTACTGACCCCTTCTGCTTTCCAAATCTTGCATAATGCACTGAGTTGGTATGATCTGTTTCACACCCAGAACCAGCTGCAAGGGAGTATGAGAAGTGTGAGATTTTTTTTTAAAACAGATAATCATTAATTGGTATTGTCATAAGTATTACAAAGGCAAAACGCAGAATATAATAACAACACATAACAGGGTGGTCTGACTTCTTTTGCAAGGATCAAAGACATTTTTTCTCCTGTATTTTTATAACAAATTACACATTCTCTTCTACACATTGTCTTTTTCATTTAATAGAGTATCTTGGATATTACTATGCATCAACACCTGATGAGCTTTTACATTCTTCTTTGTTTTATGACTGCAAAGCATTCTACAGTATAAATGTACATAATTCATCTTACCATTCCTCTCTCCATGGACATTTGGGCAGTATCCAGTCATTTGCTATCACAAATAATACTGCGATGAATGGTCTTGTATTTACATGATTTCCCATGTGTAGAAGAGTAGCCATAGGATGAATTCCTAAAAGTAGAACTGCTCAGTCAGTGGGCATATTGTTTGTCATTTTGTTGTTCTTGTTGTTATTTGTGATTTTTTAAAGAAAAAATATTTTATTTTATTCATTAGTTCATTTTTTGAATAGCTAATACACACATAGGGTAAAAAGATAAATAAAAAGGAACAAAAAGGTAGATAGTGGAAAGCAGATTTCCTTCATAATTCATCCGGAAATATTCTATATATATATAAGCACATAGACACATGTGTGTCCATATACACCCACACACAACATATGAACATATAAATTAATATGCAGAATTTCTCTTCTTTGGGCTGATTTTTTTTTTTTTTCTGCATATGGTCTATGGGGGTCAGGGGAGTTTTGCTAAGACATAGAGACCCCAGGCTTCTGTGTAGCATTGGGTTAGAAACAAGCCTTCAATACTGTCTCATCATTTCCTCTTTAGTGTCCATGCGTGGTCTTTCCCTGTGCCTGTGCGGTCACTCTGCAGGCAAGGATGACTATGGATGTGGGCCCTCCACAGCCCGTGGCCTCAGGTTTTCTAACAAGATCTTCTGTGCTTTGTGCAGAGTAGTCAACATGGGGTCTGTCTTCTCCATAAACTGACAGATTCCCTCTGCCCCTCTCCTGGTTGAATCTTCTGTTTCGTGTGGCCCATATATTTTTTCTTGCTTTCCTCCCTTCATTTCATTTGATGGAGCATGTTTTGCAACAGTTTTCTGGAAAAGGGTCCATGGAGGGTAAATTTTTTGAGATCTTGGGTGTCTGAAAATGTTTTTATTCTACCTTCCCACTTGATTGATACAGTAACTAGTTACAGAATTCTGGATGAGGAATATTCTTCCTTCAGCTTTGAAGGCTTTGCTCCATTGACTTATGGTTTTAAGTGCTTGCTGTTGAGAAATCTGAAGTTCTTCCATGTGATGGAAGGATTTCCTCTTTGTTCCCAGTGAAATTTCATGATGATGTGCCTCTGCGTGAGTCTCATTTTCATCCATTCTCTTAGGCATCCTGTGGGCCCTTTCTTCTGGAAACCCTGAGTATTCTCTTGAATTATTCATTGCTGCTTTCTTCTCCTCTGTTATTTAGATGTTGGATCTCCTCGTTGGGCTCCACTTATCATTTCTCTCCTATTTTCCTTCTTGTGGTCTTTTTGCTCTGTTTTCTGGGAAATCTCCCCAACTTTATCTTCTAGAATTTCTTTTGCATTGGGGTGCCTGGGTGGCTCAGTTGTTAAGCGTCTGCCTTCGGCTCAGGTCATGATCCCAGGGTCCTGGGATCGAGCCCCGCATCGGGCTCTCTGCTCCGCAGGAAGCCTGCTTCTCCCTCTTCCATTCCCCCCTGCTTGTGTTCCCTCTCTCGCTCTCTCTCTCTCTCTGTCAAAATAAATAAATAAAATCTTTTAAAAAAATAAAAATAAAAAATAAAGAATTTCTTTTGCATTTTTTTCATTGCTGTTGTATCATGTTTTCAATTTTAAAGAGCTCTTTTGTTGTTGTTCTTTGAATTTTTTCATACCATTCATTGTGCAGACTCTTCTCATTTCCCTAAGGATATTGATACAGTACTTTTAAAATATGTTTTGTTTTTCCTAAAAGGACTTTTTCTTCTAAGTTGCTTTTTTTCTATTTCTTTGCTTTGGTCTTTATCTTCCATGTTAGAGTCTTTCCTTAGATGTCTGGTAATTAGTTGTCTGTTCATGATTTTAAAGTGAGGGACTAAAGGGGTGCCTGGCTGGCTCAATTGGTAGAGCATGCAACTCTTGATCTTAGGGTTGTGAGTTCAAGCCTCGTGTTTGATGTAGAACTTACTTAGAAAAAAATTTTTTTAGGGGCACCTGGGTGGCTCAGTCGGTTAAGCCACTGCCTTCTGCTCAGGTCATGATCCTGGGGTCCTGGGATCGAGCCCCACGTCCAGCTCCCTGCTCAGTGGAGAGCCTGCTTCTCCCTGTCCCTCTGCCTGCCACTCTGCCTACTTGTGCTCTCTCTCTATCTTTCTGTCAAATAAATAAATAAAATCTTTAAAAAAAAAGAAAAAAAAATTTTTTTAATGGGGCGCCTGGGTGGCTCAGTCAGTTAAGTGTCTGCCTTTGGTTTCCTAAGGGAGTCTGCTTCTCCCTCTCCCTCTGCCCCTCCCCCCAACTTGTGTTTTCTCTCTCTCAACAAAATCTTAAAAAAATATTTTTAAATAAATTTAAAAATAAAAATAAAGGACTAATTTTCTAGGGTATTGGAATTTTTCCATGTGGTGTTAGGGGTGTGACTTACACAGATGTGTGCATTTCAATACTGTATATAAATTATAACCCAAAAAATACCTATTAGAAAAACTAAAAACAAGTGAGAAATGAAAACACTAGAAGCTCTGATGGAAATTACCAACCTACAGTTCTACCTTTGGGACATCTGGGTGGGCTGTTTGTTGGTATAGGACCCAGCCCTCAGTGGGGTCTAGCATTCCTGTCCTGATACTCTTTTACCTTCATAGGGAATAAATCCGTAGGCTTTGCTAGGATAAAGGAGGGCCATTACCCAGCAGTGTGAATGGGGAAGGAGTCCTAAGGATCAACCTGCTTCTCAAACATCTTTTACCCAATCCTCCTTATTTCAGCATGATGTCCCCTCACTTCGACTGCAGTATTACTAATACAATGAGTTCTTGAACCTTTTGAGATCCTGCAATGTAAATTGTTTTTTTTTCCTCTGCTTTCTCACTGCCAGTCTCTAGCTTCCAAAATATTATTGTTCTTGCCTCTTGTTTTCCCAACCCCAGAAGGCTTATGTCTTTTTTAAAAAATAAATCTCTTTATTGTACTTTTTGTTGGGTTTCAAGAGGAAGCAAAGTTAGATGTGTGTATTAAATCAATTATCTTAACTCAGGAGTCAGGAAATCAGAAATGTACTTTTTAACTCTCCAGCTTCTGCTGTACAGGAAAGCCCTCCATAATGAGTTTGGAGTAGATGCTAAAAGCAACTCCCCAAAGCTGTCATGGTCCACCCCTTTGGCCACTCAATATCTACACATACTTCTTTTTTTTTTTTAATAAAGATTTTATTTATTTGACAGAGAGAGTGAGAGGGGTGGCTCGATCCCAGGATCCTGATCACGACCTGCACCTAAGGCAGATGCTTAACCATCTGAGCCACCCAGGCGCCCCTACGCATACTCTTCTACTCCGACTTTAATTTCTAAGCAGTAATAGCGATCCAAACATCCTTTCACTGGACAAAATGGAAAGATCTTTGTGGAAAGGAAAACATGCTCAGTATCTCTCTGAAGGGAAGAGTAAAAAGTCCCCTTCCTTGGACCTCTCTCTGGGTAATGTTCATTCATCCAGTTCTGGAGCCATCTCTCCTAGATATACCTGTAACTTAAGAACTAAATTATAAAATTAACCACCAACCATATGCCTTATAAGACATAGTAAGGGAGAGGGGGTACTGGTTATCTCTAATTATATGTGTGTTAGAAGGAAAATATGGGTGCCTGCCGTAGTCCTACTTTCTGCATCTAGTCACGAGGCCACAGTTGGTATTTATCATTTCCTTCCTTTGTACCAGCAATTCATCTGTTTGGAGTTCATTTTGTCTGTTAATTCAATTAGTGGCAGGGCTAGACATTTCAGACTGCCAACAAAAAATTTTTAAATGGGTCCTCCCTTATCCTTTGTTATTTTCAAAATGCAAATCTCCAGCCTCTGGCTTTGCAGGGATAGTGTTGATATTACTGATTCCTGTGAAGAGAAAAAAGCAAATGGGTCATGTTTTTACTTTTCTGTGTAGACGAGAGCCCTGGGTGAAAATCAGCTTGACCGCTGAGCACTTTTAAGAAGTTAGGCAAAAATGGATTCATTTGCCAATGGAAGGAAGATGGACTTGCCTTGGATTGAAGGCTAGAAAGTTGTAAGGTTGCCACTGTCATCCAAATAGTGAAGCTTGACCTTGTGTTCAGGAAAATCACCAGCCTCAATCCAGAGATGGTCAGCAGGGATAATGACAAGCAGAATTAAGGTAGTCCTCAAAAAGCAGTTTGGGAAGGGTAATAAAATTTGTTTTGGTGTCCTCCTTCCTCCCTCATCAGCCTCAGCTTTCCCGGCTGTCCCTGGCTGTATTGCATTTGTAATCAATCTCTGCTAAAATAGTAAATAGTAAAGAGGAATTTATAATATGTCTTCTGATAAAAGATTGATATAACCCCTTCAAGAGATATTTTCATTTCAAGAGTATTCATCAAAATGGACATTTCACAATTAAAAAGTAGAACTTTACTGATAGAATAGTAGATGATGGGATTAATCTACACCACACCCACTTTGATTTTGATTTTTTTAGAGAGAGAACTTGGGAGATGGGAGAGTAGGAGGGGCAGAGAGAGAGAAAAGAGAATCTTTTTTTTTTTTTAAAGATTTATTCATTTATTTTAGAAGGAGAGAGCGCGTGCCATGGTGGGGGGGCACGGAGAGGGGCAAAGGGAGAGGGAGAGAGACTCTAAGCAGACTCTGTGCTCAGTGAGGAGCCCGGCGAGGCTCAATCTCACAGCCCTGAGATCACAATGATGTGGAGAGCTAGGTTCTTGTCTCACAGAGTAGGAGAATGAATCTCAAGGACAACAGAGAGTGGAGAGTGAGTAAAGCGATAGAAGTTTATTAAGTGAAGATACAGAAAAAGTAGTAAGAGTAAGGCCTTTACTCTTACTTACCCATGAGGGCTTTTAGGGTTGGTCTTTTATAGAAAGCTAACCCAGCAACTTAAATCGTTTTAACATTTCTACTGATAAATCACCATTGAGTAAGGACTAGTGATAACACCTTCAAAGGCTTACTTCCCTTTTAGGGTCTGGTTATTTCTTGTTGGTCACAGGTGATTATCATAAAGATACCCACGCCACAAGATCCACCCCACAGGCCTAGGGCAGTGTGGTCCTCCACCCCACACGCCTAGGGTAGGGTGGTCCAATTTGTCCCTTATCTCTGGTTTCCCCATACCTCCACATTTTTGGGATTTCTGTGAGCCTGATCACATAGCCCCCTATCTATCTCTCCTTACCTAGCCCCACCTGTCCCTTACTCAACAACCTGAGCTGAAACCAAGAGAGTTGGATGCCCAACCAACTCTGCCACCCAGGCATCCAGAGGGAGAGAATCTTAAGCAGGCCCCATGCCCAGTGTGGAGCCTGATGTGGGGCTCCACCTCACAACCCTGAGACCATGACTTGAGCTGAAATCAAGAGTCAGAGGCTTAACTGACTGGGCCACCCAGGCGCCCCATACCCACCTGATTTTGACAAAAGTTTCCACTAGCTTATAAAACAATTTCACTGAATTGATCTGTAATATAGATTGTAATTAGTGATGGGGAAAGGTTATATCCACGTCTCCTGACATCTGGACCACATTCAGACTCTATTGTCTTTGAGCTCAAAGGTGGCTTTATTAATTTATAGTTCTGTTATTACCAAGCCCAGAATATGTGGGCAGTGGTTAACTTGGATGTTTAAGACATAGCACTCTAGTCTGTCAATGATGAAGGATAGCGGGAAGAAAGGCAGTCAGGGACAAGAGGCCTCCCCACCCTGAGGAAACCACCCTGAAAAGGATTTTACACCACTAGGGAAGGGGCCCTCCACCCTTTCTCACGTGAGATAGGCGACAAAAACCTGATTGGATGACAGGTGTAGGGAGGGTTAATCAAATTAAAACAGCCCTCCAACAAGCCCATAAAACCCCCTAGACTTAAAAAACTCTGGTGGCAACCCTCTGGGGTCCCCTCCCTCTTCAGAAACTGTACTATCACTTTGCTATCGCCCAATAAACCTTTCTTTACTGCCCACCACTCTGTCTGGTACCTCTTTGTTCTTTGAAGTGGTGTGACCAAGAACCACAAGCACTTAGAGGGGAAGAAATCCTGTAACGTCAGCACAGGTTATGTCTCAAACCATCCAACCATCTTCCAAATTCCTATCTGGTCACTAGGAGAATTGGCTCAGGAACCAATGGTAATATTCCCTGGTCCCTTTTATCTAGCCATTTAAAAACACCTTTTGGTGCCATTTTCACATTGGGAAACTCTTCAGCAAGTTCAAGTTGAGTAACCAGTGCATTTTAGGTATTACCAGGGGAGCAGGAATTACTGACCCCTTCAAGGTCCTTCTAGCTGGACTAAGAATCAAACTGACATGAGACAGATTAACAGAAAATAAAATTTAGTAGTGTATGTACAAGGAATCCACACAGATGTGGATATTACAAACACAGTTAAGCAAAATGAGGTATATATGTCCTCCTGAACTGAGGAGAAGGAGTAGGGATCTAGGACTTCAGAGGAAAGGAATGCAATTTATAGGAAGATGAAAAAGAGTAAGTATTTGGTAAACAAATGTTTGCTGGGCCATCCAGAAACAATAGGACATAGAGAGGACTTGGATCAAATAGGCCGTGCTAGGTTCCTCCCTGTCTACCACACCTACTTCATATCATAATGTAGTTATTTATGGTGGTAACTCTCTTCCTGGAGCAAGTGCTCTATCTAAATTCTTTTAGGCAGTTGATGAGGAGATAAAGAGATCTTACTGAACCTGCTAGGTTTTTATTGCTTTTTAACTCAAAGTAGTCTTCATGCCAAAGTGTCCCACCTTGGTCAAATCAAAGAATGCCTCAGAGACAGAGCAGAGACTGGGCTCAGGTCCTCTCAATCCTGACCCTAAAATCTATCATTCTTGGGCTGCCTCTAAAAAGAAAGAAAAGCTCAAACTCTATGCCTCTTGAGTAGCATACCTTGTAGGAATGCAGAGGGAGGGTCCTTACTGATAGGAGGATGCTTACTACAAAGACTGGCAAAGACTGAACCAAGCCAGTGCTGACCTTTCACTGACTGCCCCCCTCATTATGATACTAAAAATTACACCCAGGGGTGGAGATTTAACATGATAATTAGACATGCAACACATGAAGAAGCATGAACTTTAAGTGTGCAGGTGCTGATAAATCCCCGCCTCTAAATGCTTAGATGGTGCTCCCACCTGTCTTTTTTTTTTTTTTTAAAGATTTTTATTTATTTATTTATTTGAGAGAGAGAATGAGAGACAGAGAGCATGAGAGGGAGGAGGGTCAGAGGGAGAAGCAGACTCCCCGCTGAGCAGGGAGCCCGATGCGGGACTCAATCCAGGGACTTCAGGATCATGACCTGAGCCGAAGGCAGTCGCTTAACCAACTGAGCCACCCAGGCGCCCTCCCGTCTTTTAAAAACTCTCCATGACCTCTGCTCGGGGAGTCAGCCTGAGAATTTTCCCCCTGTGCTGTCTCCCTTGTACTGAGCAAAAGCCCTGATAAAGTCTTGCCTGGAACTCCCACTGGGCTTCTTGTCAATTTCTATTGCTTGGAGAGCCCAAGGGCCCAGTTGGGTCCTTAAGTCTTTAGATTCGGTATCTACTAATTTGGAATTTGTGATCTTTTGACTTTTCCTTTGTGCTATCTATGAGAATAAGATTTATTAAACAATTGACTAAAAGGAGAAGTTTTCAGAAGGAAATAATAAAAGGATTTTAGAGAATTAATGCTTTTCACAGAAACAATTGATAGGCTAATCTAAATGAATGCCACTTATCTGTTAATTGTAACAGTCCTGCAAGGTCCTTCCCTTGAAATGTTTTATTAGCTTTAAATGTAGTTATTTTAAGTGCTCACAATTAATTATGTTACACCTCTATAGCTATGTTTATAATTCATACCTGCCCCCCTGTCCCCAAACAAGCAGTTCATAAAGGCGGGATTTTACCAAGAGCTAAGAAATGAGATCATGTGCCACAGAGTCCATACTGAAGAAAACCTTGATCCTTGCTCAGGAAGAAAGGGGCTGGTAGCAGCAGTAAAAAGCTTTGAGTAGGAAGGAAGCAAATGACTTGGGTAAAGTATCTAGATAGTCTGTCAAATAACAAACCAGAGGAAATTGTGGGGTGGGTCAGGAAAAAGGTTAGCTGAAAAGACCTTCAAAATAGATGTAAACAACCTAATAGGAGTGAGTGTGCTTGTGGGTTTGGGTTCCCGGGAGCTGGATGTCCGTTGAATGTGAGAAAATGGACCGTTTAAGAATTTTACAAACCAGGGAGATCCATGCTTTTGAAAGCTTCTGGCCATTTTGTAATCTTTAAACCTTGCAGAAAAGGTTGTTCCCAGAAAAACGGAATGCAGGAATCTGGAGCAGGTTTACTCTGAAACTGGCCATTAGAATGGAGACATATTAACATGAGTCTAGCGGCAGAGTGGGATAGGAACCCTGCTTTATTGTATGGAGATTCTACCAGTAAATACTGTCTGTCATCTTGATCTAAAAGAGTATTGCATTGCATTTTTTTTCAAAAAGCATTTGCTTTGTTCAACTTGAAAGTATACCTGTTGGCACCTTCTAAATAGAGGTTTTATTAAGAGGTGAAGTCAAAAGGCTGAGGGCCCCGGGCCAGCCTGGGGATGCTAGGAGTCTTCCTCAGCTGGGCAGGCAGAAGCTCTGGCTGAGGAATTGTAAAAATTAAGGATTAAATTTACAAAACACATGTGAAGTTATTTAAAATGTAGGTAGCTCAGTCTATAGAAATAAAGTTTTAAAATTAAAAAACAAGAGAAGTCAAAACAAAAACCATTGTAATTGCTGTAGCTAGGTGCATGCTTTGCTCAGCGAATGTGCACATTGGCATTCAGTACCAGGCCCCATGCCAAGGAGTTGGGGCAGAGGAGAGACTGAGGGAAACCAGGACACTTGCTTGTTAAAATGTTTACTCAAGAAATAAATTTAATAAATAAATTAGGGGAAGGAGAGACAGAGAAGGATTCCTTCTGTTTTTCCTCACTGTTCAGGTCCAGGAGTCGCCACTCACTTCTGTTATAGAAACAACTATTGATAATACTAGAAATCAACTTAATTATGTTCATTGCATTTAAAAAATAGTTAAAATGTGTGATTTTCCACTTGGGATGCTTTGTTTTGGCCCTGACATGTTACTGTTACCAATCTGCTTGCTTGTTCACAAATGTCTCTCCCCCTGCTCTACTGGAAGCTCCTCAGGGGGTAAATTTTCATCCTCACAATCCTCAAGATGCTTTGCTTTTTTTTCCATTCTCTGTAAATCAGCCACAGATATCTTTGGATAGTGCTCTGATGTTGCCAGTCCTGGAGGCATTGTTTTAGTATTAGAAATTGCTGGAAGGTAGCCAATGTCCCAACTAGCAAAAATAAGCCAGCATTTGGAATGGCCACTTAGACATTATTCTTGATACTCTTAACCTCTTGAACCACGAACAAGGAATTATAATGAAAATGCAAAGGTAACCATGTTTTCGGGGGAGTATGCCACGGTGTAGACGAAAAGAAGGCCTTCTTTGTTTATTGCCCCACCACCATTGCTTATGACATCTGCTAACAGATGCCAGAAACCTGGAGATCGGCAACCCCATGCTTTTGGAAAGCATTCTATTAACACCACTGTCTCTAGAACATGAAGGAAATAATTGCATTTCAAAAACAGACCATGAATAAATACAATCATGTACTCTTTTCACTGCTTGAATCATTTTCAACTTGGAAATAGAGATAATGAATGCTGGTAGGGGAATTACACCCAGTTCTGAAATGGTGCAAATCAGATCGGGCACAAATCTGAAGGGTTTGAATGGCTTTCAGAACCTCCAACTGATTATCCTGAAGGAAGCAGGGCCATATGGAAGCCCAAAGACAATTTTATCAGGTAAATCGAATTAGTAGAGGAGTTAATTATAGCAGTAAATATTGCTCAGAGTTCTGAGCTCTGGGAGCCATGCTGGATGGTACTTCATGTCTCTCACCCATGCCCAGCCAACATTGGCTGTGTCATTCTTTCATTAAGAATGATAGTAATTTGATTTTCTCCCTGTCTAGCTAGAGTGACTATTTAAACTACAATATTTGGAGGAGAACTGATAAAGTCAGCAAGCCCTTTAAGTATTTCCTTTTTAATTTCCCTTGGCTGCAAAGCTCCTTGCTTCCCAATACCACCACCTAATTACTTTGGTAAGAGCTTCACACTTCCTTCAAGTTTGATCCCTTCAGCCTTGCTGTTCCTTTGATGCATTATGAGTCATCCGAGAGCACTGTTCTCACATCACTCCCCCAACAGGAAACTATAGAACCATTGCCTGTTGCAGGGGTTTTCAAAGTCTGGTCCCTGAACCAGCAGTATCATGTCACCTGGAACTCCTTAGAAATGCAAATTCTTTGTCTTCATCTTAGACTTACCAAACAAGAAACTATGAAGATGATGAAGATGGGCCCCAGCCCATCTTGGTTTAACAAGTCCTTTAAGTGATTCTGATTCATGCTAAGGGTTGAGAACCAGTGGCCTTTTGGATCAAGTGGAACCTCTTTTTCTATCCTTCTCTTCCAGTCATCTATTTTGGCTTACCGGTTCAGTTCTGCTGCTATTTAGTAAGCACCTATTCTGCACTGGGGATTTACATTTGCTCTCTGGCTAACTTGAAACCTAACTTGTCAAATTCTGTATTGCACAGCGGAGTGGTGGAGGTTCAGGACAGGTTTCCCCAAAATGTGCCACTTTGGCAGGTAGACTGTTTTGAGCTGAAGGCAATCAAGACACTGCAGGCTCAAGAGAAATTTTGCCCCTTCCTTAACTGCCTAGAAGAATCTAAATGGGGTGTCTTTTCCAGAATCAGAGTTATTACCAGAAATAAATTTTATCTGATTGACCCATCTGTATGGCAGGACAAACATCTGATTACCAAACATCTGCTGTTTTTATTGACCTGTGAATAGCCTTCCTCCCCTTTGAAGCCCCAGGCTCCTATCCTATTCTTAGGTCATTATGGCATATATACCTCATTTTACCATTCTGTTTTTGAATCTCTCATGTATGTGAGGTTCCCATATGTATGAAATTAAGTTAGTTTTTCTCCTTTTAATCTTTCCCATGTCAATTTAATTTTCAGACCAGCCAGAAGAATCTTTGAAGGTTAGAGAAAAAATTTTCCTCCCCAACAACTAAGTTTTTTATTTATTGGCAATATCAAGGAATAAGGTGTTTCATGTATATGAAAGAAAATCCCATAGGACCAAGATATATTCTTTTATATGCCAAAATGTTAAAAACTGGTAAAGATTTTTGCATGAAGTATTCCTGTATTAATTATCTTCTGCTGGGTAACAAATTATATCCCACATTAGAGGTTTAAAACAACAAACATTTATTATCTTACAGGTTCTGTAAATCAGGAATCTGGGTTCAGCTTAGCTTAGTGCCTTGGTCTCAAGGTCTCTTACAAGGACCCATTCAAGGTGTCAAAAAGGCTGTTGACTTCCATGTTCACTCATGGGTTATTGGCAGGATTCCTTGTGGGTTGTTGGCCTGAGGGCCTCAGTTCCTCACTAGATGTTGGCCAGAAGCCTCCCTCAGTTCCTTACTCTTTGCCACAAGCAGCTCACAACGTGGCAACAGGCTTCCCTCAGAACAAACAACAAGGGAAAACAAGAGTGGGCAAGCAAGACAGAAGCCACAGTCTTTCTGTAACCTGATCTTGGATGTGACATCCCATCATCTTTGCTGTATTCCATTAGTTAGAAGCAAGTCACTAGGTCCACCTGGCTCATTCTTAAAGTACTTGGACTCTTCCCTACATGTCTATAACAAATCCTATTCTCTAAGGTTGGTTTTTTGTTTGTTTGTTTTACTAGAAAACATGATTTTGAATTCTCTGCCATCCATTCATTATTTTTTAAAACTCCCAAAGGGACTCTATTGTAGCAGGTTTGTGGACTAGCATTTGAGAAACACCAGTCTAGAGCTATGGTTCTTGAAACTTCAGTGTCTATAAGAATTACCTGGGAACCTGTTAACTGTACATTGCCAGCCTTCAACCCAAGAAGGTCTGGTTCAGAAGGACTGGTGGTGAACTGATGGCTTCTTGAGCACCACTTCACATCCTCACATCCTCCTCCAGCCACTGCCATGGAGACCAATTCTATGGCTTCCACAGTTTCATGCAGGTGTGACCTTATGGCACCATGCACTGGGCCTGTGTATCTGTACCTCTCACTTTTTGTTCCAGAGGTTCTCTGAACACCAGGGTGAGGGATGCCCAAAGGAACCACTCATCATTTTACTTGATGTACTTTCATGTATTCATCATAGCTGATTTTTTTATTTGGATAGTGAATTTTTATAAACATTTTTTGCAGATGTTATACACATGTTTAGATTGTTAGAATTCAGATGGTAAGGGACACCCACAATTGTGGAACCCTTCGATAATCCCAAGGACTTCTGCATCCTTGTATCCTGTTAGATTTTGTTTTCTTGCTCTTCTCTTCAAACATGACCTCTTACCTATTAATTTTATCATCAGTTTTGTTTGTTTATAAGTCTTCCTAAATCTTGTGTGGAAGGAAGAAAATAGAAAATCACTTCAGATACATGGAATGCTTGCATATTTACTCAAATCAAGCACTGGAGTTGATATTACAGGTGGACTTAACTTCAGTAAATAATAAAAGTAGAACTTAACCAAACAGATTCCTGAGAGTTAGAGTTTGAAGAAGGGAACTGGAGATCATTTGTATGCCAAATAGTATTTGCTATATAAGAAGATTTGTGTCAAAATTTTCTTTTAGTAATGATTTTCCTTGGTAAATGTTTGTTTCACAGATGTTGAGAATCATATTTCTTGGTGAAGCTTGGTATATCCCCCTGATAGAGACACCTAGTTCTCTAGCCAATATTCCTCGAACTCTGCTCTTTATTAACATAATCCTGATTTTGTCTAAGGTAGCCAGGTGCCCAGCTGAAAAATTTAGGGGTGGTCCAGTCCCTGCTAATGAGTTGTAAGTGAGAATTGCTAGGTGAAGCTTCTGGGAAGACTTTAAAAGGAAGCAAAATAAACTGGCAGTTACATTTTATCCTTTGACCTTTATCTTTTTTCTGCCTGCAACATGGTACAGTGTTGCAGGAGGAGTTTCCATCTGCCATTTTGTAACCATGAAACAACCAGCATGAGGAAGAAAGCCTCTGGTGAAAATGACTAAGAGCAGCCTGACCTGAAAGCACTGTGGCATCGTACTAGCTTTGGAGCAACTGGATTTGGACTTCCTGATTCATGAAAAAAATAAACCCCTTATTTTTTAAGCCACTACTATTTGATAGTTCTGACTGTTACATGTGGCCAAATCTAGTTCCTAAGATAATCCCCTAAATCCTTTTATTTGAGATTTTCTAAAGAGTCTCTTTCAGATTTTCTACAGTGAAAGTACTCCTTTCTATTTTTAAGAAGTACAAATTTATCTTCAGATATACCTTATATTAAATCAATTCAGTAAGAAAAGAAAATAATTTATTATAAAAATGACCTCGTATTTTATAATTTTCAAGTGGAAGCAAATTTCAGAGATCACCTAGTTACTGAATATTTTATCACTACCTGAAAATATTGTATTGTTTATAAGCTTATTTGCTCATTTATTACATGTCTCCCTTATTGAATAGAGCACCACAAAGAAAGGGACATTTTCATGTTCTTCACTATATCATCATAAAACATAAAACAATCCCTGCCACATAATATGTATATGATAAATATTTAATCAGTGAATAAATGTAATTATCTAAATTCATCTAGTGAAGAAGTAGGATCTCAGAGAGACCATTGTTTGTCCACCACAAATCTATTCAACCATTTGTGACCTATAAAAATAGTTATATCATATGGTTCAATCTAAAAGGGGCAGAATGGAGAGAAGAATTGAAGTCTTCTGATCTTTGACTCAGTGCTCTTTTCTTTGCAATATACTGACTACTGGTTATGATGCAGATTGCAAAATTATTCTTTATTAAAAAATAGTTTGCCATACATTATAGCTTGTACTCCTGTATATTTAAAATATGGCCCATAGGGGCACCTGGGTGGCTCAATTGGTTAAGCATCTGCCTTCGGCTCAGGTCATGATCCCAGGGTCCTGGGATAGAGCCCCACATCCATCTGGCTCCCTGCTCAGCAGAGAGTCTGTTTCTCCCTCTACCCTTCCCCCCTGCTCATAATCTCTCTCTCTCTCTCAAATAATAAATTCTAAAAATAATAATAATAATAATAATAATAATAAAATAAAATACAACCCAGTTAATAAAAATATCATTATACTCAACTTGCCAGGAAAACAGAGGAAACGAAATTAAAATTACTTGAGGAAGAGTTAAGTACTTAATATGTGTCATTACATTTCATTCTCACAGAAGTCCCATTTCACAGATGATAAAACTGAGCATCAGTTAAGCTAAGTAGGCTTGCCTGGAGTTTCCCAGCTACTAAGTGATGAAATGGATATGAGGCTGGGCCTGTGCCCTTCCTAGTGGACCAAATGCTATTTTACTGATTATAATCTATAAAGCCCTTGATAAATGTAAAGTATTAAATCATCTCCATCTTCCATTTAATTGACTTCATCAACCTCAGAAGCATAAAAATCCCATAGTGATTTTTAGATTTTTAAAGTGGATCCACATTTTTAACTGCAGACAGCTGCTTTTGGTTAGACAATTTTCAGTTAGAACACGAAACACTGTAAGGCAGGACATTTGACTTTTTTTTTTTTTTCTCCAATTCTTGTTCATGCATCTAATCTACAATTTCTTGACCACATAAAATTGGTACAGTCTATACACTTGGGTTAGTTATCTAGTGGTTTAGAAAAAAAAAGAGAAGTGTGAATTCAGAAAAACAGCTGCTCCTAAATGGAATGATATCAGACAGTCTCAAAATAAGCTTGGTCCAAGATAGCTTATTCTCCTCTGAATTGGTTGGTGCTTCTTGAAACTGCCTCACTTTGCAATGATTATATTAAATCACCTCTCTATTTCTGTAAGATTAGGCTATCAGTGGTTTTTAAACCTATTTGTAGAAATCACGCCTCTTCTTCAAATGGAATCTTATGTGGAACATGAATATGTAAATCAGGTAAGGAAGAAAAACCAGGGAGGGTTGCAGTGGGATCCCAGAGGCACATCAGCTGGGCTCCAGTTTGGGCCTGGAGAGGAGGCTACGGATGCCCTCTGCAGACTCCTCACGTCAGACCATCTCTAAGGTCCCTTGCAAGTTGAAAATCCTATGAACCAATGGCTCTGTTGGATATGTGTTGGTTATCTTATTGCCATGAATACCAGTTGTATTCAACAAGGGGAAAATAACAGTAACTGTCTTTCTCTGGGAACATCTGGTCTGGAAATTAAAACATTTTAGTTCTAATCCCAGCTCTGCCACTATTTAGGTCTGTTACCTTGGATGCTGTTTGCCCATCTATGAAATGAGGATAAAACATTCCCTACCTACTTTATTTTTAAATACATTTTCTTGTGGGGTAGAAAATTCCCTTTGACAAAAATAAAATTAGAACAACTGTAAAGTTTTGACTTCAGGAAGATGTATGACAAAAGGCGTGGATGTTGACTTTTCATTTCAAAGTCATAAACAGTAACTGCCTCTGTTAATAATTATAATAAAATTAAAAGCTTGAAATAGAAGTTCTATGAGTGCCTGGGTATAGGGGCAGGTATTCATTTTCATTTGTGCATAGTTATAAAATTTTTTCCAGGAGAAAATGGAACAATTCCTTTGTTTTAAAAAAACAAACCTGGTTTTTACAGGGTTGATATGTTTTATCAAACTAATACATGATGCTTATTAAAATACATAAACAAAAAATAAATTCCACCATTTGAACCTATCACAAATGACATTTGTTGAAGATCTTTCAAGGCATTCAATATGCAACTAAGATATAGACAAAAAAATAGGTAGGTAGATAAATATAAGTTGAGTGACAAAGAGATCAGTAGACAAAAATGGAAATCATACTCTACATGCTATTTTAAAACAAAAAATAACTGTATACTTTCATTTAGTGAAAGTAAAGGAAATTGAAGTGAAACTGTACAAATTGCTGAACTTTAGATAAATGTTTCTTCACTATGAAAGTTATTATTATTTACTTGAGAGAGAGAGAGAGAGACAGTGAGATCATGGGGGCGAGTGAGGGGGAATTGTGGGAAGAGGCAGAGGGAGAAAGAGAGAGAGAAACCCAAGCAGACTCCCCACTGAGCATGGAGCCTGATGCAGGGCTTGATCTCATGACCCTGAGATCATGACCTGAACCAAAATCAAGAGTCAGACACTTAACCAACTGAGCCATCCAGGCGCCCCCCCCTAATTCTTTTCAAAAACTTACAAAAAACACTAAGACATCAGAATCATTATGTAAAAGGTTTTTTTTAAATTCCATTTTAGACTGTATCTGTGCATCCCATGTGATGCAAGAGAAGAAGATCAGCATGTTCACTCTTCTACCATACTTTTGATTTTTGTGTTATCATTTACTTTCTGTCTGGTAGTCATAGTTCACACAGTTATTTAATATTAGTTTTATATTTAAGTGAATTAAAATTTCATCATTAATTCTTTACAATGGCTTCCATATTCCCTGTTCATATATTTTGATTTAATTTTTGTTGGCTGTGTTTTATCATCTAATTTTCTTCCCAAGGTTGAGAAGTCCTGTCCCTTTTCTTTATATCTGAAGGACAGCTGCCTGGCATAATCATTTAGCATTAAGTTTGGCTAAATATAAAGAATCTTTCTCCCCTAACACATATACATGAGAGATTTTAACACAGAAGTTTATTGATTTTTCACATAATAGAAGTCCAGAACAGGCATGATGTCTACATGAATTCGTCACGAACCTGCAGTCTTTCCAGCTCACTGTTCTACCATTTCTTAAAGAATGGTCCTTGTCCTCATGGATATTTTGTCTTTAAATATCATTTCTATCACATCTCTATTTTCCAAGAGTTGAATCTCCTTTGTATACTTCTCTATATCATTTTTATATTTTTGTTCTTTTATTCTTTTTCTCTAGCCTGTTCCTCATGTCTTGACATGCTTTAATCATATTTTATCCCTACTTTTCATTGTTTCTAACATAGCATTCACTTCAGAGATGTTTTTATTTTCTCTTTACTTCTTTCTTTACCAATCTGCTTTTATCTTCTAATTTATTTTTTTAAACCCTAGTAATATTCTTTGAGATAAATTTTTAGAGCAATCAGTTATGTTTAATACATTTTGTTTTTATGATAATTTATGTATTTGTTTATTTGATTAGTTATTTTTATGGGTTTATTTTTTTAAAGATTTATTTATTTATTTGAGAGAGAGAGAGATAGCATGAGTTGGGGGAGGGAGGAAAGAAGGAGAGGGAGAGAAGCCTGATGTGGAGTTCTGTCTCACAAACCTGAGATCATGACCTGAGCTGAAATCAAGAGTCAGATGCTTAAACAACTGAGCCACCCGGATACCCCTGATTAGTTATTTTTAAACATAATAAACCCCTGAAAATCCAACATGAAAACTAGCTCCTTGACAATAATATATATCTAACTATATGTTTTCCTCATTGCATCCCAATGCCTTCTGCATCCAAAGTAAGCATCATCTTGAATCCTGTGTTTATCATTCCTGTGATTTCTTTTTATATTGTGTTACTGTATCAATATGTATTACTTAAAACCATCAACAAAACAAAAGGCAACCTACTGAATGGGAGGGAATGTTTGCAAATGATATCACTGATAAGGAGTTAATATAAAAAATATATAAAGAATTCACACTGCTCAGTATAAAAAAAAAACAAATAATCTTATTTAAAAAAATGGGCAGTGGAACTGAATAGACATTTCACCAAAAAGACATACAGACGGCCAACAGACACATGAAAAGATGCTCAGCATCACTAATCATCAGGGAACTGCAAATCCAAACCACAGTGAGATATCATCTCACACCTGTCAGAATAGCTAATATCAAAAAGGCAAGAAATAACAAGTGTTGGCAAGGATGTGGAGAAAAGGGAAACCTTGTGCACTGTTGGTGGGAATGCAAACAGGTGCAGCCTCTGCGAAAATAATATGGAGTTTCCTAGAAATATTAAAAATAGAACTACCATATAATCCAGCAATTCCACTTCTGGGTATTTATATAAACAAAACAAAAACACTAATTTGAAAAGACATATGAACCTGCATGTTCAATGCAGCATTATTTACAATAGTCAACATGTAGAAACAACCTAAGTGTTTATCCATAGATGAATAGATAAAAAAGATATGGTATACACACACACACACACACACACAATGGAATATTACTCAGCCATAAGTAAAAACAAAATCTTGTCATTTGCAACAACATGGATGGACCTAGAGGATATTAGGCTAAGTGAAATAAGTTGGGCAGAGAAAGACAAATACTGTATGATTTCATTTACATGTGGGATCTAAAAAACAAAATAAATGGGCAAACAAAACAAAACAGAAACAGACTCTTAGATACAGAGTCTGGTGGTTGCCAGAGGGGAGGAGGATGGGTGGAATAGGGAAAAGAGATTAAAAGGTGCAAACTTCCAGTCATAAAGTAAGTAAGACATACAGATGCAATGTTACAGCACAGGGAATATAATTAATAATATTGTAACAACTTTGTATGGTGACAGATGGTAGCTAGATTTACTGTGGTGGACACTTTGTAATATATATATAAATGTTGAATCACTATATTGTACACCTGAAACAATAATATTTTCTGTCGATTAGACTTCAGTTAAAAAACAAAAACAATACACACACCAAACATGTGTTCCTTAGTAGGATTATACATGTGATTATATGTATTATATATGTACACACATATAATTACATTTATTCTTTATGTTGTTTTTGACTTTATTAATACAATGCCATGCTGAATATAAGAGACTTACTTTTTAATTTATATTGCTATTGTTTATCTATATCAGAGTGTGTTCATCTGTTTTGGCTACCATATAATATTCCATGGCATTAATATATTACAATTCATTTATCTACTTTCCTGTTTATGGGCATTTTAATTATTTATAGGTTATTGTTTTGTGAACAATATTTCAATAAACATTCTTCCACATGTATTTTATCATATAGATCCAAGAGTTTCTTGGGATTAATGCCTAGGAGTGAAATTGTTGAGTTATAGAGTATGTCTAAAATAGAATTCATTATAAGGGCGCCTGGGTGGCTCAGTTGGTTAAGCGACTGCCTTCGGCTCAGGTCATGATCCTGGAGTCCCGGGATCGAGTCCCGCATCGGGCTCCCTGCTCGGCAGGGAGTCTGCTTCTCCCTCTCCCACTCCCCGTTTGTGTTCCCTCTCTCGTTGTGTCTTTCTCTGTCAAATAAATAAATAAATAAAAATCTTAAATAAATAAATAAATAAAATAAAAATAAAATAAAATAGAATTCATTATGTTATTCTCTAAACCAGCCTCCTCTGTACCTCCCTATTTCCGTTTAGTAACATCCCAATCACCAGCAACTTTGACTTCCCAGTCCTCCTTTGTTCCCTGTATCCAACTGATTGCCAAACCTAGAAAGCTCTTGCCTTCCCATGATATTTCTCATCTCTCCTGTTCAAGCCTCAGTAATTCTCCCCTTTACTCCCTATTCCTAAACATCATGGTCAATCAATTCCAATCACATCATTTCCTTGTTCTATTCTTCAGTGGCTCCCTATTGTCTAAGAGATTAAGTGGACCCATAATCCTGCAAAGTCCTCCACAATAAGACTTCAGTCTACCTCTCAGCCTTAATGTTTCTCTTTTGGTAGCAGAGAATGTTTGAGTTGCAAGGGATCTTAGAGATGATCTGGTCCGACCCACTTACATACAGATGAGGAAACAGAGGCCCGGGGAGGAAAAAGGCTTTTATCAAGGTCATATATGTGATCCATTTGAACAATCTTATGGTTATTGCAGGCACTGCAGGAAGAAGGCAAAGAGAGGCTTGTGATCTTCCATCTTGAGTTAAGGACAGTGGAGTGGAAGAGTTGTAGATAGGGAGAAAGCGTGATTGTACCATGTCAAGAAAATTATTGTGGCTCCTGGGCTGGTAGAAAAGAACCATAAAGAATGGACCCTTGTGTTACTATGTTGAGCACAATTGTTGCACTGTATTAAGATACAATTATTGTTTGAGACTGAAAGGGTGAAGCTGTGCTCTTGAAGATAGTCCATCAATAGTGTCTACACTCTATCCCCAGATAAAGACAGCAAAAATTTTTAGGTATAAGTACTTGGGTTCTTGTTTCCTATTCCTCAAATGTCTAAAGCTGAAGAGTGACATTATACAGCCCACTACTCACTCATTGATTATATGTCCTATATCCTCTCTTTGCCCGGGATAATAATAGTACCTACCTCATAAAGTTAATGTGAGGACTGAATGAGACAATCTAGGTAAAACAGTTAGCAAATGGAAAACACTCAGCAAATACTATTGATTATTATTTCACAAGCAAGACTGACAGATGTGGAGTGGGGGATGTGAGGGAGAGGGAAAAAGAGAGAAAGGTTTCAAGTTCAACCCTACTACTCAAACCTCCCATCTAGGGTCCCTCCATCTCCTCTTTGAAAGACATGCTTGTCAGGCACAATTACTATTGATGCCTTGTGGAATAGGACAGGTCTCGAGCACCTTGGGATTGAGCTAATGTTAGAATGATTCAAAATTTAGAATACATGTAAACATATAATATACTATATGTGTCTTTTAAATAAGTATCTATACATATGTATGTCTTTTAAATGTTTTTGTTTCTGTTTTCCTTTTGGCCTCCCTTAGTAACTAATAAAGCCTGTCCATTTGGTGTTAAGGTGACCCAAGAGAAGATCTTTTTTGTTTATTCACCGTGAGTCAGAGTGCTTAAGAGGTAGCAGCAGGCTAATGGAAAAGAACTCCTTTCACCTTGAAAATAAAGATGAAAGTCATGGAGAGAGCCATCCCACTACTCTTCAGAGCTTTGCTGTCTCTCCTGGAGTGTACCCTTCCAGTGCTAAAACCTGGAATTCCAGACAAGTTCTAACCAGAAATAAGAGGTTGGCCTTTTGGAGCTGGAAGAATGATTCATGATAAAAAGCAAGTTAGGGAAGGTTATGGAGAAAGATGAAAGCAAGGGTTGTCATCTTTTAACTGTCAATCAGTTAAAATTAGTAAATATTTGTTGTGAGTCCACTGTGTGCTAATCTAATAGCAGATATGATCCTTGCCCTCAAAGTCAAACATCCAAAGTGAAAAGGTCAATATGTACATGAGTGGAATGGAAAAACAAGTTCAAAAAACAAGGCCTGTCATAAAACAACATACCAGATGAAGGGAACACAGAGTAGGCAGGTTCTGTAGGTGGAACACGGAGAGAGAGCTCACTGAGCTAAGTGCACTTTCATTGTGAAGAAGGAAGGACTGGTGCTAGATATTTTTTAAAATGCAAACATTGGATAGTGGAAAGGAAGAAGAAATGGCCAGAGTGGACATGAAGTATCAGGAGTATGTAAGATATTTAATAGGGACAGTGAGAAGATCTTTCTGGCTTGGATCACGAGTTCCTTTAGGGGACTGGCCCCAATGGAGGACTTTGAATGCCAGGGTGAGGAGCTCAGCCTTACCCTGCAGAACATGAGATATTCCTTTAAAATGTTTGAGGCAGGCAGTGAAATAATGAATAACTTTTGAGGATGGCTGGACAGTAGGGAGACGGGTTAAGACACTTTGGTAGAAAAACCTCAACATTTCAACAGTACATGAGTCTTGGGGAGACTTCTAAATGTGTCAAATGTCTAGGAAATTCAGATTTTTTTTTTTTTATGCTAACCTGCTGACTTGTGTCGGGGAGAAAGGAAAGAAAAGAGCAGGCAGAATTTTATCTAATGCAGAAGACAGTTATTTTGCTAGCATTTACTTGCATGGCTGACATTTTGGGGCCAACTGTGGCAGAGGCCACTTCCCTGGAAAAACGTGGCACACAGTTCTCAGTCCACAGATTGAATGTGGGAAGACAGACAACTAAAGCCCTCAAAGGGCTTCATGATGTTTCTTCCTCTTTTAAAATAAGTTTCTACTTCATTAAAAACAAAATCCCACTTGGCTAAAAGTCTCTCTTTATACTAATATGACCAGGAAATTTCATATATAAAGAACTGGTTCCCTCTTTTTAGCTGGAAGTTTCTGTAGGCCCAACTTGTGTCAATATATATATATTTTTTTTAATTGAACACTTCACAGACAGTGGCCTCAGCTGATAAGGACACAGCCTGTTCACTCTCAGAGATCAAAGTGTTTGCAAGATTGCTAACGGTGATTGCTGGGAATGTTCTGTTACACCAAACAGACCTAAAGGGACCAATGCTCCTGGTCATTAGAGTCAGGTGGCGGTTGGATATAGTCCAGGTTCCTGGAACTAGGGATGCTGAATTGAAAGCAAGGTGGCTCCACTGGGCAAGATTTGGGATCGAGGTGGAGGTCACTAAAACGAGGGGCATAGAGAGGACTTAGGGGCAGTACTCAGGTCTACTGGGACCTTAGTCCAGGGGTCTGTCCATCAAGCTGTGTATACACCTATTACAAGGTTTAGAGCCTTCTGCCGCTCTCTTGCCCCCTCCATGGCCACCTGTGATTGCTTGCCTGAGTGAGAAGCTTTGAGCTCACTCCCATGCCCAACTTGCCTTGGCAAAGAGTGGTGTGGGGCAGATGTTGCTTCAGAGTCAGACTTATATCACAAGAGTCTGATTGTTGACCTGGCATATCCGTGATCGGTTCTAACCTCTGTGAGCTGTTATCCATTAACCTACTTGTTCTCCTATTTTTCTGACATCTGATAACTAAGGCCCTATGCTTGTACCAGCTTAAGACCAGCCAGAAACTTTGCTCCATCGGTGTCCATTTAATTATGATTAAACCTGTGTCAATATGCTTACTTACTTTTCATGCGGTTGCAGGTAGTTGTGTTAACAGACCAAGTCCTTACAGGCAGCGCTCCCATCTAACTTGTGATGTGACCAGGTTAGGAGGCCCCCATGGGGTTTGATTCCCGTTGGGGTAATCGTGCAGGCCTGGAGAGCTGGGAGGTGGGAGTCAGATCCGACCAGTGGAGGGGAAGTGTCAGTGGAGAACAGATGCGGCTGCAGATGCTAGGAGCAAGTTCAGTCTAGAAAGTGTGTCCTGAGAGATTGGACGTAGTTCATGATTGGTGGGAACAGGAGGCATCCAGAAGTTTAGACAGGTGGGCAGGCAGCTCAGGGGAGTCTGGAGCTGGTTAGCAGAGGCCCACCTGCGTGACTCAGTTCAGGGGTGTGTGTTGGTGATGGCAGAGGTTGCTTTGAAAGAGAAGGCAGAGCTTTGGTTCTGGAAGAACACGTGGTCTGAACTTGTTCTCGACTGTTTCCCAACCAGAGGCTCAGTTATTGGCTCCCTTTCAAAAGCTTCTTCAGTTCCCTCACCTTAGGGGACATCTTCCTTCTCTCAGAGGGTTCCTCTATCATCTCTGCCCTCTGCTGTCAACCCAAACCCTGGGCTCTGGTTTTGCTGCCTGTTCATTCCTTGGACTGACCATTGAGTTTTTCTCTCATCCCCGACGTCCAGATCAAGAGTAAGGAAGGAACTGTTGCCAGAACTGTGCATGTTTAGGTCAATCCTGATTCCAGATACCCTGACCCAGTTCAGTGGCCAAGGCCCCTTGCACACCAGAAAGAAGAGGTTGGACACAAGGGAACTCCATAGTTTACTGAGTCAGAGGTGATATCATAGGGGTAGGGAGCTAGTTATTAGAGCTGAGGTACTGGGACAGGGTAGGCTAGATTTGAGAACCAGGGCAAAATTCTAGCTATTGGAACTGGGGCAGCAAATCTCAAAGTACTTCTCAAATTTTTTCCTCCATAAGGTTAGTGCTTATCAAACGTCAGTAAGCTTCAGAACCCATGCGTGCACACATTCTGCCTCAGTAGGTCTGGGGAAGGGATTACAGTCTAGGACTCTGTAATTTTTTTTATTTCTCTTTCGAAGAAATATTTGCTTTATATGTATTAAGCAAAAACGACACATGTATTTTCCCCTTTCCATTCACATGGTAGCATACCATACACACTGTTTTGAACCTTGGTTGGTTTTTTTTTTTTCACTTAACAATGTTTGTTTGAGAGTGTACCATACCAGTATATAAAGTCTTCTCATTCTTTTTAATGACTACGTAGTATTCCACTGTGGGAGCATACCGTAATTCATTTAACAGTACACTGCTAATAGACACACAAGTTGCTTCCGATCCCTCCCAACTGTGAACAGCATAGCAACAAGTACCACGTGCACATGTCATTTCCCACATAAGTGATTATATCTGGATACATTCTGGGAAGTGGAATTATTGGGCCAAATGGTAAGGGATTTTATGATTTGGGTAGATATTGCCAAATTGCCCTTCACAGAAGCTCTATTGATTTATCCTCCTATGAGCATGAGTACCATTTGTTCACAAGCTCTAGCCAAAAAACTGTACTGTCAGACTTTTTTAACTTTGCCAACAGGATAGGTCAAAAAAGTATCTCATTGCTGTTTAAATTTATAATTCTTTTACCATGAGAGGAGGATGAGCCTACTAGAATATGTTTGAGAGTCATTTGTATCTGTGTGTGTGTGAAGCCTGTTTGTTTCCTTTGACAATTTTTCTACTGGATCTTTTGATCTTTATTTTACTGGTTTGCAGGAACTCTTTATCTATTAGAGAAATTAAGCCTCTGCTTGGGATATGAGCTGCAAATATTTTCTCCAGTTTGTCTTTTATCTTTTGGCTTCCCTTTTGGTGGTTTCTGCAGCATAGCTCTTAATACAAATGTAACTGTTACTGAATTCATTAATGTTTTATGCAAGGGGCCCATAGTGACTTCTGGATTTTATGTTATACTTAGAAAGGCCTTCCCCATTCTGAGATTATGAAAAATTATCCCATATATTCTTATAGTATCTTTATGGATTTTAAAAAATATATTTAAATCTTTAATCCAGAAAGAATTTATTCTAGAAAAAGATGTAAAATTTGGTTGCAACTTATTTTTTTTTCAGATGGCAATGCAGTTTCCTCAGTACCTTTTATTGAATAATCTATCCCTTACTTTTATCATTGCCCAGATTTGAATTGCTCCTTTTATCATATTCTAGATTCCATATGGATTTGGGTTTAACTCCAGACTTTCTCTTCTGTGACATGACTATATCTGTCTCTTCATGCACCCATACCACACTGTTTTAATTATACTAGCTTTATTTTTTTTAAAGATTTTATTTATTTATGTGTCAGAGAGAGAGAGGCAGGGGCAGAGGCAGAGGAAGAAGCAGGCTCCCTGCTTAGCAGGGAGCCCAATGCAGGGCTTGATCCAAGGACCCTGGGATCATGACCTGAGCTGAAGGCAGATGCTTAACTGACTGAGCCATGCAGGCACCCTATATTAGCTTTATAAGGTAGTTCTAATGCAGGTAATCCCTGGAGTGCACCTTGAGAAACACTGTCCTAGGGGCTAATACAGAACTAGCCCTTTGTAGAGTAGGATTATAAGTTGATTTCAACAATGAGGAGAGGAAGGCTTAACTAAAGAAGAGCATTTGGAGATGAGGATTTCATAATTCAAGCTATATCCATCTGTGTCACAAATTTGAGTGACTCCTACACCTTGACAGCAGCAAGAGAGATATACAGATAATGAGTCGTATCTGTCTTGGTGAATAATATTGACTCTTACACAGACCAGAACTATAGTTGAGGATATGACTGTGGCAGTGGCTATGACACGTTGCCGGCATGACTGATCAATTTTGACAATTTCAGAGAGAATATGGAGAAGAGAAGATAGACTGCTCCTTTTGAAAGTCTTCCTGTTTTCCTATTAACAAATATAGCTTCATTTTGACTTTTTTTAATAGGAATTTTTGTCAGTTGTTAGTTTTGTTTATTTGTATGGCTCTTGAGTTAATATAAGAGTAACTTTATGTGATAAGTATTTTTTTTTTAAGATTTTTTATTTTATTTATTTGACAGAGAGAGACACAGCGAGAGAGGGAACACAAGCAGGGGGAGTGGGAGAGGGAGAAGCAGGCCTCCCGCGGAGCAGGGAGCCCGATGCGGGGCTCAATCCCAGGACCCTGGGACCATGACCTGAGCCAAAGGCAGAGGCTTAATGACTGAGCCACCCAGGTGCCCCTATGTGATAAGTATTATTTATTCAGTCTACATGCATGGATTTATAGATTCATGGGCTACTATTGCAAGGGGCCCATAGATCAGAAAGTATACTTTTATATAAGGATTGTGCACATACATAATCAATTCACTCGTTCATTCCACATGTATGAAATGAGCTCCCCTTATGTTGCCAAGAGCTTTGATAAGTGCTGGGGATGCAATAGGTAGCAAAACCAGAAAAGAAAAAAAAAAGATGAATGCATAGGAAATAACTTGTATTAGTTTCCTAAGACTGCTATAACAAAGTATCACAGACTGGGTGGCTTTAAAAAACCAAATTTATTTTCTCATATTCTGAAGGCTAGAAGTCCAAAACCAACCTGCCAGCAGAGACACGCTCCCTCGGAAGGCTCCAGGAAAATCCTTCCTTGCCTCTTCCTAGCTTCTAGTGGTTGTCTGCCATCCTTGGCACTCCTTGGTTTATAGTTGCATCACTCCAGTCTCTGCTTTCATCTCCACCTGACTGCCTTCTCTCTGCATGCATCTATGTCTGCTCACAGCCTTCTTTTAAGGACACCAGTGCCCCCTCCAATCCAGTATGATCTCATCCTTACTTGGTTCTATCTGCAAAGACTCTATTTCCAAATAAGGTCACATTCAGAGTTATCAAGAGTTAGGACTTCAACGTATCTTTTTGGGGGACACAATTTATCAAAATGTAAGGCAGCAATATCTATCTTAATCCTCAAGTTAACCATCAAGTTACCTTAAACATCAAGTTAGCTTTCTTTTTTTAAAGATTTTATTTATTTATTTTGAGAAAGAGAGAGAGCATGAGCAGGGGCGAGGGGCAGAGGAAGAGGGAGAAGCAGACTCCCCGCTGAGCAGGGAGCCCCATGAAGGGCTCAATCCCAGGACCCCGGGATCATGACTTGAGCCAAAGGCAAAGGCTTAACCTACTGAGCCACCCAGGCGCCCCTCAAGTTAGCTTTAAAAACAGTTTAAAAACAGTTGCCTATTTAACTATTTAATTCAATCAAATGGGATTGGAGACAATGGGAATAAGAGATGGTGCTGGGCAGGAGTTGTAGGATTTGGGACAGCCAGGGGAGGGAGAAGCCCTCTGGAAGGGGAACTGGAATGGGCCAACAAAACATCTCTACAGTTCCATGGAGGGCCTGTAGTCTGTCCTGGTTAAGGCAAACTACCCCCCACTTTGTGGAGGAGACACTAACTTGCATTGCCTTTTCCCTTGGAAGAGGTAGTAGAAACCCAAATACACCCTCCCTGACTGCCCTATTCCACTGAGACTGCAGAAAAATAAGGTACTCGGCTTCTCCCCCTTCCTGCCCTTGGGCACCTTGGCCTCGGCCAGCCTGCCTTAATGTGAGATCGGTTTCAGGCCAGGAATATGATTCTCAAAACATATTTCTCTGTCTTTGGTGTCCTACCAGGCTGTCCCTTTTCCAGAGCCAATATTTTCATAAAGATGGCAAAATTTGACTGTGGTTAGGATTCCATTTTATTGTATTTATTAGCATTATTTTTAAAAAGTGTAGTAACAGATTCAGAATCAAGAGCTCTAGGAGGAACCCATATTTTCCTGCTGGTGACATGAAGAGCCATAACAGAAGTTCCATCTGGCAGTAGATGTAAAAACAATTTTAGTTGCTACATAGAGAGCTAGCCTTCAGTTAACAAGTAAATTTGTTTTCATTTGCCTTCAGCTGCACACAGCTGGTTTCTTCCCTCACCTCTACTGAGGGGCTCAATGTCTCCCTTCTGTGTTCCCCCTTCAGGCTGTAAAAACCCACTCTCAAAAAGCATTTGATAATCTCACTTACACAGTTGTGTTAATGGCTGATACATGGCAAAAGAAAGTTTGGAGAATGTGGATGAAAGCACACTTGAGTAGGAATCCAAGGCCTGGCTTATTTAGATTATATTGTACCCTAGTTTTGAGGGGACACACTCCCAGACTTTTGGAGGCAGGAATGCCTGGGTTTTGCATCCCAGCTCCATCACTTATTAGCTGTATGATCAAAGACACTTAGTTAATGTAGGTGCTCCTAAATGTCCTTTTCTTGAAAGTGGATATTGTAATACTTACTTCACCAGATTATTTGTCAGGTAACACAGTACTTGACATACAGAAAGACCCTGAAAGGATAATCGTGGTTTTTGCTAATAGAAGAGGACTCGGGATGTTATACTCTTTTTTTTTTTTTTTTAAGATTTTATTTATTTATTTGAGAGAGAGAATGAGAGAGAGAGAGCATGAGGGGGGGGGGGGGGACAGTCAGAGGGAGAAGCAGGACTCCCTGCTGAGCAGGGAGCCCGATGCGTGACTCAATCCCGGGACTCCGGGATCATGACCTGAGCTGAAGGCAGTCGCTTAACTAACTGAGCCACCCAGGTGCCCCCGGGATGTTATACTCTTTAAGAGAGAATTCCTTTGCCTTTTTGCCCAGCCAATTAGTGAGCTTTTGCTTCTTCTAACAAACATGAAGTGGCATTGTGGTTCTGATGAGCAGAGACAGCCTTCCATAGAACTAGCTCATAGCAAGCTTGCCTCTAGGCAAATTTAGGAAGGCAGAGACACCCTGGGAGAAAGACAGGATGTGTCCCCTCTGGAATACTTTGCCAACCCCCAGCCAGGGAGCAGGCTCCATCTCTGACCAATTGCCACACTGCTGCTCTTCCAGGGCCCTCACCTATGTTTCAAGAGCCTTAGGCTTATGCAAGAGGCAGAGAGAAACATGGAAACAGAAAAGAGACAAGCAAACCACCTGGACTGTAATTTTCTTGTTTCTTCTCTCTTATCAGGTTCTCTCTTATCTCTGAAGATTCCATGTTCTCAAGGATTAAGTTAGTCCCTTGGAAGTTGCTAGTCCCCATCTTCCAACCAGTCTCTCCCATGGGTCACTGGTATGCAATCATAACTATTTTTCAAGGTTATATGGTCATCCTTTATTAGACTGGAGTCCCCCAAGAAAGAGGACTATGTATCTCATTCATTCATTCATTCATTTATATATCATTCATCACTGTAAGATTAATAATAATCATCAGTATTGATTAAGCTCTTCCTATGTGCCAGATAACTTGCTAAGATTTTCCCATATCATCTAACTTAATTATCCCAACAACTCTGTGATGTAGGTACTATTTATATTTCATTTTTTTTTAAAGATGTATTTATTTATTTGAGGGGGGGAGAGAGAGAGAGAGAGAGCAGGAGGAGGAGCAGAGGGAGAGAGAATCCTCAAGCAGGCTCCCCACTGAGCACGGAGCCCAATGCAGGGCTTGATCCCAGGACCCTGAGATCATGACCTGAGCTGAAACCAAGAGTTGGATACTCAACTGACTGATCCACCCAGGCACCCCTATATCTCATTTTTTTAAATGAGGAAATTAGGTACAGAGATGTTACCTGCCCAGTCACATGGCTAGCAAGTGAGAGAATCTGGTTTCTACATTTTGCCCAAGTTGGTGCTAAGGAGATACTGAGTAGTATAAAAGGCACACAAATGATAGCTCTTGTCCTCTAGGAACTTAAAACTTAGATGGGTACATAAGACAAAACAAGCAGCCAGATATGACAGAATATGACTAAATATTTAAATAAATCTAGCTGGACAAAGGAAATTAGTGTGGGCTAGACCATTAAAATTAGAGCTCCTAAGCTCTAAGAGATGAAATCAAGGCTTCTGCAAAGGTACAGGATTCAGAACTCTAAGTGGTGGGGGAGGGGAGGAGGGAAGGCGGAACGTGTATGGGTGGGGGCAGGTAGAGAAAGGAGGCCATGCCTACCGCCAGAACAGAGTGCTGGGAGATTCAGCCCAGGGTGATTGGGTGGGCCTGGAGTGTTTGGGAAAGAAGTTTAGAGCGTTCTCTCAAACAGGACATGTAAAACTGCTCAACCTTTCTTAAGAAGAGTGTGGTATAATCAAAACTGTGCCTTAAGAGGATTAAGAAGTGTCAAGGAGGAGAATAGGAATCCAGAAAGCTAGTTAGGACATTTCTTGAGCAGTCTAGGAATGAAATAAAATTCTGAACTAAATTAATGACAGTATAAATCACCAGGAAGAAAGAGAGTGAGAATGAGCAATTTCAAAAGAAGAGCTGATTGAACTTTGTGATTGATTAGTTATGAGTGATAAGGAAGAAAATGGAATTTAAAAATGACTTGTAGGGTTTGAACTGATGAGACAGGGAAATGGTAGTAATAAAACCGTAAAGTTAGGGAAGGAAGAAGTTTATAGTTGTAGACATTTTAAATATAAGTACTGCAGATATCTGGATGAATGTTCAGTTGGAGCAGGAAATGTGTGATGAGAGCATGGGAGAGGAATTAGGATTGTTAAAGTAAAGTTGCTATAACCTGAGGAATAAACATGCCAGTGCCAGCATGTGGCTGGACCGAGGCTGCTTTTTAAGACAATTGTTTTCAAGACCATTCCCCATAAGTATCTTGCGTTTCTGCACATCTTGTGAGTGAGGTACTGACTACCCATTCATTCAAAATATCTTTTCAAGGATGTTTGTATAACAAATAGCCTCGGAAGACAGACGTGGTGCCTCCATCTAAAGAAAAAGCCACACATGCTTACTGTCCAGTATAATAAAGATACTGTCTCCCTATAGAGCAAAGAGCAGGCGTGTTTACTGCCCAGTATAAAAGATCTGGTTTCCCTAAATTCCTCTATTGTAACACAGCCCACAGCTTACGCAGGCATCCATTTGGGCCCATCTGCATTGCTCCCACGGGACTCGGGCGCAATGGAAACCGAAGTCAGTGTGCTGAAGTTCATGCTGCTTGCTGTGCTGTGAGTGGTACAGTCCTTTGTCTCTGGCCCGGAGTCTTCTGCCAGCAGCCATGAAACGGTGCCAAGGTAATTTGTTAGCTTACCAACTTGGTAAAATCTTAGACCTCTTCACAGTTCTTTAAAGTTAGATGAGGAGGTCTTACAGAAGGGACAACCAGACAGAGTTCTGGGTCTCAGGTGACACTGATCAAAGGTGAAAAGTACTGAGAGCAGAAAACCTTAGGCAGATAAATATTGGAGCAGTATACTCAAGAGCTCAGTCATGATGCTTGGCGAGCCCATAGTCCCCTTCTAAGAGAAACTATCTATGCTCTGCTGCTGAGGAAATGCTCCTGGAAGTGATATTCTTCATTATATCTCCTTATATATCACCTTACATCAATCTTATTGTCCCATAAAATCCCTGCTATAGACTGAATGTTTGTGCCCCCCTCGACTTCGTATGTTGAAATCCTAACCCCCAACGGTATTGGGGAGGTAATTAGGTCATGAGGGTAGAGTCCTCATGAATGGGATTAGTGTCCTTATAAAAAAGACCCCAGAGAGCTCTGTCACCACTTCCGCCATGTGGGGACACAGTGGTTCCAATGAACCAGGAAGTGGGCTCTCACCAGAACTCATCCATGTTGGTAACTTGATCTCAGACTTCCAGCCTCCAGAACTGTGAAAAATAAACTTCTATTGTTTATAAAAGCCACCCAGTCTATGGTAGTTTATTCTAGCAGCCCGAACTGACAAGACAATCCCTTTAGTTGAAACTTTTCCCACTGGGTTACCTTATAGGTACAGTCTAGCCCCCTGCTTTCGGACTAACTATCCCCCTGTTGTCCAAACAGCATGGCCAGAGAGGTCACAATGTATCTTGAGCCCCTCACCTCAGGGTCAGAGTAGGAAGAAGTGGGGACTGAGCAAGAATTGGCCAGAGGAATTGGGCCTGGCTGTAGGAGGGTGCCCTATACAATCTGGGTGGGGATGGGGGGCCTGAAAAGCTCAGGCTTCATTCTAGGTGAATAGTAGAGATCTTGAAGTAGGAAGTGCAGACAGTACACAGCCACGTAGGCTGAGCTACTGTGGTCCTTAGAAGGTAGGCACAGCTAGACCCTGGGAATACAGAAACGCAAGATACATAGCTACTGTGGTCCTTAGGAGGTAGGCACAGCTAGACCCTCACCCGGGTATTCCCAGCACAAAAGCAGGTTGTGTGGGAATAATAACCACAAAAGTTACTGTGTGGTGTTATTATAAGTGGAGAGGAGTGGATTTAGTTCAAGTCAGTTGGTTCAACACTTATTAAATGTTTACTATCTGCTAGGGACTGTGCGATCTACTGGGGAAATGAGAGTATCTCAAGGATACACAAATAAATATTATAGAGCAGAAGACATGCAATAATAAAGACACATGCCAGGTATAGAGAAGAAGAATGAGTCATTGATTTGGGGGGAGCAGAAGGAGGTAGGGAGCCAGAGGAGGATCACTGAGGAGCAGACTCCTGTGTGGCATTTCAAAGGATAAACACAATACATAGGAGTTTTCCTAGGAGTATGGGTGTTTGGAATACATGGCTGCAAAGTTTGGCAGAACGGGAAGGACACAGCAGGAATGAAGCAGGTGACAGAGCCATGGCAAAGTGTTCCAGGATTCAGGGTCAGACTCTGAGCCCGGGACAGAACTAATCTATGAATAAAGGAAACTGAGGGGCACCTGGCTGGCTCAGTTGGTGGAGCATGTGACTCTTGATCTCAGGGTCATGAGTTCGAGCCCCACATTGGGTGTAGAGCCTACTTAAAATTAAAAAGTTAAGAAAAAAAAGGAAACTGAGGCAGAACCTAGGCATATGACAAGGTAGGACAGAGGCAAGGAATAAGTAGGCATCAGTGAGCCTGACAATGCCAAGGCTGACCATGGGTGTGTGGGTGACAAGACTTCTGATCCTGTGACTAATTCAAGACCTTCTCGGGTGGAAACACCGATTTTGAAAGCATGTGCTTTCTGCTCTGTGTGGGCTCAGGCACAGGAAAACCAGGCCTTCTGGGGTGATTCTCCGCAGTGACTTGCAGAGTGAGGCCGGGTCAATTCCTTCTTCACAAATTCTGCCATGCTCAGACTCTTGGCTCTCTGGGTTATGCAAATACCTTCCCAACTGGTTTCTCAGCTGTCTGACACACACTCCTCGATCTGTCTTCCCAGACAGCCCTAGGGGTGTTTTCCTAAATAGCAGATCGATGATGTCACTTTCCTGCCTCAGATCCTCTAGTAGCTGCCCATTGTTGGCCCCTGCTCTTGACGAGGCTTTCACAGTGTGGCCCTGCCAGGGCAAATGTTCTGAGAAGATAATGAAGCTGAAATGTCAAGGCTCCCCATCTTCAGGTCCTGAGGGGCCCCTATGAGTGTGTTTCTATGGCCATTTTATATTCAGTTTTGTAAAGAGGGTCCTCCAAGCTCCAGGCCGCACAAAACCTAACTCTACCACATGGGCCCTATCCATCTCCCCAGCCTCTTCTGAGGGCAATGTGATCTCTCTCTCTCTCACTCCCAACAGCCCGAGGGTCTCTGGACACACAGTCTGAAACATTCCCCACCAAGCTGTGCTTTAGCACCCTGATGAGGCATCTCTCTCCTGAGGAAAGGCCACACTCATCCCTCCCCCCACCCCCTTATCACCAAAAGTTCACAGCCTCTTCCTCCAGGCTTCCCTGCACCATGGGGATACTGCTGCATTCCTGCATACGTCATGCCACCTGGCAGCTATCTGCCCCATGGAACTGAGACCTGCCCTCACCCGGGTATTCCCGGCACAAAAGCAGCACCTGGATGAAGAGGAGTGTCTCAGATCAGCCTTGATGAACGGACCTGAAATGAAATGCCACCATTGCTGCCTCTTATAATTCATATTAGTCACCATTTATGGTGGACATACTAAGTGTCATGGAATAAGTAAGACATTTAAAATGCATTATCTGTGGGGCGCCTGGGTGATTTCGGCTCAGGTCATGATCCCAAGGTTGTGAGATCGAGACCCGTGTCGGGCTCCGTGCTGGGCATGGAGCCTGCTTGAGATTTTCTCTCTCTGCCTTTGCCCTTTCCCCACCCCCTCCCTCCCCCCTAAAAATATATATTTATATATATATAAATTATATATTATATATTATATTTAAATTTATGTTACATATAGGAATATAAATTTATATATGTATAAATATATATATATATATTTTTAAATTATTTATTTATTTATTTGACAGAGAGAGACACAGCGAGAGAGGGAACACAAGCAGGGGGAGTGGGAGAGGGAGAAGCAGGCTTCCTACGGAGCAGGGAGCCCGATGCGGGGCTCGATCCCAGGACCCTGGGACCATGACCTGAGCTGAAGGCAGACGCTTAACGACTGAGCCACCCAGGCGCCACTATAAATGTATTTTTATATATGTATTTTGTATGTTGTATTTTTGTATTTTATATGTATATATGTACTTTATATATATGTACTTTATATATACATATAAAATACATTATCTGTTATTCTCACAATAACTGAAGGTTGACCAAAGAGAAGATACTAGGCTGACCCCTATGAAATTGACAATATTTAGCCATCTTTGGTGTATACAAACAACAATTTCCTATGGTTCAACCTAAGAGATTTAAACCCAGTCATCTGACTCTAGGGTCAGTATTCTTTCCTATAGAGAGGAAGAGCCATCCTGACTGGTTAAGATAAAGAGAGCGCTGAGAGCCACATCGCAGGGTAAACTCTGACAGCTCACTATTCAATGTGTAGAGAGATGTGCATGTGACAATTCTTTTTATTTCTATGTTTTTTGTAGTCCATATTTTAACCACAGTCAAAACAAAAGATTTGTTTATCTTCTTCCTCTTCAATTAAAAATATCCCAAAGGGAAGGACTCTATTCTTTTTGGAAGGAGGAAGGAAAAAAAAAAAGAGGAAAAGAGAATGGATAGCATAGTTTTCTCTATTAAGATTTTTAATAACAGCTCCTTGCTAGTCTTATAAATAGGAGAGCTCCCCTTTATTTATTTTACAAGATCATATTTTAAGTAACAGCGGCTTTCACACGACACTCCTTGCATAATGATTTTAAGAAGAGGAAATTGTGTTTATGTTTAAGATAGCACTTAATTGCCAGGAACATAAGTAAAAAACCCAAGGCAGCATTACTATTGAAGCCTGAGAGAAAATAGAAAGCTTCTAGTTCCATTACTGCAGTGCAAGGCAAAGTCATAATTAATATAATTTATAAAAAAGTTGTTATCAAAGGGGGTATGTCACCAAGCCCCACCAGCCCAAATTGTTGATCTAATTTAGTTAATAACTGCTTTGCCGTAACTACTCCTATTACAGGGAGAAAAAAATTGATAAACTCACATGAGCCACACCACAGATCCTTCATCAACTCGGCAAAGGCATTTTGCACATTGCCTGAGGAAGGATTTCAAATTGATTGTCTAGAGCAGAATGGGAGAGAACAAGAACCTAAAATGGAAATCTGCAATTACAGCTCAGAATATCTTTAGGGAAGCTGAACCATTTCAAAGTACAGGTCAGCTACACCAGATAACAGATGAGAAGGGCGAAAGACTTCTGACCACTGGCACCCTTCACAGTTCACAGAATGACTTTCATTTTTCCCTGGTCCCTTTCTCACTTCTCTTCCATCCCACCCCTAATGGGCATCTAGACGGGGAACTGTTCATTTCATCCTCAGATGAATACATCTAGTAAACCTTCCATAAATAGAATCACTTCCAGATCTTTCTCCCACCTGGTCACAGGAATGTTTTCCTATCAATCAGCCCCCAAACAGCTCTGAGCAAGACCAAGTTAGGCAGCTGCTGCCCCTGCCTTCACACTAATCTGGAGCTCTGGGACCACAGGTTTCGTCCTGTGAGGAAGGTTTACTCTTTCTCCTTTGCTGCCATCCTTTATCCTTTCTTCTTCTTCCTACTCCTTTACAGACTCCCAGTCCCAAGCAAAGTTTCATCTGGAGCAGAAGGGAAAATCTTGGTTCACAAAACCTAAACTCTGAAAACCGGAAGCGATGGGCACAAAAGATTTGGTAGCTAGTGGGTGACGTATGAGTGAGGATAGCTAGATCCAAGATAGTCAATGATTTGCTTAAGGTCTCCAGGACATGCGTCTTCCAGGAAGACTGAGTGTGAGACCTTGCGGTATAATGGACTGAGTCCTGCACTGGAAGATGTGGGTTCTAATCCCCTCTCTGTTACTAAGTAGCTAAGTGGCCTTCAACAGGCCACATTGTTTCTTGAAACTTCTATTTCCTCACCAGTAAGATGCCTGGGTCAGACAAGATCAATAATTCTCGATCTTTCTTCTCTCAGTGACACGACACATTCCTGCAACAACTCCTTGATGATATCTCAGAATTTGAGATTATTCCTATGGGATAGAGCTATGTTTCTTAGCATTGTGTAAACCTATGCCATCTTTTGAAGACCACAACAATATAAAGAGAGATGATCTAAGATCCTTCCAGCTTTAACATTTTCCAATTCCTGGCAGAAAAGGTGGATTTAATTTAATTTGTGTGTTTGTGTACCTGGGTGTATCTCAGCCTGCCTCCTAGAAAGTATCAAAATATTTGCTGAATAGGATTGAATTAGGTGGCTTAAATGTCATTTCCTCGTCTGGGTCAGGGAAGATCGCCCTCTTTTCTTTCCCCCTCTTCACTGCCTTTTGTCTCCCTTCATCTCCCATCCCTTCCACAGTCCAAGAGTGCTTGGGCAGTGGGACAGGTGGAGTTTGGCATAGAACCTATAGTCATCACTTTAATCCCTAGCCCATGATGCACATCAAAGCTCCAGGAGATTTGGGCTTTACTTAGTGAGAGAACCAAATGTCAGTTTTCCTTTCCCTTTTCAGCAAGTAGCAAACAAGAATGTCCTGCAGGGGGCCAAAGCCAGATAGACTTACATGGAGCACACTGGAGTCTTTTTGTTCCTGTCCTGCCTATATTTTGGAAGCTCCAGCGGGAATGTGGCCTGAATTTAAACACTCGGGGCCATGACCATTAACAGTGAGCACTTTTGTAGATTCATGCAGCTTCTCCTGCCTTTCCTCTGCCATGGCCTTGAATGATCTGTTGTTTGTGGACAATTCACTTGTTGTACTCCAGAGAGCAGGCTGATCCTGGCTCTCCCATTGTCTCTTATATGGGCAAACAAAAGCAGTCTTCTTAGGCCAGAGCACCAAGCTGATAAAAGACTGATTAAGGCCTCTTTTGTGGTGAAATTTAATAGGTCTGGGTTGGGCATTATATTTGATTAACCCCAACCAGTCATTACATGGCATTATATATACAGTACAGTCAAGCCAACAGCTCTCGGCCGGGTGGAGCCTGTCTCTGAACTCCTGACTAGTGCTACGATACCATAGCCAGAGCTGGTCATCAGCAAAACGGAAGTCAATAAACTTTGTCTCTGGGGCCTGCAATTTTCCCTTTCACACTGTCTTTCCTTCTCCACCCAGCCTTTATGTTCACTCTTCCCAGGCAAATTAGTAGGTTCTTTCTGACAGGCAGGAAGACATCTGATAAACCTTTGACACAGTGTTTTAATGGGTTACCTTTTCCAAGAGCAGCTGCAGTTCAAAAGAGGAGCTTGAACTGGGAGTCACAGAATTTAAAGGGATGAAGCTCTTAGGGTGGTTCAGAGGATGCCTGGTTCCTCAGCCCAGACTCTTTCTTCTTCCCGTAATTGGGCCAGGTGGCTTCTCCTAGCAGGCTCCCCGGGACCAACTCTGGCCTTAGCCTGGAGAAATGAAAGCACCTCTGGTTTGACCCTCAAGCCTCCCCTCCTGCCTGTCCCACCTTTTAAATTTCCTTTTGTTTTTCCTACCTTCTTTAGGATTACCTGATTTTTTTTTTTAAGGATTACGTGATTTTTTAACCCATTGGTGTTTCTTCAGCTACTTTTCAGTTAAATGCATCTTCTTCGGGATGAGAATTCACCTGGTTTTGGAATGAAGATATTTTCTGGCTTATTACTACATAAGGAAGGTCAATGGATTAGGCTTTCCTTGGGTGCAAATAGCTGAATCTCTGATAATCTGGCACATGGTTTACTCATTTATTCTTTTTCTGTTAAAACTATGAATTTATGGGGCACCTGGGTGGCTCAGTCAGTTGGGCATCTGGCTCTGAATTTCGGCTCAGGTCAAGATCTCAGGGTTGTGAGATGGAGCTCTGCATTGCACTCCAGGCTCAGCAAGGAGGGCTTGAGATACTTTCCCTCTGCCCCTCCCCCCACTCACCCAAACTCGCACTTTCTCTCTCTAAAATAAAAAAAATTTTTAAAGATTTTATTTATTTATTTGACACAGAGAGAGAGCGCACGCACACACAAGCAGGGGGAGCAGCAGACAGAGGGAGAAGCAGGTTCCCTGCTGAGCAGGGAGCCCAGTGTGGGGCTTGATTTCAGGACCCTGGAACCATGACCTGAGCTGAAGGCAAACACTTACCTGACTGAGCCACACAGGCACCCCTAAAATAAATAACCTTTAAATAAGCATATCTATGAACTTGTAATGAAAATAACAGCATGAATATCAACTATTCTTTAATTTTGAACATTTACAAAACAAAAGAAAATAAACATAGGAAAAGTTCAAAGAAATAGTCCAACTGGGCCAATCCTTTATTTAAGAAACACAAAATCTTGCCAGTCGTATCAGTTAGATCTCTTTGGATTACAAATGATAGAAGATCCAACCCAAACTGACTGAGGCAAAATAAGAAAGCTTTGACTGGTGACTGAAAACTCTGCTTAATGCTGCCGCTGGAGATGCATCAGTGTAGGGGCTTAATGTGTCACCAGGACTCGGGTTTCTCTCTTACTCTCTCTTGAGTCAGCACTCCTCCAGGTTGGCTTCACTTTAAAACATAATGTCCTTTTATAGTCAAACGAGGGCCAGAGCAGCTCTAGATCACACATTCTCTCAGATTTAAGTCCCACCTGAGAGAGCTAGATTTTGTTTCCCAAAAGTGCGGGCAAAGCCTTGTTTTTTTCTCATCGGCTCTGATTAGGTCATGTGACCACACCAGGAAGCCAATAGGATACACTTACCGGTTTGACCTCTGACGTTGAGAGGGGTTAGGGGGAGGCCCCCAAGTGCATGGATCAAGAATGGGGAAGCAGAGGGCGCCTGGGTGGCTCAGTCGGTTGGGCGACTGCCTTCGGCTCAGGTCATGACCCTGGAGTCCCGGGATCGAGTCCCGCATCGGGCTCCCTGCTCGGCGGGGAGTCTGCTTCTCCCTCTGGCCCTCCCCCCCTCATGTGCTCTCTCTCTCTCAAATAAATAAATAAAATATTAAAAAGAAAAAAGAAAATGATTATTGGGGGCACCTGGGGGGCTCAGTTGGTTAAGTGTCTGCCTTCAGCTCAGATCATGATGCCAGAGTCCTGGGATCGAGTCCCGCATCGGGCTCCCTGCTCGGCGGGGAGTCTGCTTCTCCCTCTGGCCCTCCCCCCCTCATGTGCTCTCTCTCTCTCAAATAAATAAATAAAATATTAAAAAGAAAAAAGAAAATGATTATTGGGGGCACCTGGGGGGCTCAGTTGGTTAAGTGTCTGCCTTCAGCTCAGATCATGATGCCAGAGTCCTGGGATCGAGTCCCGCATCGGGCTCCCTGCTCGGCGGGGAGTCTGCTTCTCCCTCTGATCCTGCTCTCTCTCATGTGCTCTCTCTCTCTCTCTCTCATTGTCTCTCTCGCAAATAAATAAAATCTTAAAAAAAAAAAAAAAAAAGAATGGGGAAGCATAGATACCTAAGACTACAAATAGGATTGGGGTAAATGGATGCCAAATAGCAGCATCCACTGAAATCACTACTTCATTTTACTCTGCTTTCCTTTACAAGGATTAGAAGAGAGCAGCACTCTACATTTTTTCTTAGGGTCGGAAGATTCCCAGGTGTCAAGTGTTCTCTGGATCAGGCATTGGCTTCTGAGCTATCAAGTTTTGATATGAAAAGTCTTTGCAGAGTTGACTTTTACTTCAGGGCTGGGGGGTGGGGAGCGGGGATAAGGGAGGGGCAATAGAGACGATGTTAGTTATACTGACTCTTGTGAAGGGATATTGTTTTTCACAGGTTTTGCTAATCTCAAGATACCTGGGTTCCAGTCCCAGCTCTCCCATTCATTTCCTTTGTGAATCAGTGGTTTTCCAACTTTTTTCTTTGGAGTCTTTTGCTTAAGGAACCCTTACTTGGAACCCAGTAAAGGTGTGACAAAGTGAGATTTTATTAATGTGCAAATGTTTCCAGATTCTCTTCCTCTCCACTCCCAGTCTAACTGAAAGGATACCTTTTCATACTTATATTCCCCAACTCAACTCTGAAAAGTTCATTTTTACCACAGCAGATCCTGGAATTCTGTGACTGAGGGCTAGACTACAGTGAGGAGAATAAATTTCTGGTACAAAATTAAGAGAGCTCCCCAAACTCAGTAATCAAAATAAATAATTTTTTTTTTTAAGATTTTATTTATTTGACAGAGAAACACAGCGAGAGAGGGAACACAAGCAGGGGAAGTAGGAGAGGGAGAAGCAGGCTTCCCGCAGAGCAGGGAGCCGCATGCAGGATTCGATCCCAGGACCCTGGGATCATGACCCTAGCTGAAGGCAGATGCTTAACGAGTGAGCCACCCAGGTGCCCCAATAAATAATATTTTTAAAAATCAAAATTAATGCAGAAAAAAAACCCATTACAAGCAAAATATAAAAAAATTTTAGAAGACAGGATCCGATAGTGCTGAACCAACTCATATTGGAGCCTGAGGCAAAAGGAAAAATGTGCACCTCTGTATTAGTTCTTATGTATTTATTTTAATGGTTAATTTTCCCCCAGAACACTAGAGTAATTGAAAAAACATTGGGAAATTTAAAAAGTAGCTGTGCTAAAACTCCATTATTTTAATTTTAAATATTTTATTTATACCAAAACCATAATTTATTATTATGATTTTACTTTCTTTTGTTTTAATGAAAGCAAATTCATCAATGATGTTTTCATTAAAAACCATTAATGATTAAAAATTATATAAAAACATGTAAATAGGGTGCACATTTTTAATTTGTGAAGCTATTAGTAAGTGAAACCTGTTTTTCTAAATTTGCTTAACATCTCCAGATGAAAAAAAAAAACTCCAGATGATTCCTTATAAACCTTTTAATAGTTTTAAAAACTAAATTAATTACATGTTAAATAACTTTACTTCATTAAATTATTATAGTAATTTGTAAACTGGAAAATTGGGTAAAAAAACACTCAAAATCCTATAACCCTAAAATTATTGTTTTAGGGTATTTCCTTATAGTCCTTTTTGTATGTCTTTCTTTTATATAACTGTACTCATTATATACAAATAACTTAGGTGCTTTTTTTTCCCCACTAAACCACTTATCCATGTGGCCTTTATAATTACCACTTAAAATGACTGCAAAATATACCATTGAGTAAATTTCGTAGGTTATCTATTACCCCATTATTATTTTTTTTTTTTAAAGATTTTATTTATTTATTTGACAGAGAGATAGAGAGCACAAGTAGGCAGAGGGAGAGGGAGAAGCAGGCTCTCCGCTGAGCAGGGAGCCAGATGTGGGGCTTGATCCCAGGACCCCAGGATCATGACCTGAGTCGAAGGCAGCCCCTCAACCGCCTGAGCCACCCAGGCGTCCCTATTACCCCATTATCAGACGTTTGGATGATTTCCAATTTTGCACAGCTATAAATAGTGCTATTGCTTTTTCCATATATTGTTTATGCATGTTGCTTTTTCCACATTTTTTTCTTTAAGATGGAATTTGTGAGCACTTGAAATATACAATTGAATAGATTTCTAATCAAAGATGGGGGACTGAGCTGATGCCGGAAGTCCCTCTTCTTCAACCCAAACATGAGAAAGGCGTCAATTGTGTAGCCAACTCTGAAAGTGAGAAAGGGGAATGTCTATAGACCAGAAATAAAGAAGGAGCCCATAGCAGTGCGAAGGATCTTTGAGGATGATGAGGCTGGGGACATGGGGTAAGAGTCCACACAGGCTGTCTGGAGGTGGACTGCAGTCTCTGGTGCAGTGCGGAGGGAGAACATTGGTTCCCTGTAAGAAAAACCTTGACTCCAATTCAGAAGTGAGTTGTCCCACGTGGTAGAAATAATTTTCAGAGAAGGGTAAAACCATGATTCCCAGAGATATATAAAGATCATCTGGTATCAAGACCCTGGTCGGGAAAGATGGAAAAAGCAAGATGGATGGAGAGGATCAGAGTATCAGATGGATCACCAAAGAAGATGTATTAAAGGATCCGTACTTTTAAATATGTCAAATATGTATTATATATTTTAGAAAGTCATACTTTTAATATGCAGCTATAAAAATATATACTGTTACTGGGGTCACCCTGCCCTTTAGAGCTGTGCAAGATTGACTCATTCTGCAATTTGTTTGAAGTTCAGTGTCTTCCTCAAATTTTCTGGAAAAGTCCCAAGGGCAAGTTTCTGGTCAGTTTTAGTTCTCATCTCCCGCTTCTGCAGAATTAATTGTTTGGGGATCATTTTGCCACTCCATACATGCTGCCTTTATGACTATATAGGCCCAGACTTCCAATCAGCCCTTCTCCTTGATTCCTATCCACCCCACCCCCACCCCCACTCGTCACCACCAAGTCATACAAGGTCGTTGTCTGTATAGCAGACATTAGTGAAGGTTTGGAGTGGCGAAGGGGTTATATTGCTGCAGTGCACAAAACTTACGGTAAAAAAAACCCGTATCATCCCTGTTTTTAAAAGTTCTTCGCTGCTCTGGCACATAGCTCAAACCCCTCTCTTCTCTACTCTCTGACACCCAAATTTCTATTAATTTCTTATGCCCGCAGGGTATGAGATACATTTTTACCACAAGAGGCTTCCCAGAAGCAGTACTATTCTTAGACCCAGATAAGAGGGGCCCCAGACCCCTCTGGGCACTGTGCTTTAAGGAGTCTGTGCTCACTGCCCTCCCCCCCCCCCCCCCCCCAGAGTATGAGGTATCCAGTTGGCCAAGGAGACATACCTGCCCATGTTTGCCCTCCTTCCTACCTTCTGGATGAGATAGTAAATATTTTAGGCTTTATGGCCATATGTCCTCTATGTCAGCTGTGGGCAGGAGTGTGTTTGGAACTTGGTGTGAAGGCAGGAGGGTTGTCCCAAAGTGTGCCAAAGGCTCCCTCCATGTGGGTTGGAATTGGGGTAGGAAGAAAGCCCAGGAGGTAGAGATGGTTCATGGGCCAGGAGCCAGGGTTGGAGCCCAGCTCTCTACAGAATACTCTTCTGGTTCAGAATCCTGAGGAGTCCATGAAGTCCAAATTCAAACCTGGCCTTCCAGGTTGTTAAAAAGGAATATTTGTCAAGTTAGGTGAATAGAACACATTTGTTTAACAGTTTGTTAATTTGATTTATGACTTTAAGGGTCTCCTTTGTCATTTTACCCAGCCCCTGCCCCACACTAATGTCAAGTGGTTTTCCTAAACAAAAATTTGATCCCACCTTGAAGAAGAATCCTGATTTTCTAAACATTTTGTTTCATTCTGTTATATATATATATATATATTTCTAAACATTCAAGGTCAAGACCAGATGAGTACCTAGTATGATACGATGTTAAATCCTGAGTTCGGACAAGACCTTCTTATACCCCTCCAAGTTCAGGAACGGTTCTAGTGACCAGATAGGGCTAAATCAGCGAGTGGGGGTCCTGAAGTTTACCTCTGGGGAAAGATGTTAGCCAAGGGTAGAAACCAGGCAGAGTGTAACAGACCCAAACTACCTGAAGTATCATTCGGTTTAGAAACCAAATTTCCCAATAGCTAGGACTGCTAGGAATGGGACTACCAGGGTTTGTGCTTGCCAGGAGAATAAACGCCATGAGAAAGATACGATGGGGATAATGAGCTTCATGTCAGCTCGGAGCTGTTAGGCTAGGAGACTGGAAAAGGGACATTACAGCTGGTCGGGAGGGCTTTTCCCTCGAGTTTCTCTTGGCCATCTGTTCTGAACCGTGCCATCAGCTTCCCATTGGAAAGGTCAGAATGGGTGTGTGGGTAAAGCCTAATGTTGGCTCCACATGCTGTGTTAGATGCAGCTGCTCTTGGCTTGGTCACGCCTGGGTTTGCACCCAGGACCCTCAAAAGCTCTGCGCATTATGGTAATTAGCCATCTGCCACAGCCTTTCCAAGACCGGCTGATCACAAAAGGAAGCCAGGAAGCGCTCTGACAACAGCAGAAATGAGGCAGGAGGAGCAGCCTCAGGCCGCTGGCCCCCTCCCCCACTCCTCTCCCGGACCCTGAAGCTTGGAAGGGAACTGGTCCAGTGCTCAGCACAACTCCTTATCTCCCAGCACCCCGGGGAAAACAAGCAAGCGATCTCCTCACTGATGCATGGCTGTCAACCATGCAAAGAGAGGAACTGAGCAGGGGACATGAGTCTGCTGAGACAATTACACTCTCTGTGTCAGTAGGGAGACAGATATACCATTTGTTTGAGAAGCAACTTTCCTTTGGGGATTGGGTGACTCGAGACAGCATGATTGGAAATTTTTAGATGATCAGTTCTTACTGCAACTCTAAACTTGGACTTATGTATCTAGCTATGTTAGTCCCTGATTAGTAGTAGCTATTGAGATCCGAAAATTATCTATGGTATATACATTTAGCAATAAAAGTTACATATGTATGCAATGATATCCAGATCTATACCTGATGGCAGAAATCTTGTCATGTGAAACAACCTTCTAAGGATGGAGCTTTTGTTTTGTGTATGTGGGTTTGTACATATATAAGCTATAAAATAGCTCTAGGATACATGAGTATATATTTAGATATATCTATATAGTACATATAGTTTAAGGGTCTTTTTGAACTTTACATGTGTGTAAATGTGTCCATAAATAGAAAGCTATGTCTGCACAGGGAGGGGGATAGCATGTAGAACTCAGAACTTGGGAATTGGTTCAATTCCCAATTCTGTCACCCCACACATACACGGTGGTACTCATGGGAGGATTGTACTCCTTGTAGCAGGAAAAGTGGAATAAAACAAACCTCAGACCTCATTGGCCTTGGCTGGACTTGACTATGGCTGTGTTCAAGCTCCCAGGGAGAACTAGAAACACAGGTATGGTCTGGTAGCAACATGCAGAGAGGTAGTTAGGAGGTAACAAGAGGCTGGAACCCTGTTCTAGCAGACAAGGACATACAGGGGGGAAATGCGGTTGCATTCATAATTATAAGGGCAAACCCAGAGCCCTATGTGCCTGTGCTGGGGGCACAGAGGGCAAACAGCCTAAATGACTGAGAAGGTCAAGGGGAGGAAATCACGGTGGAGTACCCTTGAGTCTGATCTTGAAGGATGCACAAATGATCACAGGAGTGAGGGAAAACATTTCAAGATTGAGAAATAGCATTTACAAAGGTATGGAAATACAAGGTATGTCCCAGTGATGGTGAGATGTCTGGGGTGGCTGGAGCATAGGGGGGTGGAGATAAGACCAGAGAGGGGTGTGAGAGTTTGAGGAAGGGACCATGAGCCCTCCCTAATGAGCAAGGGCTTTATCCTGTGGCTGGTGGGGAGCCACCAGAAGGTTTTAAGCAGGGGAGTTATGAAATCAGACTTAGGTTTGAGAGAGATCGGTCTGAGGTCTGATAGCTGGGAGGGGACAGACTGGAAGTGGAGGGTGGGAATGAGATTTTTGCAGGAGCCTGGGTGGGAGATGGTCATAGCGGAGACCGTGGGGATAGAGAAGAGGGAGTAAAGTGAATTCAAGAGCCTGTGGGGTAGAATTGGTAGGACTTCAGGGCATGAGAGGAAAGGAAGAAACAAAAGTGACTCTAATTTCGTTGGGTAGAAGTTTATGCCCTCTACAGAGACAGAGATCACAGGAGTGTGGCTCGGAGTGGTTGGGGAGTTCTGTTCTGGACATCCTCCTCTGAGGTGACTGCAGGACAGCCAGGGTAATACTTCTAGAGTGGAGTAAACAAAATTCTCTCTCTCTCTCTCTCTCACACACACACACACAGAGGACCCCACTACTAAGAATAATTGGGTAAGAAGTATGAGGAACCATACCAGGAACATTCCAAAATGCCTCCTATGATCCAGCCCTTGTCCCCCTCCCTCCTCTGTCCTGGTCACCCCAGCAGCTCTCTCTCTGCCAGCCTCCTTGGCCTCGCTGCTGTCTCTTTTTTTTTTTTTAAGATTTTATTTATTTATTTATTTATTTATTTATTTATTTATTTATTTATTTATTTATTTATTTGAGAGAGAGAGCATGAGAAGAGGGGAAGGTCAGAGGAAGAGGCAGCCTTCCCGCTGAGCAGGGAGCCGGACATGGGACTCGATCCGGGGACTCCAGGATCATGACCTGAGCCAAAGGCAGTCACCCAGCCGACTGAGCCACCCAGGCGCCCTCGCTGCTGTCTCTTGAACATGCTAAGCATGCTCTCATCTCCAGGCTTCAGCTCTAGCTGGTCCCCCTCATTCTTCTTCGTTTTCTTATTTTATGGTTTTATTGTGTGTTGTTTGTTTCACTGTGAGAACATACACAGGGGCAGGGATCCTTGTCCCTTTTGTTCACTGATACATCCCGAGCACTTAGAACCATGCTGGGGTACACGGTAAGCTCTCCATAAAAACTTGTTGAATGAATTAATTTTAAAGTGAGTCCACTTAAAATGAGGACCAATATTTGATTGATAATTTACCTTTAAAAAGAGAAATGCAAATTATAAGAGTATTTTAATGTATATGTCACAAAATATAGTTTATAATTACAACAACTATGATTCTTAGAGCAAAGAATGAACCAAATGTTTCTTATTTGGGGAGGTGTATAATTTTTCTGACAAAATTGTTCAATGATATGGTATAACTTAGACCAATTCCAATTTGACTTTGTGGTATGGCCATAAAAAAGGGTTATCTTTTGCAAAAATATTTGAGGCTTTGTCAATTTTCCCAAGTACTTCCCAACCTTAGTATGCCATAAATAAATAAACGAATTTTTAATTGAGATACACTTTATAAATAATGAATTGCTCACATCTTAAGTGTACCACTCAACTGGATTTGGGAACTCATATCAAGACAGAACATTTCCGTCACCACAGAAAGCTCCTTTGTGCACATGCCCAGTCAGCAGTCTCTCCCCAAGCAATCACTGATCTTGTTTCTATCACCATAAGCTAGTTTTTTTTTTTTTTTTGCATTCTAGAATTGCAAGTCAATGGATTCATACAGTGTATAGTTTCTTTCACTGAGCATAATGTATTTTGAGATCCATCGTGTCATTGTGTGTATCTGCAGCTCGTTTCATTTCATTCCTTAGTGGTGTACCAAGGGCTTCTCATATTTTAAAAGGCTCATTCTGTGCATTGAATCGATTGTTACTTGATGTAACTCCGCCATTGGTTTTGCATGTGGTTCAAGTACTCCTTTTTCGCTTTCTTTCATTTGATGAAGTTCTGTATCTTCCTGTGTTAAGACTTGCCACTTTACTTTGCAATTAATTTCCATATATTTGCAATGTGTTTTTAAGTATATGTCTAATGATGCATTAGAAACTGACCCACCCCCCAAAAAATAGTATGAACTAGACTTTACCAGTAAAAAAGGAAGGGTGTTTGGAGTAGGGACTAATTTTATAAGTGGTCAGTTTATTAATGTTTTGATCACTTTTCATATTTTGATCACTTTTGCTTCACAAAGTAAACTTCTAAATATAGGGACCAGGATAATGAACACTCTTATGTCAAGGACTTTCCTTCGCGTGCGCACACGCGCACACACACACACAAGTCCATGCCTGGGAACTGAAGAATCACTTGTATGTACACATTCACTAGCTTGTTGTCATTGTCCATTCAAGATAATAAGGCTGAACAAAGCAGACATAGACGTCTGTTTGATTCAATTATATGAAATTGCTGATATTTAAGCATTTCTGATGTATAAAACCAGCAATTTCATGGGGTTCAAGTTCATAGTTTTTATACTGCAAATTGCCATCCGTTAATGGGTAATGAAATCAATAGGATCAGCATTTTTAAAAAATGAAATTGACTAGAGTAGAAAATATCAGAGGGGATCTTATGTTGTAAGAATAGTTAAGGCTTACTGAAGATTTATTCTGTGCCAGGCACGATTCTAAGTGCTTTGTAAGCCTTAACTATTTGTTATCATTATCGTTATCAGCATCATGATTATTAGCTAGCTGTGTGATAGCCTAGTGGACCAGGAAAGACTGATGCTACCATGTTAAAACTCCACCCAGAAAATTCAAGACACCTGCAAGTCAAATCTCACTATAGTACAGCCACAAGACTAGCCCCAAATACTGCCCAGGGAAATTTCAAAAGCTGTGCTCTCATCGTGAATCCAGGAAAACTAAGGACAGAGTGTCTGATGTGTACTGTGTATTGTCTCTCCAAAAACTCACAAAAGGCATCTTACTTTAGATAATGGATGGGTTCCTGAAAAGTTGAAAGCATTTTAAAATCCAACTCGAGACAGTATGCCTGATATATCTGCTTCCACTTCTGAGATAATCAGGCTCAACTCCTTTATTGTACAGAAACCTCCCCATTACATAAACACACGGTGGTAACTTCTTCTGTAAAGTGAGGAATTCCATCCCTGGTCTTCATTATCATATTTTCCTAAAGAGAAGAGTAAATCTTTCCTGTCCAATAACTGGGTTAACACCAGATGAAATGTGTGCTCTTCATCCATATTTCTTAGGAGAATGAGATTAATTCAGTTGCCAATTTGCCTTTTCCACATTTTCTTAGAGCCATAGGTTAAGTTTTTGGTTTTACAAGTAGCTGAGGGTGGGTCCTTTCCTCTTTCTCTTTTTTTAAATTTATTTTTTATTTTTAGTTTTTAAAAGATTTTATTTATTTATGTATTAGAGAGCGAGAGAGAGAGAAACAGCATGAGAGGGAAGAAGGTCAGAGGGAGAAGCAGGCTCGCCGCTGAACTGGGAGCCTGATGTGGGACTCGATCCCAGGACTACAGGATCATGACCTGAGCCGAAGGCAGTCGTTTAACCAACTGAGCCACCCAGGCGCCCTCCTCTTTCTCTTTTTGTTAAAAGACAATTCCCTTCCACTCCCCACCCCCCAGCAAAACAAACAAACAAATAAACAATACCCAACAACAACATAGTGTAACCTGAAAAACTTTAAATTTCTGTCATTCTTCCCTTTATCCTGAACCCAGTTTCTATTACATTAGCCTATTACATTATTGGAGAAGAAGCAGTTCAGTGCCACTGTGAATAAAAGGGGAAAAAAGAACTTCTATAATGTAGGAGCATGAACTGCTACACCAAAAATATTGGTGCTTACAATGCAGGCCCTGTGCCTGGAGCTGACAACATAAATTCTTGCCAATATAAAGCTTCTCTGCAAAGAGATTAATCCTGCAGAGGTTGCTGGTGCTGGAGGAGCATTTGTCTGCTAAGACAAAAATCCTTCAAGTTAATTAGTGTTTTGAAAAAGCCAACCAAAAACAGTAACAATCATGGTCAACAAGGAGGGCTTGACTTCTGTTTTCTGGGGAGCAAAAGCCTGGATGAGGGCGCCTGGGTGGCTCAGTTGGTTAAGCGACTGCCTTCGGCTCAGGTCATGATCCTGGAGTCCCGGGATCGAGTCCTGCATCGGGCTCCCTGCTCGGCGGGGAGTCTGCTTCTCCCTCTGACCCTCCTCCCTCTCATGCTCTCTGTCTCTCATTCTCTCTGTCTCAAATAAATAAATAAAATCTTTAAAAAAAAAAAAAAGCCTGGATGAGGGAGATGCCCAGCTGTCTTATCAGATACACTACATTACAGAGGCATTTTGCCAGTGGGCTGGCCATTATATTAAATTCCTCGGTGGTTTTGGGTAGACTAAATAATCTTTCTTTGGTGCACATCAGTTAAAGCAAATATTTATTGAGCACCTACTAGGTACAAAGTCCTGTGCTTAACCAATTAATCTGTACTTTCAAGGATGTATTTTCTTCATTCCCAATAAACATTTAACGGAAGGTATGTTTCAATATTTTAAATTAATCTCCTTCGTGCATACCTCCTTAAAACTCTGTCATATGTGGTGAGTGCTATTCTTATACATTATATTTTCTTGTGTGTCAGGTGTTATTCTTCAATGCTTCTGTGACTCAATATATTTAGGCTGTCCTTGACTTTGGGACATTCAACTTTTGTACAACTCTTAAAGCTGTACTGTACACTGAATTCAAACCTTTCTTCCTGAACCGATGCGTGAGTGTTTTTAAGTTTCTGCACGCACCGCTAGCCTATCAGTGGCATAATTCTGGCAGAGTCTCCATCTTGGCTTGTCCAGCACTGTTGTGCAATTATTCAAATAGTTCTTTTGCATTTTGCTCTTTTTTTTTCACTTAGCAATTATTTGAAAAAGCCAACCAAAAACAGTAACAATCATGGTCAACAAGGAGGGCTCGACTTCTGTTTTCTGGGGAACAAAAGCCTGGATGAGGGAGATGGCCAGCTGTCTTATCAGATACACTACATTACAGAGGCATTTTGCATTCATTTTGAGTGCATTTTATTAAAAAAATGATTGACAAGAACATAGATCTCAAAACCAACATAATGGAGAAAGCTGGAAATCATTAAGAATGCTAAAAGCAAAACATTTCCAGCTTCAATCTAATGTTCACTGAATTTAAGCCAGTATTTTGTGTGTTTAAATGGGAAGAACAAAATTAAACAACATGCATGAAAGCAGGAAATAACTTGAAGATTGTATCTGAAGAAAAACTTACAATTCTTTTTATCATTTTTCTGGCTTTCTGCAAGCAGCCCTTCCCTTAGAACATAGAAGATGATCAACTTTCTAATATTCAACTTGCGTGTATATATTTTGGGCATGCTATATGTACATGTAGAGGACTGCCTACAAAGAATCCTGCCTGGAAAACTTTTGTAGAGCAAAGGAATCATTTTAACAGATGAAATTCTTATTGATGGAATAAGAACCAAGTTTGCTTCTTATCCATCCTGAAGCCCCATTGAAGTAAATGTACTCTTACCCCCCCCCCAAAAAAAAACAAAAAAAAACCCAAAACAAGAACAACAACAAAAAACCCTCAAAAGCCAAGAGATTGGAAGGGGCAGTTTGCCTCCAGATAAGAGTGTTGCAGAGACTTCTAAAAGAGAAGAGAATTGACAAAGGAAACTTGTGGAGCCAGAGTGGAAAGCAGGAGCTGCTCTAAGACAAGGGCTCTCCCTGTCTTGTAAAATTCTGGATGAATTGAAGAGACTTTGCAAAGTGCCTTCAATGGCAGGAAGGGGGGTGGGGTGGGGAGGGCTTTCTTCCAGAATAAGAGGCAGTCAAGAGAGCAAAGGTCAGATGCTGCAGGGTTGGAAAAACAAAGAATCCCTCTGACCTTGAGGAGGGAGCAAGGCTAGAAAGGCAGAGAGAGTTACTGCATTGTGACCCTGGGTCGACTGGGCCCCGAGTACCAGGGGCCCCTGGGCAAAGGGTCCTGTACTCCTGACAGAGAAGCAGAAGCCACTGGACCTCATAGGACCACATTTTCCAGCCAGAACAGAAGTCTCCAATGCTGACTGCAATTGGCAATGCAAACCCACTGGGAGGCATGTCCAGAATCTGACTTAATTGCATTGAAAGGAAGTAAAGAAATAGATATTTCTTTAACAAATAAATCTTTTAAGAGCTACAACCTCTACATTAAGAGAGGCAGGAGGGATTGTAGTGTACCTTGAATGACAGTAATAATAGTAATAATTTTGAGTAACCTGTAAACCCACGGAAGAGAAGTTTTTGGTCAAAGGGGCCTTCTGACACCTAAAATTTAAAGAAGTTAGTAATTGCAATGCTTAGAACCTCTCCTGGAAGCACCATCTGTCACTGCTGGTTCTCGCAGTGACAGGTGGTTTGGGTTCTTGCTGAGTTTCCCTGCCATGAATCACATGTATTCTATCAAGTTACTCGGTACTGGTACAACTTGGTTGCATCCTTACCGGGAAGGGGTGGGGCACACAGAAAGGATAGAGGGCAGTGGCTGGCCTTCTTTAGAGGCAGGTCGGGAGACCAGGAAGTTCATCTTGCCAACTTTGCAGTTGACGCATGAGGCCTGCATGAACTCATGCTTCCTCTGGAATGCCTTCACCTGTCAGTGGACCCATCCTGCATGCTCCCTCTTGTATATTGTCCCATGTTGTTCTTCTGAGGTGTTGTCGTCCAGCCCATGCCTCTGGACTTCAAAATTCCCGAGGGCGAGGGTGTATCTCCTCTCATACCCAGTATGGGACTGGCCTGCAATAAGGTGCTCAAGGAAAACACTCCAGAAATTTGATTTTATCAACGTACTCTTTGCATCCTGCTGAAAAATAGTCCCACTCCCCAGAGGTTTTATCTCTTCTGGTGGTGATCCCTATATCTTCAATTGTGTTCATACTCCTGTTCTTGATTCATGAACCTTAGGTGGTATCTGTTGACTCGTGGCCATGTCAGACTCAGCTCATTTATCTACCCTGCACCCCTCCAACCACTCCTAGACCCCTCCTCCCAATGTTCAGTTTTCCCACTGGCTGCATCTTTGACTTCAAACAATGTATTTGGACCTCCATTTATTGTTCCACTTAGTCTCTCCTGACTTCCTTGTTTTGACAAGAGGTTAATTATGCCCAGCTTTTCCCTCCTCTCTATTCCCCACCCCTTCTATTTCCCTATCTCTGCCAAGATTGATCAGATCAGTGTTCTCAAGTTTGGTTAACATTTACATTCTGTTCTGCAACAGACTGTCTTCAGTGATTTGCCCATTAGTTCATTCATTCATTTATTTTTCATTCAATAAATATTTTTTGAGTGCTTACTATGTAGCAAGCACTGTTGTAGGCACCAGGGATAGAAGTGAATACAATAAGCAATATTCTTCCAAAAAAAAAAGAAAAAAAAAAAAAAGCAACAGTCTTCATGGAGCCTTCCTTCTCATTATGGGAGAGAAGTAAAATATATATTATGGGGGCACCTGGGTGGCTCAGTCAGTTAAGCGTCTGCCTTCGGCTCAGGTCATGATCCCAGGGTCCTGGGATTGAGCCCCATATTGGGCTATCCACTCAGCGGGGAGTCTGCTTCTCCCACTCACTTTGCCACTCCCCCCTGCTTTTGCTCTCTCTCAAATGAATAAATAAAATCTTAAAAAAAAAGAAGAAGACCAGGGTGGAGGCAGGAGATGAGTGAGATTTCCCCAACCAGTTCTCCAGTTCTCTGACATCAACAGGGTGTCCAACAGTTCAATTTAATGCTAACCCTAACTACCTGGAGCTAGCCTAGACACCACAAATTAAGGGCTCGGTCCCACAACGCTGCCTCCACTTCAGTCACAAGCCACAAATAGAGCACCCAGACTACCATGACCTCCCCAACCTCAGGTACCATAGTTGGCTAGAACAACTCACAGAGCCCAGGAAAGCAGTTGACTTACTATTACCAGTTTACTGTGAAGGATACAACTCAGAAAAAACAAATGGAAGAGATGCATAGGACAAGGTATGGGATAGAAAAGGGCACAGAGTTTCCATATTTCTAATGAGAAGTCCACACAGATTTTTCCTTCTCAAATCCATGCTACCTTTTAATTTGCTTCAGATTGTTTTTTGAGTAGATAATATATTCATATGATTCAAAACCCAAAATGACATAACAATTATATGGTAAAAAATCTTGCACTCCCATCTATTTCATCTGCTTCATGTTCAGACCAGGCATTCATGCATGCATGCATGCATGCATTCATTTTAATTTACTTTAGTTTAGTTTCTGCTCTTTTCCCTCGAGTTTCTGAATTGCCTTTCTTTTTGAGTAAAGAATGAACATGTACCTCTTTATCATGTATCAAACATTTTGTAGCTTCTTACTCCTTTTATCTGTTGTTTAGACTAGGCAATTCCACTTACATGAGGTATCTAAAATAGTCAGCTTCATAGAAATGGGGAATAGAATGCTGGTTGCCAGGGGCTGAGTGGTTGGGGAAAAGGAGATCTGCTGTTTAATGGATATAGAGTTTCATCGTGCAAAATGAAAAAATTCTGAAGATTGGTTGCACAACAATGTGAATATACTTAACACTGTTGGAAGGTACACTTAGAGATGGCTAAGAGGGTAAATTTTATATGTGATTTGCCAAAATTAAAAATACATGTTTAAAAAAGGTTAAAAAACAAAGCAGAAGTTTTACCAATATCTATGGAAGTTAGGACTCTAGGTTTAAATAATAATTATAATAATATAATAATATTACTATTATAATAAATAAGAAATATAATAATTATGATAAAGTTGCAGTTATTAATTATTGAGCACTTACTTAGTTACAGTATCTCTTTCAATCCTTAACACAATTCCCTAAGGTAGGCATTACCACCCCCATTTTAAGATGAGAGTATTCACAAATGTGCCAAGGCCATCAAATGGTCTCCCCACACTTTGAGATAGCTAGCTGGTTTGGGTGGCAATAAGAAGCAGAAGAGGGGCACCTAGGTGGCTCAGTCATTAGATGTCTGCCTTCGGCTCAGGTCATGATCCCAGGGTCCTGGGATTGAGCCCCGCATCGAGCTCCCTGCTCAGCGGGAAGCCTGCTTCTCCCTCTCCCACTCCCCCTGCTTGTGTTCCCTCTCTCACTGTGTCTCTCTCTCTGTCAAATAAATAAAATCTTAAAAAAAAAAAGAAGAAGCAGAAGAAAGAGGGCCACATTAGCAATTAGGAGGTTGGACATGTTGCTCAACTTCTGGATCAGAGATTTCCCCACTGTGCCCTGAGGAACTCTAGGAGCTTCACAGAGACCCCTACTCTCACCCAAAAAGTGTGGGAATGGAGAGGTCAGGTGAACAGGGCTCAGATCCTGCTGAACCAAAGCAGTTTGCATTTTTCTGTTTTCCATTTTGGACTTTCACCCAATAATAGGCTCTCCTGCTAAAAAGAAATTTGAAAGTCACTGGATTCGATTATCTCTGAGCTCACACTTTAAAATAGCTCAAATGAATCTTCCTAGACATTGCATCTCTGGGACTTGTGGGTGGGCAGGGTCTGCTCCATAATTTGCAGGGCTCAGAGCAAAATGCAAAGGGAGGGCCCCTTGTTCATCAAGCAGTAAAAAAAAAAAAAAAAAAAAAGTGCCTTTAAAGGCACTAAAACCTGAAACATCTTCCGTTCTTCCATGGTCTTTCTCTTGACTTGTCATGGGTTTTTATTTGCAATTTTATGTCATTCTAAGTAAAGAGAAAGTAAAATTTTAAATTATTGGCATAAAATTTACTATTCTTTTTATATTGGAAAATGCCAGTTTCTTTTTATTATTATTTATTTATTTATTTATTCATGAGAGACAGGGAGAGAGAGAGAGGCAGAGGCAGAGGGAGAGGGAGAAGCAGGCTCCCTGCTGAGCAGGGAGCCTATGCGGGACTCCATCCCAGGACCCTGGGATCATGACCTGAGCCGAAAGCAGACGCTTAACCATCTGAGCCACCCAGGCGCCCGGAAAATGCCAGTTTCTAATGCAAATATAAAAGCATTTCACTCATATGCAGAATCCTTAAAATTATATAATTTTTATCTCATAGTTCACGCATGCATATGTGTTTTGTTCTTACCAGAATGGTGGAAGCACTATACAAAACTAACTCAACTGTTTTTGTTTCACATCTTGAGATGCACACATTCTACCACCACTTTGGTCCTTTTACTGATGAATAGGAAAGGACTAGAAAGAAGGGGAGCTGTGGGTGGCCCAGTCTTTCCCTTCCCCTTTTCCTCTATGTTATCATTTTCAGTAGTAGTGCTTAGCTGACACACATAGGTTAATAGGAGTAAGAAAGGATGGGATTGGGTTCCTTGGTGGTTTGATGTTTCTTAGACTGTGCCATCTTTTTGTGTTCTAAGCAAGTTCTGATAGCACCCCTGTTTACTCAGGCGTAGACATAACATGATTACTTTTTACTTGCGTTGAGTCTCATTGAACTCCCACACATTGTGGGGCCACTGGAATCCTGTGCTCATGAGGCATGTGAATGTTATATTGCAAAGGAGGTAGTAAGGAACATCAGGGGACATACATACTGTGTGTTATCTCCTCTGTTCACACACATGCTCCACTGTACCATCAGGCTTCATTTAAGAATACAAGCTCAGAGGGCGCCTGGGTGGCTCAGTTGGTTAAGCCTCTGCCTTCAGCTCAGGTCATGATCCTGGAGTCCCTGGATCGAGTCCCGCATCGGGCTCCCTGCTCAGCAGGGGGTCTGCTTCGTCCTCTGACCCTATCCCCTCTCATGTGTTCTCTCTCTCTCAAATAAATAAATAAAATCTTAAAAAAAAAAAAAAAGAATACAAGCTCAGAGATGAAATTATTAAGGATTTTAAAAAACAGCAACAGCGGGGGCACCTAGGTGGCTCAGTCGGTTTAGCATCTGCCTTCGGCTTACGTCACGATCTCAGGGTCCTGGGATCAAGCCCCGCGTCGGGCTCCCTGCTCAGCAAGGAGTCTGCTTCTCCCTCTCCTGCTCCTATCCCCCGTTCGTGCTCTCTTTCTCAAATAAATAAATAAAATCTTTGAAAGAACAGCAACAACAAAAACAAAAACAACAACAGCAAAGTGTTAAAACCCAAGCATGGGCCATTCTGAACAGGAGCCCTGTATGACGACATGGGTTGCACACCCTGAAGCTGGTCCTGTGGGTGGGGAATGGAACATGAACATTTTGATAGGCAAGGTCTTTCTTCACTGGATGTGTCAATGCTTTGAAACGTAGAAAGGCTTATAAAAAATGGAAACACCTATAGTAGCATTCCTATGGCTTACCAATATCTGGTTCTCTTCTTCCAACGCTCAACCCATTTTAAAGAATGTCCATGTGACTTTGGTTAATAAAATGTGCATAAAGTGACATATGTCTCTTCTGGCCAGAAGCACTTAAGAGCTGGTGTGTGATTAATTATTTATCTCCCTTTGCCCCACTCCAGTGACCGACCAACAATATCCAGATGGTGGAGTCTCCACCAGCCTGGGTCCCTAAATGAGAACAATGTGAAGCAGAGCCCCCACCCTCCCACAACCCACCTGCTGACCCAGAGTGGACCTGTAGCAAGAGAAAGAAAGAAACCTTTGTTATAAAGACTTGGGAGTTGTTTGCTATTGCCCAGACTAATATGGTGTTATTACTGACCCATCCTACCTGCCCCACCCCCCCGCCAACACCACCACCGCCGCCCATGGAATATATACTACAACTTAAAATTATCTTTGAAATAGTCATAAAATATATATTTAAAAACCAAATGGTATAGCTTTTTAAAAAGGTGATTCAGGTTTTTTTTTTAAATAGAAATTACCTTTAGTAAATTTTGTATTTGTTGAGTATTTAGTCATTAATTTTTATATGCATGTTGTTTGAAAGGCAAAACACAAGGGTAAAGTGCTAAAAGTTGAACCTAATTTTCCTTTGTATCCAGGGATCTCCACTGATATCCCAGAGTTACTGTAATATCCTAGAGTCCGTATTTCATGCTACGGGGCAAAACCTTTCCTTTTAGCAAACTTTGATGAACAGAGAGGATAATAACTCTACTAAATCTTTTCATTGGCTTCATTTCCAGTAGTGGTGTGATAAGGGGAGGTATTTTCCCTAAAAAGGATACAAGGAAAAACAAAAGATCTGGATGATTGGGGCCTGAATAACTCTACAGACATGAAATTCTCCCAAAGATGCCACATACATGGTGCTTTTACTATTGATATTAAACTCCTCTTCTTTCTCTGATATCTGGAAGGATATAGACTCCATCACTGGGGAGAGCTATTTATAAGAAGAACATGGAAAACTTGTTTTAAAAGCCAACTATGAAAACTGGCAGAGAGATCTTTGATGGATTCTTTTGTATTCAGAATTAATGCTCCAAGGAGAAAAAAAAAGCCAATGAATGTAAAGGTCTGAGCAGCAAATTAACAATTCTCATGGTTGGTCTTGATATTTGATGTCAGATAAATTTCAATGAATTAAGTCTCCAGTTTCTTTCTTAGAGCAAATATAAAAGTCTGCTCTCTATAGACTTTAACAGATGGAAAAGAAATATACTGAATTATGTAAAACGCTAACTCTGAGATCCAGTTATTTGAAGGCTCTTAGAATTCCAAGTAAACTCCATCTGTTTAGAAATACCTGGTCATTGGCATTTGTAGACTCAATGTTTTCTGACTTGATTATTATTATTATTTTTTTAAAGTAGGCTCCACGCTCAGTGTGGAGCTCAATGCAGGGCTTAAACTCACAACTCTGAGATCAAGACCTAAGCTGAGATCAAGAGTCACATGCTTAACCGATTGAATCACCATCTTTGGGTGACCCTGAAGTTTCAATACAATCAAAACCTTGTAATTTTGTGAGAGCACAAATGTGAATAAGTCACGACAAGTTTGGGGTATACAAGGAGGTGTGTCTAGCCTGCTGCCCAGCAGCCCCACCACAATGCAATGCAGTCTTGCTGTTTTCCATGCAGTAAATCTCAAGAAGTATAAAAGAGCTTGTGTGTGTGTGTGTGTGTGTGTAAGCCCTGTGAAGGAAGATAGTCTCTAGTCCTAATGTTGTTGAAGAAAACATAAAACTCTCAGAAAGTAATTATTCTTAGGCAGAAAATACTTTGGGGATAGTTATAGCCCATTAAAAGCTCTTTCATTTGAGTTGATGATCTTATAAGTCACCCATATACTATCTAAAGAAACAGAGGGTCGCCTGGGTGGCTCAGATGGTTAAGCGTCTGCCTTTGACTCAGGTCATGATCTTTGGGTCCTGGGATCGAGCCCCATATCGAGCCCAGCATTGGGCTCCCCGCTGAGCTGCTTCTCCCTATCCCTGTGTCCCCCCCCCCCCCCATGCTCTCTCTCTCAAATGAATAAATAAGAAATCTTTAAAAAAAATAAAATAAACCAGAAACAGAAAGAGAGATAGAGAGTGAGATTGGCTTACGAGACTATTTAGCAACTTCCTGGTCAGGGCACAGCTACTTTTCAAGTGAGAAATAAAACAATAAAACTTCAGTGAGGAAATGCACTGGAAATAATTACCTTTTACAGAAATGGGATTCAGGAGGTCTATGGAGGCATGTCTATGAAGCAACGGGCAGTGTAGCTTCTGCTGCAATGAAAGCACCAAAAGTAACAGTTGGTTCAACAGTCTGCATAATGTGACACTAATAGGGAGGTGGCTTCAGCTGACCCTCCTCTCAATCTGAAGAAATTCATGCCCTAGCACAGAAGTGTTCAGCTCACAGGGAGTTGCCAGCATTTAGAGGAAATTACTTTGTTTCAAAAATACACTAAGTGTTATCTTTATGCCAGCAAATGGATAGAGTTGCAAAGGAGACAAAAGGCGGTTGTTAGTCATTTTCTTTAAGGAGGCATTTACAACATCGAGCATGCCCTTCTGAGGTAGGTCCTTGGCTGTCTGAGTTCATATTATGTCTTCCTTTGCGATCCCCTTCCTGCATTTCTTCCAGCTCTGATGCTGGGTTATCACTCAGAAGGGCAGGAGAACGCTGCTGCTAATCTCCTGTGACTTGTCCTTCTCTGTTCATACTTTTGAACAAGCACAATTACACTGTCTCATCACCATAGACTGGACTTTACAATTAATGTTCTATTCAGTCATTATGCAAGGTAGGATAGGTTTATTTTAACTTCTCTTAATAGTTTTATAAAAGACTCTGATCCTGTATTTAAACACTCCTTAAAAGTTTGAGGGAATTTAGGGGCACCTGGGTGGCTCAGTCGGTTGAGCAACTGACTCTTGATTTTGTCCCAGGTCATGATCTCAGGGTCCTGGGATGGAGCCCTGTGTCGGGCTCCACAATCAGTGGGCTGTCTGCCTGAGATTCTCTCTCCTTCTCCCTCTGCCCCTGCCCCTGCTTGTGCGCACTCACTCACTCTCTCTCTCAAATAAATAAATAAATCTTTTTTTAAAAAGTTTGAGGGAATTTAAAATTTCAGTAATAATTTAATGCAGTTCAGGGGGAAATTATATCATGTGGTGGCATTTGTAAATTTCGTTATTCACAACATATGCGTGACTTCAGGTGTCCTGACATATATCAAGGACCTGTGTTTTCCGATGAAACAATTAACCAATTAAAAACCATTCTCAGTTTAAATAATGTGTAATTTTCAAGTAACAAAAAGACGTACAGAGATGCAAGGAGAGAAAGAATCTGTGTAAATCAAGTGTAACTCACTCTGCTACAGTGTGCCCTAAGCCTAACAGAACCTGAGGGACTTGGAAATTAAGTCACTGTTTGAGAGTTAATCTTGTAAAGAAAACACTTATTAGATTGGAGTTCGAAAGAAGTTGGCTAAAAAGACAGACTGCCTCCCAAGTCAAAAGTAGGAAATACCTGGAAATCTAATAATTATTTGGCCACAAGTCAAAAAAGCTGCAGCTTTATCACCAGTGTTCATTCACCTGTAGAAACGATGTCCATTTCCAGCAGATATGGCAAACTAGGTAATCTGGCCAACCCTTCAGGTAAAAACAAATAAAACACAATAAAATTTACAATCATCTCTTTTAATGCATTAGTGATCTAGCAAGAAAGTGAGGAATACTCAGGCGAGAAATGAAGTGAAAAGGGATAAAAGTACCCAGGGATATAAACTGAGCAATAAAATTGATTTTTTTTTTTTTCTTTGAGGGCATTTGCTGAACTGGATAAACACAAACTTTGTTTTTTTATGGCTTCATAGTCCTGAAGATAAGAGACAAAGTTCAGGGACCCCAAGAGTTGGGGGAGGGGGCATCTATTATGAGACCTAGTGAAACTAGGACCTTAAAAGCCTTGCCCTTATTCTAGTGTAACAGGATCAAGTAATAGATCTATTCACCCTCAGAGATGCCCCCAGGAGACTGCAAGGAGACTTCTCTGCCTCAAATCTTACTACTAAGGAAAAAGGACAAACAAAATCTCACTTGAGAATTTATAATCAAGTAAGTAGGCTTATAGCCTGAGTTTGCTCTATCTAGATGGTCAGGCTAAGGACTTAAAGTGTTCTTGGGTAGAATGTGCCCTCAGGCACATGGTAGAAGGAAACCTACCTTCATTCCAGGCCTCAAAAATTCTCAGAAATAAAATTCTATAAAATATTGTATATAATCAAAAATCATGAAATACAAAAGAAAACAAGATACTATGACCAAAGCTAGCAGAAACCAGAGTTAGCACAATCAGATCATCAAAGACTTCAGATATAGGAATTATCAGAAACAGAATGTGAAATAAAAGAAAGGTATAGGGAAAAATTAGTAAAGAACAATATGAGGAATGACCAAGCATATTAGTAAAAGAACCAAATAGGGGTGCCTGGGTGGCTCAGCTCAGTCAGTTAAGCATCTGCCTTTGGCAGGGTCCTGGGATCAAGCCCCGAGTCAGGCTCCCTGCTCAGCGGGGAGTCTGCTTCTCCCTCTCCCCTCTCGCCCTACTCATATTCTCACTTGCTCTGCTCTCTCTCTCAAATAAACAAATAAATAATCTTAAAAAAAAAAAAGAACCAGATAAACCTTATAGAAAGGAAATTTGGTAATTGAAATTATAAATCAAATGAATGGGTTTAACAGAAGATTAGATATAAACAGAGAATTAGTGAAGCAAAAGGTCAGTCAAAAAAATTATCCAAAATTTTGCATAAAGAAACAGATATGGAGAATATAAAAGAGAAAGAGACAGAGTGCCACAAAGTAAGAAGGTCTAAAATGTACCTAAGTAGAGTTCTACAATGTGATGGTTGGTGTTAAGGTGTCAACTTGGCTAAAGCATGGTACCCCAATATTTAGTCAAACATTATTATAGGTATTTCTGTGAAGGCATTTTTTAGATGAGATAAACATTTTCATCAGTAGACTCTGATAAAGCCAATAACCCCTCATTATGCAGATGGGCCTCATGAAATCAACTGAAGGCCCTAATAGAAGGCTAATCTCTTCATGCAAGAAAGAATTCTACCAGCAAACTGTCTTTGGACACAGGCTGCAGCTCTTCCCTGAGTCTCCAGTCTACCAGCCTTCTCTGGATTCTGGACTTGCCACTCCTCCACAATTGCATGAGCCAATTACTTAAAATGTCTCTCTCTCTCTCTACACACACACACACACACACACACACACACACACACACACACACACTGTTGGTTCTGTTTTCCTGGAGAACCTTGACTAATACATGCAAGGAAAGAGAGTGAAGCAATATTGAAGAGATAATGCTTGGGAATTTTTCATAACTGATGAAAGACACCAATGTACAGATTTAAGAATATTAATGAATCCCCACGCACGATAAATACCAAGAAATCTGTAAGTAGACATAACATAATGAAACTGAAGGACCCCAGAAGCAAGGATAAAATCATAAAAGCATCCATAGAAGACAGATTACTTTCAAAGGAATGACAGTGAGGCCGATAGCCCAGCGCTCAACAGGAACACTGGAAGCCAGAAGTTAATGGAATGATACTTTCATGTACTGAAAGGAAATAGTTGCACCCTAGAACTCTATGCCCTGAAAAAATACCTTTTAAGAATAATGAAAAAAGAAGTAGAGATATTTTCAGACAAACAGAAAGTGAAAGAAAAAAAGGGACAAATGAGATCATCAAAAGGTGAAATCATCAGAAGGGTCGTCGTAAAGTCTAAAGGATATATTTCAGGGAGAAGGAAAGAGATTCTTTCTTCCATGTAGAGAGAGACCCCATATAGATGAGATGCCTGAAGTGGGCGTGAGAGGCAAGAAAAATGAAAACCAATGGAAATAATAAACATGCAGGTAGAGATAAACAAGGATTAACTGTATAAAATAGCACTAATGACATGTTAGAGGATTAAAAACAAGAAGACTACAAATAAACAAAAACAAGGTATCTTCCCTCTCCTAGGTTCATGAAGCCGTGCTCCCTATATCCTTTTCTAAAACCTTTATTGTTCTTGCTTTCCTATTTACATGCTTAAGCCACCTGAAATTCATTTTCGTGTGAGATGTGAAAGAGATGCCTGTCTCTCTTAGTCAGCTTTGCTGCAGTGACAAACAATGCTCTGCTCAAAAATTTTAGTGGCTTGCACCAACATATATTACTTCTTGCTCATGTTGATATCAGCAACTGCAGGTTTGCTACTTCAACTGCATCCCAAGTTGTTTCTCATTGCAAGTCCCGTGCGTCTTCTCCTTTTGGGAATCAGACTGAAAGAACAGCCCTTTACGAGACATGCCATTCTTAGGGCAGAGGAAAGAGCAAGATCGTCTTACACTTAAATAATCTGTCTGGTTGGGGCATGTGCAAGTGCTCAAGCCAGACACAGTGAAATGGGAACATAAACTCTTCGTACGGGGAGGCATGATGAATCTTATGGCAATGGGTAGGAGTATATAACCCTCTAACAGGAAAGAATACAAATACAATTAAATTCCTCATTTAGTTTTTTCCCCTCTATTATACCCGATTGTCCCACTGTGATGTTCTGAAAAGTCTATCCTTCCCCCAGGGATTGCAGTGCCAGCTCTCTTTAAAGGCCAACCTTCCCACATACCTGTGCTCTCATTTTTTTTTTTTTCTCAGTTTCTTTCTTCTCATTCCCAAATCAGATTATTTGTTACTATAGTTTTATAGTAAGTCTTCAGAGCTGGTTAATCAAATCTACTCACTTTGTTCAGGTGTATCTTGGCTCTTCTTGGATCTTTGCCCTTCCATATACCTTTGTTAATTTCTGTAAAAACCTGTTGGGATCTTGAATGGGTTTACATTACATCTGCTGATCAACTTAGAAAGAATTGGCATCTTTACAATATGGAATCTAATTCATTAACATGACTATTTCAATCTTCTTTAATTTTTTTCAGTAATATTTTATAGTTTCCTGGGTAGAGGTCATCATATTCTGTCTTAGATTTATTCCGAAGTGTTTTATGCTTTTCATGATTTTTAAATTATATATTTCCTTTAATTTTGTTTTATGCCTTTATTAATTTTCAGTTTATGTTTTCGATCCTCTAGATTTTATTTTGGTGTAAAAAATAAATCATTTTAACGTCACATTTTTTGAAATATTAAGCCATCTGTACCAATAATACTTATTAAGAGTACATTTTCTCCCCTTTGAATGCCATCTTTTTTTTTTTTTTAAGATTTTATTTATTTATTTGACAGAGAGAAACAGCGAGAGAAGGAACACAAGCAGTGGGAATGGGGGAGGGAGAAGCAGGCTCCCCGCGGAGCAGGGAGCCCGATGCGGGGCTCGATCGAGGGTCCCTGGGATCATGATCTGAGCCGAAGGCAGACGCTTAACGACTGAGCCACCCAGGCGCCCCTGAATGCCATCTTTATTATACACTAAATTTCCATGAATGCCTAGCTTGTGTTTTTTTTTCTTTTCCCTGTTCAGTTTTCATATATTTGGCCCATCCACCAGTAATCTTTAGTTATATGTTATTTCCCAGGCTCTATTTCTTTGCTGATATGTAGGCTTTTTCTTTCTCAACCTTCTTTATTTTTTCTTAGGTTAACTATATTTTGGCTCTTATTGCTGATGCATAGACATGTGATTGATTTTTGTGTTTTGATGTATTTAGCAACCTTGCTAAATTCTTTTTTTTTTTTTTTGACAATTGGGAAATGTTTATTCTGATCCAGTTGTACAACTAATCTAGGAGAAATTACCAAATAAATTTTACATGGTTTTTCAAGGACTGGGGCTCTCCATGACTTCAAATTTAGGATCTTCAAATGTGAAGTCCGGGAACGTATTCATGTCTGCTTTACCATATGTTTGCTTAAGCTTCAAAAGCTCCCTCTCTAGGTCTTGCTAGTGCTAACCTTGCTAAATTCTAATAATTAAAATTATCAATTCTGATAATTTGCCAGGATATTCATATGGATTCTCTACTGTACATTATTATTATTACAAATGAAGTATTGCCTGCCAGGGAAGCTCACCTGAGCTTTGGTGTGCAGGGTTTTTATTGGGGTTCTGTCATGTAGGCCTAGAATGCCCGTGTGATTGAACTTAGTTATTCAATGTCCAGTCCCTCCAAAGGTCTAATATGGCATGGCCCAAGTCTCTCACCAGAAATCACAGATAGGTAGCCTGTTGGATGTGGCCCATGGCCCCAGTTCTTAGGCAAGATAACTTACCTGTATCAGATGCTTATCGGGCAAGATATTCCAAGGAACTGATCAAAGAACATCCCCTTCTTTAGAATGTACAGGGTTTGGACAGCCCAAGCCAGCTGAGTTAACCCCTTACTAGACACTTTAAACAGACTCCCAAGTCACTTGTGATTTAGAGCTCATGGTTTGAGACTTCTGGGATTACCTTGGTCATATGAATTTGAGTTTAGGACTCTTTAAGGGCTGGCTTCAGTGCCAATGCAATTTTCCTTGAAGTCATGTGTGTGTGAATATATGTGTGTGTTAGGGTGGTGTATTTAATTTTTTTCCCCTACACTGGGGGCATAATCCTACTGTAAGGAATCCCAGATGTAATGGATGGATTCTCCTATTAGATTTACTAATTAATTTTAGAGGCTTCTAGATTTTGTCTTCTGTCTTCAAGCTTCAACAAGCCGTGACTATCAACCTAAGTGTAAGTTTGCCAAGTTAGACAAATGTCTTTGAGGAAAATGTGACTTTGGTAGTCTTTGAGTTCCTTCTTTCCCTTAGATATTTGGCCTGGCCATTCCTTGTTATTTTACAGTCCTGTCGAATGCTTTTAAGAATAAGCTTTTGGGCGCCTGGGTGGCTCAGTTGGTTAAACGACTGCCTTCGGCTCAGGTCATGATCCTGGAGTCCTGGGATCGAGTCCCACATCGGGCTCCCCGCTCAGCGGGGGGTCTGCTTCTCCCTCTGATCCCCTTCCCTCTCGTGCTCTCTGTCTCTCATTCTCTCTCTCTCAAATAAATAAATAAAATCTTTAAAAAAAATAAAAATTAAAATAAAAATTAAAAAAAAAAAAAAGAATAAGCTTTTAGGGCACCTGGGTGGCTCAGTTGGTTAAGCGACTGCCTTTGGCTCAGGTCATGATCCTGGAGTCCCGGGATCGAGTCCCGCATTGGGCTCCCTGCTCGGCAGGGAGTCTGCTTCTCCCTCTGACCCTCCTCCATCTCATGCTCTCTGTCTCTCATTCCCTCTCTCAAATAAATAAATAAAATCTTAAAAAAAAAAAAAAAGAATAAGCTTTTAAAATATACTTAATTCTGTATTTTAGGTTTTTTCCTTTCTCCCCCTCCTCCTCCTCCTCCTCCTCCTTCTTCTTTTCTTCTTCTTCTTCTTTTTCTTCTTCTTCTTTTTTCAGGAGAATCTTAGGGGCTAGAAAACACCTAGCCATCAATACTACTGGAGTACAAGACCAGTTCATTTGTTTTCACTCTTTCTTCTATAAAATAATAAAAATAGTTAAGGTTATAAATTTTCCTTTGACTATAACGTTAGTCATTTCCCATAGGTTTTATTATAAATTACTATTCTTTTGTTAATGCCTAATAAATTGTGATCTCAGGTTTTATTTCCTTTTTGATTCAGGGGAGATTTTAGAAAGCATTCTTCAATTTTGAAGGGGTTAAGTGTTTCTGTTTTGTTATGTTTCTATATTCTTCTGTTGATTTCTAGCCTAATTGAATTGTGGGCAGAGAATGTGGCCTGTAAAATCTTTATATTTCTGGAATCTATTAAGATTTTCTTTGGGCCAAGTACATGATCAATTTTTATGGATATTCTGTAAGCAATTGAAAAGAATGTGTTTTCTTTGTTTATAGAAACCATGTGTAAACAGGGATAACATTTGTGCTTTAAATGAATGTGCTGCTCTCTTTCACATTTCCATATGTGTGTTCTTCCACTCCCCAGAGTAATCTATTGCCTTAGGTGAAAATTTGGACAGTTACAGCCAGGGATAAAAAGAGAAAGTGGTAGTCTATGTCCTCCAGCTTTTGATCACCAAAATAGGATTTTTAAAAATCTAAAATACAATATTCTTTAGAAATCAGGCTTTCACCAGAGAGAAAAGGATTTTCTAAATTCCTTACATTCATTAGCATATCCAAATCCAGGCCTCAGGGATTTTTGTATGCTGAGTTTAAAGTAAACCACAAGTAAGCAGAACTCTGTGAAGTCCTTGCTAGGAGATCACTTTTTTTTTTTTTTTAAGATTTTATTTATGGGGCGCCTGGGTGGCTCAGTCGTTAAGCGTCTGTCTTCGGCTCAGGTCATGATCCCGGGGTCCTGGGATCGAGTCCCACATCGGGCTCCCTGCTCTGCGGGGAGCCTGCTTCTCCCTCTCCCACTCCCCCTGCATGTGTTCCCTCTCTTGCTGTCTCTCTCTCTGTCAAATAAATAAATAAAATCTTAAAAAAAAAAAAGATTTTATTTATTTATTTATTTTATTATTATTATTTTTAAAAGATTTTATTTATTTATTTATTTATTTATTTATTTATTTGAGAGAGGGAGCACAAGACGGGGGAACAGGAGAGGGAGAAGCAGGCTCCCTGCCGAGCAGGGAGCCCGATGCGGGACTCGATCCCGGGACTCCAGGATCATGACCTGAGCCGAAGGCAGTCGCTTAACCAACTGAGCCACCCAGGCGCCCTTTATTTATTTTTTTGACAGAGAGACACAGCGAGAGCAGGAACACAAGCAGGGGGAATGGGAGAGGGAGGAGCAGGCTTCCCGCAGAGCAGGGAGCCGGATGTGGGGCTCGATCCCAGGACCCTGGGATCATGACCGGGGCCGAAGGCAGACGCTTAACCATCTGAGCCACCCAGGCGCCCCGTCTAGGGGTTTTTATGGGCTTGTTGGAGAGCTGTTTTAATCTGATTAACCCTCCCTGCGCCTGTCATTCAGTCAGGTTTTTGTCCCCTATCTATCACGTGGGAAAGGGTGGAGGGCTCCTTCCAGGGTGGGTTCCTCCTTTTTTTTTTTTTTTTTTAAAGATTTTTTATTTATTTGTCAGACAGAGAGAGCACAAGCAGGGGGAGCAGCAGAGGGAGAGGGAGAAGCAGACTCCTCACTGAGCAGAGAGCCCGATGCGGGACTCGATCCGAGGACCCTGGGATCATGACCTGAGCCGAAGGCAGACGCTTAACGACTGAGCCACCCAGGTGTCCCAAGGGAGGTTTCCTCTTAGGGCCAGAGGCCCTTTGTCCCTGCCTGCCTGCCTTCCAACTATCCTTCATCAATAGGAAATCAGGAGAGCTGGAATCGGAGTGGGCTTGTACCTCCCTTTCATGGAGAACTCTTGGGAGTATCTGCCACATACAGTGGCCTCCTCACCATCATGTGGGGACAAGCCAGACTGTGACAATATAAGCATGATCCCGTGGTGAAGTTAGGTAGAGAAAAGGGCCCAAGTTGTACCCTTTGCCTTCCTTGGTATCTGTGTAGTGTGAAAAGAGTCAGAAGTTCCTATATCCCCCCAAGGTGGGTGGCTGGCTTCCACAGTGAAGGTTGAGCCGACCCCACCACAGAGGCTGCAGGTGGACAACAAAAGCTAGGGGTCTGATGTTGGTTTGATGTGGAGGAATGTAAACACTGTGGCTGCCAATCCCAAGCAGGGCTACTAGGGCCTGCCTGGGTTCAGAGAAGGATAAGGAGACCACAAGCCACAGACTTAAGCCGTGGATTCCCCCCCAGTTAGGTGACTCTGAAGACAACACCAGGTCCTGCCCACACAGATCCAAACCCCCTTTGCTGAATGGAGTGGTAGGGAATGGAAGAAGAAATGTGAAACTCTGAGCATATACCCCAAAGAGACAAAAGATCCAAGAGAGACTGAGATAACATTCATTAGCAAAGGTAAGTACTACTCCTTTCAGTGCCAAGTCAGGAGAGCTTGTGAGGAAGATTTGATCATTATAAGGAATTGATAAGCTATAGTTTTTATAGGTATAAAGGTATATTATAGGTATTTTATAGGTATAAGTAGTTGTGAGTGCAAACATGTGACTCATCTATTATTTGTCAGTTCGAGCTGTCAGATTATTAAAGAGAAATATCACCCCCCTCCCCATTTGGTAGTAGTTTTATCAACGTCCTGTTTCTGAGCAATTTTGCCATAAATACTTTGCTGCATTCATGTCTGATAACAAAAAATGTTATATTTTCTCTGATGGGCTCTATTATTTATCCTTATAAAATATTCATTTCTGTCACATTTAATGTTTTTGGCTTTGGAATCTCTATTATCAGGTGATAACTTGGGGACTCCTGCTGACTTTGTGTATTAGTTTCCTAGGGCAGCTATAACAAAGTACCAAAAACTTGGTGGCTTAAAGCCACACAAGTTTATTGTCTCACAGTCCTGGAGGTGAAGCCTGAAATCAAGGTGTCAGCAAGGCCATGGTCTTTCTAAAGGCTTTAGGGGGAGAATCCTTTCTTACCTCTTCTAGCTAGCTTCTGGTATTGGAAATCCCCGGTGTTCCTTGGCTTGTAAATGCATTGCTCTAGTCGCATGGCCCTCTTCTGTCTGTGTGTCTTCATATTCTCTTCCCTCTGGGCATGTCCCTGTCTGTGTCCAAATTGCACCTTTTTTACAAGGACACCTGTCATGCTGCATTAAAGCCCGCCATAATGACCTCATTTTAATTTGATTACCTCTGTAAAAACCCTATTTCCAAATAAGGTCACACTGAGAAGAACCAAATAAGGTACATTCTGAGGGCTAAAACTTCAAAATGTCTTTGGGGGGGGTTCAGGATTCAAGCCATAACACTTTGTGTTTGCATGATCTATTTGGTTCTTTATTTCCAACTTTTATCTTTTTGTTCCTGGTACATTTTTTAGACAGAAAATATTTAAGAGTCTATTTTTATAGGGAATTCAACTCATTTTTATGGGTTCTAATGCTTTCATCTTATTTTACATCTACTGATATATTTTACTATGTTTCCTTTTTTCTCCTTTGCTGAATTTTGCTGGGTTCATCAACTGGTAACTCTGCTTCCCATCATTAAGATGAAATGATTTTGGGGGGGGGTGCCCTGGGTGTCTCAGTCAGTTAAGCGGCTGCCTTCAGCTCAGGTCATGATCTCAGGGCCCTGGGGTCGAGCCCGGTGTCAGGCTCTAGGCTCAGTGGAGAGTCTGCTTCTCCCTCTCCCTCTGTGCTCTCTCTCACTCTTACTCTCTCTTTCAAGTAAATAAATAAAATCTTTAAAAAAAATAGATGAAATGATTTGAACACTTAATTTTTCACTTCTTTCATTCTTTCCCTTCCTCCCTGCTGCAATTTCTGTTTTTCTTTTTATTAAACTAATACCTAATTTTATTTACATCCTTCTTTATAGAATGGCTCTTTCTGTTTTCAAGAATCTTCTTAATCCTTACACAACAGTTTGTAATCATATTAGCATCGTCCGTTTAGATTTAATTATATTTAGTGTATGGCTTACCACTGTTTCTTATAGATAGATAGATAGATAGATAGATAGATAGATAGATAGATAGATAGATAGAGATATAGAGTTAAATCTAACCCTATTTTGAGATCTTTGTTCTGAATTTAATGTTTATTTGGTTGGAGTACTTCCCAACCAATTTCTTGGAAATTTCTTCAGAAAGAGCATATGTCTATATATTTTCTGTGCCATTGTATGTCTGAAAAAAGTCTGTCTTTTGTTTTCATATATAATGATAACTTGGCTCAGAATAGGAATCTCAACTCATGGTCCTTTACTTCCAAATGCCTCTAAATGTTGTTTCCCTATATCTAGAGTCAAACTATGCAGATGAGAAATCTGAACCTGGCCTGATTATCTTTTCATTTGGGGAACCATAATCCTGTCTGAAAGCTTGCAAGATCTCCTCTTTATTCCTGGGGGTTTAGAAGTTTCACTAAAATGTGGCCAGGTTTGTTTCTTTTTTCCTGAATTCTGCCTGCCACTTTGTGAACCCTTTCAACCTGAAAACATTTTTCAGTTCAGGAAAGTTTTTACTCTGGTTTTTGTTTTGTTTTGTTTGTAATTGTATCTTCTCCATCCATTCTTGCTTTCTATCTGGAACTTTTATGATTCCCAGGACCTTTGGATTTGCCTTTCATGGATTATCCTTTTACTCTTGATTTCCCTTTTGCTGTCATTTTGCTTAGGGATGTGAGATTGAGTCTCCATTTATATGTTCAGATCATTCATTTTCCTTTCAGCATTGTCCATTCTCTTTTTCACCTCTTGAGTTTTTTGGTAACTTTATATTTTGAAATAGTTTTTATAGTATAGAAAAGTTGCAAGAATAGTCCAAGACATCTTTTTACCAATTGTTTATGTTTTTGCCCTGTTGTCTGTGAAATTTTTAGATAGGGAATCATATTTTAAATTCCTGTTTATTCATAGATAGTTTATAGTATTTGTTGCTGTCATGAATAAAATTTTTTTATTATGTTTTCTAATTGGTTATGTTTGGCATATGTGAAAGTAGGTGGGGGAATATTTATCTAGTAATTTGACTTTTTATTAAACTCTCACAGTAATCCTACATTTTTCAGTTGATTATTTTGGTATTTTCTCAATGGATGATCATATCAACTGCAAATAATGACAGTTTTATATTTTTCTTTCCTATAAATGAACCTCTTCCTATTATTTTGACAAGGGCCTTCAGAAAAATGTTGAGTAACACCCTAATCCTCCTGGTTTTTAGTTCCTGATCTTAATGGGCTTTCCCGAGAAATTGAGGAATGTCCCCTGGCATTCACCATAAAGAGTGATATTTGCTATTGGTTCTTGAAAACTGTCCCTTCTCAAGTTAAAGAAGTCCCATGTATTTCTAGTTTAAGAGTTTTGATTAATAATAGATGTTAAATTTTATCAAATCTTTCTGTAGCTATCATAATGAGCACATAGTTTTTCTCATGTAATCTCTTAATATAGTGAATCACAATAAATTTCCCAATGTTTAGCCATCTTTACAACCAGGGCATAATGCTGATTGCTCAAAGCATATTCATCTCTGTAATCCTGAGCTATGACCTTCTTCACCGCCCCCCACAGCCCCCCATCCTGGTTTTACTGTCATAGTTACATAAACTTCCCATCTTTTTTATGCCCTTGAAAACATTTAAAATCAACTAAGAATAGAAGATGATAAAGTCTTGAGGAGTTAATAAATCTCTTGAAGACCAAATCTAGAAATTTAAATGAAAAGTAATGGCAATAAAAGACTTCCATATCCTCTACTCTTCTCACTTTGTTAGAACAGAATCTTTAAATGAATCAGCTGATTTTATTTTTTATTTATTTATTTTTTTAAAGATTTTATTTATTTGCGAGAGAGAGAATGAGAGAGAGCATGAGAGGGAGGAGGGTCAGAGGGAGAAGCAGACTCCCTGCTCAGCAGGGAGCCCGATGTGGGACTCGATCCCGGGACTCCAGGATCATGACCTGAGCCGAAGGCAGTCGCTTAACCAACTGAGCCACCCAGGCGCCCCCGAATCAGCTGATTTTAAGACAGCAATTGCTCAGGGCCTCATGGACACCAAACTAAAGAAAAAGCACTGTTATTTCAGCAGTGTCAAAACCTTAGATTAGCCAAGTACTTAAAAATGTATGTAGCTTGGGGCGCCGGGGTGGCTCAGTCGTTAAGCATCTGCCTTCGGATCAGGTCATGATCCCAGGGTCCTGGGATTGAGCCCCGCATGGGGCTCCCTGCTCAGCATGGAATCTGCTTGTCCCTCTCCCTCTGCCCTCCTCCCCCCTAGTGCTCTCTCTCTCTTTCTCTCTCTCATAAATAAATAAAATCTGAAGAAAAAACAAACAAAAACCAGAAACCAATCACTGTCCTCCCTGCCTCTCTCTCCTTGGCTCCAAAGGCATCCACCTGATGTTTCTTCTGTGGTCACCATATTTCCAAGTCAGAAACTGTATGCTGCTCTCTTTCGATTCATCCATTTATATATAATCTACTGTTTTCCTATTATGGCAGCTGAAGATTTTAACTTTCAAACACTTTCTACTCTTTTCCCTATCTCTCAAAGCAATTATATCTTAAAAACATCCACAGTCATCTTTATGTTAAATAAATCTTGCACACTGCTGAGCTGAATAGTATACTCTTATTACATTTCCTTTCTTGCAAGATGCTTTAATTTTCTTGTTATTCATTGCCTCATCTTTTCATTTACTCAGTCTTCCCTGAATCTATTGCTAAGTGTTCTAATATTCCCCAATACTCTGTAGAGTGCCTCTCAGTACAAGTTCCCCTGCAGTCAAGTCTGCTGGATAACCTCCCTTTCCATGTGCCTCCTGCAGATCTGCGGTGATGTTCTCCTGGCCAAGGCACAGCTCTCAGCCTGGGAATCCCTTTACTACTTTCCTGTCCTGGGTGCTCTGCTTTGCATTTCCATGTCTTCTTTCTTGATTTTGTCCCTCTTTTTGATGAAATACGTATTCCAGTAGCTTCCTGTGAAAGGCCTGGGTCGTGTTAATCCCTACCACTTGGAACTAGTGCCTGAAACTGCTGAAAAGTTTTTGAGACTTTGTCTGTCTGGAAATATCTTTATTATGTCCTCATGCTCAATTTGCCAGGGCATGACATTCTAAGTGGAAATTAATTTTGTGGACATTATTCCTTTTGCTTCTGGCTTCTAATGTTACTACTGATATGTCACCATGATTCTTTTCTTTTCTTCTTTTTTTCTTTTTTAAAGATTGCATTTATTTATTTGAGAGAGAGACAGGCGGACATAGAGAGAAGAGAGCATGAGGGGCACCTGGGTGGCTCAGTCGTTAAGCGTCTGCCTTTGGCTTGGGTCATGATCCCAGGGTCCTGGGATCGAGTTCCGCATCGAGCTCCTTGCTCAGCGGAGAGCCTGCTTCTCCGTGTCCCTCTGCTGCTCCCCCTGCCTGTGCTCTCTCCCTCTCTCTCTCTAATAAATAAATAACGTTTTAAGAAAAAATAAAAAAAGAAGAGAGCATGAGTGGGGAAAAGAGGGCTCCATCCCAGGACCCTGGGATCATGACCTGAGCCAAAGGCAGATGCCCAACTGACTTAGCCACCCAGGAGCCCCTCACCATGATTATCTTCTTATTCCCAGTGCATTGTGTGTGATAATTTTTTCTCTCTGAAAACTTTTAGGATATTCTTGTCCCTGGTAAGAATAAGTAATATTGTGGGCGCCTGGGTGGCTCAGTTGGTTAAGCAACTGCCTTCGGCTCAGGTCATGATCCTGGAGTCCCGGGATCGAGTCCCCGCATCGGGCTCCCTGCTCGGCGGGGAACCTGCTTCTCCCTCTGACCCTCCTCCCTCTCATGCTCTCTGTATCTCATTCTCTCTGTCTCAAATAAATAAATAAAATCTTAAAAAAAAAAAAAGAATAAGTAATATTGTGAATAAATTCTGTCTGTCCAGAGACTCTTCTTCTGCTTTGATGTTATTCAGCCATTTGATCCTCACACAACCCTATGAGGTTGTTGCTACTATAATTATTCTCATTTTACAGTAGTGGAAAACATGACACACACAGATTAGGTTATTTTCCTCCCAGGATTTATGTCTAGTCCAACTCTCCAATACATGCTCTGGACTGCTATTTTTAGCTTCTCCAAGAAGGTGAAAGGAACCAAAGGAATTGCCCACCAATGCAGAGTTTAAGGTCCAAGGAATAGGGATTACCACCACCTGGAGTTTGGCTTCTTGAGCTACACACAAGGTCAACGCTAATCAGGAAGCGGTTTCTCTGTACTAGGCTGCCTTGGACATTTCCTAACAGGAACCAGCCAGTAGCACTTCTTACAACCAGCAGGCAGGGAGCTTCCAAAGGCAGAACAGGTATAATTTTTAGCATGGCCTTGTACTACTTCCAGCCAACCAGGAGCCTTGCAGAGGGTGAATCGCTATGTGTCAGGCTGATGCAGCGCCAGTCTTGTCAACAGCAAGCGCTCCTCTTTGTGACATTTTAGGGTGTCTTGCACCCAGACACTGCCAGCTCTTCCTGCCCTTATCTTCTATACTTAACTGCAGTCATAGTGATTTTCCTCTTCTTACCTTCTAGAATACCACTGTAGAAGTCCATCATTGGGCACCTGGGTGGCTCAGTGGTTAGGCGACTGCCTTCGGCTCAGGTCATGATCCTGGAGTCCCTGGATCGAGTCCTGCATCGGGCTCCCTGCTCAGCGGGGAGTCTGCTTCTCCCTCTCATGCTCTCTCTCTCTATCTCATTCTCTCTCTTAAATAAATAAATAAAATCTTTAAAAAAAAGAAGTCCATCATTGGCACACAATTGATCTCTGTGTGTGATTGTCTTTGTATTCTTTTGTTAACTTTTCCCACATTTACGTCTTCCTAGCTAGACTGGGCAGAACTATCTTATACATCTTCTAAGTTGTCATGGTGAAAGAGACAACATATATACCCACACGTGCATTTGTGTGCACATGCTTTTTAAAGGCCTTTTATCATAGAGGTAATATGTCTTCATTCTAAAAAAAATTAAAACAGTGCAGAAGGTGGAAAATGAAAGTTACATTTTCACAATTATTTTATTTTATTTTATTTTATTTTATTTTATTTTATTTTATTTTATTTTATTTTATTTTATTTTAGAGAGTGGGGGGAAGAAGGGGCAGAGGGAAAGGGAGAGAAAGAATCCCAAGCAGGCTCCATGCCCAGTGTGGAGCCCAATGCAGGGCTCTGATCTCACGACCCCAAGATCACAACCCGAGCCGAAATCAAGAGTCTGATGTTTACCTGCCTGAGCCATCCAGGTGCCTCTACATTTTCTCAATTCTTTTGAGTCTCCCAATTCCCTGCTTTCATCTTCTGCCACCTCACTGTCTATTCCCTCACCACAGAAACAGCAATGATTACTTATGTAGCTCTATCCAGAAATTTTTTGTATATATAATAGCATATATATGTATTATATCTTTTAACATAAATGGTATCATGTTATGAATACAGTTCTGAAACTTGGCAGTTTCATTTGTTACATTTTTAACATCTTTCTGTAGGTGCAAATTCTTCCCCTGTGTAGTATGAATGAATCAATCTTTTTAACCAGTCATCTATTGACGGGCATTTAAGTCCTGCCTAGGTTGGGGTTTTTTGTCATTGTTGTTGTTGTTGTTTTTTTAAGATTTTATTTATTTATTTGACACAGAGAGAGAGATAGTGAGAGAGAGGGCACAAGCAGGGGACGCAGCAGGCAGGCAGAGGAAGAGGGAGAAGCAGGCTCTCTGCAAGGAGCCCAAAGTGGGGCTCAATCCCAGGACCCTGGGATCATGACCTGAGTCGAAGGCAGCCGCTTAAACAAGTGAGCCACCCAGGCGCCCCTGTCGTTGTTTGCTTTGCTATTACAATCAGTGAACGTCCTTGTAAGAACATCTTCAATCACTTATGCAAGTATATTTATAAATGACTTCATTGAAATGGAACTTCTGGGTCAAATATGCGCTTAAAATTGTTATAAGTACAGCCACACTTATTTCCATAAAAGTTATGCCAAATCTACTCCTACTAACCCTGTCAGAGAGGGTTTGTTTTCCTCCGTTATATCCAATTCCAAATCATATAGCTTTTTTTTTTTAATACTCCAACATTTTTAAAAATTCTATTATGTTATGTTAATCACCATACATTACATCCTTAGTTTTTGATGTAGTGTTCCATGATTCATTGTTTGCATATAACACCCAGTGCTCCATTCAATATATGCCCTCTTTAATACCCATCATCAGGCTAACCCATCCTCCGCCCAGAACCCTCAGTTTGTTTCTCAAAGGCCATAGTCTCTCGTGGTTCATCTCCCCATCCAATTCCCGCCCCTTCGTTTTTCCCTTCCTACTATCGTCTTCTTTTTTTTTTTTTTTAACATATAATGTATTATTTGTTTCAGAGGTACAGGTCTGTGATTCAACAGTCTTACACAATTCACAGCGCTCTTAATATTTCCTTATCTGCTTTGGAGGAAAATTTGCTTCTCTTTGTCATTTTAATTCTCTAATAATGATTGAAATTGAGCATATTTTCAGATATTTGTTTGCTATTGGTCTCTTTTTTTGCAATGAACTGATTTTTATGTCCTCTGACCATTTTCTTTCTTTTTTTTTAAGATTTTTAAAAATTTATTTGTTTGACAGAGAAAGAGACAGCGGGAGAGGGAACACTAGCAGGCGGAGCAGGATAGGGAGAAGCAGGCTTCCCGCCAAGCAGGGAGCCCAATGTGGGGCTCGATCCCAGGACTCTGGGATCATGACCTGAGCCGAAGGCAGACGCTTAACAACTGAGCCACCCAGGCGCCCCTCCTCTGACCATTTTCTAGTGGACTGTCCATTGGTTCTTTGCTTTGGTTTGGCTTTTTGTTGATTTTACAAGAGGTTTGTTTGTTTTTTTGTGTGTGTGTTTTTTTTTTTTTTGTAGATTAATGAAATTAGTCCATTACCTGTTATACTTGTTGCCAATATTTTCCCTGGCTTTTTGTCCATGTTTTAACCCAGTTTTTTCTTTTTTTTTTCTTTTTTTTCACTTTGTTACTGTGTGTGTGTGTGTGTGTGTGTGTGTGTGGACTTGGGAATATATATGAACTAAGGCAGCAGAAAAGAGTGGAGGATGGTTTAAAACCCCAACCACATAGGAGTGAGAGGATAAGGGAGCAGGGAAAGAAACAAGGGAACTTTCCAAGCCCTACTGCTCATGTGCATTTGCTCATTCCACGAGAGTTGTAAGCCTTACATAGCAGCCAGGAAGCAACCATTATCTAAGCCTGAGACTCCTATTTACATAGTTTTCAGTAAAGAAGAAAAACCAAAACAAGAAAAAATTTTCAAAAAATACATCATTAGATAAAAAGCTAGCTTTCTCCTCTCTCCCCACCCCCAAAAAGATTATGGGCTATCCAGGATTGGATGACAAATTAATATGCAACTTGCCCATGCCAACTCTTCCGGCCAGTTTAATTCTCATCAGCCACTATAATTTATTAACAGTGAGGTGAGAAAAGACATGAATCAGCTTAATGTGATATAAGTAGGGCGTTGCCATAGCAACAAGATGCAGTCTGTTTTCTACTATTTATGTATGGTTTATTTTCTCCAGAGCCTCTGAGTTATTGCTTGAAACAAATGGAATGAGAAACATCTTGTTCTGAACACCGCCCCCCACCCTTCAGTGTGTATGTGTATATAAAACCACATTTTTTTTTCTGTGAGAGAAAAAAACAAATACACGAAATTAAAAAAAAAATGTTTATAGCAAAAAAGCTAACTACATAGTTTCCAATCCACTGTGATTTTGCAGAGCTCAAATGCTTTTTTTATTTTCACCTCTGAGACACGTGATTCCTCGCTGAAACCTCTGGGAAAAAACCCAAAACACATGCTGGAAGCAAACCCAAAGCTAATATTGTTTCTCAAAGGAAACATTCATATTCTCCACCCAGACTTCATGACTGGCTGGAACCAGCTCCCCACTCCTAAAAGAGTAGACTAAGAGTGAGCAGACTAAGCCTGGTGACAAGTTTTTATTTTACTCGATCTCCAAAATTCAGAAGAAAAGTCCAGTCCAGGGAGACAGCAAGGGCTGAGATTATGAGCCTGTCTGCTTGTGAAGGGCACCACGGATCCTTAAGGCCCCAACCGTGCTGAAGTACATTGCAAGGAACAGGCACATTTCACGAAGGATACCCTTCATTTCCTCCATTTTCCACTTTTCTCTGAGGATGTAGAATTCAGGAGGGTTTTGTTTGTTTGTTTGTTACATTTTAAAGATTTTATTTTTATTTATTTGTGTGTGTGTATGAGAGAGAAAGCGCACAAGCAGAGGGAGAAGCAGGCCCCCCACTGAGCAAGGAGCCTGATGCAGGACTCGATCCCAGGACCCTAGGATCATGACCTGAGCTGAAGGCAGATGCTTAACTGACTGAGCCATCCAGGCATCCCTAGAATTCAGTTTTTAGGTCAGAGATGGAATTGGTCATCTCCAGGCCATAGAAGACATCAGGGTTTCTGCTGAGCAGAAAGGGAAGTAGGAATGGAGTCCCTTCATCATCCCCTTCTCTCATCCTAACTCCCAGTTCCTATCATAATTGCCCCCATGCTCTGTAAAGACAGGAGAAGGCATAAAGCAAAGGGGAAATATAACACTCAGATCTTCACTCTGCATTAAATATGAATTAACATTTATTTGGGTGTTTTATTTGAAACTTTCTATCACGTCATATGTGTAGCAAATCTTCCCGATCAGATCCTCAACCTTCTATGCTTGGCTGTGAGCTCCAGCAGAAGAAGCCCAGTCATGACCATAGCACTCACTTCTCATGAAGATGGTTCCTGGATCTCAGAGTCTAACATGTTCACCTTCAGGACCCCCAAATGTCACACCACTCTTCAGACACTCCTCCACTGTTCAGGTCTGGGAAGAAGGGAAATGGTGGGAGATTATCATAACCACTTTGGTGTCTGAGAAAGGCCCTTCTCCCCACCCCATCTTCTGTTGGAGGGAGGGGTGAGGAGTCAGAATATCATACAAGTGAATTCAAGCAGTTCTATGTCACCCAGCCTCATTAGTCCATAGGTCCTGGATATCACCATACGATACCCTCGTCATCGGTACTCCACTGTGATTTACCACTAAAGACAGCATCTAATTCATCCCACACTAGAATCTTCCTTTGAGTCATTTTCCTTCAAGAGTTGAAGCACTTCTAGCTTTAGTGAGCAGTGAAGTATTTTCTTTTCTTTCTTCTCTCTCTCTCTTTTTTTTTTTTTTTTTTTGGTATCATTTACATACAGTAAAGTGCACAAATCCTAAACTTGAAGAATTTTAGTTATGGGTATGCCCATAACCACCCACCAGACCAAGACGCAGAATATTTCCAACACTTCAAAAGCTTCCCTGGGCCCCTTTCTAGTCTCTACCTGTCCAAAGGTATATGCTACTCTAATTTCTATCATCATCACTCAGTTTTTCTTGTTCTTGAACTTACGTAAATGAAATCATACGAACTTTTTTGTATCTGGCTTCTTTTGCTCAGCATAATGTCATCTGTGAATGATATTGTATGAGTGGTCCATTTATTTTTAGCTGCATAGTACCCTACTCTATGAATATTCCACATTATATTTGTCTGTTCTCTTATTGATGAACATTTGAGGGTTTCCTGCTTGGAGCTATTGTGAATAATTTGGGGCTCTATGAATAGTCTTATACATCTCTTCTGATGGGCACTGCAATTATACAGAGTTGAATTGGTGAATCATAAGGTAGGTTTAGGTTTAGTAGTTACTATCAAATTTTCCAAAGTGGTTGAACCAATATACACTCCCAAAACATCCTTGGCAACACTTGTATGGTTAGTCTTCTAAACTTCGGTCATTCTGTTGAGTAGTAGGATCTCATTGTGGCTTTCTTTGGCATTTTCCTGGTGACTACTGACATTGAACACCTTTTCAAGTGCACGGCCCAGGGTGCTTGGGGCACTATGAGGCCTACACTTGCCCACCAAGTATCCCCATACCTGAGGGAATGGAACAACTGAAAAAGCACATGACAGATGGAGAGAGAGACCACAGAAGAAAGGATAAAGCACTTTCCCTGCTTTTTAAACAAGGGGTCACACACATATGTGCCTGAGTTCCACCCTCAGCCTGCTGAGTTCAAATCTTCAGGGTAGGGTCTGAGATCCTGCATGTTCATCAGGATGCCAACATGATTGTTATGTTCTGTAGACCCTTTTCAATCAACATATAAATTATTCAGTTCTCGCAGGGCTAGATAAGCAAACAAGGAAACAAACAAACTATCCACATTAGCTCTCTCCAAGGCCCTCCACTGTGGCCTTGAAAGAGTCATCTCTGTGCACTGACTTCACTTTTCTTATATCCACCCCTCAACCCACTGCAAACTTGAAGTCATTCCACAGAAACTGCTCTTGCCAAGGTCAACAAGTACATTTTAGCTTCAAAATCCCAGGGTATTTTTTAGTTCTTGTAATAGAAACCTTATTTTTATTATTTGCCTGTCTTATATCTCCTTTAAGTGCCCTCTTTCCCAATCAGGATGGACCCCTAGGAGCCTAGTTTATACTTTGAGATCCTTCCCTCTGGCCACAGATGACTGGACCAGGGATGGCCACCTGAATCTATTCTAGGAAAATTGGATTCTCTCTTTCTCTCTGTCTTTCCTTTCCCTCTCTCTACCCCCTTCCCCATCTCCTACTTTCTCCTCTTCCCTCCCTCTCTCCTTCCTTCCCTCTTTCTCTCTCCCCTCTTCCCTATTCCCTCTCAGGAATTGAGATTCTAGTTGAGTCTGGGCAAGTCTTTTAACTAGACAAGTGATTCCCTCAAAACCATACGGTGACCATCTTCCAGTTCCTATGTAGCCTCATGAGCCAAGGAAAGATATCAGCAAAAAGCAAAGACAGCAGATATGCAGAGAAAAGCTGCAAGGGTGCTAAAAGCTTTAAGTTCTTGCCTGCAGACCTTCCTGCTCTTGAGTCCATGTGACACTCCTGTTCCTTTATAATCTGTCCTCTCCTTTTTCTTGAGCTAACTCAAGTTGGTTTCTGTTACCTGCAGCCAAAGAATCCTAATTACTACCACCCTTGCTTCTCTCAGCTTCTTGGAAGAGTCGGTTCCTGCTGAGGACTCAGTAATTCCTGACTACTTTCTTCTTTATATGTGGATAAGTAGCCCCTGCTGGGTTTCCTCCTGCTCCAGTCACATCTTCATAGTCTTCCATGCTGGATCCTCTCCTGCTTCTCTCTGAAATATGCTGTTCCTTGGGTTTGTCTCTGCTCCTCCCTTGTTTTTATTTCACCACTCCCAATCTCAGGCATTCCACTTGTCATCTCTATAGGAGGTACCCAGCCATCGCCAGTCTCCTGAGCTCTAGATCCTCTTATCTCCCTGCCTACTGCTTGCATGGCCCACGAGTGCCTCAGACTCACAAGTCCAAACCCAGGGTCATTATCATCCCCTCCTCCCAAACCTCCTCCTCCTGTGTTCTCTCTCTTGAGAACTCAGCTGTTCAACAAGAAACCTGACCATGTCCCTAACTCCTCCCTCTTGCTCCTTTACATCCACTATCCCCCTGTCAGCAAAGTCCCCAGTCCTGTCCAGTCAATTTCCAAAATATCTCTTGAAATCACTTGCTTCCCTCCATTTTCCCAGCCTTTGGGCTGGTTTAGGCCACATTCTTTCTCCCCCACTGACCTAATCGGTCATCTGCTTCTCGTGTTGGCCCTCCTCCCCACCAACCCAGTCCTCTTTCTACTTTATAGCCACAATGATCTCTCTAAAACAAAAATTGGGTGCAGGTGTTTCCCATGTCCTCATTCTTCTGGGGTTAAAGCCTAGACTTTTTAATATGGTTCACGAACCCCTGTGTGATCTGCCTTCAGGCCTTAGCCTCCAAACACAGGAGATCCCTCAGTGATCTCACAGGCTCTCTGAGTCTTTGTGCCCTTGTGTGGGCTCCTCCCTCTACCCACCACTCTTCTTCTGGCCTCCCTGCCCCCTTCCCAACTTGGTTGACTCTTATCATTCAGGTCTCAGCTTTAAAGTCTCTTCTGTGGAAACCTTCCTTCACCCTCGCCCCCTAACTGCTCCCATCAAACTATCATGCTGCATTATGATTGCCTGTTTATTTATCTGTCCCTCTCATTAGCGCAAAGCATAAGCTTTTTTTTTTTTTTTTAGGTTTTATTTATTTATGAGAGGGAAAGAGAGCATGAGCAGGGGCGAGGGGCAGAGGAAGAGGGAGAAGCAGGCCTCCCACTGAGCTGGGAGCCCCACATGGGACTCAGTCCCAAGACCTCTGGATCATGATCTGAGTCGAAGGCAGATGCTTAACCGACTGAGCCACCCAGGCACCCACATCATAAGCTTTATGAAGGCAGGACCTGTACCTTCACCTTCTAGCCAGTGCCTGGCACATAGTGGGGATTCATACTTGTTGAATGAACAAGTGAATGTTAGAGCACTTCAACTTCTTTAATACAGATGAGGCAGGTTAAGGGATGGGGAAGGGGAAATGAGATTAAAGAATAAGTAGGACCCAGACATAGAAGAGATCACCTCTCAGGCAAAAGTTTGATTTTGATTCTGTCAGTGAGAGGGAGATGGATAAGTTTTACTCCCCAAATTCACACTCACTCAAGATGGTCAGTTGGTTTATCTCCCTATGATGTGGCACAGGGCTTGTGCTGATCCCCTGCCTAAAATTCCATTCCTGTTTCAATCACACCTCACCTGCTCTCTGAAGCTTTCCCTGGCTCATCCAGACTCTCCCTGTTTCCCTAAGATTCTACAACGTTCTGAGCCAATACTACATAGTCTGTCCCTGGACAGCATTCTCTGTTTCACGGTGTGCTGTCATTTACTATGGGTCACATCATTCTTCTGTAAACCAGAATATAAGCGAGAGTGACTTAAAGCCAGTAAAAAAGGAGATTGTGTACACAAACATTGCAAAGAGTGTCCAAATGAATATTATCCTTCCAAATAATCCTTATTCAAAATAGTCATAGAACTCTTCTTTGGGAAGGGCTTTAGATCGATCTTATGAACTGTATAAGAAATAGATTTGTTCTTGGGCGCCTGGGTGGCTCAGTTGGTTAAGCGACTGCCTTCGGCTCAGGTCATGATCCTGGAGTCCCGGGATCGAGTCCCACATCGGGCTCCCTGCTCGGCGGGGGGTCTGCTTCTCCCTCTGACCCTCTTCCCTCTCATGCTCTCTGTCTCTCATTCTCTCTCTCTCAAATAAATAAATAAAATCTTAAAAAAAATAAAATAAAATAAAATGATGACTTATTTATTAAAAAAAAAAAAAAAAAGAAAAAGAAATAGATTTGTTCTTTATTATAACCCTGAATTTTTGGCCCCCAGACTTATTTATTCAGCTTGCTTACCCACCTTATTTTTCAGACTTGCCTCCAAATGACTTTTATATGTAATTGTAACAGCATGTTCAATCAGAAAAGCAGAGCCACTATGAATGATAAGGATTGAGGGATTTCTTTTATGGATCAGACTTCCCACAGGTGTGAGAGCTGTGGAAGATGCCTATTGCCTGTGCATCTGGGATGGGCCTGAGGTCTCTTTAGACCAGCAGGGTCAGCAGTCAAGAAGAAAATCTGACATGAAGTCTGGCAGAGTGAGGACAAACTGAACCCCGCGTGGGTCTCTCACTGCTGCCATCATTGACAATGTGCATGACCTGCAGGAAACTGTGCTGCAGAGCTGTACCTGGGTCTAGTACCTGAGCCTAGAGTCAGAGGGCTGGGGCAGGCAATGCAGCGGCAGCTCCTTCCAACCCTGATGCTGCACCAGACCCACAAGGGGAACCCCCAAGATCAACAACAATGTGTGCGAGCTGCAGTGACCGTGGATACCCTACATCAACCTGCAAATTCCCTCATGACCAACCCTACACCAGCAGTGTGCATGGAAGGCCATTTTAGGAAATGTGATTTATTTAGCTTAGTAAGTTGATGGGTCACATTAACAGCACGGTTATAAAGCTCAAACTGACCTCCAAGAGATGGTTTGCCGCCATTGAAAGTAGTCAGAAGCAAATGCTAGTATAAGAGTTCCCGAGAAAGTTGGACACAGGAGTAGAATCTTTGGAGTGAGTGGCAAATGCATCCAAGAAGGTCAGATTGACTTCTTTAACAAAGGACCGTGTTCATTTGGATATATAACATTCTGATTTCTTTATGGGGGGGAAAGTAGTTATAATATTTTACAGCCATTCCTTCTATTTTCATCATTTCCCCCTCTGGTTCTCAAGTATATACATCTTTTTGTTGTTGCTGTTGGTGGTGGTGGTGCTTATATTTTCGCTCAACTGAGTGTTGTGGCTCATTCAGAAGTTGTTCAAAAATAATACAGAGGAACGGGTAGGTCCTGGGACGGTGTCCTAGAGCTGGCTGATTCCTTCCTCCTACCCAGGAAGGATATTCTTGCTACTTTCTCTTGTCATGGATAGATTTTAGAGTCCATTTTTCCTTGGGGCTTGTGACCCTCTGGCCTTTCAGCACATCTGTGCAAGTCTTTTCTTGTTACACAGCATTTGTCAGCTTCCTTATTTTAGCTCTTTCTAAAGGCTTTCTCCTTTAGCGTTGGCAATTTTAATACACGTGATCCTATTCTTGTCACCCAGACAAATCCAGAGGCCAGCAAAAATGGTCTGTGAGTGTAAAAAAACCCTAAATAACAAATGGCATGGTTCATGCATCACCGTCCAGTCAGCTCCATCCCAGTTTCTTTTTTTCATTTCTTGCACAAAGCCCAGAGGCTTTTGGTACCTAATATGACTACTAGTGCATCCACCACCTTGACCGTTGCCGCTGAATTTTTAACTGTATACAAATGTACTATTTTAACCATTTTTCGGTGTACAGTTCAGCAGTGTGAAGTACATTCACAGTGGTGTGCAACCAGTCTCTAGAGTTCTTTTCATCTCGCGAAACTGAAACTCTGTGTCCGTTAAACACCATCTCCTCATTCTCCCGTCCCCCCAGCCCTTGGCACCCACCATTCCACTTCCTGACTCTATGACTCTGACCCCTCTAGGTACCTCATAGAAGTGGAATCCTATAGTATTTGTCTTTTTGTGACTGACTTATTTCACTTAATATAACGTCCTTGAAGTTCATCCGTGGTGTAGCATGTGTCAGAATTTTCTTCATTTTTAAGGCTGAATAATACTCCATTGTATGTACCTACACCATTTTGTTTACCCATTCATCCATCAGTAGACTCTCGGGCTGCTTCCACCTTTTTGCTCTTGTGAATAATGCTGTGATGAACATGGGTGTAAAGTATCTCCTTGAGACCCTGCTTTCAGTTCTTTTGTGTATATACCCGGAAGTGTAACTTCTCTTACAGTCATTCTGTTCTTAATTTCTTGAGGAACTCCCATACTGCTTTCTCCAGCACTATTTTATATTCCCACCAAAAGTGTACAAGGGTTCCAATTTCTCCACATCCTCACCAACACTTGTTATTTTCTCTGAGCTTTTCTCTTAATAGTGAGCATCCTAATGGGTATGAGGTGATACCTCCTCATGGTTTTGATTTGCATTTCCTTAATAACTAGTGATGTTGGACATCTTTTCATGTACTTGTCCATTTGCGTATCTCCCTTGAAGGAATGTCAGTAGCTCATTTCTTTTTATTGCTGAATCCATTGTATTGATGTACTCCAGTTTACTTATCCATTCCCATACTGAACACATCTTGGTTGCTTCCAAGAATGCTTCTGCAACAATTGTGTGTAGATTTTTGCATAAACGTAAGTTTTCAACTCAGTTGGGTAAATATTAAGGAGTGTGATTACTGGATCAAATGGTGAGAGTATGTTTAGTTTTGTAAAAACAAAAAAACCTGCCAAAATGTGTTCCAAAGTGACAGTACCATTTTGTATTCCCACCAGCAATGAATGAGAATTCCTGTGGCTCCACAGTCCTGTCAGCATTTGGTGTTGTCAAAGAATAGACTAGATTAGATTATACCCACCCCTTACCCAAGTCACCCTCTGGGGCTCCCACTGCTGTACTGAAATATGTCTTGATGTCTTTCTTGAGGACAGTGACCATTTCTCTTTCATCTTGGTATAGGAAGAAGTGTAGGGTCTGGCATAATAGATGCTCACTATTTGTGGGATGAATTAATGAATGAGTAAAACAGCCAGAAACACACATTTTGTATGCACTTTGCATCCATGAGTCTTCTAGGCCTCATACATATCCCACCTTCCAGTCTGGTCCCCAGGCCACATTCTTTTTCTTTAGGTCATAATTCCCAAACTCAAGGGAAAATATCCTTGCTGAACCCTGACTCTCAAAAGGAAGACAAAAGAATCCCAGTGGCTTAAAAGGAATAATGCTCGGTTAGCCCCTGAACAGACTGGCAGTTTCCAAGGGAAGAATCTCATTCTAAGCTGTGCTGTTCCATGAACGGTGCCCCTTGGACAAACCAGAACTGAGGAGCTTTCCTCCCTTCACTGAATATTTAGAAATATATTTTTGGGTTGTTTTGTTTATTTGTTTTACAATTAGCATGCATGACTTTAGGAAGCAGAGGAACCAGGGATTTTTTAACTATAAAAATACACTTTATTATTGGTAGAGCATTGGTCAGAATGTTACTGTATTCTATTTTTGTTGATTATTGTACTGAAGTACACATATATAATTATGGACAATATTTTGAGAATATTTTCACCCTTTATAACCCACAGTTCCTAGTTACTGAGGTTCCCATATCAACAAGTTTCTTCCATAGTATAGAGAATATAGATACTCCTTCAGCCATTTAGCTGTGAAGTGTGGTGCCCCCAGGGCACATTATTATTGGCTATGGATAATAGCTAGGGTAGGAGGCTTTGATAAGGATGGTTCATTCTGAAGAGGTAGAAGTGTGGGAAAGGAGAGACAGTAGATCCAGAGGAAGATAGAGATGGTCAGATGCCAATACTGGGTATCTCAGCTCTCCTTCCCAGCTGAGCCTCAAGATGAGGAGACTGTAGAGAAAGCTGGTTAGGCAATGAGGTGTCCAGGTCAATAGGATTTGATTACTCCATTCCCCAGGCAGGATACAGGGAGGCCACAGGCCTCTAGGAGTGTAGCCTTTAGCTTCTCTACATCAAATAGGGAGGGAGAGTGACAGCATACTTGGCTACCTACAGCCTGCATATGGCATACAGAGTATCTAGGAGTTCCCAAGCACCTTAGCAAGGTGACATGAAGGGGCAGAGGCCTGATGGAACAACCAGTCTCAAGTCAGGACGAAGATGTCTCAGCATGTAGTGCTTTTAAAAATCAGACTCCAGGGATGCCTGGGTGGCTCAGTCGGTTAAGCATCTGCCTTCGGCTCAGGTCATGATCCTGGAGTCCAGGGATCGAGCCCCACATCGGGCTCCCTGCTCATCAGGGAGTCTGCTTCTCCCTCTCCCTCTGTCTTCTCCCCACCCCAGTTCCTGCTCTCTCACTTGCTCGCTCACTCTCTCTCTCAAATAAATAAATTAAATCTTAAAAAAAAAATCAGACTCCAGGTACGAGTGTCAGGGAGAAACAAAAGACTAGATGAGGCCAGTCCAGCGGCCAGGCTAGGAAGCAAAGGCCATGGGGACCTGAGTCTTCTTCTCTCCTGGTGCCATGAGGTCAGATAAGTTCCCACTTAGCTGAAATATCATCTTTCCAAGAGGAGGAAGTGGGAAGAACTGAGCATTTATGTGAACTCTGAGTCATTCAGAAGAGATTATTTAGATGGCACAAATAGAGATACTGGTGATTTAAGTTTAGAGATTGTTTCCTTCTCTCACTATTCATGGGTTGAGTGCTTGCTGGGAAAATGAATCAGTTATGGAAAAATAAAGAAGTTTCCTTTCCTTCCTATAACTGAGTAGTACAATGTGCATACGTTCTATGCTATCCCACATATGTGGTGTTAGTTGGATAATTTCAATTGTTTTCCCATTGGCTTTGTGTACTTTCTTGATTTGCACAATATTCAGTCCCAGGGTCCTTGAAAAACAAAGTGTCCACACACACACACACACACACACACACACACACACTGTAATATCACAACCCAGTTACTGCCATGATCACTGCTGATTCTGAGTCACCAGGCTCCACACCTGGGCTGAGGTCACCCTAGGTTCTAAAAGCACCTGGAACACTTCTGTGAGCTGTCATGAAAATAATTGGCTGCTTATTGGATAACTTTCATCATCCCAGCTTTATATCCTTTTGGCAGAAATGTCCAGGAATTGTGTTATAGTACCAAATTCTTAAAAGGAGTTTTCAGAGTGTTTTAATTGTATCGTCTCAGATAATGCCAACAACACTGTGAGTTAGATGGAAGAAATGGTAGTAGATCTATTTTCAAAAAATCGATGCTCAGAAGCTTAAGTTGGGACCAAGTCATAAAAACAGAAAGCAAACTATGTCTTTCAACAGAGAGAATTTATTATAGGGAATTGGTTGCTGGTGTTCGTGTACTGGAACTGCTCATACTGTTGTGGGGTTGGGAGCCAATGGTCAAGTAAGAATTCTTGAGATATTTTTGGTGCAAAAAGATGCTTTTATTATAGCACAGGGACAGGACCCGTGGGCAGGAGGAACTGTACTTTTGCTGTATGAAGCTGGTGGTTATGTGCTTAGTGCTCAAGGAGGTGGAGGGGACAATGCAAGGAGTATTAGATCATAAAAGTCTTCTTAGAATTTCGACTTGTAAAACTACTTTCACAAGATTTCTCCTGTGCTTATCACTCCGCTCAATATTTACTATGGGTGAGATGTACAGGCAGTCACGCGACCCTTTAAGAATGTAGCCGCCAGCACCTATTTGATCCTTATCAGAGCTCTGCAAGCTATATATAGGTCAGCCTTCTGGGCTAAAGGTGAAAATTTTTCTGCTTCTGTCCCTCATTAATACCAGTTTAACTTCAGTGATGGCATGTTGGTAGTTGAAAATTATCCATGGCAAATGATTTATATTATGAAAAATCACACATTACAATCAGGTTTCTTGTTGTTTTTGTTTTTCTGGAGAGCTGGTTATTAAATATTTATCAGCACACCCCTGGTTGTAGGTATTGGAGGACTGGGGGGGGGGGGGGGGAAGAGAACACTAAAGTAACTCAGAGATAGTGAATGGAGAAAGCAGCTACCACCCCAGGACTGGGAAACAAAGGAAAGAGGCAGGGCTAAGAAAATATGGGAGCGCAGAGGAGGGGCTCAGAACCTGGGCTCAGAATGCAGAGGAGGGGGCATGATGATACTGCTTGGGGGTGCTGATGGAAACTAGAGGCCAGAACCGACCACTGGTGCTGTGGTGAGGTTGACAGGGATAGCAAGCCGCAAGGAGTGTGTCTTTCCTCCTCCTGCCTCGAGTCCCCCTCTAGTGCCCCTATTGGCAAAACTTAACAGGAGCGGCTGCAAAGGAGAAAATAGGGTTTGCAGAGTCCCAGGGGCAGCCTTTCAGAACAGCATACAGAATGTGGGCTGGGATGGGAACTAAGAGCTTAATAACTAGCATATTTTAAGCAACTTGCCCAAGGTTACACAGTAAGTGTGGTCTGTCTTGTTCACTGCAATGTCTTGGTGCCTAGAAAAGTCCCTAAAATATAAAATGCACTCAGCAAACATTTTTGTAAGGAAGGAAAGAAGGCAGGCTAGACTAGCCCAGTTCTACAGCACACATTTAAAGGCAAAAAGAGTCCAAAATGTCCCTGGTTGTCCGCCCCAGTTGTGTAGTCATAGCACCAAGTATGTCTTTATACTTGATGCACTGTCTCCCAGTGTGGCTGTAGGAGCTAACTAAGGAGGTACCACAGCCTGGTGCTTTGGAGAAATGTAGATCTGTATTCAAGTCCCAACCGCACTATTCAAGAGTTGTATCGCTTTGGGCAGATCACTCAGCATCTTTAAGCCTTGGTTTTCTCATCTGGAGAAAAATGGAGGTAATAATGGTGTGCGAGGCTTAAATGAGGTAATTGTATGTGGCACTGGCTCAATCAATGTTCACTGTTACTATTACCTCCATCCCAACCCCAGAAAGGTGGGCAGATAAGTGTTGGGCTGGGGCGAGGCAGGGATCAACGACCGTTGTTCTGGGCCTCCTTCCCATGCTCGCCAGTGCTGGCCAAGTCCTGGGCTGGAGGAGCAGGGGTCTGACCATGGCTGTGACAGTCAAACCCAAGGTTGGAAGATGGAGGCCAGGCTGGCCATGGCCCAGGCTCTGCAACCCAGCAGGGCTCCACACACCACACTGTAACCTCATTCTCTGGAGCCTAGAAATCCGAATCTGTGTATTTCCTAATAGCTCCAAGTTTCAAAGCAAGTTTACCCCAGCCTGAGACAAACGTGGGTGTGGCGGTTCCTTACATTCAAAAGGAAACAAAAGAAAAGAAAACAAAGAGAACCCCCGCCCCAAACGCAGGAAGGCCTGCGGACTTTTCCCAGGCAGAATGTGCAGAGGGAGAGGAGCGAGCAAGCCCCTCTGCGGCTGCTACCCGGATCCAGAGCCTAGGAACACATCTCTCCAGGTGCTCAGGTCCGGGGTCCTAAGCCTCCAAGGCACCGGAGCTGCAGGGGTGGGGCGGGCGGGGGTCGCTCTGCTCAGCCCAGGTCCGAACCAAGTGCGCAGCCGGGGGCCGGGACCCGGGCCGGGGAGGGCGGGCGCACGGCCGGGCTTGGCTGCGCTCCGCCCCGGGAAGCACCCGCTCCCCCTGCCGGAATCCCGGGAATGTCGCCGGTCCGGGAAGCAGCTGGACCGCCTCTGGGCAGAGGGAGAGGTCGAACCTGGAATTTCTTGGGCGCTTTTGCACAATATCCCCCCAAGCGTTTCAGCCCCGTGAAGTAGAACTCCACGGGGGGGAGGGGGCGGTGAGAAGGAAGCTGCCTACTTTTTCCCCGGGAAGACTTAATCGCGGCAAAGTCTCCCAGTCCCAGCTCGTAGTTCCCCCAAATGTCTCTTCCTGGCTCGAAAGCTCCCTTCTTTGTGTCTGAGGGAGGAAGCCCTTCCCCGCCTGGAAACCGACAGGGCCACCCCCGGGCAGGCGTTTCCAGCTGGATTGTCGCCATCTCGTGGCAGGATTGGGTGGCCACACTGGCGCCTCGGCCAGACCACCATGCCTGCAACTTTATTGGGTCTCCAAGAACCAACAAATTGCAAGTGCTTGGTGTCTTCCTAAAGGCAACCAAGTGTTAACTGGAGAGTCCAGGAGAGAGCAGGTGCCTTCCTGAGGGGCTCTGCTTCCTGAGGCACCATGAGCAACTTGAACAAGGAACCAATCCCCCACCAATTTCCAATGATACAAACTAATGATTAAGAAGACAGAGGGGCGCCTGGGTGGCTTAGTCGTTAAGCGTCTGCCTTCGGCTCAAGTCATGGTCCCAGGGTCCTGAGATCGAGCCCCGATTGGGCTCCCTGCTCCGCGGGAAGCCTGCTTCTCCCTCTCCCACTCCCCCTGCTTGTGTTCCCTCTCACTGTGTCTCTCTCTGTCAAATAAATAAAATCTTAAAAAAAAAAAAAAGAAGAAGACAGAGACGCACTCTGTCTTGTTCCCACTGGTTAGTAATGTTATTATACTTGATGAGTATTATTAAAGGACCCCTGTTATTAAAGACTCCCTATTATTATTGTTATTATTTAGCATTTATAATATATTCTGTATTTCCAAAGCACTCAAAGACTATTACCTCCCTCAGCTTTCCAAACACTCCACAGAGGCAGGCTTCACTTTATAAAATAGGGAAACTGAGGCACTGTAATTAGTGCAAAGTTCATAGATTGATGAGTCACCAGTAGTCATTTCTTCCTGGATGATTACTGTCTCACTCCAAAGTGTCAGAGATGCCAGTAGATGGTAAATAGACACCTTAACTTGGGAAACTAGTTCTCTCACTCACTTTTACGAACCATTGTAATCACATTGGAAACCCAGTTCCCGGAGTTTAAAACTTACAAGTTATGTGCTCATTGCATTGAACATATGGATGGTGTTAATTGTATTTTATTTTATTTTTACAAGTCAAACACAACCCATTAAAAAAAAAAAAAGCAGGAATGTTACAATCAATAAACCAGATGTATCTTGATTTGGAGAATAGATTGGTTTTCAAGACAAATACCCCATTCATTAGACACAACAAGCATAAAAAAGACCAATAAAAAACAATCATCTTATTTTAGTGTCTATTATCCTTTCAGAGACAAGAAAAACTATTTTCTGCTTTCAGATTTTGTTTCTTCTAAGAAGTTTTCAGTCTTATCAGTAGGCACACTCCTATTACCACGTACCTTAAGTTCCTTCAATAACAGCTTTCTCTTCAAAAGCACCAACAAAATAAGTTACTTCGCTCTGCTCATGGAAAGTGCCCCTCTTCTTCCTTCCACCCCCTCAAAAAAAGAGAGAGAAAAACATCCTGTCATTCTAGAAGTCTCCAATGGAAAGCCTAGGTTTGAATTCAGAGCTGGGTCAGGATTGAGGTGAATGAGGGTTTCAGAGGTTTGTCCCTACCATCAGTTGCGGAGTTAGCCTAGCCCCCAGCAAAGCTACAAAGTTGAGGAAGTTTGCCCTGGGAGCCTTCCCATACAACCTTTAGTGTTCTCTTTTTACCTGGTTCTCACCCAAAATAAAAATTTCTAAATGTGTGTTTTTAAAGAAGTTAAGGTAGTTATTTGTTGGCTTGGGGTGTATCAGGCCGGCCTTCTCAACTTTCTTTATGTTCATTCAACTGGTTAATTTGCTCAGAAGGAATGTGTTTATGAATTGTATTAATAAATAGCTCCTCTTTGTGGACCCATGATAAGTTATTATTCCTAGGCAGCCATCCTTTGAAGTAGATTCTCATTAACCCCACTTTACAGGTAAGGAAACTAAAGTTCAAAAAAGCTCAGATAAGCTGCCCATAGTCACACAGCTAGGGAAGAGCTGGGATAGGTATACAAGGCTGCAACTTCTGTGCCCACAGAAATATGAAGCTACCTGCACAATCAGGACTCTTTCAGGTAGGAAAACAAGACTCAGGAGTATGATAGGTAAATAGGAAATACGTTAAAAAATAATACAGAGGGACAAAACATTCACAGTCAGTAAGGAAAGAGTCTTGTGTGCACACCCAACATGTATATACCATGTCTATAGAGTGGACTCCTATGGCGCTAGCCTGGAGGAGTTTGCTCAGTTTGCCAGCCAACCTCATCTTTTTGCTTTCTGTCTTAGGCCAGCTGGACAAGGTGGGATAGGGTTAGGTTAGTTAGTGGAGAAGCACATGACTCTCCAAAGTCTTTCCGGCTCCTTCAACTTCCAGCCAGTGGGGAAGAAGATTCTTCAAGGAGATCCCACCAGCCTTTGCCAGATACAAAGAGAGTCCAAAGCCCTAGGCAGTCCCAGTTGGAAAACAAAAACATAGGGTTTACTAGTGTGTTAAATGGGATTTTTCCACGGGGTACAGGATACACTGAATAAGAAAGGGTGACAAAGCAATGAGGGAGGTGATTTCCATTCAATTGTGAGATTTAAGAAATTGGTAGGAAATTGATGGGCAATATAGAATGATGTTTGAGAGGAGTGTTCTGGAGCCAGGCTGTGTGGATTGAAATCCCAACTCCATCATTCATTAGCTGTGTGAACTTGGGCCAGGAATTGAGCCTTTTCTTTTTTTTTTCTTTTTTAAGATTTTATTTATTTGAGACAGAGAGCTTGTGTGCATGCGTGGGGGGAGGGGCAGAGAGAGAGAGAAGGAAAAGCAGAACCTGATTCGGGGCTCAATCCCAGGACCCTGGGATCATGACCTTAGCCAAAGGCAGATGCTTAACCACTGAGCCACCCAGGCACCCCAATTTGGCCTTTTCTATGCCTTGGTTTCTTCACCTGTAAAACAGGAGTGATTACAGTATCTGCCTCCTAAGGTTGATGTGAAGATTATGAATTAACATATATGCTTAGAGCAGCATCTGGTCCATGGTAAACACAGTGCAAATATGAATATCTATTATCATTATGGTGGAAAGAAACTTTTCAACCAAACTTATCTGTGCGCCTAACACTGCCGGGTGGTCCTGGGTAATGTACACAACCTCCCTGAGCTTCACTGTCCTCTTCTATAGCACAGGGTAATAACACCCTCTTGTGAGGGCATTGTGAGGATTAAGTGAGTTATGCATAAAAATACTCATAATTTTGGTCACAAGTAGTGGTTTGGTAAATTCCCATTTCCTTCTTTTCTTCAATTCAGCATTAATGGATTTGTTTGTTTGTTTTGGTATGTTTAGTGGTGGGAAAAGAGCGTAAAAATGAAAATATGTATAATCTATACATATATCTTATAATTAAGCTATATAAATTAAAATATATTTTATAATAAAAAAGAGAACTCTGTGCTTTATAGGGATGTCATAGCACCCAGATACAAAATGGCAACCAAGCAGGGCTGTTCCTGGGGAAAATTGTAAGGTATGTTAACAGCAAGTCAGTCTCCCCTTTTGGGTGCAGTGTATTGGTCAGGTTCAACTTTGCCTTCTCTCCAGATTGTCTGATAGCAGGATCATGGGGAGGAAGGAGGGGGTGGAGTGAGGAAAGGGACTTGAAATGACTCACTGAAGAGCTACCATGTTCACCATTGCTTCAGCTCCTTTCCTTTTTCCCTGAAGCCAAGGTCAGCAGGGCTGAGGTGGCGGGAGAGGCTCAGGTTGGGCTAGTGGCCCTCTCAGAAGCCCTGGGCCAGGGTGGCGTAGCTACCTGCATCCCTGTTCCTCAAAAAACAGAATCAGCAACATCTAGGAGCTTGTTAGAAATGTGGAGGCTTGGGACACCTGGGTGGTGCAGTCGGTTGAACATCCGACTCTTGGTTTCAGCTCAGGTCCTGATCTTGGGGTCGTGAGATGGAGCCCTGATGTAGAGCTCCGAGCTTTAAAAGACTCTTTCCCTCTGCCCCCCTCCCCCACTCTCTCTCTCGAATAAATAAATAAATCTTTTTAAAAAAATGTAGAAGTTCAGGTCCCACTCCAGACCTACTGAATCATAACATGTGTTTTAACAAGATCCCAGGGATTTAGATGCGCATGAAAATCTGAGAAGCACTGAGCTAGAGCCTATGGTGTCCACTGTAGACGCTTGGTCTGAATGGACACGGAGATGGGGACTCTTACTTCAGATTGTGTATCTCTCTTTCATTTCCTCTTTCCTCAAATCCACACTGTGTGCTTTATAAATGGAAAAGACAGGGGCCTACTATGGCAAAAGTGGCCACTTTAATTGATGAGAACTCTCAAGAGGCCCAGAAGTGGGAGATGGCCCAGATGACAATTGAAAATTCACTTTGGTGGCAGGTAGGGTGGCAAGGGCAATGATCTGTCAGTCAGGTGGAGTACCCACTGTATGCCAGGCCCCCAACTGTGTGCAAACAGTGTGGATGACACAAAGAAAGAGCGTGGTGCCATGGAAAGCACTGGACTGGGAGTATTCAGGAAATCTTGGCCCTGTTCCAAACTCCACTTTTAAGTAGCTGGGCAATTCCCGTCACCCCCCAGCATCTTTGTTCCCCATCCGAAAATCCCGTGAGTCAGATAAGAAGACCCTAAATTCCCATCCAACTGTAAAAGATCTGTGATTCCAATAGTCCTAGCCTCAAAACCTTAAGCTAATTTGGTAGACAAAATGATTTTAAATGATTACACATGAAACAGAGGGCAACCCAGGACAGGATGTGATTAAAGTCTGAGTTGTGCGGAACTGGCAGCCTAGGGATTAAGAACTCCTGGAAGCTGTGTGTAAAGGGCAGGATCTGGACCCTCCCTAAACTCCTCCCCTCGCTCCGGGAGCCAATACAGAGGGGGGCGGGCTGGACTTTCACGCTTGGCCACAAGGTGTCGCTGTCATGATGTGAAATCCATGGCTGGCAGGGATGCTTCCTGGGAAAATCTTTGCTACCCATCTGGGTAAAGGGACACCACCGGCTTCCAGACCTAAAAACACAGGTTTCTAAGGGTTATGAGGAGCTCAGAGCACAGGGTCGTCTTTTGTCTAAGCAGAAAGTAGTGCATGTACTCTGCCCTGCTCAAGTTGGCTCAGAAGTCACAAAAGAAGCAACGAGCAAGAACGTCAGTACAGAGAACATAAAGGAGCCCACCTTCTTACACACACACACACACACACACACACACACACACGCTTTTTGGACATCGAGGTATCAGGACTCCCCACCCCCCCCTTCCCACACCGGGTCTCTACCCCTCAGGTCAGCTCCTCGCTTGCCCTACAAGTAATCAGCAAGAAATATTAGCCTAATCAGAAGCCCTCCCCTTCACTTTCTCATCCCCAGGAGAATTTGCCCTGGCTGTGGAGACAAGAGGTTTCAGCACAAACCTAAGACTCCAGTCTAGTCACTCTGTCCTGGAGTGAGCAGTGTCTACTGCAAAGCCACCAGCACTCCTCAACATTCTCTCCATTTCATTGCCCTGGAAAGGGGGATGTGTGTGAGGGAAACGTAGCATTTATTAAGGCTCTACTCTGTGCCGAGCTCTGGCCTAGGTGCTTTACATATGTTGCTCATGGGTCCACTTCCTCTGCACTGGTTCCCACCACTCACTCCCACCCTGCCCCTGAAACAACACAAACAAACTGAAAACCTCTAAATCTCCTAGGGAAATAACCAACAGTTACTCTGAGGTGTAGGCGAAAGTGCACAGAACTTGCAGCCCCCACACCTTGGTCATTTTCAGTTCTGTTTCTTGACAATCATGTGACAACACACACATCATTTAACCTTTCCAAGCCTCAATTTCCACATCTGTAAAGTAAAGTAGAGGTTATATAGAAACCAATTTTTTTATTTTTAAATTTGTTGCTTTTATTTTTTTTTTTTAAATTGAGGTATAATTTACATACCACAAAGTGCACATGTCATCAGCTTGTAGCCCATTGAATTTTCGGGCTAAACATCCCAACACCCAGACCAAGAACAGAATACTGCCGGTATCCCGGAGCCCCTCATGCCCTCCTCCAGTCACTAACCTTCTCCCCTTCCCACCAGGGTACATACTAGCCTGACTTGTCAGAGCACAAATTCATTTTTGCCTACTTTTATACTTAGTGGATGTGGAATCATACAATATGTACTTTTTCATTTCTGGCTTCTTTCACTAAACATCATGTTTTTACATGTAGTAATAGTTTGTACTTTCTACTTGCTGTATAGTGTTTCATTGTGTGAATATACAACAATTTATTCACTCTACAGTCGGATATTTAGCTAACTGCCTGTTGGAGGACTATTATAAATAGTGCTTCTCTGAACATTCTAGTATCTCTCTCTTTTTTTTTTCAAAGTTTTTTATCGTGGTTAACATAAGAATGGGTAAGGTGGTAAATGTTAACTGTGCAGTTCAGTGGCATTAAATGCCTTCATAATTTGTGTAACCATCACCAAAATCCATCCCCATAACTCTTTTCATCTTATAAAACTGAAACTCTGTACCCATTAAACACTCTCTATTCCCTCCTCCCTTCAGCGTCTGGTGGCCACCATTTTGCTTTCTGTCTCCATGATTTTGATTATCTGAGTACCTCATATAAGTGGTCTAGTATCTAACTTTTGGTGAGCTTTTATACTCATTTCTGTTAGACACAGTATCTGTTAGACCAATATCTTTCATGAACATAGATGCAAAAATCCTCAACCAAATATTGGAAGTCAAATCCAACAATGTAAAAGAGAAAAATATTCCACAACGAAGTGGGCTTTATATCAGGTATGCAAAGCTGGTTAAACATTCAAAAATCAGTGAATGTAATAAATCACATTAATAGGTTAAACAAGAATAAATCACATGACCACATCAATAGATGTGGAAAGGGGCGCCTGGGTGGCTCAGTTGGTTAAGCGTCTGCCTTCAGCTCGGGTCATGATCCCAGGGTCCTGGGATCGAGTCCCACATCAGGCTCTCTGCTCAGCGGGGAGTTGGTTTCTCCCTCTGCTGCCCCCTGCTTGTACTCTCTCTCTGTCTGACAAATAAATAAATAAAATCTTAAAAAAAAATAGATGTGGAAAAAGCATTATGACAAAATCAAACACACTCGTGATAAAAGTTTTCAGTAAATTAGAAATAGAAGGAGACTTCCTTAACTTGATAAAGAATAGCCACAAAAAAACCTATAGCTAACATCATACTTAATGGTGAGAAACTCAAAGCTTTCTCACTAAGACCAGGAACAAAGCATGGTTGTTCTCTCTCACCCACTCCTTTTCAACATCATACTGGAAATCCTAGTTAATGCAACAAGACAAGAAAAGAAAAAATATGTATATATATATTTATTCCATATATATGTGTGTGTGTGTATGTATGTATGTATATATATATATATATATATATACATATGGAAGGAAGAAATAAAACTGTCTTTGTTTGCAGATGACATGATTGCCTATGTAGAAAATCTGAAGAAACCATTAAAAAAAAATCCTGGAACTAATAAGTAATTATAGCAAGCTTTTAGGATAGAAGGTTAATTTACAAACATCACTTTCCTATATACCAGAAGTGAAATAGTGGAATTTGAAATTAAAAACACAATACCATTTACATTAGTATCTCTCAAAATGAAATACTTAGCTGTTAACTAACAAAATATGTACACGATATATATGAGGAAAACTAGGAAAGTCTGATGAAAGAAATCAAAGGAGAGCTAAATAAGTGGAGAAATATTCTATATTCATGGGTAAGAAGACTCAATATTGTCAAGATATCAGTTCTTCCCTAATTGATCTATAGATTCAATGCAATCCCAATCAGAATCTCAGCAAGTTATTTTGTGGATATTGACAAACTGATTCTAAAGTTTATATGGAGAAACCATGACCCAAAATAGCCAACACAATACTGAAGGAGAAAAACAAAAGTGAAAGACTGACAAGACCCAAATTTAAGACTATCTATAAAGCTACAGTAATTGACACAATGTGGTATTGGTGAAAAAATAGACAAATTGATCGGTGGAATAGAATAGAGAGCCCAGAAATAGATCCACACAAACATAGTCAATTGATTTTTCACAAAGAGCGAAGACAATACAATGGAGCAAAGATAGTCTTTTCAAAAAATGGTGCTGGAATGAGTGGATATCCACATACAAAAAACATGAATCTAGATGAAGACTTTACACGCTTCATATAAAATTAATTCACAAAGGATCACAGACCTATACATGAAACACACAACTATAAAACTCCTAGAAGGTAACCAAGGAGCAAACCCAGAGGACCTCGGGTTTGGCAACAACTTTCTAGATACAACACCAAAGGTGTGCTCTATGAAAGAAAGGAATGATAAGCTGTACTTCATTAGAGTTTAAAAAAAAAAAGTCTGCTCTGTGACAGATATTGTCAAGAGAATGAATAAAGAAGCCACAGACTGGGAGAAAAGGATTGCAAAAAACATATCTAATAAAGGATTATTACCCAAAATATAAAAACTATGCTTAAAATGCAACAAAAAGAAAAGTAACAACCTGATTTTTTAAATGGGCCAAATATCTTAGAAGACACATCACCTAAGATGTACAGATGGCAAATAAGAATACAAAAAGACGTTCCACAGCATATGTCATCAGGGAAATACAAATGGAAACAACAATGAGATACCACTATACTCCTGTTGGAATGATCAGATGAAACTGGCCTAAACTATATTACAAAGCTATAGAAATCAGGACAGTATGATATTGACATAAAAACAGACACATAGATCAGTGGAACAGAATAGAGAACCCAGAGATAAACCCATACATACATGGTCAATTAATTTATGACAAAGGAGCCAAGAATATACATTGGGGAAAGGACAGTCTCTTCAATAAATAGTGTTGGGGGCACCTGGGTGGCTCAGTTGGTTAAGCAACTGCCTTCGGCTCAGGTCATGATCCTGGAGTCCCGGGATCGAGTCCCGCATCAGGCTCCCTGCTCAGCAGGGAGTCTGCTTCTCCCTCTGACCTTCCTCCTTCTCATGCTCTCTGTCTCTCATTCTCTCTCTCTCAAATAAATAAATAAAATCTTAAAAAAAAAAAAAGAATAAATAGTGTTGGGAAAACTGGACAGCCACATGCAAAAGAATAAAACTGGACCCCTGTCTTACACTATATACAAAAATAAACCCAAAATGGATTAAAGACTTACATGTAAGACCTGAAACTGTAGAACTCCTAGAAGAAAACAGGTGATAGGCTCCTTGACATCAGTCTTGGCAATGATTGTTTGGATTTGACAGCAAAAGCCAAGGCATGAAAGCAAAAATAAATAAGTGGGACTACACCAAACTAAAAAGCTTCTGCACAGCAAAGAAAACCATCAACAAATAAAAGGGCAACCTACAGAATGGGAGAGAAATATTTGCAAATCATATATCTGATAAGGGGCTGATATCCAAAATATATAAAGAACTCATACAACTCGGGCACCTGGGTGACTCAGTTGGTTAAGAGTCTGCTTTCAGTTCATGTCATGATCCTGGGGTCCTGGGATCGGCCCCGCATCGGGGTCCTGGGATTGGCCCCGCATCAGGGTCCCTGCTCAGTGGGGAATCTGCTTGTGTCTCTCCTTTTGCCCCTCCCCCTCACTCATGCTCTCTCTCTCTCTCACAAAATAAATAAATAAAATCTTTAAAAAAAAAAAAAGAACTCATACAACTCAATAGGGAAAAAAAATCTATTAAAAATAGGCAGAAGACTAGAGCACCTGGGTGGCTCAGTCAGTTAAGCATCTGACTCTTGGTTTTGGCTCAGGTCATGATCTCAGGGTGGTGAAGTCGAGCTCTGCTCAGCACAGTCTGCTGGAGATTCTCTCTTTCCCTTTCCCCTCCTGCTCATGCTTGCTCTCTCTCGTAAATCAATCAATCAATCAATCAATCAATCTTTAGAAAAATAGGCAGAAGATCTGAATAGACATTTTTCCAAAGACATACAGATGGCCAGCAGATACATAAAAAGATGCTTAACATCACTAATCAGCAAGAATATGCAAATTGAAACCACAATGAAATATCACCCCGCATCTGTCAGAATGGCTATTATCAAATGGACAAGGAATAGCAAGTGTTGGCAAGGATGTGGGAGAAAAGAGAACCCTTGTGCACTGTTGGTGGGAATGTAAATTGTTGCAGCCACGGGCGCCTGGTGGCTCAGTCATTAAGCGTCTGCCTTCGGCTCAGGTCATGATCCTGGGGTCCTGGGATCGAGCCCCGCATCGGGCTCCCTGCTCGGCGGGAAGCCTGCTTCTCCCTCTCCCACTCCCCCTGCTTGTGTTCCTGCTCTCGCTGTCTCTCTCTCTCTGTGTCAAATAAATAAATAAAATCTTTAAAAAAAAAATTGTTGCAGCCACTATGGAAAACAGTATAGAGGTTCCTCAAAAAATTAAGAATAGAAATACCACATGATCCAGCAATTCTACCTCGGGTTATTTATCCAAAGAAAATGAAATCACTATCTCAAAAAGATGTATGCACACCCCAAGTTCATTGCAGCATTATAGACAATAGGCAAGACATGGGAACAACCTAAGTGTTCGTCTATGGACGAATAGATGAATAAATGTGATATATACATATAACGGAATATTATTCACCCATAAAAAAGAAGAAATTCTGACACTTAAAACCACATTGATGGACCTTGAGGACATTATGCTAAATGAAATAAGTCAAACAAAGACAAATACATAAGATCTCATAAATAATGAACTCATAAATACAGATAACAGATTTGTTGTTGCCAGAGGTACAGGTAGAGGATGGGAGAACAGAAGAAGTCCTCAGTCTGACATAATGAGGTCTTCTCAGATTATTTCTTGATTGCCTGTATTGTAGTCATGCCGCCTATCTTTTGATGAGATATTGGATAACACTGAAAGTACGGTGAAAAAAAATGCACTTATAAAAAAATGAACTCATACAACTCGGGGCACCTGGGTGACTCAGTTGGTTGAGAGTCTGCTTTCAGTTCATGTCATGATCCTGGGGTCCTGGGATCGGCCCCGCATCGGGCTTCTCCCTCTGCCTGCCGCTCCCCCTGCTTGTGCTCTCTCTCTCTCTCTCCCTCTGTCAAATAAATAAATAAAATATTAAAAAAAACAAAAAAACATGAGTGGTTGCCAGGGGTTTGCAGGGAGGAAGAAATGAATAGGTGAGGCACAGAGAATTTTTAGGGCAGTGATACAGCTCTGTATTATACTGTAATTGGGGATACATGTCTTTATAAATTTGTCCAAACGCATAGAATGCACAGCACCAGTAGTGAATCCTAATGTAAAGTATGGACTTTGGGTTATCATGATATGTCAGTGTAGGTTCATCAGTTGTAACAAATGTGCCTCTCTGGTGGGGGACGTTGATAATGGGGGAGGTTAAGCACGTTTGAGGGCAGAGGAGTATATGGGAAATATATGTACCTTCTGCTCAATTTTGCTGTGAACCTAAAACTGCTCTAAAAAATAGGGGCACCTGGGTGGCTCAGTCGTTAAGCGTCTGCCTTCGGCTCAGGTCATGATCCCGGGGTCCTGGGATCGAGCCCCACATCGGGCTCCCTGCTCAGCGGGAAGCCTGCTTCTCCCTCTCCCACTCCCCCTGCTTGTGCTCTCTCTCTCACTATGTCTCTCTCTGTCCAATAAATAAATAAAATCTTTAAAAAAAAAAATTAAAAAAAAAAAATAAAAAAATAAAGACATGTAAAGCCCTTAATGCCTGGCAGGCTTCATCGGCTTCATTGTACATGGATCAGGTGAGGGGGGGGGGGCAGCTATTTCTCTGGGAACTCCCCAACTATCAATCTGTGGAGCAGTGTCTCTGTAGTCAGTTTCTCCAGAAAAGAATCCTCCAAGCTTCCATCAAGGTGGCATTATGCCAGCTTTCAGAGTTTTGAAAGAAGGCGGAAGGAATGGAAGTGAGGGTCCAACTACTCTTTCAACTTGTCCCCTTGTTTTCATCGTCACACCTCACACCTGCCCTTCAGGTTTCTTGAGGATTTCCAAGGGTTTTTTTTAAAGATTTTATTTATTCATTCATTCATTCACTCATTCATTTGGAGTACACCCATGCGTGCAAGCAGGGGAGGGGTAGAGGGAGAGGGAGAGAGAGAAACTCTCAAGCAGACTCCCTGCTGAGCATGGAGCCCAACAGGCGGGCCCATCTCACAACCCTGAGGTGATAACCTGAGGAAATCAAGCACTTAACCGACTGAGCCATCTAGGTGCCCCTGGATTTCCAAGTTCTTAATCCCCTTCTCCTCAGTGTTCCCTTCTGTGATTCATAACTTTCTGCACTCTATAATCAATTAAGTTTCCTCCATTAGCTTTCTAACTTGCAAGAAACTGGTAGAATCTCTTGTGTGTTAATGTCTCCTCTTCCTCTTTGTTTTTTGAGTCTTTATATAATTTCCATCTCAGTTAGTGGCATAATTAACCACTCTTCTCACCTGCCAGAAATCAGTATGTCACTCTACATTCCTCTTTTTTCCTCACTCTTTCATCCAGTTGTGCCTCACGTCTAACCAATTGTTACATTTTAAACATTTCCTGAATACATATCCACCAGTACCCCTTTAGACCTAGCCCTCTTCCTTGGACCACTTGAAAAAAAGTCCCAAAGTGAGCATTTGCCTTTATGTTTCAGTCCTGACGAGGAGCCTGTGCCCCATTGTGAGTGTTCCTGGTCATTTGGCTGGTGCCCTCTAAGAGATGGTTGTTAAGGCAAAATAACAGTATTTCTTGGGGTAATTTGTTCCTTTTATCCTGACCGTCTGTGCTTATCAAAGAGTTTCCTGGAATGAATGTTATTTCTCACTTTCCTTCCTTTTGAGAAGAGCCTGGACTGTACTATGGCAACTATTATTGAAAAATAACCAATAGGTTTGATGATTGGAAACCATGGAACCCGATGACTGTTGAGAGAACTTTGTCTGTTTGACCTGATGAGCTGAGGCCCAGGTCCTGAGTCCATCATGACCCCTGGAAGTTCCGGTGCTCTGGGGAAATGCAGCTGCACCTTCCTCCCCCCTCTCCCTCTGCCATGTTGATGATGGTGCCAGATTCTGAAACAGAACTCACCGTACTTTCAGTGTTATCCAATATCTCATCAAAAGATAGGCGGCATGGGCGCCTGGGTGGCTCAGTTGGTTAAGCGACTGCCTTCGGCTCAGGTCATGATCCTGGAGTCCCGGGATCGAGTCCCACATCGGGCACCCTGCTCGGCGGGGAGTCTGCTTCTCCCTCTGACCCTCCTCCCTCTCATGCTCTCTGTCTCTCATTCTCTCTGTCTCAAATAAATAAATAAAATCTTTAAAAAAAAAAAAAAGATAGGCGGCATGATTACAATACAGGCAATCAAGAAATAATCTGAGAAGATCTCATTATGTCAGACTGAGGACTTCTGTAGTATGAAAACAGGTGGAGCCAAGCACACGGATACAAAAATGCACACACACTGTTATCTCTGTATACCCAACAGGCACATTCAGAATTCATTTTTATATTTGTATCCTAACACACTCCTAAAAACGAGGACTCCTTTGGCCCTGCTAGTTGCCAAGGTGATTCCCGCTGGAGTAAACACAGTTTTGCTGGTCAACACAGACAGAGCTTCATTTAGGACACTGCAGGTCCTCTTTGGGAGCCCTCCCCTTTCCTGAGGTCCTTCTTCCTGCCCACTCCCTCCCCAATGCCAGACAGAAAGGCACACTGCCCGCTGCAGAGCTGGCTCAAGGTCTGAGAAGCTGTGTGTGGGAATCCTCAGTTAACACATGGAGCCCAAAAAGCAACAGGAAAAAAATCTCCATGCTCAGCTGAATTCCAGAAGCCTACTCATTCCAATACCAACAGATGAGTAGGAGAACAGGAAGGCAAGTGTCATGATCCCACCCCTCCCATTTTCCCTGGCTCCCTCTTCAGACCCTCCCAGTCTCCTCCTTTTCCCCCAGTTCCTGCATCTGAAGCAACTCTGATCCTTCAGGCTGGAGACCCAGCATCTTTCGCTTTTCCGTCTTTCAGCGTGTGTTCTTCGAGCCAGTGAAGGCTGTATGAGAACCAAAAGCAATTTTTTAAAAAGGATGTGATAAGGAGGGCACTGGTTGTGATGAGCACTGGGTGTCATATGTAAGTGATGAATCACTAAATTCTACACCTGAAACTAATATTACACTGTATGTTAACCAACTGGAATTTAAATAAAAACTTGAAACTAAAAAAAAAAAAAAAAAAAAAAAAAGAGCTTTGGAAAAGTTTAGTGTACTTTCCCAGAAAGACAGCAGTACCTTAAAACAGCATAGTCTACTGAGCCGGGGCCTCCCTGTGAGCCCCGCTGGCCCAGCCCAGGTGGCCAGAACAAGAAGGGAAGCCAACAGGGCCAGCTCCTCTCACATGCCATCCCTGGGCACAATTTGTATATCTCTAAACTCCAAATCTTTAATTTGCTCTTTTCTTTTTTTTTCTTTCATTTCCTTCCCTTCCCCTTTCCTTTTTTCTTTTCTTTCCCTCCTTTCTTCCTTCTTTCTTCTTCCTTCCTTCCCTCTTTCCCTCTTTCCCTCTTTCTCTCTTTCTTTCTTTCTTTTCTTTTTTTTCTTTCTTTCTTTCTTTCTTTCTTTCTTTCTTTCTTTCTTTCTTTCTTTCTTTCTTTCTTTCTTTCTTTCTTTCTTTCTTTCTTTTCTTTCTTTCCTGTTTTCTCTGTCTCACTCACTAATATGAAATGGAATAGAGGGACTTACATTTTGAGGTCTGGCTGGGCCTTCGAACATGCTGTATGTTTCTCCTTAGATTACCCCAGAGGCAAAACTCAGTCTCTAGGGGCTTTTCCAAGAAATCCACTCATGCCAAATTTTGGTGAGTTTGGTCAAATTTTCGTAAGATTTGGTGGTGTTACAAGAAGAAGATCACATCACAAGATGAGGAGCCTTTTCTCTTCTCGCCAACTGTTCCTCCCCTCTGCTGTCCCTCTTCTCTGCCCACCATGCCCTCCAAACTCTTCTCTCTCTCGTAGTGCTAACTGACATCCAACCCTGGATGAGGGTGGGATGGTTGGGGAGAAGGCATGAAAGGAGTTACGGCTAGATTCTGCCCCAAATTTATATAAACATATCTGTGGACATGCTCAGAAAAACCAATGCCTCTTCATCAACACAACTCACTCTTTTTAGAGCACAGTCCTATCACAGATGGCAAATCTTTCCCCCTGATATCAGGATATGTATATATGTATATCTTGTAACAATAGAAATCACTTTTGACTCTGGGACCAAACAAACAAACTACTGTAAGCCTCTCTCTTTTCTTTGCTTCTTCTCCTTAGAGAATATTGCTCTTTTTTTGGTCAGAGCTACTGCTGTCCCCTCTGGTGCCAGATAGCTGGAGCCACCTCTATCCCTTTTTCTTCTGACGAAGGGCCATCTGCTCCCTGGGACCTGTCCAGTGGTAGACCATGTGGCCCATGTAGCCAGGGATATTTTCTTGACATAGGGGAGGTCTCTGTCTCTCATTCAGGTTTAGGACTTTTGTGGCTCTGGCCCTTAAACATAGGCCCTCCTGCTACAAATCTTGTACATTACTTGCTTTCTCAATTTCTTAATGTTCTTTTCTTGAAGGATATCCCTCAGTGTTGCACACAAAGATAGCCCTTAATACCAGCCTATATGCACTATTCCAAGGCCAAATCCCACTGCCTTGACTCCTAATTCAGTGTCATCCATGACTCTCTTTGGTGTGTAGAGTGTGGGTGGAGGGATATAATACTGTTAATTCCAGTTTCCTAGGCATCTCCCAAACTATCTCCTTCAAACCCTCCCTGTTTCTCCCAGGGTTCCTGAATCTGTTGGATCTTCATGCAAATAAAATTCTTTAAAGCTCATCCTGACATTCTAGAACAGGGCTAATAGAAATGTAATGCAACTCTAACATGTAACTTTACATTTTCTAGCAACCACATTAAAAAGAAAAGGAACAAGTGAAATAATCTTAATATTTAAAATACTGTCATAGCAACAAATGATCAATATAAAAAAACTGAGTTTTTTAAATAATAAATCTTTGAAATCTAGTATGCATTTTATATTTACAGCATATCTCAGTTCAGACTAGCCACATTTCAAGTGCTAGTTGCAGTCCTAGAGTTTCAAGGGTAGGTATATAAATAGGACCCTCCCATCTATATAAAATATGCACAGATAGATCAAGTACAAGTTTCTCAGCTGAGCTTTTAAGGCCCTCTGTAATAGGCTCCACCATTCCAGCCAGGCTAGTCTTCTTGCTGGTGCTCCTTACCCCATGTGTATTTCTGCCTCTCTGCTTGGCCTTTGCTATTCCCCTAATGATCCTCTCTCCTTCCCCTTTGCTGTTATAACTCCAAGCCCACTGCAGTTCCATCTCTTTCTGGACTACAACAGTTCCTATTGCTCTTACTCACAGCTTTCTAAGTAACCCTTTATAGGTAGGACCATAAAATTTAGAATTTACTCTTATTATATTATCTTTGTATTATTTAGCTGTTATAGAGGAAATTCTTCTCTCCACCAAAACTGGAAGCCCTTTTAGAAAATATCCATGGTAGGTATAGTACTTCTCACCCATATGACTTACTGTGGCACAGAACCCACAATACACACTAAAAATGCTTTTTAGTGGCTTAAGAGGCTGTTACTCTTTTTTTTTTTTTTTACCATTTATATCATTTATATCATTTTTTTAACCATTTATATCATTTATCCCATTTCCCTTTTACCTTGTCTCTCCAGGTAGATTGAAAACTCCTCCTAAACCATATATTGGTTCTTTTTTTTTTTAATTGAAGTATAGTTAACACACAGTGTTACATTAGTTTCAAGTGTACAACATAGTGATTCAGCAAGTCTGTACTTCATGCTATGCTCACCACAAGTGTAGATACCATCTGATACCATTGAACCCTATTACAGTACACTGACTATATTCTCTATGCTGTACCTTTTATCCCTATGACTTATTCATTCCATAAATGGAAGCCTGTACCTCCCTCTTCCCTTCACCCATTTTGCCCCCCTTCCCTATGGCAACCATCAATTTTTTCTCCGCATTTATGAGTTTGTTTCTGCTTTTTGTTTGTTCATTTGTTTTGTTTTTTAGATTCCACATATAAATGAAGTCATATGGTATTTATCCTGCTCTGTCTGCTTTATTTCACTTAGCATAATACCCTCTAGGTCCATCCATGTTGTTGCAACATGTTATTGCAACATAAGATCTCATTTTTTTAATGACGGAGTAATATTCTATTGTGTATATATACCATATCTTCTTTATCCATTCAATTGTTGATGGACACTTAGATTGCTTCCATATCTTGACTATTGTAAATAATGTTGCAATAAACATAGCAGTGCATCTATCTTTTTGAATTAGTGTTTTGATTTTCTTTGGGTAAATACCCAGTAGTGGGATTGCTAGATCATATGGTAGTTCTACTTCTAACTTTTTGAGGAACCTCCACACTCTTTTCCACAGTGGCTATACCAAGTTACATTCCCAATAGTAGCGCATGAGGGTTTCTTTTTCTCTACATCCTTGTCAACATTTATTATTTGTCTTTTTTATTCTAGCCATTCTGACAGGGGAAAGGTAATACCTCATAGTGGTTTTGATTTGCCTTTCCCTGATGATTAGCAATGATGAGCATCTTTTCATGTGTCTGTTTGCCATCTGGATGTTTTCTTTAGAAAAATGTCTGTTCAGGTCCTCTGCCCATTTTTAATCAGATTATTTGGTTTTTTGGTGTTGAGTATAACTTCTTTATAGATTTTGGATATTAACCTCTTATTGGATATGTCATTTGAAAAAAATCTATTTAGAAGGTTGTCTTTTCTTTTGTTGATGGTTTCCTTCTCTGTGCAAAAGCTTTTTATTTTGGTGTAGTATCAATAGTTTATTTTTGCTTTTGTTTCCCTTGTCTGAGGAGACATATCTACAAAAATGTTCTTTGGCTGATGTCAGAAAGATTACTGCCTGTGTTCTCTTCTAGGATTTTTGTGGTTTTAGGTCTCATATCTAGGTCTTTGAACCATTTTGAGTTTTTGTATATGGTGTAAGAAAGTGGTCCAGCTTCATTCTTTTGTATGTAGCTGTCCAGTTTTCCCAGTACCATTTATTGAAGAGACCATCTTTTCTCCATTGCATATGCTTGCCTCCTTTATCATAGACTAATTGACCATATAAGCATGGGTTTATCTCTGGGCTCTCTGTTCTGTTCTGTTGATCTATGTGTCTATTGTGTGCCAGCACCATACTGTTTTGATTACTACAGCTTTGTAGCATACCTTAAAATCTGTGTTACAGATATTAAAATCTGTATCTGTGATACCTTCAGCTTTGTTTTTCTTGCTCAAGATTGCTTTGGCTATTTGGGGTCTTTTGTGGTTCCATACATATTTTAGTATTGGTCTAGTTCTGTGAAAAATGCTGTTGGTACTTTGGTAAGGATTGCATTGAACCTGTAGATTGCTTTGGGTAGTATGGACATATTAACAATATTAATTCTTACAATTTGTGAGCATAGAGTATCTTGCCATTTGTTTGTGTGGGTTCTTTTTTTGTCTCTCAAACCACTTAGCACAAATTCTACTAGGATTTCAGTATCTAAGTTTAGCCAAAATTGCAAAGTATTTGACAGATTAGTAAGTGCTTTTGCATACCTAATCTCATTTGATTCTCAAGACAACCCTTTGAGGTAGGACTTACTGATATCATCATCACTTTATAAATGGCCAATGTGAGGCTCAGAGAAGTTGGTTGATTTGCTTGAACTCACACAGCAGGGAAATGCTAAAGAGCCTGAACATCTACTCACAAATGAGAAGCCTTATTTTCCAAATCTGTGGTTGTCTTCTGTACCTCTGTCACACCCCATTCCTACTTCTAACCCAAGGTGGAACCAGGGGTTTTGTTTTGCTTGTTTTCATAATTAATGTTCTCCAGGAGATACTTGAGCATCTTGCCCTGCCATGTTCAATAATAAGCAATTTGGAAACTACTTCCCAGACAGTGCTATGCAGAGGGCAGCTCCTTTCTTTGCTCTTGTGGGGATAATTTCCAGGGCAAGGCATCCTTGTAAAGGATCTCCCCACCTGCTTCTCTTCCCTGTCCTGAAAGGAGAAAGGAGTATAAAAATTGTTAAATATATGTCAATGGATACAGTTCAGTAATAGTTCTATCTAAATGTAAACTTTCATGATTACTCCAAAAATCCAGTGATAATAGTTCAGAACTTTGAGCCACACATCCCCCCTCCGTGCAGAATGCCCCACACCCATTAAAAGCAGCATTATTAAAAACAGCAGCTACTGGGTGTGCTTGGAAATAACTCTTCTCAAGTAAATAACTTGGAATGTTTTTATTTTAGAATATCAAAGGAAGCCTGGACCACATTATGGCTAATTGACTACATATTTCCATGAGCAGAAACGAAGCTATATTTTAGTTATAAGGATACTGACCACATTGTCTTTAATGCTGGTTACCAGCTTTTTAAAAAGAGATGAGAGAGAAGCAAAAAGTGAATTGCACACTGAATTTTAGCCTAACTTAAATATTGGCTCTAGTTCGAGAACAAGGAGGTAATGGGGGAATGTGGCGCATGCATTTTGGTGTAATTATAGCAATTGCAACCATGCTGCCAGGGCCCTACCTTTGTGCAAATCTCTTCTGATAAGGAAATGTTCTTATGGACAATGTTCTCTCTCTCTCCTCCCACGGAGGGAGCTGGTTAAAGTAGCCTAGATGACTAGAAAACAATGAATTCTGAAAACCGAGCATACTGGAAAGAAGAGCCACTCCTGAAGTTAACAAACACTTATAACAAAGTTGATCTTTTAAAATGATTTGTATAATTGTTTTTGCATTACATGTTAATTAGGCTTAACAAGCATTATTTATTTTAGAACCTCACCAACCACTTCTGGGCTTAACGAGGGGAGAGAAGTCCAAGAGGAGGGTGGAGAATTCCTAGTGTGGAGCCCTCCCCTGAAGCACCTCATTGCCCATCTGTCTCAGGAGAGGGCCTGCAAGGGAAGCCTCATCTAGCACCTTATCCTCCTGGTCCATCTCCTCCCTGTTTACTCTGCTATTGAACAACTGGCTCAACTGGGGACTTCTAAAACCTCTAGGCTGTGGGTGGCCTTGATTAAATGCTCTAGGAAGAAAAGAAGAGAGAGGAAAATCTTGACTGTCCAGAACACTTGGATAATGAGTCTTTCTGGGTGGTGGAAATTTCCCAGATAACTGAGCATTTGCTTCTTTAAGCCTTTAAGTTTTTTTTTTTTTTTTTAAGATTTTATTTATTTATTTGAGAGAGAGGATGAGAGGAGAGAGAGAGCACATGAGATGGGGGAGGGTCAGAGGGAGAAGCGGACTCCCCGCTGAGCAGGGAGCCCAATGTGGGACTCGATCCCGGGACTCCAGGATCATGACCTGAGCCGAAGGCAGTCGCTTAACCAACTGAGCCACCCAGGCGCCCAAGCCTTGAAGTTTTTATGTTAACCATTTCAAATGGCGATCTACATCAAATGTGTCACTTTTCCCTGGTTTTTAAACAGTGGACATAATTTGACATTTCCTCGACTGAGTCACAATAATTATACATTGACTTGTAATAGAAATACAATAGAAAGATGACATCAGAGGTTGCTGAGCCATGTATGATGGTTTATTCCCATATTAAATGACCCAGATTTGAACATATGTAAGTCCTTGCCATGGCTTTTTGTAGTTTTTGTAAAACTTCCCTCTCTCTGGTCAGAGTCCTCACCATGAGCAGTCCTTTTTCCCCCTCTTTGAAATTGCTGCATTCTAGAAATTAGAATAATGAGGGTGTCTATCTTGGGTGTAAAGTAAAGGTAAATAGACTTTGATGGAGGACCTAAGGCACAGCAAATAGGACTTTCTGCCAAATTTCCTCATTCAATTTTCCATATGGTGCCTTCTGTATGGGGAGATCGTTAGAAAGCTGAATTCTGGAAAGGTGAGAGAATACCATGGCTGCTCTAGGAAGTTGATTTGAAAACTCAGAAGGAGGCTAGGTTGAGATATGAATCCCCCTCACAGAATTTATAATAACGATGTTTTTTTCTGAAGACCAAAGCAACATGTGCCAAGTTTAAAATACTTAAATCTTACAGATCTATACAATCTGAAAAAGCAAAGCCCCTCACATTATCTCCACCTCCACCACCAAATAACAACTTGTGTAAAATACATCAATGTTTTTTTCTACCCACATACTAGCATATTATTATGACTTTTTAAAAAGATAAGTTTAGTATCATACACGACTTGTGCTTTACAGCTTGATCTTTCAACTTACCAGTTTGTCTTGACTATCTCCTGAATTCATACTTTTTTTAAAGATTTTATTTATTTATTTGAGAGAGAGAGAATGGGCAGAGGGGCTGACGGAGAAGGAGAAGCAGACTCCCTGCTGAGCGGGGAGCCCCACATGGGACTCGATCCCAGGACCCCGAGATCGTGACCTGAGCCAAAGTCAGGCACTTAACTGACTGAGCCGCCCAGGTGCCTCATGAATTCATATATTTTTAGTTACTTTATTGCTTTGAATCACAGCTTAGTATTCCATTAAAGAAATATCATAATTTCCTTAAACAGTTCTCTGCTGGTGGATATCTGGAGAGTACACAGTGTCTCAACATTGCAGGCAACAATGAAATGGACATCTTTGAATACATATAATTGAGTGAGTATTTGGGGAAAATAAATTTTTTTCTGATTTTTTTCAACTTTATTTAGGCATAATATGAGTATTTGACATACATATACTTTGTGAAAAGATTACCACAATTAGGTTAACACATGTATCAACTTACATAAAGCTACTTTTTGTGTCTGTGAGAATGCGTAAGTCTACTCTCTTGCAAAGTTCAAGTACACAACACAGTATTATTAACTAGTCACCATGCTGTACCTTAGATCCCCAGAACTTACTCACCTTCTAACTGAATGCTTTTACCTTTGCCAACATCTCCTCGCTCCCCAACTCTTCCACCGTTCTTTTTTTTTTGTGATTTCTTTCAGTATTATTTTTTTATTTAAATTCAATTAACATATAGTGTATTATTAGTTTCAGAGGTAGAGGTCAGTGATTCATCATTCTTATATAACACCCAGTGCTCACTACATCACGTGCCCTCCTTCATGTCCATCACCCAGTTACCCCATCCGTCCACACACTACCTTCCAGTAACACTGTTTGTTTCCTATGATTAAGAGTCTCTTACGGGACGCCTGGGTGGCTCAGTCGGTTAAGCGTCTGCCTTCAGCTCAGGTCATGATCCCGGGGTCCTGGGATCGAGTCCCGCATCGGGCTCCCTGCTCTGCGGGGAGCCTGCTTCTCCCTCTGCCTCTGCCTCTCTCTCTCTCTCTCATGAATAAATAAATAAAATCTTAAAAAAAAAAAAAAGAGTCTCTTACGGTTTGTCTCCCTCTCTGATTTCATCTTGTTTTATTTTTTCCTCTATTCCTTTATGATCCTCTGTTTTGTTTCTTAAATTCCTCATATCAGTGAGATCATATGATAATTGTCTTTCTCTGATTGACTTATTCTGCTTAGCATAATACCCTCTAGTTCCATCCACGTCGTTGCAAATGGCAAGATTTCATTTTTTTTTTTGATGGTTGAGTAGTATTTCATTGTATATATATACCACATCTTCCTTATCCATTCATCTGTCAGTGGACATCTGAGCTCTTTCCACAGTTTGGCTATTGTGGACATTGCTGCTATAAACATTGGGGTGCAGCTGCCCCTTCGGATCACTACATTTGTATTTTTTGGGTAAATACCCAGGAGTGCAATTGCTGGGTCACAGGGTAGCTCTCTTTTCAACTTCTTGAGAAACCTCCATACCATGGGAAAATAAATTCTTGTGGAATTTGTCCTTCATATTAGTTTCTTAGGGCTTCATATTAGTTTCTTAGGGCTGCTGTAACAAAGTACCACACACTGGCTGAAAACAATAGAAATGCACTGTCTTACAGTTTTGAAGGTTCAAATCCCAAATCAAGATGTCAGCAGGGCCAGGCTTTCTCTGAAACCTATAGGGGAACTCTTCCTTGCCCTCCTGGCTGCTGGTGGCTTGCTGACCATCTTTGGTGTTCCTTGCGGTGCAGCTGTGTGACTCCAATCTCTGCCTTCCATGCCTCATGACCCTCTCATTGTGGCTCTCTGTCTTCACATGGCTCTCTTCTCATAAGGACACCAGTCACACTGGACTAGGGCACAACCCCACTCCAGTATGACATCATCTTAACTGATGACATCTGCAACCACTTTATTTCAGAATAAGGTCACATTCTGAGGTACTGGGGGTTAGGACTTTAATATAGGTCTCTTTTTTTGTGTGGGGAGGGGACATGATTTAACCCAGAACATCCTCAGGGCTTTCAAAGTTTTAGTACATGCTGCCAAATTTTCTTCCAAAAATATTATGCCAATTTAGATTCTCACCAATAATTGATGAGAGTGTCAATTTCTCACCTTCTCACCCACCAGATATTATTTTTTAAATTATTTTCTAATCTATATGAATATTTATAACTCATTATTTTATTTAACATTTCTTTAATTATTAGTGAAATGAGCAAATTTTTACTTGCTTTACTGAATACTTGCATTTTTCCTGAGACTTGCCTCTATTATCTTTTGCTCATTTTTCTATTTCTTTTTTTAAAAGATTTATTTACTTATTTGAGAGAGAGAGAGAGAGCAAGCTGGAGGGGAAGGGACAGAGAGAGGAGAGAGAAAATCTCAAGCAGATTCCACACTGAGCGCAGAGCCCGACGCAGGGCTTGATCCCACAACCCTGAGATCATGACCTGAGCCAAAACCAAGAGTCAGACACTTAACCAACTGCACCACACAGGTGCCCCTTGTTAACTTATTCTTAAGTGTTTCATTTCCCATTGCTTTTGTGAGTAAGGTCTCTTCTTCCATTGAATTTTCTACCTGGTTGCTGTTTGCATGCAGGAAAGTTACTGATTTTTTTTAATATTAATATGTGACTCACTACCTCCCTTAATTCTCATATTGTTTCTAGTGGTTTTTCAGTTGTTTCTCTTGGGTCTCAGGTGTATTGCCATATCAGCTGCAATAAATAGAGTTTTGCCTCCTTTCTTGCAGTATTTATGTCTTTTGTTGGTTCTCTTTTATAATTACATTAGCTAGCTCTTCCAGAAAAATGTTAAATAATAACCATGATAGAGGACATGCTTGTCTTATTTTTGATTATAGTGGAAATGTTTCCTTTGTTTTCCCATTAATCAAAATGCTGAATTATGATTTGGGATACATGTCTATTATATGATGGAAGTATTTCTACATTCCTATTTTGATACAGTGGTTAAGAATATGCCATCTGCTAGCTATATACAACCCACTTCCTAGCTCTGGGACCTGAGGCAAGATCCTTAACCTTACTGAGCTTTAGTTTCCTTATCTGTAAAGTGAGCATGATAGTGTCTTTATCACTGGTACTTTCTCATTTCTCTAAATGAGAAAATGCATGCAGAGCATGTCAGACAGTACTCAGCACATAAGAAGGACAAAATAAATGTTAGCTCTTATTATTGTTTTTGTTTTACTATAAATGAATGTTCAATTTTACTACATTCCTTTTCTGTATCTTCAAAGGTAATCATGGCTTTTCTCCTTTGACTATTAATAGGGTGAATTACACTAATAGATTTTCTAAAATTGAATCACCCTGAAATGAATTCCACTTTGTCACAGTGTATTTGTTTAATGGGCTACTGGATTCTATTTGCTAGTATTTTTATTAGAATTTTAATATCATATTTAAATGTGAGAATACCTTAGCATGGCTGTGTGCATACACACTGTGTGTGTGTGTGTGTGTGATATGTGTATGGTGTAAGTATGGTGTGAGTCTGTGTGGTGTGGTGTTAAAGTGATGTATATGTGTGTGACATGTTTATATTTGTGCAGAGGGTAATATGTGCTGTGTGGTGTGTACACGTGGTATGTTTGTATTTGTACAGTGTGTGTGTGGTGTGGGGGTATGTTGTGTGTGTGTGTGTGTTGGGCAATGCTTGTATGAAGTGTGTGGTACATATATGTGATCACTACGAGGTTTTGGTACCAAACATGTGCGGACTCCACAAAATAAGGAGGAGGCTTTTTCCTTTATGCCCTTGATGAGTTAAAGAGCATCAGAAGCATCTCTCCCTTAAAGGTTTAAAATAACTACCCTGTGGGCACCTGGTGGCTCGGGCGGTTGAGCATTTGCCGTCGACTCTGGTCATGATCCCAGGGTCCTGGGATCAAGTCCCACAACAGTCTCCCTGCTCAGCAAGGAGTCTGCTTCTCCCTCTACACATCCCCCCTGCTCAAATAAATAAATAGAATCTTAAAAATAAAATAAAATAACTAACTTGTTAAATGATTGGGGTTGAGTAGTTTTTGATAGCATTGTCAATTTCTTCCATGATTTAGGTTTTTTAAAAAATCCCTTTCTGAGTCGATTTCAATAAAAATTTCTTTGGAGATCATCCATTCATTCTCATTTTTCAGAGAATATGGGAACAACTCTTTCTCATATGATGTCAAATAACAGTGCAGTATATAATTAAAATGTTTTCTTAACATTTAGTATGAAGAGAAAGGGTAAAAAGAGGTGAGAGGTGATTTTGTCACCAAGAGCAGGACCAGGTTGGTCAAGTGGGAAAGATGGACTCCCTGTGAGATTGTGTTCAATGGTGAGCAGTAGTCAAGGACTGCAAGGGACTTCACACTGAGGAATCTAGGGTCCTAGAGGATCTGCAGACCATGCTTTGCACAAGCAGGTGCTCAGTAAGAGCCTGCTGATTGGGGTAACTGGCCTGCGGTAATTCTGGTGGGTGGTTAGTGGCAGAATTCAGACCGGGATGGAGAGCTGTAGGCTCATCTTCCTGGCCTCCTTCACACCCACCAGACTCACCAGTTCCCCCTTTGGAGGTGAGGCTGGAGGAAGTGAATGGTGATGAAGGCAAGAGCTCTGTGGGAACCACCGCGGAAGCTGTGCCTAGGGAATAGAAGCAAGCCAGGAAGTCCCCCAGATCCAGTCAGCATCAGGAACCAGAGGCTTTCAAACAGAGCCACGTGTCAGAGCAGAGAAGAGCCACAAGCCAGGAACGAGGGTCTCTGCAACCAAAGTGAAGCTTGCAGAGCCTGCCATTCTTCCTGCTATTGCAGAATTCACTGGCTCTCCTAAGAATGGCCTGCCCAGAGTCTGAAACCCATCGGATGCCACATTGGACCTGCTGCTTTTACCACATCCTCCTGACAAAACTCCACCAAGACCTTCCACCTTAAGGGTGGAACTTCAATATAGCTGGTCTGAGAATCCCTCCAGAGAGTGAACACCACCTGCTGAACAGCCAGCGTCTCCTGCAGTGTTTCTCAATGTGGTCTGTGGGCCACTGTCTCAGAATTACCCGAGATATTTTGTACAAATGTAAATTCCTAGGCCCCACCCAGATCTACTGAATCAGCATCACTGGGAGTGTGGCCAGGAGTCTGCACATTTGATAACATTCTAGATGATTCTTATTTATACACACTGACATTTGAGCTCGACTATGTGATATCAAAACATACACAAGTTCCTTAGAAGTGACTCAATGGTGATGGTAAAGTCTGGCCCATATTTAGTCCTTTGTTCATTTATTTATTTAACAAATATATATATTTTTTAAGATTTTATTTATTTGTTCATGAGAGAGAGAGAGAGAGAGGCAGAGGGAGAAGCAGGCTCCCAAGGAGCAGGGAGCCCGATGCGGGACTCGATCCCAGGACTCTGGGATCGTGACCTGAGCCGAAGGCAGACGCTCAACCATCTGAGCCACCCAGGCATCCCTCAACAAATATTTTTAAAGACTTATGTTCAAGGCATTGTGTTAAGTACCATGAAAAGTTACATTTAACTAGTTAGTACTTACTTCCATTCAACTCAACAAACAACTAATAGATGCTCGCTGTGCTCCAGGCAAAGCATGAGGTGCTACATACTCGATAGAAATAAGCAGTTCCTGACCTCCAGAACCTGGGCAGGGATGGGGGGCCCTCCTAGAACCCATGTGACACAGCGTGAGAGGCGCTGCTGATGTTATGAGTAAAATACATGGAAGCAGAGATGGAGATGCCCTGGCAAAGGTCAGGAAGAAAGATCCCAAGCAAAGACACAAAGATGCAGGGCATACCTGGGTCCAATGGGTTGTTTGGTACGATTGGCCTATTGTCTGCCAAGAGGAAACCGACTGAAAATAAAGCCAGAAACAGGCAGGTGCCAAATTGGGAGGAAGCGTGAATGTTATTCCAAAGTCTAGACTTGGTGCTATAAGCCAGCAGTTCCCAAACCTGGCCATGCAGATTCCTGAACCCTGTCCACCACCAGTCGGATTCAATCTGGGCTGAGATCAAAGAGTCTCTTTTCACCAAGGTCTACAGGCAATGCACAGCCGTGGTTGGGATACACTGCAATTAAGATTGCGAGAAGAACTTTTAGGAAAGGAAAGTCATTATCACAGTTGGAACTCTGGGGCAGGCCCAGGACCAGAGTGAGGTGAGTGGGGCATGTAGGGAGCAAAATTTAAGGAGGCCTTCACTCTCGGCACTTCCGTGATCTTGAGAGTAGTGTCTCCTTAAATCCCATGCCTTTGGCATCTTACTCACTGCCTGTTAGTCCCAACCCTGACTTGGGAACAATGAAGGGGCTCAGAGAGGGGAAGGACATACACCAGAACAGGCCACAAGGAAGCCAGTACGACAGTCCAGGTGAGAGAGGATGGAGGCTTCAGGGGTAGAGAGAAGATCAGTGAGGCCCTTCCAAAGTAGCACCATAAGCCAGCGTGTGACCCAGGGCAGAAGCCCAGGACAATGCTGAGGTTGACTGGTTTAGGGATTGGAGCTTGGGCGGTGGGCACTGACATAGCAGACATGAAGGAGGTTCAGGGAGCTGGTAAGATAGTCAGTCTGGGACACACTATTTCAAGTTCTTATAAGAGAACTTGAACTCTGGGCAGAACCATACTACTACTTCTTCCTAAAGATATATTCAGGTACACCCTATTGCAAGAATCTCATTAAATTCAACAACTAATTATTAAGCATCTACTATGTGCAAAGTCCTAGATTGCTCTAAGGGTTGCGGGGAGGCACAAAAAGTGAGTAAGACACTACCCTATCCCCAGGACCTCATATATGCAAATGAATAATTCCAGTGTGCATTAGTCTATATTAGATGCAATAATTAAAGTATAGAGATGGTACCATGGGTACCTAGAAGAATTCACAGATTAATTCTGGCAGTGGGGATTGGAGATGAGATATGAACTGATTTCTGGATGTAGATACAGAAGAGAAGAGCAAGCAAAACAGGAAAATTTGAGCAAAAGCACAGAAATAGGAAATTCACAGAACATTAGAAGACTGCTTTAGACACCATGTTTCCACATACATTTATTAAGCATCGTATGTATGCTCAGAACATTGTTACTATGACAGCCATGAGAACGTGCCTCAAAGGCCTCCAGCTCTGGGGAGTTCAATGGACCAAGGAGCCAACTGCCACACTCTGCAGTCCACAGATCACTCCCAGCCAATAACTGAGCAGGACAGGAATTCTGAGAGGCCCATTCCTTGAGAAGATATGGACTCAGTTGATGACCAGTTTTGGCTCAGGACTCCCCAGCAGCTATGCTGAAACTTCCTGAGACTACATAGATGGCTAAGACATTTCCATGCATCCTCCCTTCACTCACCTTCACTGATTAGAGGGTTAGATTACATCACAGCCTGACTCTTCCAGACTTACTAGCAACCTCCCCAGTTTCTTTCACATCAGCTTTTCCAAGGACCCAGACTAACCCCATTAGGTACTATGAGGAGGGAATAATATCCAGGTGATTCTTCTTCACAGTTCTTTGCATATTGAGTCATCCTTAAATACTCTAGTAGGGCTATCTGTTCAAAGGAATTTAGCAAAGAAATATATAAAAAAAAAATTCTGAAAAAGGACAAATCACTCTGCACCTTTATGTATTTGTGTATTAGAAGATTACTCAAAGAGGGATGCAGTTGGAATGAAAACATGCTGGTGGCCCAGCAGCAGACTCCATGGGGTGGTGGCTAAGTGCAGTACTGAGCTTCGGGCCTCTGGCTGGCTGCTCAGTCCAGCCTCATCGGCTTTGTGCTTTCTTGGGCAGTACACTGTGGATGTTTTCTAAGGTTCTCTGATTTTCAGAGATTACATGGGGTAGTGGAAAGAGGCTTTGGAACCAAGCAGGCCTTGGTTCAAATAGCAAGCGTATCACTTTCTGTATAAACTTTCTGAGCTGTTCTTCCCTCATCTGCAAAATGGGGCTAGCACATGGAACGTGTGTAGTTACTGGGAGGAATGGAGATAAAGTATAGAGTCCCAGGCATTCTATCATTGGGAGTTCTTGCATCTGTCAGTTTCATCCAAAAGTGGGGTTGAGTTTAGCAGTATAAAATGAAATGAAGGAGTTGAGGTCACACCAAAGAGTAATTTAGGCTAAGAATCCAATGTTCCTCTCTGTTATTGCCAACGTGAGGAAACACAGTTCAGAGAGCAAAATGAAAACCATCCAACAGCCTAATTCTAGGGATTACACTTTCAAAATTCTTCTTAACTTTGGCTATTAGGGCCAGAACCTTCTGCAAATATTAGTGTCACATCTGATAGCACAGAGCCTCTGCTCCATTCTGTCTAGTCACAGCTTTGATTCAGTGGACCCAGATGTTCTCATGTCAGGTATCCCTTGGCACATAGAATCATAGGTCCTCATTCTGCTGATTCCCAGTAGATGGCAATCCCAGTTGTGTGTGCACTAGCGTGCAACCTTTTATAAACCCCTGGAGTGGGTTGAAGATGGCTGCAAATTCTTTGACACTTCTCCCAGTAAGAGGTGGGCTCTATTTCCCCTCTCCTTGATTCTAAACTAGAACAGTTGTATTAGTCAGAGCTTTCACAGAAACAGAAGCAAGAGAGTACATATACCTATAGAGAGAAAGAGATGTGTTATAAGGAATTGGCTCACATGATGATGGAGGCTGAGAAGTCTTAATATGTACCATCTGCAAGTTGGAGGCCAGGAAAGCCAGTGGTGTCAGGTTCTATTCTGAATCCAAAGACCTGAGGACTAGGAGCACTGGTGGTGTAAATCCCAGTCTGAAGGCAGGAAGAGACTAGTGTCTCAGCTCAAGTAGTTAGGCAGAGAGTGCAAATTCTCCCTTCTTCTGCCTTTTTTTTTGATTCAGGACCTCAGTGGATTGATTGGTATCCATTCACATTAGGAAGAGCAGTCTGCTTTACTCAATCTACCAGTTCAAATGCCCTCATCCAGAAACACTCCCATAGGACACATCGAGCAATAATGTTTAACCAAATATCTGAGCATCCCATGGCCCAGCCAGGTTGATACATAATACTAACCATTAGGGTACCCTGAAAGAGAAGTTGTGCTCATTCTGGGACTAGCCTTTAAGAGAACCAGCCACTTCCTCCTTGCTCTTTTGGAGCCCTGAGTAGCTGCATAAAAAGTCTGGCTGCCTTGCTGGAGAGACCATATGGAAAGTCCCTGAGATCATGTGAAGAGGGGATGGACAGGCCAACCTTCCAGTCAGTGCCATTTCCGTTAAGGTGCCATGAATGTGAGAAAAGCCATCTTGAACCCTTCAGATCAGACCAGCTGTGGCGGAGGTATAGCTCAGGCATAGAGCATTTGACTGCAGACCAGCTGTGGCTGAATACCCTGAGCAAATCCAGGCAACTCCAGGTGGAGCAGAAGAATTACCCAACTAAGAGCTAACAAATTTCCAACTGACAGAACAGTGAAATATCATAAAATGGTTGTTGTTTCAAACCATTAAATTTTGTAGTAGTTCACTGTACAGAAATAGATAATCCTGAGGAAAGAGTCTTTCCTTGGAACTTGCTTTGTATGGTGCCCAGGCAACCCTAAGGACTTGAAATGACTCAGCATCCTGAAGGCTTGATTAGACTGAGATTTCAAGGGTCTTAGAATTTGTTGCCTGTTCACCATCTCAGGGCTCAAGGTATATGTATTCAGGGATATGCCAAAGAATACTTCCAGGCTCAGTCTTGAAATTGATTGGTTTCCTTCAACCCTGACACTCTTTCCTCTTGACCGGTTTTTCAATATGGAAGAACAAAGTTGTAGAGTAGAGAGAAAGAAGAAAGAATGGAGTATAGAGAAAGGAGAAAATGGGAAGAAAAGGAAGAGGAGCTTTCAGATTGGTTGGCATCTGCTCAGGAATGAAGGAATGAAGTAAAAACCTCCAAGTGAAGAAATGGGCCATCTCTCACCTGCCCATTGTTTAGCTTAGCATCAACTACACCTTACAGGATGAATCAAGACCAACAGCTAATGGCCGGCCAAACTCCTTTATCCTCAGTTTCTTTTCAACAACAGTTTCATTTATCCTGTCAGTCAATAAGTACTTACTGAATAATCATCATCTGTGAGAGAAACTAAATATGGTACAATTTAAATGTCCTATTTCACCCATTTGCAGCTCAAAATGAGATCTTTCTTTTTCATAATCAAATCAATAAAATTCTGCACTCCCATTCCAAGGGCAGGAAATCTAGTCTCCTCTCCGGGGGTTTCCTGTCTGTGATACATTCCAGAAACCCATGAGTGCTTACCCAGATCACTTCAAAGAAAATCCGTTTGTCTGCCAGAAGAAACCATTCTCCACCACCATTGCTGTGAGCTGCTGAAAACAGGGAGTCCCTCAAATTCTTTAGCCAAAAGAAGTGCCACAGTGGCCGAGGTCCATGGTAGAAACAGTCGAGGTTAGTGTGGCTCCTTTGCCACCAAAACCAGTGATCCAGTAGTAGTGCTGTGCTTCGAGGAGTCACTATTGAATCTGAAGAAGTTCACTGCCAATTTAGCAGTGGTTGCTAGAAGTTGAAGGAGGATGAGAACACTCCTCTCTCTCAATGCCTCGTCAGCTTCAGGTGTGTGTGTCAGGTGTGTCAGAGACCAGGGTTCTAGATCTTTAGGGAAACATCTACATACGAAAAGTTCTCCCTTGCTAAGGAATGCCATAGAACTTGGGTGAACAAGTCAGGAAAGGTTCCAAAGTAGCCACAAGATAGACCCCAAACTAGACCTCTTCCATGAACAATCAGATCTGTTTCCCAGAGAAGAGAGGAAGTCCCAGTCTACGCCTTCTTCATTTCTTGTCCCAGTGTGACCCATTTGTCATCCCCCATGTTCTCAGTAGGGAGTCAAAAATTATCAAACAGTACATTCCCGTTGCCCCTGGCCACCTCATTACAATAAAACACAGTCTCCCTCCCTTGGAGAGGGTATACGCAACCAAAACTTATGTAGCAATAGAGGAGAATAATACATAGAACTGCAGAACTAGGACAGACTCCAAAAATCATATAGGGCAACCTCCCCATTATACCAGCAAGGAAGCAGAAGCCAGAGGCTTAACCCATCTGTGCAAAGCCAGGCATGGCATTTGGCAGATGAGTCCAAGTCTTCAACCCAAACTCATTCCTTCAGAAGTTCCTGTAACTGCCTCCCTTGGCCTCTAAACTCAACTGAAAGATACTTAAATAATTTGGGGGCTGTACTTTTTTTTTTTTTTCTGTGCCTAAGAAAAACGGAAACATTCCTCATTAAGCCAAGGCAGGGTCTGACAGAGCTTGGCGCTGGAAGTGTCTTTCTAAATCTGGAAGCACCACATCTCCTTTGAAAAGTGGGAGCAACAATTTGTGCCTCTTAAATGTGAAGAAACGTATTTCTTTGTGAGAAAAAAATAACTCCAGCGAAATTGCTGAAGACAAATATTGGGCAAGGCAAAGCAAGAGATACTGAAGTTGTCAGAGCATTCTGTTTATTCGTGTGCCAAAAAGGGGGGAAAATACCAGCAAATTATTTCCCATTCGCAAGTATGCTCTTTGAATTTTCCCAGAAGATGAATATATAGGAACTCATAAATTACAGGAATCGAATGCCCAAACTATTTGATAAAGAGGACAGGCTGAAATAGGGCTAAAGAAGAAAAATAATCTTTATTCACCCTGTAGCAAAATCTTCCCACCATTACCATCCGGGGTTCTACTGATGAGCTGAGTCATATACATGAGATCACTGACTCAGTTTAAAACACATACGCCTTTTATTCACATATCTAATGTGAAGATGACGTAATTTGTGAAGAAATGCCAGTAGGTCTTCATTCATTCACTTTCATTTATTAAGTGCCTACTGGATGTCAAGATTATAATAGTTTCTGAACATATAAGGAAAAATAAGATATGGGAACATCCATGCTCTCACAGTCCCCAAAAGGAAGACAGATTAATAAACAAATGATAGCCACAAACCAAGCATTGGATGGGAGAATGTGTAAACAATGGGGTGCGTGGGGCGCTAGAGGGGAAGCTGGGGGTGGGGCTCAGACTTAAACAAAATGATGATGTGCGCCGAAATCTGAAGAGATTAGACTCAACTAAGTCCGCACAAGTAGGATGGAAAGGAAGAGACAAATGAGAAAGACACAGATGATTAAATGACTTGATTATCAGTTGAACATCGGGGTCTGTGGAAGAAGAAGGCAGGAGTGACACATCCTGACCCGCACCTAGGGTGTTGACAGCAGTCCAGGCCTGCTTGGGGTGTTGGAATCCCTCCTCAGCCTCTGAGCCGCACAACGGAAGTGGCCAAGTGTCATTATCTGGAACAAGGCGCTTCATGCACACGACAGAATCCACCTCTCGCCAGCCTGTGTCAGCAACTCTCGGGGATTTTGACTTCACAATACGGGAAGCTCTGTGACCTGTTAGAACTTGATTTCCCAGAGCCAAGGCTGTGCTGGTCAGTCCCCGGCTTGGCAACAGTGCCTTCTACTCCATTCTCAATCTTTGCAGTCCGAGTCTTCATTTTTGCTCTAACACCAGATTTCTAGTCTGGATGGATGGGTAATAATCAACCAAGTCACGAAACTCAGAGAAAGGCTGACGAATTCTGATTCTGACTTTGTGTTTGAAGTGTCCATGGGACCAAAATTCTTCCAATCAGTGTGTGGAATTATCTTTTACTTACTGGGAATTTAGTGCACAGCCTTGCCAGTCACTTTGATTTCTGGTTGTTGGTTTGGTTTTTAGCTGAGTATCTTGGTGTTTTGCTGTTCTTTCTCTCTTTTCTTTTACTTTACTGGAGCATCTTGAGAAACAGTATGCCCTCCTGACTGAAGGATTAACTTCTCGACTGGAATACACAGGTCTGGTCCAGCACCAGACATGCTGTATTCTCATTTGGAATCGTTTCCTGTTGTGTGTTCCCTGTACCACATTTGTACATTTGTGTGCTCATTGTCTTGCATTTGTTTTCTTTATTTAAACTCGCTTTTCCCTGACATAGCTCAAGAGACAGCTGCACATCTATGATTAACTGAAATGGGGTAGGACTGATTATTAAAGGAGCAAATTCTAGAATTAGGTCTGTTCAGTGGAATGGGGAACAGGAGGGCAAGTCATATGCTAAGAGTCTCGACCCAGCTACACATGTCAGTTTGGTCTGCGGGCACAGCAAGAACGGGACAGACAGGAGTGGGCCCGGTCGACATTAGCACCACACGCTGTAACATGTATTGGGGCGGTTCATGCCCGAGCCCTTTGGGGAGATGATGACATTGCTCCTGATGAGGAAAAATCAGAGGCTTGGACTGCAGATACAAGGCAGAGTCCAAAGCAGTACTGAGGCACAGAGGAAATCTGGATATCAGAGCTGGGCTCAGGCAGGAAGCAGACCAGCAGTCAGGGTGAGCCTAAAGCTCCATGGAGCCTCAAGTCCAGAAGCTGGGGTTGGGGGGTTCCGGGGAGCAGTAGAGAAGACAGGCGTGTGGGGAGAGAAGTGTGGCATCGAGGGAGGGGTGGCCAGTTGAGCCTGACATCTCCCACCTGGACTGAGACAAGTGCCCTTGAGGGCAAGGACTGTTCTGCTCCTCTGGCCTCCAACTGGAGTGTTTAATGGATGCTTCCTAGGTGCAAATACAATGGAGCTGAATTAAAGGGCTGTCTTCAGTTAATTACTCAGAATCCCATGGGAACAAACAGCCTCCTGCAAGACATAGATGGTCCCCAGAAAAGGAATATTTGCATTGAGTAATAGCCTGATTGTGCAGATGACCGTGATTGACAGAAATGTCCTCAGAGGCCCTGACAAAGGACACTGCCAATTACACAGATTACACAAACGGAGACCTGGCAATCTTCCCGTCTTCAGAGAGGCTTCCTTGGCCTCAGTGCCCAAGAACAGCCCTGCCCTCCGTGTTGTGATACCACCAGCTTGTCTGGTTCTGGAGACTCTAGTTTAGGACATGCCTGCCCACCAGACACAAGTGAACCTAACAAGCGGGGGCGCATTCCTGAGTGCTTACTGGAAAGGTGAAGGCGAGGTCAGTTTCCCAGGATCAATCCCCAGGTGCACCATTCCTAAAGGGCCCACTTTAGGGATTCCTGCACGGGTTCAGCACGGCAACCCCCAGAAGGGTCCCCTCCACACCATCAGCACACAAAATTGGGCGGGGTTGGGAATCTGTAGGTAGATTCTAGACTTAGGTCACCCACGCCTGCCAGAAAAAAACAACATGCCTGTGGAACACCCAGGAGAGGTGCATTCCTCCTGCTCAGGTAAGGGTCAGCACCAGCTACCCAGATAGATGCAGGGGACCTGTGCACAAAAGTTGTATTTTTCCTGGACAGATGTGAAGATAAACAGATCCTGCCTGAAGCAAAATTGTGAAACTGAGAAGTCAGTGAAATTTGCCTTGGGTGTCTCCCACCTCCTCTTTCTCCTTCAGTGACCAAACGTTCCCTCCCCTCCCTGGTCCTTCCTGGTTCTAGGTGCCTTTATGAAGTTTAAAAAAGAAGGGGGGGGGTGCCTGGGTGGCTCAGTCGTTAAGCATCTGCCTTCGGCTCAGGTCGTGATCCCAGGGTCCTGGGATTGAGTCCCACATCGGGCTCCCTGTTCGGCAGGAAGCCTGCTTCTCCCTCTCCCATTCCCCCTGCTTGTGTTCCTGTTCTCGCTATCTCTCTGTCAAATAAATAAATAAAATCTTAAAAAAAAAAAAAAAGGATCTGATAACATAATTATACTTAACTATCTCCTTCACATTGCTGTGGTAACTGCCCCAGGTATTTGCATTTTAAAACCTTTTATTATAGAATGAAATGGCTTTGTAGGTCTTCCCTGCAAGGGATTTTTAAGAAATATTAAGCAGGTAGAGATTTGTGTTTGTGTTTATTTTTGTTTTTGTTTTTGTTTTAGAGCAGGGTAGTTTTTCCTGGTTTCCAAAATTACACTGCACTCTGTCAAAGGCTGGCTGGCCCCAAATGTCAATAATTGACTGCAAGTTTGCCTTAGATGCATCAGGCGCTGGGAAGTAACTTCAGAGGGAACATTCTGGCCTTCTTCTCCCCTCCTCCAACCCTTACCCCATACACTCCCATTCTCTGCTAAAGAGAACACCCAACATTGTAAACCTCTATTAATTACTAAAATGTTTTTTGTACATGTTATCTCATTTAATCCCCACAAGAGTCCTATGAGATAAGGATTGTAATTATCCTAATTAAAACATTAATTCCACTTACCGCTTCCTCTAGAAACACCATTTCCTTAGCTCACTCGCTGCACCCTCCAGGCTTTCCTCCTCTTCCCATCTCTGTTTCTCCTCAGGGACCTTTGCAGGCTCCATTTCTCCCTGCTCCTTAAATGCGAGGGTTCCCTGGACTTTTGCTACACTCTTGCCCTGACCATCGCACTCCTTCAGGAAGATACTGCAGCGTACTTTCTAGACCCTCACAGCTGCCTTTGGAACCCAACTCTCTCTGAACTCCAAGCCTTTCCAACACTTCTGCTTCATATCTCACAAGTCCCTAAAACTCTGTACATCGAAAGCAGAATGCAAAGTCTGCCCCCACCCACCCATCACCCCCCATCACCACCGAAAAATCTGACCTTTGAACAGTGTTCATTGAGTCCCGTCTCCAGCCCATAGTCATCAGCTAAGTCCTGTTTGTTACTCTCCTAATGGTCTCTCACTTCCACTGCTACCATCACCTCCCCACTTAGGTTTCTGTAGTGCTCCCCCAAAAGGGCCCCTTACATCCACTTTGTCCCTCTTTAACTCATTTTCCAGGTTTTGTACGATTCTCATCAAGCCACACCTCTACTTCAACAGTCGGTAGTTGAAATGGGAGAAGGTATTTGCAAATGACATATCTGATAAAGGGTTAGTATCCAAAATATGCAAAGAACTTATACAACTCAACACCCAAAAGACAAATAATCCAACTTAAAAATGGGCAGAAGAGGGGTGCCTAGGTGGCTTAGTCAGTTAAGCGTCTGCCTTTGGCTCAGGGCATGACCCCAGGGATCATGAGCGGGGAGCCTGCTTCTCCCTCTCCCCCTGCCATCCCCCCTGCTTGTGCTCTCTGTCTCTCTCTCTCTCTGTCGAATAAATAAATAAAATCTTTTTTAAAAATGGGCAAAAGATATGAACAGACATTTCTCCAAAGAAGACATCCAGATGGCCAAGAGTCACATAAAAAAAATGCTGAACATCACTCGTCATCAGGGCAATGCAAATCAAAACCACAATGAGATATCACCTCACACTGGTCAGAATGGCTGAAATAAAAAACACAAGAAATGGGCGCCTGGGTGGCTCAGTTGGTTAAGCGACTGCCTTGGGCTCAGGTCATGATCCTGGAGTCCCAGGATCGAGTCCCGCATCGGGCTCCCTGCTCAGCAGGGAGTCTGCTTCTCCCTCTGACCTTCCTCCTTCTCATGCTCTCTGTCTCTCATTCTCTCTCTCTCAAATAAATAAATAAAATCTTAAAAAACAAAAAAACAAAAAAACCCCACAAGAAACAACGAGAGTTGGTGAGGATGTGGAGAAAGAGGAACCTGCGTGTACTGTTGGTGGGAATGCAAACTGGGGTAGCAACTGTGGAAAACAGTATGGAGGTTCCTCAAAAAATTAAAAATAGAACTACCCTATGATCCAGTAATTCTACTACTGGGTATTTATCCGAAGACTACAAAAACACTAATTCAAAAGGATATATGAACCCCTATACTCATTGCAGCATTATTTACAATAGCCAAATTATGGAAGCAACCGAACTGTCCATTGATAGATGGATAAAAAGATGTGGTATACACACACACACACACACACACAGAGGAATATTATTCAGCCATAAAAAGAATGAAATCTTGCCATTTGCAACAACATGGATGGAGCTAGAGAGTATAATGCTAAGTGAAATAAGTCAATCAGAGAAAGACAAATACCATATGATTTCAGTCATAAGTGGAATTTAAGAAACAAAACAAATGAACAAAGGGAAAAAAGAGAGAGAGAGACAAACCAAGAAACAGACTCAACTATAGAGAACAAACTGATGGTTACTAGAGGGGAGGTGGGCAGGAGGATGGGGATAGTAGGGGGTGGGAATTAAAGAGCACACTTATCATGATGAGCACTGAATAATGTACAGAATTGTTGAATCACCATATTGTGCACCTGAAACGAATACAACACTGTATGTTAACTATACTGGAATTAAAGTAAAAAACTTGAAAAATGAATCCATAATTAAATGACCTGCTCCAAGTTATTGGTGGAATATTAAAAAGTCAGTAGTTGACCTGACCATTGTTGGGGACCTTAGGTATGGGTCCCTATCCTTAATATTGCCTCTGAAACTCAGAGAAGAATGGTCTCTAGCCAGCTTTCCAGTATCATCTCTCCCCACTGTCTCCTTCACCATCAATACTCCTGCCCCTCTGACTTTGTTTTGTCTCCTTAGAAGTTCAAGGGTCTTAGTAACTCACAACCTTTGCACTATCTGTTCCTGTCACCTGGGTAAACTCTTTTTTTTTAAAGATTTTATTTATTTACTTTGAGAGAGAGAGAGTGAGCACACATGAGTGCAGGGAGGGGCAGAGGGAGAGGGAGAAGCAGACTCCTCTGTGAGCAGGGAGCCCTGTGCGGGGCTCGATCCCAGGGTCCTGGGATCATGACCTGAGCCGAAGGGAGATGCTTAACTGACTGAGCCATCCAGGTGACCCTTACCTGGCTAACTCTTAATCATCCTCCAAATTTCATCTTAAAGTGTCATTCCCCAAGGAGGTCTTCTTTTATTCCTTAGATAAGACTAAATCTCCTTGGGGTGTGCTCTGATAGACATAACCCCCATTACAATTGAAATGACTTATTTAATGTCTATTTGATTAACCAGACTATAAGCACCACAAAAGTGAATTTTTTTCAGCACCCTGTCCCCACTATCTAGTGCACTGTGTAACACGATTAATACTAAAAAAAAATTATTGGCTTGCATTAAATGACTTTTCCAAGCCAGTTTAGAAATGTCAAAGTGAAGACTTGAAACCCAATCTATCTGACCCCAAAGCCCATTTTCTCTTACCTTTTTTCCCTCACTGTGCATCCTTCTCCTCTCACCAATTCTTAGATTCCCTAGAATAGTGGTCATGTGATCATCCCTTTGTGGAGGTAAATCTCATTCTCTGGGTTCAGAATCTGCTACCTCAGTCCTGCAAGTATCCCAGGTATGTGAAGACCAGGGAACAGCTGCCCAGGGACTCTGCTAATGTGGTAGGTATGTGTTGGTTTCAAAATATGTCCACAAATTCTTAAAAATATATATGTCCACAAATTCTTTAATACTTCTCTTTTGAAGAAATGGAGCTTAATTCCACTCCCCTTGGGTGTAGACTGGACTTAGTAACTCATGTCTAACGAATAATTTTGGCAGAAGTGACTGTTTATAAGTTCTGAGACTAGGTCTTAAAAGACATTGGATCACTTGCTCTTGGATCATTCACTATGGGGGAAGTAAACTGCCATGTCTTGGAGACAATCAAGTATCCCCATGGAGAATTCCATGTGGTGAGAAACCACAGCCTCTTTCCAACAGCCAGCAAGGAACTGAGGCCTCTGCCGACTGAGCTGTGTAAGGGTGCCATCTTGGAATATCAGATCTTCCAGCCCAGTCAGCCTTCAGATGACTGCAATCATGGCCAACATCTTGACTGCAATCTCATGAGACCCTCTGAACTATAACTACCCAGCTAGGCTGCTCCCAAATTTCCAACTCACAGAAACAATGAGATAATGTTTATTGTTTTCAGCTGGTACATTTGGGGATCATTTGTTACACAGCAATAAATAACAAATACTGAGTAAAATGGAGAGCAATGGTAGGATCAGAGCAAATAAGCAAACCATAGAGGCAATTCTTTGGAATGAGGGAAAGACCAGTTATGTGTGGGAAGTCTTTTTCTTTTCATGGGTGTGATTATGTTATGTTGATTATAACAATGCTGCAGTGGGAGGTAGGGTACTAGGGTAGAAGGGAGCCTGAGAACCCTGCTAGGCAGTGAAATAGAAGTGGGCATCCAAACATGAGCCCCAGACAACCTGAGGATGGTAACACAAGAGAGGAGACAGGAACCATGAGTCCAGTGGCAAATGTAGCATCCATAACCAAGCACTGAACTACAGAAGGATATCTAAAAGTAGGAGCCAAGACACCAAACTGCTATAGAATCAGTGGCATGTCTGAAGTCACAACAAAAACAAAGGGAGTAGAAACAGAAGATTCTGTTGTGGGTCTTCTGCTTCAGCTGGCTGAGTTCCCACACACTTTTTATATAGACGTTTCTGCTCCTAAAGCACCTTGCAGTGGATGAGGTTGGGCCCCACCCCATCCCCTTTACCAATTAAGTGTTGACTGATAACTCTCGAAGCTGCCTGCTCCCTGGAGAACTGCCCTGAGCCAAATGCTTTGCACCCATCCATCACCCTATCAACAGACCTCAGCCAGTGACTAAATGGCATGAGGGTACAAAAAGCCAGTGCCCTTGCCTTGAGATAGAGCTAACTGGTGCAATTTATGCTCTAGAGCTTTTCCAGGGGATCAGATTTAAGCTAGCATCCAGTTGAGACCACATTCTCCCCTTACCCTAACGTGCTTCCCTCACTTCTCTTTCCTAAGAGTACTGCAACAAATCACCTGAACAAGAATCCCATTTCAGGATCTGCTTCTAGGGAACCAATCTACAATGCCCCTTAAAGACATCTAGTACTTTCTGTGTGTGTGTGTGTGTGTGTGTGTGTGTGTGTGTGTGTTGGACTGAACACAAAAGAGATATCAGTGAGTAATTTATCTAAGTGTTTATCGGTTGTAATGAATTTGTACCGTATCAACCTGGCTAAGCTAGAACAACTTCGTCCAGAATCTCCTTCTCTATTTGGTCCAAACAAAAAATGTACACAAGATTTAGAAGGCAGAAATGAAATAGGAGTCCTGTCTGAAAGTTGTGGTTGGATGCAATGAGAGATGTTAGAAGTGCTGATGTGTTCTAGATAAGCCTGGCTCTTCCAACTAGGTGTCTAGCTCTTCTTTCCAGCTGCTGGCACTGCTGACCAACAGCAACCCCAGGCCTGCCCTCAAATGCAAATGGAAAGGCAATAGCTTACCATAGATTTCTCCACCAGCTCTTTACAGACCCACTCCAGCAGCTGATGTGCCTGGCTTCTCAAATTCCCCAGCAGGACATAACTTGTCCCTTCATGCCAATGTGTCAGGAGGGTTGGTAAGCAATTTTCTCTCATCCTCTAACTCTGTATTTTAGGCTTTACTTCTCCAAATTTCTCCCTAATTGTGAGAGGTCTTATTGCTATAATAGGTCCTAATTTCCATAATATTCAAGGTGGTTTGCTTCTCTGATTGAGTCCTGATACCTGATACATTCATACACTAATTATATTTAACTGCCTTACTGCATAGTAACTAGTAACTGCATATATATCATTCAATGGATGTTAGATTAATTTTGTTGATGTTGTTTTTCACTAGGAATAGTAAACTTTCTAGAGATATACTCGATGTTCAGAGCTTACTATTCTTTTAGCATGGTCACTTGAAGAGAACTTTACAAAATTAGAGGGAGAATTGAAAAAACACTGAGACATTGGCAGGCATCAGCAGTGCAGGAATGATGGCGGGTTTTCATCTGGAGAATGACATAATTGGACTTTCAATTTCATCATCCTGGTTGAAATGTGAAGAATGAGTTTTAAGGAGGTTGAGAGTGGAAGTTATAGGGAGCAATTAGTAAGATAGTGCAATCATCTAGGCAGAGATGATGGTACGTAGACTAAGGTGGATAACCATTTCAAAGGTAGCAAAAGTATCTTTGGCTCTGAACCACCATCATAGAATGACTGGGACATTTAACCTCTCAAATTCCCTCTTTTTCCTTGTGGAAATCCCCCCAAAACTTATATGCTAGCACTATTTAATTTGTTATTGTTGAATAACATTTGTATGGTCCTTACTACCTAGCCACTGTTGTAAATGCTTTTCAAAGGTTCATTTAATCCTATAATGGCTACTGGTGCAGTTTTCCTGGTGTCTTAAGTTGGTAGCCAAAACCTCCATCATCACTGAATGCCATTGCTGTTTCTCTCCCCTCTGTTGGTCTGGATGATGGAGTTTACTTCTCATCTTGTGGTTGCTGTTACTCTCTCTGACATGGGGAGGTCTATCAGTTGGGTTTTGTGGTTACAACCAACAGAAATGGACTCAGGTTATTTTAAGAAGTTAATTTTCTGTGTAACATTAGGTACTACTACTCACCCCTTTGAATATTCAATATCCACATACACCCTTATTTCCATATTTAGACACACACACACACAAATTCCTACTAAATATAATGCATCTCTTCTTCATAATAACAAAAAATGTACTCACTTCCTCTCTGAAGGGAGACAATCCAAAGTTTCATTAGACACTGCATGCAGAATTTCTGAGCGTTGTCCACTTCTTCTTTAGTCCAATACGACCTCATATTGATATTCTACAACCTATGGACTAAATTTTGAATTTAAACACCATAAACACACCTATATAGAACAGTGAAAGAACAGGGAATTTGTTTTATATTCAAGTTGGGAATTATGGATGGAGACTACATTGTTTTATAGCTGTTTTTTTCAAACCAGAATCCAGTCATAGTTCATTAATTGCATTTGATCACTAGTAGACTGCATTTTCAAAGGCTTCATCTCCCACTTTTTGGCATGCATATGTATCTACAGTACCTGCTACTTCTGAATCTGTGGCAGATTGTATTTTCCAAATATATCCACTCTTTACATTTATCCCATCCCACATGTTCTTCTTACAATGTGATTGTCACTGCTCCCACTGGTGGGTGATACTTCCTCCCCTCTTTAACCTGGGTGGGAGCTGGTGCCTATTCCAACCAAAGAAGTACAGTTAAGTGATGCTATGTGCTTTCTAAGACTAAGTTATAAAAAAGATGCAGCTTATGTCTCTCTCTCTCTCTCCCTGGCCCCTCTCTCTTTTTCTCCCACCACTGGCCCTTGGAACCTAGCTAGGGAACAGCCAGTATCAATCGCCAGACACATGAGTGAAGAAGCCTTCATATTATTCCAACTCCAGCCTTGGAGTCTTCTAGCTGAGGCTCCCTTCATCACAGTAGAGGTAAGCCCTCCCTACCCTTTCCTATTTGAATTTTTGATCCATAAAAGCTCTAAGAAATCAATACTTATTTTTGTTTTAAGCCACCAGATTTTGGGGGTAGTTTAATATGCAACAGTAATTAATTAATACACACTCTTAAAAGCATGCTGTCATCAATAGAGCAAACCATAATGATGTCCTGTGGGATAATGAGATAGTCAAGATTTGGTTTGACAAATATAGTAAAGAGGCAAAGAGTTGGTGTATAGCTGAGGTAGGAGTGAAGTTGTACTGTTGTCATTGCCAAGTAAAATCAGCCTGTCTCAAGTGTTAGTATTTTTGGACAAGGGTAAAAATAAAAGCATTTACTAGATGATTAGCTGTGTTCCAGGTGTTAGTAGTATTTCTTTGTTCAAGTAGGAACACTGCATTTGGAACAAAAGTTGCAGTTTGAAATGCCAGATGATTAAGTTTATGATTGTTCACTTTTATGCTCCAAGACCCATCCATATTTACTTAAATAGAAATGTGGTAGGAATCACCACACCTGTATCTTTCAAATCTTTGATGATGGAACTGACTTCTGAAATTTCCTTCAGAAATTAGGTGCCAGTCAATGTCCTAGACACTGAAGATGAACAATGACAGGCAAAATATCTGCCCTCAAGGAGACTACATTCTAGGAAGGGAAAAAGACCATACACAAGCAAACAATTGTACAGTATATTGCTAGGTGATAATAGATGTCATGCAGTAATATTGCTTTTCTGTATTTTGCTAGTGAGAGGGTATTCCAAGAACTTACACTTAGCCCTCTGTTATAATAGCCCATATTCCCTGAGTCAAGAAGTCAGTGTGGGGATGCTTCCAGTTGCTGAGGTTGTCCAATACTATCTGTATCTTTAGGTCTTGGGGAAATAGCCATGAAAAGAGTTTGAGGTCCCATAGGACCAACTATGAGTTGCATTGGGTCAAAATTCCATTTAGCATATGTCCTTCATAAGGCTTATTACCAATATTCAGGACCCCAGTAAATCAGTATAAGTTCAGGATCAGTGTTGAAGAGCCTGTGAATGTTTTGAGTGTGTGCTTTTCTTTTGATCACATTTAGCCATTAAGTGGCTTCAGATCTATAGGCAGAAGATTCACAGTTTATTCTTGTGACATCAGTGTAAACTCCATCCTAAGGCATATTTGATCACATCTACACGCTAGGGGTTCTGCATTGTGAATTCATCCAGGTCTAGTTATTGAGTGAGGTGCTGTGACTCACTTTAGGGATAATGTAAGCCAAGTTCTTTTTTACCAGACCTATCTTTTTAAAAATTGCAGATCAGGGGCACCTGGGTGGCTCAGTCCATTAAGCATCTGACTTGATTTCAGCTCAGGTCATGATCTCATGGATCATGAGATCAGCTCCGGGTCCAGCTCTGCACTCAGCAGGGAATCTTCTTGAAAATCCTCTCCCTCTGCCCCTACCCCCACTCTCAAATAACTCTTAAAAAAAATAAAAAATTGCAAATTGAGTAGGACTTTAGTGGGCTGAGCATCTCTTTCCATCCCAGGAATCCTCTGAACAATGAACCAACACCAACATCTCTGTAGATCAGATCCTTCTGATTACTCTCTGGTCTGTGGCCTATTCAGAAACCAATCACACTCACTTTGCTTCTGGCAAAGGTCTGGGACTTGGTCTCTGCCTCCGCTGCATCCTTCCACTCCCACCCTCTTTTGAGTTGAACCTCAAGCATTGTCTTACATACTACTGATTATCTTAACTAGAGGTGGTTAACTTCTGATCAAGGACAGAAGCCAGAATTTACTAAAGTCCTTGCAAAAAGCTGCATAATGTTATGAAAAAGCTTTCCCCAATTCCTCATCAAATGAACACCTCTCTGCAAAGAATACCATGTAACTCTTAATCACTCTACCAATAGGACTTTAAGGCAGAGATTTGCTTTGGACTTATGCCAAGGTCTTCAAATGAAGCTCTATAGAACTATCTGGAACATTTTATAACAATCTTTTCTGACAAGAAAGGAGTTTAGAGACCTTTCTAAATTCTTTCAAACACCACTATCATTTTATTATTTGAGTGAATGTGCTTGGGGTGAATCCCCCTAGTAAAAAAAAATTCCCTAGCAAATCCTCCAGGGCAGGTCTTCCTATAGCAGGTCTCCATTTTTCAGAAAGATACTCATCACTGCCTCATCTTTAGAATGTGTTCACTATTGGTCTTTCCAGAAGAAACATCTTATTCAGAATTTATTGCTTCTTTGCATTTCAGTGGTAGGGAGATGTGCTAGCTGTATGAAAGGAGGGATCAATAATTTCTGGCGCTTAATGTATAGTACACTTGAGAGGGAGCGCAAGATTTAGAGGAATGAGCCAACGTGGGGTTAATAACTGTGGAGTCCAAAGTGTTGTTTTTTTTTTCAAGAGAACAAATCTACACCTTTATTTACTTTTCATTAAATTTAAATCCCTGAGGGGTACAGCATCACACGGATTCTGTGGCCAATGGCTTTAGCAGGAAGGTTGCTTCGGAATTTGGTACAAACCATGCCACTGTTTCCATGAGCACAAGTTACTTTTCCCCAGATTGCTCTGGTTTTGTTTGGTTTGCCACCAGGAGTCACTGTGTTGTTCTTTGCTTTGTACACATAAGCACATCTCTTGCCTAGATAGAATTCCGTTTCATCTTGAGCATAAACATCTTCGATTTTAAGAAGAGCTGTGTGCTCCCTCTGGTTCCAGAGACCCCGCTTATAGCCAGCAAAAATGGCCTTGGACCACAGCCTTCCAGACATTATTTGGCGTTATAGGAGTCCTGTTCCCAGCAGGCCTCCACAGACTCCAAGATGGTGGGGAAAAAAAAGCAAGTCCAAAGTGATTTTATCAGATACTATTTGAATTTCGAATTCCACCCCCTTCCCATCTTCCCTGCTTTTCCATTCTCAAATGGCAACGCTAAAAGAATCCCTAGTGCATCCCATCTTCTCAGACTTGGGAAACATAGTTCAGAGGAAAAAGTACCTTCTACTGCAATTCTGGTCATTTGGAAACAAGCACAGAGCTCAGGGGATGGCTTCAGTAGGGATCTGAGCCTTTTCCCATCTCCAAACTCATCTAGTTCTTTTGTGGCTGACTTCTATTTGCACGCTTTTTTCTCTGCTCTTTCTTAGGGTTGTTCTTGACCCTAAATTCATTGTTGCCCACCGGGATGATTGACTAAGAGGTGCTCTGGGAAGCTGCATGGTAGTTATAGCTGGGTTCAGACCCTGGCTCTGCAGCCACTAGCCATGTAACTTTGGCTATATCCCTTGGGCTCTGTGAACACCAGTTTCCTCATCTGAAAATGAAGTGAATCAACCCTACTTCAGAGAGTTATTATCAGAATTAGAGAAAACACGTGTAAAATACCTACCCAGATACTTGGCCCATGATAGGTTATAGACTAATAAACATACCAGAACCACATTTGTATGTATTATTAGTAGCATATATTATTGATAATAATATTTGATAATAATCAGCTTTTCACCATAAAAATATTTAAATGTTTTGAGCCTTTACTGTATAGTCACACTTTGAAACTCTCTACATATATTAATTTATTTAATCTTCTCTGCAACTCTGTTACGTGGGCATTGTTACTAACCCAGTGTTGCAGTTGAGGATACTGTGGTACAGAGAGGCCAATTAAATTACCTAAGGTCACACGCTGGGAAGCCATGGAGCCAGGGTTTGAATATAGTCTGGCTCCAAGCTGGCACACTTTACAGGCCATACAGAAATGCTTACTCTAATGGTGTATTAAAAGGATCTGGGGCGCCTGGGTGGCTCAGTTGGTTAGGCGACTGCCTTCGGCTCAGGTCATGATCCCAGGGTCCTGGGATCGAGTCCGCATCGGGCTCCCTGCTCTGCAGGGAGCCTGCTTCTCCCTCTCCCACTCCCCCTGCTTGTGTTCCCTCTCTCGCTGTGTCTCTCTCTGTCAAATAAATAAATAAAATCTTTAAAAAAAAAAAAAAAAGGATCTGTAAGAAAAATATTTTCTATTTTTCCAGCTCCTTCATATTGTACTTTATATTTATTGAAGAGAGAGATGTTTTTAAATGTACCAGAAAACCCAGCAGAGTCATTCCTTATAGAAGTAAGCTGAATTTATGCTCAGCCATGAGGTTCATCCCCTTGTCCCTGCTGTAAGATGCTAAAGGTAATAGAAAATTCGGGGTGCCTGGGTGGTGCAGTCGGTTAGATGTCTGCCTTCGGCTCAGGTCATGATCCCAGAGTGCTGGGATCGAGCTCCGCATCCTGCTCCCTGCTCAGCGTGGAGTCGGCTCCTTCCTCTCCTTCTGCTCCTCCCCCTCGCTCGTGCTCTCTCGGTGTCTCTCAAATAAATAAATAAAATCTTTAAAAAAAAAGAAAGAAAATTCTCCCAAACCAGTCTCTAGAGGAGATATATTGGCTCACTTAACTATATGTCCAAAAGTAAGGCAAGCTCTAGGGTTGGTTGCTCTAGCAACTCAGTGAGATCCTAAAAGACTCAGATTCTTTCTACTTCTCTCGCTTGCCGTCGTCTGTCAGCTTCATCCTGAGCCGGCTGGTCTTGTGGTCCTGTAGCAATTGGAACAGCATGATTCTTCATTCCCCTCTCGTGGGAAAGGAGAAGAGGTCCCAGTGCTCTTTCAAAAGCGTCAAGAAAGGCTTTCCTGAACACCATAGTGTACACGCAGCTTCTCATCCCATCAAAATGGCCAATTAACCTCACGTGCCCCTCCCCGAATCACGCACTGCCATGGAGATGGAGTTACCCTTTAGCCAATCAAACCATCCCTAGAACTTGGGGGTGAGGTCATCTTCCCCGAGGCCCAGGGATGTGGGAGGAACAGAGAAACCTGAACAAAACTGTGGTTTTCTTGGAAAGGGGAAAGAGGGGGATAGTGACAGACAGACAACCAGCATATCCAGCACACTCCCAAGGATACATGATCTATTTTCCATACATTTTCCTATTTTCTTGGCCCCATTTTTATCTTCACTATACTAGGAATAATAGCTACTTCTCATGGAGTAAAACTACGTGAGATAATGTATATGGAAGGATTTTAAACGCTGTACAGATGAGTTGTAGTTGTTGTTGCTGTGCTGCTCTTGTAGTTGGGATTTTCTCTTCAAAGTATGTTGTGTTGTTAGTAGCAGAGCCAGAACAGTAGAGGCCATGTGCCTCCCAACCTCCGTTTTATCCATTCCTACCCCTGGAATGAACTTTCTCCCACCCCCAGACACTCTATGCTGCCTCTTACAAGTTGTGTGATTTGGGGCAAATCACTTCACCTCTCTGAATTCCACCTCCCCCTTTAGTGAAATGAGATGCTTGGACTAATTAATCTCTAAGGCACCTTCAAGCTTTAATCTTGTGATACTATGAATTTCAGGCAGCAAGATAAAGAGAAGTAAAGAAGTGAAGAATTTCAGGCAGGTGGAGGGATTTGGGGTCAAGGGATTTTAAGCAATCAAGTGTCCATTTAGCAAGGCTGCTCTGATTTAGGGGCTCCAAAGACAGACAGACAGACACACACACACACACAGGCAAACATACACATGCATAAGCATACATACATACTGAGTGCATGCTAGCAATCGATAGTGAACATCACACAGAAACAAGGACATCTAATAAAATAAAAATGGATCCAACTGCAGGGCAGACCTGAGAGATGAAGATGTGGGGAATGAGGCAGTGAGACCAGAATCTTAAATACATCCAAGTTGGGCAGAGTTGAGAATTCCACTGAGGGTGGAGAATTATCACTGCTGTGGGCATTGCTTTTATAGGCCTGAATGTGCCAAAATATGAGGGGATCTCAGAAGAGATCAATCTGACCTTCCAACCACAGCAACATGTCTACTACTGGGTCTGACCTTGTTTTGCTTTTTTCTATTCCTGGTGTCAGCTGGACCTCAAAAGCAGAAAGGCCAAAATCCAACAAGAAAATCTGTTTCTCTTATTTTCTCTTGGCTGCTTAGGAGACCTCTCTTGGCAGGCTTTCTGGTGATTTGTCCAAGCCTGGGGCCTCTCTTCCCTGGAGTTTCCATCACCTTCTTCAGGGGAGAAAGAGCTCTAAGCATCACTATGCAGTGCCTGCGAGGCACTTGCTCTTTTTCTTAACCTAGAGTCCTTCAGTCCTTTCTTTTCCTCTTTGTCCCCCAAAGAGACCAGGCAACCTGTACGCAGAGGGACCCAGAATAATAATTATTATAATGATAACAATAATAGCAGCAGCTATCATTTATTGCCTGTGTACTATTGTTCAGTCATGATACTAAGCACTTTACATATTATTTCAATTACTAATTAAATAGCAGTGGCAGATAATAAGATGGTATAAAAACATTAAAAGGGGTGAAAAATAGATATTTCATATTGATAAAATGTATGGTCCATCAAGAAGTTATACCAGTCATGAATTTTTATGCACCTAACAATATAGTTTCAAGTGGAGGGGAAGACGAACCATGAGAGACTATGGACTCTGAGAAACAAACTGAGGGTTCTAGAGGGGAGGGGGGTGGGGGGATGTGTAAGCCTGGTGATGGGTATTGAAGAGGGCACGTACTGAGTGGAGCACTGGGTGTTACATGCAACAATAAATCATGGAACACTACATCAAAAACTAATGATGTGGGGCACCTGGGTGGCTCAGTCATTAAGTGTCTGCCTTTGGCTCAGGTCATGATCCCAGGGTCCTGGAATCGAGCCCCACATTGGGATCCCTGCTCGTCAGCGGGTCTGCTTCTCCCTCTCCCACTCCCCCTGCTTGTATTCCCTCTCTCGCTGTGTCTGTCTCTGTCAAATACATAAATAAAATCTTAAAAAACAAAACAAAAACTAATGATGTATGGTGATTAACATAACATAATAAAAAATGTATAAAGCAAAAATACTAGAAATACAAAGAGATATTGACAGGGCCACTGTCACATTAGAAGATGTTAACACACTTCTCTTTAAAATAGATCAAATAGACAAAATTATATGCAGAATTTATATAGCATAGTAACAAGTTATATAGAATTTTGCACTCAACAGAGACTACACATTGTTCTGAAACATATGTGGAAACAGTTACAAAAAATGACAGTGTATTAGGTCATAAAGAAAAACTCTAAAGGCAGTACTCTAAATTCTTCACAAACTTTAAAAGGCAGTACTCATACAAGCACTTTCATTGAACAAAATGTGATAAGACTTAGAGATTAACAACAGAAGGAGTGCCTGCCTTTCTCAGTCGGTAGAGCATGTGGCTCTTGATCTTGGGGTTGTAAGTTTGAGCCCCACGTTGGGTGTAGAGATAACTTAAAAATAAAATCTTAAAAAAAAAAAGAAATTAACAACAAAAGTATAGCAAAAAATAATAATAATAAATCTATCTACTTGAATATTTTAAACACCTTTATAAATGATTATTGGGCATATTAGTCAGGGTTTAGTCAGAGAGATTGTTCCTCTATGAAATATCTGTACATAATGGGTTAGTCATCCATATAGTCAGAGATTTGACCTGATACAGTTGTAGGATCTGGCTAAACAGTCTAAGGTTGTTGTCATTGCATCTGATACTGGAACTTGAAGTCCTCAGGGCAGGCAGTCAGGATGTAAAGTGGGGAGAGCACAAGCTGGTGCATAAAACCTACGTCAGTTCTTGCTTATGACTTGGTCATGCAGAAACCTTTTGTCACAGAGGTAAACACATACATACAAATGCATGCACACATGCACAAGCACACACACACACACACACTAAGTACATATTAGCAATCAAGAGTGCATCTCGCAACAGGAGTGAAGACATCTAGTACTCCTCTGAATGAAAGAGAAGCTGAAAGAGGATCCAGGAGAAGATGGAGCAGTTCCAATCTTGGCTACTGTCCCACACCAAGGAGAGCCAGCAGATAATGTATGTAAACTACAAAAAAAGTGAGCTATTGCTTCACTTACACTCTCCAAATTGCCCACGAAAATCTCTCTTGTGGTCCAGCCTAACTGGAAACATATAAGAAAGGGAATTCTGAGAAATGTAGTTCAGCCTGGCCAAGGTGACACCTTACAAAGCCACCACAATCCAACCTTTGTCAACTTGGCACCCATGCTTATCTCCTCCATATTTAATCTCCAAATAAAGATAAAAACAAAGTCATGTTTCTGCCTAACATAATACAACTATCCCCATAAAACCAGTAACATGCTAACCCAGAGGTCAGAAAACTCTTTCTTAAAGGACCAAATACTAAATATTTTAGGTTTTGGAGGCAACATGGTTTCTGTTGTGACTATTCAATGGTAGCATGAAAGTGGCCATGGACAGTATGTAACTGAATGAATGTGGCTGTTTTCCAACTAAACATTATTTACAAAACCAGATGGCCAGCCCTTGGGCCATAGTTTGCCAACCCCTGTGTTAATCCTTCCACCAAAGGAGAATGAAAATCCTTTTTGTGTTGAGTGATCTTTATTCTCCTGCTATCTAATTCACACATCACTTTTTGATATCCTATAGCTTAAATATTGAGATATGATGTTAATTACACATAGCATGTCTTAGTTAAGGAGATGAAAGAGAAAAAGGAAAAAAATATTTGCTCAATATATATACACAAACATATGCATATCTAAATAAAGAAAAAAATACTCATAATGATTACATTCCTTTGTCTGCAATTGGTCACATTTCTTTGTCTGGTTCCAAATGTTATTCCTGAAGGGTCTGGGCCATTAGCAGTCCTACCGGAATTGAAGGTTGTTGTAGTTTTCCACTGAGTTAATAATCACAAAATATTGGTATACTGAAAGTTGCCCTAAGGATCTCCCACATTCCAGAAATACTCATAGTGTGATGGCAACTCAATTTCCTTTTGATAGTCAAGATCAATCCCCATAGCTATCTAGTAAATCCCTTGTTTGCCTTGATTCAGTGGCCTTAGGAGCCCAAAGTGGCCAGGTGACAGTCTTAACTTCCAGTTCATTGGAATCCTTATTGCATCTCAAGATAGGAACTTTCCTCTCTTTGGAACTAGGACTTCCAGAGCAACAGGACCTAAAGTTGTGGGAATGGGAAACAAAAATTGTACTAGAAGATCATTAGGGTAATAATGAGAGCAACAACTTCACTTTCTACCCCCTTGATTCCTAGATTTGTGAATTCTGCTATGGGAGAAACAGCAATATAATGGATATTGATTTAGAGCATTTATTGCTATCTGGAGGACCTTGCTCTAGCCGTGCAAAGTGTTGCCACCTACTTGATGCCATAAATGAACCTTCAAAAGCTGATTACACCATTCTACCACAACAGTTGCTTCAGAATTATAAGTAACACAATAGGACCAGTGAATCCCATGAGCATGGACCCATTGCCTAACTTCATTTGTTATAAAGTGAGTTCCTTGGTTAGAAGTGATGCTGTGTAGAATACCATGTTTTTGGATAAAAATATTTGGTCAGTTCATAAATAGTACCTTTGGCAGAAGCATTGCAATAAGACAAGCAGAAAAATCAAATCCATATGCAATAAGGACAAAATGCTATCCAGTCCATGATGGAAGCAGACCAATGTAATTAACCTGCAATCAGGTGACTGGCTGATCCCCCAGGAAATGCCATTTTGGGGTCTCCTTGTTAGTCTCTGCTATTGGCAGATTGGACATTCAGCAGTGGCTTTATCCAAAAAGTCCATGTTGAAAGTGTGAAAATTCATGTTGCTGAGCAAGCATAACCTCCATCCTGATTCCATGGCCATTTGCTCATGAACCCGATAGGCAATAACAAGAGTGACTGGAGAAGGCTGGTTGACATCCACGGAAGAGGTCATCCTATCCACCTCGTTATTTAAATCTTTCTTTGGTGAGCATTCATACGGGACACAAGTATTTTCATATCCTGTGTCCATATGGAAAGGTTTATCCACATATCTCTTCCCCAGATCCTTCTAACTCCCTGACCATCTAGCCAAATCATTAGCTCCAGCCCACAAATTGATGTAGACCCATATGTCTGGACATATATCAATCCAGGCAAAATGAACAACTATATGCCCTCTCCAAAGTCCTGCCCACAAGAAGGATTTCCCTTCAGCACTGTTTTTCAGGGCTGTCCCGAAGTGGGGCTGTAGTGCCACAGCTGTCCACTTTCAGATGGTGCCTGATATCATGAAGAATTATCTGTAAACCAACTTCAAGTGCTTTTTTCCTTAGTCAACTCATCCTAGGGAACTCACCATGAAGCCATTGGTGTGGTTGAGAGAAAGAAGGAAATGTAGCAGAAGTAAGGGGCATGGGCATCTGGGCTACTTCCTCATGCAATTTACTTGTGCCTCCAGGGTTTGCTTAAATCCAGTCTCATACATACTACTTCCTTTGATGATGCAGTGCTGCACCAGATGATACCCAGTTCACGATGAGCATCTCAAGTCATATGGCAACTTGGGGTCTCCTTGATAATTCATGGTCAAGCACTCAGTCTCGACTAAGTCCCAGTAACAAGCCAAAAATTGTTTCTCAAAAGGAGAAAGCATGGCTTTGCTAAAAAATTCTTAGGGTCTGTGCTGTGATTCACCTGTAGGATAAGGCCTGCTAAAGACTCCAATGGGCATCCCTATGTGACACTAATACTTCAAGTACTATCGTATCTTCTGAGTCATATGGCCCAATTATCAGAACAGCTTGCATAGCAGCTTGACCTGTTGCAGATTACTCTTATTCTGGGATTCACTCAAAAGAGGCAGCTTTTCAGGTCACTCAGCAAATGGGTCAAACTAGCATATCTCCAAATGAGATATATGTTGCCTCAAAAATTCAAAGAAGACCAGTAGGCATTGTGCCTCTTTCTTAATGGTAACAGGAACCAGGTGCAGCAATTTGCCTTTCACCTTAGATGAGAAATCTCTTCATATCTCAGATAATTGGACCCCTAGAACTTTCACCAAAGTGGCAGGTCCTTGAATTTCTGTGGAATTTATCCCCCACTCTGACATACAAATGTCTTATTGATATGTCTAAAATAGTTGCTACTTTCTGCTCACCATGTCCAATAAGCATAAAATCATCAAAGTGGGACACAAGCATTGTGCAGATTAGCTGAGTGCCTCCAGCTCAGGGACTCTCATGACATTACAGCCAAGCTGTTTCCTGAGGCTCCAGTCATCTCAAGACTTGATCAGGAATGAAGGACCCACTCCTAAGTTCACTTACCTGGTCCATTGGCAGGCTTCAGTTTCTCTGTGTTAATGCTCTGAGGGTCTCAGTTCCCCCAACACACCATGTGGCCATCTCCACAGAGTTGCTCACCACGTGGCAGCATGCTTCCTCAGTGCAAGTAATCCAAGAGAAGGAGAGAGGGAGAGAAAAAAAAACAAAGAGAATGAATGAAAGACAGAAGCCAGTCATTTTATAACCTAATATAGGAAGTATTATCCCATTATTTCTTCCATATTCTGTTCATTAGAAACAAGTCACTAGGTCCAACCCACACTCAAGGAGAAGGGATTACACAAGGCTGTGACTACCAGGAAATAGGGGTCATCGGGGACCACATCAGAGGCTGTCAACCACACTGGGTTGTTAAAATAAAAATGAAAATGATGAACAATTTATTTAGAAATGAATATTTAGAGCCAAAGTAGCAAAATTCATCAGGTCTTCACATAACACATCCCATTTTACAAATTGGAAACTCAAGGCAGTGAGTGGTTAAAAATATTTGCTCAAGGTCATGTAGTGAGTCTCAGACGCTCAAATCTTAGTCCAACTCCAAAGGCTCATTCTGACTCTGACCTCTCCTCCAAAATGTCCTTTAATGAGATCATTTATTTCAGATGGCTTCTGTTCCCTTCCTTCTCTTCTCTTTCTGCCTCCTTTTCTCTCCATGTCTCTTCCCCCAAACTGAAAGACTATTCAGGGACTGGCATATTTTACCTTATTGGACCAATTATGAGATACCCTCAAATGTGAGGTCATAGTTTTTCAGAGAGGAGATGATTTTAAATGATAACCCATGACCTATCACACAGAACTGTCTCTTCTCCTCTGATGCCTTCTGAGCAGGGGCTGGTGACACTGACACCATAATTTCAGCACACTTGCTCCTTGGTAACAACTGAGCTTCCTCCAGGTACCTTCAGTTTCAGAGCTACTCAGAACTTCCCCTCTAAAAGGTCCAGAGTCACTCTCAGAACAATATATCCAAGGTCTAAAATATAACTTGAGTGGTTTAATCACACATCTGCCTCCCCACCCACTTCTTCCACTTCCCATTCCTTCCCTCCTAGAGGCCCAATCAGTGAGATTTCCGCAATAATTTCTGTAGTCTGGGAAAATGCCAGGTCTCACTTGGGAGTACCTGGCTGCTCAGAGGACAGTTTCAGTTCCCACTGCCCACCTAAAAAGAAGAAGCAACTTGTACATTTAGAATGATCATTTTCTTTATGTAGCTGGAATAAATCTCAGACCACAAATTAGAGGTTGAAAGAAATAGACTTTATTTTTTAGTAACCAAACATAATTTATTTTATGAGTCTCATTCCGCATAGGAGTAGAAACATAGTATGTCAATTCAGGGAGCCATCCTTAGGGGTTGACTTGAAATCTAGGTGGGGTGGGGTGGGCTGGAGAAGAGGTCTTGGCCTTTAGTTATTATCTGCCTGTACCTGCATCTATTGAGATGTCTGTCTTCAGCTGGGGCCCGGTCCTAAAGTCATTCTCAGCCCCTTGCATGTGACCACAGGCCTCTCCAGCCCAGCTCTGTCTCAGGTACTTGTGTGCCCCTCTCAAAGATACAGGAAACATTCAGCTGTACTTCTACCCCTTCTGGACAGGAAAATCCTACAAATCTTGTGACCTCCCTGGAAACAAGGTACAAACTTTCTCTTCTCCTAAATCCCTATATCTTTCTGGGGAAGGTTCTACTTCCTTCACTGGCCCCAGGAATTGGCCCTGAGGGTAAGCCACAGGACCCCTGCTCAGTAACCAATAATGTCTTGCTTTCTCTCAGATGGTCCTCTTCTTCCCTGCTCAGTTCTGTAGATTTTAATCTCAGGTTGACATAAGGGAGAGGGGATAAACTGGCTTTGATTAACCAAATATTATTTTAAATCCTTTTGTCTTCTTCCTAGACCTAAGCTTTTAAAACTCAAAAGGTAATATTTCACTCTTGTTCTCTGATTTTTCTGTAACAACCTTCCCTAAGACAATCCGTATCTCAAGAATGGGGGGAAAGCTATACGATAAATAAAAAGATTATAGGAAAATACATATCAATTAATATCAAAATATTATTTCACTACAATTAAATACATTTTCCTGCCTTACATAACATTTGTGTCATTTTTTAAATCATAGTCCTTCCTTTTATTTCACATCTGCCCAAAGCAGGAAACTTGCGGAATTTCCTGAGTTAAGTGTCCATGGAGTGAAAAAAAAAGGATGAGACACTGTCCTTTTCCTTAAGGGAGATTGTTATGGGTTGAATTGTGTCCTCAAAGAAATATGTTGAAGTCCTAATTCCCCCTACTTCAGAATGTGACTTTATTTGGAAATAGGGTAGTTGCAAACGCAATTAGTTAAGATGAGATCATACTGTGTCCTGATAAGCAGAGAAGAGACACAGAGACAGAGACACAGGGAAAAGATGGCCATGTGGTGACAGAGGCAGAGTCTGGAGTGATGTATCTATGAGCCAAGGAACTCCAAGGATTGCCAGCAAATACCAGAAGCCAGAAGAGGCAAAGAAAGATTCTCCCCTACATATTTCATAAGAAAATGTGGCCTTACATTTGAGGGTGGCTCATAATTGGTCCAATAAAGTAATTATGGCAGTCTCTGAATAGTCTTGGCCCTGTCAACACCTTGATTTTGAACTTCTAGCCCCCAGAACTCCAAGACAACAAATTTATTATTTTAAGCCAACTAGTTTGTGATTCTCTGTAACGACAGCCCTGGGAAACAAATATAGCAGTCTAGTTAAGGATGTAAAAACTCAGACATCACAAAGCAGTTATAGAGTAATGCACTGTTAAACTGTGTGGCACTAAAGAGAACTGCAAAAGATCCAGAGACTCCCAGACCCAGCCTATGTGATTCCTACCCCAGCCTCTTGCCCAGTCTCAGGGGTGACTGGATTACTTTATTCATAGCATTGACACAAAGAGGTTTACATCTCCTTGGCCTTTGGGGCCCTGTGCTCTAGGATCTCACACAACAAAGCCTCCAGCTAAAGGTCAGTCCTCCCAAAGGAAGTGAATCTTCTTTTGAACACAAATGCCATGAGCTCCTGAGATTCAACAGGACAACACTTCACATCTAGGAAAGTTACACTTGCTATGACTGTCAGCCCTGAAATGGGGCCAACCATGTGGCTCTGAGCTTCACCCAACCAGAGCCTCAACCAATAGGAGAACTCTGTCTTATGAGACCTATTTTGAATCTTCTTTGTTTGCCTGAAATCTTGCTAATTGAATTTTAAAAGTGGATCCTACACAGCCTGCCTGACTTGGTTCTGTCAGGTCCTCCTCTTTTCTTGGGAACTCTTTGTTTTAGGCCACTAAATAAGTTGTCTTACTGGGGCTTACCACCTACCAGGTACCTAACCAGTAAATTACCCTTTCCATTGTTGCTGGATTAACTATTATACCTTTTATGTTTTCAGAGAAGGAAGCAAGAAACAGGGAAGGTGATGGGCTCAAATAGCAGAATGGTAAGGGCAGGATGAGAAGCCAAATGATGGGTTTAAAAAGGATAAAGGAAATGAAAGTTGGCTGAGTGTGCTAGTCAGGAATCATCCTTGTATCCTCATTTTCCTTATCTCTTACTTCTAAATAATCAGCAGATCTTATCCATTTTATGTTCAAAATACATCTCATCTATTCTTTTAAATTTCAATAGCCACAACTTACTGAAACTTATTGAACTGGGCGCCTGGGTGGCTCAGTTGTTAAGCGTCTGCCTTCAGCTCAGGGTCCTGGGATCGAGCCCCACATCAGGCTCCTTGCTTAGCGGGAAGCCTGCTTCTCCTTATCCCACTCCCCCTGCTTGTGTTCCCTCTCTATGTCTCTCTCTGTGAAATGGATAAATAAAATCTTTTTTTTAAAAAAGAAACTTAATGAACTTATTGTGGTAATTTCAATAACCAGACAACCATCATCTCTGCCCTAGATGACCACTAAACCTCCTAACTGATGTCTCTTTTTCCAATCTTATCCCATATAATTCATTCTCTATAAAGCAACCACAGTAATCTTAAATGATGAACAAAATAATTTCTGTCTCCTGATTAAAATTCTTCAGCTTTCACTTTCAGCCAGGATGGACTAACAGACAACAGCTATATTCCTTCTCTAAGTAATTAGGAAAATGGACAAAAAAACCTATATGTATATATATATACATATATAAAACTATTTTTCAGACAGGTAGTACAGGACCATGATCCTTGAGAGAAAGGAAATAAGGTGAGCCCTACACTTGCATGAACTTACTTATTGGAGGCAATTTTCAGTCCACATCACTGAGAGAGGTAAACTAAACAAATCCCTATTCTTTTTTTTTTTTTTTAAGATTTTATTTATTTATTTGAGAGAGAGAGAATGAGAGACAGAGAGCACGAGAGGGAAGAGGATCAGAGTGAGAAGCAGACCCCCCTGCTGAGCAGGGAGCCCGATGTGGGACTTGATCCCGGGACTCCAGGATCATGACCTGAGCTGAAGGCAGTCGCTTAACCAACTGAGCCACCCAGGCGCCCTAAACAAATCCCTGTGAATTGCAGTGATAAGAGACCTAGCTAGGGGAGGCTAGGGTGGCTAGAATTTGTGGAGCAGAGTACTGGATAAGAATGAACAGCAGCAGAGAGAGGGGGAATGAGAGACAGTGCTCCAAAGGTCTGCAGAGAGATCCCATCAAGTCTCTGACTAGGCACTGATCTGTGCATTTGTAAGAGGAATCTACTCTAGGTCAGAGAAAGAACCACCTGAAAGGAGTAGGCAGAACAATTCACAGACCTGGGAATAGTTCATGTTCCTACCAGCCAGAGTAGAAAGACCTCATAATACATGGGGCATTGGGTAGAGTCCTCAAAAAAAAAAAAAAAAAAAAAAAAGAGTCCTTTGTAGTAGCCCTAAATTAGCCCTAGATTAAAGGTTACTTCAGACCTCCTCTAACAAAGCTTAAAAGCAAGCCTCGAAATAAACCAAATGATCCCAAGTAACTTAACTGTGCACCAGAATAAAATCCAACTGTAGTTAAAGATACAGAACAAAATCCAGCAAAACAATATAAAATTCACAATGTCTACCAAGCATGCAGACAGGACTTTTGGCTATGACAGAATGAAGAAGTGTGTGAATCCTCTCTTCAAAAAATAAGTATAAACTGGAAAAATTGTCAAAAAAACCATTTCAGAACCCTGGAAAAATGACCAAAGGCAAACACCAAATTGAGAAGCAATTATTAATTTTTTAGAAATTGAAACCTTCGATAAGAACAGCAGGAGTCGGGTGCCTGGGTGGCTCAGTTGGTTAAGCGACTGACTTCAGCTCAGGTCATGATCCTGGAGTCCCGGGATCGAGCCCCGCGTCGGGCTCCCTGCTCGGTGGGGAGTCTGCTTCTCCCTCTGACCCTCCCCCATCTCATGCTCTCTCTCTCATTCTCTCTATCTCAAATAAATAAATAAAATCTTTTAAAAAAAAAGAAAAGAAAAGAACAGCAGGAGTCTATGGCCTTCTTGCCTGGGTTTACACTCACCCTCCCATCCTCAGGTTAGTTACTGAAAATGGTAGTTGTAAAAAAGTGAAGCTGGTTGTGAAAACCAGCAGCTTTGCTGCAAGAAGAGGCAAACTAGATGTGGGGCAGGAAGCAAATAGCCATGGCGGCATTATCAGTTAAAAAAATTATTTTTGTAGGAAATAAACCAGTAAAACTCACAACCCTGTTAGCCTGAGTTTATGATAACAGCTAGGGAAAGCAGCCTGACTAGACAGAAATTTAACAAAGAGATCCTGAAAATGACAGAGCCATGGAATGCTAGATTAGCTCTCTACCTATTCCTGGCTGACTGGGAAACTACACACATGCACAGGGTGTACCAAAGAGAGCCCAGTGGAAAGCAAAAGCCTAGGCATACTTGAGAACTTGCTAATTTTGAATGCACTATTTGGTCTACATATAGGTAAGTTAGCAGAGCATTGAGTAAAAGCCTTATGGACTCAAGGTGTTTGAGCAAAATCTCTGCTGAAATCACTGGCTGACCACTAGGCTATTCTGACACAGAGATGAATTCTAGTAAGCCAGGCCAAAAAAAAAAAAAGAATTTAAAAAAATCTGGGCAAAGACATCAGCCATGGTCTGTAATTCATGGAGAAGAAAGATTCCACCACTGAAGCCCAGACTATTTATTTTTAATTGCGGGGGGGGGGAATCCGAATATAGACTTGCTACAATGTATTATTGAAAATGCCTGGTGTCAACCAAAAATTATGAGAAATGCAAAGAAACAGTGAAGTGTGATTCACATTCAGGAAAAAAATCAGTCAATAGAAACTAACTCTATGAGCCCAGATGTTAGATTGAGCAAACACTTCAAAGCAGCTATTATAAATATATTTAAATAATTAAAGAAAACTTTGTTCAAAGAATTAAGATAAAATATGAAAATGTCTAATAAGTAAGGAATGTCAATACAGAAATAGAAACTATAAAAAAGAACCAAATGGAAATTCTAAAGTTGAAAATTACAATAAATAAAATGAAAAATTCCCTAAATGGGCTCAAAAGCAGATTGGCAGAAGAGCAAATCAGTGAATTTGAAGATATATTAGTAGAAATTTTCCAATCTGAAAAATAGAGAAAAGAATGAAGAAAAAATGAACAGAGCCTCAAAGAATTGTGGGACAGCATCAAGCATATCCATGTACCTATAATAGGAGCACCAGAAAATGAAGAGAGAGAGAGTTAGAAAAAAAATTTGAAAAAACAAAACCTAAAAATTCTCCAAGTTCCATGGCAAACATTAATCTTTAAATCCGAGAAGTTCAACAAATTCCAAGAATGATAAACTTACAAGCTCCACCCCCAAACACATCATAGTCAAAGAGTTGAAAACCAAAGAAAAGAAGATCTCAAAATCAGTAAAAGAAAAATGACTCATTGTGTACAAGGGAATAAAAATATGATTAACAGCTAACTTCTCATCAGAAATAACAGAGTCCAAAAGGCAGAAGAATGACATATTCCAAGTGCTGTAAGAAAAAACTTTTAATCAAGAATTCCATAACCATCAAAACTAAAAATAAGGACATTTTTGATGATCAAAAATTCAGAGAATGTGTTACTAGTCAACCTGTCATACAGGAAATACTAAAGGAAGTCCTTTGGGCTTAAAGAAAGTGATACCAGATGGTAAATATAATCCACAGAGAGAAATGAAGAGCACAGAAATAATGAATATGTGGGTAAATAGAACAGATAAACAAATATATATAAGAAACATGTATTTATAAATATATAATATATAGTTTATAAGTAAATATATTTCCTCTTTTTTCTCTTAACTTTCTTTAAAAACATGAGACTGTATAAAATAATAATTATAACACTATATTGTGGTTTATAACACATACATTAAATTACATGACAGGGTGCCTGGGTGGCTCAGTCAGTTAAGTGTCTGACTCTTGATTTCAGCTCAAGTCATGATCTCAGAGTCATAAGATCAAGCCCCATGTTGGGCTCTGTGCTCAGCCAGGAGTCTGCTTGAGATTCTTTCTCTCCTCTCTGCCCCTCCCCCCACTTGCACTCTGTCTCTGTCTCTTTCTCTAAAGTAAATAAATAAATCTTAAAAAAAATTATATGACAATAATATCACAAAGGAAGGAGGTGGAAATAGAGTTATATTGGAGTAACATTGCTACATTTTCCTGGAATTAAGTTGGGATTAGCCTGCAGTAGCTTGTGGTAATTAAGATGTTCATTATACTCCCTAGAACAACAACAACAAAAAAGCTTTAAAAATAGTGATTAAAAAATCAAAATAGGAATAACAATTGCATACTAAAATGTTTGTTTGACACACAAAAATACAACAAAGGAGGAACACAGAAACAAAACAGCCACAAGACATACTGAAGACAGATAAGAACATGGCGTATGTAAATCCAACCATGTTAAATATTATGTAAAATGTGAATAGACTAAATCAAACAGCAGAGAGTGTCAGACTGGATGAAAAAACAAGATCCAATGATATGCTGTCTACAAGAGAAAAAGTTTAGATTCAAAGACACAAATGGATTGAAAGTAAAAGGTTGGTGTGATTGTTAATTTCATGTGTCAACTTAACTGGGCCACAGTGCCAGATATTTAGTCAAACATTATTATGGACGTTTCTGTGAAAATGATTTTTGGATGAAATTAACATTTAAGTAGATGGACTTTGAGTAAAGCAGATTATCCTTCATAATGTGGGTGGGCCTTATCCAAATTAGTTGAAGGTCTTCATAGAACAAAAGCTGACCTCCCCTGAGCAGTAAGGAATTCTGACAGTAGATGGCCTTTATTTTTTTGTTTGTTTGGTTTTTCTGTGGGTTTCTTTTTTTTTTTGAGAGAGAGAGCACAAGTGGGGGGAGGAGGGGCAGAGGGAGAAGGAGAAGCAGACTCCTTGCTGAACATGGAGCCCAACATGGAGTTCCATCCCAATACCCTGAGATCATGACCTGAGCCGAAGGCAAGTGCTTAACTGACCGAGCCACCCAGGCGCCCCAGTAAGTGGCCTTTGGATCAAACTGCAACTCCCCTGGGTCCTCGCCCTGCCAGCCTACTCTGCAGATTTTAGACTTACCATGTGAGCCAATTCCTTAAAAACAAACGTCTCTTTATCTCTGTCTCTGTGTGTACATGTGTACGTGTATGTGTGTGTGTGTGTGTGTGTGCTGTTGGTTCTGTTTCTGTAGAGAACCCTGACTAATATAGATGACAAAAAGGTATATCAAAAGTGGGGTGGCCATATTAACATCAGACCAATAAACATTCAAACAAGAAATCCTACTAGAAGAGAAGGGGAAATTTCATGAGGATAAAGTTAAATTTTAAGAGGATAGTTTTCTTCAGTGAAGAAAAATAAAAATTATAAAAGTATATATGCACCTAACAGCAGAGTCCTAAAACACATAAAGCAGAAACTGACAAAACTAAAAGGAGAAATACACAATTCAACAATTAGTTAGAAATTTCAACTTTCCTTTCTCAGTAATTGATAAAACTAGATAGTAAACAAGATTATAGAGGACTTGAACAACACAACCAACTTGACATAACTGATATTTACAGAACAGTATACCTCCAAACAACAAAATATACATTCTTTTCAAGTATCCATAGAACACTCTCCAGGATAGACCATATGCTAGACCATAAAACAATTTTCAACAAATTTAAAAGGATTGAGATTATTTAAAGTACATTTTCTGACCACACCAAATTAGTTAGAAGTCAAAAACAAAAAGAAATTTGAGAAAATCAGAAATAGAAAATAAACAACACATTTCTAAATAACCCATGGATCAAAGAAGAAATCACAAGGAAACTTGGAAAATATCTTGGACTGAATGAGAATGAAACATGACATAGATAAAGTAGTGCCTAGAGGGAAATTTATGTCTTACATTAGAAGGTAGAAAAATCTAAAATCAATAATCTACACTACCACTTCAAAAAACAGAAAAAGTCTACAGAAAACCATGCCAATTTGGTCAAATTACTGAAAACTAGCCTAAAAATTTGTAAACAAATTTAGAGGAAAACATAGGATACAAAGTGGAACTAAGAGAAGAACGATGGCATATTTCTTGTCAAAAACTATGCAACCAGAAGATAATGGGTCTTCTTTACCTCTTTACTTCTTTACTGAAAGAAGAAAGCTGGAAATCTAGAATTCTTTAACCAGCAAAAATACATTTCAAGAATGAAAGTGAAATAAAGACATTTTCAGACAAAGCTGAGACAATTTATTTACAGCAGATCTTTCCTACAAAAAGATGATAAAGGAAGTTGTACAGGGAGATAAAAAATGATAACAGATGGAAATTCGGATCTACTCAAGGAAATGAAGAGTACCAGAAATGATTACACCTTAATTACAAAGTTAAAAATGGTAACTTTTCAGATGAAAAACCTGGTGGACATCACCATGATCAAGTGATCAAAATTATCAACACCAAGAAGACAACTTGACACTATGCACTTCCTGATGTGATATACTGAAAAGAACACAATATCACTTATATAGTACTCATGCCAAAAATATATAACTTGAATGTAATTATGATAAAACAAACAAACGCAACTGAGGGACATTCTGTGCTTTATTTTAAAGACTAGGAAAATATGAGAACTAAATGCAACACCTGATCCTGGACAGGATACTGGATCAGAGGGAAAGGAAAATGACTATAAAGAACATTATTGGGGAAACTGGTAAAATTTAAATATGTACTGGATAGTAGGTAATAACACTATATCAATATTAAATTCCTGAATCTGATGACTGTATGGTAATTATGCAAGAGAATATCAATGTCATCTTTCCTAGAAAAGACAAACTAAAATATTTAGGGTAAGGAGTATTATGTCTATATGATATTCTTAAATGATTCTACAACAGATATATGTATATACACATAAATGCAATAAGCACAGTGACCCTCTGTATGTACGTGTCTCACCACCCTGACATTTACCATTTGCAATGAGGAGATGGCACTAGATAATCTCTTAGTTTCTTCTTTTTTTTAAGGTCTTATTTATTTATTTGAGAGAGAGGGAGCGCATGAGCAAGGGGGAGGGGCATAGGGAGAGGGAGAAGCAGGCTCCCAACTGAACAGGGAGCCTGACTCAGGGCTCGATCCAAGAACCCTGGGATCATGACCTGAGCCAAAGGTAGACACTTGACTGACTGAGCCACCCAGGCACCCCTCTCTTAGTTCCTTCTATCTCAAAAATTAGAAGACTGATTTTACCTCATTTCTCTCATCTTTTGCATCTCAGTCACTTCTCTCAACTCACCTCAAAGCTGCTTCACAATCCATTTTCCACAGAGGACAGCTATTATAAATAAGCTCTGTTCATTTAGGGAGGTAGGGAAAAAACATGAACAAAATGGAGAGAGTAGTGGAAAAATATTAAAACACACTAATTAAACTTCTGGAGGTGAAAAAATGCACTGGAAAATATTACACCTTGCAGTTTATTCACCATCCAATTGACAAACCCAATTCCCATATTGTACAGCAACTCCTGAAACATCATTTCCTTTAGGCCTTCTTCCCAGATTGATTCAAAGAAAGAACCTACTTATGACACTCCTATAGCTACTTCCTTTAGTGTATATTAACTTGGTTCAACCTGTTCTAAAAGGCAATCATTTTTTACCTGTATTAACATATGCATTTGCCCATTTATTTGTGGCTTGACTTAATGTGCTAAATCCGACTGTGAATCCTCTATATGTGTATCTATGTCAGTGAATCTGTCTTTGATTTTAAAGGGACTATGTTCTCATAGTTTAGTAGACAGGCCTTACTATCAAAAAAAAGTAATCAAAATAAAAATCTGATGCCCCACTTTCTTTCATCAGACTTTGTCCCTGACTCCCTAACAGAAAATAAGTACAGGACTTCTGCTTTGAGGAAAATAGAGGAGCTTACCTTTCTCTATTCTTCCTACTAAGTACAACTAAAAACTCAGGACATTATATTTTAAATCATAAGTACTCTAAGTGGTAGAGAGAAGACATTAGACTGGCTAGGGACCTCAGGACCCAAGGAATGACATGGTGGTGAGTTACCTGAATTTATTTATTTATTTACTTGCCTCATATACCCAGACTGGTTGTTGGGAGAAGATGGCAACATGGAAATGCCAACAAGCACAGACATAAAAGTCCCAATAAAAGCTTGCTTTCTATAGCCAAGAACCTGAAAGATGAAAAACTTTTAGACGAAAACTGCTTTACTGTAAACAAATACAACAGGAAAAAAACCATGGCCCCAGCCTACAGCCCTCCAAAGCACAATCTATGAAAGGAAAAATTGGTGAGACTTAGCAAAAGTTGAAAATTCTTGCTCTGTGAAAGACCCTATTAACTAAATAAAGAGATAAGCAAGCTATGGTCTGGGAGAAATTATTTGCAAAACACATATCTGACAAAGGACTAGTATCTAGAAAATATAACGAGCTCTCAAAATGCAATAGTAAAAAACAATCCAATGAGAAAATGGGAAAAAGACATCAACAGACATTTTACTAAAAAGGATATACAGATGGCATATAATACATGAAAAGTTATTCTTTGTTAGCCATTAGGGAAGTGCCGATTAAAACCACAAGGAGAGGGGCGCCTGGGTGGCTCAGTCGTTAAGCGTCTGCCTTCGGCTCAGGTCATGATCCCAGGGTCCTGGGATCGAGCCCTGCATCGGGCTCCCTGCTCTGTGGGAAGCCTGCTTCTCCCTCTCCCACTCCCCCTGCTTGTGTTCCCTCTCTCGCTGTGTCTCTCTCTGTCAAATAAATAAATAAATAATCTTTTTAAAAAAAAAAACACAAGGAGATATCATTATATACCTATCAGAATGGCTAAAACAAAAAAATAATGACAACACCAAATGCTGATGAGGATGTGGAGAAATTAGATCCCTCACACATCGCTGGTAAAAAATGCACAATAGGAAAGCCACTCAGGAAAATAATTTGGCAGTTTCTTCTGAACAACAATGATGACCCGCAACTACCACATAACCAAGCAATTAAACTCCCATCCCACAGAAATGAAAGTTTACATTCACACAAAAACCTGCACATGAATGTTTATAGCAGCTTTATTCATGATAATCAAAACTAGAACACAAGTGTCCTTCCATGTGTAAATGGTTTAAAAAAAACTGTGGTACATTCATGCCACGGAATACTACTTAGCAATAAAAAGGAATTAACTATAATATAAACAACAACTTGGATGAATCTCCAGAGAAGTAGGCTGAGTAAGAAAAGCCAATTCCTAAAGTTTACATACTGTATGATGTCATTTATATAACGTTCCTGAAATGACAAAATTATAGAAAGGGCAAGCATATTTGTGGTTGCCCAGAGTTAAGGAAGTAGCAGGGGGTGGGAGGGAAGTGGATGGGGCAGGGCCATTAAAGGGCAACATGAGGGGGGCGCCTGGGTGGCTCAGTTGGTTAAGCGACTGCCTTCGGCTCAGGTCATGATCCTGGAGTTCCGGGATCGAGTCCCATATCGGGCTCCCTGCTCAGCAAGGGGTCTGTTTCTCCCTCTACCCTCTTCCCTCTCATGCTCTCTGTCTCTCATTCTCTCTCTCTCAAATAAATAAATAAATAAATAAATAAATAAATAAATAAATAAATAAAAAATAAAGGGCAACATGAGGGATATTTATGGGGATGGAAATGTTCTAAATCTTGAGTATCAATTTCAGTGGCTTCATTATGATATTGTGCTCCAGTTTTTCAAGATGTTATCATCGGTGGAAACTGGGCAGAGGGTGCATGGGATTTCTGTTTTATTTCTTACAACTACATGTGAATCTACAATCATCGCAAAATAAAAAGCTTATGTTTAAAAAAGTAAATACACTGGATGAGGTGACATTTGGCAGTTTTTAGCCCTTTAGACCTTAGTGTAAAAAATATTTTTATTTGAGGAAACTTCAGGGAGAACACGATGACCCCAGGTGCCTTGTGAAAGGAAGGTGGGCACATAACAGAGGCTTAAAGGACCAGAATGAAGCCAGATACAGAAGTTGAACTTCATCAGCTTCTTAATTAAGTCCAGGGCTGGCCCTGGTAGGTGCCTTGCAAAATTTTTTTTGTAAAGCGCGCTCTCTCTCTCTCTCTCTCTCTCTCTCACACACACACACAGCTAAATACAATATCCTTCATGCTACTATTATTGATTTATGTCCTGGGATTACAGTCAGGGAGGACTACTTTCAAGCCAAGGCAAGCTTTGTTTACTGAAGCCACATCTGTTTAGCGGCAATAATAGCCTTAAATGGCAAGTGAAATCGTTGTCTTTGATTCCTTTCCAAACCTCCACGTGTCCTCTCTTCTAGAGATCATAGATGGTTTATGCTCTTATCTGATCCATTCCCCCTCAAAAAATGGGGTTTGTTCAGTGTTTAATGGGTTTCTCATTGCTGTTCTCCATGCAGTGGCCTCCCTGTTCAGTGGCCAGTGCCACCATGCCATCGTCATTGCTCCAGCATCAGTTCTCAGTCTCCCACTACTACCATCCCTGTGTTCCCTGGAGTTAAAGGAGTGCTTTATGAACTACTGTTGCTTGTTAACCAAAAAGTTAAGCTTCTTTCCACTTTTCTGTCCTCTTTGTTTGAAGAGTAAGTTAGTAATGGGACAGAATTATGTGAGTTCGTTTTCTGTCTCTAACCCCAGAGGTATTACGTATTTCCAAATTTAAATGGTAGATTAGAGGGCGCCTGGGTGGCTCAGTTGGTTAAGCGACTGCCTTCGGCTCAGGTCATGATCCTGGAGTCCCTGGATCGAGTCCCGCATCGGGCTCCCTGCTCGGCAGGGAGCCTGCTTCTCCCTCTGACCCTCCTCCCTCTCATGCTCTCTGTCTCTCATTCTCTCTCTTGCAAATAAATAAATAAAATCTTTAAAAAAAATAAAAAAATAAAAAATAAATGGTAGATTAGAAATAAACCGTCATACCATAGTGCTTGTAAAAACAAACAGAATTTGAGTTGCTAAAAATCCTTCTTTCTCTGCGACCACTTAGACTTTTTAATTGTGTTTGAAATTTAAAATGGTAAGAGAGAATGTAAAATTTGAGGTGTAATATTTTTGTTTAGTGAGTGCAAATTTCAATTCATTCAAAATGGTTTTTACGAAATATCTTTGAAATTGAAATTTCTTTTTAGTTTTTTTTTCTGATTTGTTTTTAAACTTGGTTCTTCATTACTATAACATACGATATGTAAATATAAGGGGTTTTAATCCTTTGTTTTAGGAATTTTTTATTTATTTTAGAGAGATGGAAAGAGGGAGAGAGGGAGAGAGCACCCATGTGTGGGAGTCAGGGGAGGGACGGGGCATTGGGACAGGACTCATGCAGACTCCCAGCTGAGGGCAGAGCTGGGATCTCAGGATCCTGAGATCATGACCTGAGCCGAAATCAAGAATTGGATGCTTAATCGACTGAGACACCCAGGGAAACCAAGGTTTTTAATCTTTGACTCTAAAAATGCATTATCATTAAAAATTATTAATCTATTGCCGATTTCCTTTTATGCATTGTAATAGTTATATCTATATATTTTTTACTGTCATGTATGCCAGTAAACATACACACATTTAAATAAAATACAGATTTTATTGTCCATTTTCTTTTCTGGCCATCATGATTATTTGTTTAATTTTGTGATTATTACTGAAATAATTTTGTCATCTAGAGGAGGGACTGTTAAGAATGATATGCCCTGTTGCTGGCTGGTAGTGGGCGTTTGTGAATTCTGAAATGATCCTGTGGAGTAAAACATATATATAAATATAAATATTATGATGCATAAAAGGAAACTGGTAAAAATTAATACTTTTTAATGATAATGCATTTTTGGAGTCAAAGATTAAAAACCCTTATTTTTACATATTAGTATGTTATGAATAATTAACAGTTTAAAAACAAAGCAGAAAAAATAACTAAAAAGAAATGTCAGTTTTAAAGATATTAATGTCTTTATCTAAAATTCTGTAATTCAGGGCACCTGGGTGGTTCAGTTGTTAAGTGTCTGCCTTCGGCTCAGGTCATGATCCCAGGGTCCTGGGATCGAGTCCCACATCGGGCTCCCTGCTCAGCGGGAAGCCTATTTCTCCCTCTCCTACTCTCCCACTTATGTTCTCTCTCTCGCTGTCTCTATCTGTCAAATAAATAAATAAAATCTTTAATAAATAAACAAATAAACAAGATAAAATTCTGTAATTCAATCTGTAATTGTAATTTTCTCTTCAGCTAATTTAAACTACTATTTAATCCAATTGTCTTAAAAAGTTTTCTCAATATTTTAACTTCTAGGGTTTCTGTGTGTTCCAGTTATTGATTGCTACATAGCAAACTATCTCAAAACTTAGCGGCTTAAAACAACCTTTTTATTTTGCTTGTGATTTTGTAGATGAGGATTCAGTAAAGTTTCCATGAGAGGTTCTAGCTTAGGGTCTCTTACACAGTTGCAGTCAGATAGTGTTTAGAGCTAAAACAGCAGGAACTGGAGAAGTTGTAAATGGCCAGAGATCTCTCTTCCTTTAGTTATAGGACCTCTTCATGGGGTCACTTTGCATGGGCTAACTTGGGCTTCCTCACCCCTGACCACTCCTAGGCAGCCGGATCCTTATGCGGCAGCTCAGGACTCTAACATAAGTGATCCAGTTAGCAAGGCAAAAACTACCCCACATTTCTGATGTAGCCTCAGAAGTCACACAGTGTCACTTGTACCTCATTCTATTAATTGTAAGTGAGTCACAATCATGTCCCTCAAGGGAGGTGACATAGACCTCACCTCTTGATAGAAGGAGTATAAAGGACACATTATAAGAGAAAAGTATGTAGGATGGGAAACACTCCCATGGCCATCCATGCGTGACGGTTTTGGAAGATACAGTCTGCCGTGTTACATGATTCTCTTTCAAATTCCTCCTTTTAAAAAAAGTATGTCCTATTCTTACAAGTTCTATTCCCCCCACCACCACCTTTTTTGAATACTTTTAAGCACATTTAAAGTCCCTTTTGCATGGTGTCCTGGGTTGTGGATAAGAACCCATCAAGCTTGAGGGGAGGGGGATGGGGGGATGGGTTAGCCTGGTGATGGGTATTAAAGAGGGCACGTACTGCATGGAGCACTGGGTGTTATATGCAAACAATGAATCATGGAACACTACATCAAAAACTAATGATGTAATGTATGGTGATTAACATAACATAAAAAAAAAAAGACCCCATCAAGCTCTTCCAAGGTTGCCTTTGCTGGGGGTTCAGTGGGATTCACTGATAACACACAAATATTTAGTTTAGATTTTTGGCACAGGGCTTCTGTGTGATGAGGTTATTGTGAGAATTTGAGCCTGCATAGGCAGCACGAAATAAGGATCTTTATTTCTTAGCTGATTCTTTTGATATCCATGGCTCAAGGATGGGAGCCTGGCCCATGATCTGTAGGGAGCCTAACTATAGCCTACTCCATGTGCAGAACTAAAGACTTGACTGCCCTTCTTTCTCATTGTTAAAATCCATACCCAAAGATGCTGGGATTACTCATCAGACATAAGTAGCACTCACTTCTGTAGATTCTCAGTTTCTGACACATGGACATTTCTATTTCTTATTTATAAGTTCAGCTATACACTTTTTAAAAAACGTTTTTAGGGGCGCCTGGGTGGCTCAGTCATCAGGCATCTGCCTTTGGCTCAGGTCATGATCGCTGGGTCCTGAGATCAAGTCCTGCATCGGGCTCCCTGCTCGGTGGGAAGCCTGCTTCTCCCTCTCCCACTCCCCCTGCTTGTGTTCCCTCTCTTGCTGTGTCTCTCTGTCAAATAAATAAATAAAATCTTTAAAAAATAAAAAAATAAAAAACGTTTTTAGTGTCTAGCTACTTTATGTGTTAGGAATGGAAAGAGGATTTCCCGTGTTTTCTTGGTCCTCATCTTGACCAAAGCCAACTGTATTTCTAAATACAGAGCTTTGGATTGCTGAATGCTTGCATTTAATGAACAGATAAGCTCTTCTTTATGGATCACCTAACCTCATTTTAGGAGAAAACGAGAGAATAAGTCTTTTGTGTGGAGGGACAAAGAAGGCAGGGGTGTGTATTGAAGAATAGACAAGTTCAGAACCTGCTGGATTCAGGTCACAGATGTCAAGGACCCATTCTTGAAGAGTTGTTCCTGTGTGAGTCTGCTCCCCCCAGAGTCTGCAGAGGACTCTAGTCACTATTCAATGATCTTTCTATCCCTATCAACTGACGATTCAGTCATCAGTTGGGTAGGAACTCTAAACTGTGTATTTCTCAGAACCCTTGACCATAAGTTTTCCACTTGAGAGGTAAAGAGTAGCAACACCTGCCCTGCCATGATTCTATCCAGGCCACAATATCTACCAACCCCAGGAAAATTCCTCAGAAAACTGAAGTGAATATTCTGAAAGCCAGCAAGGTTTGGCTTACTGTCCCTCCATGGAGAAATAAGGCATAATAGAGCATTCAGAACCAGGGCCACTGGAGGGTTCACCCAGGTCACAAGTGCAAATTTGAGGCACAGGTGATATAGGAGGTAGTGAGAATCCTAAGGAAACTCAGTCTAATCCAGCAGAGCCAGTTCTCAGGGAGAAAACGTGATTTTACTAAAATTAGTCTTCAGTGTATTTTCTCCCATCTCCCCCTCGTCTTGATACTTATTCAAAGGGAATTATTTTCAGACTTCTGTCTGAAACAGTCCTTTAAAATGGAGACTTGTGAGGGTTCATATTTATACAACTGCTCTTGTATAAGCAAGATGATAATGATAAAGATGACTCACCAAACACTACCCATTCCCCAAGGTGCAGTCAAATTCTCACCCCCTATGTGAAGTCTTCTCTGTCAACACCAGCCCATTCTGACCTCTCCTTTCCCCTGACCTCCAATTTATTGTCTATTCCACTCACACACGCCTCAGGATTTTTCTTGTCATTGTCTCAAGTTATTTATCTCTAATATTTTTGTAAACTTCTAGTATATCGAGGTTTGGACTCTCTAACCAGATTATAGAATTTTTAAGTCCAGGAATATACATTGCACATCTTCATCTTAATAATTTATAGCACTCACCATAGGCTAAGCATGACACAAGGGCTCCATAAATATTAATAAATGATAGCTTATTTGTTCACTGTTCTTATTTGGAAGTTTACATGATATACTATATATTCAGAAACTGGGATGCTCTGGAATACAAAGAACCCTTGAAGAAGTGATTCTGTCTCAGCACACTTCCATTTCCCACTGCAGCATCGAGATGACAATGCTTGCTAGTCTCTGCTACACTGGTAGATGAGAAGCTTGTTGTTGTGATTATTAGTTTTTTAATCATATGACATAAATATCTTTAAATATAAGGTTACTGTAAAGCCTTGGCACAAGTATGCCTCACTTTATACAAGTGACATAGCCTACCAACATGCAAAGTTAATTTCCTCTTAAAAGGGACAGACAGTATTAAACTTAAAAACTTCTACACAGCAAACAATGAACAGATGAAGAGACAACCTATAGAATGGGAGAAAATATTTGCAAACTATACATCTGATAAGGGGTTAATATCTAAAATATATAAGAAACTCAAACAACACAATAACAACAACAATAATAATAATAATAACTCAATTAAAAATGGGCAAAAGACCTGAACAAACATTTCTCAAAAGGAGACATAGAGATGGCCAACAGACATATGAAAAGATGCTCAATATCACAAATCATCCAGGAAATGTAAATCAAAACTGCAATGAGATATCTCCTCCCTCCTGTTAGAATGGCTACAGTCAAAAAGACAAGAGCTAACAAGTGTTGGTGATGATGTAGGGAAAAGGAAACCCTTGGACACTGTTGGTTGATTGTAAATTGGTATATCCATTATGGAAAATGGTATGGGGATTCCTCAAAAAACTAAAAATAGAACCATCGTATGATTCAGAAATCCCACTTCTGGGTATATACCTGAATGAAATTAAATCAGGATCTCAAAGAGATATCTGCACCCCTTATTCACTGAAGCATTTATTCACAATAGGCAAGATACGAAACCAACCCAAGTGTCCATCAACAGATGAATGGATAAAGAAGATGTGATATATATACACAATGGAATACTATTCAGCCATTAGAAAGAAGGAAATCCTGTCTTTGGGGATAACATGGATAAACCTGGAGGACATTATGCTAAGTGAAATAAACCAGACAGAGGGAAAAAATGCTGTGTGATCTGACTTACATGTGGAATCTGAAAAAAAAAAAAAGTATAACTCATAGAAGCAGAGAGTAAAAAGAATGGTGGCTTCTAGGGGCTTGGTTGGGGGAATAAGGAAATGTTGATCAAAATGTACAAAGTCATAGTTACATAGAATGAACAAGTCTAGAGATGTAATATATATGCCTGATTGCTATATTTAATAATACTGCACTAGACACTGGAAATATGCTAAAAGAGTAGATTTCAGGTGCATTCATCACACCAAAATTGGTAACTATGTGATGAGATGACATATTAATTGGCTGAACTATAGTAATCATTTCACTATAGGATATGTATATCAAATCATGTTGTACACCTTAAATATACATAATTTTTATTAAAAATATATAAATAAATGGAAAAAAGAAACAAAACAATTAAAATTGCCTTCTATTATACTTCCCTTCAAGTAATTACTCTATATTTTTTTCTCTCCCTCATGGTCAGGCAACAGAGTTTTCTACCTTGGTGTCTCCAGTTCCTCTGCTTAGTCCCTTCCCACTACAACCTGGTTTCTGTCCCACCACGCCATTAAAATTGCTGTCCCCTTGATCACCAATGACTTCCTTTTGCTAAGTAATGGCTAACAGTAATAATGGTCAGGATTTAATGAAGAAACATCAGTGCTTCTCTAAGTAAGTACTCATACATCTACAAACTCATTTGTTGTCCCATCAGTCATATAAAATAGATACTGAAATTATTCCCACCTTACAGGTCAGAAAACAGCCTTGGAGATGTAAAGTAATGCATCACACAGCCATAAATTGCTGAGCCAGGACTTAAACCCAATTCTTTTTGATTCCAGTACCAGTGATTGGATGTCTAGGTCATATACATTCTCTCTCTGCAAAATTTAACCCTGTTACCACTCCCTCCTTTTGCAATTCTTTACTGTTTTGGTTTGCATGAATCCACTGTCTCCTACTCTCTACAACTACTTGGTCTCTTTTCCAGGCTCTTTTTTGACCCGTACTTTAAATGTCAGAACTCTCTAGAGGTCTGTTCTTGGCCCTCTTTTACTTTCATACCACATCATCTCCTTGGGAAGATTCATATATTCACCAGGAAACTCTTGATGTTTGTTGACAACAACCAACTACAAGTCTCCAGCCAGATCACTCTCTTGCTCTCCAGATCTGAATATCTAAATGTCTCCTGGACATAACTTGGAAACACAAAGTCAGTATGTTTTAAATGAACCTACCTGTCTGCCTCTGCTGCCATCTCACCTTGAAAAAAAATGTCTTTTCTTGAGTGAAGGGCACTCTCATCTACCCTGTTGAGCAACCAAGTCGCCCTTAACCTTCCTCTCCTGCAACTCTCACATGCAATTAAACAATCACCAAGACCAATCAATTCTATCACCTAAATAACCCTCTTTCCTTTACAGTCACTTTCCAAGTTCAAGCCTACATGATTGCAGTAGTCTCCTTGCTGGTCTCCCTGAGTCCAGTCATGCTGTCTTTGATCCATTCTTTAGGCTTCAAGCTACAGGTTGGTTCAGATATTCACTACTTGCCTCCTGTTATCTTTGGACTAGCAGCTACTTGGGGCTTGACTGTTGCTCCATGTGTCTCATTTGGCACCCAACCTAAAAGAGTAATGGCCACCCATGAGCCTATTGTGGCCAGAGAGATCATTCTAAAATTCAAAGGTTATCAAGCTCTGCCTTGATCACAATTCTTCAGTGGCTCCCTAATGCTCTTAGAAGACAATCCAAACTTATCATGATGTATCAGTCAGCTATTGCAACAATACTCTGTAACAAACAACCCCCATATCAGAGGCTTACCATAACAGTCCCTTATTTTCATGTACATAAGTCCATAGGTTGACTACAACTAGACTGAGCTAGGCTAGAATTCATTCTCTTGAGCTCTAGGATCAAAGCTATAAGCAGGTAGATTACGTTCAGATCTGTACACAACATAAAGGATTTCACAATAAAGGCCCTGCCTTGTCATCCAAGTTCTTAACACAGAACCTAGTCTATAGGAGGTGCTTACTAAGTGTTTGCTCTATGACAATGAAGCCAGATAGGGCTGGCTTTGGGGAAACCAAGAAGTTAATTTCCGTGTTTGCAGCCTCCCCATTCTGTATGCCATTTTCTCCTTTATAGTGTGCCTTTTTTAGGAAGCTGGTTCCCTTGTGATCACTTCCCTCGGTTCACCACTAACACCCACTCTCACAAAGATAGTGCATCCAGTAATTTACACATTAATAAAAAATATCAGTATGTTAACCCTTACAGATTTATTTGACATCTGAGTTTGCATTGAAGAATCTGTAGCAGGATTTTGACTCCTACTAAAGGAATTTAAATTACCTCGTAAAAGTAAAAAAAATAAAGAGATATTTCATACTAAACAAATGGCAAGTTATATTGTCCTCCAGGTAAAAACCAGACTCAACTCCCATTAGTTTATCATACAGATGTCAGCTCAACTCCTTCACAACTATGTCACAAAAAGTTTCACTCAACGAGGTGCTTTATTTTAAGCCCTTCAGGATGAAAGCTTTCTTTGAATATGCTGTGGATAAAGACAGCTGCCACAGACAACAGTCTTCCCATAACACACCAACATTCATGACAGCCTCTTCCACGATTAATCCTTCAGCTTGTGGTGTACACATGGCTTCTTCCAGTCAGATCCCAGAATGCCCCTAGAAATAGGTCATCTGAAATAAACATCAACCTCGCTTTAAAAAGATTCTATGCCTATGTGGTCATAACCCAAAAAAAGAGTCCTTTGGGGAAACAGGACATGTAAACAGCAGAGCCCAGGCATCCTTGCATCCTGTTCCTTCCTTTTTGATGGCAATTTCATATTTGACCTCTCTAAAATTAACAGCTCTCTGTTCTCTCCATTGAGTTTGGGCAATTTCTTTCCCTCCTCCCCTGATTTCCATTGCTTTGACCCCTCAACATAATACTCATAACAGTAAAAATAACTAAGATGCATCTCTAAGCCAGATTCCTGGGAGTGGGAATTGCAGGGTGGAGTGTGGGGGTGCAGAGGAAACTAATAATTACCCTGAGGTTTCCACACACCCTGTTCTATTGTTTTACATACCGGATGGAATTTAACCCTCATAACACTTATCTGAGATATCTGTTATTATCTCTCTTTGTAAATAGGAAAGCCACAGCTCAGAGAGGCTAATGAACTGGTCCTTGGGTCCCACAGCTAGCAATCAACAGAGATAGAATTAGAGCCCAAATCTGACCAATCTCCAAAATCCATGTCCCCAGCACCTGCTACATGTCTCCATGATTGAGTCTTCTTAATGAAAGAATAAAAGACACATTTCTAGAATTGTGTAGTAAGCAAGGAACTGTTTTGATGAACCAATCAACAATTTTCCAATTAACAGCCTCATAAGTGCTGAGCTTCAGGTTAGACATTACAGGTGAGACAGAGAAGTAGGTAATGGGCTCTTTGACCTCCAGTAGCTTATGACCTTGAAGAGGAGAAAAGGCAATGGATGAATGTTCAACTGTGTAGTACAGTCCAGAGATAGGACAGGCCAGTGTGCACTGAACCAGGAATGGATCAGTCAGGGATCTAGTTGCAAGAAACTAGATTTAAGCAGAAATAATTTATTTAACAGCTGGTGGACAAAACCACAATGATTTATCACTTCACAGTCATAGAATGGCTATAAAAAAGACAGATAATAATGAAGATTATTTGGCAACTAAGATGTAGAGAAATTGGAACCCTCACACATTACAAAATAGTGCAGCCACTCTAGAGAACAGTTTATCAATTTCTCAAAGGTTAATCATAGTTACCATGCCAGCAATTCTACTCCTAGGTATATACTCAAAAGAAAAGAAGATAAAACATCTATACTTGTACATGAATGCTCATAGAGACATACAAATATCTATCAACAACCCAAATACCCTATCAACAGATGAATGGATAAATAAAATGTGCTAGCCATACAATGGAATATTATTCAACAATAAAAAGGAATGAATTACCAATATATGCTAAACATGGATGAAATTTAAAACCATTATCCTACATTAAAGAAGCCAATCACAAAAAAACTCATGCTGTACAATTCCATACATATGAAATGCCAGAAGAGGCAAATTTATGGAGGTATTAAATAGATTAATGGTTGCTTAGATCCAGGAGTAGGGGAAAGAATGGAAAGTAACTGCTAATGGGTATGGGGTTTCTTTTGCAAGGACAAAATGTTCTAAACTTAGATTGTGGTGATCATTGTGCAATCCTGTAAATTTACTTTAAAACATTGAATTGTACACTTTAAATGGGTGAAATTGTATGGTATGTGAATTATATCTCAATAAAACCGTTTAAAAAACTAGTGGGTAGCTCACAGTATCTCAGGGAGGCTGGAGAACTGGGCTTAGAGGTTGTGCAGGCAGAAACAATGCTCTAAATTATTTGGGCAGCTGGAATGGCAAAGGAATTACAGCCATTGCTGCTGGGCACAGACTGTGTTACTTGCCCAGAGGACACAACTAATTCAGCTAAAGGGAGCACAGCTATTACTGCCTCTGGAAGACAGATTATTTGCTGCTGCTACAGCCCCCACTGGCCACCAGGATGAATTCTGCACCATCCCTGCTTCCTCTCACAGCTAGTTTGGGATGGGGGCATTTCACTGGAAGAGCTTAGGTCACCTGCCCACCCCCTACCTATCTGCAAGGAAGGCTGGGACAGTGAGTATCTGGCATTGTCAGAGTGGTAGGGGGAAATGGACCATCCCCTATAAGGGTAATTAATTTTCCAAACATAGGAAGGAGGCCACCACAAGGAATGACTAATGGTGCTACAGAAGGTTTCTCAAATTGGAAATAGCTTTAGCTGCTCTTTGAATTTTTTTTTTTTAAGATTTATTTATTTATCTTAGGGGAGGCCAGGGCGGAGGGAGAGGGAGAGAGAGAGAAGCCCAAGCAGGCTCCATACCCAGTTCAGAGCCCCACATGGGGGTCAATCTCACGACCCTGAGATCATGAACAGAGCCAAAATCAAGAATCAGTTGCTCAACTGACTGAGCCATCCAGGCATCCCTCTTTAGCTGCTCTTTGGGGAGTGGACAATATTTGGACCCAGAAAAATGAGGGAAAAAAAATTACATTTGGGGGCACCTGGGTGGCCCAGTCGTTAAGCTTCTGCCTTCGACTCAGCTCATGATCCCAGGGTCCTGGGATCAAGCCCCGCATCGGGCTCTCTGCTCGGCCGGGAGCCTGCTTCTCCCTCTCCCACTCCCCCTGCTTGTGTTCCCTCTCTAGCTGTCTCTCTCTCTCTCTGTCAAATAAATAAAATAAAATCTTTAAAATAAAAAAAAATTACATTTGAAGAAATTCCATTGGGTGAGTGGGAATAAGAGCCTAGGTTTTTCAGGAATTCACAAGCTCCTCCAACATGATGGAAAGATAAGACATGCCAGTGTCTTAACAGATGATAGAGAAGGCAGAGTGACATCAAGCTCTGGGCTATGCAGTTGTAGAGACTTTAAAAGAAAAGTCACAAAAGGTGGGTTATTAGAGGAAACCCTCAAGGTCCAAATCACTTGTCAGAATTTCTTTGTGCTCTTCGTAGTCACCAGGGGCTCCAGTGACAACTGGAAAGTTAGAACCAACCAGTCCCCCAAGTCTCAGGAAGGAGACACCCAGGTGGTTTCTTCACTTCCTTTGTTTTGTCCCCTTACACGCCTGGGCAGGAAACAAAGCAGTGGAAACAAGAGCTTCTTATGAGGTGTATTCAAATGGGGGCCCTGGTGGCAGTTTAGGGTGGGGGGGACATGTCATTTCTAGCTTAGGCTGTTGAGACTTTGCCAAATGATTTCTTTTTCTCCTGTAAACACAGGATAGATTGATCCCTTTCTCAGACCGTCCCACATCATTTTTTTCGAGTCTTGAGTTCTATTTGGAGCTCTAAATCTTTGTTCCACCTGGGTAGCTGGGATGATGTAGGGCGGTCTGGAAGAGGGTCTGGCCCTTTCACCATAGTTCATTTCATTTTTATGCTCCCTTTCTATCTGGCTTTTCTTAATAGCTTTGAGATGAATTTCCTTTCAGCCTTGCTCTGGCCTTGTGAAAGCAAAGAGTTGAGTTATTACGCATGATAGGAGCATTTATTTATCTGGCTTTCATCAAGATAAATAACAAATTTATATAAAATCTTAGCACATCAAAGAAATCCCAATATAGAAAGAATAAGCATGGTTTACTTAATGGTTTTGCAAAACTTTGCCATAAAATTTCAACTTGGCAAATTAATTTGCTAAATAGTATCTTAACCTGAAGTCACTTATAGCACTATGGGGCAGATGGAAGAGGTGAATTTTAAGAAAGTCTCACCATGGAGCTTAAAAAAAAAAAATCAGCACATCAGCGACATCATACATAAAAAGCAGGGATGATGGATTCGCCATCAATAAATTTAATAGCAGCCAGAGCACCATTTGCTAGAAATTCGCTTTGAGTCTGAATTATTTTAAATAAGGCATCACACATAAGGGTAAGAAAGAAAAAATTCCCAGCTCAGTTTCCATTAATTTCTCAGCCAGTAACTTTGAAATAGTGTAGAATTTACAGGTCAGCAGCAAAAACTCACTCAACCAGGGAGAAAATGGGCCATTTCTCTTTGGTGTCCAACTGAAGACCCCACTTAGGAGCTAATTCCTGATTCTTGAAAAGTCTTTTAACTATATCATTTCCTGATTTTTACTGGCCTGAAGCAGCTCCCCATGATACAGGGAAATGTGAGTGGATTGAGTTTTCCCTGCATTACAAAGAGCATTATCGAGGCCCCCAAGTGGCAACCCGCCCCGATTAGTGTTAAAGACTATGTCACACCAACTGAGAGGAAGACACAAGACACAATGGCTTTTGTCATTGGCACTTTAGAAATGCTGAGCAAGTGGAAGAGAGAAATGTGTATGTCTGAGTTTTGCAGCCCATTAGAGAAGTTTGCCTTTCTGTTCTGCCTTCCTCCATAGAAACTGCCTATTGCTGGGGCTGGGATTCAGGACTCACAAAAGGCTTCAAGTTCAGATGTTTGATGTTATCATCAAAGGAGGCCATCCATCCGGTCCCAGAGATGCACAGCGACTAAAAGAGGGGGACGTTAATGTAAAACTTTCATGCATCCTGTGATGCACTATACATTAACATTTCGTATATTATTATTATGCAAATAACGCAAATACATCTCTCTACATTTAATGTAAACAACATTTAAAACAGGATTCTTTTTGCAACCCAGTTTTGGAATTTTTAATATATATGTATGTTATTATTATTATATATTATATAATACCAAGAGCCTCAAAAACAAATAAATAGAGGGAACAAAAGAGAAAGAAAATGGTCTGACCTTCTCTCAGTTTCTGAGAGACCCTGTCTAGAAGGCTATGTTTTACCTTGCTAATGACAAAATGCTATCCATTTGACTCAGTTTAATTTGTTTCCAACTATTAACCAGTCCCTTAAGATTTTAAGTTGCAGAGATGATAAAAGCAATCTGTAAATAAAAATAACAGTTACTATTCAGTAAGCCCTAACTGCATGCTGGCCACTGTACTAGCCCTTTCCCATTACTTTCTTTAAACCACGACAATATTCACGTAAAGACAAGTAAAGATTATTATCCCCATTTTACCTGTATATAAACTGAATTGACATGTGCCTAAAATCACACAGACAATAAAAAGAAGTGGGGGGCATCTGGGCGGCTCAGTCGGTTAAGCGTCTGCCTTCGGTTCAGGTCATGATCCTGGAGTCCCAGGATCAAGCCCATGTTGGGCTCCCTGCTTCTCCCTCTCCCTCTGCTCCTCCTGCTCCTCCCCCTGCTCATGCTCGCGCTATCTCTCTGTGTCTCTCTCTCAAATAAATCAATGAAATCTTAAAAAAAAAAAAAAAAAAGAACTGGGCTTTGAACCCACATCTGTGTGTCTCCAAAGGCCATATTTTTAACCACTACTCAAAGATCATTTAAATGGCAGTTACTAATTCTATAGGAAAAGTAAAAGGCATAACTGACACAACATTCCAGAGAACATCTCCCTGAGACAGGACTAGACAAATACTGTCAAATGCTACTCTTGGCCTCCTTTTTCTAGACCTCATGTTGACCAGCTCCCATCTATCAGCTCAGTCTTCCTTTGGACAGATAACTATCATACAGCTAAATAGGCTTCAGCTTTAAATTTTTGTGTTCTCCTGAGGTTAGACCTTGACTGGGATTTAGATAGTTCAGAAACTCCTCAGCAACCATTCAGATCACTAGTAGAGTGATAACCTTATTTGCAGGGGATAATGTTATACTTAAGCCTTGGACTACCTTCCTTTTTCTCCATGTACCCAATAATGTGCCTTCAGGGAAAGAACTACCAATGCTCAAATATTTTCACTAGCCTAGTTATAGGTCATGTCTTTTTTTTTTTTTTAACAAATAATTGTAGCACTTTAATAGGTAAGATAGGTGCATGGAATAACATTTGAAAAGTGCAAAAGGATATGTACTGAAAAGTAAGTCTTCCCACCCACCTACTCACTCCTGCCCTAGTTTTCCTCCTAAAAGTAACCACTAACGTTAGGATGTGTTCCATGAAAGCGTAAGTATTAACTGTATCCATTGAAATGTCAGTGTCCCACTCTGAACATTGCATTTTTAATGATAGGTCTTTAGGAATGTTTCATATCTGCACAGGGCTGCACTCTATTTTTTGTGGCTGCATAGTATTACATTGATGAATGTACCATTATGTATTTAACCAGTCCCTTTTGATAGACATTTAGGTTGTTCCCAGCATTATGCTATTAGAAACAATGCTACAGTGAATGCCTTTCTGCATGTAACAGTTTACATATGTAGACATATCTGTAAGATTAATTTCTAGAAATGAAGCTATTGTGTCAAATTTAATCTGCCTTTTCCAGAAGTTGTGCCAATTTACACTTGCCCCAATAATTGCCTGCTTCTTACTATCTTCACCTACACAGTGTGTTACAAACTTTTGGATCTTTGTCAATCTGTCAGTTTTAGTTTGCATTTCTCTTATTATAGGGGTGATTGAACAACTTTTCATATGTCCATGAATCATCTGTATTTCTTTTTTTTTGATAAAGCACCTATTAATATCCTTTGCTAATTTTTCTATTAGGTTGTTGATATTTCTTCTTATTAATGTGTAAGAATTCTTTTTACATTAAGGAAATTAAACCCTATGGGATATGCGTTATTAATAGTTTTTTTCTTGATTTGTTGCTTGTCTTTTAACTTTATTATTTCTTGGCAAGCAGAATTTTCTTATTTTTATTTATTAAAATTTATCAATCTTTTAAGACCTCTGGGATTTGTATCAAACTTATAAACCTTTTCCCACATTGATGTTGTATAGGAATTCTTGCATATATTTATGACTTCCTTATTTTATACTTAAATCTTTTATCCATCTGGAATATATTGGATAATTAGATACAAGAAGAAAGGTAGTGATCCAATTTACTTTTAATGTTCTAATGACCATCAAGTGGTTCAAAAACCATGTTGAATTTCATTTTTGTTCAGATAATGCTTTAGAAACACACTAAAACCTGAAATTGGTGTTACCTTCATCCTTAGATTGTAAAACCCGTTCCAAACAGTACATGGAAAGCAGCATCTTTGCCCCTTAAGAAATAAGCTAGTATAAGTAGAATGTGTTTGAATGAGAAGGAAGGTTACTGGGATTAGTTCAAATCTGGGCAGAACAGTTTTGGGAGGCCTAAAGCTTATAAATTTGTGGAGGGGAAGGTAGAGGAAGGAGTGTTCTTTAAGAAAAATAATATAAAATTACAAATACAAAATTAGATATAAACCTGAATACTTATTTAGAATGTAAAGAGAAATTACATAACAAATTTAAAAATGAAAAAGTGAATACATTCTGCAAATGTTAGAAAATACAGAAAAATAACATAATTAAATAATCTAATAATATTTTTATTAACTTCCTGATACTCCTCCATAGTATTTTGGCTGCATATTCTTTGATTGCCTCTTCATATGGCAATGATATTATAATATTATTTTCCATAGAGAAACTAGAAAGATAATTCGGTTTTTCCTCTAGCATGGTTGATCAAAATTTGTTTTTTATTAATGATGGTTTAGAAATTTTCCTTCAGATTAAATATGATATTGGTATTATATAACTTTGTAGGTCTGTTGTCAAATTTGAGGAAATCTCTATCAAATTTCTTTCATATATAAACCATAAGATTTCAGGTGATTTCAAAGTTTCTTATTCAATGACTAACCTTAAATTATCTTTGAATTGATGATATCCATTGACCAGTTTGTCATCAATGCCCTCATTATAAAGTTTACATGTGTTTTATGTAATTATTTGTTATCCAGTATTTTCTGCCAAATCACAAACTAATATAAAGTTTTTCCAGGATATTCATATGATTTTATCATCTTCATTAGTAGGATTGTCAAACGATACAGGAGTTTATTCATTACTACTATTCAAAATGCATCTCTTCTATTTAGTGAATTAACTGTAAATTTTGGAAAGTCAAATGCACTTTTTGTTGTCTTTGCTTGTCTGCATTGCTTTCACTTCAATTTTATTTACTTCTGCATTGCTTTTATTCCATTAATTTTTATATGAAATTTTCTTGATCAAAGAGGAAACCCGGGGCACCTGGGTGGCTCAGTCAGTTAAGCATCTGCCTTTAGCTCAGGCTATGATCCCAGGGTGCTGGGATCAGGCCACACATCAGTCTCCTTGCCCAGCAGGGAGCCTACTTCTCCCTCTCCCTCTGCTCCTCCCCCTGCTTGTGCTCTCTCTCTCTCTGTCAAATAAATACATAAAATCTTAAAAAAAAAAAAAAAGAGGAAAACCAATAAGTCACAGCTAAAACTGTACTCTGAGGAAAATATATAGCCTAAGTACCAAAAATACATTTTTTTGTAATGAATTTTTTTATGAAAGTAGTAAAAGAATGAAGAAACCAAAAGAAAGTAATAGGAGATAATAAAGACAAGGTTGGGATTATTGAAATGTATAAAAGTTTATAGAACTCTCATTAAATCCTCAAAGTTTAATATCTGAATAAGACCAATAAAATGGGTAAACCTTTCTCAAACCTAATAAAGGGACAAGTATAGAAAAGAGAACCATAAGACTGGGAATAAGAAAGGAGATATTAGGGGCACCTGGGTGGCTCAGTCGTTAAGCGTCTGCCTTCGGCTCAGGTCATGATCCCAGGGTCCTGGGATCGAGCCCCGCATCAGGCTCCCTGCTCGGCGGGAAGCCTGCTTCTCTCTCTTCCACTCCCCCTGCTTGTGTTCCCTCTCTTACTGTGTCTCTCTGTCAAATAAATAAATAAAATTTTAAAAAAGAAGAAGAAAGGAGATATTATGAGAAAATATGATGTGTGAATGTTAAATTGAACTCTATAGCTATGATTTGAGAATACAGAGGAAAAGAATGTTTTCTTATTAAAACATAACACTACATTAAAATTGAAGTTTCAGCTCATGCTGCAAGGTACATCAGACTCTGCAACACTGTGTCCCAAAGAAAGGACTAAAGTACATGCAGAATTCATAAAGGCAAAAAGAAATAATTTATGACATAATTTTTAAAGCTCTCACCCACCTTGAAGTCACAAAAGGGTCAAGAGTTGGAAATTAAAGAGAGAAATTTGGGGGTGCCTGGGTGGCTCAGTCGTTAAGCATCTGCCTTCAGCTCAGGTCATGATCCCAGGGTCCTGGGATCGAGCCCTGCATTGGGGGTCCCTGCTCAGTGGGGAGCCTGCTTCTCCTTCTCCCACTCCCCCTGCTTGTGTTCCCTCTCTCGCTGTGTCTCTCTGTGTCAAATAAATAAATAAAATCTTTTAAAAAATAAATAAATAAAAATAAAGAGAGAAACTTGTCAGGAGGCTTTCTTTGGACCTAGCTGAGCTGTGATTCCTACTCTCTTTCTCCACCAAGGAGAGGGGAATGTTACCTGCTGACCCCAAGTCTATCCTAGAGATTGCAATTGGACACCCCAGAAAGCTTGATTTGTATTGTTGGGAGGGAGCAGGGGTGGGGGGAGAAGAGCACAGTTGTCTGGGGTCTTAGTCCCATCTAAGAAATCTCCTGAGCAAGAGACTAGCCATTTCCAGTGGCAGAACATAGACAGCTAGCTGCATTGGGACTGATCTGCCCTGCAGTGTTTGTTGGGACAGAGGACAAGACTTTCTTCCCTTAGACCAGACATAAGCCTTGAGGGAGAGAGAATCGGCCTTTTTGATTCTTGCCAAGAGCACGGTGTGAGAGGGCTATGAGAATCCAACAGAGAGAGTTTATATAGTGGTAACAGGGAAAGTAAAGACCAAGGGCAGAGAGGATGCATAGAATTCATTGCCCACATCATTAGATTTCCTGTCAGAAGGACCCAGCTGGAAAACTCTGAAAAAATTATACAAGTGGCCATGAGAGAAAAGAAAGAAAGAAAAAAAGAACGAAAAACAGGCCTAGGAAATATGAAGCCAGTTTATAACAGTATCTGTCAAAAATGAACTTTCTAGGGGCGCCTGGGTGGCTCAGTGGTTAAGCGTCTGCCTTCAGCTCAGGTCATGATCCCAGGGTCCTGGGATGGAGCCCCGCATTGGGCTCCTTGCTCCGCAGGAAGCCTGCTTCTCCTCTCCCACTCCCCCTGCTTGTGTTCCCTCTCTCGCTGTGTCTCTCTCTGTCAAATCAACAAATAAAATCTTAAAAAAAAAAAAAAAACTTTCTACCCATCTTTTCTCTCCTTCCTCTGACCACATTCCAGCTCTAAAGGGATTGGAAATAGCAACTAAGTATTGAGTGGAGGTGAGTAAGAGAGAGAAAAGACTTCTCCCCGGTGATGATGGTGGTGGTAGTATCATTCTTTAATCTCTCTGATTCCCTATTTAAAAACACAGAGCAATGGATGGCAGAATGAAAGACCCATGCACAGATAACACTTATAGTGAAACTAATTGACAGGGTATCCACACAAGCCCCAAAATACAAGCAGCTGAGGACAAACCGTCAGAAGCCACAGACCCACATGGTATCACAGACGTTGCATAGGAGAAAGCAGAGGGAAGCAACACAGCATCAGATAGATATGCAAACAGAAGACCCCAAAGTGGCAAACAGGACAATGAGGGAGGAGCAGGTAAAACTGTGAGGAGTTTGGCCCAACCGAATAGCAGGTGAGCACCAGGGGCCCCTTGAAATGCTGGAGTCCTCTGGCCCCTGTGCAATGCCCAGCCCAATCTCCCAGGGCTCCCTTGCAGGATAGGGCCTCGCACTGATGAAGAACTGCTGAAACTACTCAGGGTTTGGTCATCTAAGCAAAAACAGAAAGTGATGTGTAAGGTTAAGAAAATTAAATGAGCACCAAAACTTTCAATGGCCACACCATATAACAGAGGATATGGAAGTAAAATAATTAAGATACTCAAAAGAAAATGTGAGCCAAGGATTTTATATCCAGAAACATTGACTTTCAAGTATAAAGGGCACAGATCAAAGATTATCAAAATGCAGTAATTCAGAGAATATTGTACCCATGAGCCCTTCCTGAGGAATCTACTAGAGAATGAACTTCAGACTATCAAAAGGACTAGAGAGACATCGACATAAGAACTATTGGTGAACATTAAATACAGAATATATAATTACCTGTAGAACCAAAACTAAATGAGTGTTAAAAGGAAGAGAGTCTGTCTAGTTGGTAATGTTTATGTGCTCAGGTGATATAGATATAACATAATTACTTAAAAGATGAGGGGGGATGGGGAAGGCATAATGCAAAAAACAATTTTAATCATTCTCAGTAAGTAGTATTGTTTTACTGAGACTATTGTATACGTGATATGTAGAATTAAATAAATGAGTAATCATGGGATATCTATCATCCCCTTTTTCCTTGAGAACCAAGATTCATAGTGCAGAAGAAAGGACATACAATTATAATATAGAAGAAACTAAGTAATTAAAACCTGTAGACCCGAATTTAAATTAGAAATATCACTGTAAACTCATGAGATAGCTTACCTTTGAAAATATATAGATTTAGACATATATACTACCTAGCTTTGTCCACAAAAAAGCCTAGAAACAGTAACCAAACCAATAGCAATGAGCTAAATGAGTACCCAAAATGTGGTCTTAAAATACCATTTCTCACTAAAAGAAATCTGTGTTTCTGAGAGAAATAGCCAATTCCAAGTCTGTCACAGAAATGTACAAAAAAAGCCTAGAATGCCCTGTAATACTAAGCAAGGAATAGTTTGAATGTGTCAAAAGAACCCAGAAGCCAACTAGAAGAGGCTCATACTGACCAAAGATAGGAAAATTTTGAGCTTCAAAAAGATAATAATTGTAATTTATTGAAACCTATCAAATATGTTTAAATCCATGAATTTCATAATATTTTAAAAAACTAATTGATCAAGCCAGACATGAAAGCCACACCTCATATGATTTCATTTATATGAAATATTTAGAATAGGTAAATCCGTAGACACAGAGAGCAAATTAGTAGTTGCCGGGGGCTGGGGGAAGGGAGGAAAAGGGAGTGAGTACTTAATGAGTAGGGGGTTTCTTTTTGGGGTGACGAAGATGTTCTGGAACTAGATGGGGTGATGGTTGCCCAACATTGTGCATATACTAAATGTCACTCATGGTAAACTTTATGTTATGTATATCTTAACACAGTTTTTAAAAAACTGGAGGGTCGCCTGGGCGGCTCAGTCAGTTAAGCGTCCAACTCTTGATTTTGGCTCAGGTCATGATCTCAGTGTTGTGAGATCGAGCCCTGTGTCGGACTTTGTGCTGGGCATGGAACTTGCTTAAGTTTCTCTCTCTCCCTCTTCTTTTGTCCTTCTCCCTGCCCCCCTCTCTCTTTCCCTCCCCCCCGCCAAAAAAACCTGGAAAAAACCCTAACTGATTATCTTCAGAGAACTATAGGAAAGTAATTCATTATACTAAAAGCTAGTAAATAATAGAAAGAATCAAGCATTTATCCTGACTTTCTTATATTAATTTTGCCACTGAGTAACCCAAAACTAGATTAGAGAAAAGGAGGGAGGGAGGGAAGGAAAGAAGGAAGGAAGGAAAAAATAAAGGGAGGGAGGAAAGGAGGGGGAAGAGAGAGAATATTATCTCAGTTTGCAAAAGATATAACTGTGTTCCTAGAAAACTCAAGTGACAAAAAAAAAAAAAAAACCCTGTAGAATTAATAAGAGAATTTGGCAAGGTGACTGAACATATATACATACAACCACATACAACACACAAACAAAAAAACAGTAGGTTTTTCTCTATACTTTCAATGGTAGATGGGAAGTTTTCATTCACAACAACGACAAAACTTATAAAATATTTGGGATAAAATTTTACAAGGTGCAGGACCTATAGAAGGGAAACTAGAAACTCTTAATAAAGAATACATGAGGGCGCCTGGGTGGCTCAGTCGTTAAGCGTCTGCCTTCGGCTCAGGTCATGATCCCAGGGTCCTGGGATCGAGTCCCACATCGGGCTCCCTGCTCAGCAGGAAGCCTGCTTCTCCCTCTCCCACTCCCCTTGCTTGTGTTCCTGCTCTCGCTATCTCTCTCTCTGTCAAATAAATAAATAAAAATCTTAAAAAAAAAAAAAAAAGAATACATGAAATGAGACCTGAATGTTCAGAAAAGTTGATCATGTTCCTAAAGGGGAAGACTTAATTCACAAAACTATATGCCTCCCAGAACTAATGCATAAAGTTAATACAATTCTAATTAGAATCCCAATAGAGAGGTTTTATTTTTGTTTGGAAACTCAATAAAAGTATTTTGAAGAAGTCTATGGAAGAATAATTTCCAGGAATAGCTAAGAAAATTATTTTTTAAAAGAATAGTAAAAGGTTACATGCTCTACACAAAGGTGGTTTGACCTAATGGTTAAGAATCTGGGCTCTGGAGCTATAGTGCGTTGGTTCAATCCCAGGCTCTGTTACTTACTTCTGGTGTTTCTTTACTTCTCTGCCACTTATTTCCATCATCAGTAAATTGAGGATATTAATAGTACCTATCTCATAAGGTTTTGGTGAAGATTAAATCTAAATTGCTTAGAATAGGATATAGTAAACACTATAATTGTGCTCTGTTATTATATTACCATTACCATAAAGTCAGTGTATCAAAAGTGTATCAAAAAAGTATCATAGGGCGCCTGGGTGGCTCAGTCGTTAAGCGTCTGCCTTCAGCTCAGGTCATGGTCCCAGGGTCCTGGGATCGAGTTCCGCATCGGGCTCCCTGCTCCGCGGGGAGCCTGCTTCTCCCTCTCCTGCTCCCCCTGCTTGTGTTCCTGTTCTCGCTGTCTCTCTCTGTCATATAAATAAATAAAATCTTAAAAAAAAAAAAAAGTATCATAAAGGCCCAGAAGTAGGCAAATAGATACTGGAACAGATTAGAGAATCGGAAATAAAGTCCAGCACACATGGGAACTTAATGTACCACAAAGGTGGAATTTCAGCTTAGCAGAGAAAAATAATTTATTTACAGAAGTGGCACAATGGGCTAGCCATCTGGAAGAAATGCATGTCATATACAAAAATATATTCCAGATGGATTCCAGATTTAAATGTAACAACAAAAAAATAAAACTTCTAGAAAAATTTAGGAGAATGATCCACCTTGGGTTGAGAGAGGCGGAAAACTCAAATGCAATAAATGAAAAGGCAGACATATTAGACAACTTCGGATTTATCACTTCTGTATGGCAAAAGCATAAATATAAATAAAATAAGACAAATTATAGTCTGGGGAAATATTTGCAACATTTGTTTAACAAATTCATTTATTTAACAAATATTTGTTTGAACAATTTTTATAGGATGGGTGTAACCAGAGGCAGTGCTGAATAAAACATTCAGCAAATGCTACAAGTCAGGAGGGTTTGATTTATTATTTTGTCATTTTTCTGAGTACCTGTATTCATCCGCTTACCTTCTAGCGAGAGATGATACATATGACTGATAATATACAGAAAGCTCTTGAAAATGAGAGACAATACAGAGTTAGGAACGGTAAGAAGATATAGACAACTCAGAGAATTCCAAATATTGCTTTCAAATGAAGGAAACACTGTGTATTTCTTCCCAACTCTGTGCTCAGTGATCTCATGCTGGTAGTTTGAACTCAGCCATGATGAGAATATTTACACCATGGAAATCAGCAAAAACTACAAGTCGGGGTTTGATTTATTATTTTATTTGTCCAAACTTAGGAAAGTGATGAAGAAAAATGTCAAAACTGCAGTTGAAACTTAGAAGTGTGGTGTGTCTGTGGTCACTACATTATAAATCGCACAAAACATTAAGGCAATATTCTTCCAGCATTAGAAAACCATTATCCAACTCAGCAGAGAAGTCACTCACCTCCTCAGCAAATGAGTGAGCTTCTGACACAGTGTAGTGCTAAAGCTGAAAGAGATTTCAGTTTAGTGAATATAATTTATACGAGGATGAAAAACAGTTTAGTAGTAGATCACATTTCAGATTGAATGGCAATACATTTATTGGGAAAAGAGGGAATGGGAACGGAACTCCATTTGTCAAATCATGGTTGAACTCCTTGTTCCCCAACAACTAACCAAAGCATTCTGTAAGATTCAGTTGGGTGTATGGAACTTGTAATAGAGTACTGTGTATTCCATTATTTGTAAGTTGTATGTCTATTTAATATCAGTAACATTTATAATAAACTTACGTGCATATGTGTACACACTCTGTGTGTGTGTGTGTGTGTGTGGAGCCAGCAAAACCTTTATCAGCACATCGTTGCTTCCACCTACATCCCTTTAACCAGAATTTATTCATATGGCCAAGGAGGCTTGTTCTATTCTAGGCAACCTTGTGACCAGCTAAAAATTCTATTCCTATGGCAAAGGATAGGCTGGATTTAGGGAAAGAACCAGCAGTCTCTGACACAGCATTATCATTTTCATCTTATGTGGGAGGAAACTGAGACTCAGAGAGCTTAAGTTAACTTGCCTGAGGTCACTCATCTAGTAAAAAGATGAGCTGAGATTTGCACTCGTGTTTGTTTAGCTTCAAAGGTTTTTTTTCTCCACACCATTCTCTACCTCCAGAAATATACTGAGTTGGCGGCCATGGTGGAATTTGCAAGTGAAAGATCTTTCCCCATAGGTACGTATTTATAAAATGACTAATAGAGGAAATGGTCTCTATCACAGAGAAAGAAGTCACTGAGTGGCTAGGGTTAGGAAGTCAGTGGGAAAAATGCATACTTTCTGCAAAGTTCATTAGCCTGCGGGGAGATTAAATCCATGGGTTTATTCAGGAAGGTAGGGAACTATGTACCTATCTCCATTTTTTTTCAGACACAGTCCACATGATTTTTTTTATTACTTCGGAAATAAACACTGCTATAGACACATCAGGAGAGATGGAAGGTGGCTGGGGAGGGGAGAGAGGACTCGGATGGTGGGAATAATGCATCTTAGCAAATTCCCTTGCCCCGATTGG